>NC_064639.1:525113594-526560469 GCF_023864345.2 Schistocerca serialis cubense
AGCATTTGTATTTCTTACTGTATTTTCATATATTAGGTTATTCAAGGGTCAGTGCAAAGCCAAAATTTATTTAGTTATGTGATATTTACTTACTAATATCGTCTTTTATTTTTGTCTGTGTTTTTTGGACGAATTTGGTGGTATTTTCACCACCAATGCTGGCAAAAATACCACCAAATTCCAGCGTGTGGAGGAGGGGCATATGAAAGGTGGCTACTCTGAGTCACAGTGCCAGAGATTGCGCCAAAGATTATTATTCCGCCGCCTCCAATGGTGAAGTAGTAGTTCAGAGGATGTCGAGGGCAGTTGTTGTTCTGTTGGGCGAGAGAGTAGATGCTGTTCGGTTGGTAATGTATAGATGGAAGAAGTTGGAATTGTCAGAGTGTATTTGAGAAAGGAGATGGGCTTTTGATTTATGATGCTGGTGTAATGGAAAATTTTCGTCAATATATAATGAGGTAAAAAGATATTACAGTTTTCTTTATTGACAGTGCCTCTTGCTCACAGGTACAGTCAACAAGGCATCTGGCTCGTGTTCATTTATTGGACTTGTAATTCTGGTTTCTATGTGCAATTATAGTATTTCTGGTTTTTCAATTAGTTCATTGTAAATAGTGTTTAAAATATTTTGTCGTATTGAGGAAGAACCGAGCCAGATACATGTATGTTGAGTCACACTACCACACACAGAACAGTTACACTTGTGCATTGTTGTTTGGTAGCTTTTATAGTTGCAGGGGATTTAATTAATCAATAGTGTTAATGGAAATTCCTTGTCATTCATTATTTTTATTTTATGCAGTCAGATTGTGTGCTAATAATAGTCAGGGCCAACCGGTTACGAGACTTCGACTTTAATTAAGGCCCCATGCAACAGGAGCTCCCGTCGTCTGTCACGAATATTGTAGCAGCATACAGACGTACAGCAACGCAGTACATCACTCATCCATTGAATATCGTCCACGACTTCCATGCCATAGACTACAGAATAAAGAAGATCTCAATCTCTATGGGTTCTGTCAACATTCGCCACATGTATCATCTGAATGCTGGCATGAGCCATAGTATCTAAAACCCTTTCAACTCATTTTATTAACTTTGTCAACTACTGTTTTTTCAGCTGAGTACCTTTTAGTTAATTCTTAACTCAGTTTTTTAACTATTACTATTAATAATGATATACTGTGAAACACATATGTATTTTTGTCCCCGAAATGTCCATTCAGTCCCTTGTTGACCAGTCTGGTGTGGCAGTTGAAGATAGCAATCCCAAAGCCGAAAGTTTAAATTTCATTTTCAAGAAATCGTTCACACAGGAGAATCGTACAGACATACCGTCATTTGACCATCGGACACTCTTCCGTATGGACCACATAGTAATAAGCTTACCTGGCGTAGAGAAACAATTGAAAGATTTGAAAGCAAATAAACCACTGGCTCCGGATGGGATCCCAGTTCGATTTTACTAAGAGTACTCTACAGCATAGGCCCCTAACCTAACTTGCATTTATCGTGAATTTCTCGCCAAGCATAAAGTCCCAAGCGACTGGAAAAAAAGCTCAAGTGACTCCAGTTTATAAGAAGGGTGAGAGAACGGACCTTCAGAACCGTAGACCAACATCCCTAACTTCCGTTTGCTGTAGAGTCTTTGAACTTATTCTCAGTTTGAATAGAATAAACTTCCTCGAGAAGGACATGTACACGAGTCAGCATGCTATTAGAAAGCATCGCACTTGCAAAACTCAGGTTGCCCTTTTCTCACATGATATACTGCGCACTATGGGCGAAGGGCAACAGTAGCTTTCATATTTCTATATTTCTCGAAAGCATTTGACACGGTGCCCCACTGCACGCTGTTAACGAAAGTACGAGCATATGGAATAAGTTCACGCATATGCGAGTGATTCGAACACTTCTTAAATAATAAAACCCAGTATGTCGTTTGTTCGATTATGGTTAGTTCCTGTGTGTAGTTTTCTAGTTTAAGAAATGTTATGTTCATCCTGTGGAGCATGTTTACGGACAGTTTGTTCTTTCTGATGATTTGTTTCATTTCCTCTCTCACTAGTTCTCTTGTTGGGCCTGGACTGAAGTGTGCTGTAGTAGTTTTTCCATTTTGTCCTATGATGTATTCAGTCTCAGAAATGGTATTTTCTATGGTCTTATGTGTTATATGGGTGTCGAAATTGTATTCGGGGCCTTCCTCAAGCAGCTTCTGTTCTTCTTTCGTGAGTTTTATGTCAGTAAAACTAATGAAGCCTTCATGGAATGTGTGTTGCATGTGTGTCTCGGTTTTAGATCAGCTTTTGTTCATGAGATTATTTAATTTATGCCCCTGTTTCTGTCATTTCCATTATTGACTGTGAACGGTGATTTATTCTTTCCATTATGTCATACAGTAGTGAGGAGCTGGAGATTTTGTTCGCTAATTCTAGGTGCCCATAAAGACAAATAAAAAGACATCTGATGAGAAAGCTATAAACAGTATACACAGAAAACTAAAACAACAGAAATCTCTCATTACCAAGGCGGACAAAGAGAACAACTTACCGGTAGCGATATGTGGATGACGTAACCTGTCTCGTGGATGAAACACATATCAGGATAGAAGAGGTACACAGTAACGTCAACGCAGTACACCCATAAATCCATTGCACAATGGAAATAGAAAAAAAAGCGAGAAAATAAATTTCTTCGATCTTACAATGACAAGAAATAACCACCAACATGAATTTTTCATCTACGGAAAGCCCACATGTAAAGCAGTGTTATCCACAGCTCATCAAACCACCTGACAGTGCATAAATATGCCAGTTTCACACACATGCTCCACAGGATTAAAAAAAAGTCTTAACCCAGAAAAGTACACACAGGCACTAAATGTAATCGAACAAATTGCTGTTGAAAACGACTACAAAACAGGCATCATAAACAAACTCAACAACAAGGTAAAAATAAAACATGAAAATAGTGGCCAGCCACTCAAGAGTACAACAAAATGATCTGAAAACCCAGAGGAAGTACACACGGACAACACACCAGACCATACCATGTAAGGAGAAAGAGCCAGAAGGTACACACTAACATAAAATAATAAAATATCATGTAGAATTGGAAACATCTTGAGGAAGCAGTGACCCCAATAACATTCAGAACAAACAACACAGTTCAGAGAAGGCTCAGACCTGTAAGAAAAACCTCAGACAAATTCAGAAACGCAGGAACATATCAACTCACATGCAACTCCTGTCAGGCCCAACACATAGGACAAACAAGCAGAAACTTCCAAACGAGGTTGGCAGCCCTGTACCCAGGCGACTAGTGTGAGTTTTTGTATTCTCGTAAAGATAAGTTATTTTATATTATAATAACATTTAGTTTACTACTGATTATGTTGTAAATAGGTGTATTAGTGTGCTTTTTAAGCGTACCTTTAAAGGTTTCATATAGTAGAAAATAATATAGCAGAAAACGCTAAAAGATCCTAAAGTCTGGTTACAGTCGTATTTTCTGTTTTCGTTTCGCTGCAGTAGATCTACAGAATTTCATTTAATTGTTCTTTGCTCTCTTCAGCAATTTAACTGTAGCTTACCCCTTCATTATTTAACTCACATTTCCGGAAAGTAGCGTAAAGCTTAAGTTGTTGTTCCAGAAACTTTGCACTGTTGTTTGTCTACATACAGTTGCGTATAGGCCAAATTTGTGGAATCATACTTTCGTGTTAATCATAAGTGAAAAGCGCTTGACGTGCTGTAGAATCGTTAGGTCGGGGCTTTGGTGTGATGGGTGCTGTAGTTTTTTCCATGTGGGTGAGTGTAGTGGCCTGGGAGTAGGGGAAGTAAATGAGAGTCATCGTGGTTTTGTAGGATATGTAGTAGAGATAGGAAGATACTAGAACAAAAGGGGAAAATTGCCGCCCTTCAGGCAGAGTTAGACAAGGCCAGGGGAGATCTTGACAGGTTAAGGAGGCAGAAGGGTAAAGAGAGGTGGGAAGTGGGAACAGGCAACAGAAGGAACAGGCCCCGAACTTTGACTGAGGGCTTTGTGGTGAATGTGGAAAATAGATTTCACCTGTTGCTTCAGTTAGAAGCTGGTGAGCCTCAAGCAGGTGTAGACAGGACACAACAAACTTTCAGCAGCAAATTGAAAAGTAAGAATGTAGGGAAATCAGTGAAGAGAAAGAAAGTGTTGTTGTTAAGTAGTTCCCATGGAAGAGGTATTGGCCAACTTTTGGGATGAACTAGGATCAGGTCACCAATTTTTTTTTTTTTAAACGCAATGCTCGTCTGGAGCATGTGGCAGAGGATATAGGATCACTTAGCAAAGATTTCACTTTGGAAGACACCATGGTTATAGTGGGTGGGCCAGCTAATAGTATTGATAGAGATCCTAGGTACAGTATAGAGTGTGATCTGGCAAAGATTGCATCAGCGTCGAGCCATGCTAGTGTTGAGTTTGTATCTGTTATTGAGCGCCCTGACCGACCTCATTTGAACTCTTCTGTCAGGAGAGTCATTCTGGAGATGGAACAGCTCCTATTTTCAGGTGCACGGTCACACACTGGTGTGGTTCCTGTTGATTTTCTCAATAGGTGGGATTATATTAGGCGTGGCCTTCACCTCAACAATAAAGGGAAGCATCACAAGCCGTGACATTGTCGCGAATTAAACAGTGACCCGTATATACAATACGTTTCCTTTAATTTACTTGTATGTTCACAACAGATTGCCGGTTTGAGTCTGTGATGACCATCATCTGATTTGATGATGGTCATTATAGACCGAAACCGGTAATCTGATGATGGTCATTATAGATCGAAACTGGTAATCTGTTAACAAAAAGTTTGTGACCATAGACGAATATTAAAGGAAACTAAGGAAAGGGAAGGGTAAACTGGCTGGGAAAATAGCAGGAAAGTTAAAGGTGGGAGGCACTGTCTTGAGTGATAAAATACCACTGGTTGTAGAGTTCAGAAAAGACCCTTTTTAGAGTAGGGAGGATAGAAAGAAACCAAGTTTTAAGAGAGGTTAGGATAGAGACAAACCTTCAGTTTGAGAAAGAAACCAAAAAACATAATTGTAGCCTATTACATCTGCATAAACAGCTGTTGGACAAGAATTTTCAGCAATCAGCAGAAGTTTCAGTTCTGCATAATTTTAACTCAGTCAATGTGAAATGTCAGCTATATTTATTGCATCAAAATATTCGAGGACTGATGAGTAAACTTAATGAATTAATTATATGCATAGATGAATCAGAGTCCTCAAACCCAGATGACATAATCTGCCTCTCTGAAAATCATGTGACCACTGGTATAGAACTTTTAAGAGTTAACATCTCATTTTTGTAGAGCAGAAATGGAGAAAAGAGGAATTGACACATTCATCAGGAACTGTCATAAATTCAAGAACATAGACATTCATAAATTTTGCCTATTACAGCACATGGAAACAGGTGCAAAATAAGTAGAATTTCATAAAAAATCCTTCGTAAATTAAGAATATATTGAGCACCTGCAGGTAACTTTAATCTGTTCATAAACCACCTTGAAGCTGTACTGGCCCGTTTACCAAGCAAAAACAAAGAAATAATGGTACTTATTTGAGTTATTAACACTATCATTCAACTTAATTCTCACTGTAAAGTTCCCAACTAGGATAGTGAATAGCTCACAAACAGACATTGATAATATCTTAATAGAAAAGTCCAATGAACAAAATTATATTACAGAACCAATAGTCAACGGCCTCTCATGGCATGAGGTTCCCTCTGTTAAATGTGAATATTGAACAGGAACGAAAATCTATTAAATCTGAACTCAAGAGGGTAATCAATAAACCAAAAATTGATTATTGTAGGACACTCCTCATACACCCTCACTAACCCACTGGCGTAATGTTTACAGTGCTCATGGCCTTAATAAAAAATGTTACACTTTTGTTAATAAAGTGCTCACCTTATTTCAACACTGTTTTTACCCAAAACTAACCAAGGTTAGAGCAAAGCCTACAACGAAGCCATGGATTGCTCAAGGAATAGAGGTATCTTGTAAAACATAAAGAAAACATCTCTGATGTTATTCTATAGCACGTTATAAGAAATACTGCAAAATATTAAATACTGTAATACGGACATCAGAGCAAATATATTACAAGATAAAGACAGACATATTAGATAACAAAATAAAGACAATATGGGATATAGTGAAGGAGGAGAACCAGACATGAAGAGGGGAAAATTGTATTAAGAGTAAATTAAACATTGGTGACAGATGTGTATAATGTTGCAGAACTTTTTAACAAACATTTTGTAACTGTTACTGAAAAAATGGGGTTATCAGGTTCTGTAGATGCCGCCATGGGAGACCTCAGACCAGACATTTCAAGTAACTCCCATAATGTGAATTTGATCCTCGCTAACCCAGCAGAAGTAACGTCCATCATAAAATCTTTAAAAGCAAACACATCTGGTGGGTATGATGAAATATCAACAAAGTTAAAGAATGTGATTGAGTTAAGTAACATATTAAGCTATCTGTGTAACCAGTCGTAGTCTTAGAAAGATCGGCTAGTAAGATATTTGTGGATATTAATCACAGGTTCCTACCCAATTCCTGGTCACTAAACTTTGAATAAAATACACTACATGCAGTTCAGAAATTGTAAGGCATGTCCCACGAGTATATGCCTAACATATTATTACAAGCAGATAGAAGAAGTGGATAGTGTTAAATTCTTGGAATTACAGCTTGATAATAAATTCAACTGGGAGGAGCACACCACAGAACTGCTGAAGCATCTAAACAAATCTCTATTTGCAATGCGAATTCTGTTAGACATATAGGATATAAGAATAAAAATAAGGCATAGTACGCTTACTTTCACTCCATAATGTCCTATGGGATTATTTTTGGGGTAATTCATCAAGCCAAGCTAAAGTTTTCCGGGCATAAAAACTTGCAATAAGAGTTATATGTAGTGTGAACTTAAGAACATCCTACAGAGTCCTGTTTAGGGAACTAGGGATACTAACTACTGCTCCCAAACATATTTATTCCTCAGTGAAATTGTCATTAAAAATATATCACTTTTTCAAACCAACAGCTAGTTCATGGAATCAATACTAGAAATAAGAATAATCTTCACAAGGATTTAAAGTCACTTACTTTTGTACAAAAAGGTGTGCAATATTCAGGAACACACATTTTCAATAACTTTTCAGCAGCCATAAAAAGCTTAACAACAAATGAAACCCAGTTCAAGAAATCCTAAGGGATTTATTGGTGATCAACTCCTTCTACTCCATTTACGAATTTCTCAGTAGAACCAACTGATACTGTATTGTTTTTGTGACATGTACTACATCCTGGACCACCTTCTCACTAAGGATCAATTGGAATGAAAGTAAATTTAATCTAATCTAATCTAAAAGAGCACATGAGAGCTCTAAAGAGTGACAGCACACATTCAACTTTCGCAGAAGATCCGGTGAAGAAATACCATAACCCCACTAATATCGAAAACGAGCTACACATTCTGAAAAACAGCAACAGTCTATACCGACAACTAACAAATTAAGAAACTACATACAAAAGGGTGTAGTGGAGAGGAAAAATTTAATGAGAGAAAACACAAGACGTTGCAGCAACACATTCTTTTTCGCTCTGAGAGTACTGACAAGGACACAGAACAGAAAATACACACACGAAAAAGAACCACTTCCCCATCACACACGGAGACTTAAATAAGGAACAGAAGTCGTCGTAATTCCCGCTACAGTTTTCATAGCCTTCTCGCAACATGAGATGCACCTCTCGCGACGCTAACAGCAAGATGGCGTAATGTTCTTGATCATAAACAAAATGCGAAAGTTTTATTTTCTGTGTACAGAATCAGCTACATGCCGTCCAACGAACGTGAGTACACGAAGAATTAAGTAACACCTCAGTACACACCAAAACTGGATATCACAACAGTACCGCACCCCAAATGTATGGTATATTGCTGACATACAAGATCACCTTTAGTATTTGTTTAGTAATAGCCGCTCACACAGTTGCAGGTGACATGATGTACGCTGAGAAAAAACGGCAAACAGAAAGAAGCACAGTAAATATTCCGCAAACAGCGAGAATAATTCGTAAAAACATGCCATAACATGCAATAAATAAGGTAGTATGAAAGTATCCTTAGAAAACTATATTTCAAAAAACTAACAGTAGAAATGTAATAATGTGTTACTGTGTTTGCATAACCGTGCTATTTTTTGCATGTTTCAGATGTTTTAAAAAAAAGAAACACTGATGATGGTGATATTTGTCGTCGAAACTAGTTTGGGAAATAAATAAGTAAACAAATGACAAGGTGTTTTGTATCAAGGCGGACTCAAGTTGTGATACTGTTGTTTTTTCCTGACCATGGAGCTGGGACGCAGAGGGACCAAGCTGACGGTAGCTGCGACTGACGACAGCGGCCTCACGGCCTGACGGCGCACCGCACGTCACGACTACGTACAAATAACAAATACTGGCCGCCTCTGTGCGTTAAATGTCACCGGGGCAGAGCCACGTTGTGATTCCAATCCGCTCAGCCGATTTCGATTTATGCCATTCAGTTTACGTACGAATGAGGGCTGACGAGCTGAAGAGGCGACTGTAAGTTGACAGTCGCCTTTGAACTGTGCAATAAGAGTGTTCCCATTACTGTCCCTTTACTACAAAGCATGTCACGACAGTCATCGAGCATTGTAGATGCAGAGAGAGTTGTTGACAGGCATTTGTGATTATATGCAGGGCCATTAAATTTATATCGGAAGAGGAAGAAGCGAAGGCAAAAATTTAATTAAAAAGTGTGATGTAAAGAGTTCCAGGAACCGATAGCTATTTCAATCAGTAATAAAGGAACAAAAAAGTAGGACGGAAGCATAGCTCTGACACTTCCCAAGGCTTCACTACTTCGGGGAAGACTCTCGGGAAGAGAGGAAAATTTTATATTAATATAATTTTGAACGTCAGATTCTCAGGAGGCTGGCGGATAATTTCCATGTGTCACATGTTCTCCATTTTGCGTTGTTGGTACAGTAGTCAGTGACGCTGTTCGCACATTTTTTGTTTTATGAGATTTACTCCTTGCTTCGCTTCGGTTGATCATCTTTTTATGCTTCTGTTTCTTCTTTGGTATTCTAGTGAGAAACTATTAGCTTGAACGTATGTATTTGTGGAATTATTGGCCGTTAGGACGATCGTTTACAGATCGCCAGCTGTAGCTTACAAGCTCTGCAAGATGGACGGACGTTTATACGGAATCTTCAGCTGTACGTGGCACGTCCAATACTGTGCTTTAGCCTTTCACAACGGATCCACATCTACCTCCGCTGTTCTCTCCTATACTGCGCTGTCTGGGCAGATATGTGCCCAATTATTCCGTGACCACCCTGCCTAGACTTTCTTGATGCAATAATTTACCAACAGCCGTGTGTATTGCAGAAATTTATTTTATATTATGAACTTCTATGTGCTACCAGTTTCGGCATTACATTGATGCTATCTTCGGCCCCACTCGTCATAGTCGTAAAATCGCTATACACGGGAGGAGCCATATAACTGGATCCGTGATCAAATCGTCCTGCAACAGCTGTTGGTTGGCAAACCGTCTCAGTCTGTGTCACCTGGCCACCAAATTTCCAATTTGCAATTGATCGGTAGTTTACTATTTCTACAAGAAGATTTCATTCTACAGTTACTGCTCCAGCCATGTACAAAATTTCAAAACATGTTGAAATGTGCTTATAAAAATTACGCTGAATGAACAACGTGTTCGACAGATCTTTGTGAAACCATGTCAAGCATACATAAAAGATCGAGGACACAACTTGAAATATGCGTTGCGAATTACCACCCAGACAAGTTCTACTGCTAAATAAAATTACTACAAAAGTGTCTCTACTTGTTACATAAACAGTGTTATTTCCAGCCAAACATTTAATATATCCTCATATTCACTAGGAACTTAACGGCTCCACCGTTTCCAGCCCACAGGAACAAGCGTGACATACGAGCTATCTAGGGTAGTGTCGACCATGGTGTGTCAAACAGCACTCGAGCACGATGTACAGACCGCGTACGTGCCGAGCTTGGCCTGTCCCGGTTTGCTCGACACTTCTCGGAACTACCCCGTAAGCGCGACCTCTCATTTATCATTTCGGTGTCGCATTTTTCGGTCGGGACGAGATTCTTCAGTTGACAGATTCGTGCTGTCAGCACTGTTTACTGTCCGCTGTTTGTCGTGGTATAAAAGAAGTTCACAGGTCCAGTAGCTGTTTGCACAAAAAAAGGCAGTCTAGTGATCAAGCGCCACAAGTCACTAAAATGAATGGGAAGAATTCTCCAAATGTATTATACGATATACAGTCGTATAATCAATGAGTAACGCAAGTTTGCTATGCAAATTACATTATCATCACAGTTTTAGAAAATGCGACGCCTGAAAGGCAAGTAATGGAGGCCAAAATGAAAAAGTTTGCTAGAGTGTCCAAAGAAGACGTGATCAGCAGGACGTAATTTAACGTAGCAGGAAGTCGTTGTGGATCTCACACAAACAATAGTAAATTTTCTGAAGTCGCGCGTTTTATTTCAGTATCTGTTGCAACAGTTTTTGATGGAGACTTTATGTATTACTGCATAGTACGTTGGTTAAGTGAAGGGTCATGTCTGGAACGATTTTTTGATTGAAAAATCCGCTATTCCTGAATTTGTGAATGAAAATGAAAATGGAGAGTAGGAACAAATATTCGAATATCTGTAATGGACTGCAGACGTCACATTTGAAGTGGGCTCGACCGCACATTACTCACACCAAGACGTTGCAAGGCGGGATGCCGGACATTTGCCACGCCGGACATTTGCCACGCCGTACAGCTGCCACACTTGCCTCCTCGCCAGGTAGCGATCCCTCAGGTAAGGGACGCCCTTCCTCGTACTACTTCTGTCCGCTTTCAAACCGCTGTCTCCACATCTTACTCGATACAACCAGTACGTAAGGGACCTTCTTGTTCGACATCTTGGCCAAATACAGAGCTTCTTTTCCTAAATCGAAATATTTATAACTTTTGGGAAACAAAAGCAATACCGACGATTATGTCAGTATGCAATTAGTTCTGCCAAGTATAAATATAGATCCATCTGTCTGTACGGTAGCTTCCTTTCACGCTGATTGCGTTAGAAACAGTCCACCGCCATTGGAGCAACAAGAAAGGAACGATGTAAAGAGAATGCGAATATACGCTAGTCATTTCTTTTTGGTCACTGTATTTGTGCCTACTTTAATTACTACAACTGCATGGTCAAAAGACAATAAGGAAATAAGAAGTGGCTATGTGAATGTTTGAAAAGAAGAACGACAAACTGCATATCAATTTACTCTCTAAAATGCGATATCCCTTGCTGCGAAACATTAATTAATGAAGTGTAGCGGGACAATGTTCTAAACATGACTGAAAATACGTTCTCTAAATAGAGATAAGAACATCTATGATTGACATGTCATCTAAAGTCGACGTACAATTTTAAAATGTTAGAAAAGGAAATGAAGTAATACAGAGTGCTATGCTTGTAACGTACGTTGTTCTTCTACATTGTTTAGCTCTGCTATTTACAGGGTCACAGAGAAAGCATCCTAGGTTTTGGAGGGAAAATCCGTAATTGTAATGATCTGGACTACAACAGAAACAAGAAGCACAACTTAAGGAAAAATAATGTAATGTGTGTTCCATATCACAAGCGACATTGAAGCAGATAGTTCCTGTGACTTAGTATGGGCAGAGGTTATATTCGACAACCGGAATAAATTAATAACTGGCTCCTTTTACCGACCCCCGGTCTCAGATGAAACAGTTGCTGAATAGTTCAAAGAAAACTTGAGTCTCATCACAAATAGCTACCCTACTCACACAATTATAGTTGGCAGTGACTTCAATCTACCTTCCGTAAGTTGACAAAAATACATTTTCAGACTCTACTGTAGATAGAAAACAACTTCCGTAAACTGCAGCAGCTAAGAGAATCAACTTCCGTAATTGTTCTAAACGCTTTTTTTCAAAATTATTTTGAACAATTAGTTCACGAGGCCATTCAAATTGTAAATGGTTACGAAAATGCACTTGACCTCTTAGCCACAAATAATCCTGAGCATCACGACGGATACAGGGATTACAGTTGTAGCGAGGCTCAATTCCGTAGCAAAGAAATTCACCAAAACTAAACGCGAAGTGTATCTGTTTATAAAAGCAACTAAACCTTCGGTTGACGTCTCTCTAAGAGACAGTCTCCAATCCTTCCAAACTATGTAAGTGAAGACCATATGCGGCTTAAGTTCAAAGAAATAGTATTAACAGCACTCGAAAGATTCATACCAAATAAATTAACAAGAGACGGCACTGATCCCCCATGATACACAAAACACGACCGAAAGCTGCTGCAGGAGCACCGAAAAAGGCAAGTATAATTTAGACGAACGCAAAATCGCCAAGATTGACGAAGTTTTACTGAGGCTCGAAATTTGGTGCGGATTTCAATGCGAGATGCATTTAATAGCTTCCGCAACGAAACTCTCTCTAGAAACGTGGCGGAAAATCCAAAGACATTCTGGTTCTATGTTAAGTAAACCATCGGAGAGGCTCAGTAAGCGATGAGGAGGAAAAGGAGGAGGAGGAGAAGGAGGGGTAGAAAAGGGACGCAACCCTTCGGAGCATGTAAAATCGTGGTAAATGTCCGGCGTGGCAAATGTCCGCACACCTGCAAGGTGAGAGACATCTTGTTTCTGTTTTGATGGGGATGCATTTAAAAAGATAATCGCACTGTGGAAGGAAAAAAATTCCGAGAAAAAGCAACGCCCATTTTCCTAAACCCATCGGTGTCAAAGATAACGGGAATTTTGAAAAATTGGCTGTGCCGCTGATGGAATTACGAGGACGGTTTTATAAACGTTTTTAGAACACTGCCTGTCATGCTTTTATTTTCGAGATGTTTTCGATATAGTTTGCTGTTTCAGCTGAAAACATCCCTGTAAATATGCAGATGGAACTGATTGACCTGCAATGTAAATCCTGTTTGGAAAACAATTTCTTTTATGGCAAAACCTTACAGAAGGTCTACATGGTTTTCCTCGGGAACAGTTTCCATGTCTCCTTAACCAGGCTGGAAACGTGATAAAATATTTGTTTTATATATACAGGATGATTTTTTCCATCGTGTAAAAACTCTATGGATTGATCGACGGGGTGACATAGAACAAGAAATGTCTAATGAACTTAGTCCGGTAGTGCATTGTTTCCATGCTAAAGATGATTTATTCAATCGTACATTGTTACAGAGACTACGGTCTAATACACGCTGTACCTTGCAGCCACAGTTACAGTGTACAGTATGTTGAAAATGGTTTCCATATGCCTCAAAGCATGCGTGTACCGACCAGGCTCTATCCGAACAAAGTCAGCATGAACACGCTGCTCCAGTGTGTCCACACCTGGAATAGACTCTGCATACACGATATTTTTGAGATGGCTCCATGACCAGAAGTCGCACGGGTTGAGGTCCGGCGAATGGGCAGGCCATGCAACTGGACCCTCTCGTCCGATCTATTGACCAGGGAAGACACGATTAAGATGCGTTCGGACGTTAACGGTGAAGTGGACTGGAGCAGTATCATGTAGCAGTGGTACTTCTTCCAGCAGGGGAGGAGAAGTCCCGCGCAAGAAATGCCGGTAGTTACGGCCTGTTAGGCGACGTAGAAGGGTGATTGGTCCCAAAATAGGTGGACAATTATCACGGCCCACACATTCCGGCTGCACCGATGCTGCTGATTAGCTATCCCCAACCCATGGAGGTTCCGCATACTATCCCACAGACGACTGTTATAAATGCTGACGATAACTCCGCTTAAAGGTGGCCACATTTGTGAATGGGATATATGACACAAATCTCGGAATCGTGGTTGCCTGTAGAAGCAACCAGTGACACAACTGCTCCCTATGTGGAAAGTCCGTGGCTAGTAAGCCCTGTAAGTGATAAATATAGTTACATTTATCATGGAGAATGTTCCATACGGCAAGTACCTGGTACGGAAACAGCCTGCCACAGTGGTAATCACATTTTCCTCCAAGTCCGGTGTCCGAACATTTCGGGTGCGTCATTCATGATTTCCTGCTTCATGAAACGACCCTGTCTCAGACAAACGGGGAATCACTGTTGCAAACATTGAAAGCTGCGATTGTTGTCGGCGGAGATAGGTCTCCTGATACAACCTTGGTGCCCGCCGCCCGTTGCCATTTGCATTTCAGGAAGTAAACACCACGTCAGCAACCTCTCGATTCGAATACGGAACTATTGTGTAGAACACTGTATCAAAAATGGTTCAAATGGCTCTGAGCACTATGGGACTTAACATCTGAGGTCATCAGTCCCCTAGAACTTAGAACTACTTAAACCTAACTAATCTAAGGACATCACACACATCCATGCCCGAGGCAGGATTCGAACCTGCGACCGTAGTGGTCGCGGGGTTCCAGACTCAAGCGCCTAGAACCACTCGTCCACTCCGGCCGGCACAACGCTGTATTACATCCACTAAAAGTTGAGTTAACAAGAGAAGTGAACCGGATACAACGTTACTAATTACTATGGCAGGCGAGGGCGCTAAGGCATGACATATGAAGAACGGTACCACCCTCTAGGAGGAAACCATGCTAACTACAACTGTGACTGCATGGTACAGCGCGTATTAGAGCGCAGTCTCGTTTCTTTACTTCAGTTGATTAGGTTTTTTTTGTTCCGTATCTTCTCATCGATCAATCCCTAGAGCTTGTACACGGTGGAAAAAAAAAACACCCTGCATATCGGAAAAGCTTCCTTCGATAATGAAATTAAATAAGCCGTGATTAGGTGGTGACGTGAGTGCAAAAATCTGTGAAATTGACTGCGACTGTCTGTATGCTGACAGTTTGTACCAGATGAAAATTATATTACTTTTTCACCAGACTGTAGTATTTAAATAAATTGGTTTCTTTTGTGATTGGGCTGGACGGTGTGGCCGAGCGGTTCTAGGCGCTTCAGTCTGGAACCGCGCGACCGCTACGATCGCAGGTTCGAGTCCTGCCTCGGGTATGAATGTGTGTGATGTCCTTAGGTTAGTTAGGTTTAAGCAGTTCTAAGTTCTAGGGCACTGATGACCTCAGATGTTATGTCCGATAGTGCTCAGAGCCATTTGAACCGTTTTCTGAGATCGGTATTACTGAAAAATATGAAATGTGAGATCCCTTCGTATGGAGTGTGATTGCACTGCCATTTAATTGCAGCACTTTTGCAGCTTGCCCCTTTTCCCCCAACTCAAGCTCAGAAAGTCAGGTGTTGTGTTGGGGGAATAGTGCAGCCAGACAAGAGAGCTGTGACATGCAAGCATGAGCGCTAGTCATGTGCCGAATTCTAGGCAATCGCTGATCTAGTGGGACTGATTCATATGTTCTCATTTCTATGCTAACTTATAATGAAGATATTCGTTTCCAGGCACAATACAGTTCATAGAAAGAAACTGTATATCATGTTTACGAAATTCATTGATTTTCTCCGAGATGTTACTCGATGTCCGTCCTCCAATCACGCCTACATGTCGGCGTGAACTACCAACCACCTATTAGCAGCACAATAAAGTATTATTATACGCAACCTGAACGCTGCATAATGATTCTGAGATCCTTAAAGGGATGAATAATTAATTCAATATATTAATCACGAAGAGAAATTATTTTAGTACAGAATATCTAATAATCATTCTTCACAGAACGTTTGTCAACTATTAATCTCATCTGATAGCACACAGTTTCTTGACAATAGTCATGTAAGTATACTTCAGGCACTTCTGAGAAAAAATTCAATGCAGTGAATATTGCAATCGTTTCTGAAACTGACCTTAAATTCTCCCATGTGCTGAAAGTCTCACAAATCGTTGTCTCATTGTACAGATTCAGGAGGAATATTTATGAGAGGCTAACGCAGCAGTTAAAACCATGCGCCAAGTTTAGCTTCAACGCTGAATAATTTATTACGAAACTGCTAATTTGGCAGAGTGCATGCACTCATAAATAACAGACGCCGATCTGAGGTTGCGACACAGTCGAGTGAGTAATGCTGCACTGATTTCTACGGGCGTTATTTTTGCAAAAATGAAGCAAAAATATTTAGACATTTCTGTCCGCAGCAATTGCATGTAATCTAAATCGACAGTGCATAATTAATTATTCCGTAAAACAGTGCACTGCCACTCCCTGTGGCAAACAGAACGGAAGCTATAGAGGAAGACCAATATTTGCAGGTAATTAAATTAACATCGCAAAACAGATTTAGATATTATCATTTTTAACACTTCACAGCGACGATTACGAATCAAAAAATACAACGGGGGATAGTGCTTTCGTCAACTGTATGAAAAATACGGAGTATTTCGTATTATGCATGAACTAATTTTAATGAAATAAACGATGGAGTAACCAATTTTCCTTCCAAGGCAGTAACATAAATATTAATGTCACTAACTTCACTCATGCGTTCTTTTAACAATGTAGTCTGCTCAGCAAGCAATTGTCTCAAAGCAAGTACGTCGACAGTATGGCCACCAAGCAAGGTTATGCAGTGTTGAAACCTATACACTCGCAGTCTGGAGGACTGATGCTCAAATCCTTTTACAAGGGTTGTCGTTTATATAAAACATTTATCTAAATCATTGCAATGGATGCCCCCAGGATACACATATCAATGAGGTCGTATTTTAAGAGCTGTCAGGAAAGAAAAAAATAATGCACAACACCTCAGGAATTTAAAGTAAATTATTAACTTCTATTTTTTTATTAATTCAGTCCGTAGACGATTTGGACTGAATGGTTAATTAAGGGGATTATTACGCCTCCCACTCTAGACATTTTTTTCTGGCTTTCGTAGTAATTCTGATCATCTCGTCGTCCCTCAGTGAGTAATCCGTAAGTTTCTAGCAGTTTTCCATTTTGCACAGCACTAAATCAACTGACTGTAAAATTTCTGATTATAACAGACTGGAACCATTCTTTTACATATCTGTTCAATTTATCAGACTTAGTCCAGTCCACATTTACACACCTCTCTATGGGTTTACCTCAGACTCCAGTGGCTCCAGTGTTAATCACAGAAAGTACGATTGAAGGTAAAAAATATAAAGGACATAATCACGCTTGACTCCAACTGAAAAAAGAAATTAACATCAAGACGGTAGTAAGAAAGTTTCACTCATATTATTTTAGCTAGAGGCGCATTCATTGGGTCTTAAACTGCAGCCAAAGAAATTACAAGATATTCTCACATCACTCTGAACACTGATGAGTGAACACTTCTGTGAAGCAATTCCTCAAATGCCCTTTGATGGTGTCCAGTTCCCAAACCAAAGCGCAGCATAAATTTTTGGCACAATCTTGGATGAACATCTAATCTGAATGGACCCATGTGCCTCAGCATGTAGAAAATGACTCTCACCTAAGCCAAATCGATAAATTTAGAAAAATAAATTGCACCCAAAATAGACAAAAACCAGTCCATTCTACAGACAAAGAAACGCCTTGCTTGTAGGATAAATCTTCCTCCCTGCTTCGGCGTGTAAGCTGTTTTGAAACTTTCTCTCTGATTATTATTTTATACCATACCAAAACTCGACTTGCATTTCATGCGCAATGCTATTTTCGATTGAATTATCCAGGCACGATATACGACTCGCCGTCGCAGCTTCATTTCCCTCAGTACCGCTCTTCTACTTTCCACACTTCTCAAACTTCTCCAACATATATATTTGATCTAGGATTGCTGGAGGAAGGACACTGCAGAGAAAAAACTCTTAGTCACAGACTAGAGACTTGTTTCTGGAATGAATCGTTCCCTCTGCTTCGGACTGTCAGTGGAAAAGTGTTACTGGAGGTAGTAAATCTGCGATGGTTGTTGGACCAGAGAGCACAGTCGGTAAGAGCATTGTTCCGGACTCCAATGCCAGTTGGTTGCATAGTTTTAATCTGACTAGTAGTTTCAGATTCAGTGGGCATTGTGAAGACCAGCCTCTTCAAATATAACACTGATTGTCACTCGTTGACTTTAACCATCGTAGTCCTACAGACGGTTGTGGCATAATAAATGTAGCTCAAAGTCCTATGGGCACTTTAAAATTACTCCAAATCTATCCTGCAAATAAAGCTGGAAGGAGCATGGCGAATTAGAAACTACACAAACGGAATGCAGCTCAGTTCACTGTATAAAAGTAGGGTGATCGAATTCGTCTGATTTAATTTCAGTGTTCTGTTTTTGTGTGCCATTGCAGATTTTTTATTGATTCTGAGTAGCTTTGTCTCTGTTTGAAATCCCAACCACGAAGGTTTTATACATTCATTATTTTCAGTGCTGTTATCAATCATCTTCACGTATTCACAATGTGAACAAAAGTATACGGACCTAACGTGTAGTGTGTCACCCTTCGGCTTTATGACGGTTTAAACTCTGCTGGGGAGGATTTCAGTGTGGCATCCAAGTGTCTGTGGAGGGATGGCTGCCCATTCTTCCACGAGAAGCGAAACCAGAAAAGGTAGTAATGCTGGAATCTGGGATCTAGAGAGAAATCACTATTCTAGCTCATGTCAAAGGTGTTCCATTGGGTTCGCGTCAGGATTCTGGACAACAGAGTCCACTTCACTAACGTTATTGTCCACAGGCTATTGCCCACAGATGCTGCTTTATGAAAGGATGCATTGTCATGCTTATACAGACATGGTCTCCCCATTGTTGCTCTACTCCATGTAGTACACAATGCTGTAATGTGATTTCATAAACTTCCGTATTTAGCGTTTTCTTAAGCGAAATAAGGAGCCCACCCCTGAACCACGACAGATGCCTCCCTATCGTAACACCACCTCTTCCGTACTTCTGAGTTCGCACAGTACACCATGGTAAGAATCCTTCTCCACAGTGTGATTCATCGCTCAAAATAACACGTTTCTAATCATCCACTGTCCAGCGGTGTTGTTCTTTAGTTCACATCAAGTGTCGCTCAGCAGTGGCTACTGAAATTTGTAGCTTATGAGGAGCTGCTCGATCACCGCACCCCATTATTTTTAACTCCCTATGCATAGTACTTCTGTTATCTGGACAGAACTTTGGAAAACTCACGTCTGATTCCATCCGCTGAGTGCATGCGATTTTTTCGAACTCCGCCCCTCTCGATGCTCGACGGTCTCTGTCCGCCAGTACACTAGGTCTGCCTGGTTTTAGTCCACATTCGAAGTCACTGAACACTTGAGAGAGGACAAGTTATTCTCTTATTTCATTACAACCCACTGCACCTTCAGCAAGACTCTAGAAAGTTGACGGCCTGAGCAGACGTTGATGGAGCCTGGTAGGATGCTAAAAGCATGAGGTATTGTTACGATTCCTAGCTCGTTGAAACAGCATATTGGGAGTTGAAATCAATTGGCAGCGAGCCCATCCCTCAGTAAAACTTGCTGAATGGGTCCACAGCCATACAGGGCAGACAGGGCAGCCACTCATTGAGACAGGTATCCAGCAAAACAATGCCACACTACCTTCTGTGGCGCCAGCAGAAGCCTGGGCTGTGGCGACAGTCAGAAGTAAAGCATCTACACAGTGGGGTCGTAAACAGGGCATTGCACGCAGAGCCATGTGTAGTAAATATTCACCTGTTTTTGTGTTCACCGATAGTGCAAATAGACCAGTGAACCAATTCTCCTGACTGCCTTGGTTGTATAAGAAAAATCCGTCATCTGACGAACGTTTGAAGATAGAATCTTTATTACACCTCATAGCTAGGACTAATTATCTCCAAGGCACAGGCAATTTAGATATCTTTGAGACTGTATCTGTTCACTTGTTGCCATGGGAAGAGACATTACTTCAGAAAAATCTGCGAAAACTTAAAAAAGTCAGTAATTGCCGGTTTCTTACTTTTTTTTCAGGGACACAGGTTTCTTAACTGTTGCCCCGGTTCGACCTGAGTTTGTGCTGTCATGTGGGAGCTGAGATTTACCGCCTCTAGAGCCCTGTGATTGGCTCAAGATGGGGTGAAGGCGGTGTCGTTTGTACACTTTGCAGCTAAACGGATATTTTTTTCTGGAGAGGTGCAATGCATTTGGGTGCAGGACTATGGTATGGTAAGCACGTCTGGTCGAAGCTCTGGTATGTACGCTTAGTATTTGGTACCTGTCCTAAGACTGACTTCATTTGCAAGTAGTTTGGACTGGGGAGCCTGTGATGAAGTTCTTACTGTACCGACAGCGTCACTTCAAATGTCTCAGACTACTCGTTTGCCGAGGGCATACTTATATATTTTTGGTTTACCAGTCTTCATGTTTGATATCCTTGTGCGCACTGTAGTATAAGTGAGCCAAATTGGTACTTGGTACAACCAGCGAATGGGTGTGTCACACACTCAAAACTACCATGATTTCAGGGTTCTGGTAGAGAGTAAATTGCGATCCATCTGCCTGATCGCTAGACTGTGAGATTTTAGCATTTCGTTCGTGGCCGCAATCGATCCACAGGTGCCACCACCACGTCTCCCCTCTACCACACACATCTCGCCAGCTGCAAGTTGCATCGTAGCACAAACCCAACAGGGTAACGCACTGCTGCTTCAGCATTGTCAGGGGGGACGGATCGCAATCGCCACTTGCTCTCAGCTGCACCTATGTAGAAAAACGTCAGTAGATTTGATCAATCAAACTATACTGTGTCAGATCAATTCAGACTGCGTTACCCACATTTTTAGGGCCAGAGTACTTAACTCTGATCACTTAGTTAAACTGCCTCTGCCACTCAGGATCCTTGTCCAGAGTAGTCTTAAATCATCTGTTAGTTGTTTACGGTATTCAATCAGTAACTTGTTTATCATTATTGATGTCTGTTTTGAGAATACAAGTGTTGTTAGAGCACTTAAATTATGCCCATATTTTCAATCATTTAAATAGTCCCACCAGGGTTGCCTTTCATTGTGGTGACCCTGCCATGATCTTGGATTGATGGCACCTTCTGTGGCCATCAGATCGTGTTGTCTAGCGAAGTCATTCAATTTGACATCTCTTGCACAGACTTTTGAATTGATGGCATCTTTGACCATCACATCATAGATAGTCTTTCCCATGTTTAATATGGTGCACTGGGTAGAGTCGATTCGCATTGCTGGCGCCTAGACGTAGAACTAATACTTAATTATTGTATGTGTGTATTTTCATGTTGTTTTTATGACTTCTGTGTCATTTGATTGTTTGTTTCTGGTGGCGACTGGCGTTGTGATGATTTGTTAGAATAGACTGAGATATTCATTTGTGAGCATAGACAAGCGTGCTGTTATTTGAATCTGGTGTTAGCAACTAGAAATCAGTTGCTCACGGGAACTTAATTTAGAGCAGAATTTGTATAGCATAGGAATGTGTAGTATTTAAATTCGATTGGGTCAGAATTAGAGTGCATGCTTACAAGAAGCAAAGCACGTTTGCTACAGAGTAGCAGAAGTAATTGTGTTTTGTTGACAGTGGCTCCACGTCAGATTATTAGCGGTGACCAAGTGCATGTTACACGGGATTCGCAGGTAAATGCTGCTGCAGACTCTCCAAAAGCAAGTCAAAAAAATAGCTCAAGAAACACGAAAAAATGAGTGAGGCAGCGAAGCGAATCGAACAGGTAAAAATTCAAACAGGCCGAAATCACTTAAGTTAAAGAACTTCAGACCCGAGTCGCAGCTCAACAAAACGAGTTGTATAAGGACGCTCGGCAGGCCACATGAGCGGGTCGCGCAATTACAAACACAATCTTGTACGGTAGTACGCCATCGAGAGCATCACAGAAGTAAAAAAAAATTTTTGTCGACTTTCCGAACCGCTGTATGAGGAAACACCCCATGCACAGGGGCGAATGCATCAGGAATATGCTTCTGCCGCGGCGAAACGCGTAATAGGATACGCTCCGTCGGTAACACGCACTATGTCAGGGACCGAGCTGAACCATTGTACACGTCTACGGAGGTCAGAAACGTTATTACGTGAATCTGGCAACACGAGGGTTTACCATAACAGTGCACGATGATCGTTTTGGCACGGATACATGGACAAGAGGGTAAATTCGTACAGCGGATACGTCGAACCTTTCGACCACACCTTTTCTTGACCATCCACAATCTTCAAGTCAACTAGGATCCCAACAACGCATTCAGTCCAAAGAACCGGATGGCACAGTACAATCACGTGCTACCAAAATCTTGGCCACTGAAGTACAAGCTCCAATTTATCTGTGGTTTCTTAGAAGGGTCGATTGCAGAACATATGCGTGGAGTTGTAGGGAATTGTCACTCCTACCAAGAATTTAAGGACGCATTCCTTAGCGCATACTGGTCGCAAGACACACAGGAAAGGATAAAACAGGAGATCATGTCAGGAAAGGACTTAGAAGAGTCGGGATTCCGCAGTCCTGTCAAATTCCTCGAACCCCTGGTCAAGAACAACCGATTCTTGGATCAACTGTATTGTCTCAAGTAAATTGTAAGGCACTACTACATTAAATTACGTTTATGTTACCAGCAACTGCTCATCGGTAAATGCAGCGATTCAATCGAAGCTTTCAAGAGTGCGCTGTGTGAACTCGAGTATGTGAATGAAATTCACAACTCGCTAGAAAGAAGTAGAAATAATGACCACATCTGGCCATATTCGCCAGAGGGGAATGACGATGTACGAAATGGGGAATAATATCGATCGAATCGAAACCAAAATTAAAATTTCAGTGGGAATAACCAGCCATCATGGGAAAATAGAAGAAGACGAGGAAATTATAACGACAACAACTAAAGAAGAAACGGAAACTGGAGAGTGCAACAGAACTCGAACCAGGGACAGCAGGACTCCAGGGACCAACAACAAAGCAGTAGCAGGACATATAATGGTCAAGGTCAATGGAATGACCAACGTAGCAAATATGTGGATTTGAGGCCACCAAATCCATCGCAGGGGTCATGAAGATAAAATTCAAAGAGGATTCTTCTCAAATCAGTGCCTCAGAAACTATCGGAACGAGTTAGAGTACTAAGATACAACTGCAATGGGAAGAGAATGTACAGTATGGATGAACTATTTAACGTAATTTAATGTTGATACAGTGTTGCTTAGCATAATTTTCCATTCGATTTCGGTGCATTTTCTTTGTCATTTCCATTAGCTTTCAGCATGAGTCCTTGTTGAACGTGGTCCAATGAGTTGCGTTTTTGTGACATCTTCACGCCAACATTCACTGGCTGGTGGTAGCCAGGTATATGTCATCAAAAATAGGCACTTTTTGCGGAATACCAAATCAGTCATGTTGCAATAGTGACTACTCCAAACAACTGAGTACTGCTATTACGTCTTTGGACCTCACAATTGTTGTCCGATTTCCACTCCCAGGAGAGCACAGAGATCTGTCGTAATTTGACCGCAATTGAGCATCTTACTCTGTCATAGCATTCCCGTAGAAGAGCCTCCACAAGTATAATCTTGGCCTATGAAATTGTTTCTGTTTACTTTCCGTGGTTTCTTGTACACTGCCCAAGTGACGCATGGACGTCACTTTATGTCTTTCTTGGTGTCAGGAGGGTAAATTGTACCATAGAGCATGTGCGTATCAATTTTCGGATGTGTTTTGTATGGTGTTAGTGGTCCACCTTTAGGCTCGTGTTGACGCTAAGACTCAGTACGTTATGAGCATGTGCGTCTCGATTTTCGGATGTACTTTGTCTGGTATTAGCAGTCCACGATTTGAACGAGTGTCAACGCTAAGACTCGGTGTGTTATGAGCCACCGCCTGTCATGCTGTGTTGTCTATCTCGTGGTGGAATTTTGCCAGCGCAATGAGAGCGCCGTCGGCGAAATATTGTGTATAGGGAATTAGCACGGGCAAGTGCAAGTCATGGTACTGTGGCAAACTCTAGACCCGGAAGTAGGAAGCAGAAATGAAATTATGTACCTCATATATATATATATATATATATATATATATATATATATATATATATATGAGTCTCATCCAAGGTACATAATTTCATTTCTGCTTCCAATTTCCGGGTCTAGAGTTTGCCACACTAACATGACTTGCACTTGCCCGTGCTAATTCCCCATACACAATATATATATATATATATATATATATATATATATATATATATATATATATATATATATAATGCATTATGCTCGTGTTTCATTTCAGCAGCTATCCAGACAAAGGAGGGAGGAGGCATTCTTCAACTATGTAAAATTACGTGTAAACAATCATAAAATGCTACTACATAGATTTCAGGCAAATCACAAGCACCTGAGTGAGTAGACGGAGCGGATAACGCCGCTGGACATCTAAAAATAAAAGAGGAGTATACAAGGAATAAAATGCATGAAATATCGCTTTGGTAGTATTAGCAAAGCCATAGGGAAGTACAGTAAGTTAGTATTTCCTTGTAAATATTAGATTTCAGCTATCAGTCGTCCTTTTTAAATTTTTTTATTGGCAGATCTAGATTTCAGATAGAAACTAGCCATTCTATGAACTGTGGATGGAGCCCGACCAACAGGCATTACATGCATTGATCAAAAATGATAGTGTGTTTAGAATAGCTAGTTTCTAACTAAAATCTAGATCTGCTAATAAAAAAAATTTAAAAAGGACGACTGATAGCTGAAATCAATTATTTACAAGTCAATATAAGAGTCGCTGAGTGCAACAGCCTTTTGAATGGAAGGTAACCTGATGATGTTAGTATTTAGTATAGGGAGAAGTCTGCGCGTTTCATGGAGGTATAGAGGTGGCGCCAGCGTAAAATTAGGGTGCAAGACAGGATTAGAACTAACCACAAACGAACAAAAACACGAGCATACACAAACAAAGACACCTCACACCACATACTTTATGTCCATACGACGTTAACAGGGCCCTACAGTCATTAAATTTAGTTTTGGATTTGCGTCCTTAGTCAAAAAATAAATAAAATATATTATGTACAAAAAATTTTACTCATCATCATTTTCTATTCTGTAAAGTGATTATATCGATGTAATGACTTTTGTCCCCCCCCCCCCCCGCCCATGAACCATGGACCTTGCCGTTGGTGGGGAGGCTTGCGTGCCTCAGCGATACAGATAGCCGTACCATAGGTGCAACCACAACGGAGGGGTATCTGTTGAGAGGCCAGACAACTGTGTGGTTCCTGAAGAGGGGCAGCAGCCGTTTCAGTAGTTGCAAGGGCAACAGTCTGGATGATTGACTGATGTGGCCTTGTAACAATAACCAAAACGGCCTTGCTGTGCTGGTACTGTGAACGGCTGAAAGCAAGGGGAAACTACAGCCGTAATTTTTCCCGAGGGCATGCAGCATTACTGTATGATTACATGATGATGGCGTCCTCTTGGGTAAAATATTCCGGAGGTAAAATAGTCCCCCATTCGGATCTCCGGGCGGGGACTACTCAAGAGGATGTCTTTATCAGGAGAAAGAAAACTGGCATTCTACGGATCGGAGCGTGGAATGTCAGATCCCTTAATCGGGCAGGTAGGTTAGAAAATTTAAAAAGGGAAATGGATAGGTTAAAGTTAGATATAGTGGGAATTAGTGAAGTTCGGTGGCAGGAGGAACAAGACTTCTGGTCAGGTGACTACAGAGTCATAAACACAAAATCAAATAGGGGTAATGCTGGAGTAGGTTTAATAATGAATAGGAAAATAGGAATGCGGGTAAGCTACTACAAACAGCATAGTGAACGCATTATTGTGGCCAAGATAGATACGAAGCCCACACCTACTACAGTAGTACAAGTTTCTATGCCAACTAGCTCTGCAGATGACGAAGAAATTGAAGAAATGTACGATGAAATAAAAGAAATTATTCAGATTGTGAAGGGTGACGAAAATTTAATAGTCATGGGTGACTGGAATTCGAGTGTAGGAAAAGGGAGAGAAGGAAACATAGTAGGTAAATATGGATTGGGGCTAAGAAATGAAAGAGGAAGCCGCCTGGTAGAATTTTGCACAGAGCACAACATAATCATAACTAACACTTGGTTTAAGAATCATGAAAGAAGGTTGTATACATGGAAGAACCCTGGAGATACTAAAAGGTATCAGATAGATTATATAATATTAAGACAGAGATTTAGGAACCAGGTTTTAAATTGTAAGACATTTCCAGGGGAAGATGTGGACTCTGACCACAATCTATTGTTTATGACCTGAAGATTAAAACTGAAGAAACTGCAAAAAGGTGGGAATTTAAGGAGATGGAACCTGGATAAACTAAAAGAACCAGAGGTTGTACAGAGATTCAGGGAGAGCATAAGGGAGCAATTGACAGGAATGGGGGAAATAAATACAGTAGAAGAAGAATGGGTAGCTTTGAGGGATGAAGTAGTGAAGGCAGCAGACGATCAAGTAGGTAAAAAGACGAGGGCTAGTAGAAATCCTTGGGTAACAGAAGAAATATTGAATTTAATTGATGAAAGGAGAAAATATAAAAATGCAGTAAGTGAAGCAGGCAAAAAGGAATACAAACGTCTCAAAAATGAGATCGACAGGAAGTGCAAAATGGCTAAGCAGGGATGGCTAGAGGACAAATGTAAGGATGTAGAGGCCTATCTCACTAGGGGTAAGATAGATACCGCCTACAGGAAAATTAAAGAGACCTTTAGAGATAAGAGAACACTTGTATGAATATCAAGAGCTCAGATGGAAACCCAGTTCTAAGCAAAGAAGGGAAAGCAGAAAGGTGGAAGGAGTATATAGAGGGTCTATACAAGGGCGATGTACTTGAGGACAATATTATGGAAATGGAAGAGGATGAAGATGAAATGGGGGATATGATACTGCGTGAAGAGTTTGAAAGAGCACTGAAAGACCTGAGTCGAAACAAGGCCCCCGGAGTAGACAATATTCCATTGGAACTACTGACGGCCGTGGGAGAGCCAGTCCTGACAAAACTCTACCATCTGGTGAGCAAGATGTATGAAACAGGCGAAACACCCTCAGACTTCAAGAAGAATATAATAATTCCAATCCCAAAGAAAGCAGGTGTTGACAGATGTGAAAATTACCGAACTATCAGTTTAATAAGTCACAGCTGCAAAATACTAACACGAATTCTTTACAGACGAATGGAAAAACTAGTAGAAGCCAACCTCGGGGAAGATCAGTTTGGATTCCGTAGAAACACTGGAACACGTGAGGCAATACTGACCTTACGACTTATCTTAGATTAAGGAAAGGCAAACCTACGTTTCTAGCATTTGTAGACTTAGAGAAAGCTTTTGACAATGTTGACTGGAATATACTGTTTCAAATTCTGAAGGTGGCAGGGGTAAAATACAGGGAGCAAAAGGCTATTTACAATTTGTACAGAAACCAGATGGCAGTTATAAGAGTCGAGGGACATGAAAGGGAAGCAGTGGTTGGGAAGGGCGTAAGACAGAGTTGTAGCCTCTCCCCGATGTTGTTCAATCTGTATATTGAGCAAGCTGTAAAGGAAACAAAAGAAAAATTCGGAGTAGGTATTAAAATTCATGGGAAAGAAATAAAAACTTTGAGGTTCGCCGATGACATTGTAATTCTGTCAGAGACAGCAAAGGACTAGGAAGAGCAGTTGAATGGAATGGACAGTGTCTTGAAAGGAGGATATAAGATGAACATCAACAAAAGCAAAACAAGGATAATGGAATGTAGTCTAATTAAGTCGGGTGATGCTGAGGGAATTAGATTAGGAAATGAGGCACTTAAAGTAGTAAAGGAGTTTTGCTATTTGGTGATCAAAATAACTGATGATGGTCGAAGTAGAGAGGATATAAAATGTAGGCTGGCAATGGCAAGGAAAGCGTTTCTGAAGAAGAGAAATTTGTTAACATCCAGTATTGATTTAAGTGTCAGGAAGTCATTTCTGAAAGTATTCGTATGGAGTGTAGCCATGTATGGAAGTGAAACATGGACCATAAATAGTTTGGACAAGAAGAGAATAGAAGCTTTCGAAATGTGGTGCTACAGAAGAATGCTGAAGATTAGATGGGTAGATCACATAACTAATGAGGAAGTATTGAATAGGATTGGGGAGAACAGATGTTTGTGGCACAACTTGACCATAAGAAGGGATCGGTTGGTAGGACATGTTCTGAGGCATCAAGGGATCACCAATTTAGTATTGGAGGGCAGCGTGGAGGGTAAAAATCGTAGAGGGAGACCAAGAGATGAATACACTAAGCAGATACAGAAGGATGCAGGTTGCAGTAGGTACTGGGAGATGAAAAAGCTTGCACAGGATAGAGTAGCATGGAGAGCTGCATCAAACCAGTCTCAGGACTGAAGACCACAACAACAACAACAGTGACTTTTGTGTGAGAATATGGCACTATACCATACTTGAGTATTGTGCAGACTCCGGAACCACGGCCCATGCCACCCAACGAAAGGCGAGTGCAGCGGGCTGCCATAATGAATCATATGTAGCGGCCCAGCTGCGGGGGACCGCCCACTGCGACAAGCCGCTGCCAACTGATGCTCCTGCATCACACAGCCCGGTCGTCTAACAGTGCAGGCTGCACATTTGAAGTCAGCGCAGACAGCGGGACACCACCACGTGCCGACAACAAACCCCTAGCGGCCAGCGATCCGTCAGGCCACTATTCGAGGGACAAGCGAGTCTTTTCCTTTGGTATCTTTGTGCGCTCTGTCGTATAAATCAGCCAAATTGGTCCTTGGTACGACCAGCGAATGGGTGTGTCACACACTGAAATCTACCGAGATTTTAGGGCTCTGGTAGAAAGTAAATTGCGATCCGTCTGCCTGATCACTAGACCGTGAGATTTTTGCATTTCTTTCGGGGCTGCGATCGATTCACAGGTGCCACCTCCACGTCTCCCCTCCGCCGCACACATCTCACCAGCTGTAAGCTACATCGCAGCAAGAAACAAACAGGGTAACGTACTGCCGCTCCAGCATCGTCAGGGGGTGCAGATCTCAATCACCATTTGCTCTCAGCTGCATCTACGTAGAGAAACTTCAGTAACTTTGATCAACCAAACTCTGCTCAGTGTCAGATCAATTCAGATTGCGTTATCCACATTTTAGGGCTAGAGTACTTGATTCTGATCACCTAGTTAAATTGTCTCTGCCACTCAAGATCCTCGTCCAGAGTTGTCTTAAATCACCTGTTAGTTGTTTACGGTATTCAATCAATAACATGTTTAGCATAATTTATGTCTGTTTTGGGAAAATAAATGTTGTTTGAACGTCTAAATTACGCCAATATTGTCAGTCATTTAAATTGTCGCACCAGAGTTGCCTTTCACTCTCCTGATCTAACCATTCTGCTGTTACAGCTGCTCTACTGACAACAAAATTCTCTCTACCTTGTTTTGTACTGGCGGGTCCTCTACTCGAGATATGTAAACTCCATTCACCGAAACATGAGACGTACTGTAAACACGGCAAGGGGCGTGATCACAGCGGTGCCATCGAGGGGTGCACAAGGCAGGGGCGACAGAAATTAAAAAATGAAAGTCGTATTTTTTATAATTTGGCACCTGAACATGATAAAGTGATCCGAGAACTACCTTCCGACACCTTTTTTACATTACATTAAAATTTATTGTCACTGAAAAAGAGAAATATTTAAGGTTTCAGGAAAAGTTGTTTTTTCGCGTTGCTCTATATTTATCACGCCATATCTCCTAAACTGTGTGTCACACTGCAAAATAATTTTATAATTGCCTTCAATACTATATGTTGATGACGTCTGGAAATTTTCTGCCCAATACAGTGAGTAATAGTGAAGTAATAAATTAAAATCTCACGTCTGATGCAGAACTTTTACCAAATCATCATCCGAAATATAGAAGCAACAAAAATTTTCCCCTTTAAATTTTTGTGTGGGGGTGCAAGCGAGAATAGTTTCAGAACGGTTTGAATTTAATTTTGTAGTTTGTTCGAATGCGATGAGTGCAACCATTTGTCTTTTATGAGCGATGCATTGTGCGGTTCGCAGGCGCGGCGTTCAGTCAATGTGGCCGTCTCAGTTGCAGGTGTGAGCTCGTTAGTGGGTGTTGTACAGCGGCGATTTGAGGATATCTTAAGTTCATCTGTAAAGATGCTTGAAAGACTAGTTGTTTATTGTTAGAGTAAGTATATGCGTTTGTAGTCACGCTGAGCATTCACTGTTTATGTGCGCATCCAATAGCATCGCTTGGTTTCTTATTTTATATATTCACTTATTCCATTAGCATCACATACGGCTGTCCTCCTTATGTCATCCACGGATTCAGCGAGCGAGGTCGACGTGTCAGTTCTGAGTCCACTAAAGAAGCGAGCAAAGAAGAAATCATTCTTCTGAGAAGCACATGGTGCTTAATGTGTATAAAACGGAACTGTTACATACAGAGCAGTCGATGAGTGACATTGTTTCGAAAACAGCTGCAGCTACAGGTATTGGACGTTCTTCAGTGTATCGTGTGATAAGTGAGTACAAGGCCACACACTCTTTGAAGTCTCCCAAGAAAGGAAAATTACGACAGAAACTTTCTGAAAGTTTTGATGACTTCGATAGAAATGCGGTACGAAGGAAAGTACACGAATTTTTTTTTCGTAACGAATTGCCAACAATTGACAAAGTGCTTACAGTCGTGAACGAAGATGCAGATATGGGAAATTTCGGAGAACTACATTTTATAAGTTATTTAGAGAAATGAATTTCTAATATGTCCGGCGTGGGTGCGATAGCATGCTAATAGACAGGGATGACATTTTATGGAGGCGGCGTTATCTTCTTACCATTAAACGGTTGAGAGATGAAGGCAGACCCATTTACTAAAGTGCGCGTCATTTATGTTGGGGGCCGAGTCTAGGTTCGTTCTGCGCATCTGACGTCACAAAACACAGTCAGCCAACGAACAGACAACGACGTTGCCACATCTCGACTGAAGTGTAGAGCATGGACGAGTGTCCTCAGTTTTAGAAACGTTCAGTCATAAATAAAGTAATAGAACAAAAGCAATGTCTTGATAGCACACATTATTTTATAGAAAGTTTGGAAAAAGCATTCTTTATACCAATTGCTTCATATTCTATTAATTAATTAAACCAAACAAGCAATAAGACTCCTAATTCAGGCGACAGCAAGGAAAGGTGTTTGTATCACTCTCACGAACCGCTTTCTCGCAATAAAGAACAGCGGTAATTGTTTATTTCCTATTGTATTTCGACGAAGCGTAAGTAATTCATAGTCATACCAACAGTGTTTGTCAGTATTTTGCATGCCATGTTATAGTCCTAATGGCGTTACGTAGTGAGATGTGGTGTGTTAGCGTAATGTATAAGGTGTTGGGCTACTGTGCGGAAGGTTATGAGTTCAAACCTTGTGTGGTGCTTAATATTTTCATTATTGAAAATCAATATCGAAGTGCCTTACTTCACGAATTTTATTCGTTTGAATGCAATTTTTTGAAATTTCTAGTGCTTTGTCTCTTTATTAACCCTTTCGCTGCTGCAGACACGTGCTCGCCGCATTCCGTGCTGTGCGCGATTTTGTCATCACTGCACTGCTCGCCTGTGCAGACACATGGTGTTCCCACTGCTTTGACCCACTTATCATTCGATTTCACAAAAACTATTTGGCCCAAAAATTTGATTTTTACACGTCTTTTTGACTGATACCTTCCCCCCATAAATGATTTAATTTTGTTTCGATGTTCAACGCAGTTATTATGCAGCATTAAATGTAGTAAACCATTGCACGAAATTTTGAAGAGTTTGCAGAGGTAGAAGTCCATAGCGTACACTTTCCGTATGCTCGATTTTAGTTGCCACAATGTTGAGAATGAAATGTGGGCAAGATACCTAAATTTCATATAAAATTTACTGTATAACAATATCTCATTTAACAAGTACGACATAGGTGTTGTATGTAATATTGAGAAATATTCCGTCTTTTGCGACTGTGATAAAAGTATTATTTACACCGGACGCGTTTGGATTTATTTTAAAGCACTTCAATCAAGGAAAGGTATGGCACATACACAATGGTACTCATGTTCTATTTCTTGTTTTTGTTCCACAGTCGCAGTTTTACCAATGGTACTGCAATATATTCCTCTTCTGCAACTGTAATAAGGAGCTTATTTAGACCAGACGCATTCCTCTCTTTTGAAGCATCTTCAGTGGACAGTATTTTGTCTCCTCCATTGCCAAGTCACCTTTCGTAGTTTTGTGCTGCGGTAACACAATATTCAACGTTTGTGTTGGCAGATCAGTGTTTTAGCAAATAAATGATGTTGGTGTGCGCCACACACAAAAATTATATTTGACATAGCTCAGAACACTTCACTGATAGACGGTATATTCAAGTCCTAATGTTTTTGTAAGTCCACAGTTTTGTTTAATGTATTTTGTCTACTTCCTTTTGATTGATTGAAGTGCTTTAAAATAAAGCCAAACGTGCTAGGTGTAAATAAAACTTTTGTTACAGTCGCGAAAGACAGAATATTTCTCAATATTACATACGACACCTATGTGGTACTTAAATGAGCTATTGTTATACAGTAAATTTTATATGAAATTTAGGTATCTTGTCCACATTTCATTCTCAACATTGTGGCAACTAAAATCGACCATACTGAAAGTATACTCTATGGACTTCTACCTCCGCAAACTCTTCAAAATTTCGTGCAATAGTTTACTATATTTAATGCTGCATAATAACTGCGTTGAACATCGAAACACAATTAAGTCACTTATGGGGGGAAGGTATCAGTCAAGAAGATGTGTAAAAATCTAATTTTTGGCCCGAATAGTTTTTGTGGAATCGATTGATAAGAGTGTCAAAGCAGTCGGAACACGATGTGTCTGCACAGGCGAGCAGTGCAGTGACAAAATCGCGCACAGCGCGGAATGCAGGGAGCACGTCTTTGTAGCAGCGAAAGGGTTAATACGGCCGTGGTGGCTTTGCTTCATCAACTGCGCGCTCCCCCCTAAACGTAAGCTTGCGAACTATGCTATACTATGACGCTGCTTCTATTCGCGCGTGCGTCGCGTGCAACTGGCAACGCAGCAATCTCCCGCGTCTTGTCGGGCATGCGCGAGCCGCCAAGATAAAAGAATTGAACTATAGTTGGACGAGACGTGGGTGAACGCAGGACATACCCAAGTTACGTCTGGGTAGACGACACTATAAATTCCTCAAAACAAGCGTTTCTGTCCGGATTATCCACCGGAAACAAGGGCCCATCAGGTAAAGGGAAACGTCTGATTATCGCACACATTGGCAGCAGAGCACAGTTAGTTGAAAGATGTTTGTGGACTTCAGAATCCAAGAAAATTGAAGATTATCATGAGGAGATGTGCGCCGAAACCTTCGAGAAGTGGTTTCAAGATGTTATTCCTCGGCTTCAGGAAAATGCACTTATTGTTTCTGATAGCGCGCCGTACCATTCTCGGAGAAAAGAAAAAGTTGCCAACGCGAATTCCAATAAGCACGAAATACCAGAGTGGCAAAAATCTAAAAACATCGATTTCGAAGACGGTATGTTGAAGAAGGAACTTTTAGATATACTTAAAAATCACAGAACAGCGCACAACGAGTACGCAATAGATGAAATGGCGAATAATGCAGGGAAAACTTTTCTCAGAATTCCTCCGTACCACTGTGAATTAAACGCCATCGAGTTAGTGTGAGCCAGAATCAAAGGCTATGTTGCAGCGAAAAACAAAACATACAAAATGCCGGAAGTTAAATTACTGCTAGAAGAAGCAGTGAGAACAGTGACTGCAGAGGATTGGAACAAGTGCGTCCTCCATGTCGTAGAAAAAGTGGAAACTCAAATGTGGAAATCAGACTGCATAATAGAGAGGAGCGGTTTGTTATAAACCTCAAAGAAAACGGTTCAAGTTCGACAGAGTGAACCTTGTTTCATCCTTTATCATTATTATTACTGGTATTGTTATTAAAATTAACAATTAATTGTGTTTGAATGGAGCGTTTTGTTACAACCTGAATGAAAATAAATCTGCTTCTACAGAATGACTCAGTTTAACATTATTTTTACATTATTGTTAAGTTTATTTCGTACATTGTTGCCCAGGTTTCTCACTGTCCGCTGTGACAGCTCGGCAGCCATCCGAACGCCGCCAGCTGCAAAGCGTGCCCCAAGGATTTTCCACATCCCTACGTATCACGTGAACACCGAATGCTTTCTCTGGAAACGAGCGTAGTCGCTAACGTGACACTGTTTATGTTTCGTCCCACCTCTCGGTGAATAGACTATTCCACATTACAACGGGTGTTGATTGATTGAGCTAAAACAGCTTAGGTCTGACCCGCCACTGCCCGCCCGAAACCAGGTTTATTGTGCGGTATCGCTCCCTGTATATCTAGTAAAGCTACCAGTGTCCTTAAATAGTGCAAGGAGTCCCTGTAGCAGGTTTTTGTTAGACACAGTTTCTTCAGGTCTAGTTGTCCCGAAGAGTCTGTATCTTCTACTCTCCAATTTCATGCATTCAAAGGTTAGGTGTGATGCAGTTTCTCCGCCCTCATCACAGATCCTACATTTAGGGTCCTCTTCCATTCTTCCATTATACCCATTGTGTGCAGGTGTTTCTTGAAGTTCCCAGTCCAGTCATGAGTCTGGTCTCTTTCCTGTTCAATCCCAGAATTACAGAGCTTCTTTTAAAACATGGCTTGGGCATCATTACCTTACCGTGTTTTTGTTTATGGACCTTGCTCCAATATCCTACGTGCTGTTTGCTAAGCCAGTTCCGTAGTTCTCATTTCATCATAGGCTTCGTGATTGTCAACGCAGGTTCCAGCCCAACAAATGGAGTTGTTGCCCACGTCCCAGCCAATCTATCGGCTTGTTCATTGCCACAGACCCCTGAGTGGGCAGGGACTCACACTAGGTACACCCTATTGCTTCCCCCTATCTCCACCAGAGCCCTGTGGCAATCTGCAACAATCATAGATCTTGTTGCAGGAGCTGCCAATGATTTCAGGGCTGCCTGGCTATCTGCATAGATGTAGCTGCTACGGTCATTGTAGCACCTACTCATACTCTCCTCCATACATGCCCTGATTGCAGTAATTTCGGCTTGGAATACAGAGGCCAGTTTCCCTAGAGAGATGCTGCTCTCCAGTCTTGGCTGAACCCCGTACAACCCTGCCCCAACGCCTTGATCTGTTTTCGACCCATCGGTGATGGCTCAAATGGTTCAAATGGCTCTGAGCACTATGCGACTTAGCTTCTGAGGTCATCAGTCGCCTAGAACTTAGAACTAATTTAACCTAACTAACCTAAGGACACCACACACATCCATGCCCGAGGCAGGATTCGAACCTGCGACCGTAGCAGTCGCTCTGTTCCAGACTGTAGCGCCTAGAACCGCACGGCCACTCCGGCCGCCCATCGGTGAACCAAACGATGTCCCACGTACGGTGTCTAACTGTTTTCTCCCACTGCTCCCTACTTCCAATTATTATGTTCTGAGGCTTGTCGAAGCAGTTGGGAGTTATTATATAGTCGGCGGGCATTTCCCCAGCCATACCTATATTTACCTCACTCACTATGTTAGCATGTTACTGTAACACTATGGTTGAATGATTAAACAAAAAACAGCCGGAAAAGTTTGAGCAGCAAAGAGGTGTGTCAGTACTGTGGTTATAGTGGCTGATGTGTGTGGTTGTGGGCGGTACAAAAACGCGTGTAATTTAAAAACAGCAGATGTGTGTCGCGTTGTTTGTAATGTAGTATTAATGATAGGCTTTATTTACTGCAGCGCTGATTAGCAGTAAATCAAACGTTGCTCAACGACCACAAATTTGTCGCGGGTCCGGCGTCAGATAAAATCGTTGATTTACACCGCTATCCGGAAGACTAATGAATGGCGTGCTAACCGTGGCTACTGCCTGCGCGTCCGTCGACATGGATGTCAGCCGGTGAGGAATTTCAGTCGCGGCCTCCTCTGCTACATATAATTTTTCAGTTCTGCGTGCATGTTTTTAATTGTAGCCATTAGTCATTACGGATGGCCAAACGTTCTGCCAGGCATCCATCCATTAGTCATTCTTTTGGAGTACGTCGCTTTTGTCCGACTTTTTTTATCGTTTAATGTTCAAGTTATGGCATTATGACGTATTGGCCGAAGTCACAGTTTTGTGGTTCCATAGAATTCTTGTTCCCCTTATTCGTCGTTGGTTTATCACTTACTGTATATCAAACAGCATTATTTCACTTTAAATACGCATAAGCATAGTTAGCGCTCTTAAAGAGTAAGCATCTGAATCCATAGCGTTTTTGAGATAGTTTGTAAGTGGTTATCAGACTACGAACATATCCTTAACTATTGGTAAATGTGGAACATCATAGATGACAGACGTAGAGCAGAACGTTCGACGCTTTTGAGTTTAGGATACAACTGAAACTGTAAGATTTTTATTGTTATTATTGTCCACTCTACTTTACCAAGTTCAACTTGTTCTCGTCTTTTCATTCTAGTTAATACAGGAAACAAACGAAACAATGTCGTGTCAAAACTAATTCCACTCTTTACTATCTTATAACTCATCCGTCTGTTGGCGACATCTGTGCTTTTAATTGCAGAAAACAGAAACCCAACTGCCGTAATCTAACGGAATAATTTTATTATGCTACCAGTTCTGTTCCTCATTGGCACCTGTACACCGAAGGAGATAAGCCATCTAGTCATTTGTGCTTACTAAAGGAACTGGTTTCTGTGGATATCTTGACAAGTGTCCACATCTGTACACCGAAGGAGATAAGCCATCTAGTCATTTGTGCTTACTAAAGGCACTGGTTTCTGTGGATATCTTGACAAGTGTTCACATCCGCTGTGAAGATATTTACGAAAACCAGGTTGTAGTTCCTTTAGTAAGCACAAACGACTGGATGGCTTATCTCGTTTGGTGTACACGGACCTGAAAATGATGCCAATGAGGCAACGGAACAGGTAGCGTAGTACAATTATTCGATAAATTTGTAGCTGTTGTGCTTTCTGCGAGGCATCGACCAGCCGCAGTCCTGTTTTCCTTTTATATAACATGGAATGACAGAATCGGTGCTTCCAGAATTTTGACACGGTGTAAGGCCCGGCTTTCCACCTAACTTCTCATGCTGCGAGTGGCATCATTAAAGGCTAAGAACTGCTTCACAGCCGTTCTTATCGTATTGTGTTTCAATCCGGATAATGTATAAAAGGGAAGAGTCGAGCACAAATAAGTCCTGGATTCCATTCATGTTTTGCGTAATACTAAGCTCCACAGCTTGTTTAGACTATAGCTAATATCCAAACAGCCAGGAACTAAACAACAGCAGTTTTAATTGTATGTAGTGAAAAATGTGTGTGACACTCATTTCTTAGCTCCAGTTCAATCAGCTTGGTAGTCTACTTATGTTTTTACGGCTACTTAGAATGTATAAAACACATTCAGTTGCATGATCTATTCTCTGGCTGCTGGAATACGGTACATGAAACTGACACAATGCAACCAGTGATGTAAAACGAATCGGAACCCACCTGAAGACAGTAATATTAGTAGTGGTAGTATTAGTAGTACTAGTAACATCAGTAGTTTTATTGCCGCGCGGGATTAGCCGAGATGTCTATGGAGCTGCGGTCATGACCATGCGGCTGGTCCCGGCGGAGGTTCGAGTCCTCCCTCGGGCATGGGTGTGTGTGTGTGTGTTTGTCGTTACGATAAATTAGGTTAAGTAGTGTGTAAGCTCAGGGACTGATGAACTTAGAAGTTAAGTCCCGTAAGGTTTCACACACATTTGAACATTTTTTTGAGTAGTTTTATTCATCAGTGTGCGATACGGCAGGGATGAGAAGGTGAACGCATGGTAATAAGTGAGTGGCGTTGGGGGGAGGATATGTTGCCTTTTACCAGCAGCAGAAAATGGTATAACGGGTGTAGGATTCGTTATGAATAGGAAGGTAGGGCAGAGGGCGTGTTACTGTGAACAGTTCAGTGAGCGGGTTGTTCTAATCAGAATCGACAGCAGACCAACACCGACAACGATAGTTGAAGTATACATGCCGACGTCGCAAGCTGAAGATGAACAGATAGAGAAAGTGTATGAGGATATTGAAAGGGTAATGCAGTATGTAAAGGGAGACGAAAATCTAATAGTCATGGGCGACTGGAATGCAGTTGTAGGGGAAGGAGTAGAAGAAAAGGTTACAGGAGAATATGGGATTGGGACAAGGAATGAAAGAGGAGAAAGACTAATTGAGTTCTGTAACAAATTTCAGCTAGTAATAGCGAATACCCTGTTCAAGAATCACAAGAGGAGGAGGTATACTTGGAAAAGGCCGGGAGATACGGGAAGATTTCAGTTAGATTACATCATGGTCAGACAGAGATTCAGAAATCAGATACTGGATTATAAGGCCTACCCAGGAGCAGATATAGACTCAGATCACAATATAGTAGTGATGAAGAGTAGGCTGAAGTTCAAGACATTAGTCAGGAAGAATCAATACGCAAAGAAGTGGGATACGGAAGTAGTAAGGAATGACGAGATACGTTTGAAGTTCTCTAACGCCATAGATACAGCAATAAGGAATAGCGCAGTAGGCAGTACAGTTGAAGAGGAATGGACGTCTCTAAAAAGGGCCATCACAGAAGTTGGGAAGGAAAACATAGGTATAAAGCAGGTAGCTGCGAAGAAACCATGGGTAACAGAAGAAATACTTCAGTTGATTGATGAAAGGAGGAAGTACAAACATGTTCCGGGAAAATCAGGAATACAGAAATATAAGTCGCTGAGGAATGAAATAAATAGGAAGTGCAGAGAAGCTAAGACGAAATGGCTGCAGGAAAAATGTGAAGACATCGAAAAAGATATGATTGTCGGAAGGACAGACTCAGCATACAGGAAAGTCAAAACAACCTTTGGTGACATTAAAAGCAACGGTGGTAACATTAAGAGTGCAACGGGAATTCCACTGTTAAATGCAGAGGAGAGAGCAGATAGGTGGAAAGAATACATTGAAAGCCTCTAGGAAGGTGAAGATTTGATTTTGTATTAGAATCTGAATTTGAAAGAGCTTTGGAGGACTTACGGTCAAATAAGGCAGAAGGGATACATAACATTCCATCAGAATTTCTAAAATCATTGGGGGAAGTGGCAACAAAACAACTATTCACGTTGGTGTGTAGAATATATGAGTCTGGCGATATACCATCTGACTTTCGGAAAAGCATCATCCACACCATTCCGAAGACGGCAAGAGCTGACAAGTGCGAGAATTATCGCACAATCAGCTTAAAAGCTCATGCATCGAAGCTGCTTACAAGAATAATATACAGAAGAATGGAAAAGAAAATTGAGAACGCGCTAGGTGACGATCAGTTTGGCTTTAGGAAAAATAAAGGGACGAGAGAGGCAATTCTGACGTTACGACTAATAATGGAAGCAAGGATAAAGAAAAATCAAGACACTTTCATAGGATTTGTCGACCTGGAAAAAGCGTTCGACAATATAAAATGGTGCAAGCTGTTCGAGATTCTGAAAAAAGTAGGGGTAAGCTATAGGGAGAGACGGGTCATATACAATATGTACAACAACCATATACAATATGTACAACAACCACGAAGTGCTCGTATTGAGAAGGGTGTAAGACAAGGCTGTAGCCTTTCGCCCCTACTCTTCAATCTGTACATCGAGGAAGCAATGATGGAAATAAAAGAAAGGTTCAGGAGTGGAATTAAAATACAAGGTGAAAGGATATCAATGATACGGTTCGCTGATGACATTGCTATCCTGAGTGAAAGTGAAGAAGAATTAAATGATCTGCTGAACGGAATGAACAGTCTAATGAGTACACAGTATGGTTTGAGAGTAAATCGGAGGAAGACGAAGGTAATGAGAGGTAGTAGAAATGAGAACAACGACAAACTTAACATCAGGATTGATGGTCACGAAGTCAATGAAGTTAAGGAATTCTGCTACCTAGGCAGTAAAATAACCAATGACGGACGGAGCAAGGAGGACATCAAAAGCAGGCTCGCTATGGCAAAAAAGGCATTTCTGGCCAAGAGAAGTCTACTAATATCAAATACCGGCCTTAATTTGAGGAAGAAATTTCTGAGAATGTACGTCTGGAGTACAGCATTGTATGGTAGTGAAACATGGACTGTGGGAAAACCGGAACAGAAGAGAATCGAAGCATTTGAGATGTGGTGCTATAGACGAATGTTGAAAATTAGGTGGACTGATAAGGTAAGGAATGAGGAGGTTCTACGCAGAATCGGAGAGGAAAGGAATATGTGGAAAACATTCATAAGAAGAAGAGACAGGATGATAGGATATCTGCTAAGACATGAGGGAATGACTTCCATGGTACTAGAGGGTGCTGTAAAGGGCAAAAACTGTAGAGGGAGACAGAGATTGGAATACGTTAAGCAAATAATTGAGGACGTAGGTTGCAAGTGCTACTCTGAGATGAAGAGGTTAGCACAGGAAAGGAATTCGTGGCGGGCCGCATCAAACCAGTCAGTAGACTGATGACCAAAAAAAAAAAAGCGAAATTAAATCGCACGTAACGAGAATGATTATACACCAAAGACGAGAATGATTATACACCAAAAAAATGATTAATGTTGAGTAATGAAATTTCGGGAATACGTTTGTTCAGGTAACATATTTATGGCTCTGAGCACCATGGGACTTAACATCTATGGTCATCAGTCCCCTAGAACTTAGAACTACTTAAACCTAACTAACCTAAGGACAGCACACAACACCCAGCCATCACGAGGCAGAGAAAATCCCTGACCCCGCCGGGAATCGAACCCGGGAACCCGGGCGTGGGAAGCGAGAACGCTACCGCACGACCACGAGATGCGGGCCGTAACATATTTAAGTGAGTAACACTGCAAGATCAGAAGATAATGTAAGCACGAGATAAGCCATCGCCAATATGAAATGCTTGTACATTAACAACCGTTGCAACCGACAGAATGTTGAATGCAAGTTTTGTGTTGTACATGTGCCGTAAGTCAGTTTGTGGACTGAGCGAGGTGGCGCAGTGATTAGCACACTAAACTCGCATTCGGGAGGACTACGGTTCAAACCCGTTTCCGGCCATCCTGATCTAGGTTTTCCGTGATTTCACTAAATCGCTTCTGGCAAATGGCAGGATGGTTCCTGTGAAAGGGCACGGCCGACTTCCTTTCCCGTCCTTTCCTAATCCTAGCTTGTTCTCCGTCTGTAATGACGTCGTTGTGATCTCCTCCTCCTCAGTTTGTGGAATGGATATCCACGCCTGCTGGCCTTGTCTGTCAACACAGTTATGGTTAATGTTGTTTGTGGATAACGATGGAGTTAACGTCCGATGATGTTCCAAATGCGCTGCTCGATTGGAGACAGATGTGTTGACCGAGCAACATATCGACACTGTAGGACATATTGGGTGACAACATTGGTAGGTGGGCGAGTGTTTTCCTCTAGAAAACACCCCCCGCAATGCTGTTCATGAATGGCAGCAAAACTGGTCGAATCACGAGGTTGTTGTACAAATTTGCAGTCAGGGTGGGTGGTATGAACATGAGAGTGCTTCTTCTGTGAAACGAAATCTCACCTCAGATCTTAACTCCAAGTGTAGGTCAAGCGTATCTAGCATGCAGACTGGTTGATTGCACGCCCTCAGCTGGCATCCTTCTAACCAACACAGTCATCACTGACACCGAGGCAAGACGAAACTTCATCATGAAACACAACTGTTCTCCACCTTGCCCTGCAGTTGCTCTCACTTCACACGACTGAAGTCCCAAATGGCTACAGTTTGGACCCAGTGGAATGTACACTACAGGGCGTCGTCTCGGAGCTGCCCTTGAAGTAACCGATTGGTACCAGTTCGTTGTGTCACTGTGTTTCCAACTACTGCTCAAATTGCTGCCGCAGAGGCAGTACGATGCGCCACAGCCATACGCCGGAAGCGACGGTCTTTCCTTTCGGTAGTGCCACGTGGCAGTCCTGAGACCGGCCATCTTGCGACAGTATTTTATCGTGACCATTGCTGTTAGCAATCATGTACAGTGGCTACATGCCTGCCAAGTGTTTCTGCAGTGTCGCAGAAGGAACATCCATTTGCTCGTAGCCCTATCACACGACTTCCTTCCCACCAGTGAGGTGTCAATAAAGGTGCCTTAAAGGGCATTCTTGGCTAACATTATCTCACCATGTCGAATCTCAAAGGTGACTAACATTCACGACCAGCAAACCTGATTTGCGTCCTTACAGTGGCGTTTCTAGCGGCACTCGTACGCGACTGGCGCGAAATTTGAATAGCCATCACGTTTCAGATGTAGAAACACGCTTGCCAACTTCCGTTTATGTCGCATAGCTCCATCTTGGGTAGTGATTTTTCCATGATTTGGTACATGAGAACCGTGTTCATTATATTGAAATTAGCACCTAATCGTGGACAAAGAGTGCCTTGAAATTGAATGGAACAATACACTGGAACGCACAGACACACATTATACAAAAAACGGGAAGCAGCGCATTGCTGTTCTACGGTTAGACGGCATGAGGTCTACTTATCAGAGGCCTAACCAGAGTGTAAATTATGGAGTGCGCAGCACGGGAAGGTAATGACGAGTCGGGCTCGCGTCATGAAAAAACTGCTCACATGTCGGCGCGACGGCGCCTACAGAGCTGCAATGAGTGCGCAGTGGTCTTCTAACGAGATGCTGGAGGCGTTACAGCTTTGCCTTTCTAATTTGTGCGTTGAGCGGCTCTACCACCACCGGGCTCAGAATAGCAACCCAAGCGGGAGTCTCCTGAAAGAACAGCTCCCGAGTGTCACGTTGGCGAAGTCGAGGGCAAAGCACCTCGCACGGTTGGCAAGACATGGCCACTTGGTGCTGGGCAGTCGAGACTCCTGGTGTTCCTCTGTTTAAGGCCCAAAATTGACGAGCTTTTCCCCAATCTTGTCCGCAATGTATAACTAAGTTAAATAAATGTGCCATGAATGAGATGAAAGTAGAAGTTGGGGCCAGCTTAGTGGGGTAACTAGCTGTTCTCGCAGTTTATAATTATTGCATTTCATTGGCCGGTTAAAGATTGCTATCGAAGGATATGTCGGTTTCAATTAATTATTATGCGTGAACGGATTCGTTATATGTCACCCATCGAATTATCAGGAATTTACTTACTTAGGTTTTTCTTAAAGAGAAGAGTCTGGCTACAGTCTCCTGCATCCTTTTTGGGTACAAAATGCTTCACGTGGATCACTTTCACAAGGATTGCGGATATGTGGCGATACAAGAACAAACAAAACGTAACTTACAGCATCAACCATCTATAAAATTACGAATACTACGAGAATAGCGATAATTGTGCTTTGTTTAGTGTATTAGCAGTCAGGTCCTCAGTACAACTGAATGTGCAGCTCGTTTACTCGTCATCCAGTAACGGATGGCAGGCGCATATGAGACAGTCGTACAAAGGTTTCAGAAATACGACGGTGAGTCAAATGAAAACCTTGAATATTCTTTTAAATATTATTTATTGTGCAGAAGTGGTACAAAGCTGTATCAATTTTCAACATAATCTCCCCCACGCTCAACGCATGTCCTCCAGCGCTTACAAAGTGCATAAATTCCTTTACAAAAAATTCTTTCGGTAGTCTGCGCAACCACTCATGCATGCACCGCGTGGCGTGCCTCTTCATCGCAACGGAACTTCTTTCCTCCCATTGCGTCTTTGAGTGGTCCTTTGGTTTAGGTGATGAGGAATGGCGCCATTCCTTGCTCGCTCTCTTCGTTTTCGGTTGGTGGAAGTGAACTCAGGTTTCGTTCCCAGTAACGATTCTTGCAAGGAAGCCATCACCCTATCATTCACAGCGCTGAAGAAGTTCTTCACAAGCATCAATACGTCGTTCTCTCACTTCAGGAGTCAGCTGCCGTGGCACCCATCTTGCAGACACTTTGTGAAACTGGAGCACATCATACACAATGCGGTGTGCTAACCCATGACTAAATCTGTAAACATGCTGCAGTGTCATTCAGTGTCACTCAGCGGTTTTCCTACACTATGGCTTCAACTGCTGCAATGTTCTATGGAGTCACAACTCGATGTGCCTGACCTGGACGAGGTGCATCTTCCATTGAAGTCACACCATTTGCGAACTTCCAACTCCATTCGTAGAGTTGCTGCTGTGGAAACATGCATCACCGTACTGAACCATCCATTTCAATAGGTTTCACACTTTCACTACGCAAAAACCGAATAACAGAACGCTGTTCTTCCTGGTGCAAGTCGCAAGTGGGGCGACCATCTTTATGCTGCTACTGCGACGGTATGTGTGCATCTGCACTATGCTGCCACCTACAGGCCATTCTGCACGCTGTTTGTAGCACGCTTAGCAACTTACAGGATAACGGCGCGAAATTTCGATTTGTTATTACAAATTTAAGGTTTCCATTTGACTCACCCTTGTACGTAATGTACTAACAGTTTCCCGCGGGAAAAAAAAACGCATAAAATGATCAAATAACTGATAACAGACGTACGCCTCTCAGAAAAATACAGTCCACACGATTCAGATTGTGTTAAGATGATATATAGGGTGATTATAATTAAACTTTCAAAATGCTGTAGAAATAACACCACTGGTCAGAATGACGTCAAATTGCAACGGAATATTATCGGAGAAGGGGGAAAATGTATGACAGTAGAAAAAAATGATGATAAAATTGATCAATAGATGGCACTGTATGTGTCAGAATACGTAAATGAAAACACCTGTCATACGCACGACCAATTGAAGTTGGTATAAACACGCCAGGTTCACGGCTTTTCCTCCTTTCGCGTCTGCGATGTTCGCCATGACTTTCTCAATGCAGGATCGCGCTCTGCTTGTAAAGCTGTATTACCAGAATGATGACTGTGCACACGTCGCCCTGCAGAAGTTACCAACATTGAAGGGTCTGAAAAAAGGGGTTGGTCCGATGACTGCCCTGGGTCTGGAGAAAATGATACGGAAATTCGAAAAGACGGGTTCTTTTTGTGTGCAACCTGGTAGAGTGAGGAATCGAATTGATGCGACGCCAGTGGAAGCAGTGGCCACAGAAATTAAGGAGGAGACGAGTCGTTGTGTTCAAACGTGTAGTGCACGAAGAATCGCCCGAACATTGGACATACCCATCAGCACGGTGCGTAAAATGCTACGAAGCATCCTTCCTTGCTACCCATTCAAAATTACCCATTTGCTGCCTGTTGACCTGCCAGCATGAGAGACCTTTCCCTTATAATTTCTTGCTCACATGGAAGTGGACAATGATTGGCCGTGGAAGATTTTGTGGACAGACGACGCCTACTTCCATCTGACAGGATATGTCAGTACTCAGAATTATCGAACATGGGCAACGAAAAATCCACACGCAAATCAACCAGTACCACTTCATCCTGAAAAGGTCACTGTTTGGTGCGGGTTAAGGGCATCATATATCATAGCGCAATATGTTTTCCTGTACCGTCACAGGTAAGCGCTATGAGTGTCTTTTGTGCAACCATATCATTCCAACTCTCCAACAGCGTGGATGTATTGATGGGATCATTTTTATGGAAGATGGTGCACCTCCGCACACTGCAAATCCAGTTAACCAGCTGCTGAAGCGCTATTTCGGAAATGCTAGAATTATCAGCCGCCATTTTCCTACAGCCTGGCCGTCCACATCACTTGATCTTAATCCGTGTGACTTTAGGCTGTGGGGCTATCTGAATGATGTTGCGTTCAGTGTTCCAATTGCAAACTTAGCAGCATTGAAGGCACGCATTGCGCAAGACTTTCCGAACGTGACCCCGGAAACACTTCGATCAGTTGCGAGACATGCTGTTTCTCGATTTAAACTCGTTGCAGAAAACGGTGCATAACATAATGAAGATGTTTTGCGCCAGTCACACGGAAATTAATAATCCGATTTGATTTTGAGTGATGCTTTTTATGCTATTTTTGCCCCAGGACAATTAAAAACTGATGTGATTGAGGCGTTTCGTGCAATTTTTGGCCTCAGGACAGTTAAAAACCGTTGTGAGTGAGACGTTTCATGCAATTTTTGGCCCTAGGACAATTAAAAACCGGTTTTTCCCAATAGATGTCATATGACCTTGCCGTCGTGGATGGGTTTACGTAACTAACAGTATCACACCTGTACACCTATGCACACTGAGTAGTACAGGAAGTTAGACATACACCTTAGGCGTTGTATGATTCATTTGTCATTTGTAGTCGACCACTATTAAATTATGATGCTTACATTGCCATATGCTGCTACTTTTTGTAACTTTTTATTTTTCTTCTGCCATACGTTTCCCCCTTCTCCGATAATATTCCGTTGCAATTTGGCGTCATTCTGACAGATAGGGTTATTTCTAAAGCGGTTTGAAAGTTTAACTTTAATCACCCTATATATCATCTTAACACAATCTCAATCGTGTGGACTACGGAGGATTCGTCAAGGTTAACGTTTATTAAACAGAATGAACTATAAATTTCCTTATAGGAGAATCAGCCAATTACTCGTTCTTTAGTAACTCCGGAACATATACAGCTTAACAGTTGTTCACTGTCCAAAATCTGCCATACTTTTATTCATTCTAGATGATGTCAATGAATTATAAGTTACTCATAATTTAAAATAATGTCTTAAGATACTTCTTGCATACATTCTATTACTAGTGACACAGGCGTTCGAGTTAAATTGTTGCCTATGCAGCGGTTACCCCGTCTTCAAAGGCACACATTTGAGTCTGCATGTGGAATGCAGAGCGTCTGTTCACGACGCAACAGGATACGTGTTCATGCGTAGCCCCCCCCCCCCCCCCCACACACACACACACACACAGAGAGAGAGAGAGAGAGAGATGCATACAGAAGCTCACATTCTCAATACTTGGACTGCCGTGTGAAGATAAACAAATTATCATTTACCTACACCGAAACTATTTTACTTTGCCTTGGCCACACTACAATGTCGGTTCACACAGTTGTGATTTGCTTATTTAACGCTTACAATGTACGTATCGTCAATCTGCGAATGCAGATCTGTCTAACTTACATGACATCCTTACAATACAACATGTTTCACCGCGATTTTAAACTCCTTATGACTGATGTACCTGTGTAAATTAAAGTCAATCATTTCAAAGCAAATAACTCAAGTAAATGGGACACCTACAGTTTCTACAGCACCTCTGCCCCATAGCTGCTTACCTTCTTACTTCCTTCGCTGTGATAGTCAAGTTTAAGCAGCAGGTTCTGACTCGCATGTACTACAGTTGCCCAGACATTGTGTTAGATGCGTCGGAGATTCTCTGAGCCATACAAAAACAACTTGCACCAAGTTTAAAAGAATTTTATCCATAGTGGATGCTGTTGAACTCCATGACTGTTCCTTTACAGGGAGTAGAAAAATTTCCGCTACCAGTCACAATAAAAGGTTATTTATTAACTGTATAAATACAAAAAAATTATTTGCTGGTGACTTAAACAGATATAAGTGGGACAATTCTAAGTGGCAAGGCAGCATTTGGAGAAAATATATCTGTACTTACATAAAGAAATAAGCGTCATTGTAATAGTTACGCTGTGGTGTCAGTTTTTCCACTTAGTTGCACACTTATTATAATTTTCACATGCATATTTCAGTTTTATAAAGTTTAGCTACATATTTTACTATTACGATGTGCACTTGTGAAAGACACTGACCATAGCCCACATGTTTATATGTAAACACAGTGTATTTCACGAGTGCACATCGTGATAGTGAAATATGTAGCTAAACTTTATAAAACTGAAATATGGATGTGAAAAATATAATAAGTGTGCAACTAAGTGGGAAAACGTTGTCACAGCGTAACTATAATAATGATGCTCCATCTTTATGCAAGTACAGATATATTTTCGGCAATGTCCCACTTGTATCTGTTTAGTCACCAGCAAACAATTTTTTATTTATTTATACAGTGTTCTCCAGCAATATAAACTTGTACATGAATGTATAAACACCTGAGGATGGGCGCAAGCCCGAAATCGGTCGTGTGACAAATAAATAACCTTCTATTGTGACTGGTAGCGGAAATTTTTCTAGACTTTGCACCAAGTTTATAAAATGTGACACTCACAGCAAATTTAAGTGAACAAACTCTGGAAAACTGCTCAATAGTGCATAAAGTTCTCAACCTAGCTTGAGCCGCCATCTCTACTGAATATTACTCGAACCCAGATTTGTAATGCTCAAAATTCGCTTAACCTATTAAGTCAAATCAGTGTCACTTAAGCCGCTTAAGCACTTTAATAATTCCATAGTCCTTTATTTTCACCCAATACTAAATACACCGTTGTCTTGTGTGAATACAGATTACACAATAAAGTATTTTTATAAAACTTTGGTGATTGACACATTCGTTTACATTTTAATAAGTGATGAGCGACAGAAGTTGCCAAAACTACTTCTACATCTACATCTACATCCGCATCTATATTCTGCAAAACACCGTGAGGTTCCTGGCAGAGGGTACGTCCCACTGTAGCAGTTATGAGGGTTTCATCCTGTTCAATTCATGTATGGAGCGCGGGAAGAATGATTGTCTGAATGCCTGTGTGCGTGCAGTAACCATTCTACCTTATTCTCACGATTACTATGTGAGTGAAACGTAGGGCGTCGTAGTATAATCCGGGAGCAACAATTTAAAGATGGCTCTTGAAACCTTGTATTTACAATTAGTCCGAGGGTAATTACTAGAAATTTATATCCCAGAATTTACGTCGGCGCAGAAAAACAACCTTAAAACAATGACCTACAATCCGCGCAGAACGGAGCTAAATGCAAAGTGTTATATGGCCAGCCTCATTGATTGGAGTACTTCATATGTCTCTAATCATCAAATTAATCAAATTATTTCCCCCAGTGGCATGACATTTTAAAAACAGTAATATCAGGACATCATCTACTTGAATTATAGAACGTACTAAGAATCACGAAAATGTTTATTTCCAATCAGAGACAAGTTTGGTTAGTGATAAGTACATTGACTGATAAATTTCATTAACATACACTCAGAAAAATTAATTAGGATTGGCAAAGTGTAGCAAGTGGAGGAAGGATTTCAGCGACTTTCTCCTTGATGAAATGAACGGATAACGCAGTTTAGCAAATTATTACAAAAGCGAAAATGGTTTAAGCTCACCGGTTAGTGGTCCCTCTAAATTTGCAACTACAGCGGCTCCCGCTATTAAAAAGGCTCATCATTACGCGTGAACAAACTCTTGAGTGAAATTACTCTGCGTAAGTTGTGAGGCTCTCACCTGTATCCAACACAACCTGCACAAGGTAGGCTCCAGTGGCCGGCTTCTTTACCCGACGGCTCTGCTGGCCGCATTCCCCTTTTTCTACGATGCCCACGGGCGAAGTCGTTACACGCCGGCTCCCAAGGCCTTAGTGCCTTACTCGTCGCAGCCAACGGGCGAAGCGTCCCTACTCGTTCCGTAAAATTTCGACATTACTCCACATGCAGCAGACGGATAAATTTGTTACAACACTATCTCTGTGCCAGTCGCACGCGTTGTAAGATCAGAAAATCCCCCTCTATACCATTTTGAAGCATCGATTCTAACACATCGTACCCAGTCTCAGGCCTTCTCGCCTGTATGTTTTTAGACGGCCGCTAAAAATTGGTCTAGCCCAGGGGTCTCCAAACTACGGCCCGCGGGCTGAAACCGACCCGCGAGGGCCGGCATACCGGCCCGCGTTAGCTGGCCGGACATCCCCGGTATCCGGCCCGCCAAATATTTGAGGTGGTACCTATACTGCCAACAATTGAGTTTCGAGGTCTATCGCGACCAATACACCGCGACATTGTCGGAGCTCTATCCTTACAAAGCGGAAGGTAATGGTTAAACTTGTGGCTATCCACAATAAACAGACAGACCATTCTCCTTGCGGTAGTGAAACAAAAAGGAAAAAATGAACGGTTAACAGACTAGTTTGGCGAAAACATTTTAAGTAAAAAAATTCTTTTCATTTTATTCTACTCACGAGTCTGGTGCTAGACTTTCAAATGGACGCCACTTCGGCGACTAGCCTTAATAATCAATCATTATGGAAGATGCCTCTTAAGCGACGTTTCACTTTCTTTTGATTACGTTGTAAAATACACATAGCAAGTAAATCCTATAAAATATTTTTATTTAAAGGCAGTTTAAAGAAAATACAATACATGGTGAACATAATGATATTGGATATTTTAGTTGTAACTGATGTATAAAAATAACTAATTAATTTATATCTTGAAAACTCACAGAGAGTATTTACATAAAGAAATTTAACATCCTAGTGATAATTAGTGACTTTTATGTAGCTATAACTTTTCCTTTCATAATTACCTCCAGTTGTGGATCAAGTTTACTGGTACAGATAGGTAAAACTAAGGAGTAGTCTGCCTAAACAAAATGCAATAAATTCACTTTTAAGGTACTTTAATTACTAAATTAAATACAATTACACTGTAGTTCCATTAAAAATACGGTGAAAAAATACTCAAGTCGTGCTATACGTATTTCGATTTTCAGATTTTCCTTGTCTCTTCGAATTCAAACTTTGAATCGTCCCACACTTCGTCGTCTCACCTATTAGTACAGCGCATAAAACACTAAAAAACTCGTGAGACACTCGCAGCATAGACACAATCACGCAACAGAACTATTAAATATATGCTCTGGCTCTGCTACTCGCTGCAAGCCTACATAACTAAACTTATTGTTGCGCCGCTTGAAATAACAATGAGTTGACATACTCTGCCTCTGTTACATCTTTCAGTAATAGTGTTGCTAACAATGATTTTGAGATTTCATTAACTTTGCAGGACGCTTTCGTGAAGAACGTGCAGTGACCCTTTTTTGTCGGTGAAATTCGCCAGAACAAAATACGCCAGAATTTCGGTCAGGTACGTCCACAAATCAAAATTATATAATTAAATAAAAATCGTAGTTCGTTTCTGTGCTAGCTATTCCCACAGCCTTAGATTTTTGCGATTTCACCTTTCCTTTAGCCTTACGGTGATCGTGGAGTGCTAGGGTGCTTTAATCCCACTAGATAGATCTTGGCCCTTATGACTTCGTGGAGGAGTCAATGTGGCACGCGGACTAAGTTTGGAAACCCCTGGTCTAGCTAATCGCTCCCACGGTGGGCGCCACAGAACTTCCATATCACTCTAACGCTCTCTTTTAACAGATTCCTTTTTATTTGTTTCATTTTTTGAGCAGTGAACCGGTTAAGAGGACGCGACGTGGAGTCGCCGTTTCATTTCAGGAATGTTCTCGCTTTGTTCAGAACATAAAAGTTCCTTAGCGACGCTCTCATACTGTGCCAGACGCAACGCCTACTCGGACACTTCCGTCCAGAGAGCCCCGTGTTAATTTTAGGATGTGCTGCCGACGGCGTTCCAGTACCTGCTTCCAGGAGTTCCGCCGCCTCCGCTAGGGGCAGCAAACCCTTTCCTCTCCCTCGTGTGGCAAAATACCTCTGTTCGTTCCACGGCTATTCCCAGGAAACGATATTACGTTCATCAAAATGCCCTCATCCACCAACCAAATCCAGAAGTCAACCATTGTCGTAACGTTTATGGTGTGCACCTAACTGTGCAGCACAATAAAATATCGAATTAATTATCCCGTAACAGCATCTAATAAACCAGTTATGACCATAAAGTGAAACGAAAGCAAGTCTATATGATGTGCCACGTTTCACAACCTCCCACATGCGAAAAATTATTACGCACGGAATGTCGCACATAGTACTGTGACACGTACTAGTTATAATTTCAACCAGTCGTTTGTCACAACACAGAACAATTGAATCCTATGGAAGGGCAAGGAGTAATATTGCCAACCCTTAAGAAAAAAAGCCTGATATAATTAAACCACTTTCATGCAAGAAGCACTTTCAGTGAAAGGCAGACACTCACAGACTCACACACGCGCATCCTTACTGGAATACTGGAAGCATATAAAAACATAATTATGGTGGGTGCTGTTCGTAGAAGAGTCGCATCTTATATTCTGTAAACAGTTCATGTCCAATAGAAAGCAGGCACTGAATTAAATTCAACCGATTTGTATTCACATTCACGCGACTAATGAGCACAGATTATATGTACTTCAGTACCTGATCAAATTTGTTTGTTTCCCTGAATTGAAGCATTCACAAAATAACAAATAAGTGAATCCATTCAATTCCCTAACTTTATAAGTGACAGTGATTTGAAACTGCCCACATTCACCAGGATTCGTGCTCATCTTAACGTAAATCAAGTATATCTGTATGACATATTATATAAGCGTAAATGTTATTGTCTAAAGTAAAACAAATAACGTTTTAATTAACATATACGGCTGAAGAACATTTTTAATGATAAATGTTGTGACGTATAACAACATAGATAGTACTCCAAAGTATTTATACGATTACCTGTACTGTGACAAAGTCAATGAGAGAGAAACAATTACATTCAACAAAATCGTCTAACTATTTGTATCAATACGAGAAGTACGAATCAGTGCCGGCCGGTGTGGCCGTGCGGTTCTAGGCGCTTCAGTCTGGAACCGCGTGACCGCTACAGTCGCAGGTTCGAATCCTGCCTCGGGCATGGATGTGTGTGATGTCCTTATGTTAGTTAGGTTTAAGTAGTTCTTAAAGTTCTAGGGGACTGATGACCATAGATGTTAAGTCCCATAGTGCTCAGAGCCATTTGAACCATTTTACGAATCAATGTAAACTATGTTGCCTGTGTCTGTGCATGTGTTGTGGTGTCAGCAATTACTTATACTAACTTATCAGAATGTTTATGATAAGCAACAAAATGTGCTACCAAAAGAACATGATTTCGAAAATACTACTGAACATATAGAAAATCAACAGATTCATTACAACAATTAAATTACATAAAAATTTACAGTAGCATTTTCAGTGTTAACTTGATAGTCCTGCTGAAAGAGAAACAATGTTAGAGAATGCGTGACAGATCACTTTCGTGAAAACACTTTTCTAACAAACATTGAATTTATACCTTGACAGGACTCACTACAGTAACACTTCTGGACATATTTTGATTGGCTCAGTGGGTTTGAAGTTGCTGGACAGCTCGGCTGTGGTGCCTTTAGGAGCAGGAGCGTGGACCTCTGCTCATGAGTGCCTCTAAGCCGCGAGACCGTGGTGTGTAGTTGATGTCCACCTCAGGACGTGGTGTGGCTGGTTGGACCGGATGGCCTGCATCTTCTTCGACCTGGAGTCGGAACTCTCTTGTGTGACTGACGAGATGGGTGGCTTTGCACAGTAATTGTAGCTCCGTGGTGAACAGCATGGGTGGTTCAAAGGAGGTAAGTATGAGTCAGTGTTGCTCCGTGTCAAGTAAATCAGGAGCAGGTCAATAGAGTAGCAGAACTGGCGTGTTGTTGCTATCTTATATCCAGGTAGCTGTTTCGGTGTCCTGGTTGGGTCAGTTTGCACGGGGGATAGGAAGTGAGAGTTCTTGTAACGAGGAAATAGCGGGCCAAATAACCTGTCTATCCTCAGTAAAGCTACAGTTGGCTACAGTGTGACTACATGAAAATATTTCAGGATATCGATGGCTATGACCTGCGGTAAGAACCATCGTCAAACATCATTTGATAGAAAAAGACGTAACCATGAACAGAGAATTGATCAGGAAACGCGTCATAGCACTACAGACACCCACTGAGGTCTCCATTCATGAGAAGTGTCAAGCGTTATTTGCCGTCCACCTTAAAATCGCCTGCCCCAGCTCGTGCTGCGAACACGCGCCTGACCCCAGCGATTCTCCCGTTCAGCTACAATCTGTTGTAGCCTTTCAGGTAAGGCGAGGCGAGTGGCAGATGTGCACCGCCTGCTGCGACAGCTGCTACACGGACAGCCTGAGAGAACTAGGGCAGGCCATTACCTCACTTCTGTGGCTGCTTCCCGCTGACCGCACCATGTGTTGCTGTTGGTCAATGCCATTGTCCCCCCGGATGGATGTTCCTTGGCTCGCATGGTGTCGCATTCCTCAAGTGCCAAGTATTGAAAAATATGCACACATTTCAAAAGGGACATTTTAAAAACATCGATTTACAATATTCTTTCAGCTTTGCTGCTTCGACAAAAGAACTGTTTTACAAAAGTAATTGTTTGTTGTTGTTTTCTTCAGTCCTGAGACTTGTTTGATGCAGCTCTCCATGCTACTCTATCCTCTGCAAGCTTCTACATCTACCAGTACTTACTGCAACCTACATCCTTCTGAATCTGCTTAGTGTATTCATCTCTTGGTATCCCTCAATGATTTTTTCCCTCCACGCTGCCCTCCAATGCTAAATTTGTGATCCCTTGATGCCTCAGAACATGCCCTACCAACCGGTCCCTTCTTCTTGTCAAATTGTGCCACAAACTCGTCTCCTCCCCAATTCTATTCAGTACCTCCTCATTCGTTATGTGATCTACCCATCTAACCTTCAGGATTCTTCTGTAGCACCACATTTCAAAAGCTTCTATTCTCTTCTTGTCCAAACTATTTATCGTCCATGTTTCTCTTCCAAACATGGCCACACTCCATACAAATACTTTCAGAAATGACTTCCTGACACTTAAATCTATATTCGATGTTAACAAATTTCTCTTCTTCAGAAACGCTTTCCTTGCCATTGCCAGTCTACATTTTATATCCTCTCTACTACGACCGTCATCAGTTATTTTGCTCCCCCAAATAGTAAAACTCCTTTACTACTTTAAGTGTCTCATTTCCTAATCTAATACCCTCAGCATCACCCGACTTAATTCGACTACATCCCATTATCCTCGTTTTGCTTCTGTTGATGTTCATCTTATATCCATTCCGTTCAACTGCTCTTCCAAGTCCTTTGCTCTCTCTGACAGAATTACAATGTCATCGGCAAACCTCAAAGTTTTTATTACTTCTGCATGGATTTAATACCTACTCCGAATATTTCAATTGTTTCCTTCACTGCTTGCTCAATATACAGATTGAATAACATCGGGGATAGGCTACAACTCTGTCTCACTCCCTTCCCAACCACTGCTTCCCTTTCATGTCCCTCGACTCTTATAACTGCCATCTGGTTTCTGTACAAATTGTAAATAGCCTGTCGCTCGCTGTATTTGGCCCCTGCCACCTTCAGAATTTGAAACAGCATATTCCAGTCAACATTGTCAAACGCTTTCTCTAAGTCTACAAATACTAGAAACGTAGGTTTGCCTTTCCTTAATCTAGCTTCTAAGATAAGTCGTATGGTCAGTATTGCCTCACGTGTTCCAATATTTCTACGGAATCCAAACTGATCTTCCCCGAGGTCGGTTTCTACCAGTTTTTCCATTCGTCTGTAAAGAATTCGCGTTAGTATTTTGCAGTTGTGGCTTATTAAACTGATTGTTCGGTAGTTTTCACATCTGTCAACACCTGCTTTCTTTGGGATTGGAATTATTATATTCTTCTTGAAGTGTGAGGGTATTTCACCTGTCTCATACATCTTGCTCTTGCTCACCAGATGGTAGAGTTTCGTCAGGACTGGCTCTCCCAAGGCCTTCAGTAATTCTAATGGAATGTTGTCTACTCCTGGGGCCTTGTTTCGACTCAGATCTTTCAGTGCTCTGTCAAACTCTTCACTCAGTATCACATCTCCCATTTCATCTTCATCTACATATGTTTATAAATTTTAAAAATAATCTTATGACACTATTCTAGGCTGCACTGATACATAAGTAAACTTAGTAAGATTCTTTCTTACATTATCTTACAGCTCTGTAGATGCCAGTGGTGTCATGTGCGCAATCGTGTACACAGGATGAACATTAATAAAAGCGACAGTGACAGATTCCTTACTGGAAATGGAGGTGAAAAGGTCGTACGAACCCGTGTCCGGAAATGCATCACTGCCACGCAGATGACGCTGGCAGATGGCAGTTCATCTGACCACGAGCCGTGTGTTCCTTGTGTGTTGCAGCCTGAGTGATTCACACAGCGTTTTGTAATCAGCAGAATTAACGTCTAAAACAAGCCGAGGTGGTGTTCGTATATGGCCAAGCAGATAGAAATGGGCGAGAGGTAGCACGGCTACACCGAAACAAGTACCCCCACAGACACCAACCATAGCACACATTTCAATCCCTTTTTGGGCTTTTGTGTGATCACGGGTGCTTTCAGACAGACGAAAGTGCTGGGAGGTGACGGACTGCGCGTACACCAGGTTTGGAGGACTGCGTTCTTCAGATGGTTCAAATGGGTCTAAGCACTACGGGACTTAACATCTGAGGTCATCATTCCCCTAGACTTAAAACTACTTAATCCTAACTAACCTAAGGACATTACACACATCCATCCCCGAGGCTGGATTCGAACCTGCGACTGTAGCAGCAGTACGGTTCCGGACTGAAGCGCCTAGAACCTCTCGGTCACAGCGGCACGCTACTGTTTTCTAAAGGACATGGAGACAAATTCTTCTACAAGCCAGGCAAGTGGTTTTAAATGTGGTGAAGGCAAAAGTACGATATTGTGTGTCCTGCACGACAACCGCTAGTATCCTAGTCACCTGCAACGAGTACAAGCAGAGCGAATTTTCCCCTACAGGAAAGCTTTCGTCGATGGTTTCTGCACCACACCAACACAGTTATGGGATTTCTGTCATCAGTCCTCTTTACTGACGAAGCAACCGTTACCGGAACTGGCATCATCAGTCTCCATAGTCATCTGTGGGCTACAGACATCCCAAGGGAATGACTGAGGGGTATTATCAGCAACAGTGTGTGCGCAGATATTCGACCACGTACTTGGACCAGTTGTTGTTCTACAACAACTCGATGAAGGAACAGGCATGGATTTCCTGCGGAATAGTCTACCTGTGCTGCATGAGAATGTGCTACTGGCAATACGACAGGTTATGTGGTATCTGCAAGATGGACCATCACCCCACTTCCTCATTACAGTTCGCCAAGACTTCAATAACATTTTCCCCAGACGTTGGATACGACCCGGAGGCCGTGTAGCATGGCCTGCCAGATCACCGGACTTACGCCCCTTGGATTTTTACCTCTGCTGGCATCTGAAAACGTTGTGTGCGCTGAATCCGTTCCTGATATGTAGACTATTCAACAGCCTGTTCACGACGCCTGAGACGCTATTCGGAGAGAGGCCGTAACGTGCGAAAGAGTGGGCAACCCACGATGCGACTTGTGAAAGCGTGAACTGCATGCCATGGTGGCCACTTCGGACATGCGCTGTGACGTGGATGCGATGCAGCTCTGTACGGTGTTCCTGGACGATTTGTTGTCGTTGCATGCACACCGTCCATTTGCGGATAGGTGTTCAGAGGACTTTTTCCTGCCATTTCGAATCAGATTTCCTTCCCTCAACTTGTCGGTTTTATTAATGTTCACCTCGTATTTGTCGCACTGGATCTCATTTGTCATGCGTTTTGTCCTAAAACTTCTTCCAATAGTCGGGCTACAAGCCATAGACGTAATACCTCCCTACTGGCAATCTGTCTCTAGCTTAATATTTAATCGTACTTACGCATTGGATTAAGAGTATTGCGATAACTACAGAGATGCCTAACTACACTTGTTCTTTCTGCGGTCTGGACCAAAATATGTGTGAATAATTTTTTTCAATAAAGCACACTCATAACAAGGCACCTTTGAAAAGTCAAGTTAAATATTGCCAATCTACTTTAGTGAAATAAAACTACTAATGTTAGTTGCTTGAATTTTTGTATAGCATTCCGCGAACGCAGAATCCCTTAGACGTCCTATATGAGACGATTGGGCAAGATCCAACATAGATAGGAATGAGTCTACAAAAATGTACTATATTCTTGGGATCTATAAAGGGATGGACTGGCTCTCACTGCTACTAAAACTCGATGAAAACACCTGTGAATAAATTTTGTTTTTGATAAAATAAACAGAAAATCAAATATACTATAAAAATGGCATAGCGCTTTTCAAATATTATTTTAATCTTACTTCTGCCGCTGTTATAGTGTACCTACCCATCCCTGCAGGCCGTGTATCTTTGTAGGTTACGGTGCGTTGTCTAGCTGTCTGTCTTCTCTCTGGCAATTCCGGTCGTCTGTAAGGACTCTGCAAGAAGTGTATATAAGCGCCGCTCCTGGCAGCCCCTGCCGGACATTAGTGGAGTATTAACGACGCCTATCAGAGAGCGCTACGATATCAGATTGTATTGATTCATATTCAATGCCTGTTTGGATTTATGTCGAATGTCGCCCATCGCTTGCGGCACCTTTGAAAAGTCAAGTTAAATATTGCCAATCTACTTTAGTGAAATAAAATTACTAATGTTAGTTGCTTGAATTTTTGAATAGCATTCCGCGAACGCAGAATCCCTTAGACGTCCTATATGAGACGATTGGGCAAGATCCAACATAGATAGGAATGAGTCTACAAAAATGTACTATATTCTTGGGATCTTTCATGCTAGACGTGTTAACTTGCAGTAGACATTTGAACAGCAAAAGAGAACTGACAGTGAACTTATTATTTATCAAACTGTAACACACACAATATGTGCAATGTCTATCATTTCGTCTGTGTGCATGACGATAAGATCTGTTATGCAAATTACGTATGGAATTAAGGTGGCCGGTTTTAGGCTCCTGCGACACAAGGAGCAACTCGGGGTGCCAGGGGCGCCACAACTGTTACAATTTCAATACAGGACGCACCAGAATCACTAAAGCATGTGGTATCTCAAATGCGAGATTTGTATACTATGCATATCGCCTTTAGTAGAGAAACTTTATAGGAGTGAGTGTACGAAGGTAAAGGGGAAAACGGGAAAAAGGGTGAGTGCTAAATGATAAACCACTTGTGTCGAAAAATATTCTTGGACCGGCCCTGGGAAATAACACAATAACTGTAGCAAGCAGTGAATTACGGTAGTGGGCAATAAGTCGCTTAGAAGACATAATCTCGTACAACTATCAAGAGCTCTCGCGCATGTCTGCTATCAGTTCTGATTGCCAGCCGGTACAACACGTATTGTCTTCGAGCTTTAACAAGGCAGTCAACATTATATCCCAGAACAGTGACTCATACTGCGCCTCAAAACCAGATGAAATGAAATTAAAATTAGTGATATTCAGTCACAAGCAGAGTACATTTTAATGTTGTAGTTTGTTTTAACAATTCAACTTATGTTATTTCTCGTAGGTAATTTGGGATAGCTTAGAGTCTTCAATAGTACGAAACAATCAAGAACTAATTGTAGACTAAACATCGGCAATGCGAAGCGCTCCATACAGGGTGTTTCCGTAAGAGCGTGCAAAAATGTAACGAGACATAGAGAATGCTTCACTGAATAAATTGAGGTAGCGAACCTGGGGTCGGAGAAGCCAGCTTAAGGAGGTATGGAAGTAAACTTGTATACCTCTTTGTTTAGCTTTAGAGTTTTCCAGCTTATTTACAACTAATATACGTACAAATTTACACGTGCTCTGCTGCGTAATTAGATTTACATACATTCTTTATTTCCAGCAAGGAAACAAGGAAGACTTCTACCTAACTGTGCAGCACAATTAATTACCGAATTAAATGCACCCATAATAGCGTCTGATAATCCGACTAAAGTGAAAGGAAAGCTAAATTAAGTGCTACGTTTAAATCATTCGTTCTGTCCTTGTCTATAGATTTACAACATCCAATGCTAGGCCTATTTGGTAGGCTGGCCGTGGTGGCCAAGCGCTTCAGTCTGGAACCGAGCGACCGCTAAGGTCGCAGGTTCGAAACCTGCCTCGGGCATGGATGTGTGTGATGTCCTTAGGTTAGTAAGGTTTAAGTAGTTCTACGTTCTAGGGGACTGATGACCTCAGATGTTAAGTCCCATAGTGCTCAGAGCCATTTGAACCTATCTGGCACAGGACACACACGTCTGACCAATATCCTACGAAGGGTAGCACGATTGGTTTCTAAGCAATCTTCTTTCTAGACTGACTGTATTTCTCTAGTATTCTACGAATAAATTAATGTAGCTCTTAGCAACAAATAATCCTGAGTTAACAACGAGCATCAAAACCGATTCAGGGATCAGTGAACACAGGGTTGTCGCAGCCAGATTGAATATTGTAACCCCCAAATCCTCGAAAAATAAGCGAAAAATATACCCATCCAAAAAAGTAGATAAAAATTTACTTGACGCCTTTCTGAGAGACAATCTCCACTCATTCCAAATTAATAATATAAGTGTAGACCAGATGTGGCTTAAATTCAAAGAAATAGTATCGGCAGCAATTGAGAGATTTATACTAAATAAATTAACAAACGACGGAGCTGATCCTCCTTGGTGCACAGAACGAGTTAGAACACTGTTGCATAAACAACGAAACAAACATACCAAATTTAAACAGACCCAAAATCCCCAAGATTGGCGATCTTTTACAGAAGCTCGAAATTTAGCGTGGACTTCAATGCAAGATGCCTATAACAGTTTCCACAACGAAACTTTGTCTCGAAACCTGGCAAAAATCCAAAGAGATTCTGGTCGTATCTGAAGCAAGTTAGCGGCAAGAAACAATCAGTGCCTTCTCTGCACGATAGCAATGGAGATACTGTCGAAGACAGTGCTGCCAAAGCAGAGTTACTAAACGCAGGTTCCGAAATGCCTTCACAAAAGAGGACGAAGTAAATATTCCAGAATTCGAATCGAGAATAGCTGCCAACATGAGTAACGTAGAAGTAAATATCCTCGAAGTAGTAAAGCAATTTAAATCACTTAATAAAAACAAGTCTTCTGGTCCAGACTGTATACCAATTAGGTTCCTTTAGGAGTATGCTGATGCATTAGCTTCATACTTTACAATCATATACAACCGTTCGCTGGACGAAAGATCCGTACCCAAAGACTGGAAAGTTACACAGGTCCCACCAACATCAAAGAAAGATAGTAGGAGTAATCCACTAAATTACAGGCCCATATCGTTAACGTCGATATGCAGCAGGAATTTAGAACATATATTGTGTTCGAAAATTATGAATTACCTCGAAGAAAACAGTCCATTGACACACAGTCAATATGGGTTTAGGAAACATCGTACCTGTGAAACACAACTAGCTCTTTATTCACATGAAGTGTTGAATGCTATTGACAAGGGATTTCAGATAGATTCCGTATTTCTGGATTTCCTGAAGGCTTTTGACACTGTACCACACAAGCGGGTCGTAGTGAAATTGCGTGCTTATGGAATATCGTCTCAGTTACGTGACTGGATTTGTGATTTCCTGTCAGAGAGGTCACAGTAAGTGACGGAAAGTCATCGAGTAAAACAGAAGTGATTTCTGGCGTTCCCCAGGGTAGTGTTATAGGCCCTTTGCTGTTCCTTATCTATATAAACGATTTGGGAGACAATCTGAACAGCCGTCTTCGGTTGTTTGCAGATGACGCTGTCGTTTATCGACTAATAAAGTCATCAGAAGACAAAAATGTGCAAAAAGATTTAGAAAATATATCTGAATGGTGCGAATAGTGTCAGTTGACTCTAAATAACGAAAAGTGAGAGGGCATCCACATGAGTGCTAAAAGAAACTCCTTAAACTTCGGTACACCATAAATCAGTCTAATCTAAAAGCCGTAAATTCAGCTAAATACCTAGTTATTGCAATCACGAACAACTTAAATTGGAAAGAACACATAGAAAATGTTGTGGGGAAGACTAACCAAAGGCTGCGTTTTATTGGCAGGAGACTTAGAAAATGTAACAGATCTACTAAGGAGACTGCCTACACTACGCTTGTCAGTCCTCTTTTAGAATACTGCTGCGCAATGTGGGTCCTTACCAGATAGGACTGACGGAATACATCGAAAAAGTTCAAAGAAAGGCAGTACGTTTTATATTATCGCGAAATTTGGAAGAGAGTGTCACAGAAATGATACAGGATTTGGGCTGGACATCATTAAAAGAAAGGCGTTTTTCATTGCGACGGAATCTTCTCACGAAATTCCAATCACCAACTTTCTTCTCCGAATGCGAAAATATTTTGTTGACACCGGCCTACATAGGGAGGAACGATTACCAATATAAAATAAGGGATATCAGAGCTCGTACGGAAAGATATAGGTGTTCATTCTTTCCGCTCGCTATACGAGATTGGAATAATAGAGAATTGTGAAGGTGGTTCGTTGAACCTTCAGCCAGACTCTTAAATGTGATTTGCAGAGTATCCGAGTATCCATGTAGATGTAGATGTACGTGTTTTATCCATGGGTGGGTCTCCGTCGTGCCACTTCATGCCCCTATTACGTGATAGTTGTATGACTTTACAAATTCCAGGTGTGACTTACTGATAGCATAGTCATTAGATGCGACTTCTTTTCTAGTTTTGTGAAGTGCACAATTTTCATATTTCTGAACATTTAAGGCACTTTACCAGTCTTTGCACCACTTCGAGATCTTATCAACGTCTGAATACTGTTGCTGCATTGTTCAGACAGTACTTCAGTTTTCACTTTTCTCATAGTTACTGTTACTTTTATAGCTATAAATGGTTTCGCTTTTCAACTCCAGTCTATACAAAGAAGATACACTTAGTCTGCAATACACACGTTTATACAAACATTAGCTTATCGCCCGCTGCAGTGCTCGCGTAGACTGTGTGATCTGCACAAACTTTTTTGTTTTCTGTAATGGGATTTTAATATTGTTTATAAATTGCAACGTCTTCTAACCTTTCCACTAATTAAGAACACAAAGCTTGGTTTATGACGAATGTACTTCTGGTCAAACAGCTATTCTGGTAGCTGGAGTAAAAGGTGTGACTTTTGTGTTCTTGCAGTGATATTTTCGTATAAACTTGCATCCTCTAACACATATTTCTTTATATCAACTCGAGAAATGAAATTCTAAATTTCATAGATGTACCTTAAAAAATCTTTCAATAGAACTATATCTTTTCTTTAAAATTTTCGTCCTCCATTTCACTTCCTTAGAGATTAAATCTGTAAAAGAACTGAAACATGTACTTTTATATATGCTAGAAATCCAATACAAATTTTCATAGACTTAGCTTTAAAAATGCTTTATTAGTTCTTTAACAATGGTTTATTTTCAAAAAAGGTTTCATTATTTGCCCTATTAGAGGCTGAATTCCCAAAAACGCTGAACACGAATTTTTTTTCTTCCTGATTGAGAAACCAAACACAAATTTTCGTACTTGTAGCTCCAAAGTTGTCTTCATAACGACACATTTTCAAAAAGTCTTTCATCCCCTATTTCACCGTCTTTGGAGTGGAATTTCGAACAACCTCCTCTTAAACAGTGCTTCCAGTATAAGATCAACAGCTCCAGATTTCAAGTTTCTATCCTCAGCGGTTTAGACTGAGCGATGACGAGTCAGTGAATCATACTTACCCTTGTAACCTCCCAACAGATAAATCCCGTAACCTCCCAATAAAAAAGTGACTATCCTCACAACAAAAATGTGGCTCATATATAACCTTTCAAAATAAATCTCGTAATGTTGTAAGTAGGCTGTTTAGGTTTTTTTATTGGTAACGCCACCTGTGTGCAGTCTGTGGCTAGTTTGCATTGTTGTCTGCCATTGTAGTGTTGGGCAGCGGCAGCTGGATGTGAACAGCGCGTAGCGTTGCGTAGTTGGAGGTGAGCCGCCAGCAGCGATGGATGTGGGGAGAGAGATGGCGGAGTTTTGAAATTTGTCATGAACTGCTATATTTATATATGATGATATCAAGGTAAATACATTGTTTGTTCTCTATTAATATCTTTCATTTGCTAACTATCCCTACCAGTAGTTAGTACCTTCCATAGTTTGAATCTTTTATTTAGCTGACAGTAGTGGCACTCGCTGTATTGCAGTAGCTTGAGCAGCGAAGATTTTTGTGAGGTAAGTGATTTGTGAAAGGTATAGTTCAATGTTAGTAAGGGCCATTCTTTTGCAGGGAATTTTGAAAGTCAGATTGCATTGCGCTAACAAAATATTGTGTGTCAGTTTAAGCACAGTCTTGTATAATTGTTCAAAGGGGACGTTTCATGTATAATTGTTCAAAGGGGACGTTTCATATGGCGACCCTGCCAGGATACCTCACTGGAATCTTCTGATTTTTTCTTGTAGTTTGTGTAATTAGTGTAGATTTTGTTTATTGCTAGCACGTAATTATAGAGAGAATTTCCTTTGTAGTTGTAGTTTTTCATTGTTGTACAGTAAAACAGTTGTGGCATGCATGTAGATTTGCAGCAAGTTTTTCGCAGCTGCGCTTGCAATTAACTAGATATTATTTTCAGTGCTATGTTATTGTGTTCCCCTATTTTTGCTCTTCAAATTGTGCTTTTCTGTGTTATCGTGTGAAATATTGTGACAATAATGGCGTGTGAAAAACGTAATACTAGGCTTCAAAGTAAACTAAGAAATGACAGTGAAAACGAAAGCAGTGTGTTAGCGTCACCGAGTAATGAATTAACTAATGTTCAAAGTAGTAATTTGGTAATTGCGCATAGGGAAATTGAGCGGGTGGCAAACAATGGCGTAGGCAGTGAAACAATTAGTGAACAGGGAAGCTTTATCGATAGATCGATCGGCAACAGCTCGCCTCAGGAATCGGGAATGACAGAACACAATATTGCAAATACTGTAGACTCAGGTTTTGGGTTCTCACCGTTTTCTCAAATGAGTCAAGAAACATTTTCTGCTTGTCAAAATGTGAATGTTGCCGGTGCAACTTCACTACCGAAAAGAACTGAGGAACATGTTTCAGACACCAGTGCATTGTTATTACAATTAATGCAACAAATGGGACAAAAGCTTGAAAAGTTAGACACAATGGAACAACACCAGAGACAAACACAGCAACAGTTAGACACAGTGGAACAAAATCTCAAAAAGTTAGACACAGTGGAACAAAATCTCAAAAAGTTAGACACAATGGAACAAAATCTTCAAAAGTTAGACACTACACTTGAACAAACAGGCGAAGATTTCCACTGAGTTACATAACATCGAATCGAAATGTCAAAAAGTCTGTAATGACGTAAAAACACAAATTTGTGAGCATTTTCAACCCATTTTTTCGCGGCATGAAAATGTATTACAGAATCACGAAGCAGCCATAAGAGAACTGCAAACTATTGTTCATGAAAATCATGAGACCTTGCAAGCTAAAATTGACTCAGTTGCATCTACCGATTCGGTTACGCAACTTGCAAAAACTCAGGAAAACTTAAAGGACACAGTAGATACTCTGAAACTTGGTTCAGAAAAACATACAGAGGAAATAATTTCACTATCGGATAAAGTAGCCGAACTTTCAGATCAGTTCACTAACTTATCTACAAAGGTAGCCTTCACTGACACTGAAGAGTATGTAGAAATTAGAAAATTCAAACAAAATCAAAATCAAATCAATACACAGTACAAAAGAGAAATCCGGGAAGTGCAAGATCAGTTGGCACAAGTAGTACAAGAATTACGTATTTCAGAGGACACTCGCGCCCCAATACGGGAAGAGGGACATAGAAATACGGAACAGCCACAAAATAATAACACAGCGCATTTCGGAAATTATGAAAGAAATTGGCAATGTGCACCGAATTTTGAGATGGAATCGCCGAAACGAAGTAACAATGACCGACATGCGACTCGCCGACATGACGATTTTGACTATAAGCTGTTCATTACTACACGTAAATTCAAAACATTTAAGAATTCTGACAATGACATTCATCCACAAGCATGGCTCCATCAATTCTCTCATTGTTTTCCTCCCAACTGGTCATTGGAGCACAGGTTAGAATTTATGTGTGGCTATTTAGAGAATGAACCAGCTGTAAGAATGCGATCGGTCATTCACGATTGTCACAGTGAAGGAGAGTTTTACCATGCCTTCCTCTCATCATATTGGTCTCAAGCTACACAAGACCGAGTAAAACATGGCATGATAATGATGAAACCTTTCGAACAATCTGAATTCTCCAGTCTTGTGAAATATTTTGAAGACATGTTGCACAAGAATCAGTACCTGTCAAACCCATACAGCCCCTCAGAACTCATCCGCATTTGCTTACTCAAATTGCCTGAACATTTACGACATATTATTTTAGCAGGACGTTGCAAAGACGACATTGAAGCATTTCAGGGACTGTTACAAGAACTGGAAATTGACACTGACCGTCGCGGGATGCGAAAACAGGAAAACAATCACTACAGGTCACATCCGTCATAATTCCGTGACGACAGAAGCAATAACTGGACACGACAAGTCTACTCTCACAACACAAATCGTGACCAAAACAGACACCACCCTTATGACAACCGTTGGCAGAATAATAGTTACAGAGAAAGATCACATTTCCGTAGTAATGAATATGACAGAGATAACCATAGAAACAAACAATATGGGTACCAAAACAATTATTATCAAGGGAGGCAGAATAACTTCAGACGCAACAGTTCGACGCACAGTTACGATTCAGGGAGAAATTCTCCACCACGTGATGGACAAGGAAGAAACTACGGAAACTACCGACAAAACGACAGACGTGAATTTCATCAGAACTGGCGGGATTCTAACAGAGCTGGGCCCTCTCGGCAAGGCGAATTTGTAGAAGTTAGGTCTCCTAATCCCAATAACAACGCGCGCCAACAAAGAGACAGACAATGACTCGCGCCGCAGGCACCCACGTGCGCCGGCTGGCTCAGGAAAAAATAGCATACACGCTAACCTTGACAAAAATTTTAGCATTCCTTACCGGCATATAAAACATGATAATTGCATTCAAATCAAACTGCGAGTACTAGGATGAGTAAAGGTTTACACCACATTTCACATGTAAAACCGTTTATTGAAAGATAATCTGCTTTTTAACTTTGTCTTTGCCATATAACTTTTCACTTTACATTACTAGTATGCTTTGTCAGACTTAAAATCAATGTTTGAAGCTAAATATCCAATCAAGAACCAAGAGAACTTATTTAAACAGAAATTACGATTGCATTGTTATAGTGAACAGACGACACAGTGTTGTATTTGTACATTCTTGCTTGTTAGTTGCACGATTACGTAACGACTATAAGGCTCACATACTTAGAACATATACTGGCACTGCTAATGAGATTTTAATGCAACATTTTGGTTTACTTGAAAATACATTCTGGATTTAAAGTACTTTCTGTGAGATACCAAATGACACAGTGGTTAGTTTATGTGACAACTACACGATTTTATCACGACGCTACTAATGAGTGACAATTTACAATGTTGCTTTTGCGGTGTTTCTGCTTTATATCTGCACAGTTTTCTGTTTTATTCTGGAAAGTAAAACACGTTTTAGTAGTAACTTTTGTGGTATAGCTACAATGAGACTGCCTTTTCCGTAGCACAACAATACGTTACAGCACAGTAATTTCTTCATCACGGCAATAAGCGTAATAACTAAGATATCTATACGCAAAGCATTTCACTTTTGTTTATCATGAAGTAAGTACATTGACTTCTGCAGAACTTAGCTTTCAGAGGACAATAACTACGACACTTTCACAGAGATTATCTTACAGCAAGACGCACATTTAGCGCTACAGTACATGTGTTTGAGTGATTAATTTTGTACTTAAATCATTTATTTTTAAAAGATATTTGAAGGGCAATGATACAAAGGTTTTCCGTAATACATTTCATTCCATTGTTGTAATCTGTAACACCTGAGGGTATAATTACATTAATCCTCAGGGGGGTACACGCCTACTTTGTGTACCATGTGTTTGGCAAGCACAAGGAGCCCTAGCTAATATGGTATTTGCTTATACAACTTTACACATCGGTACCATATTCCTCTAAGACAGAATTACACAGCTATCTGATCATTCAACTGAGAGATAAACATTTTTTTTTTTACTACATCAGTGACAGATGTTTACATAATTACACAGTTGGATAACTTCACACTTACGAAATTGTATTTTGTCTGTACTTTGAGAAATGCTCATATTTTTCGGAACCATTGTGATACTACGAGAGCTTTGAATGATGTATTTGGTATGAGATCATTATTTTTAAAGTACGTTGGAGATAGATGACACTTTTGACATGAGCAGAGAATTTTTTTAGGTTTTGACATTAATGCAGAAAGCTACAATGTTTTTGAGATTTGACTGAGGTGTTATGATGTTATTATTACAACGACGATGTGTATTATGCTGCTGAGGTATGTTTATGATTAATAGGCTGATGCTATATGAGTTATTAGATTAAGCCACGTAGCTGTTATGATGAAATATTGAAGAAGTGTCGACGAATAAGATAAGGAATAATGAGTAGTGTTTAGGGACTCTGATTTATGGAAAAGGTTGTTGGAAACCAAGAATCGTACTTTAAGAGTTATGAAATGTGTGTAAATGCATGAATGTATCACAATGCCGGCGAAAATTTTTTGTACTCTGTTATATATACAGGATTTTGTTTCTACACATTTGTAACGCAAATTCTTAACCTGTGAATTTTTTTATGTCAGACTGTCACTGTAGCGGAAACTGGTGTCGTAAATATTTCGGTAAGAAAGTTAAGTGACCACCTGCACGTAATGCGTCAAGAGCGGCCAGGTGTGCCAGCCGCCTTGAGAAAAAGCCATTAGGTGGTAGAAAAACAAAAGGGACGCCATTATCCTCGGTATTGACGTTCCTTTGTAGAAAGCATCGCAGAAACGACATGGTCGAACTTGAAAACATATGATATTTACTGAAATGCCTAATGAAATGACGAGAAATGTTTTTATGTCTATACACCTGATTATGACTACTGTCTCTCTAGTTGAGAGATTTTTCTACTAACTTATGAAATGCCTCATGACTACTGAATGATGTTCTTATGCTTTACTTTGTACATAGTTGCTTATTTCATTTGATATCTGGTTTCCAGCTGTGTTGCAGCATTGCTTTTATAAAATAAAATGCATTTGCTAATGTAAACACTTTCTGTCAACAGATCTATTAAATAATAATTTTGTAATCCACATTCTTAAAAAAAGGGAGCACTTGGAAAGGAAAGAACAATAAGAAGGGACTAGTAACAGTAACTGGACACATAATTTTCTTTTCAAGTACATGGTAATATTTCTTTTACAATAAGTTGTTGTGGTGCACCACTTTAATTACTTAGACATTAAGATGTGATTATACATTTCCCTTATCTGCATTGTTATCTTCAGTGTACTATTTTTTCTGCTTGAGCTTTGTCATGCGTAGGTATACGTTATAGCATTTACTGCAGCTGTTTGCCAGGCATAGTGTTACTGAATTTGACTTTGTGTTACTCTGCTAAGCCAGTTTTACAACCCATTTATTTTTCTTGTTACTGCACATTGGCTCATATTAGTTGTAATGTTGCATTGCTTGGTAATTTATATTTACTGTAGCTTGCTTTGCAATTTTCCATTTTTTTTTTTGAATTGCTGTTTGTGTTAATTGTTCTGTGCTGCTGCATTGCCTCGTCCCTTAGTTTAGCATCTGAGCTCAGTAGATTTAAGTTAGCTTAAGAGGGGGTAGACTATATAAGAACCTAACTATGGAGAATAGGGAAAGAATGCATTGCGAAGTTATATGAAAAAGATTTGGGCCCAAATGAGTATTGTACAATCAGAAATAATTATTTTGAAAGAAATATGAACAAAATACAGAAAGCATGTTTAGATAGAATTTTTTTTGGTCGAAACAAAGGATGAAATAAGAGGAAAGATATATGAAGTTTTGGGTTGGACTGCAGTACCACATGTTACACTGAAAACGAACCCTGTCCTTTCCTATTGGTGTTATCCCACTATGTGTTTGTGTACCCTTGTGTATTTGTTTTCTTCCTGTCTCTGTGTAGTTTCATAGAATTTTTTCTTCTTTTAATATTAAGCTACATTCACTATGATGAGGAATACTGTTATCCTCGAATATAATTGGCATTAATAATATGTTATTTACTTTGTAAAGATGTTAGACATTATTTATTCTGTTTTGTTTTAATGCGCATGTGTAAAGTTGATGTTCCAAAAGTTATTTTGATATTTTATGTATCTACTTATCTCATAATTCCTGTAACATTGATGTATATGTTTATTTCTATTCTTTTGTAAAGCCCCTATTATCTACAAATGTTATCTGTATTATTATGTTTTAATGATGTTTTCTGTATCTTTGTAATTGTATTCTCATGTTATAAAATTGTACTTGACACCAGTTCATCAAATTAAGTAACTTGTAAGTTACATTTCACTGCACACATTTCTGTTGGTCATAGTATATGGATAATATGTGAGAAGTAGGGACTGATAGTGTTTGCACGTGTGTTAATGATTCAGCAAGGGACTGGATAACAGCATTGCTGGTTCTAAGGACAATTAGAAAAAATACTTTCTGAGTGCACGAGTGGTGGTTTATGGACTTGCTATCTTCTCTGCAAGACTCTTCGATGGTGATTGTGCACCTGCACAGTCGCAATAGATGGCTGCTGGCCGTCTATACAAGGACTATAATGGGTCTGCATCTTTGATGGCCCACCAATACCACAATCTCTACCAGGACTACACTGGGTCTGCTCTGTGATGACCTACCTACCAATATTCTTCAAAACTTCGAATGACTCTGTTGTGGGTGTGCTCTGTTGTGACCCATTACCTGTCTGCATGTCGTGAGTCAGCCATGTCTTTCCGTTGGAAGGACAACACTACTTCTTCAAGACTGCATGGAAATCCACTACTTCTGTGTGCAATTTCTTTTACTAATGAGACTTTGTGAAAAAAAACTAATTACTATTATGATGAATTATCAGGCCTATCTTTATGGACTGTGAGCTTTTGACCAACATAGTATCAATAAGTGTGTGCATTTGATTTCTTTGTTATTGTAATTATGAAAAATTTTTTCAAATCTGTATTGGGCACTGCCCAAACCAATTTGTAAAATTTTTTGTGGGGAGCATGGGGGCTATGTAAGTAGGCTGTTTAGGTTTTTTTATTGGTAACGCCACCTGTGTGCAGTCTGTGGCTAGTTTGCATTGGTGTCTGCCATTTTAGTGTTGGGCAGCGGCAGCTGGATGTGAACAGTGCGTAGCGTTGCGCAGTTGGAGGTAGGCCGTCAGCAGTGGTGGATGTGGGGAGAGAGATGGCGGAGTTTTGAAATTTGTCATGAACTGCTATATTTATATATGATGATATCAAGGTAAATACATTGTTTGTTCTCTATTAATATCTTTCATTTGCTAACTATCCCTATCAGTAGTTAGTGCCTTCCATAGTTTGAATCATTTATTTAGCTGGCAGTAGTGGCGCTCGCTGTATTGCAGTAGCTTGAGCAGCGAAGATTTTTGTGAGGTATGTGATTTGTGAAAGGTATAGTTTAATGTTAGTGAGGGCCATTCTTTTGTAGGGAATTTTGAAAGTCAGATTGCGTTGCACTAACAAAATATTGTGCGTCAGTTTAAGCACAGTCATGTATAATTGTTCAAAGGGGACGTAACCATTAAATAATTAACTGACTGTGAATCTAAACTGCTAAATGTGGACGTCAGCAGTGCTGCGTCATGGCCCTGAAAAATCATTCTGAATAAACTGAAAATGATGTCGCCGGATAACGCGTATATATCTGCTCCTATAAGAAATTTTTCTGGCCACTATATTTTGTTATGTATAAAAAACAACTGATTTTCTTTACGATAATCGGCATGACCATGGATAGGAGAAATTAGCAAATACTTTAAATTCAGATGAATGACTGTAACAAGTTATCTTTCCCTGAAGCATTTATCGGTGTAGCCAAGACACTGAAATGTAGTGTTAAGAATGCATGTTGTCCTTCTGGTAGTACAGTTGGTACACCAAACAGTAGGACCATAATGACATCTCTGTCAGTCAGAGTGGTGGACAGTTTGATATGCCAACACCACATTCTTGTAGAATCCGTAATCTTACATTAATCTAGCATTAGTGCAAAAACTAAATAGTGTTCCATGACCATGATGATGGACCGGACATACAGATATTGCAGTAGTTGGTGGTAATTAGGTCATAAGGTGAACGATACATTATGTCTTATGCTAATCATAATTCAGAACTGCACTAGTGTATCATCTGATTAGAATCATCATTGGCACTCATTGGCCACATAGAAAGCATTTACGTAGTATTACAAAACATTATTCAGAATTCATCTCATTGCAGCAATTATTGGCACTCGCTGGCCAGTTACAAAGTATTTATGTAGTATTAAAAAATATTATTAAGCATTACAAATGACATAGAAGTCATTATTCAAAACAGGAGTTATTGCATGCAGCAACAAGCTGCTAGTGAGTGTATCTAATATCAAGCAAGTGACTTAAGACATATTTAAAATGTAAGACATTGGACCAAGTACTCAAGGTGTTTAGTCCAATAATACATAGACATAATAGTAATCAATATATCAGAAAAATTTGCATTGTATTTAGGACCAGCAATATATCTTAAACTGGTAGTATTATGTAGTTGTATACTGGAAATAGTTGGGACTAGTAATAATTTTTTGGTGCTAGCAATGCATTGCATATGGATCAATAGTTAATTGCTGGTGCATGAAAATATTTGCTTTTGACTTATTGCTGGAAATAAGGATTATTAAAGTCATTCTTCATGAGTCACCTGTAGCAAGGTTATCAAACAAGTAGAGTATGTGTGATCACATTCACGAATGATAGAGACAACTGGGTAAAAAAATGCAAGTACTAGAACAGATTTAATAACCAAGTGCTTGAAGCATTTACAACAACAACACTTTCAGAAATCATTCTGATGTCATGAAAAGCTTCTCCTGAGAAAAAAATACAAAGTGGATTATTAAGCTGAAAGAAGAAATGTGTATTATACTGAAAAGTGGAGAATTTCTAGTTAACAGATAATGACACATCTGCTTAACATGCATGTACTCTAGCTGTCCCTTTCCAAAATATTCAATCATTATACTACACGATATATGACATACTGTCAAATGGAACTACAGCAAATACTTAAAAAACTACATAAACTTCATCATTATCCTCATCTGCAAAAAAGAAAAAAAACTTCATTATTCATTACCATTATCTTCATATATCTAGAAACCATGATTTATTGTCCTCTGCAAAAATAGTTCATTATTCATTATCTTATTTATCAGCATTACTCATCAGTGTCATCATTTAATATTTTATTAACTTTCTTACTTCTAGCATACTTCATCACTGAAATTAACATACATAGCTCTGTTCGACTGTCTGCCGCAATTGTGTCATACTCTAAAAGAAAAGTAATCGGTCAAGGTTGCTATCATATGGTGCATATACTATATTTTGGTAATCTTTGATAATTTTTTGGTGCTAGCAATGCATTGCATATGGATCAATAGTTAATTGCTGGTGCATGAAAATAATTGCTTTTGACTTATTGCTGGAAATAAGGATTATTAAAGTCATTCGTCATGAGTCACCTGTAGCATGGTTATCAAACAAGTAGAGTATGTGTGATCACATTCACGAATGATAGAGACAACTGGGAAAAAAAATGCAAGTACTAGAACAGGTTTAATAACCAAGTGCTTGAAGCATTTACAACAACAACACTTTCAGAAATCATTCTGATGTCATGAAAAGCTTCTTATGAAAAAAATACAAAGTGGATTATTAAGCTGAAAGCAGAAATGTGTTTTATACTGAAAAGTGGAGAATTTCTAGTTAACAGATAATGACACATCTGCTTAACATGCATGTATTCTAGCTGTCCCTTTCCAAAATATTCAATCATTATACTACACGATATACGACATACTGTCAAATAGAACTACAGCAAATACTTAAATAACGACATAAACTTCATCATTATCTTCATCTGCAAAAAAGAAAAAAAACTTCAATATTCATTACCATTTTCTTCATATAACTAGAAACCATGATTTATTGTCCTCTGCAAAAATAGTTCATTATTCATTATCTTATTTATCAGCATTACTCATCAGTGTCATCATTTAATATATTATTAACTTTCTTACTTCTAGCATACTTCATCACTAAAATTAACATACATAGCTCTGTTCAACGGTTTGCCGCAATTGCATCATACTCTAAATGAACAGTAGTCAGTCAAGGTTGCTATCATATGGTGCATATACTATATTTTGGTAATCTTTGATAATTCTGATCCGTTTACTCTTCATGACAAGGTATTGCATTTTCTTTTGTTCATTCCGATGGTGAAATTTACATTTCAGAGTCAACCACTGTGGCTTTTTAATTTATTTCTTTTACACAGTATTGCTTTCTAAAAATGATGAATATGGATTAATATCTTACATTTAAATCATATACGCATTAAATGAAAATTTGTTTCTAGTGATATGACTAAGCTTACAGTATAGCATGACAGAAAACGTATTAGGTCAAAACCATTGACAATTTTCAAGTGCAGAAATGTACACACAGTATCATAACATAATAGCAAAAAAATGTAGATTAGTCAAGATATTGGGATATCATAAGGCAAAATGTCAAAGTCAACTGGTGTTTGTTATATCTTTAAGATTTCGTAGTGCATACAGAGAAAATTCTACTTTCGACAGGAAAACCATCAAATATACATCAAAAGAAATGGAAAATGTGCACAGTCTGATATACAACGATAGGAAAAGTGTCCTGCTAACCTTACCTTGCCGGACACTTGCCAAGAAAAATATAGGATCATCATCAATAAGCAATCATATTAATATCTGGAAATGGCATTGCAGTGTGATAAATCATAAAGTATGTTCATTCAATAAAGCGTTTAATTTTGGAAATATGGTGATTGCCCTTGGTTTTTCTGGTTCTCAAAGTTTCGACATGTACTACAGTGGGGTGAGGAGGAATGCTGCGAATTCTATATGGACCATAGTATAGAAGCTCAAATTTACTGCATCTGCTCTTTCCTCTGTTGGATAAATAGTATGTACTAATATCTTTTGTCCTATATGAAATTCACGGCGTGTACAAACCTGTTTTTGCTGTCTTCTGCGGTGCTCTGCTGCACGTTTGATGTTGTTGAGCGCAATGTCAATTATTTCATGGTGGCGTAGTCGACGAGATGTAGGAAAAGATACAAATTTTTTGATTTTGGTGGGTGGCTCAACATTTTTCAATAGAAGAGTCGGAGATAGCATACTCGATTTATTTGGTATGGAGTTAATTACATCCTGGAATGAGAGTATGTATGTGTCCCTATCAATATATCTTTTATGGCGGTATATTTCACATACTTCACCAATTTCTGTCATCAATCGTTCAGAAGAAGCGTGATACCTGGAAATATAGATCGGAGAAATGTTTCTAGCTCATAACATACCTGTCCATACAGCAGATCGAGATTGTTATCCATTGTCGGAAATTATGTTCAATACATGCCCTACATGAAATAGAAAATGTTTTACAAATGCATACGAAATAGATTTAGCAGTAGCTTTGCGTAACGGAGTGAAGGTAACACATTTCGAAGTGAGTTCAACAGCGACAAAGATGTAACAAAAACCTCTATTAGATCTGGGAATCACTCCAAAAATGTCTACAGCGGCCATATGTCTCAATGTAATGGGTACAACGGAATGTAACGAAGAAATATGTGAAGTCATGTCTGATTTAGCTCTCTGGCAGATTTTACATGACGCTAAAACTCGTCGAATACGTTTCTCCATGTTGGCAAAATAACAGTTCTGTCTCAGTATAAGAAAACATTTTCTGGCTCCATAATGTGCGTAACTTAAATGAGTATACCAAATTAATTTGTTAACAAGCTCGTCAGGAATGTATAATAACCAGTTGTTGCTGTCAGGGTGAGAGCGGCGAAACAGAATGTTGTTGCGTGTAGTATAATTGTTTCTAATGGTAACGTTATTCCTATCTTGCCAAGGGTGTTTAATTTCTTTCCATACGTTGTCCTTCCTCTGCTCATGTGCTATGTCTCGTAATGACGACGAAATGAAATTTTCAAATGCAACTTGTATATGCATGAGGCTAAAATTTGCTTGGCAGAAGTCGGTTGCGATGTCTTGCTGATTGACACTGAGAGAACGGGATAGTGCGTCTGCTACAATATTTTGTGTACCGGGAATATGAACAATTGTAAAATTTAATTCCTGTAAGTAAAGCTTCCATCTGCTTAACCTGTCATGTGTAAATTTATCGGAAAGTAAAAACTGTGTAGCTCTATGATCTGTATAAACGGTAGTATATATACTATAAAGAAAATGCCTAAATCTGGTAAATGCCCATACAATACGTAATGTTTCAAGCACTGCGTTCAGCATGTGACAGAATGCGACTTCCAAAGGCGATGTTTTTAATTACTGTATTACTGTCTTCTTCAGTTTTCTGAAAAATGTGTACGTCTAGAGCGGTGTTAGAACTGTCGGTTGCACTGGAAAAATAACTGATAGGATCTCGGTGTGATAAAAGTGGTGCGTTCAACAACGCATGTTACAGATTAACAAACTCAGACTGTGCTTGGCTGTCCCAGGAACAAATAGTGTTTTTACTTGTCAACTGGCATAATCTAGGGGTGTCTAAAGCAGAGTAATGAATAAATTTATGGAGAAAGTTAATTAATCCCAGTGAGCTGCATAGTTGTTTCTTGGTCGTTGGAACAGTAATGTCACGTAAAGCTTGAAGTTTTTCCGGGTCAGGCGCAATGTCTTCCGCTGAAATTACATGTCCAAGAAATTTTATGGAAGTTTTGCCAAAGTGAGATTTGCTAAGATTACCTGTGAGTCCTTGTGCACGAATAGTTTGCAACAGTTGTTCAAGAACCAGTTAGCTTCTGCGATAAGGTTGTCGGCTACATTCGTTGTGATTCCGTCTTTAAGTTCTGTCGGAAGTATAGTACTCAAACTGCGAATAAATGCTGCTGAAGAAATTGTTAAACCGAACGGTAATTGATAACAATCACCAGAACAGAAAAATGCTGTGTACTTTCTGCAGTTCGGATGGAGCTGAATTTGCCAAAATCCCGATTTTAAATATAATGTAGAATAGATAGCAGTGCCATGAAATCTCTGTAGAAGTTCTTCTAATATCTGTGGGCAATCTGTTTCATTTATAATAATGTCGTTGACATGACGCAAATCAAGTACGAGGCGAAGTGAGCCATCCTTTTTCTTAACAATATGGAGCGGGTTTATGTATGGACTAACTGCCGGTTCAATAATTCCTTGGTCTAGTATAGCTTGCAATTCTTTCTTAACTTGTTCTCTGTGAATGTATGGAATGGGATAACGTTTGGCTTTAAATGTGTCTTGCTGTTTAACTCGAAATTTATTCATGAAACCGGACATAGTACCAGGGATGTTGTCAAAAACTGGAGCTTGCTGTAAAAGAATTTGGCGTAGCTGAGTACGTTCCTCATATGTATTTGTGTTGCTGTTTTGCTTTATCAGAAATCATCTGCATAACGTCATAGTCGGCTTCGTCTGGTGTATTGTTGTTGTGTACATAGGTATCTGTGAACAATGTGGAATGACAGTCTATGTTACGTGATGTACAAATGACCTCTGCTCGATTAATTGCTTGTTCTTCTGCAGATATAGCGTGCTGAAATTCTAATTCCAGTTGTACCTTTCCATCCATTAACATTAAATAGGAATTTTGAAAGTCAATAATTGCGTCATGTTGTATCAAAAAATTCGTACCTGAAATAAAGTCTGTGAGGTTGAGGTGCGTATTTGTGTATTTATATAATATATATATCTGTCGTCAATAAGGGAACAATTCAAAAATTTGAGTGGAACTTATGACCTGCAATACAAAATGATAAGTGTGCCTGTAATTTTACATCTACTCCTTTACCAGATAGTGCTCCTTTTACTTTACTTTTGCCTAAAGGTAACGTAGGATAGGTGTTCTCTTAGTTACATTCGTTGAAAGTTTCGTCATTGGTAACTGACATAGGTGATCCATAATCGAGTACTGCTGAAATTGTGGATGATCCAATCTTTACTTTCGCTTGCCTTCCTGTCTCTGTGTGGTAGTTGTTTCCATGACTTCTTTCTTTACCTTGTTCTGTTCCTGTATGAATTTCCGGTAGTGCCTTTCACTGTTTTGTAGGATTTGGTTAAAACGTTCATCAATTTGGCTGTTCTGTTGTTCACATTTCTTGTCAACTTTCGCATCCAGAGTGCCTGAAAGTTCTGCTGACGTTAATTTAAACTTCGTCCCGTAAATGTGTTGCGTTTTCTGAACATTGTTTAGCAACTGCACTAATTTCACATCTAAGTAATTATGTTGTGGCTGCATGGGTATTACGTATTTCTTGTGCAACGGATCTGATTTCTTCACTACTATTCCTAGTAGAAACCTTAATTTCCTCACTTAACTGATCTTTTGTATCATGACATTGCACGATAATGGCTCTAATCTGTTCACTAATTTGTTTGTAATTGTTGTCGTGTTTTTCATTAAGTTCTAGTAATAATGCCACAACTTGATCGATGCCAGAATTAGCGACTTTATTCTCTGTGCTGTGTGATGGTGTATCTGCATTTGTCACGTTTTTTGTAACAATTTGGTCATTGTCTGATTCATGAAAAGGTTTGCTAATTGGATGTGCACTGTTGGTCACTACATCGGAATCAAATAAGTCTGACGTATTTTGAGTATATTGCTCATCTTCGTTAGAAACATTTATCTGTTCACTGTGTAAATTTAGCAAATCAGCGTTCATTGTAGCAGAAAGTGTCACGTCATCAATTGTCGTTAAATTTACTGTGGACATAATTGAATTTGTTTGCTTATCATTTAGATTAGAATCATTACTGGTGGTCAGCATGCACTGATTATCTGTAATTCGAGGATAATCATTATGACAATGAGTGTCGCTAGTATCATCAGTCATGTTATTCAAGTCGGCTCTTTTGCAGTCATTACTCATCGCGATGTACTGTTGGCGGTTTTTGGCGGCATTTTCGCAAGTCAGAGGTAGCCACAAAATCAAACAAAGACAAACAAAAATGGAACAAATACAATAACAACAAAGAGCAGTAAATTGTCGATGATCTGTGAAAGAAGAAGTGAAAAATTAGAAAATGCGTTGCACCAGATGCAAACTACATTTAACATTTGGTAAATAAGAGCAGATCTGTAACTGACTACTCAGAAAATCACAAAAAATACGATCCTGGCCAGCTATCGCCAAGTGTAACCTCCCAACAGATAAATTACGTAACCTCCCAATAAAAAGTGACTAACCTCCCAATAAAAATGTGACTCTTATATAACCTTTCAAAAGAAATCTCGTAATGTAATCTTTCAATAATTAACTGACTGTAATTTAAACCGGTAAATGTGGACGTCAGCAGTGCTGCGTCATGGCCCTGAAAAATCATTCTGAATAATCTGAAAATTCTTACCTCACTGATGTCGCCGGACAAGCGTATATATCTGCTCCTATAAGTAATTTTTCTGGCACAGCCCAGTGCAATGCTGGCAACTAGATTTTGTTATGTATGAAAAACAACAGATTTTCTTTGCGATAATCGGCATGAATATGGATAGGAGAAATTAGTAAATACTTTAAATTCAGATGAATGACTGTCAATAGTTATCTTTATAAGAAAGATTATTATTGGAAGATTTTTGAAAACATTTACGTAAGACTTTAATATAACAAAGGTACATAAATCAGTTGTAGCAATTAACATATGCGCGCCGCAATAAAGAACATTAATATTTTGCTTTTACCTTATACTACATCGCTCAGGCACCGCCATCGTTCTCCACGACCAGCCTTGGTAATTCCATAACTCTACTGCTCCTCTCGAGCTACAAAACACCACTACTGAGCTGAATTGTCTGAACTCCCGGACACAAGTGCTCTCTGTGAACTGTACAATTCGACATCTGCTCTCTACGAGCGACCTGACCCAACCGCCCCTCTGCGAGCTGCTACCACTACTGCTGCCGACACTGATCTCTGGTCTGCGATTCTACTGTAGCTTACATATCGCAGGCAGCGCGTGAGCAGTCCATCGAAGTTACAACTGCTCGAGTGCACTAGCAGTAAATTCCTTAGTCATGGACCTCTTACACCCTTAGGGGTTGAGTATCCAAAACACAGTGAAATGTGTATTTTTTATTTCTAGCAGAAGTTAAATACAAGTAGTCATAGACTTAGCTTCAAAAATGCTTTCATAATTAAATACTTCCATAAAAACTTTAATCCCCTATTTCCTCATACAGGGACTGAATTTCCAAAAATAGTGAAACACATTTTCTTTATTTCTAACAGAGAAGCCAAATAATAATTCTTACAGATTTAATGTTAAAATGCTTTCATAATGGAATAGTTTCATAAAACAGTTCATCCCCTGTTTAACATCAGAACTTAATACGGTCATTGATCAATCCACAGGTTTGATGTAGATGTACAACTAACAGCATCGCCACTTCCAATCGACGGATTATTTTCTAAGTGTTGCTGACACTGATTGTTACCACTGACATAACTATATCCTGTATTAACCCTTTTGTCATGACACCGTTGTTTGCAACTGTTCATGTGATTGTTGTAATTATTATGGTTGCTGTTACCCTTCTTTCGATTTTCCGTCAGACACTGGTTGTGTTCCTTTGGGCCATGTCCCTGGCCATTAAATTTGCCACTATTAGACGTTGCCTTTTCGCCTCATGAATTAGATCTACATAATTTAATATTCCCTTGAGAATTTGGCATTGTATTGAGTTTTCCTCTTATTTGTATGAGTAACTTGACATTTAAAATCTCTAACATATCCCAGTATGTCATTGGATGGTTGTGATATCGTATTTTTGTAAATGTATTTCTCAATATATTTCAAAGGACTGCCTTGCCATGCCTGGAACGGTTCTGGATTAAAAACTTCTTTGTAAAGCCATTTATAAACTCCAGAAGGCTAGTATTTAGTGAGGTTTGCCCTCTCGATTTCTTCACACGTTTTACAGGTTTCTGCACCTTCAGTTGCCCATAACGCAGCATCGCCCTGTACACGATCGAATAAGGCAGAAGGGATGGATAACATTCTACCAGAATTTTTAATATCATTGGGAGAAGTGGCAGAAAACGACTATTCATGTTGGTGTGTACGAGAAGGTATGGGACTGGCGATATGCCATCAGTCTTTCGGAAAAACATCCTGTTTATCCTCTGACTAACTTTCTTTCTCTGCATCCATCCAGCACCCAGTCATTACCCATTTAAAAGAACGGATGAATACATCAGGGTGTGTTGTTCTCTCATACGGCTCAAAAATTTGAAACTATCTGCCTGTAGCAAATTTTGTTCTAATGTGATCGTATTTAGCAACATCACAGCTCCAGCACTACTTAAAGTCTTTCCTTTCCCTTATTGCTGCTATCATATTTCCTGTCGACCATGCCTTTAGTTCTCAGGGCTAGGAATCATCGTAAAATAAACGAGTCTGAATTTGTGTCAGTGTGGGTTAAAGGTGCTGACAATTGTAAAAAAAAAATTAAACTCGTCGGTGACCTTACCCATTATTATAGAAATTAAATAAAGTCTTTCCCTTATTCCTATCAATACCGTGGATGATGCACATTGTCTGTGGTGCAACTGATTTAACCTTGATTGAGAAATGTGTCCATTCTCTGATCCTTGCCCTATTGATTATCTAGCAAGATGTCTCATATTCTTGTCAGTTTTCTAATTACGTCTTCAGAATGTTTATGGACATCTCACGGCCACCATGAAAAATCTTGATTTATTCCTTTCGTTGTAGTCCGTTAACTCAATTTGCCGTTTGATTTTCCGCATAGTCCTTTTCCACTGTGACATGTATCGTTATTTTACCAACCACCTCCTGAACCTTCATTTCTATATCTTGGCCCGTTTGCTTTTTCTTTTCGGATATCCAAGCATTAATGTATTCTACAAGTTGTTGCCTTGTTTTAAATTGCTCTTTCAACGATTCTCCTGTTCTGCCTGTATATTGGGATATTATCCAACCTCTTGGATAAATTCCGAACAGTTGCGGATAAAGCAGATTGTGTTTGTTTAATTTCGTTAACTTCGGCAGACAGTTTCTTTGCCGCATTTAGTACATTCGTGATCAAGGATCTTGCTTTGCTTCATTTGGCTCCTAAATTTGTGCAAATTTTGGCAACACAGTTGTTGATTCTCTGGCATCGTCTGCTGATTCTGTAACAATGACTGCTGTGTTCGTGACATTTCATTCATTATTCATGACATAGTTTCTAAGTTTGGTATAAGTACTTTAACTGGATACGTTGATGGATTTTCTACTGATATCAGTTCCTCCAACGTAGATTCGATAATACTATTCTGTTTCGAGTTAATTTCTGTTCTCTAAAATAGAGTTTTTACCATACTCTAAAATTAGTATGTTCTGTCACACAAACACACTGAATATCTTCCTACTGTCTGGACACAATAACAGTTGCGAAGTCACACGTCTGGGAATGAAAAACAATGTAACGGTGCCTTGACTAATTGTTGTCAGAATGCACTAATTTTCAGCAAAAATTATGGGAATTTCATCTCTGGATGTAACACTCTCTAGGAACATCTATTTTTATGGGATTTTAGTTACCTTAGCAGTTACCTGGTTGCTAATTAGTCTCTATGAAATATTGGAATTCAAGTCCACAGTTTTTCTGCAATTCCTTTTTCCACTTAGTGTTTGACTTTTTGAATGGCTTATCGTAAGCTTAAATTTCAGTCGGTGTCGGGAATATTTTAAGAAATAAACTGTGTGGTGGGGTTTCCTCATAACCCAGATTCTTAGTGCATGTTCTAGACAGGCATTTAGACATGCAAAGTAATGAATTCAGGCTATTCCCATTGTTATTTAGTATTTATTGCTATCAAAACAGATTTATAAAATCAAAACATAACAGTTGCCTTTTTAAAAATTAATGTTCCCTTAGCGCATCACTTTAAAATTGCAAAGTATCTGTTAATTACAGAAAAAATTTGAATCATATATTTGGTAACTAAGAGCATTGCAGTTATTTGCATTAGTGTCTAAAAAGTAAAACAAAACAAAGATCATTATGTAATTATCAATTTAAGTTAATTTCTCAAATCCTGAATTTGAGTAAATATTCATTCATCCACACACTCTAAGGAGACTGAGTTATATCGGCTACGCCCATAGAAAGTGTTATTTTTGTTCGTTCATTAACTCGTTCACTCACATCACTCTCCGATATACATCCAGTTCACACTGAATATCGTACTCACTGCTGCATGTAGAATTACTTTCATGCCAGTTTTGGCACCACCGTTTTCAACATCATCCTCCTCATGTAAAAGCAGAGTGACAATAGCATCAAACTGGATCTGAAACACCAACTCTGTCCTTGTTAGCCATGCTGAGTGATATTTCTGTAAGAAACGCTAAATATAAAGTGTTTAATGTTACTGAGTTCGTAAGGTAAACTGTGCAATGGAGCTAATTATCAAATCAACTAACAGCATCTAGCAACAATGTCTGTTCACAACAAACGCTTATAACGAACTGAATGACAACTACAGAGAAGCGAAAGAGCACAGTATGGGAAATTCTAGCGACATGCACATTGGAATCCCTCAGCAGAAAGCTAAAGTGGGTACTAGCCTGCAATCTTACACCATAAAACGGGTTTCTGGTATTTTCCACCTCACTTCCTGAGACTGGGTCAGATCTATAAGGGCCTGTAAAAGTGCAGAGGGTGAGATTGGTTGCCATTAGGAGCACCAACGCTAGGTGGGTGATAGAACCCTTCAGGAAAATCTGTGAGAAATATGAGACGGTAATCTTTGTCAAAGATTGTTGGAAACTTTGTATCAATGTGAAGATGTATCCGAACTCACCATGGAAATGATTGTTTAGATTCCACCAACGAAATTCATCCACAGCATGATATACGTCTGACCACATATGTACCAACAGGGGATGCCGTCTGTCAGCATGGAAACGGGAGCATTAAAGCATGCGGATATAACGTCCGTTGCCATGGAGATAATCTGCTGAAACTCACTGACCAGCATAATATCTATGGTTGGGTAGTTGAACATTCAAGGATGAGTCGCCACAATACGTCATAAATCACCTTTGAGACGAAGGATATCATAAATTATTGTCTTATGGTAAGGGTAACATAGGTACATCTATAATAAAACACCATACCATACTGTAAGCTACACACTATATTATATAACATTTGAAGAAACTTGGATTGTGAGGAAAACTTAAGTTGTGATTTCAATTGATTAATATCACTTATATGTTTGACCAGGAGTGCAAGAAGAAGAATGATAACACTGGTAAAAATAAACTAGCACACAAAACAAAAGAGGACGCAGTCAACTTTACAAAAACATAAAAAATGTAGAACGAACACCACATGCGACATGCGGAAACATCAGGAACTTTCTTTTCTGTTAGAACAGTAAAAGAATACATATTATTTTGCAGTAAATCTTCAAACAGACTGTAAATGTACGTTTCTCTAAAATCAATTGCTCATTTAATCAACTTATTGGATATTTGTATGATGAACATAATTTTCAAATTCCTTGAAGAGTTTATATCAAGCGCCCTTTGAGGGCAATTGGTAAAGATTTTAAATGGTCTTAGAGTCGACCTCTCAGAACGTTTATTTTGTATTAAGTGTTGTCTCTTCTGTATAGTGTAATGTGTTTAAAAGTTTCTGATACCGCTATAAGAAAATTTCCGTTAATTTTCCAGACATACTCTATGGCCTGAAGATGCCCTTTGCCACACACCGTTGGGTGGCTTGCGGAGTATAAATGTAGATGTAGATGATACGTATGGATTCAAACTGGTCACCATTCATGAAGCATCTTTTGTTTCGCAATCAAAAGTGATTATTTTCTTACAAAATCTGAAAAATATTTCTGAAAAATGTACAGCATAAATTGTAATTTGATGTCACTCCCACATTTGTAACTGTTGTGAATTCACATACTGCATTCTGATTAAACTCATGTTCACATTGCTTTGTCGTCTGCTTTTCTATGGAAATCCTGTGATCCATTATAACTGCTCAGACAGTGAACCTGTGAAAACACTATATGTAAAAACACTGAATGTAAAAACATTACTTGTGCAGACAAAGAACATAAATAAATAACATATGTGAAAAAATTTAAAATAAATTTTGTGTCTATATTGGTTTTAGGTTTTACTTTCCATTCCTTCTGTAATACATCTTTTGTGTTTCATGAACGTAACACTAGAAAGTTGAGATGCATCGTCTCTCTCTGAGCAGCCTGCGTGTTATCAGACATCTGAGATATGAAGAGATCCGTCCTGATTGGTGTGTGTGTGTGTGTGTGTGTGTGTGTGTGTGTGTGTGTGTTTGTGATATTAACGATAAAGCTGACAGTTGAGTCAATACTTGTTCCCAAAATGCAGTGGGTGTCAGCTACTGGGAGAGATGTCAGCTACTTGGGGTGACAGGTAACTGGTATGTCAGCTATTCAAGGGGTCCGTTACTAGTGGTGTCAGCTACTGGTGGTATTATGTAACCGGTTTTAGGCCACACTTGAGAGATGAAATTTAGAGAGGAGAGAGAGGTGGACAGAGAGAGAGGCGAGGCAGATGTTGAAATACTTTGTGTACACAAATTTGATTTGAAATTTAATGACAAGTCGGTACAGTATTTATAGAGGTGTGAAACAACATGTTGCGTATGCATAAGCGCGCGCGCGTGTGTGTGTGTGTGTGTGTGTGTGTGTGTGTGTGTGTGCGATTCCGAGGGAAATATTTGACACCATCTCATGTAAATGCCTTTCAATTTCACGTGAAGGTTACAGAAATAAAACATTTCATTGGAGGCATCATCATTTTTATGCAACTGACAACCTCATTTTAATATTATCCGGATGAATTGCATAGGTATGTATTCGTCCACAATTCAGAGATTAAAATTTTTGTTCTAGGTGCCTACTGAAGTGGAGATTGTGTAAGTTTTTACTTCATATCTTTGAACTTGGTACTAGAAGCTCACATAATTTCACAACTACGGTCTGATTCACAGGCTTTTTATAATACCATACTGTGATTAGCTAGAGAGGGGAGAGAGAAATGGAGGAGATAAGGCTAGAAACCACAATCTTGGCTCGTTTGAACATCTCACACTTCTCTCTATTTCCCAAGAGCACAACTGGGTTGTTTTGCCACCTTGGATTTTGACTAGCGGGAGAGAGGGGATTGGGGAGAGGAGGGTGAATGGGAGGGGGGGAGGGTGAGGCTGGAGGAGCACAGAATGTGGCAGAATTGATAAGTATCATGACACCAGTGATAACGAGACTGGGTCTGTTGACGTCATCATTCCCTGCATTCCAAAGCAGATCAGAACATACACAGCTATACTACTGAAGTGTGTCACTCAGACTTAAGTGGCAGAGCTTGAAGGTGGAAGCGAGCTATCACTGTAAACCTACCTATAATGCTTCAAGAAACAAGTGAGAGGTCCAGGAAAATCTGTAACCAAGGCATATTGCTGCCGAAGGGACCGCGAAGCCAAGATCAAACTACTCAGAGTGACAACAGTATTTCTTCCCACACTTCATGGAATGAGAAGAAACCTTAGTACATGGTACAATGGTAAGTACGCTCTGACATGCCGGTCACAGATTTGCACTTTATGGATGCACATGTGTCACAGTAAGTTAATTACTGTTGATAAATCACCCTATGTAGTTCTGGAACGTTTAACTAGACGAAAGTCGACGGGAGACTATCGGAAGATAAATGTGATCTGTGCTGGTAGTAGAGAGGCAGCAACAAGCAAGTTACAGAACAATTCAGGACAAGGTTTTCATTACTAGATTAGTACTCTTCTGGCGTAAATTAATTATTCTTCTGCAGCGAGTAAAATATGTCACTCTGCAGAGGTTCTGTCCACAATGTACTTTTTTTCGTTGAAGTTTTTAAGCCGAGAGCTTATCTCAGTTTTTAGGTCTGTAAATCAGAGTCTCTCGGTTCGTTAGAGTGGCCTCCGGCAACAGTGGAGAACGGAGCTTTCATGAGCACCGCAGCGGCACTTCTGGCGAGTTATCAATTTGGGTCACGCATCTAAAGTAAGCTGTTGTACATTCTGGTCACGATCGGCCGTAATTCTTGCTCGCCGTAGGACGCCGAACGAGTGGCCAGAGAGCGAACGGAGCAGACACACACACACACACACACACACACACACACACACACACGCACACACACAGTACTCTGCACGTGAGTGCGCAGCCAAGTCAACTTTTATTCACCGGCATTCTGTGCCTCACTCGGCTTCCTCTCTCTCCCTCCCTCCCTCTCTCTCCCTCACTCTCTCACTGCGGCCAAATCACAGTCCACCACACCCACAACGCTTCCACCGTCTCTCATTTAAATATAAATCTAATCCTGCTTCCGGAAGATGGCTTCTGCCAATCAATACGACGCCTTAAGTTTTCTCGTTATTTCTTCTCGCCTCCTCCTACTTGTTCTCTCACTCCGCAGCATTTTCAGATAGACCTATTCAGGATGTCAATTGGAGAGCTTGGTTCTGAAACTGGAACATTATCAGGATTACATCAGTCTTTGCTGTACACTGTGAAATAAGCTCGGAGGAACTGTAAGTTCTTCACTGAACAGTTTAAGACTACTTACCTTTACCTAGGCTGACACGGGAAGAAAAGAATATATGTATACGGGGTGCAATTTTACTGACGCATCGCATTGCATAACAGTATTCCGTCCAAAATTATGTATATACGAAACTGCGCAAGAACAAATTTACGGTATTCAGCGGGTTGATACGAATTCATAGCCGATTTAACGGGGTCAACGAAGTCACAATATGCAAAATTTAAATATCTGTTTCAGTTACCATTGTAACTTATTCCGAGTCTAGTTCGAGCTATGCGTTTGGACCATACAACGCGCGCCGTTCATTATTACAGAGGAGATGGCGAATGGAAAATATCGATATCTCTTAGAGAGCATTCGGGCAGAATTCGTCTGTTATTACCTCTCAACTTTCTATATAGAAATTATTTTCTACGCCAGTGGGTTAAATATTCGTTACGCAGACGTGTGTGGTTGTATGTGTGAGAGAGAGACATACAGGCAGAGAGACAGAGAGGGAGAAAGAGAGAGAGAGAGAGTGCGACGTTCTAATACAAATATGATCTGTCAAAATTATGGAGATATTAGATAATCTTAAGCCGAGTGCTTTGATGGTAGAAAAGAATGTTTATCGGTGTTTTAGCTTTCGGCATGGTGTCACCCATGTAGAACTATGCCTTATTACCCTCAACCTCCTTTTGCCGAAAGCTTTAAACGACACGTAAAGGCAACCAAACGGGATCGTTCCTTGCTGTGGCTGAATCCTGCTGTCAACACTGCAAGGCATGAGGCCCATCAGGCCACACTTTGCTTTTCCCCCACCCACTTAACTACTAACTTGTCAACTTCTGAGACATTGCGGATTTACTCCCAGATTAAAATAATACCCGATGTTCTTCGAGATAGCTGGGAAAGGGCAAAGAGAAACATTCAAAGGGCCCATAACAGAGAGGTGGAACGGTATAACCGGTGGTGTGAACCTGCTATTTCTAATAAAGGCGATACTGTTTTTGTTAAAAGCTTTGGAGGGCGGAAGCTGGAAGGTACGATATCGAGAAAATTAGCGCTCTTGGCACATCTTGAGGGTACCCACCTCGATCACACTGCGCGTCCAGAATGAAGAGACGGATCAAGGCCAGAGGATACATGGTAGCCAAGTCAAAAGTGATAGTCCCAATTGGTCAAAGCTTGTTGACCAGTCTCGCCTGGTGGTCGATTATTGAGGGACAGGCTGAACCGTGCTGGAAGATCTATACCTCGTGGCGAAATTGCGAATATGTCCGTGGTGCTGAACTGTAAGGCTCCTTTTGGTTTGCTTAGACGGAGCAGGCTGGGACAAAGAGAGAGATTTTTCTGGTGGTTATGTTAAAAGAGGTCTATTTTGGTTATGAGGCGCTCGATATGAAAGGACTCTGTGTGGAACTTGCTGGGCGAGTAAGGTGAAGCGCCGTTAACATTCAAAGGAGGACGTTTCCTGCACTGGGGCGCGCTGCAACCAGAAAACAAGCGGCCTGTGGAGTCTTCTGATTTCCAGATCTCGCTTCTGGCGCTGGTTTATCCAGAGGACAAAGCTTTACTGCCTTGGATTCATTAAGACTGTATGAGCGCTTTCATTATCCTCGTGTGTTGGTGATCTTCGGATGTGGGCAGTGGAGTGTGTAGCACAGTTCTTGGAATATTGTTTGGTAGCTTGCCCGCTTGCCTTGGTGTAGTGCATCGATTTCTTCTTCACTTTGTCACAAAATTGTATTGCTTATTTAGTCCGCATCAGAAGTGTTCAGGTCGATCCAGCGTCGCTATGCTCAAGTTCCCTCTTGGATGTAATTTGTTTTTCTTTATGGCTTCTATTGCCAAGTATTCTGTTTCATCGTGTACACCTGTTGAAAGTTTACTGTTATGTGTGTGTTTATTTTTTCTTAACTGAAGAATCTTAAACCTGTTTATTAGTACTTTTGAATAAAACTCTATCGAATCTTGAAAGAGCTCCCGAATCTGTTATCCATATGAAGCCAGGTTGGTAGGTACCCAGAGAGCGCACTGGGTAAGGTTATGATTGTGGATGGAGCCGTAAAGAGTTACTGTGAGTTGCACAATCAAACACAAAACTTTATTTTTCTAAGAACCATTCATTTACACATTGCTTTAAAAGATAACTAAACAATATGGCTGAAGGCCTATTTAAAGAACTTGAGATGCTTTTTGGGCTGAAGGCCCAAAACCACAAGAAAAACAATAACGACTGAATGCCTGGCTCAGAAGTCAAAAGCGATTAAAACTAGAAGGTAAACTTTTTTCTTTTTTAAAAACAACATGCAATTGAAAACAATTAGCAGCTGAAGGCCTACACTACGCATTTGAAGGACAACTACAATTAAAACACATTAATAAACAATTTTTCCAACCAAGAAATTTCTTTTTAAACTTACAACAGAACGGCTCAAAGCCTAATTAAAGAAATATTAACTTATTGCACTGATGAAGGCCACAAACAAATCTGAAACAACGGCTGAAGGCCTGAACAACAAGTCAGACAAACAATTTAAAATAAACACCTTCCTTCTTACAAAAGATTTTCCTTTAAAGTATACACACGGCTGAAGGCCTTATTAAAAGGGGTTCGCGTAAATCCTCGGCCGAAGGACACACATAACACGTAGAACGATTAACGGCTATGGCCTCGATTACAAACAATTTCATATAGAACCAATTTTAAGGAAATTTTTTTTTCTTTTTTTGAAATAAAATCAATCTTCAAATTTTTAATTTAACACAGCTGAAGGCCTTTATGTAAAACTTAAAAAGAACTGAATTAATACACAGCCGACGGCCTTGCACAATACTTCAAACTAAATTGAAAATCACAGTATAAAACAAACAGAACAAGTGGTGCTCAGAAGTGTTCCAAGGGTTGGCCTGAGAAGGTAGCTCAACGTAAGGTGAAGTGAGACAGACATCCAGGAGCTGAACCGACCAATGGCACAATGATGGAAAATATTGCCCAAGGACAAGGATACATACAACACTAAGTCTTCAGAAATTGGCGTTTAAAAACAGCCAAGGAAACAATAACCACTCTAATCAAATATGAACCAAACAAAAGGCTGTAGAACTACACGCAGTGCCAGACTGCATCAACAATAACGAGGAAAGGCACACTGCCGGAAAAGTACACTAACGACTAGGCCAGGTAACTGGGGCGTTAACGGTCACAGAGCAAAGCCCGCATCTCGTGGTCGTGCGGTAGCGTTCTCGCTTCCCACGCCCGGGTTCCCGGGTTCGATTCCCGGCGGGGTCAGGGATTTTCTCTGCCTCGTGATGGCTGGGTGTTGTGTGCTGTCCTTAGGTTAGTTAGGTTTAAGTAGTTCTAAGTTCTAGGGGACTGATGACCATAGATGTTAAGTCCCATAGTGCTCAGAGCCATTTGAACCATTTGAGCCACAGAGCAAAAAATACCGCTGGCGCACTTCATTGGTAAGTAACAGTCAATTTAACAATCACAATATAGGAAGATGGCTGCAAGATTTCGCCAACCCCAACACATCATACATTGATGCTAGCCTGAACGGACCAGGAAGCAACAACCTGCACATGAACAAAGAGACGTCACAATAGTTGAGGCTTCATAACAGGTTAACTGATCGCTCAACTTCAGCGTCCAGGTTCGGTGGGCAATGAACTTTGTCGCTCTCACAGCTAACGCCTTGCAATCCGGCAGTGCGTGCATGCCGCCAATGGTCCCGGCCTGACCTTGCGCCGTGGAGAGTTCCTCGCTGTTCCGTCCTAACCAACTGACTACCACACACACCACCACCACCATTAAATACTAGCGGTCACGCCCAACATAGTACAACAGTACTAGTATCGATAAGCGCTGCTGCTGCCACTCAAGGAGGCAAGCCAGCAACTTCGTTACGTCAGTAAGTAAGGAAGAAAGAAGACGCCACTCGATGTGACAAAATGCCAAAGAACAAATGGCGTGAGTGCGAGCCGCACACGGCTCAACCTCCTACCCCTCCATCCCCACTCAACTCTCGACACACGACGACCTGGTCGCTCCAAGGATAGTATGACGGTGCTCTTATAGATAAACGCTGCTGCTGCCACTCACGGGCAGGCAAGTCAGAAATTTAGTGACGCCAGTAAATCGAATAAGAAACGAGACGGGAGTACCGCCAAGACAAGATGTCAAGCAATAACGGCACGAACACGAGCCGCGCATGGCTCACTATCTTGTAAGTTTTGTTGGTTCTGTTTTACGTTCTTTCTAATGCAATAGTGATTCCCTTGTTAAAATCACTTCAATCCATAGCAATTATCTGTTGTTCAATTTGCATTTCTGATAACAATAATTTTGTTCACCAGTTATTTTAAAAATCTTTTAAACAAACATTGCTGTCTCACTACCTCCATTGTCATGCCACTGTCTATGCATTAAGTCGAGCACACGCAGTGGTACCGTAGTGCCACGCAGTTCTCACCATAAGGTCCTCATTACGTAAGTGCAACTGTTGAATAAAACGTACAGAATTCCTGCTATGGTGCTGATATTTACCCATGTAAGGGCTGAATACTGCTGTTAGAAGTTCGAGAAAGAGGTGAGGCAGACTGTGTAAGCAGCCGAACAAGAATGTCGCTACCACAGGAGACACATCGAACTCGATTCTGTGGTTGCGGAATATTGTGTTCCCACAGGGGACTCAATGAAACATGAACAAACGGAAGTTCTGGACCTCTTTATTATGGGACTGTCTACTAGGGCAGGCTGTTGAAACACGAGTACTCTTAGTAAGGCTTGCTGCCCAACACTCAAGACACTGAAGTCAAAACGTCTGCCAAAAGCGACTCCCGCACTCGACAGGAGCGCCGGAAACACTGAGGGACTGGAGTTCGCGCCCAGCATTAGGCGATCATGTCCCCCTACCACCCCACCTGATGCGAGGTTGGGTAGTTGGGGAAGTGGAAGGAAACGGTGAGCGTAAACGGAGGCGTGATGTAGCGAAGATGCTCATTCTACAGCTATCACGTGAAGTTGACGGCAAGACATACTGTGGAAATACCATATTACGTAAACGATTACATGCCACTGGCCACCTGAGGGCAATAAAAATAGTTGGTTCGCGGGGAATCCTTCAGATCACAACCAAATCAGGATTTTATTGCTCGAGACTACGTGCCTCATGCAGTCATGTAACTCCTGTGTACTCGATTACCACTCACATCAGAGGCACCCGCCTGTGAATATGTTTAGGTCCTCCTTGATTCCACGTTCGACATTCAGAGACTTTGATTAGGGAACTTAAGTGTATTTCACCATCCTAAATTCTCGAAATCAGACTGCCTAACAAATTACGTTGCTTTAGATAATAATTTCTGTCCAACACTGCACAACTTGTTTTCGAATTGAACAAATCGGTAATGCGATAAAGGAAATGTTGCTGAAAAGAAGCGTTGTTCATATCTCTCCGCTGACAAACCGACATAGGGCGCCTTCCCGTTTCTTACATCTCTACAAGTGAATAATCGCTTCATCGTGTCACAGACGAACTATCTGCCTCGCATTACTTCCTGAGATGGTGTTCAGTCTCTCAAGCCTTTATCTCAAGCTCTCGACAGTGACGACACGTTAAGTTTTGAACACTTAATGAAACTCTCGTCTCCTATCTGCTTTGCATTACTTCCTGAGATGGTGTTCAGTCTCTCAAGCCTTTATCTCAAGCTCTCGACAGTGACGACACGTTAAGTTTCGAACACTTAATGAAACTCTCGTCTTGATCACAAGTATTTTTATTATATTCCTTTAATCCTCAAGCGTTTCAGGAGTCAGCAGTTTTTAGAGCAACAAAATACTATTGGCATAATGCAGAAACGCGATTTACTAAATAAATATCGTAAGTACTTGCGGTCAAGGCAATAGTTTTATTATTAAGTGCAGAATATGACGACCGCGCTTCAGTCCACATATACTTATGGGAACTGACAAAATCAAAATACGTTTGCAACTAAAGGCTTATTTTAAAACGTCAAAAACCTGTTCATTCGATGATTTGATAGTAATATTGGTCTCGGTCAAATGCATGAAAACTGGTAAACATAGACGCCGGTATGTCGCTTTGAAACAGAGGACACGCGAAAAAGCACTCTCTCAGCGGAAATAGTGCGGTAAGTCGAATTTCCTTCATCCCATTTTCTGCAGTCCCGTGTTTAGTAGGTAAATAGCTTCCTGAAATCGTGGTGCGCAGTTTTCTCTCTAAAGCGCCAAAACCGCATTATAAATCGGTGATTTATATTCATGTATTCATTAATACTTCGAAGTGTATAAAGTATGGAAATTCTCTCTTTAAATTGAAATCCGTCGCTCTAAGAGCAGCGGTTCGGTGCCATTTCACCAAACATAATTTATCACCTGATACACCATCGAGAAGCCTGAATAGATCATATTGGTCTATTGCGGTCTTGCTGTGTTGGTGCGGCGGGAGGGCAGGGGAGTTTAGCCTAACAATGATTGGAGAGTGCAATTCACTTTGAGGGTGTGGCGGTGGGGCTTGTGGTCCCGTACCACTCTCTGACAGTGGCGGTGTTGCAGAGCGGGTATTATTGGCAAGTATTGGACGTTGTCGCCATTTATAATTTTTATTTTAAATGGACTTGTAGTCCGGGGTGATAAGTTACAATACAGCTTTACCAGTCTACTTACCGCCATATTTTTTTATCACTAATGTAGAGGTTTTCTGTTAAAACCAACTGCGAGAAAGAAAGTACTCTGCCGTACTGTGATAATGGTCGGGGGGGCGGTGGGGAGGGGGGGGGGGGGTGTTAGATTTCTTCCTCGTAGCTTCAACAACGTTAGCACAACATTTAAAAGATTGGGCAAGTTGCGTTACCTAAGTATGGCTGTGTGTACCCGGGTTTCAAGAAAGTTATATAGGTCTGAAGCAAACAGTTATTAAGCTTAGCTTCAATCTAAACTTAGTAGAGGAATACTTGTATGATTAAATAATAGCCACCTTAGAAGACTTTTTGTTAAGTGCTAGAACATCTTATAGCGTCCAAAAATACTCACTGTAGCTCAGAAAGATCACCAAGCATCTCTCTGAAGACTTTTCTTCACGGCAAGTTTTTTTATGTTTCCTGTTTTATCGTCTTTGTTCAGATGCCTTGTTTTAATGAAGGTTCTTGCCCTAACGTAGAGAGAAACCACTTTTTGAAGCATTTCGGGAAACTCAGACATTATAGAAATTATCTTTTGCACCACACGTAGCAATACGTCGCCCATGAAAACCGCAAAATGTCACTTCAAACTCGTTAATTTTATTGAACCAGTCACTTGAAGAAGAAGTTACCCCACCTTTGAAAATTACGGAGATGCGGTCCTTTTCGGTTATGTAATCTGAATCCAGAAAGAGTTCCTCTGAGACTGAACCCAAGGAACTGTCAATGTAAGAAATAATCTGGCATGGTGCGAAACACTATCTAGTTGTTTTATTGAAGAATAAAACTGGCAATTTACTCCAAATGATGAAAATGTGAAAGTCCTTCACATGAATAGTGAAAGGAACCCATTAAGTTTCGGTTACACGATAAATCACACAAATATAAGGGCTGTAAATTCAACTAAATACTTAGGGGTTACAATTACGAATAGCTTCTATTGCAACGATCACGTAATAATATCGTCGGTAATACGAACCATACACTGCGAAATATTGCCAGAACACTTAGATGCAACAGGTCTGCTCAGAAACTACCTACACTACGCTTGTACGTCCTCTTCTGGAGTACTGCTGTGTGGTGTGGGATCCACATTAGATAGGACTGACGGAGGACATCAGAAATGTTTTTGGTGCCTACTCACGTAGGGAGAAAACAGAGTTCGCGCTGATGGATTTAAATTTTCGTTACTCCCGCGCGCTGTTTGTGACTGGGATCGAAGAGACATAGCAGGAAGGTGGTACGATGAACACTCTGCTGGGCATTGAAATGCGAAATACAGAGTAGTCGTGTGGATGTAGAAGAAACATATCAATTTACTTCCACAATATGTTTCGAATACTTGGCTTGCAGAACTCTGTTACTTCTTTTCAATGCGTAGTTTCTCTCCTCAGCAGTTATGTCTTAATTTTTAATCTGCCTAGCAGATCTGCCTGGTTAGCAGTAAAGTCTATGTCAAGAACTACATCTGCAATTGTCGATTGATCTTCTTCGGAGAAAAAGCTTAGAAAGCAGACTGCGAATTCTTCTCTTCTCACATTGGCGATCTCTATAAAAATGCACGAATAATTCTAAAGACGGTAGTACAAAGAAAGTGTTTGTAAAAAAGATGAATATTTGGCAGTTACATGTACGTTGTCCTTGCTGGTGGTTGCAGCGACTTGGATGCATCTCCACACAAATTTGGAATTTTTTGTGATGCAGAAAGTCACCCTTTAATTATCTTTTCGAAGAAAACAGCAAAAGCTCATTTTTAAGTCCCGTTCATAATATTCGAAAAGGAAATGATGTCAACAAAACCTTGCATATTCGCATTAATAGGATCAGCTCTTTTACTGCATGATACCCATTTGCGCTGTAGTTCTCTTATCTTTAGGAAATCGATCGTAAGCGACATCCGCAGTTTTATATGAAACATTTTTACATTCAACAATAGCAAAATAATTTCTAATTTTGCTCGTAGTACTGCAAATCGGGCAGCAAGAAGGATAGCTAATAAGCAACTGCATTCTATTAATTTCAGAGCAGGGATCTGAAAATTTGCATCCTGTAACAACGTACGTGTAGCATCTTACCTCTCGCTTCCTGTATTCCCAATGATGTCACGCCGTTTCACCAGCAGTCTACAATTGGTATTCACAGAGTATTATACAGGTCTCTTTATGGATTATGGACTGATGTTTGGAGAACTACCATGCAATTTAAATTGCTAAATGTTACAAATACTACCTGTACACAGATTGAGACTATGCAATAAAATATAATTGTAGACAATCCAACAGTGGACAAAATATATCACCGTACACAAATGTTTCCAGTTGCTTTATCTGTTCTACGCTGTCACTGCGAGAAAGGGAACGAAATCTCTCGTTTTCGCTTCAGATCATAACATTTGCTTTCTTTTATACGATTTTAAAAGGAAACCTGATTGTTTAAAAAAAGTATGTGGTAGTCCGTCCGAATGTTTATTAGAGTTTCGAATAAAAATATGAAGGAAATCAGTCTAAACCTTTCAAGACTTTTGCTATCAACGTTTCCCCTTATACATTAGTATATATTTATAATATATCAAGGTTAGAAAAACTTTTCAGTGACTCAGATCGCAAGATTTTTCCGTATAGAGTTACTTAATGTTTAAATTAATCTCCCATACCTTAGAATTCTTTGCCAAAATAGGAAACGATTGCTTGAAATTATTGTATCGTGCACGTCTAGGTCTTAGGCTAAAACAGAACTTGCAAAACCGGTAAAGTATTCTCTCATGGCGTGAAGTTATCCTGGAAACATATCGATCAACTGAAGACAGCAGAAAATACCGAAAGCTTAAACAAGAGTTGTCGGAGGAGAATCTGAACTCTATGCTGTCCAAAAGCCAAGCTAGTGGTGGAGGGGCAACGCAGTATAGTCGCGCGTCTGCTTTGTGTTTTTAGACCGGCGAATAGGTGTGGAGGGGGGAGGGGGGGGGGGCACATCAGGTGACACGTACTAACACTGTGATGTTGCATGCTGAAGCGTCATCTGCAAACTCATCGGGGTGTGATAATTTATTTAATGTGAGAAGAAAAAAGAATGTCCGTAGAAAGATTTCCAGCGGAATCACCTATCGATCTATATACTATATATCCGAATACACTCACATGCATACGACTATTGCCAGACACGTGGTCTAAGGTTAACATCTTTGACCAGTAATCAAAACGACCTGGCTACTAGATTCGAATCCAAACATTGTTTAAATTTTGAGTAAACATGATGAGCAGTCGTTGCCAACGACTGTAAGTCACCCTCCAAATGCCAATGGCCTTGTCAAAGCGATAGAGGTGAAGACAGAGTTTCGGAGCAACTTTTTCCCCTTGGAGTAGGAAACCGTCCCGAAAAGGCTGTAAGAGGTCCATGATTAAGAAATTTGTTGCTAGCGCACTCGAGCAGATGCAATTTCGATATATTGCTCACGCGCTGTCTGCGATATGTAAGCTATAAGAGAATCTGAGACCAAAGAGCAGTGTTGAGTGCAGTAGGAACTGTATAGCAGCAGCAGTAAGTAGTTGCTAGCGAGCTGTCGTGTGTACCGTGTTGGCTGGGCCGGTCGTGGTGGAACGATGGCGGAGCCTGAGCGTTGTAATATAAGGTAAAAGCAGCCTCGCGCATATGTGGTATTGTTATCTCAAGTCCCACGTAAAAGTTTTAAAAAAAATCTCTTGATAATAATCTTTCTCATAAAAAGTAACTTTTGACGACCTTTCATTTCAATTTAAAGAATTTACTAATTTCTCCAATCCATGGTCATCCCGATTATTGCAAAGAAAAATCAGTTGTTCTTTTTATACATGACAAATCTATCGGCCAGCATTGCACTCGGCTGTGCCAGAAAATTTTTTATAGGAGCAGATATACAGGGCTATTACAAATGATTGAAGCGATTTCATAAATTCACTGTAGCTCTGTTCATTGACATATGGTCACGACACACTACAGATACGTAGAAAAACTCATAAAGTTTTGTTCGGCTGAAGCCGCACTTCAGGTTTCTGCCGCCAGAGCGCTCGAGAGCGCAGTGAGACAAAATGGCGACAGGAGCCGAGAAAGCGTATGTCGTGCATGAAATGCACTCACATCAGTCAGTCATAACAGTGCAACGACACTTCAGGACGAAGTTCAACAAAGATCCACCAACTGCTAACTCCATCTGGCGATGGTATGCACAGTTTAAAGCTTCTGGATGCCTCTGTAAGGGGAAATCAACGGGTCGGCCTGCAGTGAGCGAAGAAACGGTTGAACGCGTGCGGGCAAGTTTCACGCGTAGCCTGCGGAAGTCGACGAATAAAGCAAGCAGGGAGCTAAACGTACCACTGCCGACGGTTTGGAAAATCTTACGGAATAGGCTAAAGCAGAAGCCTCACCGTTTACAATTGCTACAAGCCCTGACACCCGATGACAAAGCCAAACGCTTTGAATTTTCGGCGCGGTTGCAACAGCTCATGGAAGAGGATGCGTTCAGTGCGAAACTTGTTTTCAGTGATGAAGCAACATTTTCTCTTAATGGTGAAGTGAACAGACACAATGTGCCAGAACTGCGAGCTCGCATCAACGATGCTTTCGAACTCATTGATGGGGACATGCTGCGCCGAGTGTGGGAGGAACTTGATTATCAGCTTGATGTCTGCCGAATCACTAAAGGGGTACATATCGATCATTTGTGAATGCCTAAAAAAACTTTTAGAGTTTTTGTATGTGTGTGCAAAGCATTGTGAAAATATCTCAAATAATAAAGTTATTGTAGAGCTGTGAAATCGCTTCAATCATTTGCAATAACCCTGTATGTGCGTTATCCGGACCGGCCGCGGTGGTCTCGCGGTTCTAGGCGCTCAGTCTGGAGCCGCATGACTGCTCCGGTCGCAGGTTCGAATCGTGCCTCAGGCATGGATGTGTGTGATGTCCTTAGGTTAGTTAGGTTTAAGTAGTTCTAAGTCCTAGGGGACTGATGACCACAGATGTTAAGTCCCATAGTGCCCAGAGCCATTTGAACCATTTTTTGCGTTATCTGGCGACCTAATTGAGGTAAGAATTTTCTCTTTTTTATTCAGAATGATCTTTCAGGGCCATGACGCAGCACTGCTGACGTCTAAAATTTACCAGTTTAAATTCACAGTCATTATTGAAACGTTAAAAGTGAGCGACAATTTTTTTATTGAGAGATTAGTCACATTCTATTATTGGTAGGTTATGGAATTTTTCTGTTCGGAGGTTACACTGAAAGAAATAAATAATTATATTGTTTTTACTGTTGAGAGGTTACGGAATTTATTTTGTGGGGAGGTTACACTAAACGTGAATATTATTCATATTATTTTATTTTGTGGGGAGGTTACAAGGCGAAAGACTGGGCAATAATATCAACGGTGTGAGGATGCAGAAGGCAATGAAAAATACTGTATTAAAGGCAATCTGGAATGGTGCGCCACATTCGGTCAATATAATGTGCTGGTGGGAGGCAATGCCAGGGCAAAAAATGTAAATGGAAATAATATTTCAGACACCATTCACAGTTAAATAACAAAGTTCAATAAACATTTAATTTAAAAGGTTACTTTACGCATCACTTAATATGAAAATATTTAATTCATGATTATAATTTTTTCAAAAACATACAAAATGAAATTTAGAACAAGAATCTTTAAATAGACGCCACCACAGAGAGTCATAACCCAGTGGGACCAGTCACCATTACAGAAACACCCAACGGTACCCACAGGATGGGGTAGGAGGGCAGTCACAATTAAATCACTACGGCAAACTAAAAATTCTCATCACATTTCAAATATAAACAAAGCCCTAACAATTCTTTTTTAAATTTTTGATCCAGAAAGCTAAGAAACCCAAAACTCCTATACAAGTGCATAAACAACCAAAATCACCTAAACCTTTCTAGACTTAAGAAGGTGTTCTAATCAATTTGCCCAATATGGGGAAGCCACATACAAACTGCCTACTGCATCGTCTTTCCCTCACAGACAGATACTTACAACTGTGCGCCAAGCGGTCTCTTACTCCAGCACTATAATAATCTCAGACCACATACACTATCTTTGGGTCTGGGTCTGGGTCTAGTTCAGCGACATGTAGCCTATCAAAGACATCCATCGTTTATAGTATACTAGTTTCATTTTAATTTATTAATATTCTTTCGTATTCTGATGCCACATATAGGGGTGCACCAGGAGACTTCTCAGTTTAAGGACTATATTTTAAAGGCTTTTACGAAGTACAATGAAACCGGAAAACAAACACTATTAAAGTTGCTCAAGAGTTTGGGCTCAATCCATATTCATATGTTGGTTAGGAAATGTCAAACACGCAAAGGCTACTATGCTTATGACTTGCACTGAATTCATCCACCTGAACACAAACAAGAGCAGAATCAGTTACCGTTTACATTTGTAGTGTTTCCTAAAATGCAATAGAACAAACTCTTAGCTGTAGGTGTTACAGCTAATTTAAAACCGAGTCACACGCCGCCGAACACCATAAAAACACCATTGCCATGTTACACAAACAACAGAATTTCTCAGCAAATCCGCTGTAGTCTTGACGAGCAGCCAGATAGATTAATACATATACATTCCCCGTACTGACAGTCGACTTTGAAGTGCATGAAATCCAAAACGAAGTGTTTCGCCGACGAGGGCGACACGGTACCTGCCAAAAACTATGCAGATGACTCGGTATACGATCTCGGGGGGCTAGCCACCTAAAATCTACTCCCACAGCCACGCTACTGCGCTTGGACATGGAACTGCTGCTCGTTCCGTGGTGCCTGGTTGGGCCGTCACTCCATGGCTGTCCCTTGGCCGGTCAGAACGCTGTCTGGTTACACCACCTTCTGCTTCATACGCACACACTCTAATGCCCCCGACGTGGCTCTCAGACAAAGACAGCGACTCTCACAGAGAAACAAGATCGATAGGATACAGCACGGATCACACACAAATTATATCCGTAGGACATGTGACTTGTTACTCAAAACTGATCTCCACTTTGGAAAGAGTGTCCAGAATAGTCATCCATTCGGATATCGAGGAGAGAACTACCAAAGTCGAGGCACCAATTAGAAAAGGATTGAATGACTAACGAAAACAACCTTTGGTGAAATTAAAAGCAAGGATGTCAGCATTAAGAGTGCTATGACAATTCGACTGTTAGGCCAAGAGGAGAGAGTGGAAGAAGTACACTGAAGTGATAGTGCTTCTCTCATGACGTGTTTGCAACAAGTGGGAATCGATATACCGTAAGAGAAAAACAAAGACTCACTACGGAGGAATTATCCGAAAGGGACGGTACTAGGTAGATGTGACAGGCATGTACAGACGACCAAATGATTACAGTTTCAGAAAAATTGCTGGATTTATTCAAGAGAAAGAGTCCAACAAATTGAGCAAGTAAATGACACGTTGGTCCACCTTTAGCCCTAAAGCAAGCAATTATTCTGCTTGGCACTGATTGACAGAGTTGTTGGACGTCCTTCTGACGGACATCACAAGCCATATTCTGTGCCAAATTCTGACCGATTGACGTGTCAGATCGTCAAAATCCCGAGCAGGTTGGAGGGCCCCGTCCATAATGCTCCAAGCGTTCTCAGTTGGATAAAGAACCGACGGCCTTGCTGGCAAAGGTAGGGTTTGGTAAGCATGAAGACAAACCGTAGAAACTCTTGCAGTATGCGGGCGGGCATTATTTTGCTCAAATGTATGCCCTGAATGGCCTACTGTGAAGGGCTACGAAACGTGGCGTATGATATTTTTGAAATACCGCTATGACGTAAGGGTGTTTCAGAAGACAACCAAAGGGGTCCTGCTATGAAAAGAAATGGGCATCCCCGATGATTACTCTCCCACTGCTGGCTGAAACGCCTCCAGACACATCTCCGGCCTGGAAATTCATTGATTGCAGATTGATAGTCTTCCTTGATGAATCCTGCGTTGAAGTGACCCCCGTTGACTGTAAATTAAAACTGAAGAAATTGCAAAAGGTGGGAATTTAAGGAGATGGGACCTGGATAAACTGACTAAACCAGAGGTTGTACTGGGTTTTAGGGAGAGCATAAGGGAACAATTGACAGGAATGGGGGAAAGAAATACAGTGGAAGAAGAATGGGTAGCTTTGAGAGACGAAGTAGTGAAGGCAGCAGAGGACCAAGTAGGTAAAAAGACGAGGGTTAGTAGAAATCCTTGGGTAACAGAAGAAATATTGAATTTAATTGATGAAAGGAGAAAATATAAAAATGCAGTAAATGAAGCAGGCAAAAAGGAATACAAACGTCTCAAAAATGAGATCGACAGGAAGTTCAAAATGGCTAAGCAGGAATGGCTAGAGGACAAATATAAGGATGTAGAGGCTTATCTCACTAGGGGTAAGATAGATACTGCCTACAGCAAAATTAAAGAGACCTTTGGAGAAAAGAGAAACACTTGTATGAATATCAAGAGCTCAGATGGAAACCCAGTTGTAGGCAAAGAAGGGAAAGCAGAAAGGTGGAGGGAGTATATAGAGGGTCTATACAAGGGCGATGTACTTGAGGACAATATTATGGAAATGGAAGAGGATGTAGATGAAGATGAAATGGGAGATACGATACTGCGTGAAGAGTTTGACAGAGCACTGAAAGACCCGAGTCGGAACAAGTCTCCGGGAGTAGACAACATTCCATTAGAACTACTGACGTCCTTGGGAGAGCCAGTCCTGACAAAACTCTACCACCTGGTGAGCAAGATGTATGAGACAGGCGAAATACCCTCAGACTTCAAGAAGAATATAATAATTCCAATCCCAAAGAAAGCAGGTGCTGACGGATGTGAAAATTACCGAACTATCAGTTTAATAAGTCACAGCTGCAAAATACTAACGCGAATTTTTTACACATGAATGGAAAAACTGGTAGAAGCCGACCTCGGGAAAAATCAGTTTGGATTCCGCAGAATACTGGAACACGTGAGGCAATACTGACCCTACGACTTATCTTAGAAGCTAGATTAAGGAAAGGCAAACCTACGTTTCTAGCATTTGTAGACTTAGAGAAAGCTTTTGACAATGTTGACTGGAATACTCTCTTTCAAATTCTGAAGATGGCAGGGGTAAAATACAGGGGGCGAAGGGCTATTTACAATTTGTACAGAAACGCAGTTGCAAGAGTCGAGGGACATGAAAAGGAAGCAATGGTTGGGAAGGGAGTGAGACAGGGTTGTAGCCTCTCCCCAATGTTATTCAATCTGTACATTGAACAAGCAGTGAAGGAAACAAAAGAAAAATTCGGAGTAGGTATTAAAATCCATGGAGAAGAAATAAAACTTCGAGGTTTGCCGATGACATTGTAATTCTGTCAGACACAGCAAAGGACTTGCAAGAGCAGTTGAACGGAATGGACAGTGTCTTGAATGGAGGATATAATATGAACATCAACAGAAGCAAATCGAGGATAATGGAATGTAGTCGAATTAAGTCGAATGATGCCGAGGGAATTAGATTAGGAAATGAGACACTTAAAGTAGTAAAGCAGTTTTGCTATTTTGGGAGCAAAATAACTGATGATGGCCGAAGTAGAGAGGATATAAAATGTAGACTGGCAATGTCAAGGAAAGCGTTTCTGAAGAAGAGAAATTTGTTAACATCGAGTATACATTTAAGTGTCAGGAAGTCGTTTCTGAAAGTATTTGTATGGAATGTAGCCATGTATGGAAGTAAAACATGGACGATAACTAGTTTGGACAAGAAGAAAACAGAAGCTTTCGAAATGTAGTGCTACAGAATAATGCTGAAGATTAGATGGGTAGATCATATAACTAATGAGGAGGTACTGAATAGAATTGGGGAGAAGAGAAGTTTGTGGCACAACTTGACTAGAAGAAGGGATCGGTTGGTAGGACATGTTCTAAGGCATCAAGGGATCACCAATTTAGTATTGGAGGGCAGCGGAGAGGGTAAAAAAGTTATACGACAGGGACACAGGGTCGTAGTCCTTCGCTCCCTCCCCCCCCCCCCCCCCCCCCAGGTAATGAGTGCAGGATGTGAACTGTAGTAAATCAACGAAAGACGAAGGTAATGAGGAGTAGCAGAAATGAGATAAGCGATAAAGTTAACATCAAGATTGGTGAGTACGAAGTAGACGAAGCTAAGGAATTCTGTCACCTGTAAAGCAAAATGACGCATTACGGTCAAAGCAGGCGACGAAGGGCTTGCTACGTGGTGCTATGATGTTAGGTGGACCGGTACGATAAGCGATGAGGAGGTTCTCCTGTGAACTGCCGAACAAAGGAACCGTAAGGCTTAAAACTGTGGAGGAAGACAGAGATTGGAATACATCAAGCAAATAAGTAAGTGAGGTCAGAGTTAAAATGGGTTGTGTAAGAGTAAAATTCGTTGTGGGCCACGACGAACCAGTCGGGTGACTGCTGACAGCATAAAAAAATTGTGTGAAAGTTAGTGCGAGAAAGAGTGAGAGAGGGGGGGAATTGGGGGGGGGGGGGGGGGGGGGGAAGTGGTATAGATTCACTGGATTCAGAAATACTTCATTCACAGCCCCTCTGTACTCCGGTTCATACACAGTGACAACCTTATAGGTCTAAACGTACTTTATTATTGTCGTCTGCAGAAAGTCCTTTCTTTCGTAAAAGGTGAATCTCATTCCAATATTTATGTAATGCCCCTTCTTCCTGCCCCTTCTTCCTTGCTAAAGTCGCCGGCCGGAGTGGCCGCGCGGTTAAAGGCGCTACAATCTGGAACCGCACGACCGGTACGGTCGCAGGTTCGAATCCTGCCTCGGGCATGGATGTGTGTGATGTCCTTAGGTTAGTTAGGTTTAAGTAGTTCTAAGTTCTAGGGGACTAATGACCACAGCAGTTGAGTCCCATAGTGCTCAGAGGCATTTGAACCATTTGAACCTTGCTAAAGTCAAAACTTTTCGCTGTCCTCTGCCAGATACTAACTTCTGCCCGTACTAAATTTTATGTCATGACAAGGAGTATTTATGTGATGAAAATGTGAGGCGCTTTTCCTAAGAGTATGGAACATTCGGCGTGTATCCGATAATTACCTTTGTCAAGTGTGGGGAGAAGCTTTAATATTTTGTTGCGCACTTTGTTTTTGTAATAATTTATAATGTTTCTCCTTGCATTACAACTGAATAATATCCTGCCCTTTCCCTGTATTTGGGTCTATTTTCTTGTCCACGCTATTCTCTGTTATTATTACAGCTATAATATTACAAACTCATACTTCTTTGCCTATTTATACGCCAGTTTAACACTTACATTATGACGTGTGCCTCTTTCTGAAATGTATATCGTTGAGCGTGTCATATTGCTCGATTTTAGAATAATGGAAACGGCGAACAAATGAAAGAAATCGTAGCAAAAATTAGCAACGACTATTGTTCTCTTCTCCTCCAAAATCACAGTACACGCCTGACTTCTACCGCAAAGGCACGTTCACCCCTTATACAGCGTCTCTCCCCTAAGAGTCGTCAGGTGCATTTTCTCTGGTATTTCGGCAGACGTCTCTACTTCCGTGTTTGAATAGTGTAACTGAGTCAGCCCTAAATTAACATCAATCATCACGGCTCTTATGCGATGCCCAGTGTAGGCGAAAATCGTCTCTCTGTTTCAAGTTACAAACAAGATAATTTTTAAGCAGCATTTTACTTGCCCATGCGATAGAGTGATCCCTCATTAGTCTAGTGCGATATTCGCGTGAGCGGCATGTACCAAGAGGGACAGTGAAACTCGAAGTTGAATCAATACTTCACCAGCGACAGAGATGCGTTTCTGCATGGCGGTAGCAATCAGTGCGGGTCGGGGCGGTGCTGTCGATTCTGGAGTACTGTTCCACTGTCCTTGTTAATACATAACAATGAAACAAATATCGTACTGGACACATTCAAGGTCGCTCTATTGAGTAGACGTGTAAGTTTCCTCTTCAAAATCTTTTTTTTCTTCGTTTTCTTTTCTTTTTTTTTTTTTAACAGGGAACAAACATACGTTTTTCGTCGACACTGGACGTCACGTGAAAGACGTGATGAGCACTATTTTCTTGGGCTGACTCTAGCTGCACTCTGCATAAGCTTAAATCAGCTATCGCCAGAAACGTTAGAGAAAAAGTGGGTGACGCTCTTGCGAGAGACACCAGGTATAGCGGCAGGCAGTCTCTACTTCTGTCGGAGACCATAGAATGGACGCTGCTGCTTGTACACCCTCTACTCAGCGGGCTTGTACAGTGGGTTTTGTAGAGGCACAGACCTCTGCAGTTGGCCAGCCTGCCTTTTCATCCTAATTAGCACTGCAGAGGACCTATTGTTACATTAAAGTTACACAAAGCCCTCGAACATTCGAGCAAAAAATTAAATGTTGAGTTTTTGGAAGCGGAGCTCTTCATTTGTGTTCTCTTCAAAAAAAGACTTTTTGAAACGGATAAAAGCTGACATCATCGTGCAAGGAAGTGTATTTGCTTTTTCTACTGCTGCACTGTGAATGTATTATTTAGTACAATTAAGTACAATTTAAATTAAAATGCATCTACAAATACCCTTCACTCCCGAAAAAGTCTCCTTATTGACTGTTTGTTTCTGAATTAAATTCATTTACAACGCTACTGAGACAAAGTGAACATGCAATAGCAGAACGGGAAATTATTCTGATGGATGTTGACTCAGTAGATAGACACCTCAAATATAAGAACACTGAACTTATGAGGATCGGGTAACCACATGCTAAAGACCGAACAGCTGTTAAATTAAGAATATCACTTGACCACATGGAGGCTATTTCAAAAGGGAAGAATATGTTATTAAAATTTACCTATGAAATGAGAAAGAACGCGGGAGAAATGACAAACGTAAGTTATTGTGATGCTCATCGGATTGTTGTATTCGAGTCAGATGCTTGCTACGCATACAATCAAACGTTATCATTACCTTCCTTTCAGTATTTTTTTAATATTCTTGTAGAACACGACAGAAAATAGCAAAGTGTTGTAAATGATTTTTAGTTGTAAAGCTATTATAATTGTCAACGACTCATTCGCTAGCAAACTGCTGAATGATTATAATTTAATAAAGCAACTCATCACCAAGCAATATCTGTATGATATGATGACTATAGAAAACTTCCCTTGAAATTCCTCTGCTATTAGAAACTTCTAGCTTTCATTGTGAACAGTGCACCTATTTGCGGACTGTAAAATTATTTTTATAATTGTAATGAAGTGGCTTGTGTCAGCGATGAAATCAACATAAACTTCAATTAAAAAGTTGCAGAATCTCTTCTAACACTGCAAAAACAGCTCTCTGCTTCTACCACTAAGGGTAATACTGGAATGAAGCTATTTTTGATATTATAGGGTTTACTCTAACATTACAAAAAGTAGCTTTGTTTGGCTTGGTAGCTGCGAAGGAGTATACCAGAAACAATTTCAAAAGTTGTTGATTGTAGCACCATCAGTTCTAACCTTGTTCTGTCAGCTGGCGTGTCTTTCACCTCTGAGTTGACTGAGTGAAAAATTTTAAAGTGGTGTCGAAGTTGCGATTTAATATTTACTCTCTACAAGATTTCTTCAGTCATTTCTGGGATCGAAGGACGGCAAAGTGGCACAACGTCCAACTAAACATTGTCCTGTAGAGCAGTGTAGTATTAAATCTACATTCCAAATTGGAAACTAACTTGTCACTAATTTTCCTTTTTCTTTTTTCAGTCCCACCCATTTAAAAAACGACCTAGTCTCATGAGCAGTCTCTTCGAACAGTTTATGAGACAGACTGTCGATAAAATTTATTCATTCTAGACATTCCCTTTCTGCAGAACCAACTAAAATGAGCGTTATAGATTAACGTATTGCAAATGAATACGCTCTGACGTCGAAGAACATCACTGTTCTGGGGACTGTTTACTATAAAAACATATGGTTTTGCAAATTCATCAAAAGGATTCCAAAAAGCCATCATTGACAAATTCCCGGAGCCATTAAACGCAAACATTTACCTTTCTTGTTCTTAATTTGAATTTTATATTATCAAATGGAAGTGTTATTTAATAAATAATGAGTCTTAATTTTTTAAATAATATGTTTTCACCCGTAATTACCAATTATATGAAAATGTGAGTATTCCAACAAAATAAAATTTGGTACAAAAATATGGAATATAACATTAAAAAAGCTAAATACTTTTTGTTTCTATACATTGAACAATATTAACAATAAATATTTTTTCCTTTAACAATAAAACATTTCATACTTCTGTACAAAACTTTTATCTATTTTCATGTGATTAGCAATTTAAAATAAAATGTCTAACATTAATTGAAGACTAGCTGCGCTACGCAGTTTCGCTCAGGGAGTTGATACGAGACTGTGTGGTAGCTGGAATAAAAGGATAAAATTTAAAGTATAAGAGTTAAAAATAATTTATTTAAAATATTTTATAACTATTTACGATACTTGTTAAAGTGGAAGAGCTAAAAAGATTTATTGAAAACGTGTTCTAACTATTCCCAATACTTTTTTTATGAACAATATTTTTCATTCTGTTATCTGGGGTCTACATGTACAAATTTTTCGAATTTCCTACTAGAGAGGTAGCTAGATGTAACTGACCATGGGAGAAGCAGAAGTCTTTGAGGTTGATGCCGCAATATTTTAAAGTTTGTGCTAGCGCTTTGTTAATCGCAAAATGGTAGGATAATGTGATTGTAAATTGTAGTCTTCTAAATTGAAATCGCAGTTCAGGAGCGATCAGTGGTATTCTGTGGATAAATGGTAGGTGACCTTGGTACTTTCCAGTCACAATTTGGCTTCTATGATATTATTCGATAGCTGTTTGACGATCATCCTTGTTCCGTTAAATAGTTTTAGTGAGTTGACATTTCTGAGTGGTACGATCGGAAATTCAATTTAAAGTCGAAGGTAGTGTAGCGGCATTCCTGGTACTTGCAAAGAGTTTAGAAATTTGCGGGGAAAATTGCACTTACTTCGGCGTTTGCTATCGTGTGGACTGATTTGTATATTCTTTCTTCACCAGGAAATTTCTTTTGAATATTAAAACTGATATCGTCTATAACATTAATTTTAGTTGCCAAAATTGCCCTTTCAAACAGCCAGTCCAGATTGGTATAGTTGTAAACAACGTTTGGATAAAGTTGGTCGATGAATTCGTTTTCAGCAGTAGTTATGTTGCAGAAATCACTGTTGATTTTACTGTGGCCGGTTGTCTGGCCAGTAGGATATGTGCCTTCATTTATTTGTAAACGCTGTTGAGCAAAATGTGATTTTGTTTCGTCTGTCGAAACTAAAACTCTCATATTTTTTATTTGACACAGTATTTGTATGTGTGGCCAGAGATGTAATTCCTTAAAGCATACCTTGGTCTCATCTGCTGTGTGTTGACTTCGGGATAACTGTAAGTGTTTATCGTAAATCTGAGAGTATGAGTAAAACTCCTCACATCACTTCACAACTTCCTCACAAGTCTTGTAATGTTCTGTCCCTGGCTTCGAGTGATTTTTTATGTGTCATTTTGCATTAGTCCCAGAAGATAATTTTAGCTTGCTTTAGAAGCTCATCCCGTCCAGATCCTCATGAGATGTAGCGGGCATTGTTCTTCGGCTATATAGGGTGGAATGGGCAGTTCGTCCTCCTTCCACAAGTGTGGCGATGCATTTTCGGATGATGCCAGTGCAAGTGCGATGTGTTGCTTAGTACGTATTTCCGCCAGCAGTAGATGTATTAGAAACGTTTTCCTGGTGAAGCCTGGTGCGCCGAAGTAAATAATTCCGCCAGTATTGTTGTCGATTCGGTCCCTGATAATGCTGTAAATTTCCTTTTGATTGTCACTGAGGAGTGTCTTGTCATGAGTAATGTATCGAAGTAGTTCTTTGATGACGTAGCTTCCTTCCTTTATAATTTCGAAGTTCAGCACACTGATACCATATTTTCTTGGTGCTTGCATCCCAAGTTGTACTAAGGTCTACCTGTTTACTGCTAAACATTTATCTTCCAGGCGTATGAGTGTTTCCTTCATGTCCTCGTTGAATTCGATGGCCAGTTCGAGATGAGATTGCCGGAGTCCCATAGCTGCTTTGGGTTCGACATGTTGTTTGAATTATGGCGAATAAGTCTCTGTTCAACTGAGGCTGCGAATGAGGCTTCTTGTAATGTTAATTCCCAGTGGTTTTCGTTTCCTTGTAGTCTTAAGCATTGGCATGCTCCTTTGTACGTCTGGTACAGATCTGTGAAAGTTGTTGGTCCCCGAATTCGCGTAGCAACACCCGGAGATAAAAACATTCGGTGTTGTTCGGATGTACAGTGTATACTTGGCCTAGTGCTCCAGTTTTAATGTTTCATGGGTGATCTTGTACTGGAATCCCTTGTTTTCGTCGTGTGATACACGTCTAATAGGTAAGGACATCGGCATATAGTAATGTTTTCGCGAGTGGATCCGTTTCACACATTTTGTTGTCTTGCGTTTTTTTCTGGCTGTGTCTTGTGAAGTAAACTGTATGTCCATTCTCCAAATGTACTATTAGATGTTGCACAGCTGGTTCGCCCTCGTTTGTGGAAAAACCGAAAATCCTCCACGCTGCTTCGTTATTGACGATGTATCATCGCTGTCTTTATCTATTTGAAATATTGCCACGTGACTGCATTTGTTCACAAACTGATAGACATATTCGATGGATTTCAAAGATTTGCAGATTCCACGATTATGTGCGCTTAGAACATTTTGGAAAGTAGTGTATTATATGGAACTAACCACTGATTATCCATTTCCAGTTCGTTGGTGCCTCGTGTTCGTATTCTTGTTGTGCAGCCACCGTTTATGGGTAATCGTTTTCTGTATTGGGATAGCCATCAACTCTGGTTTGTGTGTCGTCCAAGTATGGTTTCTGAATATTTTTTTGTACATTTTCCCTCACTCATTCGCTGCGAATTGGGGTTTAATGGCCCGCATGGTCCATGAATCATATCTGTCCCCACTATATTGTACAGTTACGGATCTTCCTGTGGATTGAGTAATTCAGCCTGGATGATTCTGTCGATATCCGTGGGATTAATTCTGTCGTGTAGCCATATGAGATTGTCTGAGTGAGGCAGTCCTCGTTTGCGCCATTCGATTGTGTACATCCAGTATCTAATGCTTCCAAAGTTGTGGTATTTTGTGATGACTTCAACAAATCTCTTTTGTTTTTGTAAGAAAACTCGAACTATTATATCGTGTCGATGCATGGGGGCTTATCGGAATCATAGTTTTTCTTTGATTCATGGCCATGACGAGTTGCATGTGAATGCTAAGAAGATGTCAGGTCGTCCATATTTTCTTATGTAGATCATGGCATCTTGTGTGTATTCGTGGATGTGTCTCGGACTTCCTATGTTTCATGAGGGTAAGATTACCAATGCTCCAGTGTCGCCAGTTTTCCGTCATTTGTGATTGCACCGGAAGGTGGATGTATTCTTTCGTGTAGTTTCTTCTGATTCAGTCTAATGTAAAGCATCCGTTCCGCTTCTGTTTTTGCATACATATCTACCAGGAACTGTTGGAATTTACGGCGAGTGTTGAGAATGTGATTGTTTATTGTCACTGACTATTAAGCTTCATAGAACGCCTTGGCGGTGACTTTTTTGTTTGTTTCTACGCCTGATTCAGGTTGGATTCGTTTCGCATTAAAATGATATCCGTCTCACCGTGCAGAAATATTAATGGATGTTGGAGAGCATTATACGAACGGTGTATCTCTGCAATGCATTGTAGTCCTCCTCTTCTTCGTTAAACAGTTATGGCACAGCTCGTGTTTTCAATATCTATCGTCTATCTGAGGTGCATTAAATCGACGTGCGTTCTCTCCAGGTGATCTTTTTCGTCTCAAATTACAACTTTATCGTCATCAGAAATCATTCGGTCTGGAGCTGTTTTGAATACGTATGTGGTCCAGCTGATTGTATTTGTGTACGATCTTCTGTATCTCGTCTCTATATTTAGTAATTCAAATCGTGACTGGACTTTTTTCAGCTATACATTATACATAAAACACTGAAATAGAGTTCAGAAGTGTAGTTCACATCTGCCGGGACGTAAATAACGGTTGAATCATTCGAACTTTGAGTCCATAATATTTGTGCATCATTGAACAATTTCTGTTTCTTCATTTCCAATGACATATATTTGCAGAAATTTGTGGTCCTTTTGGGTAGTGGTAGTAATGATCCCATGTTGTGATAGATTTGTCGGTGGATGCAGAAAACATAATTGATTCATCTCTATTTGTGACAATCGAAAGAGGTCATTTGGGAGCAGGTGTTGTATGGTTTTATATTTCGGGGAAAGTCTTTCAATCCTGGAGTTTCCCCGGTTATGCACGGTACAAATACGTGCGAATGTGCTTCCAATAGGGGTAATCGAATTTTTCCATTCATGCAGCAGACTTCTGGTGTTCCTCTACTGAATTTTTCCGCGCTGCAAAACTGGCAGAGGTTTCCGTTTTTCTGATTACGACTTGTTTGTGATTGTTACATTCTTTCGTCGGGTTTAGCAGGAAGCTTCATTTGTTGGATTGTACTGTTTACTTGTCCTCGTTCTCGCTTCTCGTACGACGATATTTTCGTGGCTGGCTTCAGTTCGCAGTCTTTTATTATAAGATTGTGCCGCAATTCTTGATTCTTTAATCCATCCATTTGGTTCTTGTTCGGTTTGTCTGCTCCTCACGTTGCTCGTTGTCGTTCGTTGAGAACTTAAACGTGCTTCGCGCTCTTCGTCTGTTTCGTTTTTTCGTTGTTCTTTTTGTTTTTGCCGTTTTGCTTCGGAACTGGCAAGAACTCCTCCTCTTTTAAGTTTGAGCACTTTCTAAATACAAATCAAATCAAATTGTTGCTAACAAATACACTAAGTACACTTTACAAATTTTTCACATTTTACTTCCGAGTTATTTTCAGTCATTATATAACTGTGGCTACTCAAACTTGATTGTTTGTCTTTATTCACACACTGCACTAGTTTGTCGGGTCCTCCCTTCGTCACTGAGAAGAGACTGGCGTTCGAACCTATGACAGGTCTTGCTTTATATACCCCTAGCACTCCGTCGTCAGGACATGAGTGGCCTACCGGGACCATCCCCCCGCCGTGTCATCCTCAGTGCAGGATGCGGATAGGAGTGGCGTGGGGTCAGCACACCGCTCTCCCGGTCGTTATGATGGTATCCTCGACCGAAGCCGCTACTATTCGGTCGAGTAGCTCCTCAATTGGCATCACGAGGCTGAGTGCACCCCGAAAAATGGTAACAGCGCATGGCGGCCCGGATTGTCACCTATCCAAGTGCCGACCACGCCCGACAGCGCTTCCGTGATCTCACGGGAACTGTTGTATCCACTGCGGCAAGGCCGTTGACTTTATATGCTCCTACCAATGGCGAATTCCAGAAAATACCACAAAGGCTTCGAATAGTCCACAACGTTTCACAACATTCCACAACATTCGAGAGTGTTCTGGAATGCTCCACAATAATCTGGAATGTTCCGGGATGTTCCCGAACATTTTGGAATCTTCCCACTCTGCACCGGAGTGTAAAGTTTGGAAGGTAGGAGACGAGATACTGGCAGAAGTAAAGCTGTGAGTACCGGGCGTGAGTCGTGCTTCGGTAGCTCAGATGGTAGAGCACTTGCCCGCGAAACGCAAAGGTCCCGAGTTCGAGTCTCGGTCGGGCACACAGTTTTAATCTTCCAGGAAGTTTCATATCAGCGCACACTCCGCTGCAGAGTGAAAATCTCATTCTGGAAACATCCCCCAGGCTGTGGCTAAGCCATGTCTCGGCTATATCCTTTCTTTCAGGAGTGCTAGTTCTGCAAGGTTCGCAGGAGGGCTTGTGTAAAGTTTGGAAGGTAGGAGACGAGATACAGGCAGAAGTAAAGCTGTGAGTACCGGGCGTGAGTGGTGCTTCGGTAGCTCAGATGGTCAGATTAATGGCCGTGTGGCGGGACCAGTGGCGATCCGGCGTTCCGTACGGCAAGGCTGCCCACTTTCGACCCTACTGTATGCCATAAGCCTGGAGCCACTCATCGGGAGTCTGACGAGCCACCTTTCTGGTCTCACTTTGCGACAGCACAGTTTTCGATGTCGTGCGTATGCGGACGACCTCCTCCTCTTGATCCGCTCACGGAGTGAAACACACACGGTACTTGATTTGATATCAACGTACGGCATTGCAGCGGGCAGTACCATGAATGTGGCTAAATCCGCGGCGATGTCCATTGGACGCGGCCTCTCACACGAAGACCTAGCACCTCTTCCGTGTGTACAACAACTACGATATCTTGGTATCATTTTCACCTCCACCGTGCGCCGCTCCGCTGCCATCAATTTTCGGCGTGCACTCCACACTATCCGCACGACGGTGCGACAAAATCTTCTCCGACGACTCGATTCTTTACAACGTGTCCAATACCTCAATCAACATGTGGCGGCCAGAATGGTCCACATCGCACAGGTCCTCCCGCTGCCATTAACTATTGGACGCAGCCTCCAGGCTGCCCTCGGATACTTCCTTACGGCCGGTACGATCTTTAAGGTCCGCTGCGACACGCTCACCCTTCCCCCGCGAGCAGGAGGCCTCGGCCTTGTCAATGTGCGACTCCGAGCGGCGTCCTTGTACATGTCCACCATGCACAAGCAGTGGCACGGGGGCACCTCCCTTACGCGCAGCTTGCTGGAAATTCTTGTGCCCGCGACCATAACACCACCAGTACCAGTCGGACACATCAAGCATCATTTGACGCACATTTCTGATTTCATCGTCGACTTCAGTTATGCTCACACACACTTACCGACCACGCGTTCTCCTCGACCTAAAGATTTTTACACCCCACTCCTTCGTTCCATATCCAGCAACAATATCGAACTCAGACATCCGTCCAAGCGGTGGCCCACGGTTTGGCGTCATATCCACCAGCCTTTTCTTCCCTCCAACGTCCGGGCAACATGGTACCAAGTCGCAAATGAAAAATTCGCCACAAACCATCGCCTTCACGCCATCGGACTACAGGACTCTCCACTTTGTTCCATTTGCCACCTCGTGGATGACGATGTCCATCAACTGACTTGTACTGCCACCAGTGACGTCTGGAAACTTGCCCGACAGTTCGTTGCCTGTTACCTCGCGTTCCGCCGGACTCGATTGACCCACGGACTTTTATTCATCCTGAGAATACTTATTTCCCCGCCTCCAAAAATCATGCGATTGTATGGGTCAAGGGATGGACGATCAACTACATGTATAATGGTGGCGACAAATCACGCCTTGATTTCTGGCAGTACTTACAAACCGCCCACAGTGAAGTCGAACAGCGACCGCGCTACCGCGCCTTCTTCGCCAATTACCTACATGCGATCTTTACTTCACCCCCGCTCAGTTGGATGGTGCCACATGCCGACAGCACTCCCGCCCCCCCTGCTGACATCTGAGACTCCCCGCGCTACTTTCTACATTGTAACCCACAGTGGAGTAGGCGCATGGACACGCGCCTCCTTTCTTTAATGCACTACCCCAGACAACACTGGTCTTTCCCTCACTCCACTGTATATTGCTTCACACCTCTTAGATTACGTCAGAATTATTATTCTTTTTTTCCCTACACCTTGTTCATAAAAAAAACAAAACAAAAAAATCCTCGCCTTGTACGAGTATATTGTCTTGTGTTATTTTCGCCGGTAGGATGGCATTTCTGTTGTATTTAAGTTTGTACCAATAAAGAGCTTTTTTTTCATTTACCCTTTTCCTGGTAAAAAAAAAATGGTAGAGCACTTGCCCGCGGAAGGCAAAGGTCCCGAGTTCAAGTCTCGGTCGGGCACACAGTTTTAATCTGCCAGAAAGTTTCATATCAGCGCACACTCCGCTGCAGAGTGAAAATCTCATTCAGGTCTGAAGAATGCTTGAAATGTTTTGTGCTTAATTTCGCCATAGAACCTTCAGTTGTGATTTTTTCTATAATTGAAATCGAGAGGATCAGTCCATAAAGTTCTTGTGAGAGCAGCAAATGGGATAGTTTACCGTCGTAACTGCAGGAACAGTATGCAAACGTTACTAAACAAGCCTTTCTCATTGCTGTGTAGCGGGGACAGCCTTTTACTAGCTATCGTAGATATGTGGGCTTCTAGTGTGTTGAGCACGCTTCAAAGAAAGCAGCGGTAAGCCAGACATTAGCAAGTGATGAACGAAGGCCGACACAAACATCTAGACGACGTTAGAAGGTATTTAATGTTTATTCATTGATGTAACAGCCAGTAGGGTCATTCAATAGACCTCGCTAGCACGAACTGTATAATTATGAGGCGTAGTAGAAAGTGCGCCCCATTTCTCAAGTACAGATTAGTGATTGGGGGGCTACGCGGAGACATACCTGTGGTGCAGTGATAACTGCCTGCAGGCTTCACGTAATGGTTAGCGAGCGATATGCGGTGACATATATCTATCAATATGAGTCTGTGCAGTGTGGTCATCTATCCATAATGGCCTCTACAGGGGAGTGCAGTAATGCCGAGGCTTCGAGTGCTGCACCCTCGCTACCAATGGATAAGGGGCGGATTCCGAACGTCAGCATGTAGCAGTGACATTCGGGTGGAGCTTATTGGTAACTATACTGTGGAGCACTTTATTAGCAGTGGTTGACGTAGGCTACGTCTACTTCATCGCCAGCTGAGTGAACATGCACACCAGTATCTCGCATCAGAGCCTTTATCTGTATCTCATCATGATATTTTGACACATTGACATCATTTACTGTCACAAAACGTTTTTGTTGAACTTATTATACCTTCCATCTCTGACAACGCGAAAAACGCGGAGAAACATCGTTTTTGGTGGTCTCTTCTAAATTATAGATCGTCCTATAACTGGCTGAATAAATCAGTTCGAAAGTCGGAGGAAAGCGTACCATCTGAAAGAAGCATGCCCAGTAAAAAAAGCTTCTGGATGATGACAGCTTTACAACCTAATATATACGATCAATGTATTCCAGATTTGATCAAGTTACTTCGACCACGCATAATTCTGTTCGATATGTTTTTTCTGGTGAGAAACAAAAGATATTGTGCAACTTGATTATAAAGAAAAATTATTTACCCCTCATAGGTTATAACTCTTATATTTTTTAGTGATGATACACTATATTTCTCAAAAAGGGTCACCAGTTGTAGAAGAATACCCTCACGTTAGCGAAAACCCTCTGCCAACCAGATTAATAACATGTTGTTACACTTATGGAAAGAAATACGACGGTAACAGTGCATGACAAAGACTGGAAAGTACTTGGTAGATTACCAGAGATACGTGGCAGTAAATGTCTATGCTTAGGTCACGCAATTCCCGTAAATTATGGGTCACTGGACAGTGTTCGCATGTGCTCACCCAACAGTGTATCTGATACGTTGCATTGGGTTCGAAGCAGGCAAATTTTGTTGGCAAGACATCAATGTGGGTTACAAATAATGCTGTTCAAATCACTCTAGAATGATTTTCACCTTGAGATGGTTACAATTATCCTGCTGGAAGAAGCCATGGCGGATGAATGGATGAAAGTGCTCCGCAGTAGCGTTCACCTATACCACGGCTGTCATGCTGATTTTTATTACTACCACAGGTCCCTAGAAAGAACAGTCCCAGGTGAATATCCCCCACAGCGTAATACTGCCTGCGTCCATGGCGCTATGCGTGTTTCGAGCCGTCGTTCGTCTGAATTACGTCGTATTTTGGCACGATCATCAGGATAGTGTAACAAGAAACGTGATTCATTTGATCAGACATCACGGTTCCACTGACCCACGGTCATTCTCAATGATCCTGTTAAACAACAGTTACATCAAAACTTGAACCAAGATAGCCGATAGAGACATACATTCTACACACCTATTCTCAACGACACCGACATAACATTAAGTGCAAAAGAAGAGGCACTACTGTTACAGAGCATTAAAACACAACGTTCAGGCCCCACTGGATCAAAAGAGCCGAGAAATAATCATCACTAGCGCCACACAGATTTCAACCACTGCCTTTAAGAAGCAGAATGACAGAATAGCAACGTGCCATAAAATCAATGGAATTATATAAAGGAAACTGCAAAACCGTTCCCAGCAATCAAGAAAAGAGAAGGAGCATTCACTCGTACCATTAAGACTAAATTAAATACGATTAACGCAATAATTGTAAGAGCTGACAAGGGCAGTACATCATTCTAATGAACAGAGCAACAACTTTTAGCCTTCTTCCAGGGGAACAACATGACAGGGATACCTAAAAATCCAATAGCCAAAATAGAAAACAGATTAAACACATCTCAAATAACATACACTTCCTACTCATCATCCAAGAAGCAAAAACTTTGTATCAATGAGACCACAAGCACCTACATAACGATGAAAGACAGGGACCCCCATCAGGCCTATAATGAATTGTAGGAACAGTCTATAACGCCTATACAGTACATCAGCACCTAAATATGACACTAACACTCAATAAGTGTTACGCTCTGGGAGGAATTTTGAAGTTTCAACGTGAGTTAACCTAATGGACAGAGGGTATCGAACATGAATTTCGTTACTATGGCAATTAGTAGAAAACTGAATGACTTTAATTTTACAAGTAATGAAAGTAGTAAAAGTTTTTCATGAATGAAATAATGAAAGGTCGCCAGCCTAATTAGGCATAATAATTTGGAACATTAATCTCAAAGAATTTAAAAATAATTTAGCGAAAGGGAATTTCATTCCTTCTATCTTGGTAAAGTGCGTTGAACACATATAAATACCAGACGAACTGACCAGTCGTAAGCAGTAATTATAATTTGCATAAATTGGCAATCACAGAAAGATAATTAGCACTTTCCTCTTATTGATAATAACCACCACCTCATCTATTAACCACTTTAGAACCAAAAGGTTATCAAAGACCTCATGAGACTCAATGAAGTATGACAAAAGTCCTGGTCTAACTAACCCACACACCACAAATGCAGATAAATAGCACTGTACGAACACTTTTCTACCCTCTCTCATTTATGAAATACTTCAGATTTCTTTAGCAAAACAATCTTCAGTTTAACTTTCTCATAATAGAGAAGAATATATTGGGCACCCATAAATAGTCACTTCCTTTATAAGCAAACTTTGCACACATTTCATAAACAATTTGCATCACACTAACAATGATTTCCAACCCCATTTGAAATTATTTATCTTTCAATGCTTTATAGAAATTTACACGAACAATATTCTTTATTAACTCCAGAAATAAGTTCAAGGTAAAATGAAATTTCAAGTAGGTCCAAAATTGTGTGTCTCTTTCATTACTTACGAAGCAAGTGAATTTAACTAACAACATTTATGCCACTTTAGCACTAAAACTTCGGCACATTCAAAGTAGAAACAATTCAAAGCAAAATAAAGTTTTCTTAAGTTCCAAATTACATGCCTCTCACTTTACCTGTGAAATAGGTAATTTAACTAGCGACATTTATATGCTGTAACACTGAAACTTAGGCACATTCAAATACAAACAAGTTAGTGTTTCTTCATAAACAGGATAGTCGGTTTTTAGCACGTTCATGATAGGACCCTGCTTGGTTTCATGAACAAGACATTTTGAAAGTTCAAACACGAATTTTTATCACAGAAATTGTTATTAAAAAACACTCACACACAATCATGCTGGTTCATACTGGTACACATATCTGATTTCCAAAGTTGGTGAAGCAGTAGCGCAATAGAGGTGGCAAGCACTTGGCGGCTATCTGGTTTCACCTCTGGCGGCTTGATGTTCTATTCAAATCTTCTTGGCGGTTAATTAAACATTTCAGAGCCATTCCAAACTGCGAGAGCACCATTGTACAGCCGAAACAACATCCGAGGCCATTCCATCATAAATCAGTTCCTGAATGCCCCACTTGGCACCCGCAGTGTTGACTGTTAAACTGATGGCCACTGACTGCTTAATGTGCTCTCTCTCTTGCCGCTCAGACTGACCCCCAAATCCACCTTTTATCGCTTGCCAAGCCCCTACACTTTATTCATTACATAATCCAACTTCCCTAAGTGTGAACCAGTATTCAAAGTACAATTTCTCTTTTATGAGCATACATATTTTATAAAGTTTCATTATTTTTGTACACTGTTATGGTTTTTCAAAATACCCATCACAAACTTTAATTTCCCTCTGGCAATTCATAGACATTAATCAGTAAAGACCAAACATTTCATAGTTACATACATAAAATTACACAGTATAAATAATTTATAATCGATCTTAGTGTTACAAGTCCAACATTCAAACTCAACAAAATGCTCTGTAAAATTCTTAAAGAAACATATACATTCAATAATAGTAGAACACTTAAAAATATATGTCAAAAACGTAAAGTCCCTGATGGAGCCACATTTGTCTCATTTGACATACAAAACCTTTATTCCTCTGTATCAATAGACTCAACATAGCAGATAAATAATGCCAACTTACAAAACCACAAAAAAATCCCTTCCACTCACATTACTGAACTAAAAGACTCACATTACTGAACTAACATACACAACTGTTTCAAATTCGGCAATAAACTCTACAAACAAACGTATGGCCTAGAAATGGGGTCAGACATTTCTGTATTGTTAGCTGAAATATTCATACACAATTTAGAAGATGGAGTCCTGAATTCCAATCACTACCTCCTCAAAAACATCATCTACTACTGTAGATATGTAATGATACCATCAGTTTAATCTGTGGCACAAAAGATGATATCAAGGAATTGAACCAGTTATTCAACAATTCCGACGAAAATATAAAATTCTCAGTTGAGCACCAAACTGGTGACAGTATAAACCATTAGAATAAAGAATGCTAGACATCAGTTTAAAATTTATCAGAGGCCTACCACAAAACACACTACCATCCACAGCTCCTCCTGTCACCCCATAGTCCACAACAATGGCAGCATTCAGGTATATGATCAACAGGGCTCTCCAACTAACATCCTCTGAAGATAAATGTGAACAACAAATTGAAATAATAAAATAAACTGCCATTGCAAATGGCTATAGCAGCTCCAAAGTAGACACCCTGAAACACTGAACAGTGGAAATGCAATCACATCACAGAAAACGAAAAGAAAATAACATCTTTTATACAATGCTATTTCTCAGCAGTATTTCATATCAGACTGACAAGGTCTTCAAATGGATATATCCTTTATTATTGACTACAAAATTAGGCAGAAGTTACCTCACAACAGCAACACATGAATCCACTTCATCATCATCTGGGTAATGCATAATACTGAATATTTGGACTGTGACTATTTCTACATAGGCCAGAGAGATAGATAATTTGAGAATAGATTCAGAGAAGACACGGCATTACTAAAAAATAAGAAAAATACCACACGGAAGCAATAACCATCCATCTGCTTGAAACAAAATGCCATGTTAACGAAACAAGTATCGCCATCCTACACATCCCACCCACAAGTAAAAAACTATGCATCCTTGAAAAACTTCAAGTACACAAACACCTGTGAAAATAATCCATCTCAAACGACAAAAATTACAACATTTACAATAGTATCATCTCTGTTTTCAGCTACAGTCTGCATTATTAAACTGCAATGCACACACACACACACACACACACACACACACACACACACACACACACCTCCATATTTACAACATAGGTTATAACTCTTATATTTTTTAGTGATGATACACTATATTTCTCAAAAAGGGTCACCAGTTGTAGAAGAATACCCTCACGTTAGCGAAAACCCTCTGCCAACCAGATTAATAACATGTTGTTACATTTATGGAAAGAAATACGACGGTAACAGTGCATGACAAAGACTGGAAAGTACTTGGTAGATTACCAGAGATACGTGGCAGTAAATGTCTATGCTTAGGTCACGCAATTCCCGTAAATTATGGGTCACTGGACAGTGTTCGCATGCGCTCACCCAACAGTGTATCTGATACGTTGCATTGGGTTCGAAGCAGGCAAATTTTGTTGGCAAGACATCAATGTGGGTTACAAATAATGCTGTTCAAATCACTCTAGAATGATTTTCACCTTGAGATGGTTACAATTATCCTGCTGGAAGAAGCCATGGCGGATGAATGGATGAAAGTGCTCCGCAGTAGCGTTCACCTATACCACGGCTGTCATGCTAATTTTTATTACTACCACTGGTCCCTAGAAAGAACAGTCCCAGGTGAATATCCCCCACAGCGTAATACTGCCTGCGTCCATGGCGCTACGCGTGTTTCGAGCGGTCGTTCGTCTGAATTACGTCGTATTTTGGCACGATCATCAGGATAGTGTAACAAGAAACGTGATTCATTTGATCAGACATCACGGTTCCACTGACCCACGGTCATTCTCAATGATCCTGTTAAACAACAGTTACATCAAAACTTGAACCAAGATAGCCGATAGAGACATACATTCTACACACCTATTCTCAACAACACCGACATAACATTAAGTGCAAAAGAAGAGGCACTACTGTTACAGAGCATTAAAACACAACGTTCAGGCCCCACTGGATCAAAAGAGCCGAGAAATAATCATCACTAGCGCCACACAGATTTCAACCACTGCCTTTAAGAAGCAGAATGACAGAATAGCAACGTGCCATAAAATCAATGGAATTATATAAAGGAAACAACATTTACAATAGTATCATCTCTGTTTTCAGCTACAGCCTGCATTATTAAACTGCAATGCACACATACACACACACACACACACACACACACACACACACCTCCATATTTACAACATAGGTTATAACTCTTATATTTATTAGTGATGATACACTATATTTCTCAAAAAGGGTCACCAGTTGTAGAAGAATACCCTCACGTTAGCGAAAACCCTCTGCCAACCAGATTAATAACATGTTGTTACACTTATGGAAAGAAATACGACGGTAACAGTGCATGACAAAGACTGGAAAGTACTTGGTAGATTACCAGAGATACGTGGCAGTAAATGTCTATGCTTAGGTCACGCAATTCCCGTAAATTATGGGTCACTGGACAGTGTTCGCATGCGCTCACCCAACAGTGTATCTGATACGTTGCATTGGGTTCGAAGCAGGCAAATTTTGTTGGCAAGACATCAATGTGGGTTACAAATAATGCTGTTCAAATCACTCTAGAATGATTTTCACCTTGAGATGGTTCAATTATCCTGCTGGAAGAAGCCATGGCGGATGAATGGATGAAAGTGCTCTGCAGTAGCGTTCACCTATACCACGGCTGTCATGCTGATTTTTATTACTACCACAGGTCCCTAGAAATGCCTCACTTACAAATATAATCACACCAACAGCTTGTACTCCTTGTCAGCTTCAAATTATGTGTATATCAACTAACAACATACATTATAGCTATCTGCATATTTTTAAAGCGTTGACAATGTATTACCCCAACCTTCATATAGTCATTACATGTAACAGACACAATCTTAAGAACCCTCTGTTCCAGAAAAGTTTCTTTCCTCCTGTCACCCTGTATCTGTATCCCTCTCCCCATCTCTCTCCTCTCTCTCTCGCTCTCTCTCTCTCCCTCCTTTTTTTCTTTTTTCATCTCTGTCTCAGAATCCCAGGCAAAATTGTTATTTATGAATAATTTTACCACTGTTGACAACAATTATTTTCCTTAAAGTTTGCATCAGGTCACCTGATTATCTAAATGAGTATGATATTCAGGTTATACAAACATCACAGAAAAGGATTTCTATATCCCTTGAAATACTCAGCAATGCATACAAAGAACTCCATAATCTTTTAAAAATGATTCCAAATAATATTGTTATATCTTTGCACTCTGATATAATGTTTCTGTTTCGCTATATGTTCATTGCATCTAGTAGTTTCCAAGTGCCATCTCTGTTTACAAAATATGACAGCTTACGTGTGATGCGCTATGATAGAGAAGCCTCTGACCTCTGGGGGTATTCTATTTTGTGTGTTTATTTTCACCCGAGATGTATGTGTAGTTTTTAGCCGTAAAACCTCCTCAAAACCATGTTCTGAAATAGTTTCTTTGGTTCTCCATTAGGCACCGCAACAAGTTACCCCAGAATCGTATCGCAACTCACACGTAACACATGTAAATCCACCTCATGATAGAGGATTAAACCTCTGAAACATGTTGTGGATATAAATAAATCAGTGACTGGCAACACTAAACTTGTTGCTTCATTCAGTAAAACTCATTTTTACAATCCCAGTTTATATATATATATATATATATATATATATATATATATATATATTCACCGATAAATGTTCAAAATGGGATGTTCTGTGTGTAAAAACCACTCTGCAATTCATTGCTGTAAGTGTAATGGGTGATAAATGTCAATTCGGAATGAAATCAAAAATGTTTGTAGTTTCATGAGAATCGCTTGTAAATTTTACAGAAATAAATAATTTAAAAAGATATGCATTTTAATTATATATATATATATATATATATATAAAAGGCACACGCGACACAAACGGCTGCATAAGGCACAAGCTGAGTGGGGCACCAAAGCGCAATATCTGTCTACATCTATAACTGGTAGTGAAATGGTGAATGTACACTATAACATAAGTGACATGTTAGCAGTAAACGGATGTCTGCAAAATAGTATTAAGGCCAAATGGTAACTTATTAAATTGGTAACACGTTCCAAAACAAAGAAGAGCTGTGTATTTTCTACTATCAAGACCCACTGCAATTTGGCAAAAATTGGACTGTAAGTCAAGAGAAAATAATATCTTCACATCAACACATTTTTGTAATAACTTATCTAAGGTTTTTGGCCGATCTGTTCCTGGTAAAATTATAGTACTGGTTTGTCTTGAATCAAGAATTAATCTTAATTAATTTTATAGATCCATCTTTTTGCTAACAATATGAAGTGGACTACTGTATAAATTTACAGCTGATTCAATGATCCCTTGAGGTAGCAACGATTGAGTTTGGAGTGAGAATACAAAATATTTCTTAACCCTCCTAATACCAAGGGGTCTATAGTGACCCCAAGGCCGTAATTTTCTGTAAAATATACCTTATTTCCTATTCCTAAAAATTATGAAAAATTCGGACTTTTCCTGAATTAAGTAATGGGCTCGTAATATATTAATATAACTTTTTGAAAATATTTAGTTTTGCAGAAAATCAAGAGAGAACCACTGAATACCATTGGGGTTAAAAGTGACCCCATTTCTCTCTTGCGGTATTATTACCCAATAATGCTGCATTGAATCCGTAACTTTTGATCTATTTGTTTGTTTTATTCTTGTAAATATTGTTGTAATCTGTGACTGTTGCCAAGACTTTATAAGACGACAGTTATTTGTTCCACACAAGTGGAGACTACTATTGTGTGTGGCATTTAGTCGAAAATGTCTCGTCATCTTTCCAAAGACGAAGTGCTTGAAATATTAGTGCAGGATGATCCTCTATCTGGAGACTCAAATAGTGATGTCAGCGATATAGTTTCTGATGTCTCATGCAGCGAAGGAGAAATTGACGTCTTGGAAGAGATCATTCCTCAATCAGACGGAAGTTCAGAAGAAGATTTGGACATCGCAGATGCCCAGCCTCAACAGGAAGCAACACATATTTCTGACTGTTACATGTAAGTACACACTGTATTTTTGTAAATGTGCGTTGTGTCTAGCGCCAAGATATATCCTTTGTATTTTTTTGTTTTTTATTTTATTTTGTGTGGTTCTAAAAACAAAGAAGAATTGTGTTGTAAACACGATTTGAGAAGAGCTTGTGGAAGAGAAGAGAGATGGAACAAAATTCGCAGTGAATAATGTAGACACCATAGAATTAGCTTTTCAGTTGTTTCTTAGGAGAAACATTGTTGATGTAATTCTAAAGTGGACTAACAAAGAGGGTAGTCTTGTTTACGGTAGTAAATGAAAACCAGTAGATGCCATTGAACTGAAGTGTTTTATCGGTGTCTTGATCCTAGCAGGTTCTTACAAGGCCCATAATGGAGCAGTTACACATCTATGGAACAAAGAGGATGGTAGACCCATTTTTAGTAGAAGAATGGCTAGATATCGCTTTACGCAAATTTCAGGGTGCATCCGATTTGATGACGCAGATGTGAGACGTCACAACCGTGCTTCAGGCAAGCTGGCTCCCTTTAGAGAAATATTTGAAATGTGGGTACACACATTTCAAGAAGCATATGTTTCTCACAGCAAAGAAACAATTGATGAACAACTTGTGGCATTTCGTGGTAGATGTCCATTTCGGCAAAATATTCCTTGAAAACCAGGAAAATGTAGGTTGAAATTATGGGCTGTATGTGATAGTGGAACGTCTTACGTTCTCAATGTCCAAGTTTACATTGGTCGACAAGGAAATGAATCTCGTGAAGTTGGTCAAGGCAAGAGAGTTGCTTTAGATATGGTGAAAGGCTTAGAAAACAGTGGCAGAAATGTAACAACTGACAATTTTTTTTCACTAGCCTTAGTTTGGCTAGAGAACTTCTGAAAATTAATCTCAAACTCTTAGGAACAATAGACCGAGCGAGGTGGCGCAGTGGTTAGACACTGGACTCGCATTCTGGAGGACGACGGTTCAATCCCGCGTCCGGCCATCCTGATTTAGGTTTTCCGTGATTTCCCTAAATCACTCCAGGCAAATGCCGGGATGGTTCCTCTGAAAGGGCACGGCCGACTTCCTTCCCCATCCTCCCCTAATCCGATGAGAGCGATGACCACGCTGTCTGGTCTCCTTCCCCAAACCAACCAACCAACCAATCTTAGGAACAATTAGAAAAATTAAGGAGAACTACCAGAAGCTTTCACTCAGACCAAAGGTCGAGCCAAATATTCATCTGTTTTAGGAATCCAAGAGCATTCTTCAATTGTTTCATATTGTCCGAAAAAGGAAAAGTTGTAACTTTGCTCAGTACAATGCATTCAAGGAAGGAGGTGAAAGATCGTGAAGAGTGCCAGCCAGTAACGATTCTGGATTATAATAAAACAAAATCAGGAGTAGACACCATGGACAAGCTGGTAAGAACGTACACTACAAAGAGACTGAGCAGAAGGTGGCCAATGGTATTATTTTACAATATGATTGATATCAGTCCACTGATTGCATTTATCATATGGTTACATCTTACACCAGACTGGGCAGAAAGGACCAACTACAAGAGTTGGGCATTTGTTATAGAATTAGGAAATTCACTGATAAATGTTCAAAATGGGATGTTCTGTGTGTAAAAACCACTCTGCAATTCATTGCTGTAAGTGTAATGGGTGATAAATGTCAATTCGGAATGTAATCAAAAATGTTTGTAGTTTCATGAGAATCGCTTGTAAATTTTACAGAAATAAATAATTTAAAAAAATATGCATTTTAATTTAATGTAATGTCACTGACATTATGTTTTAGATTGTGGAAAACATAAGAAATGAGATTTTATCCTACCATTATTAAAACTATCCTTAATAAAAAATATATTTCGTTGGGGTTACTAAAGACCCTAATGGTACTCAGTGTAACAAAAAATACTAGGTATTAGAAGGGTGCAATTTGCCAAAAATTGGACTGTAAGTCAAGAGAAAATTATATCTTCACATCAAAACATATTTGTAATAACTTATCTAAGGTTTTTGGCCGATCTGTTCCTGGTAAAATTATAGTACTGGTTTGTCTCGAATCAAAAATTAATCTTATAGATCCATCTTTTTGTTTACGATATGAAGTGGACTACTGCATAAACTTACAGCTGATTCAATGATCACTTGAGGTAGCAATGATTGAGTTTAGAGTGAGAATACAAAATATTTCTTAAAGGTCTTGTTTGTCTGCCTCAAAAGAACTCTCAACTTTACCTACTTTGTCTCGTATCATTTCTTGTACGTCGACAGACTGCCCTCTTTCATAATAAGATGCAGGGCCATGTTAGAGTAGGAACACGGGCGGATGCCGTTCCCTCACTTTTTTTCCGAGGGTTACACCTTCTCCTTACTATTTTACGTTGAACATATTTTCTTATTACAGTAATCATCGTTCGTCGTCTCTCTAAATAGAATTGTAGTCAGTTCTGAGCTATGGCACATATAACATGTTAGCTGTGAAGTCAATTGGGCATTGATAAATGGCGCAGACGAACAACGCAATAAAAATGACAATGAACATCAGGTGCGTGGGGTCGGGCATCCGTGCAAAGCCAAGGACGTCCTGCACAGCGCCGCCTGTGTGGACATCAAACTGCGCCACACTGCACAACAATGAAAAGTTCCGTGCGGTGTCTGAACCTCAAAGATACTGTGCACTCTGGACGACATTTCTCGTTTTCCATCATTATTGACACTCACGCGCACACACACTGGAGATGGCCACCTACAAAGACTCTGCCCCATTCCTGAGTCTGTTGTTCATGGTCTAGTGGCTAGCGTTGCTACCTCTGGATCACGGGGGCCCGGGTTCGGTTTCTCTGCAGGGTTGGGGATTTTCTCTGCTCGGATACTGGGTGATTGTGTTGTCCTCATCATTCCGTCATCATTCATGAAAGTGGATAGTTTGGATTGTGTACAGATTGGTAAAGTGTAAGGGCGCTGATGACCGCGCAGGTGAGCGCCTCACAAAGCTAACATCATCATCATCATCCACTCCTGGCAGTTCAGGGCCGATCTGTACCGTTCTGTGACGGGCTGAGCGGCGCTGTGCGGCGTTACGCATCCGATATACATTCGCCTTTAGATGCTCACATCGCGTGACATGATAATAATGCCTGAAAACCCTTAATACCGCCCATCGGCACGCCGGTGTTGTATTCTTCAGCCTTCAGGCTCTCGCATGGGCGACATTTGCACCATCTCTTGGAAATGTAACTATTTACGTGCTTTATTCCCAGGTAATCCCTGGTTAACTATATAATCACCTTACGGCTCATGATCTTGACACTGATTGATTTGGCACTATAGCTCGATGTAATAATGAGTGGGCATTCGAAAATGAAACCCACTTCGTGGCGGTGTAAAAGCCGCCGCGTGAGTGCTAAGGTTGCTTCAAACTGCACGAGCACCTAAAGATTAGCAATGAAAAAAACCTGACTCCTATCTGAAACCTAATCTGTAAGGTAAGATACAAGTAAAATGAAAACATTTCCCGTTTCCTTATGCTGATATTTCTAGCTTCAGTACGGAATGGCGGCTCTTGACTTGACCCTCTACTATGACATTATTACCGTAGACCTATTTATTATGTCGAGTTATTGTCGTGCCTTTCGTTTGTACGTTTACAGTCCGATTGTTAAGAACATTCCCCGTTAGCCACTGCACGGCCGACACGCGGGTACTGCTGTGCAGGTTTTCTTTTTCAGTTAAGTTATAGGCTTTGTAGTGAACAGCTCTGTTGGCTCGTTCGGTTCTACGTATTACTTTGCGGTTTTATAGCCCTGTATCTTACATTTTAAAGTAAGTGCACAACGCAATTTTTCAGTATAGTGGATTATTTCAGTAAACCGAGTTCCAGGGTTTCAACTACAGAAAATGGTCCATGTGGTTTCGAAAAAATGTGAAGTTAATAATGTTTCATCTACGTCGTATACGTATAGTAGCCCCGGAACATCTACATCTAGGTCATACCTCGCAAGCCACCTAATGGTGTGTGGCGGAGGGTACTTTCGGTACCACTATCACATCCCTCCAACCCTACTCCACTCGCAAGTAGTGCTTGGGATGAATGATTGTGGGTAAGCCTCTGTATTGGCTCTAATGTCTCGAATTTTCTCCTCGTGGTCAATACGCGAGATGTATGTGGGAGGAAGTAATATTTCGTCCGACTCCTCCTGAAAAGTGCTGTCCCGAAATTTCAATAGTAAATCCCTCCGTGTTGTACAATGCCTCTCTTGTAACGTCTGCCAGTGGAGTTTGTTTTGGATCTCCATACCGCTCTCTCGCCAGCTAAACGATTCCGTGACGAAACACGCCGCTCACGAGTTGGATCTTCTCTATCTCCTCTATTAGTCCTACCTGATAGAGATCCCAGACAGCTGAACAATATTCAAGAAATTGGCGAACAAGCGCCTTGTATGTCACTTCTTTCATGGATGAGTTACATTTCCTTAATATTCTTCCGAAAAATCTGAATCTGGTATCTGCTTTTCCCACCATCTGCTTTTTGTTGTCATTCCACTTCAGGTCGCTCTGGATAGTTACGCCTAGATATTTTACAGCAGACGCTGTCTCCAGCTGTTTGTCATCAATAGTGTTGCAGTAGAGTAGTGGATTTCTTTTCTTATGTATGCGCAGTACGTTACATTAATTTACGTTCAAGGTTAACTGCCAGAGCCTGCACCATTCATCAATATTTTGCAGGTCATTCTGCAAATTCTTACTATCTTCTGGAGTTACTACATTGGTATAGACAACTGCATCATCTGCGAATAGCCTTATAGAGCATGCGACGCTTTCTACTAGATCATTTACATATCCCTGTGGTACTCCGGATATTACCATTACATATGTCGATTTTGTTCCGTTAAGAACGTCGTGTTCTATCTGCAAGAAAGCCTTGAATCCAATCGCAAGGGTGCTCCGATACTACGTAAGCTCATATTTCTTTTTTCATTAAACGGCAATGTGGGAATTTGTCAAATGCCTAACTGAAATCAAGGAACACGGCATTAACCTGAGCGCCGTTGTCCACTGCGCTGTGGATCTCATGGAGGAACAGAGCGAGCTGAGTTTCGCAGGGTCTCTATTTGAGAAACTCATGTTGACTTTTTATAGAGAAGATGTTCATTTTGCAGGTATTGTTGATGATAAAAGCCAATCACGTGAAGTAATTCCTTATTATTGGGACTTCCAAAACGTATCTAAGTATCCCGTTTGTTGGAAGGATGTACATGAATAGAATTAAGGAAAAATATGAGTGGTAAGTGTGTAGGGAAAGCAAGCTGGGTTGCTCAGTGTGTAAAGATGTGTAGGATATTTGTGTGGGTAAATCACAGGGAGAGTACATTTATACAGAATGGAGTATTATTTCGGTGGGTCCAGTTTGTGGAAGTGAACAAACTCACTTAACACCAATGGGAAAACAAATCATAAACATATGAAATCTGAAGCCCATTGAACTGCATACAGACAACGAAAAGAAAGACACGACAATATTTACAAAACCTTGTAGGTGAACAGTAGAAAGACAAATTTGAAAGTACAAGGAAAGTGTTTCACACAGCATATTTTGTAGCAAAAAGTAACAAACCATATTTAAACTTTCACAAGCCTGTGGATTTGAAAATTCAAAATTGTCTTAACTATAGTCAAAACACTGCATAGTGAACTCACTTGTGCCAATATCTTATACTGCGTTGCGGACACTGTGAGGAAGAAGCTCTGTTCATCCACAATATCGAACAATTCCAAGGTCTCTTTTTAATAGTGTATTTAAGGTCTGAAATGAGCGATGGTTGTTTAAATACGTTCTTGTTGGATGTCATTGAACTTAAAAGAACAGATGCAGAAACAATAGAAAGAATTGTCGCTCGATGCAGGTTTTTTTTTTAAAAAAAAAGTTATTCCAAGGACATTTTGATTGGAGGATGCACTGATGGTACTAGCGTAATTGCATGTAGTAATTCAGGTGTTTTAAAACGAGTTCAGAACAAGTACAACAAACTATTCACATGGAATTCTTTGTGCCACCTAATCGAATCACCGGTTGCTGATGCAACTGAATGATATCAACAAGCTGTATGCGTTGTATCATCAACCTACAAAGAATCAGCGTGAACTGTCAGCTGTTGAAATAGAGTTAGGCACAGAGGTTAAGAAGACATCTAAATTATTGTCAGTGCGTTGGATGGCCTCAAGCTTTGGAGCACTGCAAGCAGAATGGAAGTCCCATCAGGCTCTGAAGGCTCATTTCAATAGATGTTCGAATGACAGGACTAGAAAATCAATTGTAAGCGAAGAGTTCAAGGAACTGTAGAAACACTATCAAGCTCTGAGTTCGTGAGCCACATTGCACACTTTGCTGATGTTCTTGAAGCGATTATTATTCTCTCACAGTAGCTCCTACAGGAGAGTGTTAATACTTTTCCTTCATCATACTGGGCAATGAGGAGGTCAATAAGAGCCATTCAACAACTGAAGGAACTGTCACGTGATTGCACGAAGGAAGCAGAGAAAGATTTTTCTGAAGGTTGCTTCAAAGACGTTTCAGTAGTTTCCAGAAGAGGATGAATCAGATTGACTATCCTAGTTACTAGGAAAGAGCTCTGTCAGAGCCTTAGCGACAATTTGAGGCAAAGGATAATTTCGAATGACAGTGAATAATTCAGATAATTTATGAAAGATCTCGATATTTTGGACAGTAAAAAATGACCCTTTGATATTGTGAGCCCATAGATAGAAGGGGAAGAAAATCTAAAAAAATGTGTGATCGTCTTTTTCTTTCTTATTCAAATCTAAGAGAAGGTTTCAGAGTTTACATAGGCAACAGTGGAGAGAACATTCCTGAAAACCTAAAAACAGGTTTTGTTTAAATTGATACCCTACGCGTGAGCACATCAGGCTGTGAAAGAGGCTTCAACACAATGAACTTAGTTATGACAACACTGAGGTATTCGCTTTCTGTTCGTCATCCCTCATCCATAACGCTTATTTAAATTGTGCGACCTCCACTAAATCTCTGAATCCCCGGGAATTACATCAAGGTATGGGTCAAAACCCACAGGCATGCCGAGAACAACCAGTGCAAGCAGGCTAAGCTACACGTGCAGCAGTCTGATCGGTAATGCAACATGCGGGATTTTCTTAGGTGAGTCCACCCACTATTTTTGTTAGGAATACAGCACTGACAAGATGCCATTACATCACCCATGTTAGTAGAAACAGACTTACACGAGGTTTGCGATACGAATGCAGAAAGAAACTTTAAACACTTTATGTCCTCCCCTTCCTTTGAAATCAAGTCTTCGTATTTCATGCAGACCAACGTATCATTAACTCACAGTTCCTTCTCTGCGCCATTACAGTATAAAATCGCTTCATGTTAAGAAATCAAAAAACCAAATTATTTCTGTAGTATGTAATGAGGCTATTAAAAAGTTAGTCGAAGACTGATCCTGACATACAAAATCTAATCAGATGGTTCAAATGGCTCTGAGCACTATGGGACTCAACATCTGAGAACATCAGTCCCCTAGAACTTAGAACTGCTTAACCTAACTAACCTAAGGACATCACAAACATCCATGCCAAAAGCAGGATTCGAACCTGTGACCGTAGCGGTCACGCGGTTCCAAACTGAAGCGCCTAGAACCGCACGGCCACACCGGCCGGCTACAAAATCTAATCGAATTTGGTTCCTTACACTAATACTCTTTCTCATAATTACTCCTTTTATCTTTGTACATTGTAGAGGTAATGCTGGAGAGACAGCTGCTTTCTCACATTTAGCGAATGCATTGAAGCTAGTAACTGAATCGAAAGCAATGTGTGGTGTCACCGCCAGACACCACACTTGCTAGGTGGTAGCCTTTAAATCGGCCGCGTTCCGTTAGTATACGTCGGACCCGCGTGTCGCCACTGTCAGTGATTGCAGACCGAGCGCCGCCACACGGCAGGTCTAGAGAGACTTCCTAGCATTCGCCCCAGTTGTACAGCCGACTTTGCTAGCGATGGTTCACTGACAAATTACGCTCTCATTTACCGAGACGATAGTTAGCATAGCCTTCAGCTACGTCATTTGCTACGACCTAGCAAGGCGCCATTATCATTTGCTATTTATCTTGTGATGCATGTACCGTCAGACCGATGTTCACCAATTATGGATTAAAGTTAAGTATTCCAGAAGCCACGTACTTTTTTTACTAGACTCAACTCATTTAACTGTTCCAGACCTCACGCCAGCCTGCGTGAGCTTAAACGCGTGCCTTTCGGCTATCTCATAGTGGCTTGGCTGTCTTGCCAAGTCACAACACAATGGGTAACTGAAACTTTCCAGTCGTAATGGCGAAGATAAAATGAGCTAAAGTATTTTGTGTATCGCCATTCTCCTCTAACAGATTGTGTCTAATATCTTCCAAAGGAACTATATTTGTTCTTTTAGTCGAAATGTTTTCCTATGTGGGGAAACGTATGGTTTTTCGGCTGCGCCGAACGTCATTATTGTTGCACACTGTCTCATCCAGGATTATTAAATAGGTCAGAACTCCTAAGATCTCAGCATTCTGCTCTGGGTTGTTTTGAATTCCACTGGTTTGATTACACCGTTCAGAATAATTATTACCGCTGAAATATTTTTCTTTTTTATTTCCATAATTTCTTTGATTGCAAGGGCCTGTCTCGGTAAACTCCGCGACTGTGATAATTATCTCTGGAATGCCAATTCTTTTTCATGATATCGTTGGTGTCTCTTTACGTATCTGTTATCTTTATCGTCACTGTTAAATTGTACTCGCGAATTTCAGTGGTGCGGCTGATCATGTCGTTGGCAGTAGTTTGTCTGTGATTATCATAATTGGTGTTATTACGCAGTAGAGGTTCCTCACATTCTCATGTTCACCTCTAATTACTCAAAGCTGATACCTCTGATCACGTCTGCCTATCATCTGAGAACACCTCTGTTTATTCAGGTTTTCCACGTGTAACGACTCATTAGAAGCGCCTTGTAACATCCTTTACATGCGATCTGAACCGAGATGGAAATACGAATAATCTTTTAGATTAAATAACGTCCAAAGTTGGCCTGATTCATTAGTGAATCATGATTTCAGATCTCATAGAACGGCCGTCATAAGGGAGGAAGAGAAAACTATACTGAAGTTTTCGTAGTAAACGCTTTACGATTACATATATTTCTCTCACGCAGTAACCAAGGAACGAGAAGATGACGTATTACGTTTAGAATTGTAAGTAGGCCGTTTAGGTTTTTTTATTGGTAACGCCACCTCTGTATGAAAATCACTGGCTGTGCTGTGTGCAGTCTGTGTCTAGTTTGCATTGTTGTCTGCCATTGTAGTGTTGGGCAGCGGCAGCTGGATGTGAACAGCGCGTAGCGTTGCGCAGTTGGAGGTGAGCCGCCAGCAGTGGTGGATGTGGGGAGAGAGATGGCGGAGTTTTGTAATTTGTCATGAACTGCTATATATATTATGACTATTAAGGTAAATACATTGTTTGTTCTCTATTAATATCTTTCATTTGCTAACTGTGCCTCTCAGTAGTTAGTGCCTTCAGTACTTTGAATCTTTTATTTAGCTGGCAGTAGTGGCGCTCGCTGTATTGCAGTAGCTTGAGTAGCGAAGATTTTTTGTGAGGTAAGTGATTTGTGAAACTTATAGGTTAATGTTAGTCAGGGCCATTCTTTTGTAGGGATTTTTGAAAGTCAGATTGCGTTGCGCTAAAAAAATATTGTGTATCATTTTAAGGACAGTCGTGTATAATTGTTCTAAGGGGTTACAGAATTAACTGGCTTGGTTAAAACTTATATGAGCGTCAAATTTAAGATTATAAATGCTTCAATTCCTATTCGCACTGTTTCTGTTCCAGTTTCCGTTTCGTTTATCTTGACGAAGTCCAATTGACTTCGTCAAGACAAAGCAAACAGATTCTTTTTAATAAATATAAACAGTCATTACCTCAGTGAGACAGCAACAATAGCAGCTGAGCACATTGCCCCCAAGCCGGCTAAGTCTGGTCACAAAAACTCAGCGCTTGATCCAAGAGATAAGCTATTAAAACGTGCTGTTGACATCAAAATGAAAAAGCACTATATAATGAATTTCATTTAACGTTACTTATTCTTCAACGAGACTTACACGAACACTATACCCATACAGATACACAAGCAGAAAGGAAACCGTAAGAATGAGAGAAGAATGAGGGCTATGACAAAAAACGACATAGATTCTCCCTTTTACTCATGGAAATATAATACTATGCAAGTTCTTTTCTCATCATACAAGTATTCTTTTCTCTTCAAGAAAACGTCACTGTCTATTCAAGATAAGTTATAAAGACTAAGAAAGAAAAAACCTCATTGTAACCTTCTCTTCAAGAAAACGTCACTGTCTATTCAAGATAAGTTATACAGGCTAAGAAAGAAAAGAACTCATTGTAACCTTTCAAGCCACCACAAGACCTCTAACAACTGATTTGGAGCTAGTAGTTTTTGACATTTTGATACAAATGAGGGTCACAACAAATGAAATTAGCAAATATTAGAACACAATAAGGAAATAATTACTAAACACAGTTAATTACAGAACTTAAACAAAACTATACAGTGCACAAACAGTTATTAATAGAACATGTAAATATAAGTAGAAGATTAAAACCCATCAATAATCTTTCATTGTAAATCCAGTTACAGAGCAGAGCGTTTTCCTCTAACTGTGAAACCAAAAAACTTCTAAAAGAATGTGTGCTGAGCAGAAATGTCGACAAGTATGTCGACAAGTAAAACTTTCTAAATGTATCATTCTACTAATGTAACTGAAGGAACGTGATGCAACTATCACGTTTTGCTTCGAAACTGTATAGCTTTTAAATTCCGATTACATATTCTGATTCAAAATCTTCTTTGCTACCATGCTTTTGTACACAAAAATGTTTATCCAAATTGTTTTTCATGTGTAAGATACGGATTAATCTAAACTGTATCTATTTGCAAATTACACTGAATATAAATAATGATTATCAGTAATACTCAGATTGGCTTTCTCATGAAACATCACTGTTAGATACTGAGAAGATGTCCCATTAGAAAAATGCTTCAACTGACTGTATATGAAATTTTACTATGAATTATGTTTCTAAGTTTCTCTAAAAGCGTTCGTTTGGACTTTACAATAGAGTCTTACCTTGCGGGTAGCTTGGCTCTACTCTGTCTGCACACTGCAAAAATGTGAAGTGCCGAACTGCACGTACCTGAAATAAATAACTGTGTGGGAAACTGCCTTATATTATTTAATTTTAATTTCGGAAATTGACCTTTTGTTCTCTTTCCAAAAACGTGATTCACTGTCCATACAGCAGTGCAAGGCGGGAAAGTGGAGGTTTTATCAGATACATGAAATACACTTCTCATCTAACAGTGAGGATAAGCTTCAGTCCATTATTTATAAATGGGAGAAGGTAGTAGTTTTTCTTGTTACATATGTTTATTCGCCCACACCATTTGTATATAAATAAACTGAAGATGGTGATTTAATTTTGTTGAAACTAGTAATCATTTTTATTTTTATTAGATCTGTTCAAATAAGATTGTGTGATAAGAACAACCGTGTTTAGACACTCAGATAGCCTCGTATACAGATGACAATGTCTGGTAATTACTGTAGTGTTTTGAAATTATATCCACTCCATTTAATGACACAAAAATGACTCGAACTAACTTGAACAATGGCCTTTTCTCTGTATTGTCATGCACTCCGTCTTCAGGCCACACCATCATGAAATTACTTCTACACACAGTATTCAAATTACGATAAATTACTGTTACCCTTTTGAATGAAATACTTTAAACTAGCAGTGGTGGGAGGAAACTAATTAAGAAAATGAACACATGATTTATAATACACCCTGGATACCAATACAAACAGTGAAGTCTTTACACTCGAACAATTACTCGGCTAATGCTTGCATCAGAATAAACTCTACGCAAATTACCTGTCTCCAAGACTGTCGTCTTACTGTAACATCATTTCAGATGTTCTTCAGTTCACTCACTCTGTCGTGAACAACACTCTCTCTCCCTCTCTGGCCTCTGGCAGCCAAATAATGCATATCACTCCTGTGTTCAGACATGCAAAAGTGGTCATAGTAGTAAATATTTCAAATAAATTGTCAAGCGCACCAAGAAGACTGTCATTTCACATAATACGTACGTCCTCATTTTTACAATTGTGCACTCCTTTTAACAACTCTGTAAATCAAGTACTATTCTCATTAGGACAAAATTCATACCTATGTAATTAAACGAAAGAGGAGACTGTTGAATGAGGTGTAAATGATGGACAGATTTTCGGATGAAGATGCGCTCATGGAAATAATTGTGAGAAGAAGAAATTTTTTTGGATCGAATTTCTGACTGTGATGTAGGATGCAGAAGGCGAAAGAGACAATGTTATGGGAAGAAGTTAAATTGTGGTAGGTCTTCGCGGAGCGTATTGGTGAAGTCGTTGTCGGACATTAAACATGCGAAATACTCAGAGGCATTGAATGTGAATCAAGAATTGAAGAGAGTTACCTATAGACAGGACAGGAACCCGAATTATGTTTGGGGAAGATATTATGTCAAGAAGAAAGAAAAAAGTAGCGTTTCGGGCAGATGGCAGATACATTGCGGTTTTGACTTAAATCCATGTAGTACAAGGTGAAGGAACAGTACTGTGCAGAGAGTCGAGTTACGTGGACATCATTGTTCAGGGAGATGGAAAACTTACTTGGAATGTACTGTGCCGACAAAAGCTAGCAAACTTGCTTTCTACGTTTGTCTGAATTTGTTAATGTTATATTGACCTCCGTTAGCAACGAACAGTTTTGATCAATTTAATTTTACTATGGGAGGTTTGAGGGGAACTTTAAATAAATGTGCACGTCGCTGAAGAAAATAAATGTGTTGCGCTCAAATCTCATAAAGCAGGTCCCAGTGAAAAGATAACAATCCACGTGACAGTTGATTTTTTTGGAGTTATGACTTACAGAAAACTACTTTTTTTACTGAATTTCCGCAGTCTGAACTGGGGAGCAGAGTAGATATTGTCGTCTTGTTAGCCCAAAAGCATACCGAAGACACCACGGCACCCAGCTCCCACCTCTCGCAGTTACGAATATCTCAGGTACGAAGGGTGGCAAATTATATTTTCGCCTTTATATTCAAAACATCAGCAGGAACACGCGTGTACGATAACATAATAGACTCAGTCTTCAGTATGTTAGTTCTGGTAATTATTTAATAAAACAGTTTTGAAAATTAAGAGATTAAATTATGAAAAGTCAAACTCTTTTGCGTTTCAAAACAGTAGGAAATAAACTCAGATATCAGTATTTAGTGTACCATCGTGTAATAGCCAATAGTTACTTTGCTCGCACTTATTTGACATACACATTACGTATAGGACTGCATTTGAACATATGCAACGGTATACTTTGATCCACATTAGAGAAGTTGATTTGTAATATCGGTTTATCGTGGTTGATCTTAAATTTAAACACAGACATCGTCCTGCATTTAACACTTACAATAACACTGAACCAAGTAATAATTAGTAGTGTACTTTATTATTAGGTATTTATGTTCTGGTTTGGCCGGCCGAAGTGGCCGTGCGGTTCTAGGCGCTGCAGTCTGGAATCGCGAGACCGCTACGGTCGCAGGTTCGAATCCTGCCTCGGGCATGGATGTGTGTGATGTCCTTCGGTTAGTTAGGTTTAACTAGATCTAAGTTCTAGGGGACTAATGACCTCAGCAGTTGAGTCCCATAGTGCTCAGAGCCATTTGAACCATTTGTTCTGCTTTTTGGTATGAACACGTGTGAGTGACTGCAGATATTGACCTGTTAGCAATAGTGGTCGCAAGACTGTGCAATAATAGTAAAATTGTCTTTTAGTGCAGTAGTCATCAACTGAACAGATGTAAAGAGTCAATATCAGTGTTCTGTGTGTCCGTCAGATCGACACTAAAGGGATCTATCATCGAAGCACTAAGATAATGCGAGGAAACAGTACACATTTGGCAGCTGAATGCCCGTTTATTTTCGAAAAGCAGTAGCATGTGTAAGAGCAATCATTAAATGTTACTATAGTCAAAGGTTGGAGAAGAGAGGGGAACAGTTATGGCACCCGATCTTTACATCGAACCTTCAGCATGTTCGTTCAGCAACACAATTCAAAAGCTTTTATTCTCTTCTTCTCTGAATTATTTATTGTTCACGCTTTACTTTCGTAAAACGTAATTCTCCACCAAATACCTCCAGAAAACGCATCTTGACATTTAAAACTATATTCGATGTCAATAAATTTGTCTTCCTCAGACACGCTAATCTTGCACTTACCCATCTACATTTTATATGGTCTTTACTTTCGTCATCGTCAGATATTTTTCTACCCAATAGAAGATATCGTCACCTATTTTTAGTGAGTAACTCACTCACGGATGTTTAATTTTTTTATGTGAATCCTATAAGCATTCGACACTGTTCGTTCCTTTATTGCTCTTCCATCCTTTGCTGTCTATGACAGAATGATACTATTATCAACAAACATGAAAGCTTTTGTTTCTTCTCCTTGAATTTTAATCTATTTTAGAAATTTCTTGTTGGTTACCTCCACAACTTTCTCAGTGTGCAGAGTCAGATAACACTGGGTAGAAGCTTCAAGCCTGTCTCACTCCCTTTTCAACCACTGCTTTCCTTTCGACACTTTGAACTTCGTCTTGTTACATTAAAGTTGTAGATGGCTTGTAGATGGCCATTCGATCGGAGTAATTTATCCCTAGTACATTCCGAAATTCAGAGAGGGTATTCTGGTCATCCTCGTCAAAAGCTTTCAAAAACCTGCCAGTTTAATTGACATAGGTCTGCCTTTTCGACAGTCTAACTCCTAAGAGAAGTCTTAGGGTTAGTATTACCTCACATGTTCCCATATTTCTCTGGAAACCAATACGATCTGTCTTGAGATGAGCTTCTAGTAGCCTTTCCATTATTTTGTAAATAATTCCGCTATAATGACTAACTACACTGACTGAACAACACTTTCGAAACCTAGCAGCACCTGCCTTTTTTGAACTTTGAGTTATTACGTGGTAGTGGAGTTAAGTACGCCTCCGAATTTCTTATGAGAAAAGTCTTAAAGCTTTTTAAATGAGACAAATGTTAACATTCTATACGTTTTAATCTTCATGTCTACGTATTTCCAGCGCTCTGCCGCTAGAGGGCTCCGAATTGTGCGTGTAACACGTAGGCGTAGATCATAAATAAGTCGGTGCGTGAGAAATATCGTGCTGTAATCAAGTTTCGAATTCGAAGAGTTCGTACACAGACGGAGCACCCCCTCCTTCAATATAAAAATTCCAGACCACACACAAGCGCTGCGACATCTACAACAATGAGACGCCTTTGATTTTCTGCCATTCACCATTCTCTATACAGTCCCGGTTTGGCCCCATTCGGTTTTCGATTCCCAACTTCCTCTCATTGGGATAAATGTTTTCGTCGCCAGATTCATTATGTTGAGATATAAAAACATACATGTGAAGAATAAAGAGGTAGAGTGTTAATAACGCTTGTTATATTGAAAATGCTTTGAGAGATTTGACATAAAAAATTTTGGGGATATTACTTTTCAGCACGCGCTCGTACTGTCTTCTTCAAGTTTCAGTGTATTTCGCTTGTCTGTGTAACTTGTATTCCATGTGGAGTAGTAAATGCATCTTGTACTACAGGGGCCTTGTTTCGACTTAGATTTTTCAGTGCACTCTCTGATTCGTATCTGAGTTTGCTACCTCTCATCTCCTCCTCATCCAAAACCTTAAATCGTCCGTGAAGTAAGAAGTTTCAGGATAAAATAAGCTACTTCCTGCAGCAAGCAGGACTAGTCAGCTTTTTAGGTTCTACGTTTTGTTGACAGGAAGCGTTTATTAACGAATTTGTCAATAGTTGCAGTATGTATGTTTGGTGACTAGTTTCGAACCAATTAGTTCATTTTCGAGCCTGGTCTACCGGAGATCAATGATTCTGACAACTAAGTACTGCTTATATACATATATATATATATATATATATATATATATATATATATATATATATATATAAAACAGAAAATAGTTGGCTGTGAATACGAAAATGGAATTACAACAAGCAGCTCAAAGGTAAATTAATTATTTGAATTTAAACATACCTGCACTGAAAGTGCCTGATCTTAATAATAAACATCAAAATGGTGATAGATGCTCTAAAATTTGTTCGCGGAATGACTATCAGAATCCACATGTGCCTCATAATATAGCTGGAAGTCAACATACACAACAGAATTTGGAAACTTTTATGGTTCTAGTGTCACACCTCAAGTAGAAGCTCACGTCAGCAACACGTCAGCAAACCAGCGGGCGTGTCGCGTCTTAAATATGGGTGCCCCTAGTCACTTTTGTTACTTTTTGCTTCAATGTAATGAATGGCAGTAACAAATGTAGAGTATTGCACAAATACAAATGCTAGTGTCGTGCGTACAAATAGCGTTTTTGAACTAGACAAGCCTTTCACGTCCAGGCGCGTATCCAGAAAAGCGTGTCACGATGTAAGGTGCGTGTCCACGGCCAATGGGCGCGTAGAATATAGGAAAAAAAGCGCTCACAGAGTACGAAATCGGCCGAGGTAGCGACCGGAACACAAAATCCCTCTCTGTTTTTGTGTGCGGGTCTCCCTGGCTGCCAATACGATTTGTCAGTTGAAAGTAGACCCGCCGGAAAGGGTGCGGACGGCTGCGGTCCCCCCGGCTGCCCCTTATCGGCCTGTGTGTCGGCGCCAATTCTGCGGGCGGAGCATCTGATAGGCCGGCCCGCCAGCAGGCACTGGATTTGCAGCCACCACCGCCGCTGCTAGCAGACGCAGGGGCTCCGGCGCGGTGGGTTGTTAGCTGGCCCGCTAAATCCCGGCGCGGCCTGTCGCGGCGCGCTGAGTGGACACTGATTAACGGTTTATCTCGTGTTATTACGCGCTTTTGTCCGGCCGGCGGGGCTTATTCCGGCGCGGCGGGTGCGTACACAGGCTGGAACATCCACAACCGGAGCCCCGTGCAAGTGTGTGTGCGCGAGTGTAAGTGCGTCAGTGTGTGTGAGCGCTGGCCTTTAGCGTGGTCCGGAACAAGCTTGCTGAGCCGCACGTCCGTATGCTCGCCGCGCAAATTGCAGCCACAGATGGGTCGCTCCACAAGCAGTCAATGAGGTCGCAACAGAACTGGAGGCTTCGTTCGCCTGCTGCATCTGACAAAGCCCGCACTGTCTCTGAGATACTTCTGTACCGCTGATGCATGAAATAGGATCTACTGTTTTTTTTTCATTATTTTTTAATCAGTGAGTGTGATTCTAAATCCTCTCAGTGGAACAGAATTAAAGGATCACTTTTTCGAAACCCATTATTGCTGAAATTTGGCCCTACGGTGCCTACAACCCACCTGTGTAATGATGCGAAAGTGGGGAGCCTTGTGACGTCGTCCTCGGGCTCGACAAATTTCAGACATAAAGGTGTCGACAGATGCTCAGAAGTTCATCTGAAGTGTAAGGTGGGGTAATAGTGTCAGTTTCACCACAATTCTGCCCGACACCACCGTGGACGTGTCACGTTTCACTCCTTTTTTTGACGCCTCTGTGACGAAGGTCAGAACGGCGACACCCACTGTTCTTATCAGCTGGTTTTCTTATGAATGGCCACGAAAAGGTTTCAGACACACCACCGCTCAGAATCGACACGAAAGCCCTCTGAGGGTGGCATTAACAGTGTCTATGAAACCACTCTTTTCCTTGCGGAGTGGAGTCTTGTATATATCACGACCAAACACGGCAGTTTTCATTGCGATGAGCACCAGGCTGACGTTCTTGAAAACGTTTGATATTGCTGGCACTCCCAAACGTTTCAGACTCTTCTGTAAGGATACCGTAGAGCTGCTTCCCACTGAACATTGGACAGCAATGCGATTGCAATTTTTGCTCTCGTGTACAGGCTGAAACCACTACGCACCGTTCAAAACCATTCTACGGAATTTGAACGTAATCTGAAGCCGCAATGACTGCATATGCTTTTTCAGCCCTTCTGTTTCAGGCCTTCCTGTGGCGTTATCACAGAGGGACACGACATTGAAACTTTCGTGAATACGCTCGGCGGCACCTGCTCACGTTTACTGAGAATTTTAAAAATTATATCTCCTCAGAGAAAACCTGTGAAGTAGCCCTAGGCTCCTGCAGGTAGGCAACCACTTGGTATTTTCGTGCCTGCGCGCTTTCTTCAACTACCGGGTGATCAAAAAGTCAGTTTAAACTTGAAAACTTAATAAACCGCGGAATAATGTAGATAGAGAGGTAAAAACTGACATACATGCTTGGAATGACATGGGGTTTTATTAGAACAAAAAAAAAAACCAAGTTCACAAAATGTCCGACAGATCTCTTACGCGCGTCGTTTGGTGATGATCATGTGCTCAGCCGCCACTTTCGTTATGCTTGGCCTCCCAGGTCCCCAGACCTCAGTCTGTCCGATTACTGGCTTTGAGGTTACCTGAAGTCGCAAGTGTATCCTGATCGACGGACATCTCTATGGATGCTGAAAGACGACATCCGAAGACAATGCCTCACCATAACTTCGGACATGCTCCTCGACTACAGGTATTGTTGAGGAATGATGTTGGACATATTGAGCATTTCCTGTAAAGAACATCATCATTGCTTTGTCTTACTTTGTTATGCTAATTATTGCTATTCTGATCAGATGAAGCGCCATCTGTCGGATATTTTTTGAACTTTTGTATTTTTTGGTTCTAATAAAACCCCATGTCATTCCAAGCATGTGTGTCTATCTACATTATTCCGTCATTTATTCAGTTTTCAAATTTATACTGACTTTTTGATCACCCGGTACATCGACATCCATACTCCGCAAGCCACCCGACGGTGTGTGGCGGAGGGTACCTCTATCGGTTCTCCTTTCTATTCCAGTCTCGTATTGCTCATGGAAAGAAAGATTGTCGGTATGACTCTGTGTGGGCTCTAATCTTTCTGATTTTTATCCTCATGGCCTCTTCGCGAGATATACGTAGGAGGGAGCAATATATTACTTGACTCCTCCGTGAAGTTATGTTCTCTAAACTTCAACAAAGTCGCGTGCCTAGCTACTAAGCGTCTCTCTTGCAGAGTCTTCCACTGAAGTTTATCTATCATCTCCGTAACGCTTTCGTGATTACTAAATGATCCTGCTCTCCGTTGGATCTTCTCTATGTCTTCTATCAACCCTATCTGGTATGGATCCCACACTGGTGAGCAATATTCAAGCATTGGGCGAACAAGTGTACTGTAACCTACTTCCTTTGTTTTCGGATTGCATTTCCTTAGGATTCTTCCAATGAATCTGTCTGGCATCTGCTTTACTGACGATCAACTTTATATGATCATTCCATTTTAAATCACTCTTAATGCCTACTCCCCTGGTAATTTATGAAATTAACTGCTTCCAGTTGCTGACCTGCTATATTGTAGCTAAATGATAAAGGTGTAAGTAGTCTGTTTAGGTTTTCTTATTGGTAACGCCACGTAGCGCTCTGTATGAAAATCACTGGCTGCGCTGTGTGCAGTCTGTGGCTAGTTTGCATTGTTGTCTGCCATTGTAGTGTTGAGCTGCTGGATGTTAACAGTGCGTAGCATTGTGCAGTTGGAGGTGAGCCGCCAGCAGTGGTGGATGTGGGGAAGTGAGATGGTGGAGTTTTGAGAATGGATAATCTGGATCTGTGTCCATCAGCAACAGTACATTTGTTAGAATGGATGTCATGAACTGCTATATATATTATGACTATTATGGTAAATATATTGTTTGTTCTCTATTAAAATCTTTCATTTGCTAACTATGCCTATCAGTAGTTAGTGCCTTCAGTAGTTTGAATCTTTTATTTAGCTGGCAGTGGTGGTGCTCGCTGTATTGCAGTAGTTCGAGTAACAGAGATTTTTGTGAGGTATGTAATTTGTGAAATGTATAGGTTAATTTAGTCAGGGCCATTCTCTTGTAGGGATTACTGAAACTCAGATTGCGTTACGCTAAAAAAATATATTGTGTGTCAGTTTAAGCACAGTCATGTATAATTTTTCTAAGGGAACATTTCATACGGCGACCCTGCCAGGATACCTCACTGGAATCATCTGATTTTTTCTTGTAGTTTCTGTAATTAGTGTAGCTGTTGTTTGTTGCTAGCATGTAATTGTAGAGAGAATCTCCTTTGTAGTTGCAGTCTTTCATTGTTGTACAGTAAAACATTTGTGGCATGCATGTAGATTTGCATCAAGTATGTCGCAGCTGTGCTTGCGATTAACTAGATATTATTTTCAGTGCTATGTTAATGTATTTTCTAATTTTTGCTCTTCAAATTGTGCTTTTCTGTGTTATCGTTGTGACAATTATGGTGTGTGAAAAACGTAATACTAGGCTCCAAACTAAAACCAGAAATGACAGTGAAGACAAAAGCAGTGTGTTAGCGCCACCGTATAGTGAATTAACTAATGTTCAACATAGTAATTTGGTAATTTTACATAGGGAAATGGAGCGGGCGGCAAACAGTGGTGTAGACAGTGAAACAATTAGTGAACAGGGAAGTATTATCGATCGATCGGTCGGCAAGAGCCCGCCTCAGGAATCGAGAATGACAGGACACAATCTTGCAAATACTGCAGATTCAGGTTTTGGTTCCTCACCGTTTTCTCAAATAAGTCAAGACACATTTTCTGCTTGTCAAAATGCGAATGTTGCCGGTGCAAATGCACTGCCGAAAAGCATAGAGGAACAGATTCCAGACACTAATACATTATTATTGCAGTTAATGCAACAAATGAAACAAAATCAGAGACAAACACAACAAAAGTTAGACACAATGGAACAAAATCAAAGACAAACACAGCAAAAGCATCAAAAGTTAGACGCAATGGAACAAAAGCTTCAAAAGCTAGACTCAGTGGAACATACGCTTGAACAAACACGTGAAGATTTAACTACAGAGTTACATAAAATCGAATCGAAATGTCAATAAGTCTGTAATGACGTAAAAACACAAATTTGTGAGCATTTCCAACCTATTTTTTCGCGGCATGAAAATACATTACAGAATCACGAAGCAGCCATAAAAGAACTGCAAACTATTGTTCATGAAAATCACGACATCTTGCAAGCTAAAATTGACTCAGTTGCATCTACCGATTCGGTTACGCAACTTGCAAAAACTCAGGAAAACTTAAAGGACACAGTAGATACGATTTCAACACAAATGGACACTCTGAAATTTGGTTCAGAAAAACACAGTGAGGAAATAAGTACACTATCGGAGAAAGTAGCCGAACTTTCGGATCAGTTCACTAACATATCTGCAAAGGTAGATGATGATCTGAATGACATAAGACCTGTAGCCATCACTGACACAGAAGAGTATGAACAAATTAAGAAATTCAAACAAAATCAGAATCAAATTAATACCCAACACAAAAGAGAAATCCGGGAAGTACAAGATCAGTTGGCACAAGTAATACAAAAATTACGTATTTCAGAGGACACTCGCGCTCCAACACGGGAGAGGCACTTAGAAATAAGGAAAAGTCACAAAATAATAACACAGGGCATTTCGGAAATTATGAAAGAAATTGGCAAGATGCACCGAATTTTGAGATGGAACCGCCGACACGACGTAACAATGACCAATATGCTATTCGCTGACACAATGATTTTGACTATAAGCTGTTCATTACTACAAGTAAATTCAAAACATTTAAGAATTCTGGTAACGACACTCATCCACAAGCGTGGCTCCATCAATTCTCTCATTGTTTTCCTCCCAACTGGTCATTAGAGCACAGATTAGAATTTATGTGTGGCTACTTAGAGAATGAACCAGCTGAAAGAATGCCATCAGTCATTCACGATTGTCACAGTGAAGGAGAATTTTATCATGCCTTCCTCTCAGCATATTGGTCTCAAGGTACACAAGACAGAGTAAAACATAGCATCATAATGATGAAACATTTCGAACAATCTGAATTTTCCAGTCTTCTGAAATATTTTGGAGACATGTTGCACAAGAATCAGTACCTGTAAATCCCATACAGCCCCTCAGAACTCATCTGCATTTGCTTAATCAAATTACCTGACCATTTACGACATACTATTTTGGCAGGACGTTGCAAAGACGACATTCAAGCTTTTCAGGGACTCTTACAAGAATTAGAAATTGACACTGACAATCGTGGAACGTGAAAATGGGAACACAACAATTACAGGTCACATCCGTCGCAATTCCGCGATGAAAGAAATAATAAATGGACACGACAAGGCTATTCTCACAACACAAATCGTGACCAAAGCAGACACCACCCGTATGACAACCGTTGGAAGAGTAGTAATAAAGATCACCTCTCCACGGTAGTGACTATCACAGAGACAATCAGAGAAACAGACAATATGGGAACCAAAATAATTATTATCAAGGGAGACAGAATAACTTTAGATGCAACGGTCCAGCGCGCAGTTACGATTCAGGGAGAAATTCTCCACCACGTGACCGACAAGAAAGAAACTATGGAATCTACCGACATGACGACAGACGATATGATCGTAACGACTGACCTGAATTGCATCAGAACTGGCGGGATTCAAACAGGCAGGGCCCTCTCGACAAGGTGAATTTGTAGAAGTTAGGTCTCCAAATCCCAATAACGACGCACGCCAACAAAGAGACAATAGGCAAATAACTCACACCGCTGGCAGCCACAAAACGTACTTATGAAACTGACGACGCAGCTGCCGTAGCTGGTAATTACGTAAAAATGGAAGAAATTAAGGACATCTTACTCCAGGAACACGACGTAAAACATAACAACATTGCATATCCTGTGATTCACATTACAGTAAATGATGTAAAATTTACGGCAGTACTTGACTCTGGCAGTCCCATTTCAGTAATTAGTGAAACAGCCTTTAGCAAATGCAACAAATCGAACGATTGGCCCACACTTCCGTTACGTAAGATTAAATTACATGGTGCAATCTTCGGAAAAAGCGTAGATGTGCGCCAACAAACCAACTTAGAATTCTTTTGCCAAAGCCACAGCTTCTCTATGAACTTTCTTACTGTTCCATTATTGTCGACGGAAATTATATTGGGAGTAGACTTTTTGAATGAATACAAAGCAATCTTAAATTTTCACGATGCTGAAATAATTTTAGAGATGGAAGGTAAGTCAATAGCTTTCAAATATGAAGATTGGCTCTCAAACCATGATGAAGAAATTAATCGGCTTTACCTCCTGTTAGACAAAAGTTCGGAATTTTCGACGGAACTTGACACTAACAATCACTCTGCAAGTTCTGACGGGGATGATATCGACGGCGCATTTGATACTAATGAGTTAATTCAGAATAAAATTCAAACAATTGAGAATTGCAATGACACTGATAGGCAGGACCTTTTTGAGATTTTACAAGCACATTCCACAGTTTTTACTCACAAAACAGGAACAATCAAGGGATTTCAATACCAATTTCGTGTTCGTGACCATACTAAATTTTGTGTTAGACCATACGTAATTCCGGCACATTATAGGGACCGTGTTAGAACAGAAATATAATCTATGCTTGACGAGGGCATTATTGAGCCTGCAGTAAGCTCATACAACAATCCATTACATGTCGTTGATGAGAAAAATGGATCGATCAGGCTTGTCTTAGATTCGAGACAAATCAATACTATCATCATTCCTGAAACAGACAGGCTGCAAACGTTGGAATAACTTCTTCAAAATTTTAATGGTGTAAAAGTGTTGTCTTCTGTTGATCTCAGATCCAGCTTTTATCAGATCTAACTTCATCCAGAATGTAGAAAATTCACAGCTTTCCTTTGTTTCGGCGTTTGTTATCAATTTCGGAAACTTCCTTTTGGTTTGAACATTTCTTCAGCATCGTCCATTCGCGGGCTAAATTCCATATTACCTGATTTCTTAAAACATCACATCACCTTATATGTGGATGATATTCTAATAGTATTCTAATAGCAGAAGCCTCATGGTAACAACATAATCGCACACTCAACAGTTTGTTACGTATTTTTGCAGAATCTGGAATTACAGTTAACTTGGGAAAGTCTGAATTGGGTAGGACAAAGGTGAAGTTTTTGGGACATATTATTTCTTCTGAAGGCATTCAGCCGGATCCTAAAAAGTTAGAAGCAATCAGAGCCATTCCAGTTCCATCCACAAAAAAACAAGTCTGCAGTTTTCTAGGTCTCGTAAATTTTTACCGTCGTTTTCTGAATATGCAAAGTCTCGTTACACCAAAACTTTGTTCTCTCACTAGAAAAAATATTATTTGGAACTGGGACGAACAAGCACAGTTGGAATTCAATTCTTTGAAAGAATTGCTACTTAATGCGCCAATACTTGCTCATCCAGATCTATTACAAGATTTCTGCCTTAGCATGGATTCTTCTAAAGTCGGTCTTGGTGCCCATTTATTTCAGGAAGCCACAGAAAATGACACTAGTGATCAGAAAACCATTGCATTTGTTAGCCGAGTGCTAAAAAAATCTGAAAAAAGTTATTCCGCTACTGAATTAGAAGCTTTAGCTATCGTTTGGACATGTAACAAATTCCGTTTCTTTCTTTCTGGTAAGCACGTAGAAGTATACAGTGATCATCGTGCATTACAATTTCTTATGTCTTCAAAATTAAATAATGATAGGTTAAAGCGTTGGGAATTGTTTCTGTAAGAATTCCACTTCACAATAGTCTTCATTCCCGGCAAGAAGAACATTGTTGCGGACGCACTGTCACGCGCACCGGCTGGGCTTGAGAAAAGTAACACAGAAGGCAACCTCGAGAAAAATTTCAGTATTCTTTACATTCAGAAAGTTTCCTTTGAAAACTTCATCACCACATCTTTAAAGGACATTGCTCATGAACAAGATAAAGATCCGATTTGGAAAGACATCAAAAGTAAATGGCATGAAAAGACACACACTCAGATTCGGCATTATTATCTGGTTAGAAACAACATAATCTTCAAACGCTGCACTGTTGATGTCAAGCTATGGGTACTTTGCATTCCAGACGATTTCGATAATAAGCTCATTTGGTACATTCATTTCAGCTACGCACATTTTGGTCCACGAAAATGTTATCATATTCTTCGAACGACTTGTTATTTTAACAATATGGAAAAGAGAATTCGAAGAGTCTTGTCTATTTGTAAACTTTGTCAAAAAGCTAAACCATCTACTATCTCACATTGTGATCCGTTGTTTCCTATCATTCCTCCTAAATTAAAAGAATTTGCTGCTGTTGATCTCTTGGGACCGCTTGTCAGAACATCGAATGGATTTTCGTACATTCTAGTAGCTGTTGAACTTACTTCAAAATTTGTTTCTTTCACTCCGTTACGTAAAGCCACTGGACGGTCTGTATCCACCGCCTTTGTTAAAGATTTCTTACGTGAAGCTGGACACATTAGTAAAGTCATTTCAGATAATGGAGCGCAATTCAGATATGCTGTTTGGTCACGCATGCTTCGGAACCATAAAATCAAACCTGTTTTTATTTCATTGTACTCACCACATTGTAACCCGTCTGAATGGATTATGAAAGAAATCAATAAGCTTTGCAGACTTTATTGTCACAGAAAGCATCAGCATTGGGACAGATATTTACACTTATTTGAAAACGTGCTGAATGAAATGCCTCATGACTCCGCTGACTTACCACCTATTCTTGTACTAAAGAATGAAGAACCACCGAAAAGAATCCGAGAGCTTGTACCTTTTCCGAATACACGTAAACTTCGACACAAACACATAATTGATTTAGCTATTAAAAATATAAAATCTGCAGCTGACAAAAGGAGAAAACTACACGGTAAAGCAAATGCAAAGAAATTGTATATTGGTCAGAAAGTTCTCATTAAAGCTCATTCATTGTCACATAAGAAGAAACACTTGAGTCACAAATTCTTTCTAGTTTACAATGGACCTTACAAAATCCGACGTATACCACATGATAATTGCATTGAAGTTGAAACTCTGCGTACTAGGAAGAGTAAAGGATTGCACCACATTTCACATGTAAAACCGTTTATTGAAAGATAATCTGCTTTATAACTTAGTCTTTGCCATAAAATTTTTCACTTCACGTTACTAGTATGCTTTGTCAGGATTAGAAACTGTTAACATGCAACAATGTTTTGAAGTTCACTATCCAGTCTAGAACCTAGGGAACATATTTAGACAGTAATTACGAGTGCATTGTTATAGTGAACATATGACACATTGTTATTGTGTGTGTACATTCTTGCTTGTTAGTTGCACAATTACGTAACGACTATAAGGCTGACATACTTAGAACATGTACTGGTACTGCTAATGAGATTTTAATGCAACATTTTGGTTTACTTGAAAATACATTCTAAATTTAAAGTACTTTGTGAGAGATACCAGATGACACAGTGGTTAGTTTATTTGACAGCTACTGATATGTGACACAATTTACATTGCTGCTTTTGCGGTGTATCTGTTTTATATCTGCACAGTTTTTCTGTATTATTCTGGAAAGTAAAACATGTTTTAGTAGTAACTTTTGTGGTATAGCTACAATGAGATAGCCTTTTCTGTAGCACAACAATACGTTACATTATAGTACTTTCTTGATCACAGTAAGGTACGTAATAACTACGATATCTACACGCAAAGCATTTCACTTTAGTTTATGATGATGTAAGTACATTGACTTCAGCAGAACTTTGCTTACAGAGGACGATAACTACGACACTTCCACAGAATTATCTTACAGCAAGATGCACATTTAGCGCTACAGGACACGCATTTGAGTGATTAATTTTGTACTTAAACCATTTATTTTTCAAGATTTTTCAATTACAAAGAAAGTTTTCCATAATAAATTTCATTCCATTGCTGTAATCTGTAACACCTGAGGGTATAATTACATTAATCCTCAGGGGGGGGGGGGTACACGCTTACTTTGTGTACCATGTGTGTGGCAAGCACAAGGAGCCCTAGCTAATATGGTATTTGCTTATACAACTTTACACATCGGTACCATATTTCTCTAACACAGAATTACACAGCTATCTGATCATTTAACTGAGAGAGACAAATATTTATTTTACTACATCAGTGACAGATGTTTACGTAATTACACAGTTGGATAACTTCACACTTATGAAATTGTATTTTGTCTGTACTTTGTGAAATGTTCATATTTTTTCGGAACCATTGTGATACTATGAGAGCTTTGAATGATCTATTTGGTATGGGATCATGATTTTTAAAGTACGTTTGAGGTAGATGAAATTTTTGACATGAGCAGAGAATTTTTTTTAGGTTTTGAAATTATTGGAGGAAGCTATGACGATTTTGAGATTTGGCTGAGGTTTTATGATGTTATGATGACAATGACGCTGTTGCGGTATGTTTATGATCAATAAGCTGATGCTATATGACGAATTTGATTATGCTACGTATTTATTATGATGAAATATTGAAGAAGTGTCTACGAATATGTATATGTGTAAGAAAGCAAGGAATAATGACTAGTGGTTAGGGACTCTGGTTGTGAAAAAGGATGTTGGAAATGGAGAATCGTACTTTAAGAGTTATGAAATGTGTGTATATGCGTGAATGTATCACTATGCTGGCGAAAATTTTTTGGACACTGTTATATTTACAGGATTTTGTTTCTACAGATTTGAAACGCAAATTCTCGACCTGTGAAATTTTTATATGAGACTGTCACTGCAGTGCAAACTGGTGTCGTAAATATTTCGGTAAGAAAGTTAAGTGACCACCTGCACATAATGCGTCGTGGGCACCCAGCTGCACGATAGTCGCCTGGAAAAAAAACATTAGTGTGTGCCTTTCAGAGGCACAGGTGGAGAAAAAAAAAGAGGCCATTATCCTCGCTATTGACATTCCTTTGTAGAAAGCATCGTAAATACGACACGCTCAAGCTTGAAAACATATTATTATACTGTGGAGCTCTTAATTTATGATATTTACTAAAATGCCTAATGAAATGATGAGAAACATTTTACATCTACTGTCTTTCTAGTTGAGAGATTGCTCATTTTGTTTAATATCTAGTTTCTAGCTGCACTGCAGCATTGGTTAAAATAAAATTTAATAGATGTACTAATATAGATATTTTATGCCTACAGATCCAGTAAACAGTGATTTTATGATCTACTTCCAAAAAAAACGAGGGAGCACAAAAAGACATTTCCCTTCACAGGAATTGCATACATAATTTTTGTCAATGACTGGTAACTTTTTAGTAGTGTAAGTTAAGGTGAAGCATCACTCTAGTATTAAGTTGTGACATAGGTATTAAACATGGCCATCTTTACTGTAATATTTTTTCTGCTTGAGCTTTGTCATGTTTAGGTACAAGTTATTGCATTTGCTGCTGCTGTGTGCCAGGCATAGTGCTACTGAATTGCACTTTGTATTACTCTGTTAAGCCAGCTTTACTACTGCTTTATTTTTCTTTTTGCTGCACATTGGCTCATATTAGTGATAATGTTGCATTTGCTTTGCTAACTTAGATATAACTTACATATATTGCTGCTTGCTTTGCCAATTTGCATTTTATTGTCATTGGTGTTTGTGTTAATTGTTTTGTGCTGCTGCATTGCGTCGTCCCTTAGTTTAGCATCTGAGCTCAGTAGATTTAAGTTAGCTTAAGAGGGGGTAGACTATATAAGAAACTAACTATGATGAATTGGAAGAAATGCATTGAGAAGCTATAAGAAAATGGTTTGGCCAAAAAAGTAGTGTACAGTGGAGAAAAACTATTTTTTAAAGAGGATGTGAACAGAATACAGAAAGCATGCTTGGATAGGATTTTTTTTGGCTGGAGCAAATGTTGAAATAAGAGGGACGATCTATGGAATGAAGTTTTGGGTTGGACTGCAGTACCAAATGTTACACTGAAAACAAACCCTGTCCTTTCCTTTAGTGTTATCCCGCTATGTATTTGTGTTCCCTTGTGTATTTGTTTTCTTCCTGTCTCTGTGTACTGTTTCATAGAATTTTTTCTCTTCTAATACTCAGCTACATTCACTATGATGAGGAATACTGTTATCCTCAAATATAATTTGCATTAATAATATGTTATTTACTTTTTAAAGATGTTTAGACATTATTTATTGTTTTGTTTTAATGCTCATGTGTGAAGTTGATGTTTCAAAAGTTATTCTGATCTTTTATGTATGAACTTATGTCATAATTCCTGTAAACTGATGTATATGTATATTTCTATTCTTTTGTAAAACCGGTATTACTACAAATGTTATCTGTATTGTTATGTCTTTAATGATGTATTTTATACCTTTGTTATTGTATTCTCATGTTATAATATTGTAATTGACACCAGTTCATCAAATTAAGTAACTTGCAAGCATTCATTTCACTACACACATTTCTGTTGGTCATAGTACATGCACAATATGTGAAAAAAAGAGGACTGTTAGTGTCTGGACGTGTGTTGACAATTCAGCAAGGGACTGGTTAACAGCATTGCTGGTTCTAAGGACAATTCAAAAACTTTGTGAGTGCACAAGTGGTGGTTTATGGACTTGCCATATTCTCCGCAAGACGCTTCGATGGTGATTGTGCACCTGCACAGTCGCAACAGATGGCTGTTGGCCGTCTCTACAAGGACTACAGTGGGTGTACACCTTTGATGACTCACCAAGACCATTGTTTCTACAAGGACTGCAGTGGGTCTGCACCTCTGGTGGCCCACCAATACCAAAATCTCTAACAAGACTACAGTAGTCTGCTCTGTGTTGACCTACCTACCAATGTTCTTCAAAACTTCGACTGACTCTGCTGTAGGTTTGCTCTGTTGTGGCCCCTTACCGTCTGCATGTCAAGAGTCAGCACTGTCTTTCCGTTGGAAGGACAACACTACTTCTTCAAGACTGCATGGAAATCCACAACTTCCGTGTGCATTTTCTTTTACTGCTCAGACTTTGAGAAAAACACTGCAATTTTACTATTATGAAGGATCAGGACTGTCTTTATGGACTGTGAGAAAATTTTAGCTTTTGACCAACATTGTATCAATAAGTGTGTGCATTTGATTTCTTTGTTATTGTAATAGTGAAAAATTTTTTAACAAATATGTATTGGCCAGTGCCCAAAACAATTTGTAAAATTTTTTGTGGGGAGCATGGGGGCTATGTAAGTAGGCTGTTTAGGTTTTCTTATTGGTAACGCCACGTAGCGCTCTGTATGAAAATCACTGGCTGCGCTATGTGCAGTCTGTGGCTAGTTTGCATTGTTGTCTGTCATTGTAGTGTTGGGCAGCTGGATGTTAACAGCGCGTAGCGTTGCGCAGTTGGAGGTGAGCCGCCAGCAGTGGTGGATGTGGGGAAGTGAGATGGCGGATTTTTGAGAATGGATAATCTGGAGGTGTGTCCATCAGAAACAGTACATTTGCAAGAATGGATGTCATGAATTGCTATATATATTATGACTATTAAGGTAAATGCATTGTTTGTTCTCTGTTAAAATCTTTCATTTTCTAACTATGCCTATCAGTGGTTAGTGCCTTCAGTAGTTTGAATCTTTTTTTTAGCTGGCAGTAGTGGCGCTCGCTGTATTGCAGTAGTTCGAGTACTGAAGATTTTTGTGAGGTAAGTGATTTGTGAAACGTATAGGTTAATTTAGTCAGGGCCATTCTCTTGTAGGGATCACTGAAAGTCAGATTGCGTTGCGCTGAAAAAAAAAATTGTGTGTCAGTTTAAGCACAGTCATGTATAATTTTTCTAAGGGGACGTTTCAAAGGATCTTTCTTTCTACGTATTCGCAGCACACTACACCTGTCCTTTAGGAGAAATTTAATATTGTAAATAAATGTGGGCAGGTGCCAACGAGGGTACTGTCGAACTTGGGGTTTTAGGGGCACCCTTTTCCGTTCACTCACTCATGTTTTTAACGTCACTTGCCTCCCTGAGTGGGAGGGCGTGAAACAGGGGGGTGAGAAAGCATAAGTTCATTCAAATTTCGTTGAAGGATTTGGAACGGTCCTTAGTGGTTCCAACTTGCACATGGGAGCACACGGAACTCCAAAGGGGTGTTCAACGGGGATGCAGCCTTACAGTGTCCGAGTGGTTGAACCACCCAGGAGTGACAGATGTGTCAATGGTTATCAAAAACGTAGGCCTGATGTTCATAACCATAAGATCTGTCGTTTTCGAACGCGAAATATGCAAGTACCAACCCCCAAGAAAAGGACTGGTTTAATTGATGCTCTTTATGCAACCCTCTGAGACCTTTTCGCGTCGATTGTGAGCGATGACGTGTCCGAAATGTTTTCCTCGGCCATCTATAAGAAAACCGAGTGATATCAACTCAGGTGTCGCTGTTCTGATCTCCATCGCAGAGGTGTCAAAGGAAGAGGGCAGGGAGGAGGTGCGACGACTTCATACCGTGCGACACTTCGGCGGTGGTTTTGGGCAACATTTTGGTGCAGTTTGGTGACAATGTGGCACTATAACCCACGTTTCATTTCAGGTGAACTTCTGAGCTTTGGCGATGTTTTGCTTGTGTCGACACCTTTCTGTTCGAAGCGCCTTCGAGGCCTGTGGTTGCAAGACACTATGCTCTTGCACCCACCGTTACATAGGAACTAGCCGGTTTCGCTAAATTGGCGCTGCAAAGTTGCGAATGACGTTTGGTACGGAACATTTTCAGCGGGATATTTCGCACGATACAATCGCACTGCTTCTGGTGCACTGCAATTGGCCGTGCCATAAATCAAATGAATCTCAGCCATTTCGCGGTAGGTACAGCTAGCCACGTTACTCCCAAAACTTTCACGGCTTGAATATGGACGGTCTTCGTGCTTCTCCGCCTTGTCAGTTTGTGAACCTTTTTCTTAATAACACCGTAGACGGTTACTGAACAACAGTAACAGGGTCTCAGGTTCCTTTGTCTGTTTTACCTTCACTGTACCTCACAGCTCGTCGTATATTTTTGCTCCTACATTCTTTGGCGCAGAATGTTGTCGGGAGCTCATCCGGTTCTTGTCAGAGACCGTCACTGTCGCTAATTCGACAGCTCGGGCGATCACTTTACGCAGCACAGCGTTCTTCAAAGTTGCATTCCCGGGTTCGATTCCCGGCGGGGTCAGGGATTTTCTCTGCCTCGTGATGACTGGGTGTTGTGTGATGTCCTTAGGTTAGTTAGGTTTAAGTAGTTCTAAGTTCTAGGGGACTGATGACCATAGCTGTTGAGTCCCATAGTGCTCAGAGCCATTTGAACCATTTTTCAATGTTGCATGAACGTGCGGGTCCGCATGCAGGTACTTATAACTGTGCATCAGTTTACCATAAACTTAAAGTCTACGTTTGCCAGTAGATATTCTCAACACTTTTATATCACAAGAGGAATCGTTTCGTTATTTTCTGTTTTCAGCGTGAACTCTTGTGTTTTTATATGAAATGCTGAGACTGTGAAACTACATTTGACCTTTAAGAATTCCCCTGCGATGCTAAAAATGTCTGAACCCGTCTCATTTAACAATTACTTTGCTTTCCATAGTCCATCAAACTTTGAAATGCAGCTGCAGTTCACAGTAAAGTCCTGGTTATTGCTTAAAGGAATGGACCTGACTCTAAATGTTGAAAAGCTAATACAAGGAATTATGAAGCGAACAATGTTATTTTTATTGAACATAGACGTTGATACCTTAACACAGGGCGATGCAGTTGGAAAGGAAATGCTAATAATGTCTTACAATTTGCTATACCCACGTAAACTACCACTGACTGCAGAATAAACAAAAGACCCATAAATGTGCTTAATAGCGCCAGTGAAACTACCTAAGCGCTTGTCGAGTTCCCCTTGGTAAGTACGTGAATTACTTCAGAAAATTAAGACCCTAACTCGAAACAAACAATGTCTTGTACAAGTACTGTACATGTATATGTTTACCATCATTCTAAAACTCAGATTCAGAGAAAAGCTGCAAGTTACAAGATCGGCACCGGCATCTATGATTGGCTCTGAGACAGAGTTTCAAATCGACCATTAGCCTAAAACCTTGTCTGCTTGAAAAGAAGCACAGACCGATTGTTCCGTCTCCGTGGTTCTAACACGAAGTATTCCCTCGCTTAAGCTCCAAGATGAAATGTTCATCCCCTCTCCTGAAAACTTTTCACCACGACATACACTCCTGGAAATGGAAAAAAGAACACATTGACACCGGTGTGTCAGACCCACCATACTTGCTCCGGACACTGCGAGAGGGCTGTACAAGCAATGATCACACGCACAGCACAGCGGACACACCAGGAACTGCGGTGTTGGCCGTCGAATGGCGCTAGCTGCGCAGCATTTGTGCACCGCCGCCGTCAGTGTCAGCCAGTTTGCCGTGGCATACAGAGCTCCTCCGCAGTCTTTAACACTGGTAGCATGCCGCGACAGTGTGGACGTGAACCGTATGTGCAGTTGACGGACTTTGAGCGAGGGCGTATAGTGGGCATGCGGGAGGCCGGGTGGACGTACCGCCGAATTGCTCAACACGTGGGGCGTGAGGTCTCCACAGTACATCGATGTTGTCGCCAGTGGTCGGCGGAAGGTGCACGTGCCCGTCGATCTGGGACCGTACCGCAGCGACGCACGGATGCACGCCAAGACCGTAGGATCCTACGCAGTGCCGTAGGGGACCGCACCGCCACTTCCCAGCAAATTAGGGACACTGTTGCTCCTGGGGTATCGGCGAGGACCATTCGCAACCGTCTCCATGAAGCTGGGCTACGGTCCCGCACACCGTTAGGCCGTCTTCCACTCACGCCCCAACATCGTGCAGCCCGCCTCCAGTGGTGTCGCGACAGGCGTGAATGGAGGGACGAATGGAGACGTGTCGTCTTCAGCGATGAGAGTCGCTTCTGCCTTGGTGCCAATGATGGTCGTATGCGTGTTTGGCGCCGTGCAGGTGAGCGCCACAATCAGGACTGCATACGACCGAGGCACACAGGGCCAACACCCGGCATCATGGTGTGGGGAGCGATATCCTACACTGGCCGTACACCACTGGTGATCGTCGAGGGGACACTGAATAGTGCACGGTACATCCAAACCGTCATCGAACCCATCGTTCTACCATTCCCAGACCGGCAAGGGAACTTGCTGTTCCAACAGGACAATGCACGTCCGCATGTATCCCGTGCCACCCAGCGTGCTCTAGAAGGTGTAAGTCAACTACCCTGGCCCCGCAAGATCTCCGGATCTGTCCCCCATTGAGCATGTTTGGGACTGGATGAAGCGTCGTCTCACGCGGTCTGCACGTCCAGCACGAACGCTGGTCCAACTGAGGCGCCAGGTGGAAATGGCATGGCAAGCCGTTCCACAGGACTACATCCAGAATCTCTACGATCGTCTCCATGGGAGAATAGCAGCCTGCATTGCTGCGAAAGGTGGATATACACTGTACTAGTGCCGACATTGTGCATGCTCTGTTGCCTGTGTCTATGTGCCTGTGGTTCTGTCAATGTGATCATGTGATGTATCTGACCCCAGGAATGTGTCAATAAATTTTCCCCTTCCTGGGACAATGAATTCACGGTGTTCTTATTTCAATTTCCAGGAGTGTGGAAGTAAAATCAAGTATTGACGCCACGCTTGGTAGCCGTGCTGTCTTAGGCGCCTTGTCACGGTTCGCGCGGCTGCTACCGACGGAGGTTCGAGTCCTCCATCGGGCATGAGTGTGTGTCTCGTCTTTAGCGTAAGTTAGTTTAAATTAGATTAAGTAGTGTGTAAGCTTAGCGACCGATGACCTCAGCAGTTTGGTCCCAAACGACTTACCACAAATTTCCAAAAATGTATAACGGTATGCACTAACACTGATGTTTGATTCAGTTGCATGCATGCATTCATACTTCGCTAGTAATTTGAGTTGATTTGGTAATCTAATTTTAATAGTAGATTATTAATCAAGTTACAGAGAAGTTTTGAAATAGGTCTTCCGTAACATCATCCTTTGCTTCATTTAAAAAATGTTGCTGATGTATTCATTCTGGGACTTATCTATAGCAGAAGCACATAAAAGAAATTTTAGTTGTGCTTTAGATTTTTTTCCTTCTTCCTTTTTATTCTCATTTGCTGTTGTTAGAGTAAGTTTTTATTTGGGTACATGCAAACTAGATTACTTTCATACTTACTTCCTAATCTTACAATTATTGCAAATGGCATTGCTTTCAAATTCTCAGTCACATGTGAACGGCTTATTAATCGAAAGTCAGTCACACTGACAAAAGAATAAATAAAAATTGAGTAAACACTCACTCGTACTATATTAGAATGACTTATCACTCCAGTGACAAAAGCAGTGAAGAACAGAACACACTTAAATACATTGATAAGTTATACAAAACGTCATACATGAATAGAGAAGTTGATATGAAAATGTAACGAAAATTCTAAACGTGATAAAATATCACCACTCGTGTTATTATGTGACAGACGTATGTCCAACTTGATAAATCTTATGCAGGTGGTGTCATATTTAAACTAATCTACAATATCTAGCTAAGTAGCTCCCACCGAGTCGAACGACCTTCAATTACTACCGACCTACGATAAAACATTACAAGTTTATGACAAAGAACAACATTTAACACCTCTGATGGTGAGCATAATAGTTCCATCATTACATAAGAGTCTCGCATATGAGTAATTAAATAGTTCTAGAAAACTGACGAACAGGCCAATTCCCAAAACTGGAATGTAAAACATTTTGAACAAAAATACATACTCTCGCTGGAAATACAACATTGAGATAAACACACTTATTACATTCAAAAATATGTATAGTGTCCCTGAAAATACATGTGAAAAACAGAGTTACACTCACTGGTTAAGGTCAACCATACAGTTTATTACACGAATTGTCCAGACTACAATTCTGACTTGGGAAATGAATCATTACGCTAAAATTAATTTTTGCTGAGGTGTAATTCATCAGTTCATAGAAACGCAATACAACTTGCGACCATGACTGTAGTTTTTATAAGAAGCTTCCCCACACATCCGTGTTTGGTTATTAAGGGTCAGCGATTTAGATGTTGCATGTCCATATCCGTCTGATATAAACACAAAAATATTTAAACTTTTTAGTATGTAGTAGAGTGTTGTTCGTATTCATGATCGTAGTACAGGGGTCATATAACAGTGACGCATAGAAATGTCTATATAGTAAGCTTCTACAAGTGTTCGTTCTCACTGAGTAACAAATAAAGTAAAAATAGCACTGTTCGTCAAGACTGTCAGAGTCAAACTTTTTATGTGTAGATAGTCTCTGCATGTTATGTGTTCACCAATGTTAAAGCTCTGAAATGATTGGCATGCTAGAGGGAATCGTGATATACAGATATGTCTAGTTCTGCATGGGCAACGCGATAGTGAAGTATCTTGTGTCCACATATAGAAACCACACAAAGTAATTGTTGTTCCAGATGAAATCACAGCCTGCCTGGTCCTTCTCATAGCAGTTGACGGAGGTGTCGTCGAGGCGTAGCCTCCTGACGTTGCTGAAGGGCGTTGGTTAAGGTGCTACCTCATGCGATCAAGTGGCAGGAGGGCTGCTGACGACCACGGTGTACACTGGTCCTCCTATAGCATTCAGCTGTGGCGTAATGCATTAGGTCTGTGGCACAGGTTGTTAAGTGCTGGCAGTGCCACGCAGCCAGTGCGGGGTGTCGTTGACCAGCAGCTCAGCTGCGGGCAGACCGCTGCGGACACAGGTGGGCCTGGCATAGGGAGACCATTCGTGCACTGCCATGCAGTGAGCCAGAAATAGTCTGCACCCTCCCAATAAGAGAATATTAGCCTCTGGCAGCTGGCTTTTCCCTTCTTGAATCCTGCATCATCACATGGTGTGATTGCCCTCACAATTCTGTTTTAGACACCTACATTAGATATATATAACACATTTTATAAAACATTAGCTTGATAATAATTTACCATCCACTAATTATCAGTCCACTGACCATCAGTTAACGCTGATAGAGTAACGTCTTTACAATGCAACAAAAATGTTACTGTGATCATTAGAAATCCACAGCCTGCTAAACCACAAGCAAGCTGGTACAAAATGGGTCAGTAACAAATATCACATACTTTTACTTTTTTTCTTGTCAAGATATTGGTTGTGGATGGGTGTGTTGATTTGTTAGAGGGTGTGCTGTTCGGTCTTGCACGTGGCTGTCTACTAACACCTCAGAATTGGTTAATACTCTGAAGATATCCAGCAATTTATGTGCTGTTAAACTAATTATGGCTTCAGGCTATCTATTACCTAATATACCAACAGCTGCTCACTTCTATCTCTATGTATGAAGCTCCTCTTTCCATTACAAATTACGTCACTGCCCTCCCCTTAATACTTGTTACTGAAAACATAATAGACAACAAAAGCAACGCACAACATCAGAATTGTAAGACTGATTACTCGTTAGCCTAGTCTCGTACTTGGTGAGTTTTCGCTTTATCTCTCCTTCACTGGAGCTTTTTATTTTTATTTTATTTCATCCATGTACTGATTTTATGAATATCTATGTCATTGTTTATGAATTATCTCGCATTCGGACTTCTTGCTTATGCCAGCTGTACTCTCGGTGAACAGCATAGTAAACACATCCAAATCTTACATACTCGGTTCACTGGACTCATTTACCTGTACACAGAGTGATGCAACTATATCCTTACTCTTAACAGCTTAGCGCATCCCACAACAGGCTCTTTCAATAAACATTACTAAAAGGGATCCACAATAGCTCGATGCTTCTCCATTACTGGCAAATCATTAGTCAGTGCTCAGCTACCACTGCCTCAATTTAAGAAAAAAATCATCCCCAAAGGCATAGTGCTACTTTCTGACCGGAAAATCATGGCTCAGTGCATCTCACAACTGATTCCTAATCAAAACTCTAATACACAAATGCCGTTCATGGGCAATTTCATCTGACACTTTATCCAATGCTTCCGTCCTTGTTATTTTCCACACAGCTACAGTGATTCCAACTTCCACGGGAACTCATCCATCAATTACTATTTAAATACGCATTAATTTATATTTCTTGCTCTTCTAAATTTACGTCCTTCCATGAGTGTGGGACCGGCCGTATCATCTCAGACTCGCAGTACTTTGTTTGACATAGAAAATCAGCTGCCAACGTTCTTCATGGTTTCTATCTCTACAACATTGTCATGGGTAACTCATATTTCACAGCATGGTCTAGAATAGATGTAGAGAAACCTGAGCCGGAAATATTTACTTTTCCATTACCTCTTTCTTGTCCTAAAGGAAACTTCATCACAGCCAGTGAAACTTATCTCCCTTATCGCTCCTTTTTACTTTTAATGATATCTCTTAGTCTCCTCCGCATTTCTTTCCACCGCTAATTTCACAGCCATATCATCGCATCTTTGTCAGACAGGTGTATTACTAATGATTTCCCATCTATGGACTGTTGATTCAGCAGAACTATTCTTAGCATAGTACCTATCATGCCATGGGGCAAGTTGTTAACAGTATTCTGAAATTCTGTTAGATATTTGTTCCAGGTTTTCTATTCCTTATGAGCATACAACTAGTATATCTTCATAATCTCTCTCATGATCTTTTTGGCAGGGATCGAGTCCAGATGGCAGCTCGATATCTGCAAAGTGTGTCTTTTATTATGTGCCATGAAATTTTTATGGGTCCAAGAACGAAACTGTTGACCATTGTGAGATAGAACCCTTTTGACTCATCTGACCTCATTAAAGAAATGCTTGTCGAATGGCTTTGTCACTAACTTGCCACTGACATGTCTCAGGGGAGTTACAGTTACGAACTTCGAAGTGAGCTCAACCATTAGAAGAATGTACTGGTGTCTGCTACGCAACCTAAGCACTAGATGAAAAAGGTCAGTAGCTACAACATTTCATAAACCCTTTCGTGCTATGAGGAACATTGCTGCTCGATAAGTGACTGTGGTCTGGTCTTTTTGCATAGTACACAACAACCTAGCACTCTTATGTTGAGCCTATATATGTTTTAAAAATTAAGGAAGACAGTGCATTTTTATAACATTTTCATGGCCCGAAATGTGAATTACTGAAGCCAGTGTACCGGACAAGCTTGTTGACAAACTCGGTTTGCACACACTAGCCAACTGCTTTCATCCAGATTAGTTTACCTATACAATATATTGTGCCTAATTAAGTTGTAGTATCAGCCCCAAGGCTGAGAAAAATACCTCCGCCCCTCATTTCGACATACATGTATCACTTAGTAACTTACATCTATAGATAACTGCAAACTACTGTGGTTAATAATACTAAAAATAAAAGTAATAAATACGTCATATTGAACTCACCACACACACGTCAGGCAAAGCTGTTTACAGTGTCCTTTCTTTGTAGCAAATTCGCCGATCACATCTTCAGAGGCTAGTTGCGGTCTTATGTAAGAATTCCTACAGAAGATAGCATGATTGTTGACTTTACCCTGCAACGTGGATGAGCGCAAATAATTCTTGAGTCTTTTAAGGAGCGAGAAAGAACGCAGTGGGTAGAAAAATATTCGTAGTGCCATTTCCAAATTAGGAATCACTTCCTGAATGTGGTTTTCACTCAAAGTACTTATGGAGGAAATTTTCATTTCGTTGCTCTTCAAATATGTTTTAAAATGAATAAATCCATCACCCGCAAATTCTTCCAACTCGCCTTCGTAACACTGTTGTACTTCTCTAGCACATTTCAATAGCTACGTGTTGTCTCGTTCAGAAAGAATACATACGAACTCAAAATTGAAATAACACTCTTCCGACAGTTTTTTCTTCTTTTCTCCAGTCAGATATCAATCTGTCTATAACAACCAGAAATTTATTCATCCGCAAATTTTCCTTTCCTTCACAAGTAGTATCAACCTGGGCCGTTTTGCCCACTTTCAGTTTTTTTGACTTTTTCCTCTTTATGGCTTTTTTACACGTATTTATGTTACTCTTTTCAGTGCCAGCATTGCAAGTATGTCATACATGGAACGATTCTTTCGAACGTATTCCAGTAAAGAACCGTACGACTTTATTACAGTACCAGATCATTTCTAGCATCAAATCTTTCCAATAAAGTTGATCAAAAAGTTTATTTGTATTCCCTGGCACAGTACTCGTTAAAGCCTGTGCTATGGTAAGTGAGCGAGATTCACCTTATGAGACAGGATTTTCGCATAGATAGCGACCGTGTATACCTAAATGGTGGCAAATCAGACTTACATATACTCTGTAATAACAATGACCCGTCAAGTAAGTTCGAAATGCAATCACACGTCAGGATGGATCAAAAACAACCCAGAAGATGCTACTAATGTGATAATAATACGGTCGCCAGCCTAATTAGGCATTAACTGAGTTTCTTCCCCATACAAGTTGGTATATATTCATGCAAAACAACAAGTTGTAACACTGCATAATATAGTAGAATTTTAGAACCAGAAAATCTATTGAACCGATAGTTTCACATTCTGTACTGATATGGAAAATCATGAATACATAACACTACACTATAATGTTTACTAAAAAACCTTATACTGTTTATTAATCTAATTAAAATCGGGCATAGGTTACCCTAGAATTTGTACTTTCGTGCCACACACAATATGTCAATTTTAATAAAGATAAAACACTGATAAATTTTGACTTTTATACTGACTTTAACGTTTGCTAGTCAAACCAATTTAGAACACCTCAGAATTCAAATGAATGAGGAAGGGGGTGGGGGGGGCTAAAACTGTTATGATCGCTGTATTTAAAAAAATTCATTACTGAATTTATTATTCATTCAAGATTTCCAGTATATAAGTTACTACTCTTTTCTTCTTATTTTCTGCTCATTTAAACACCTTTAAATCTGTCTCGAAATAATAAACTTCATTACTATGTCAATACCAAAGTCATCTTTCGACTTCGTTACACCTTCGCTATTCATTTACTGGTTCATTAACAAAACATTTCTTTAAACATCATTCTAATATAGCTAGTTCTGCAAATAATTATTATTAACACAAATTTTAATTTTCATTTCGGTACACTCGGATTGCACAACGTTTGGAAAGGACCATGTCTAGGTCGGTTGTGAGGATAATTAAATGATGGAAAAGTTCTATTAAAATTTAGGTTATTATTGCACCAAACAAACACAGTTCACTCTCTGATCCATAAGAATACAGTACTAAAAGTTTCAACCTGCTAGTATCGATGCGGCGGTTGGCGAGCGGCAAGACGGCGAGGCACAGAGCACACATACAACCACAGCTATGGCTCTTGACGTATCGGCACTTTAATTCTTCTTAGCGTCTCAATACTTTTCCATTTAGTGCCTATGGAATTTTGTCATGCTGTGTGGGCGTTGGAACAGCATACCCGAGGCTCAGTGAAGCTATGTCTTCCAGGAGAGCCTCCTCGCTCCAGAAGGTGTTGCTCAAACCAGTGCCAAACTCCAACTACTTCAGTGCCCGTTGTGCCGTGCAGTGCCCGCGCGCATTTTCCGCGATCGCCTGCCATCCACCTTTTACCGCTCTCTGACAGACCGGGTATTCACCCAAGGTTTTGCATTCTAGATATCCTAACACATTGCCTAGGTATGGACTAGACGCACAGTTACAATTTTAAATATCTTACAACAGTTTCAACATTTCTTACATTTCAATTCTATTACAATATTGCTTGACAATTGACAATACAACAATAATATTCACATTGAAACTTATTTACAGTTTTCTTAAAATAATGGCATGAAACAAAAAGAAATGAAATCAGGACATCAATTACACAAGTTTATCGAAAAATCAGATGGAAAGAATTGCTTATATGTACAATAGCACAGAGTCGTTGTTGTTACAACATGATCGCAGTTTCTAGACTCTGCAGACTCCTCGAGATTCGAGTCGCCTCGCATCTCCGTGAAGCCCTTTGAGTTTCATCATTCTGAATAGCTTCCAAAGCTGATATTGCTTCTACCCGGTTAGCAACGAGACTATAGCAGGCGTCCTAATGCCCTGACCAGAGTGATCCACATCGTTTTACAGAAACTGTAGTACTTCATTTTGAATGCAAAATATTCCAATGGCTCGTCCAAAAAGAGAGTAAAGCGTAAACTTGTTGCAACAAAAGGTAAAACGAAACTGCCGCAAGATAACACTCGCAGCCCACGATCCTACAAAGTTAACGGAGTGATCTGCACACGGAATATACACAAGTATTGATTTGTATTATTCCAACCTGGATATCAAAATAAGTACTCGCCATGTTGCTTGCATTGTCATATGACTGACCCCTGCATAAGTGATTGTCCAAATCGTATTTACTCAATAAATTTATTAATTAATCAGCTAATTCTTGTGATCTGTGTCCCGAATTTGGGACAAAATAGATAAATCTTTCAACAGGGAGCCCACCTTTTGATCAATACCTTATAACAGAACACAGCTGATTCACATGTGACGTATCTGGAGTGAAGTCTAATATGGTGGAAAGGTATTTAGTTTCGTTTACTTCGGCTAAAATATACTTCACCATACTTTCTGCCAGAATTTATATGAACTCCATTTTCATTTATTTCCATGAAGTTCAATATGTTTAGCTAGAAAACGATCGAACTTTGTGATAGTTGTTGTTACATCTCGAAATTTGCTCATTGTGTTGGTTCAGAATCGTAGTTGTGAGCCCTGAAAGATAGGTCTTGTATGGAAAATTTTTTGACTAAAGCAAAAACTCATTTTAGCACGTTCCTCCAGTGTTTTACTCCTGTATCAAGCTGAGACGAAAGTTTCTTTCTTATTGTCCGCGTGAGTTGTCCTCTAGCTTCTAAAGTTAACACAAATTTCCTTTGTTCAGCTGAATTTTCACGGACGGTAAATCAGGTTTGACCTTTTTTCCAGTCATTACATTTTGCAAATTGTGACGTTCCGTTAAACAATAACCAAGGGACACAGAACACACTACGCTTCCGTACGCTATACTAATAATAGTTCCAGTTGTTTCTGATCATTCCTTGTGGTTCTGAAAACCAAATCTTTATTTAAGTACTTCGGAAAGTCAATGTGTTGCCTGCAGGAATTACTGACCACCATCCGACTTCCGTGCCACATGACCCTGTTGAGGGACATAATCGCTGAGACTTTCATACGTTCAGGTCACAGGATTATCGGAAACTGTATCAGTATCACCATTCGGATTATATGTTAGTTGGGCAAACTGAAACGATTGTTTTCATCGTGCTGGAACTAGCTGGCTGAGTTACATTTTTAAATAGCACATCAATTTTAGTATTTTTGTCACAATTTCATATTTCTTTATTGTCTTATTTGTAACCATTTTCTGGTACCGAGAACCACTTACTCTTCTCTGATTGTCACACATTTTAATTCATACTAAAATATAAATCACAAATGAAACACTAAACAACTGTAACAGTTTCAACTTAAAATGAAATGCCAGCCAAGCTGCCGGCCTTTAGAATGACTGGCGATATATCCTTTGCATTTGAAGTTCGGTAGGGAATTTTTTAAATATCGGTACTGGCTACTCCTGCAACAGTGTCAGCGGAGTCCCCCATCACAAAGCTTAATTATTTCGAGCAACGAGATTTACTTACCTAACGTAGACCACGAGAGAAAGCACGACGCTGAATAAAATGAATACTGGTCACATAGTCACGACGTGACGTCGTTACAAAAATAAAACTTGCCCTTTTCCATTGCTTAACAAAACAGTTCATTAAATTTGAGCTGATTGTTTCCAATGTTATTTATATCCATTTAATTGTGAGTTCGCACTCTCCATTCAAGAGCTGTAAGTAGCATGCTTAAGAAACAGTAACAGCTTACAAGCCACCCAGCAAAATCTGTCGCCCCCTAAAATCCGCCGACCTAAGCAGCTGCCTATTCCGCCTAAGCTTAAACACTCCTCTGAATTTATCGGAAATTGACTGCTTCGTCATCTTCCCGCTTTAATTTAATGTCCTTTAAGATGGAATCATCGTTCTTTCCCAAGGCCAGCACATATGGTTCTACAAATCTCTTGAAAATCACCTCTTGCAAGACACATAAACGACAAGGAACCGGAATTCTTTAAGGTAAAGCACCCGTCGGGCAAGTCGCCCATGTGTCAGTTTCGCGCTCACCACAAGTTCAAGAGCTTGATGATCATTGTGGACATTCTTCTCACTAACAGATATCTAGTCTTGATAAACCTCGAAATAACTGCCTATGCCTGCAGCTTAGTCACTGAGTAATTCCTTTAGGCATTACTCAGCAGGCAAATCCTGAATGCGATAGTCTGTTTCACTGCTTCTCCATCTTATTCCAAATCTTAGAAAATGTAGACTCCAAGGCACATCTGTGACACGCCTGTAGACGTAAAAACGTCTCTATTCAAGTGAAGGTGCAACTTAAGTGGTGCTTCCAACAGTGCTTCTTTCGCTGGGTCGAATTCGTGATATGTAGCCTCTGTCTAAGTCCATGTGACGTTCAACCCCGTCAAACAACACAGATTTGTTGTTGTGACTGTTTCTTTAGTAAAATGCTTATAAAAATTCATGAGGCCCAACAAGGTATGTACTTGTCTTTCTGTCATTGGTACTCAGTATTTTGCTGTTGCGTTCAGTTTGCCTGAGTCTGGCCGAATATCGTCTGCAGATATTAGGGTGACCTTGGAAGCCTACCTCCCTGCGTCTAAAACTTCAGTTACAATGACCATGATTGTCTGATCCTTTAAAGAGCTAATAATCTGCACAAAAATTCGTTGTGATCCTACCACGTACTTCCATGATGCGTACCTCAAGTGCGACGTCACCTCGTCTCTTAGTGTTACCGGGCTTACGGAACCCAGCTTCCTAATGAAAACAGACGCTGACACATTTACTTCGAATGGTAATTTTCTAATTTGATAGCACCGCCTGAAACACAAAGGTGCCGTGTATAGTCGACACACAGGGTGCAACTCAACTTCCCAGTAACTGCTGACAGGCATTCTTCTAAGTTTTCTGGTGTATCAGTTTCAGTCTCAATTACACTATTGATTTTAAGTGAATCAAGCGCTGTCCGAATAGGCAAGTCCTTGCCATTTTACAGCCGGGGCTATTGTAAGAGCTGATCGACTCTTCAATAGTATATTCTTGTAACATGTCTTTAATCTCTTTCTGTACTCTATCTTTGTACTCCAGCGGGATTCTGTAAAATTTTTCAAAGAATTTCCAGTTTCCTTAATCTTTAATTTGTACAAAAATTGCCTGTCCCTGGTCCATCTGAGAATAAAATTCCAAGCAGGTATAATACTTTTCTTAATCCCTCTCTTGCATCACCATCCTATATTTCTTCATGAAGTCCAGGCCTAATATGGCCTGATAAGGTTTGTATGTTGAGCCGTTGAATGACTGTGAAATTGGCACTAAAATCGTAACCCCGCCATATGAAGTCAACATGTAATTGCTCTTTTTACAGTTAACAGATATTGCTCGCTTTCAAAACTATCCGATGCTGTTCTCGGCTACATGTAACACAAATACATTTATGCAACAGGGATATTTGACTTTCAGTGTCTAAAACACGTTGAAGTTGCCTGTATCTACATCGATTAGTGGGTAACCAGAAGTAACCACTTCCTATCTTCTAGTAGAGTCTTCCTGAGTTCCAGAAAATCGATATACACCATTCCTGACGTTCTCGTACTTTCCGGAGCCGGAGCTACTAGTCAGTCATGCCTCTCGTTATTACTTCCTCCTTTGTTTCCTTCGTGAACCGGGGCTCTGGATTTGAAATATTTCCGTTCGCCGTTCTCTGATCGTTCCATCCTCTATTACGAAGCCTATACTGCGATTCCCATTGCCCACGAAGATTACTCCTTTCCCACTTATTCCCTTACTTAGGGAGGAGGCTGGGCAGAGGGCAGCAGGGGGGGGGGGTGCCTCAAAGACGGATTACTCAGACCGTATTGTTTTAGCTCGAAGTGAGTTTGTACACAGTCTACAGGTTCTCTTGTTTCGGCCTCTTGATCGAACAGAAGTTCTTGCACCGAGCACTGGAATGTGTAAATACTATTCGTTGGACTGTGATCGTGCTGTCTCTCTGAACTGGATACGTAATTTTGTTTGGCCAATTTCAATTAATTTTTTTCTGCTTGTTTAGAACATCCAGAAGCTGGTTAAGTCTAACAATCTCGTTGAAATACTGTACGCGATCATGATATTGCGATTCAGCTTACAGTTTACCTTTAAGATGCTCAATTTTACACGCTCTTGCTTGTCTTTTGCACAGTACTCATTTAAAAAGGCATTCTGAAACTCCTCATACCATTGTCCCCTATTGCTGTTAATCAAATAATTCCTGATGGTTCCTCTTGGATGTGTGCACAAACAAAATTTATTTTATATCTTGCAGAGCATGATGTCGGCAGTCCCCCTTGCAATTGTCCAGTCAAATTTTTCGGATGAAGGCTGTGTTAACGATCAAGGAGTAACAGCGACGAAGTGGTTTTGCATTTTGTCTTCGTTGATTTCCTGATACACAATGCCTGTTGGAATCGCTGGCTGTACAAGTGAAGGTATGTGATTCGGCTTACTATGTATTCGTCGGGTCCTCTCGGTCAACTGATGCAACACTTACTCTTCCTCTCTCTTCCGTTTCACTCATGGTTTGTACACTGTCTCTTGCGTCAATCTAATGCATTTTTTTTTCTTGAATAACTGGACAAACGTTCCACGGTCTCTATGATTTATGTCTGCTTGAATCTCTTTGAACTAGAATAGTGATTCGCGCCTCATCTTTGAAAGTGACTGGCATGGTTCTATCTGATCCTTCGTCAGTTTGCTGCGAGAACTTTTCGACCTTTTCTGCTTCGCCTGATCCTCTGTCTTCTGTTCCAACTCTTCGGAATTTTTTCTGTCTTTTAGTACTGCTGTTTTTTTTCTAGCGTCTTTTTGCAACGCTCATCTTTTTTTTATTCTTGCTTATTTTCCAACAACATCTTAATCAGAAAAGATTGAAGATCAAATGGTATTGGCAGTAGAGAATATGGCGCAGAATTCGTAACCACTTTGTGTTATTTCCTTACGGCCAGTGGTTTCCATGACATCGACACATTTTTTTCACTCATAGGTTCATTTTCTAACTGGTCCTTACTATTCTGAGTTACTGGGCACTTTCCTAAGTTAACAGTTATCTGTATTTACAGAATATCCATATAGCCACCTCAGATGCATTAAACTGTTGTCAAATTGACCATGGTTTCGACAGCTCTAAGGCGGTCTTCATTAGAATAAAAATTACATAGGATTACCTACAAGATATAATGACATGGCTCAAAAATAAAATATAATTAATAGGATCACTTCCATATACTGTACAAACAGTGTACTTACATGTAATCACACCATAGGTGAAAAACATTTCATCAAAAATGCTCTTGTCAAATTGAAATAATCACAAGAATAAAAATTATATTGTAAAAATATAACATTTTTGTCAATTGGAATAAAATGTTCCATCGAAATACAATGGCACTCACGAGGTCGCTTACAGCCAAACAACTGCATGAAACAGCCACGCCAGCCGGAGTGACCGTGCGGTTCTAGGAGCTACACCCTGGAGCCGAGCGATGGCTACGGTCGCAGGTTCGAAACCTGCCTCGGGCATGGTTGTGTGTGATGTCCTTAGGTTATTTAGGTTTAATTAAATCTAAGTTCTAGGCGGCTGATGGCCTCAGAAGTTAAGTCGCATAGTGCTCAGAGCCATTTGAACCATTTTGAAACAGCCACTTCCGTCAGACTAGACGAGACTTATTTAAAACTCTGTCGTAGAATATATAAATAAAACTGACATTAATTTCACAAAAAACGCTAAAAGTATATGCCTCAGGTATCCAACCTAAATGTACTTGAAAAGTTTCTAATTCATTTAAAATCAGGCTTAGACAATGTAAAAGGGGACAATTCCCGTCAGACTGCAGTAGCACATGTTGTTTGTAATATTGTCGGCTAAAACCTAAAAAAATTCTCATAATATTGTTAATTCTGATAAAAAACTAATTAAAACCATAAATACCAAGCTCGTAGAGAAAGACGCTTTGGTAACACAGGCTGCTAAGGGTAATACCACTGTCATTGCTAGTGGACAACAATATGTTGCAAAAACTCTACAGTTCTTTCAGGAAAACAGTATTTGCGATCTACATGAGGACCCCACGCCAAGTTTGCAGAAAGAAGTCGGAACCGCTATTTACGATGCCAAAGCTCTTCTTAAACCTTTCCATAAAAAGCAGTTAATCAACATGAATCCGCAGCCACCTAAGTTACGAGATCAGCTTTAAGTCCATAAAAAAGACCAATTTCCAATAGTATGAACAGTGCTTATCACGACTTAACCAAATTCTTGCAAGACATATTGAAAGAATTGTTTGTTTTCCATAGCAATTATTCTGTTTCCAGTAGTCAAGGTTTCGTCAGTAAAATTAAAGACGTTAACTGTGATAGGGATACGAAATTAATTTCCTTTGACATTAAAAATCTTTACACAAATGTGCCGGTACTTGAAGCCTTAGACATAGTAGAAATTAATTTACGTTCTTTCAAAAAGATTTATCTGATGAACAAATCACCGATTTCATGAACTTACTTCGCACTGTAGTAAAATACTATTGTTTTGAATTTAATAGAAAATTATATCAGCAATTAGATGGCTTTGCAATGGGGAACCCCTTAGCAGGAATCGTTGCAGATCTGTTCATTAATTCTATAGAAGTGAAATTTTCCAGTAATGCTTGATACGCTCGATACTCCTATCACATTTTGATCATATACAAATGGGCTAATGACGGTATTGATAAATTTTTAATATGTTCAACAAGTTTCATGAAAATATTTCTTTCACCTTTGAATGCGAAAATGAGTTCCGGCAATTTCATTCTCTAGATTTCACTCTTATGATAGTAGACGACAAAGTTAGCTTCAATATCTTCCGGAAAGAAACCAGTTCTGATCAAATTATTCCATTCACATCAGTACACCGGCATTCTCATAAGATGGCCATTTTCATTCAGCTAGTCATAGAACCACCTCCAAAATCCTTTCTTCTGAAAATCTCAATTCTGAAATCAGTCTCATTAAAACTGTGGCTTCCAATAATGGCTATGATCCTTCTACAGTACATAGTATTTTTAGTAGGAAAACCAATAAGAGAGTCACCTTTCTGGTAACGAACCTAATGAAAAGAAACAAAATTTCTCTATACCATTTCTGGGTCCAATATCTTACAGGATACAGTGTTTATTTCAAAATAAATACTTCTTAACTAGTAATTCCTTAAAAAGTAGCAGCACACATAACTTGAAATCTACGCTTTCCCCTCTGCATATTTCTGGTGTCTATAAAATGATTTGCGGCAATTGTCCTGTCTGTTACATTGGCCAAACAGGCGGAGGTATTTCGACAAGATTTAAGGAACACCTCCTCGGTAAAAAAGGCACCAATGTTCACAATTCAAATTTCGGCGACTATCTGTTAATCACAGGACATAATCCTAAAGATGTAAAAGACGTCCAGATGTTGCACTCGGAGAATAAAGGCTGAAGCTTAACATCTTAGAAAAGCTAGAGATTTTTGAACTATCTCTGCAGGACTGTCTCATTCTGAACGAACAGTTGCAATCACGCAATAAAAACGTCTTTCAATGTACAGAGCCGCAAATTACAAATGGCCTGAATGGCGATATTCTTCTCATGTAGACTCGTAAACATCGTTATACGTTCCAGTTTTACAGTTTTTATGTACATTTGAACTATATTTCATTTATAAAATAAGACCGTTACGGTATGTTGTAATTTTCATGCACTGATTCCTGTTTTCAGCTGTAATGTTAAATTGCCTATACAGTACCTCATTTGCTCCTGTCTGTAATTCGATCACTTCTTGCTAGATGGCGCGAATCTGTTTTCGTGTCGAAAAAGGGGCCGCCTTGGACTGTTAGCCGTCTACTCTGACGGAAGCGGCGGCTTGATGCAGTTGTGTGGCTGTAACCTACCTCGTGACTGCCACTGTATTTCGATCGAACATTTTATTCCAATTGACAAAAATGTTATATTTTTACAGTATAATTTTTATTCTTGTGATTATTTCAATTTGACAAGAGCATTTTCGCTCAATTGTTTTTCACCTGTGGTGTGATTACATGTAAGACAATGTTTGTAGAGTATATGGAAGTAATCCTACTAATTATATTGTATTTTTGAACCATGTCATTACATCTTCTAGGTAATCGTATGTAATTAGTATTCTGATGAAGACCGCCTTAGAGCTGTCGAAACCATGGTCAATTTGACAACAGTTTTATGCAGTCGAGGTGGCTATACTTACATTTAGTAATTAAGTTACGCACGGTTGCTGGACTTTAGCCTATAACAATCTTTACTATTTCAAGTTTCCTGTAAATTATTATTCAGAATTTCGCTGGCCTCTCTCTGTTGCGTACTGTCTTGGTGGAAATCCTAGATTAAGCAACTACATATGGTTTCCCAATGACCGAATTCTTTTTTCTCGAATTCGTTCATGCTAGAGAAACTGCATCTACGAGCAAGACTTTTCGCCTATCACGAAAGTCCCTAAGCACCAAAGTAAACAAAAATCACAATGAAACCCTTCCAAAAGCAGAAACACAATTAAAAAAGCAACCCAAATTTTAACGTTGAGACGCAGGATAACGGCTGATTATCCTTATCTCCTACTTCTTGCAGAATGAAACCTAATAAATAAGCAGAGCGTCACCAGCTTAATGTTATTTTAGGTGCATGAGATGTATATTATTGTGGTGCTCCCATGTTCGTTTCCGGTCTTGGATTGTAAAACTTCAAAGTTAAAATCTTTTAAGTTGCGAATGACTGTGCATCAGAAGGTCACACCCCGATAAAGGTTATCCATAATACGACTGCATATGTCATGAGATCGCCAGTGCACAAAAAATCCTGGCCAGGAGTCACCAAATCCTTATGTGATACTAACGCCGAACTTCAAGCATACCCCTGGGATGCTAACAATGACGGAATCCGTTGATATATACAGTAAACGAACATATTCTCTATACGATTGTGTGGAATATTAAGACAAAGTGATGCAGTGGATGATATTGACCATCTGAACTGGAACAGGGATGGTCCAATTAAATATGAAACATGAATACCATGACTTACATAGAGAAAATGAGGGTTACATCAAACTTTTGATCTTACAAAATAATATTGACGTTGTTGTTCAATAGGAAAGTTGGAAATTGAGATTTCGCTTACTGTTTTATCAATCACAATTGGCATAAGAATCATGGATTGACCATTGTCATACAGTATTGCATTATGAAATGTGAATAGTTTTTACTTGCAGTTTCGCGTGGCTTGAAGCAGTCACAGCTAGCGTGCTATTGATTAAGAAATTGCGTTATCGTCTTTCTAATTACTTCATGATTGTAGATACGATCATACCCGGTCGTGAAGTTATTGTTATGACAAAACAATCTCCTAACGGACCAGAAAGTTCTTAAGGGCGCAAAAACAACTGTAACATCACACAAAAGGGAAATTCAATATTAAAGCTGATGCAAGAAGACGATAAAACAGTTTTCTTTTTATCAATGTAACACGCACATTGGACTGCTGATCTTGGTGTCTGTAATCTTAGCAAAATGCTTAATTAAAATGAAAATAATACTGAGGAGATGATAGGAATGAGTACTGCTAAATGATTCAGTATTCCCAGAACAAGTATTTATTATAACTAAAACATATATCGTACCTTAAGCTTAGTACTACAATGACGGTACATTTTTATGTCTGTATCATGTCCATTGAGCGCTCTTTTATATAGCCATTGTCCTTTTGAGTCACCCATGCGTCGTCACGATAAGTTATAACAGTTCTTCTTACACTTCACTCAGACTTAGACGGAACACGTTTTTATTTATTTAGTAAAAAGATTAGATCATACCGCCACAAATCTACGTCCGTCTTACTTTAGAAAAAAAACAGTGCAAGTCTTTAGCGCTCAAGGGTTCATTTGTTCTCTAGCGAACAAAATAGTGGAGGATCGCATATCTATCCGTATTTTTGTGTTTATATTGCCGCCCAAAGACGACGAATTACATTATGCAGGAAATTCCACCGTCGCTATGCGACGCCTTATTATACATTAATCATAGGTTATAAACAAGTATTTGCTTTCTGGCTGAAAGTATTAACTACTCGTATTTGCTGTTTTAATGAAGTCAAAAATAGCCAATATCACATTGCCTCCCATGAGGAAAGAGGGAATGCCGAAGGATTACCTCGATCCTCATGTCCTCATGAGATATTCGCGATTTTTGGTGTGACATTTACATAATGTTACTGGCATACAAAGTACATAAATTGAAATTACATTTATAAACATATATAAGATATTTATCATTTTTCAAAATAAAGTTTTTCACTCTTTGTTCATCAGTCACTTCATTCCATAACACCATTATATAATACATATTATATTATATTATATTATATTATATTATATTATATTATATTATATTATATTATATTATATTATATTATATTATATTATATTATATTATATTATATTATATTATATTATATATACATTATATTATATTATATTATATATATATTTAAGTTTGGTCCATATTTGCTTATAACAATAAGTGAACGTTCATTTCATACTTTAGGGGATAGAATTCAGAAATGACATTCTATTGAGCTTAACAACTCATACATGAGTATAGTGAGTGCTTATTTTCACTATAATATAGTGGACAATGTTCGAGCATCTGTTGACTCATTGTGGTTCAATTACAGTTTAATAGCGTAGCACTACACTTCGTGATGCTTTCACTTTCTGTGTTAGCCGTCTACGGCGTTCATCATACAGTATATCTGTCCTTTCCACTGTGGTGCCAGGAATTCAAGTGGCTTCCCGGGTTTTTATTTACAATATAAAACAGAAGAAGTGGAAAATTATTAGTATAACTTACAACCTATTGGATACATTTGTTAAGGATCGGGACTGGTCTGGAGTTCAGTGTCTTCCTATAGTGCACATTCATTTTCTTTGTCCATCAAGAGACAGGATTATAATTCATTTTAGCAGTGTTCAGGAGTGCCGGTATTAATGGCTTTAAGGTCTGAGTAATCTAACAATCTACTTCTCACTCATCTTAACTTCAACTCAAGATAATTGGTTAATTTACGTATGAAAATGTAGTCACACAAATGTGCAAATGTCTTTCCTCCAGTATGTACGATGGAAGTCATGGCGGTTAGCAGTTTAAAGTTTGGATTGTTTCGCCACCCACACGTCAGCCACTCACAGCGGCTGCACGGTGTTGCGTGAGCTCCAATACTCAGTATCCGTTCGCGCTCAGGCTGTAAGCTGTCGGTCGTCGATCGCTCTTTTTTTTTGTGAACTTCGTATCACGCGAGTGCATCGATAGAAACACCTCGCGCGCGTTTTCCATCGGAGGAGCCCGACACTGAAGCTGCCTCCATACTTCCCTGTCAACTGCCCCCCATGAGGCTCACAGGTAAGTGACGACGAATGTTTTAGCTGTCGCTGCACTTAGAACAACACTGAACTTTGCGTTGCACTTGTTATCGTAGCCTTGACTTCTTTTTACACTTGCAATACACTACTACCACTATTACACACTGAACAGTTATTTTTATTATGCACGTCGCACTTTAGTGTGCATCTTCACACAGCATTCGTGCTCAGTTCCTTCGTCAATAGCGTTCATTTACAAAACAATCAATTTTGCAGGTTTCCTCCATTGGTACAGAAAGACTTATATTCTACTATTTACAAAAGATCACTTACGAGCTAATATTTACAATTAATGGTCACTCCGTTTGTTAAGTCCAGTGAACAACTTCTTTATGAATGGACTCTTTATATCTCAAGGTTTACTTTCACTAGTGAATCTAAAAATATTCTTTCAAATTTTCTTTTAAGGGCTCATCTCCTCATTATGAAAACTACAGATTTCGCAACACTCGTTGCATTTATTCTTTAGTGCACCCAAAATCATTTTCTACTGCCACGCAGCATATCTACTATTTAACGAGTACGCATTTAACGCTGAACCCTTTCTTTTGTGCTTTCCTTTGTGCTTTCCAATTTTTTTTTATATATTTGAGGGCAGACTGGATAACAATCGGTCTCCCTCTTCGCTTCATGTACTCAGCAATCGTTCTCTGTTAAAAAGAATAGGGTAAATCGTGTCTACTATTTTCCGCATGAATGAAATTACCCACATTACACTGGGTTTACGCAACCTGTCCATAACAAACATTACCAAAGCTAGCGAAGTTCATCGCGCCAAGTGTCTCATTTCTCATAAGCACTGCTTTGCCTCCAAGCACACGTGCCTTTTACAAGTCGACCCCTGGTCTGGGTTAATGAACCAGGATCAAAAGGAACGGGCACAAGGAAAATGGATTTCATAAGAGGAGTGTCTTAGGAGACATTTTTGCAATAAAATCTGCATGTATATAAAATTATCATAATAAACGTAGGCACATATATAAATTTTTAACCTCTTTCATTACAGCATGCTTTGCTACTTCTACGTCTTACTCTGGTTTAAGTCAGTATTAAGTTTAAATATCACTGCATTGCTTGTTCTTTAGATTAGCCATCAATCAGGGTATTGAATGGTAGCTAGATTACACTACAAATCTTCTGAAGACCTTTACTTGGACTTATTTATGATACAGGGGACTTGCTGTGTGGTTATTTAGTACCTTGATTCTACTGAAATCAATTCGTCAGCTAACATTCCTCATATACTCTTTACATTGGGCTCAGATCACAGGGAAATAGTTTACTTTCATAGCAATTAATGGCCTCGTGGAGTACTTACGCTACATTATTGATGCTTCATGGTTTGCCTCTATTTGTACTGTATTTCACCTAATTTAGATTACTACAGCTTATTTTCTCCTTGCGTGAACACACCTGGGTTACCACTTGTTTTCTCATTTAACAGTACGCTTTAACTGAACTTTAAGCTATTTCCTCCACTCCTGTTCACTATCTGGACGTTTTGAATATGTATTTTTTTGAATATGTATTTTGGCCTTTACAACAGAGCTTCAAGCACTTACATAACTAAAAATAAATCTATAAATCTTCTTGTACCTTGAGAGAAGTGCTTATTTGCGCATCCTCCTCCATTTCGCACCTTTACATATTTATATAGCTCCGGGCAATCACCTCGCAAGCACTTTTTTTTGTGTATACTAACTTAAAGTTGAATTGAAATTCTTGGTGCAACCTCAATTTCATGCTACAGCTTGTTGAAGAAATATCAGTTCAATGTCCATCACTATAAACAATTTTTCCATACTTAACATTTAATACTTAAAGTTTACATGTAGTAGCCGTTACCACGTAGTCAGCGCGCTGTTCAACACAATACTTTTCATTAACAGTTCACACAAGGAAATTTCCAGTACGCGAGAGACAAGAAACCAAAACAGATTCTATCTGCAGTTGAGGCTGTGTCTGTAAACTATCTGTTTCAATGGACCAATCGCTCCCGATATGGAGCAACCCTGAATCGGCAATGATAAAACTTTCGAAACAGAAGACACCTGTCTGAAGAGACATGATGACATGACATTGATGTTTGCTCCTGTATCAACAATGGCTGTGACAGGAATGTTGGCAATAGAAATCTTAATCGAAGCCTGGACCTGTTCATCATAAATGTCATTAATGTCTTGAGCTTCTTTGTCAAGTTCAAGGTCTTATCGTAAGTCGGTCTCATGGTCGTACAGTATCGCATGTACTCAGAATCAGAGTATTCGTTAGTACCCCCACTCAAAATCCGCAGCGACCTCTTGGAGGCTGAAAGGCGCTGCCTCTAATTTTCCGCAGGATGTTTAGTCTGTTTGTCATTCATGGCCTTAAGTGTTTGTTCCGTTTCATATTGGCGCTGGTTATGTGGTACAAATGCCGGTGTAAAGGGGTAAAATCCACTGGGTACATTCACTTGTGAATAGAATATTTGAGACGGATGATATCGCCCGATCTTTTGGTTGCCGGCAAAACCATTTCCTTGTGAAGGAAAGTTCGCGTTTGGTGCCGTTTGAAAATTGTTCCGCAGTCCTCTATCCTGTGAAAAGTTGTTCTGATGTTGTGCTGGGTGGCCTCCGCTTTTCCCATGCCACTTGCTGTTTTTCGACCTATAACATTGGTTGTACACTGGCCCATTTGAAAAATTACCAATCGTTTGTGGAGAATTTCCACACTGCTCAGGCGCAGAATTAAAGGGTGGGTTTCCGTACTGATGTTGTACCTGGTGGTTGTAAATTGGGTGGTATCACTGCTGATTACTGTAACTGGTTTTCTGCTTCCGTTTAAAGTTATTGCCGTTTGCGTTTTCATAACAGCTGGCAGGTTGGCAACAGCGGTCGCAGTAGCTCGCTCTCTCCCTCCTTCGGCGCATTGTTGTCCGCGTGCGATGCATTCTGCTGGCTGCCAGGGAAGAATTTGCCGCTCCCAACCTTGGAACGCACATCCTCGCTAATTAAATCTAAGGAATGCATCCGTGTCTTCTTCGGACACATTTACTAGTTTCTCTCTAATAGACACAGGGAGTTTGCTTTTGAGAATCATAATTACGTCCTTGGAGGTAATCGGAGAATCCCAGAATTTAATTTTTGCTTGATACTTCTCGAAGTATCTCCGGAGACTTCCATGCTTCTCATTGAAAATTTCCGCACCATACACCTCCTTCCTTAATCTTTGCTGTATCCCATTACTCTAAAATTTTGCCAAGACATTTTCTCAAACTCTTTATAATTCCCACACGTGTCTAACATTTCCGTTCCCCATAATGCTGCATCACCGGAAATAAAGCCAGTGACGAACTGAATACGCTTTCTGTCTGTCCAGCTCCTGGGAAATATGCCGGAAAAATTCTTTAGGAACACGATGGAATGTGTTTCTCGCTTCTGCGGATGAAAAATAGGAAAAGTGCGATGCTTAATCACACTTCCCTCTTGCATTAAACTCACAATTGTGGGCAGATCATTTATTTTCCCCACTCGGGGCTCAACAGAACCGTTGTTTTGCATGTAATCCGGCGGTGAACCATAAGGAGTTGACTGACATTCGTCACAGTCTGTAGAGTTGTTCCCTATAGTTTGCGTATGCGTGTGCGGATTTTCTACCCAGTTTCTCAGCATTCTGACCTCGTCCATTACTTGCTGCTTCCAATCAGGAAGATCCCGTGTAAGTGTCCTCCGAATCTGTCCCAATTCAGAAACCACTGTGTCACCCGACTTACCAGAAGCAGCTAAGATTTCATATGTTACGTACATCCTTGACAGTCTCCCTAAGCTCCTCCCTGACCTTCTTTTCGATAAAAATATCTTTACCCTTTATCCATTCACCGTAGTGTTCCGACAATGCCTCCGCGTGTGCTTTCACGGTGCTCTTCACCTTTTCTTCGACATTGATTGAGTCTATCTGCCTCGACAGATCCTCTACTACACCTTCAATGTCAGATACTGTATTTTTAACTGAGTTTATTTCTTTGGTAGCTGCCTGAATTTTTGTGTTTAATGTTCCAGATATTTCAGCTATTTTACTTTTCACCTGTTTCTGCATTTTCTGAATTTGATCACTGATCTTAGTTAGCACCTCACCCAAATGGGTATTTAATTCAGCCGTAATTTCTTTATGCAGATCTGTTTTGATTGTGCCTAACTGTGTTTTTACTGATTCGCTTACAGCATCTAATCGGGCGTTGACAGTCTCATATTGTATTTTTATAGTCTCATTTACTGCGTCAAACTGTTGTTTCACCATTTCCATTAACGCACCGACGTCATTTGTAGCTGCAGCGGGAAGAGTTTGGACTTTAGGGTCACTTTCCCCTGTTACAGACATAGTTAGTTCAGTTTCCACACGGGAACCTACCGTTCGCGATCGTAAAGGGTATGGATTACTGTTAACGTCTTCACTCCCGTCTCTTGTTGTCACCTGTCTCTGTTTACTATCTGCCATTTTCGTCAGTAAATCACGTGCTACGCAAGGCTTTCGTCGTTTGTCAGTGACGTGGTAGTCCGCTAAGAGCACCGCTCTCGCGTGAGCAACAAATGAACTCCTATCTGGCGAGAAGACAAGATGGAACCTAAACGTTTCAGACAAATGAATGAATATGCTCTTCACTGCAAATTGCACAAAATATCCACCTTGTTGAAAATGTAGTATAGCTATACTAACAATGGAGAGAAATAATTTCTATTATCAGACTACGAAGAATTTTACTCTGAAACCCGAAAATTTTAATTAACACTTACGTTCAAAAAGCAGATTTTCTACAGCGGGAAGGAGATAGAAAGGATGTGGATCGACTTAGAAAAGCAACGTTGCTACTGAAGCACTACACTGCGTATGCAAAATTCTGACTTACTTTTTGATGGCTTGGTTACCGCTATGTTGTCTCAGCAAATTCGCGTCTCTTTCCTCTCTTTCTCTCGATAATTAAACTGCGTTATTGACCAGCATATTTTCCATCATTCTCACAGAGAGATGATGTGTACATGAAACGACAGAACATTTATTAACACAAGCACGTAGAAAATTTTCCAAGAATTTGAACTAATTTTTGGTCAGGTCCCTGTTCGGGCGCCAAGTGTAATGTTACAAAATAAAAGTGATGTTGTTGTTCAATGGAAAAGTTGGAAATTGAGATTTCGTTTACTGTTTTATCAATCACAATTGGCGTAAGAATCATGGATTGACCATTGTCATACAATATTGCATTATGAAATGTGAATAGTTTTTACTTGCAGTTTCGCGTGGCTTGAAGCAGTCACAGCTAGCGTGCTATTGATTAATAAATTGTGTTATCGTCTTTCTAATTACTTCATGATTGTAGATACGATCATACCCGGTCGTGAAGTTATTGTTATGACAAAACAATCTCCTAACGGACCAGAAAGTTCTTAAGGGCGCAAAAACAACTGTAACATCACACAAAAGGGAAATTCAATATTAAAGCTGATGCAAGAAGACGATAAAACAGTTTTCTTTTTATCAATGTAACACGCACATTGGACTGCTGATCTTGGTGTCTGCAATCTTAGCAAAATGCATAATTAAAATGAAAATAATACTGTGGAGATGATAGGAATGAGCACTGCTAAATGATTCAATATTCCCAGAACAAGTATTTATTATAACGAAAACATATATCGTACCTTAAGCTTAGTACTACAATGACGGTAGATTTTTATGTCCGTATCATGTCCATTGAGCGCTCTTTTATACAGCCATTGTCCTTTTGAGTCACCCGTGCGTCGTCACGATAAGTTATAACAGTTCTTCTTACACTTCACTCAAACTTAGACGGAACACGTTTTTATTTATTTAGTAAAAAAAATTAGATCAGACCGCCACAAATCTGCTTCCGTCTTACTCAAGAAAAAAAACAGTGCAAGTCTTTATCTCTCAAGGCTTCATTTGTTCTCCAGCGAACAAAATAGTGAAGGATCGCATGTCTATCCATATTTTTATGTTTATATTGCCGCCCAAAGACGACGAATTACATTATGTAGGAAATTCCACCGTCGCTATGCGACGCCTTATTGTACATTAATCATTGTTTATAAACAAGTATTTGCCTTCTGGCTGAAAGTATTAACTACTCGTATTTGCTGTTTTAATGAAGTCAAAAATATCGAATATCACAAACTGTAGAATGAAACTACAGATTACAATAAAATTCTGTTTGTTGCTAAAACGCATGGACCTGACTTCCAGTGCGCACTGGTTAAAATTGATCATTGAACATACACGGTAATACCTTGTCAGAGAGGGATGGAGTTGATAGAGAAATTATAACGCCTTACAATGTTATCCGCCCACATAAAAAGCCAATGACCGCGAAATTAATTAACAGATAAGAAGACAGACCCAGAATTGTACTTATGAGCACCAGTACCCTTACCTCAATCCATATTGAGTTCAATTAGTTGACTGTATGAATTAATTCAGAAATGTAAGACCCTAACTCGAAACAGAGAACTTCATGTCCACCTCGTCACGTAGTGAGCAAATGTTGAACATGATTACCACCGTCCTAAAACTCAGATGCAAAAAATTGCTGCACAGGTAACTGGAAGTTACAAGATCGGCCTCAGCATCTGTAATTGGCTGTGACGCATAGCCTCAAAACGACCAAAAATGTTGTCCACAGGAAACATAGCTGCTGTCCGAGACATCCATCACTGGGTCTCTAGCAAGGAATCAGTTCAATCTGACATGTCAAGAGCTGCCTCGCAAATATTTATACAGGAAGAATGCAATGGAAGAAATACAATGTCAAAAGTTTAAGTCCTAGGACACAATGTAGACATTTAAAAGATATTGAAAATTGCCAAATTCGTAACTATCTTTCAACTGAAGAAATGTACACAGCTGTCACAGCTTTAGCAGATAGCGCTTGTGCAAAATGGGGGGCACATATGTTTCGTTGACTGAAAATCAGTAAACGGGTAATACCGCACAAAGTCATCGTAATTTATAAAGCTAATTTCAGTTTCTGTTGATGTTTTCTCTGACGCAATTGTTCACAATTACTATAGCTCGAATTTCCAACTCATTTAATATCCATAATAATTAGGAGCTGCCTTTGTGGTATTGCTAATTTCAACAATGTAGATAAAACTTAATTAATTTCCATTTTTATTTCTTCGTATATAATTGGTAAAAGCATCTGTTTCTGTGCAGGTTCCAGAGTTTCACAGTGATGTGGAATCAATTAATTTTTGCAACCTTATGTAGATGAAATATGATTAACATGGCATGTAATCGAAGTTATCTACTCCTCCTGAAGTTGTTTTATTTATTATTTAATTTCTTGGGCGTTCGTTCGAAAGATGTCGACATTTCATTAGAAACTGTGGAACGTTAAAAGAAACAGGAAATAACACAGACGGTTCTGCGAATTGTGGTTCGAGCAATAATTGTCCTAATAAAGCCCAGAACAAAAGCAGCATACCTTCCAAGCCAAAAAAAAAGCGTTTTAGCTTTCAGTGATAAAAGGCTCTAAAGCTTTTGTTTAAATGAAGGAGGGAGAAAACACTTAAAATTAAGTAATGTGCAAAGACACTTTCACTTCGTAAAATCTGAACATGAATTGTATAAATGGAAATTATATTTAAAGGAAGTATGAAACACTGACAAAATGAAATTCTCAAGTGCTTGGAAGAGTCATTGCACCGTTACTTGGGGAGATTACGAGAATGGGCGCTGTACATTGCAAGTGAAATGAACGTTACTGATTTCCAGGCTGCATAGACCTGGTTAAGCAGATTCGAGAAACTGTACGGAACAGGAATTCGCAAAATTACGACTGTTGAGGAGATGTCATTAATTGTACTGTAGACTATTTAACGTGACGTGACGATAGATCGTCCTGTTGTGTCCTAAAAATGCTGTGCGTAAAACCAGTCAGGTTTCATTCAGGTAGTGCGTGCACCCCACACTTTCGAAAGCAAAGAAGAGTAACTTCACAGTCGACAAATGCGCACATTCGTATACAACAATGCCTTTGATATAAGTGTTACCACAGCGTTAAACCTGTCTTCAGGAAATCAAGGAAAACTAGGACCAAATATTTAAAAAAGGACTTGCAAACATCGTGTAATCGAAGAAAACTGGAATTTTCAGTGTGACATCCGAAACCTCTTCTTATCATTTGCAGAAAAAAAAAATCCGTGCTTTTCTTGGACCCTCGACCTGGACATAACGATGCCTCTGTCTTTAGGAGGACGAAATGATTGTTAATACAATTTGGATTCGAAGCGGAACTAATAGAGTGTTTCGGCCAATCGGTAAAAAAATTCAACAGTGTACAGCATTTTTCATGAAGTTGTAGGATAATAAAATTTAGGATAACTCTTAGTCATTTCAGGATTTTCAGTAGAGCAGCAACGTTGAACTTCAGTCATTTCTGCGTTGTCATTTTGCTCTACACTTCTTACGAAACAGATTAAGTAAGCACAATACTTAGAACAACGGCTACGACCATTTCTTTCTTGACTCCGGTTCTGTCTAAATAAAACTAGTAATTACTGTAAAATACCTGAACGCATTACTTTTTGTTTTGCCAGGTGTGCCTCTTGTAGGGAAAATGTTTGTTTTCGCCCATTAAAGACTTCACATGTTTGTGATTACTAAGAGAATAAACAAGGAATTGTTTCAATGTTAGTAAAATAAACTTTATTCAAAAATTATCATAAGTGCTGTGCTACAGGATTTCTTATAAAAAATTTAAAGTCAACAAATCAAAGTCTCGATTGATGGAAGTAGTCTGTAATGTAACATGACATGCTGTCTTAACTTTCTTTCCTCTGCTAGTGACTTGCGTAACAATTACATCTGCCAGCAATTTGGGTGCCGATGTGAAGTGCAGTTTATTCAAAAAATTAATGAACTTAGATCTTTTGTAGTTTAACTCCTTAAAATTCACTAGTGTGCACTCTGCACATTGCTCTACGCGCCACCGCGTTCCCTCATCACGGCTGCCTCTGTTTATTCGCAGTACCGCGCGCTAGAAACGAGGGGCTGTAGAAATCACTGTTGTAAGCAGTTCTCCATACGGCAAAAGTGAGTAATTTTAACATTAAAAAAGTACTTGCAGAGCGCCTTAGGAGCTAAAATTATGACAATGTTTTTCTCTTGGTAAATTCTTCCTCTTTGAAAAAATTGAGGGTAGGTGTCGACATGTCGGATTCGACCATTCTCCCTCTGAAACTCTAACAAGGAACCCCATGAGTGCGAGGTCGCACGTTACGTCTTTAGTAAGGCTCATTTGAAAGTGTTGTGTTATCAATTGTGACGGGAAACATATTAGCTGCTATTGACGCACCATGTGGATTAGGAGGGCGACGGAAAATGATGATGTTTCGTTTGTGGGGCACTCAACTGCGCGGTTATCAGCGCCCGTACAAAGTCCCAACCTTTGCTCAGTCTAAACTCGCCACTTTCATGAATTATGATGAAATGATGAGGCTAACACAAACACCCGGTCATCCAGAGGCAACTGAAAATCCCTGACCCAGCCGGAAATCGAACCCGGGCCCCCGTACTCGGGAAGCGAAAACGCGACCGCGAGACCACGAGCTGCGTACGCAGAAACTTAATGTCCGGAAGATGCAGAGATCAACCTTGTACATGATGTATGTATTACACTATGCAAAATGGACATCGTCGACATTCAAGAAATTTTCAAAAGAAATTATGAACTTGCGCCATGAACATCGAATAAAAATGGCGTGCCGCAGTGATTACGAAAGTTCTCACCGTCAAGATCGAAGGCGAACTCCTTGGGAGCTACAAACCGTGCAGGACGTTCAGCTAGGCATCCACTTTCAAAGAATGCGTACAGAATCATATCGGTGGTGATGATAAATGATGGAAAATGATAGCGTGTAACCGAATGCGAAGCAATCTGTCTTGGATATTACCGCGAAACTAGATATCCTTTAAGGTGCAGCTGCAGAAAGTGTGATAATATGTTTTATAGGCATGAAATCCAAACATCCAGGGACTGAATTTGTCCAGTGGTTGCAGGTAGCACGAACTTGCAATGTCACATATTTTTCAGGAGGGATAGTTTACTCTAAAGGAGTATGGTTTTTAGGCGTAGACCAGAAAGCAAGCAAAAGCAAGTTATTTTGATCATCTGTTTGCCAAAAGCAGATCTCATACAATAATTGCAGTTCTCTGACTCCCATTTTCGCATTCTTGCTTGCTGTGACATAAATATTTCATACTGCCCTTGTAAGATCACGCACACGAGAAAGAATCTTAGGGGACAGAGCATCTCCAACTTCTCGCAGCACAATAAATAACTTTCCAAAAAAATGGTTCAAATGGCTCTGAGCACTATGGGACTTAACATCTATGGTCATCAGTCCCCTACAACTTAGAACTACTTAAACCTAACTAACCTAAGGACATTACACAACACCCAGCCATCACGAGGCAGAGAAAATCCCTGATCCCGCCGGGAATCGAACCCGGGAACCCGGGCGTGGGAAGCAAAAACGCTACCGCACGACCACGAGATGCGGGAAAATAACTTTCCAGACACTTCACTATAAAGGTTAACATTCGACATAATTGTATAGGAATGAGCTAAGGAACTGATGTTAGTTTCTCTTGATATAACTCACTTGGTACCTCTAATTTCCAGGGTTGCTTTCTTATACATTTCGTCTTCAACTCCCTATTGGTCGGAGTTGAAAATAAATTCCTTCCTGAAAGACAGGATAAGTTTGTTTATCTCATCTACAAATTTTTTGGCCCATTCCGCAGTTTTCCGTGCATCGTCAAACTGAGCCTTTGTTAGGTATTTTGTTATCTTACGTCTTCCAGTTCTGTAGCACTGTTTTAATTTATGCAAGCATCCACTGCTTTCCTTGCTTCACTGTACTCTATGTCGGGCGCAATTTGACGTGCATAACGCAGTAGGTCACTATCATGCACATCCTGTAAGCTGTATCGAGTATCCTTGAAACGTGCGAAAACCAGTTTTTTAACAAGTGCGCCTTGTATTCCCTTGAATACCCGTAGTTTTTCTTAAGCACTACACGTCATGTTGCTGCACCCTTATTCGAAACCTGTTTATAATTGTTTATTTTTTACTATTCTGCGGATAATCTTCCATGTACGTAATTATGTTTAGTGCCTGTTCCTTGGACAATGATTATCCTTTACTACGTTTCACTGAAGCCGGGATTTGTGGCTCCCTGTCTGACAAGGAGGATCAAGTATATAGCTCTACACCTATTTCAAACAAGTTCACTTGTTAAGAACGTATCGTTATCATTACACTTATCAAGTACATTGTCCGTACACTCGACCGTAAACGACACCACACATTCCACTGACTCACCTTGCAGAAACGCTAATATTTCGTCTGCAATTTCTTTTTCACTTTGCGAAACTCCTTCCTGACGAAATGTCAGTTTCGGCAACTGTTGTATATTTGCTTTGTTTATCTTGCCACTGCTCTGTTCTGTATCAACATCAGTAGCAGTTCAACTATGCTCCGTAGCCTCATGCTGTGCTCATCACTGAATACTTCCAGTCCCTTCCCCTGATGCCATTAGCAGTGAATATTGTGCATAAAGGGTAGACAATATGTGTGGCAACGAATGCCGTAAGTGTCATTGGCATTTTCCTACCTTGCACTCAAGAAGTTGCTTGTAAGAAGAATTGTTCACCTCCTCTCCTACTAAAAACTCTGCTGGTACTGCCAGCACAGGATTCTCGTTAGCCAATCGCTATGGACATACCGAGTTCCAGCCAACGAAAAATTAATAAAAATCTTAGCAACCTTCCATATCGAAAAAGATGATAAACGGTATGACGACGTAGAAGGAAATGGAAACCACTGCATTAAAAACCCATAATGTGTATCCACAGGACACTTTTTCAATTGCAGGATACATGTCGCCGCCCGCGGTGACCGAGCGGCACTAGGCGCTTCAGTCCGGAACCGCGCGACTGCTACAGTCGCAGGTTCGAATCCTGCCTCGGGCATGGGTGTGTGTGATGTCCTAAGGATAGTTATGTTTAAGTAGTTCTAAGTTCTAGGGGACTGATTACCTCAGTGGATGGCGTTCTACGAGTCGAGGCATGGAATATTAGTTGTTTGAACGTGGTGGGAAGATAGGAATTCTGAAAGGGGAAGTGCGGAGGCATAAATCAAGATATAGTGGGCGTCAGTGAAGTGAAATGGAAAGAAGACATGATGAGAACAGGGTAATTATTATCAAATGGTGTATCGGGAGAAGTATCAGTTATGAATAAGAAGGTAGGGCTGGGAGTGAGTTACTGTGAACAGTTCAGTGATAGGGTTCTTCGCCTCAGAATTGACAGCAAACTAACACTGACCGCGGTAGTTCAAGTTAACATGCTGACAGCGCGAGCCGAAGAAGAAGAGACAGAAAAAGTATATGAGGATATTTAACAGGTGTTTCAGAGGTGATAGTCATGGGGGAATAAAATGCAGTTGTAGGGGAAGGAGTAGAAGAAATGGTTACGAGAAAATGTGGGCTTGCTACTAGGAATTAGTTCTGCAATGAATTTCAGCTAGTAACAGCGAATTTTCTGCTCAGGAACCACAATAGGAGGAGGTACACTTCGAAAGGCCGGGTGATAGTGGAAGATTTCAGTTAGATCACATCATGGTAAGGTATAGATACCGAAATCAGTTACCGAGCGAGGTGGGGCAGTGGTTACACACTGGACTCGCATTCGGGAGGACGACGGTTCAATCCCGCGTCCGGCCATCCTGATTTAGGTTTTCGTGATTTCCCTAAATCGCTCCAGGCAAATGCCGGGATGGTTCCTCTGAAAGGGCACGGCCGACTTCCTTCCCCATCCTTCCCTAATCCGATGAGACCCATGACCACGCTGTCTGGTCTCCTTCCCCAAACCAACCAACCAACCGAAATCAGTTATTGGATTGTAAGACGTACCCAGGAGCAGATATAGACTCAGATCACAATCTAGTAGCGATGGAGAGTGCCATGGGAATCTCACCGTTAAATGCAGAGGAGAAAGCAGATACGTGGAAAGCATACGTTGAAGATCTCTACGATGGGGAAGTCTTCACAGATGATAGAAGAACTTAAAAACTTTGTGTCCTGCCTTACGGCAGGCTTTGTCATGGGGATAGCCTCGTCATCAGAGAAGTCCACCCCATTAGCGTCTAGTGAAGTGATTCTAGTGGTGGTTCCTCGTTGCCTTCCACTGATGTAGATGAAATGATAATGAGGACAACACAACACCCAGTCCCTGAGAGGAGAAAATCTCCGACCCAGCAGGGTATCGAACCTGAGCCCCTTGGCGTGACAGACCGCAGCGCTGACCACTCAGCTATCGGGGCGGACTGATAGAAGAAGAAACAAGAATTGATCCACTATTAGTAACAGAATTTAAAAGACCTTTGGAAGACTCAGGATCAGATGAGTCAGGTGGGATAGATAATATTGCATCAGAATTTAAAAAATCATTGAAGGAAGTGGCAACAAAACGATTACTCTCGTTGGTGTGTAGACTGTATGAGTCTGCTGATGTACCATCTGACTTTCAAAAAAACGTGATCCAAATGATTCCTAAGATTGCAGGAGACGACAAATGAGAGAATTATTGCACAACCAATTTAACAGCTCATGCATCCAAGCTGCTGACGAGAATAACACAATACTGGAAAAGAAAATTGAGCATGTGTTAGATGACGATCAGTTTGGCTTAAGGAAATGTTGCGGTTAATAATGAATTCAAGGCTAAAGAAAAATCAAGACCCGTTCAAAGGATTTGTCGACTTGGAAAAAGTCTTCGACAGTGTCAAATGGTGCAAGATGTTTGCAGTTCTGAGAAAAATAGGGGTATGTTATAGAATAACGTGATTAATATACAATGTGCAAGAGCCAAGAGGGAACAATAACAGTGGAAGACCAAGAACGAAGTGCTCAGATTAAAAAGGACGCAGTCTGACGCCTTTTCAGTCCATACATCGAAGAGGCAATGATGGAATTAAAAGAAAGGTTCAAGAGTGGAATTAAAATTGAAGGTGAAAAGATGTGAATGATAATATTCGCTTCTGACATTGCTATCCTCAATGAAACTGAAGAGCCCTCGAGGATTTGCTGAATGGAATGAACAGTCTAGAGAGTACCGAGTATGAATTGAGAATGAATCGAAGAAAGACGAAAGTAGTGAGAAGTAGCACAAATGGCTAAATTCAGAAACTGAACATGAGGTTCCATGATCACGTATCAGATGAAGTTAAGTAAGTTTGCTACCTACTAGCAAAATAAAACATGACGGAGGACCAAGCAGGACCTAAAATGCAGACTAGCACTAACAAAAAGGGCATCCCTTGCCAAATTATGTCTACTACTATCAAACATTTTATTTATTGAATCGTATGGCTAGGGCCACCAGCCCGGCAGACCGTTCGCCGGGTGCCGGACTTTCAATTTGACGCCACTGCAGTCGATGAAGATGATAGGATGATAATGAGGACAGAACAACCGGGAACCGAACGCGGGCCCAGAGGATTGACAATCCGTCACGCTGACTATTCGGCTACCGGGGGCGGACACTATCAAAAATAGCCCCAAATATGGGGAAGAAATTTCTGAGAAATTACGTTTGGACACAGCACTGTACCGTAGAAGCAAGAAAGAAGAGAATCGCAGCAATTGAGATGTGGTGCTACAGAAGAGTTTATTGGAATGAGTACTTTGCCCTATGTAGGTGGGTTTGAACAAAATATTTTCGCATTCGGAGGAGAGCATAGGAGATTTAAGCTTAGTGAAAGCCCTCCTGATAATGAAAAATGCCTTTTTTTAATGATTGCCAACCCTACTCACATATCACATCCGAGACACTCTCTCACCTATTTCGCGATTATGAAAAACGGTCTACTATTCGTTGAACTTTTTTGATGACCTCTCTCTCAATTCTATCGGTTGAGGATCTCGTACTGCACAATAGTAATCTAGCAAAGGATAGACAAGTGCAGTGTAGGCAGTCTGTTTAGTAGGCTTGATACTTAAGCGTTCTGTCAACAACGAACTGTCTTTGGTTTGCCTTCCATGCAACGTTATTAAAGTGATCGTTCCAGTTTAAGTTGTCCACAATTGTTGTTCCTAGGTATTACGTATTTACAACCTTTATATTTATGCGGTCAATCATGTAACAGAAATTTAACGGCTTCCTTTTAGCACTTATGTGGAAGACCTTACGTGTTTCATTATTTAGGGTCAACTGCAACTTTTCACACCATACAGACATCTTGTCTTAATCGTTTAGCAATTGGGTTTGATCTTCCGACGACTTTACTAGACGGTAAATGACAGCTTCATCTGCAAACAGTCTAAGATGGCTGCTCAGTGGCATCATATGTCCTCTATAAAGATAAGAAACAGCAGAAGGCCAATAACATTTCCTTCGAGAATGCCGGATGTCACTCCTGTTTCACTCACTGTCTTTCTGTGAGGTACTATGCACTGTGATCCTCCTTTCAGGAAATCACGCATTCAGTCGTATAACAGAGTCGATGCCCCATACACATACAATTTTATTGGAAGCCGCCTGTGAGAAACGGTATCAAAAGCCTCTTGGAATCAATTTGAGATCTCCTGTCGATGGTACTCATTACTGCGAAAGAATAAAGAGCTAGCTGTGTTTCACAAGAACAGTATTTCCTGAATCAGTGCTTACTTTGTGTCGACTGATTGTTTTGCTTGAGGAAATTCATAACGTTCGAACAAAGTACATAATCAAAAATCTTCCTGCTAATTGACGTCAGCCCGCCCGGTTAGCCGAGCGGTCTAACACACGCTTTCCGGAGTGGGAAGGCGCGCCTGGTCCCCAGCACGAATCCGCCCCGCGGACTTGTGTCGAGGTCCGGTGAGCCGACCAGTCTATGGATGGTCTTTAGGCGGTTTTCCATTTGCCTCGGCGAATGCGGGCTGGTTCCCCTCAGCTACACTATGTCGGCGATTGCTGCGCATTCTCCACGTACGCTTACACCACCATTACTCTACCACGCACACATAGGGATTACACTCGTCTGGTGTGAGACGTTCCCTGGGGGGTCCACCGGGGGCCGAACCGCACAATAACCCTGGGTTAGGTGTGGGACGGCAGGAGGGGGGGGGGGTAAAGTGGACTGCGGTAGTCGTCGTGGGGTTGTGGCTGCGGCGGGGACGGAGCCTCTCCGTCGTTTCTAGGTCCCCGGTTAACATACAATAATCGAAGTCAATGAGATGGGTCTCTAATTCATTGAATTACTCTTACATTGTGTCCAAGTACGTGCCTTTATGAGTCAGTTTAACCTGCTTTGCTACACCGAGGGTGTCCACGTCTAAGTTACTCATGTTAGCAGCTGTCCTCATTAGAATTCTGGAATATTTACTTCCTCTTCTTTTACGCAATTATTTCGGAAAACCGTAGTTAGTAACTCCATGTTAGTGGCATTTTCATTGGTAACTTTACCATTGCCACCATGCAGTGAAGTTATAGGTTATTCTTGTAGGTGATGTGGTTCACATGTGACCAGAATCTCTTTGGGCAAGCCTACATTGAACGCCGTTTGGACTTTCTGCCAGATTTAGAGACAGGGTTCCGTTGTGGAAACTGTCAAATGTATCTTGCTTTTATCTTTGCTTTATCTATCGAGCTTCTGCAAAATATCACCAATCTTGGGTATTTCGCGTTTTTTTTAAATTTGGCATGTTTTTTCGTTGCTTCTGTAACAGTGTTCTGATCTGTTTTGTGTATCACAGGCTCTCAGTTGTGTGTCTTAGTAATTTCATTTATTTAGTATAAATCTCTCCATTGCTGTGGACACTATTTCTTTGAACTTAAGTTCTATCTGTTCTACGCTTACAGAGCCAGTTCGAATGAAATGGAGGCTGAGGCTGTCTTTTAAGAAGACGTCAAGCCAGGTTTCATCTTTCTAAAACAGATATACAGGATGTTCAGTAATTCCTCTCACATACTTGTAGGTCTTCTTGTGGGATTTGAGTGCATAATATTTTGAATTGGAAGCCACCTCCGGTAATGTACCTTATCCGTTCTACGAAATTACTACATTTAACTCATCCAGTTCTGCTTGAGGAATTAAATTACGCTTGACGCACTACAATCATTAGGCAACAGTGCGAACGGAAACATAACGGAACGCTCATTTGTCACTTAAGCACCTGTATTTTTATAAACACTTAAAAATTAGGTGTTTACAGTATTCGAAAAAGAAAGAAAAGAAATTGGAATATTGTGATCATTGGTCCCTAGGGTTACAAACTACTTTATCTAACTTAAGCTAACTGACGCTAAGGACAACACACACACACCCATGCCCGTGGGAGGATCGAACCTCCTAAGGAGGTAGCCGCGTGAACCGTGGCAAGGCACCAAGACCATGCGGCTGTCCCGCACGGCGGAAAACAAAGAAGAATCCAGCATACTGTACATACAGAATGGTACTGATGCATTACATCAGCGGCTCTTTGTGGCAACCCCAACGTTCTTACACACACCGTACCTACAACGCATGTTCTGGTACACATTTCCATCCCACCTGGTGTCTCTTCAGTTGTTAGTGCAGCGGCCAGATCTCAAGTCTTTCGTATCCACACGTATAAAATACAGTCGAGAAGGACCAGTAATCTTCTCAGCCGCATATGCACACTCGCCTCTAACTCTTAACGGGAATCCGCGAAATGCCACGAGTAATGAGGATAAGGGGCAAGGGACACTACATTAGTAGTGTGTAGATGAGTTTAGGTTTTTGGTCTGATGAGGCTGCGCACTAGTATAGTCCAAGCAGTTGCGATGACACTGTGTCCGGATGGGTTAGTGATCAGAGCCTCTCTAGTATGCAGGAAACCCGCGCCCGACTCCCAGTCCAGCACAAGTTTTCAACTGTCAAAAATGGCTCTGAGCACTATGCGACTTAACTTCTGAGGTCATCAGTCGCCTAGAACTTAGAACTAATTAAACCTAATTAACCTAGGGACATCACACACATCCATGCCCGAGGCAGGATTCGAACCTGCGACCGCAGCGGTCTCGCATTCCAGACTGAAGCGCCTTTAACCGCACGGCCACACCGGCCGGCTTTCAACTGTCGCCATTGAATTAAATCAATGCAGTAACTGAGGCAGCCACAATAGTGTACTGGTCTAATTACATGTGAGACGTACATCCCTCAGATTGCCACGTCCAGCAGGCCACAGTGATTCCTATCGGCAACATCCTCAAGCTGCTTGACCGAAGCGAGACTGCAGCGCCAAAGAAACTGGTATAGGCACGCGTATTCATAGATATGTAAACAGGCAGTATACGCCTGTATAATACAAGAAGGGTCTGGCGTAGTTGTTAGATCGGTTACTGCCGCTGTGGCTGGTTAACAAGATTTCTGTGAGTCTGAACGTGATGTTAAAGTGAGAGCACGAGTGATGGGACACAGCATCTTCGAGGTAGTGATGAAGTGGCGATCTTCCCGTAAGACCGGTTCGCGAAAGTACCGTGAATATCAGGAATCTTGAAAAACATCAAATCTCCGACATCGCTGTGGCCGGAGAAAGATCCTGCAAAAACGGAACCAACGACGACTCAAGAGAATCTTTCAACGTGACGGGAGTGCACCACTTCCGCAAATTGCTGCAGATTTCAGTGCTGGGTCATCAACAAGTGTCAGCGTGCGAACCAGTCAACGAAGCATCATGAATATGGGCTTTCGGAGCCGAAGCCCACTCGTGTACCTTTGATGACTGCATGAAACAAAGCTTTCCGCCTCGCCTGGGCCCGTCAACATCGACATTGGACTGTTGATGACAAGAAACATGTTGCCTGGTCGGAGCAGCCGAGGAACTTTGTGCTATCTAATCGAACACTTCGATGAATATATCAGCTGGTACAGTTGATAGGAAGCAGCTGGCTGTGCGCAACGTCTGTCTGCTCACAGAATTTTCTCTGTCAACTAGAATGTGTTGCAAATGTCTGGCGGTGTTTGCCCCTACAGGAACTTAATGGCATAGCCACATTGATAAACAGTGATTTTTTGACGAAGCTAACGATTAGATCTTTAGTTGGTATTTTCTGTTGCTGCGTGAATTGTTTGAATTTTACGCTGATCGTGGAGGCCTATGAACTTACACTGCTGCAGTCTGTTAACACTCACTTACAAGACTCTGCATCATATTATGCAAGAAACAGCTTAAAAATAGGAAACATCCTTGTAAGGCTTTGCCGCCCTTGATGATCATAGGAAAATTGCTGCGATTATTGATACGAATGACATGATATATAGATTTGTGTTATTTATGTTGTGAATTGGCAGGAGCCAATTCACGGAGTTTGGAGGAAGCCGAAAGGCACGCGTTAAGCTCACGCAGACTGTCGTGAGGTCTGGAACAGGACAATGTAATTAATATAGCCAATAAGGTGCGTTGCTGCTGGAATACTTAACTTTAATCCATAATTGGAAAACATCGATCTTGTTGATACATTAATAACAATCTCAATATAAACTGGTAATGGCGCCTTGCTAGGTCGTAGCATATGACGTAGCTGAAGGCTATGCTAACTATCGTCTCGGCAAATGAGAGCGTATTTGTCGGCGTAGCATCGCTAGCAAAGTCTGCTGTACAACTGGGGCGACTGCTAGGACGTCTCTCTAGACCTGCCGTGTGGTGGCGCTCGGTCTGCAATCACTGACAGTGGCGACACGCGGGTCCGACGTATACTACCGGACCGCGGCCGATTTAAAGGCTACCACCTAGCAAGTGTGGTGTCTGGCAGTGTCACCACAATTTATATGCAGGATGAATTCAACATTAGGCAGAGATACCAACGTAAGACGCATTTACATCAAAGAGTGACGATTCAGCACTGAGTATGATATATATTTTATATATATTTTATAAAGTGTAATCTAAAGTCGGCTACGTACAACAGGGGGTTTAAATGGCTAGGGGTGTATAGATTTTGGACATTAGAATTAATGATTAAAACGATCTAAAACATTCTTATTTCTGACAGCAGCTTGTTCAAAAGTGAATCTTTTGGTTGCACTTTTAAGGCTCTATAATTCTGTGTTTCCTTTAGAGTGTCTCTTAATAGACCCTTCTGCATACTATACAGTACCCAGAGTTTCTTCATTGCACTCGCGTTACCCTTGTACCTACACAGACGTGAAATAAATGAGGATTTAAAGGTCTCGTGTGCGTTTGTTTGCCCTGGTGGAAAAACACACGCCCTTTTACCCCACACAGAAACTCTCACATTCACCATAATTGATTCTAAGGATTCCTGACAGTGCGGGTGTTTTTGTTTCGTGAGGTGGTGTGCCCGACTACTTTCCTATCTTGCTGTTCTTACGGAACACGGCACGAACGTTACCTTTACGGAAATTAAGAGCTGTTGTGTCCGACGCAGAACCATAATAAGGTAAAGTGGTGTAACTAGTTTTTTCTTGTGACAACTTCTCTGTGTTATTCGGTTGCTTACCGGTTGCGTAAATCGGGTGTAGAATGTATTGGCTATAAAAATTGAAAACCCGCGAGGCATGTCTTGCTTAAACTGTGGGGTTATCATGCAAATTTAATATGTTCACAATAATCTCAGCACCTGTTCAACGAATCCAGATCTGAAAAGCAGTTTCGCTTAATCGAACTCCACATAATAGACTCCATTTATCACTTCTAACCATCTTAGCATGAAGAAAATGGCATCTGATAAATGCTCATTGTTATGTGGTTGTTCTTTACATAGCCTCTCTTTGCAATGTACACAAATATTTTTTACTGATTAACAGCATTCTGAAGATGATCACAATAATCAGGCGAATAAACTAGTTCTTTTAGGTGAGAAATTTATTACTGTCCTTAGTATGGGATGACCACTTTTGGGATTTGCTCTAGTCTATAACATCACTCGTAAAAGATACCACAACTTTCATTCAAGGCTTCATTTTAACTTTGTCCGTAAGGTAAATACACAATTCAAGAATGTTCTCTCGGAATAAGTCACTACTTCGTCATTCAAATGTAACGAAATTACGCCATCTCTGCGGTGAGCTTGTGCTTGTCCACTCTCAGAGTTTCTCAATTTGAAGCACACTGAGAACTAATCCTGAATACCGAGAATATACCGAGATAAACACCCCTTGCAGACTTTAAATATTTTAGCAGCTTTTAGCAGCACCTCCATTTTTCACTGTAGGCCGTTTCTCCCAAGTATATAAGCTGCTGCTGGACCACAGTTTTATGCTACATTATTAACAGAGAGCGAGTCCGTCGCACGTCTTCTCGCCTCAGCTGCCCACAACAGAGTCTTTTCCAAAATACAGACCTTCTCTCGCCAGTACAGTCAACAGTTATGTATCCCTAAACATATCTTTACGTCACTAGGAACGACAAAATTGCAGAATTATGTGACGATCTCTTTTGGAGTATTACAAGAACAAAGAGCTGCTGCTGCAATCTCCATTCAGGTGCCGAAAGCTGTATACATATATATATATATATATATATATATATATATATATATATATATATATATATATATATATATATGGTACGAATATATTCTTGCTGTATGTACATTCAGCAAGACTATATTCGTACCATTTTATAAACAGAGGAATAATAGTGCTACGTCTTAAAGTTGAATGAAAGAAGAAGAAGAACAAACATATTTTTTAAACCTCGTGGCATCCACAAATTTACATAGACAACTCGAAGTAGAGCTTTAACAATACTCTACATTATTGTAAAAAAATCTAAGTGATAGAAGAAACTACTCATAAACTGAGTCAGATGTAAGACTGTAGTATCATCCTGCTATAGCCAAAGAGATTAAATGAGAAATGCCAAGAGACAGCAGTAAGTAACAATATAAATGGAGAGGGAATATTATTAAAGAAATACCACAAGCAGCCACTGAAGTGTTAGGAAAGAGGAAAAAGGGATTACCAATTTGCGATTTGGAACGACAATGTTAACAAGCCAATAAAAGACGAGAAGAGAGCATATCTAAATCCATTCTCATTATCTTATAATATGAACAACAGGGGACTATAAATGTAAATCTGCTTTGTCAATGAAAGAAATATAAAAAATTACACTGGAAGTTGGAGTCTATATGTGAGTGAAATAGAACATAATGCTCATGGAAGATGAAACAAAAGATACAAAATTAAGAAGCATTAGAGAACGATAACGAGATGCTTGACAGCTAAATATAATATCCGAAAAGAAATGGTTCAAGTATTTTAAATGTTTGCGGAATGATAATAAAGGAGAACCAGAAATAAATACAATTGCTAGCGACTCTGCAGATTTGATAACAATCGAAGAAATACAAAATGTGGTCCGAGAAAGAAAAAAACATAGATATGTCGGGCACTGATGATGTTAACAAGGAACTGACTATATGTGTAGCTGTTCGACTACAGTATACACTTCTACATTTTATGAAATTTTCCTGGCTGAGCGGACACATGCCAGATGAATGGAATAAATCTGTGGCCTGCCCTGTTTTCAGGAAAGCTGATAAATCACAAAGCACAAATTAGCGAGGAATAAACTTGCTGAATTCCTGTTATAAACCGCATGCTAAAACAATTAATAATTACATCAAATGACACAGTAAAAAGTTATTTTTCATGACGATGCTATTTGCTAATGATCAGCTTATAATAGGAGAATCTGAAAAAAGCTTAAAATTACAGTACATACTCGCAAATTTCGTCAAACTGCCACTAAATACGGAATAAGAATGTCGAAAAATAAAACAAAAGTTTTTAAATTTTTTTGTGGAGGTCCACAGCCTCAAAGTGTTTAAAAACACATCTTTCTACAGCAGTATCTCAAGCCACAGTAACAAGTCACTTCCTTTCGCTGCCGCAAATATGACAGTAATGTACACATTCCATCTCAAAATTAGCACAGCTCTCACTCATTACATGATACCTTTCGTGCTAGCGTATTTTTGTTTTAATTAACAAGTTTCGCTACTACTAAGGACGACCAAAGACAAACAAGGAATGTACTCAGTATCAAATGTTGCGAAGAACACAATAGCTGCAATCACTAAAGGTAACAAAAGAAAAGCTGTCAATCAACAAGGATGTTCGGGTACAAAAGAACAGCTAGTTTTTCAATGGTAATTTAACCCTTTAATGTCAAGTGTCGAGAATTCGCATCATGTGAATGTGTCGTCAGTAAAGGAAAGTTTAACTGTTTCCGTGTCAGTGACAGTAGGTAGAGATTCTAGATGAGGGTATCAACGTTTGTGGCACGAGCAGCCATCTCCTGAGTCCTATACCTATTTATTCAGCGACTTTATTTTTAATTTTTTTCATTCATGTAAAACTTTATTCAGACATTAAGGGGTTAACTTTAAGGTCTCCCCATTTGGACAGGTCTCACCCGAAAACCATGGAAAACCACGAGAAATATTCGTGAACCTTCTCACTGTCTGAGTCCAAACCAATCACCATCACACGGATTGACAAAACTATTAGGTGATAAGTTTTCAACTGAAAAAAAGTTAACGTTGAAATCACTGTTACAGACCTACTGGTATTACATCACAATAATTGTCCTTAGCATAGTCAGACAAGTTTTTATGGAATTCATCACCGTCCATTCACGTACACTGTGAGAGTTGGGTCTAATTAAGAATGTTCAAAATCCGGCTCCTGAACTCATTGGTATGACATGAAGACGCCGTCGGCGAAACAGTGCGACGGTTGTAAAGGGAAGATGAAGATCTCGAGGTTCTAGAAGGCGAAAAAGGGAAGTCGTTCTTGGTGGAGAAGCAAGTGGGACGCACCAGAAACTGGGTTCATCATCAAATCTCGGCGTTTTATGGGATATGGGATAGGGGTACATGAAACCAACGATTAGACAAAATCAGTGAGTCAGTTCCTGAAAAAGAAACGAATTGTTCCAGACTTGTGACATTGTTGCTGTTTTCTACCATATCGAATGGGAAACGTAATTTACAAATGATAATACTCGTAGATCTGCAGATTGTCAGAAGTCGATTCGGGTTTTACACCATCGCTATTTATTTAGCAGTACCAGACGATTTGCCGCACGAATACCATAGATTGTACACGGAATCTAAGGTACATTCAGTTCTTTTCACTAATCACAATAGTTAACATCTCATCTAAGGTCTTCCGCATTCGACTGGCATATTCACAATTCGTGGGTTTCGATCACTTGGGCTTTCTTTTAATTTATTTCACTTCATGATCGAATTGAAGGTTCACGTCGCCACTATAGACATTGCCACTGCATCACTGGAAATTCATAGTGGTTTGTGTCATGGCGCCCATCCGCATTACTGATGTTTATGGTACAAATATTTAAAAATATTAGTCTCTCCCATCTTTCCTTTAAGTTTCATTGTATGTTCTCTTGGCTAAGTATGAACTGAAGGCTCGAATACATATAAATTCTCTCAGCTCAAGATTTTAGCCAACATTCCTCACTACAAATCCCTGTACCAGCTACCTTACTAATACAGTTTAATGATTAATGACAGTAAAATACGGATTAGATTCATTACACGCCACACTTGTAGCATAGAATGATCACATTTCAATTATGTGTTGTCAAGATCCACGAAACTGAAGCTGTTTGACACACCATTACTGGGCATAGATAATCTGGCGGTACTTGCTCAGAAATAGGAACTTAACACTACACGTAGAAATCATCAATCATCAACTGAAATAAAATATATTACTATCATAAACTCCAATCTCTACAGCAAAATTAATCAGGATTAGAACACGTTTTCACATAAAGACACCAAGATCATAAATTATCCTCACGGTTCTTCAACAGCTGACGACACAATAATAAACTTACAAACAAAAAAAAATACATAAAACATCTACTTAAATGTATTATTCACAGACAAGTCTTCATATTTACATTTCATCTGAATTTCATCTCCTCTGGAAAAATATCGCTTTACATCCTAATTGGAGTACAATCCTTTTATAAGGTCTGTTCCTGCATAGCCTAATAAGTAAGCTCCAGGATGTGGAATTCTTAGTATTACAAGTGGACCTCCATATAACGTTTGCCGTTTCTTCTCTTTAAGAGTGAAGATTTCAAATGAATTTGCAAGAGCACTTGCTCACCCATAATGTTTGCATCTGCAGTCTCCTATTACCATAGGCCTACTTCCGAACTTTTGCCTGTTCAATCAGATTACCTAAAGTTTGTTTCACTTTCTCCTCCCACCGAGGACTCTCACTTGTATCCCGTCTATCATTCGCACCTTTCATTCCTCTCTTTTTGCCGGGATATCAGCTTCACTGGTGTAAACTGGATTGTCGTACTTGTTAAGTGGTCCACAATTTATTCGGACTTTGTCAAGTAGTCAATCCATTTTGTCTGCCTATTGTGGCGGTATGGACACTATATTTAATCCTCAGAAGACTCCCTAAACTGATTTCCCTTCGGAGTAATATCTAGACGTTAGTAACTGCTTGATAGCTTCTCTTGCGACTGAGTGTACCTAAGCAAAAAGTGTGAAATTTGCTGTATTGTCCGAAACTACATCATGTGGTTTTCCAAATATCGGCACGAAGTCATCGAACAATGGTTTCAGAATAATAGGTTTCTGTCTTCAACAGGTGCACCTTGACATACATCAGAGGCTGCTACGATGTACCTACTACATCCACTTCTATCCCTTCGTGTTGGCCCACACACGTCCACACATACGATGGCCAGGAGCTTGTCCGGAATTACGGGGTCTAATAGTTCAAATGTTCAAATGCGTATGAATTCCTAAGGGACCAAACTGCCGAGGGCATCGGTCCACACTCTACTTAAACTAACTTACGCTAGTAAGAACACACAGACCCATGCCCGAGGGAGGACTCGAACCTCCGGCAGGAGGGGCCCCGCAGTCCGTACATGGCGCCTCAAACCGCGAGCCAACCCGAGCGGCGTGCAATAGTCCATTACTCCCTCGATTATTCGCTTTCGTTTTGTGACATGTTTGACAAGACCCGATTTCTTTCAACACTTTCCTTCTGATATCAGGGAAGTACTAATATGTTCTAATTTTATCAGCACACTTGCGTGCACCACAACGGCCCCAAAAGTGGCGAGTATACCAAATGAGTTCTTTTTCGTAATGTCGAGAAATGCGGTCTGTACTCTAGTTGTGTTCCAGCGACTGCCTAACATTTGACCAACGGTCGTCTTGTTCTTGCAGTACAGCCATACTCCGAAAAAGTTACAGATGACATCTTCTCTTTGCCTGATCCAGCATCAATAAGATAGGGATATTACCCACTTGTTCAACCACAGATGTTTTCGGACTTAACCCCTCGGGAAGTCTCGATAGCGCATACGCTTCTGTATTCTCCTTTCCGCTTAAATATACGATTTTAAGAGTGTATTCTTACAGTGCCAAAATCCATCTTGACAGCCTGGAATGCATTAACGTACAGTTTTACAAGTACGTTAGAGCTTGTTTTCCACAATACAATACGACAGAACAGCGCTCGCTGTTCTGTCGTAGTGTACAAACTTGCGCAGGGCTACAACGTTTTGCTAGCAAATGCTGTTGAACAAAACGTTGCTTTCCATCTCTCATCCTCGTCTGGAATAGGCAGTCTCCTAATCCGACTGAAGAGGCACCTGTCATCAGATCAAAGTGTTGTACATGCCTCGGTGATATAACAGCTTGTGCTCAACAATGCTTCAGCATTAAGCGACTGATCCTGCACGAATCTTCGAAAGAACGAGGCGAGCCCTAGACACGCTCTAAATTGTTCTTTTTGATCGTACGGTGGTGAAGATCTTAATCGCGCGAATATTTCATAAATCGGGCAGAATTCCTTTCACATTAATCAGATAGCCAAATAATTTCCTAGGCAAAGTGTGAGTTTTGAAAATTAACTGTCACTCCAGCTTCTCTAAAAGCCTACAGTACCCTGCTGTTTAACAGCTCTATGTGTTCCTTCCAGGTGGCTGTTTCTGTTAACGGATTGTCCATAAAGAGTGTCAAGTGACTTCTCAGTGTTGGTCCCAACAATAATCCAAACATTGGTTGAATACTCCGGCGCTTACATTAAGGGAGAACCTTAAAATGGCACCTTCGTCTTGCTTATAAAAGTGCTCTATTCTTTCGTGAAAGCTGATCAAGTTTAATCTGCCATTACAGGTATCCATATCTATACAGCTCAAGTACTGTGCACCATGAAAGTTTTGTATTAATTCATCATTGTTCTCTGGATGGGTACCTACTAGAACTATTATTAAACAGTACTGGCCATTAAATTACTACACCACGAAGACGACTTGCTACAGACGCGAAATTTAACCGACAGGAAGAAGATGCTGTGATATGCAAATGATTAGCTTTTCAGAGCATTCACGCAAGGTTGGCGCCGGTGGCGACACCTACAAGGAGCTGACATGAGGAAAGTTTCCAACCGATTTCCCATACACAAACAGCAGTTGACTGGCGTTGCCTGGTGAAACGTTAGAGGAGAAATGCGTACCATCACGTTTCCGATTTTGATAAAGGTCGGATTGAAGCCTATCGCGATTGCGGTTTATCGTATTGCGACATTGCTGCTCGCGTTGGTCGAGATCCAATGACTGTTAGCAGAATATGGAATCGGTGGGTTCAGGAGGGTAATACGGAACGCCGTGCTGGATCACAACGGCCTCGTATCACTAGCGGTCGGGATGACAGGCATCTTATCCGCATGGCTGTAACGGATCGTGCAGCCACGTCTCGATCCCTGAGTCAACAGACGGGGACGTTTGCAAGACAACAACCATCTGCACGAACAGTTCGGCGATGTTTGCAGCAGCATGGGCTTACAGCTCGGAGACCATGGCTGCGGTTACACTTGACGCTGCATCACAGACAGGAGCGCCTGCGATGGTATACTCAACGTCGAACCTGGGTGCACGAAAGGCAAAACGTCATTTTTTCGGATGAATCCAGGTTCTGTTTACAGCATCATGATGGTTGCATCCGTGTCTGGCGACATCGCGGTGAACGCACATTGGAAGCGCGTATTCGTCATCGCCATTCTGGCGTATCACCCGGCTTGATGGTATGGGGTGCCATTGGTTACGCGTCTCGGTCACCTCTTGTTCGCATTGACGGCACTTTGAACAGTGGACATTACATTTCAGATGTATTGCGACCAGTGGCTCTACCCTTCATTCGAACCATGCGAAACCCTACATTTCAGCAGGATAATGCACGACCGCACGTAGCAGGTCCTTTACGGGCCTTTCTGGATATAGAAAATGTTCGACTGCTGCCCTGGCCAGCACATTCACCAGACCTCTCACCAACTGAAAACGTCTGGTCAATAGTGGGGGAGCAACTGGCTCGTCACAATACGCCAGTCACTACTCTTGATGAACTGCGGTATCGTGTTGAAGCTGCATGGGCAGCTATACGTGTACACGCCATCCGAGCTCTGTTTGACCCAATGCCCAGGCGTATCATGGCCATTATTACGGCCACAGGTGGTTGTTCTGGGTACTGATTTCTCAGCATCTATGCACCCAAATTGCGTGAAAATGTAATCACATGTCAGTTCTAGTATAATATATTTGTCCAATGAATACCCGTTTATCATCGCATTTCTTCTTGGTGTAGCAATTTTAATGGCCAGTAGTGTATTAATCAACCACGCGTCCACTACTAAGCGAACTTTGCCGTCACTTTTCGGTAGCACGAAGAGCGGGCTACCGTAATAGCCATTCGATGCCTCAATCAAGCCATAAAACCAATCTGTTGATATCTACCACAGATTTGAGTTTGCTGGGCATTGTGTAGAAACTGTGGCAGAATGTTTTACATGGCTAAACTTGAAGATGGCTCATACATCCCTTTGCAGAGCCACCTTTCCTCATAGACATCATAGTAACTGATCCTTCTGGTCTTGATTAACGTGTGTTGGACCTTCTAATTTCTTACAGATCTGTTTCTCGAAACTAAACGGCGTCTTATCTTTGCTAATACACATAGAGTAATTATGGCCGCTGCCTGTAGTCAATTTAATGTGTGCCCCTCTGCAGTATCGATATTTCTTGCTTTTCTGCTTGATAAGGTTTAATTGGATTTCGGTCTAATCGTACTTCGGCACCATCTACTTTAAATACAAATTTTCCTGTCGAGAAGTTAATATGTCCTTCCTTCTGACAAATGGTTTCTCAGCCAATGATACAATCGACTAATAACTCATTTATCACAAGGAATGTGCATTTCATCACTACATTTCCAAGTTCAACTACCACATCGTTGCAAAATTAATCGTGATCGTCTGCCAACAGCACCTACGGTAGGAGGAGTAGGCAATCTTTTCTTCAGCGATAATTTGTCAAACAAACAGCGAGAGATCGCATTAACTGGTTCACCTATGAAACGTCCCCTTAGAACAATTATACATGACTGTGCTTAAACTGACACACAATATTTTGTTAGCGCAACGCAATCTGACTTTCAAAATTCCCTACAAAAGAATGGCCCTGACTAACATTAAACTATACCTTTCACAAATCACTTATCTCACAAAATTCTTCGCTGCTCAAGCTACTGCAATACAGCGAGCGCCACTACTGCCAGCTAAATAAAAGATTCAAACTATGGAAGGCACTAACTACTGATAGGGATAGTTAGCCAATGAAAGATATTAATAGAGAACAAACAATGTATTTACCTTAATATCATCATATATATATATATAGCAGTTCATGACAAATTTCAAAACTCCGCCATCTCTCTCCCCACATCCACCACTGCTGGCGGCTCACCTCCAACTGCGCAACGCTACGCGCTGTTCACATCCAGCTGCCCAACACTACAATGGCGAGTATTACAACAATGCAAAGCAGCCACAGACTGCACACAGCACAGCCTGTGATTTTCATACAGAGAGCGCTACGTGGCGGCGGCGTTACCAATATAAGAACCTAAACAGCCTACTTACATAAAGAAAACATAAACAGCCTACTTACATAAAGAAAACATAAACAGCCTACTTACATAGCTTCCATGCTCCCCACAAAAAATTTTACAAAATATTTTTGGGCAGTGGCCAATAATGATTTGATAAAATTTTTCATAATTACAGTAACAAAGATATCAAATGCACACACTTATTGATACAATTTTGGTCAAAAGCTAAAATTTTCTCACAGTCCATAAAGACAGTCCTGATCATTCATCACGGTAAAATAGTAGTGTTTTTCTCAAAGTCTGAGCAGTAGAAGAAAATGCACACGGAAGTAGTGGATTTCCATGCAGTCTTGAATAAGTACTGTTGTCCTTCCAACTGAAAGACAGTGCTGACTCTTGACATGCTGACAGGTAACGGGCCACAACAGAGCAAACCCACAGCAGAGTAATTCGACGGTTTGAAGAAGATTGGTAGGTAGCTCATCACAGAGCAGACCCACTGTAGTCCTGATAGAGATGACCAGCAGCCATCTGTTGTGATTGTGCAGGTGCACAATCACCAGTGAAGAGTCTTGCAGTTAATATAGCAAGTCCATAACCACCACTTGTGCACTCACAAAGTTTTTTGGAATTGTCCTTAGAACGAGCAATGCTGTTATCCAGTCCCTTGCTGAATTATCAACACACGTGCAAACACTAACAGTCCCTACTTCTCACATATTGTCCATATATTATGACCAACAGAAACGTGTGCAGTGAAATGGAACTTACAAGTTACTTAATTTGATTAACTGGTGTCAATTACAATATTATAACACGAAAATATAATTACAAAGGTACAAAATACATCATTAAAAACATAACAATACAGATAACATTTGTAGTACAGGCTTTACAAAAGAATAGAAATAAATATATACATCAGTGTTACAGTAATTATGACATGAGTACAAAAATAAAAGATCAGAATCACTTTCGAAACATCAACTTCACACATGAGCATTAAAACAAAACAGAATAAATAATGTGTAAGCATATTTATAAGGTAAATAACATATTATTAATGCCAATTATATTTGAGGATAACAGTATTCCTCATCATAGTGAATGTAGCTTAGTATTAGAAGAAGAAAAAATCCTATGAAACTACGCGGAGACAGGAAGAAAACCAATACACAAGGGTACACAAACATATAGTGAGATAATACAAAACGAAAGGACAGGGTTTGTTGTACTGCAGTATTTTGCAAACAAAACTTTCTTTGCTTCTTGGAGATCTCCCTTCATTCATCATTATTCCCAAAAAGTCCTATCTATACCTGCTTTCTGTATTCTATTCATATTTCTTTCAATACTCATTTTGGCCCAAATCTATTTCATATAACACCGCAACGCATTCTTTACCTACTCTCCATAGTCAGTTTCTTATATAGTCTACCCCTAAGCTAACTTAAATCTACTGAGCTCAGATGCTAAACTAAGGGACGAGGCAATGCAGCATCACATAAAACAATTAATATAAACAGCAATGAAAAAAAACGCAGATTTGCGAAGCAAGCAGCATTAAGAAATTAGCAAAGCAATTGTAATATTACAACTAATCTAAGGCAATGTGCAGCAAACAATAAAAATAAATCATTAGTAAAACTGGCTTAACAGAATAATGTAAAGTCAAATTCAATAACACTATGCCTGGCAAACAGCAGCAACTTATACCTAAACATGACATAGCTCAAGCAGAAAAAATATTACAGTAAAAACAACAATGCAGATAAGGGAAATGTATATTCACATCTTAATGTCTATGTAATTAAAGTGGTGCACCACAACAACTTATTGTAAAAAAAATGTTACCATGTACTTGAGAAGAAAATTATGTGTCCAGTTACTGTTACTAGTCCCTTCTTATTGTTCTTTCCTTTCCAAGTGCTCCTTTTTTTAAAGAATGTGGATTACAAAATTATCATTTAATAGATCTGTTGACAGAAAGTGTTCACATTAGCAAATGCATCTAAGTTTATTTTATAAAACTAATGCTGTAACACAGCTGGAAAACAGGTATCAAATGAAATAAGCAATTACGCAAACCAAAGCATAAAAATATCATTCAATAGTAATGTGACATTTCATAAGTTAGTAGAAATTCTCTCAACTCTCGTAGAAAGACGCTTGTCGTAATCAGGTGTGCAGATGTAAAAATATTTCTTGTCATTTCATTCGGCATTTCAGTAAATATCATAAATTACGAGCTCCACAGTATGCTTTCAACAAGGAAATGTCAATAGCGAGGATAATGGCCTCCCCTTTTTTTTTCTACCTGTGCTTCCGGAAAGGCACACCCTAATGGCTTGTTCTCCAGGTGTCTGACACAGCGGTGTGCCGACGACGCACGTGCAGGTGGTCACTTAACTTTCTTACAGAAATATTTACAACAGCAGTTTCCGCTACAGTGACAGGCTCATATAAAAATTTCACAGGTCGAGAATTTACGTTGCAAATGTGTAGAAACATAATCCTATGAATATAACAGTGTCCAAAAAAATTTTCGCCGGCATTGTGATATATTCACGCATTTACACACATTTCATAACTCTTAAAGTACGATTCTTGGTTTCCAACGTCCTGTTTCACAAGTCAAGAGTCCCTAACTTCTATTCATTATTCATATACATATAAACACGTAATCACATTCCTCATATATGGTAGCATCATCTTATTGACATAAACATACCTCAACAGCATAATACACATCGTCGTCGTAAAAATAACATCATAACACCTCATTCAAATCTCAAAAAGGTCGTAGCTTTCTGCAATAATTTCAAACCATAAAAAATATTCTCTGCTCATTTCAATAGTGTCATCTGCCTCAAACGTACTTTAAAAATCATGATCTCATACCAAATACATCATTCAAAGCTCTTATAGTATCACAATGGTTCCGAAAAAATATGAAGAGTTCACACAGTACAGACAAAATACAATTTCGTAAGTGTGAAGTTATCCAACGGTGTAATTACGTAAACATGTGTCACTGACGTAGTAAAAAACATGTTTATCTCTCAGTTAAATGATCAGATAGCTGTGTAATTTATGTTTTACAGAAATATGGTACCGATGTGTAAAGTTGTATAAGCAAATACCATATTAGCTAGGGTTCCTTGTGCTTGCCAAATACATGGTACACAAAGTAAGCATGTACCCCCCTGAGGATTAATGTAATTATACCCTCAGGTGTTACAGATTACAGCAATGGAATGAAATGTATCACGGAACACATTCTTTGTAATTCAAAGATCTTGAAAAATAAATGGTTTAAGTACAAAATTAATCACTGAAATGCGTGTCCTGTAGCGCTAAATGTGCATCTTGTTGTAGTTATTTTCCTCCGAAAGCTAAGTTCTGCAGAAGCCAATGTACTTACCTCATGATAAACAAAAGTGAAATGCTTTGCGTAGAGATATCTTAGTTATTACGCTTATTGTTGTGATGATGAAAGTACTGTGCTGCAACATATTGTTGTGCTATGGAAAAGGCTGTCTCCTTGTAGCTATACCACAAAAGTTACTAATAAAACATGTTTTGCTTTCCAGAAGAATTCAGAAAAACTGTGCAGATATAAAACAAATACACCGCAAAAGCAACAATGTAAATTATGTCACACATTAGTAGTGTCGTAATATAACCGTGTAGCTGTCAAAGAAACCAAATACTAAGTCATCTTTAATCTCACAGAAAGTACTTTAAATCCCAAATGTATTTTCAAGTAAACCAAAATGTTGCATTAAAATCTCATTAGCAGTACAGGTAAATGTTCTAATCGTGCAACTAACAAACAAGAATGTACACACACAATTACACTGTGTCGTCTGTTCGCAATAACAATGCATTCGTAATTTCTGTTTAAATAAGTTTTCTTGGTTCTTGACTGGATATTTAACTTCAAACATTGTTGCATGGTAACAGTTTCTGAAGCATACTAGTAACGTGAAGTGAAACGTTTTATGGCAAAGACAAAGTTAAAAAGCAGATTATCTTTCAATAAACGGTTTTACATGTGAAATGTGGTGTAAACCTTTACTCTTCCTAGTACGCAGAGTTTCAACTTCAATGCAATTATCATGTGGTATACGTCGGATTCTGTAAAGTCCATTGTAAACTAGAAAGAATTTGTGACTCAAGTGTTTCTTCTTATGTGACAATGAATGAGCTTTAATGAGAACTTTCTGACCAATATACAATTTCTTTGCATTTGCTTTACCGTGTAGTTTTCTCCTTTTGTCTGCTGCAGATTTTATATTTTTAAGAGCCAAATCAATTATGTCTTTGTGTCGAAATTTATGTGTATTCGGGAAAGGTACAAGCTCTCTGATTCTGTTCGGTGGTTCTTCATTCTTCAGTACAAGAATAGGTGGTAAAGCAGTGGAATCATGAGGCATTTCATTCAGCACATTTTGAAATAAGTGTAAATATCTGTCCCAATGCTGATGCTTTCTGTGACAATAAAGTCTGCAAAGCTTATTGATTTCTTTCATAATCCTTTCAGACGGGTTACAATGTGGTGATTACAATGAAATAAAAACAGGTTTGATTTTATGATTCCGAAGCATGTGTGACCAAACAGCAGATCTGAATTGAGGTCCTTTATCTGAAATGACTTTACTAACGTGTCCAACTTCACGTAAGAAATTTTTAACAAAGGTGGTGGATACAGACCGTCTAGTGGCTTTACGTAATGGAGTGAAAGAAACAAATTTTGAAGTAAGTTCAACAGCGACTAGAACGTACGAAGATCCATTCGATGTTCTGACAAGGGGTCCCAAGAGATCAACAGCAGCAAATTCTTTTAATTTAGAAGGAATAATAGGAAACAACGGAGCACGATGTGAGATAGTAGATGGTTTCGCCTTTTGACAAAGTTTACAAATAGACAAGACTCTTCAAATTAGCTTTTCCATATTATTAAAATAACAAGTCGTTCGAAGAATATGATAACATTTTCGTGGCCCAAAATGTGCGTAGCTGAAATGAATGTACCAAATGAGCTTCTTAACAAAATCGTCTGGAATGCAAAGTACCCATAGCTTGTCATCAACAGTGCAGCGTTTGAAGAGTATGTTGTTTCTAACCAGGTAATAATGCCGAATCTGAGTGTGTGTCTTTTCATGCCATTTACTTTTGATGTCTTTCCAAATCGGATCTTTATCTTGTTCATGAGCAATGTCCTTTAAAGATGTGGTGATGAAGTTTTCAAAGGCGACTTTCTGAATGTAAAGAATACTGAAATTTTTCTCGAGGTTGCCTTCTGTGTTACTTTTCTCAAGCCCAGCCGGTGCGCGTGACAGCGCGTCCGCAACAATGTTCTCCTTGCCGGGAATGTAGACTATTGTAAAGTGGAATTCTTGCAGAAACAATGCCCAACGTTTTAACCTGTCATGATTTAATTTTGAAGACATAAGAAATTGTAATGCACGATGATCACTGTATACTTTTACGTGCTTACCGGAAAGAAAGAAACGGAATTTGTTAAATGCCCAAACGATTGCTAAAGCTTCTAATTCAGTAACGGAATAATTTTTTCAGATTTTGTTAGCACTCGGCTAGCAAAAGCAATGGTTTTCTGAACAGTAATGTCATCTTCTATGGCATCTTGAAATAAATGGGCACCAAGACCGACTTTGGAAGAATCAGTGCTAAGGCAGAAATCTTGTGACAGATCTGGATGAGCTAGTATTGGCGCGTTAAGTAGCGATTCTTTCAAATAATTGAATTCCAACTGTGCTTGTTCGTCCCAGTTCCAAATAGTATTTTTTCCAGTGAGAGAACAAAGTTTTGGTGTAACAAGAATTTGCATATTCAGAAAACGACGGTAAAAATTTACGAGACCTAGAAAACTGCGGACTTGTTTTTTTGTGGATGGAACTGGAATGGCTCTTATTGCTTCTAACTTTTCAGGATCCGGCTGAATGCCTTCAGAAGAAATAATATGTCCCAAAAACTTCACCTTTGTCCTACCGAATTCAAACTTTTCCAATTTAACTGTAATTCCAGATTCTGCAAAAATACGTAACAAACTGTTGAAAATGCGATTATGTTGTTCCCATGAAGCTTCTGCTATCGGAATATCGTCCACATATAAGGTGATGTGACGTTTTAAGAACTCATGTAATATGGAATTTAACCCACGAATGAATGTTGCCGAAGAAATGTTCAAACTAAAAGGAAGTTTCCGAAACTGATAACAAACGCCGAAACAAAGGAAAGCTGTGTATTTTCTACATTCTGGATGAAGTTCGATCTGATAAAAGCTGGATCTGAGATCAATGGAAGACAACACTTTTACATCATTAAAATTTTGAAGAAGTTCTTCCATCGTCTGCGGCCTGTCTGTTTCAGGAATGATGATAGTATTGATTTGTCTCGAATCTAAAACAAGCCTGATTGATCCATTTTTCTTCTCAACAACATGTAATGGGTTGTTGTATGAGCTTACTGCAGGCTCAATAATGCCCTCAACAAGCATAGATTGTATTTCTGTTCTAACACGGTCCCTATAATGCGCCAGAATTACGTATGGTCTAACACAAAATTTAGTATGCTCACGAACACGAAATTGGTATTGAAATCCCTTGATTGTTCCTGTTTTGTGAGTAAAAACTGTGGAATGTGCTTGTAAAATCTCAAAAAGGTCCTGCCTATCAGTGTCATTACAATTCTCAATTGTTTGAATTTTATTCTGAATTAACTCATTAATTTCTAATATGCCGTCGATGTCATCCCTGTCAGTACTTGCAGAGTGATTGTTAGTGTCTAGTTCCGTAGAAAATTCCGAACTGTTGTCTAACAGAACGTAAAGCCGATTAATTTCCTCATCATGGTTTGAGAGCCTGTCTTCAAATTTCAAAGCTATTGACTTACCTTCTTTCTCTAAACTTATTTCAGCATCGTGAAAGCTTAAGACTGCTTTGTATTCATTCAAAAAGTCTACTCCCAGTATAATTTCCGTTGACAATAATGGAACAATAAGAAAGTTCATAGAGAAGCTGTGGCTTTGGCAAAAGAATTCTAAATTGGTTTGTTGGCGTACATTTACACTTTTTCCAAAGATTGCACCTTGTAATTTAATCTTACGTAACGGAAGTGTGGGGCAATCGTTCGATTTGTTGCATTTGCTAAAAGCTGTTTCACTAATTACTGAAATGGGACTGCCAGAGTCAAGTACTGCCGTAAATTTTACATCATTTACTGTAATGTGAATCACAGGATATGCAATGTTGTTATGTTTTACATCGTGTTCCTGGAGTAAGATGTCCCTAATGTCTCCCATTTTTACGTAATTACTAGCTACGGCAGCTGCGTCGTCAGTTTCATAAGTATGTTTTGTGGCTGCCGGCGGTGTGAGTCATTGCCTATTGTCTCTTTGTTGGCGCGCGTCGTTATTGGGATTTGGAGACCTAACTTCTACAAATTCACCATGACGAGAATCCCGCCAGTTCTGATGCAGTTCAGGTCTGTCGTTACGATCATATCGTCTGTCGTCATGTCGGTAGATTCCATAGTTTCTTTCTTGTCGCTCACGTGGTGGAGAATTTCTCCCTGAGTCGTAACTGCACGCTGGACCGTTGCGTCTAAAGTTATTCTGTCTCCCTTGATAATAATTGTTTTGGTTCCCATATTGTCTGTTTCTCTGATTGTCTCTGTGATAGTCATTACCGCGGAGAGGTGATCTTTCCCTGTAATTATTACTACTCTGCCAACGGTTGTCATACGGGTGGTGTCTGTTTTGGTCACGATTTGTGTTGTGAGAATAGCCTTGTCGCGTCCAGTTATTATCGAGGAATTGTGACGGATGTGACCTGTAATTGTTGTGTTCCTGTTTCCGCATTCCGCGATTGTCAGTGTCAATTTCCAATTCTTGTAACAGTCCCTGAAAAGCTTCAATGTCGTCTTTGCAACGTCCTGCCAAAATAATGTGTCGTAAATATTCAGGCAATTTGATTAAGCAAATGCGGATAAGTTCTGAGGGGCTGTATGGGTTTGAAAGATACTGATTCTTATGCAACATGTCTTCAAAATATTTCATAAGACTGGAAAATTCAGATTGTTCGAAACGTTTCATCATTATGATGCTATGTTTTACTCGGTCTTGTGTGGCTTGAGACCAATATGCTGAGAGGAAGGCATGGTAAAACTCTACTTCACTGTGGCAATCGTGAATGACCGATCGCATTCTTACAGCTGGTTCATTCTCCAAGTAGCCACACATAAATTCTAATCTGTGTTCTAATGACCAGTTGGGAGGAAAACAATGAGAGAATTGATGGAGCCACGCTTGTGGATGAATGTCGTTGGCAGAATTCTTAAATGTTTTGAATTTACGTGTAGTAATGAACAGCTTATAGTCAAAGTCATCGTGTCGGCGAGTAGCATATCGGTCATTGTTACATCGTGTCGGCGGTTCCATCTCAAAATTTGGTCCACCTTGCCAATTCCTTTCATAATTACCGAAATGCCCTGTGTTATTATTTTGTGGCTTTTCCGTATTTCTAAGTTCCTCTTCCCATGTTGGAGCGCGAGTGTCCTCTGAAATATGTAATTCTTGTATCACCTGCGTCAACTGATCTTGTACTTCTCGGATTTCTCTTTTGTACTGTGTATTGATTTGATTTTGATTTTGTTTGAATTTTCTTATTTGTTCATACTCTTCTGTGTCAGTGAAGGCTACGGGACTTGTGTCATTCAGATCATCATCTACCTTTGTAGATAAGTTAGTGACCTGATCCGAAAGTTCGGCTACTTTCTCCGATAGTGAACACATTTCCTCAGTGTGTTTTTCTGAACCAAGTTTCAGAGTGTCCATTTGTGTTGAAATCGAATCTACTGTGTCCTTTAAGTTTTCCTGAGTTTTTGCAAGTTGCGTAACCGAATCGGTAGATGCAACTGAGTCAATTTTAGCCATACAAGGTCTCACGATTTTCATGAACAATGGTTTGCAGTTCTTTTATGGCTGCTTCGTGATTCTGTAATGCATTTTCATGCCGCGAAAAAATAGATGAAACTTCCCCTTTGAACAATTGTACAAGACTGTGCTTAAACTGACACACAATATTTTGTTAGCGCAACGCAATCTGACTTTCAATAATCCCTACAAAAGAATGGGCCCTGACTAACAGTAAACTATACCTTTCACAAATCACTTACCTCACAAAAATCTTCGCTGCTCAAGCTACTGCAATACAGCGAGCGCCACTACTGCCAGCTAAATAAAAGATTCAAACTATGGAAGGCACTAACTACTGATAGGGATAGTTAGCCAATGAAAGATATTAATAGAGAACAAACAATGTATTTACCTTAATATCATCATATATATATATATAGCAGTTCATGACAAATTTCAAAACTCCGCCATCTCTCTCCCCACATCCACCACTGCTGGCGGCTCACCTCCAACTGCGCAACGCTACGCACTGTTCACATCCAGCTGCCCAACACTACAATGGCGAGTATTACAAAAATGCAAAGCAGCCACAGACTGCACACAGCACAGCCAGTGATTTTCATACAGAGAGCGCTACGTGGCGGCGGCGTTACCAATATAAGAACCTAAACAGCCTACTTACATAAAGAAAACATAAACAGCCTACTTACATAAAGAAAACATAAACAGCCTACTTACAACCTTCATCCAACACCACAATAATTCGGATTCCTTCCACAGTCACTTTCACTGCGAAGGTTGGTACTGCTGGATAATGTTCACCACATTGGTTAGTATCCGCACAGAGCTCTACTTTCAAGTCATCACTTTCATTATATCGAGATAAGTTAACCTTCTGCTGATAGTCCCTGTAGTCTCCGTCGACCGCTCCTCTGGGGCACGATGTGGTCTTATTTAGTTTAACGGAACATGATTACTGGCGTCTGCTTCCGCCAGTTCACATCCATTGGCTGTGTTTATGGCATCCGTCTCATTCCACTGGTGGTTATGGTTCGTGTTATTGTTGTTCGCATACACTGGGTTGAACACTTGGTCTCGCCGACTATGCTTAGAATTATTTAGTCTACAACCAGAACCATTTCCATTTGCTCGGTTATTGCGGTAATTACCATTATTTTGGTACTGGTGATCTTGTGGCGGATTATAGTTACTGATGTTAACCATTTGACCACTTATTTGGTTACTATTATGCACACGACTGCTGTACTGGCTACGACCAGGCATATTATTTATTATTCATTGGTCCTTGTCTAACGTTAATGTCCTGTTGAATCAGATCTATTGAAACTAGTTCTGACAAGAACTCTTCGACATTGTCCTCATTATCATGGATGAGCTTGTCCCTAATCTCGACTGGCAATTTTGATTGCAGTACACGTAGCAGATCTTTATGGCCAATCGGCTTATCCCAACAGCACGCCATATTCGTATACTTTTCAAAATACCGCCCGTTTTTGTAAGAGAAGACTTCTGTGTTAAACGCCTGTCTTTTAAACCTCTCTTGCTTGCCACGTGACCAATACTTCGAGAGAAAAGTTCTTTCAAACTCTTTGTAGGTAGTGTACTGCTCAGCCATATCCGTAGCCCATTATGCAGGGTCCCCTGGGCAAGAGCCAACCACTTAGCTAATTTTCTGAGCTTCAGTGCATGCTCTTTTTTTTTTTTTTTTTTAAAGCAACCGAGGCCTGTGGCATGCGCGCCACATACCTCTCTACCTTTGGTGTTTGTAGCGGCCCTCGGACCTCTTCAACATCTCGTGAAAATTTCTTCACCGACTCGTTAATCTGCTCACTCCACTGGACGAAGTCAGCATCTATTTCTTCCCTTACTTCTACCAATAATATTTTACATTCGGTACTGGAGGGTACGCCTTCTGTTGATAAATTATCTACGGTCGTTTGTATGGTTTGTTGCACACAAGTCTCATCTTGCTTCTCTTCAATTCTAGCCCACTATTCAAGTTTGCCAGAAAAAAGGTTTCGATGCTTATCAGACTTCTCCACAATTAACCTTTCGTAACCAGGGGCCATGGTAATAATCTGTGTATTCACTTGCTCTACTGTAGACCCAACCGTACCTTGACGTTTCTGCAAAGCTGTGATTTCGAGTCATACTTTCCTGCTGTGAAGCTATTTCTGTTACAAGTGACGTAATCGCATCCAAACCCAGCTTAGTCACAGTGTTTTCCATGTTAACACTTGTGTTAGGCTGACTGGTACTTATTTCATTCGCAGTAGTAGTCAGCCTAGACACTGTTTCAGCTAGTTCGTCTATTTTGTCTTTCTTCGTACTGATTTCATCTCTTTAATGGCCAAGAGACTAGGATCCATGTTTGATCCAGATGCAGCTATTGGCTGATCTGTAGAGGCTTCAGTAGTTGGCTGAACATCTGATTGCTGTTCACTCTGCATTTTGTAAAGCTGCTGCATGCATGAAACAAAATTTACAAAACAGAGATTACGCACTGCAGAAGTTATGAAATACACAAATTTCCCCCAAAAGTTCTTGTAGAACGTCGCCACTTTTAATATGACGAAAGAAATGTGGAGCGAAATTTAAATTATGATTTACTTCAATGAAAATTAAACTTGAATTGTAGAAATTGGAATGAATGTTACTTGAATGTTATGTTCAAAGTTAATGTCCTTCAAAAAGAAGTTTTTCCGCTTAATTAAGAGTGCCTTTAAATGAAGCCAAACTTTCAGGACTATGCTGCTACGCCTGTGTTAAATAAATTTACTCATATGATGTAGGTTCGCACAGTTTGCGTAGTGATCAAATGGTGGCGGTGCGAAGCTGCAGCCTCCGCACGTCGCTCTCCTGGAAAGCTCATTTAAGTTTATTTCTCACGTTAGACATTCTTGGCCGTCTACACTGTAGTACTGTTGCTATGTGTGAATGTACTCGTCTCAGTTTTAGGGGGAGAAAATATTAGTAAATTACGGTTCCAATGCAAAGATGGCCTATTGCGATGGAACCGAACCGCGTGCAGGCTCCATCTAACACTCATAAAATCGCACAGACAAATGTCTAATCGTGCTTAGGCCCTGTATGTAAACGAGAAACACACATTTCCAGAGTTTTTAAAATAATAAATTTGTTCGCCTCTGAATAAATGTTTGTTTACACGACAGCTCTGCTTAGAAAAACAACTACTTTCGTATTTGTATTCACGAGATATTATGTCTCAGTCTCTAAGTCGACTTAATTCTCTGATTCCGTAACGGCTGACGTGCAACAATACAATTGGATCCGCTCCGACGACACGTCTTTCGATTCCAGTATCACAAGCCGTTGTAGAAAGTATTAGTCATCCTTTTTATATATCCGTCTTTTTGACTGGAGGTCTTGGGGACCACGACAGTTCATGATTGTAAGAAAATGAAACGCCTACAACCATCCTTATGATCTTATTTATTGCGTAGCTACCAGTTTCGGCGCTTCAATGTGCCATCTTCAGGACGTAGTTGATGCTGACGGCGTTATCACGATCCATATATACACTATGTGATCAAAAGTATCCTGACACCCACAAAAACATACGTTTTTCGTATTAGGAGTATTGTGCTGCCATCTACTGCCAAGTACTCTATAACAGCGACCTCAATAGTCATGAGACTTCGTGAAAGAGCAGAATGGGCGCTCCACGCCACTCATGGACTTCTAGTGTGGTGAGGCGATTGGGTGTCACTTGTGTCATACGTCTGTATACGAGATTTCCACACTCCTAAACATCCCTCGGTCCACTGTTTCCGATGTGATAGTGAAGTGGAAATTTGAAGGGACACGTACAGGCCGACCTCGTCCGTTGACTGACAGAGACCACCGACAGTTGAAATGGAAACTTGGATTTCATGGTCGAGCGGCTTCTCATAAGCCACACATCAAGCAGGTAAATGCCAAAGGACGCCTCGCGTGGGGTAAGGAGGGTAAACATTGGACGATTGAACAGAGGAAAAACGACGTGTGGAGTGACGAATCACGTTAAAAATGTGTCGCTACAATGGCAGGGTGTGGGCATCGCGAATGCCCGGTGAACATCAGCCAGCGTGTGTAGTGCCAACAGTAAAATTCGGAGGCGGTGGTGTTACAGTGTGGTCGTGTTTTGCATGGAGGGGCTTGCACCCCTTGTTGTTTTACACGGCACTATCACAACACAGGCCTACAGATGTTTTAGGCCCCTTCTTGCTTTAGAGGAATTCGGGGATGGCGGCTGCATCTTTCAACACGATCGAGCACCTGTTCATATTGCACGGCCTGTGGCGGAGTGGTTACACGACAATAACATCACTGTAATGGACTGGCCCGCACAGAGACCTGTCCTGAATCCTGCAGAACACCTTTGGAATGTTTTGGAACGCCGACTTCATCGACCGACATCGATACTTCTCCTCAGCGCAGCACTCCGTGAAGAATGGGCTGTCATTCTCCAAGAAACCTTCCAGCACCTGACTGAACGTATGCCTGCGAGAGTGGAAGCTGTCATCAAGGCTATGGGTGGGCGAACATCATATTGACTTCCAGCATTGCCGATGTAGGGCGCCACGAACCTGTAACTCATTTTCAGCCAGGTGTCCGGATACTTTTGATCACATAGTGTACACTGCATCAGAGGCCAACATAACTGGATTCCGCTGGCTATCTGTAAATGTAGTGTCAGTACTCCAATCATCAACTACAGACTGACTTCAGTTGATGGCTGGAGTGCTGACACCAAAGTTACAGATACACTCCTGGAAATTGAAATAAGAACACCGTGAATTCATTGTCCCAGGAAGGGGAAACTTTATTGACACATTCCTGGGGTCAGATACATCACATGATCACACTGACAGAACCACAGGCACATAGACACAGGCAACAGAGCATGCACAATGTCGGCACTAGTACAGTGTATATCCACCTTTCGCAGCAATGCAGGCTGCTATTCTCCCATGGAGACGATCGTAGAGATGCTGGATGTAGTCCTGTGGAACGGCTTGCCATGCCATTTCCACCTGGCGCCTCAGTTGGACCAGCGTTCGTGCTGGACGTGCAGACCGCGTGAGACGACGCTTCATCCAGTCCCAAACATGCTCAATGGGGGACAGATCCGGAGATCTTGCTGGCCAAGGTAGTTGACTTACTCCTTCTAGAGCACGTTGGGTGGCACGGAATACATGCGGACGTGCATTGTCCTGTTGGAACAGCAAGTTCCCTTGCCGGTCTAGGAATGGTAGAACGATGGGTTCGATGACGGTTTGGATGTACCGTGCACTATTCAGTGTCCCCTCGACGATCACCAGTGGTGTACGGCCAGTGTAGGAGATCGCTCCCCACACCATGATGCCGAGTGTTGGCCCTGTGTGCCTCGGTCGTATGCATTCCTGATTGTGGCGCTCACCTGTACGGCACCAAACACGCATATGACCATCATTGGCACCAAGGCAGAAGCGACTCTCATCGCTGAAGACGACACGTCTCCATTCGTCTCTCTATTCACGCCTGTCGCGACACCACTGGAGGCGGGCTGCACGATGTTGGGGCGTGAGCGGAAGACGGGCTAACGGTGTGCGGGACCGTAGCCCAGCTTCATGGAGACGGTTGCGAATGGTCCTCGCCGATACCCCAGGAGCAACAGTGTCCCCAATTTGCTGGGAAGTGGCGGTGCGGTCCCCTACGGCACTGCGTAGGATCCTACGGTCTTGGCGTGCATCCGTGCGTCGCTGCGGTCCGGTCCCAGGTCGACGGGCAGTGCACCTTCCGCCGACCACTGGCGACAACATCGATGTACTGTGGAGACCTCACGCCCCACGTGTTGAGCAATTCGGCGGTACGTCCACCCGGCCTCCCGCATGCCCACTATACGCCCTCGCTCAAAGTCCGTCAACTGCACATACGGTTCACGTCCACGCTGTCGCGGCATGCTACCAGTGTTAAAGACTGCGATGGAGCTCCGTATGCCACGGCAAACTGGCTGACACTGACGGCGGCGGTGCACAAATGCTGCGCAGCTAGCGCCATTCGACGGCCAACACCGCGGTTCCTGGTGTGTCCGCTGTGCCGTGCGTGTGATCATTGCTTGTACAGCCCTCTCGCAGTGTTTGGAGCAAGTATGGTGGGTCTGACACACCGGTGTCAATGTGTTCTTTTTTCCATTTCCAGGAGTGTAGTTTACGTCAACCAGTTATATTGAGCACTGCTACAGTGTATATATGGATCGTGATAATCCCTTAAGCATCAACTACGGCCTGAAGACGGCGCATTGAAGCACAGAAACTGGTAGCTACACAGTAAATAAGATCATAAGGAAAGCTGCAGGCGTTTCATTTTCCTAGAATATTCAAAAATGGCTCTGAACACTATGGGACTTAACTTCTGAGGTCATCAGTCCCCTAGAATTTAGAACTACTTAAACCTAACTAACCTAAGGATATCACACACATCCATGCCCGAGGCATGATTCGAACCGGCGACCGCAGCGGTCGCGCGGTTCCAGACTACAGCGCCTAGAACCGCACCGCCACCCCGGCCGGCTCGTAGATATTATTAGTCCAGTGTCCAGGATAGGATACCAGCAAAGAGTAGCATCTCCCATATAGTTTATTCACACAACAACTTCCTTTCGTTGCAGCGAATATGTTAATTTCTTCCTGCAAAATAGGGGTAAGTTCAAATAAAGGAGGTGGAAGTGAGTAGCGATTAGACACCCTTCTCCCTCAAGTAGACCACAAAGGAAGGCGCAATAACGTTGAGAACTGGTTACTGTCGTGGCCAAGGGATATGCGATAATTGAAGCCCGCGGCTCACAAAACCAGTTCTAGACAGTGTGAGCTGTGTGAATCGGGATCCTGTCGGTTTGAAACACAGCATCACCATTGGAGAGCAAACAACGTACCGTAGGATGGATCTCATCAGCCAAAATGGTCACATAGTCCTTGGCAGTAGTGCGAGCTTGCAGACTAACAATGGGGTCCAAGGAGTATCACGATATGGCTGACCAATTCATAAACAAACTTCCGACATATTTCACTCTGCCAGAAGTTGGAAACAGTGTTAAACAAGATTCATTCGCCCAAGTGAATATCTTCCGTTATTCCAAAGTCCAGCTTTTGTGTTTTCGTTTACCGATTATGGTAATTTGCTTAGCTGGTGATCTCGCCTATTAATAGGGGTCCCTTCGTACTGCTGACAGTGTTTGTGAGCGCGACATTCAGATCTGTAGAGACTTCTGCAGATGGCGTCCTATTGTATTTCGTCACAGTTCTGTTCAATGACCGTCTGTAACAGACATACTAAGGACACTGCCTACACTACGCTTGTCCGTCCTCTTTTAGAATACTGCTGTGCGGTGTGGAATTCTTACCGGATAGGACTGACGGAGTACATCGGAAAAGTTCAAAGAAGGGCAGCACGTTTTGTATTATCGCGAAATATGGGAGAAAGTGTCACAGAAATGATACAGGATTTGGGCTAGAAATCATAAAAGAAAGGCGGTTTTCGTTGCGACGGAATCTTCACACGAAATTCCAATCACCAAATTTCTCCTCCGAATGCGAAAATATTTTGTTGCCACCGACCTACATAGGTAGGAACGATCATCTTGATAAAAAAACGGGAAAACAGAGCTCGTACGGAAAGATATAGGTGTTCATTCTTTCCGCTCGCTATACGAGTTTGGAATAATAGAGAATTGTGAATGTGGTTCGATGAACCCTCTGCCACGCACTTGAATGTGATTTGCAGAGTATCCATCTAGATGTAGATGTAGATATCACGATCACTCAGCACATAGTTTCCTCTTCGTTGTGACATAGTGACTGGTGCTTTTTCCGCTTTGCTATATCCGATGTAAACCTTAGATAAGATAGAAATCTTACTCTCATACTAACTGTCTACTGGTGTAAGTCATATTGTTATAAGGGGTGCCTGAAATTACTCGTGGATTTTCTCATCTGTGCTGCACAAGGAGAAAACGTGAATCGATTTTTGTGTATATAGTTGAATTAGTCTCAGTAATAGACCAAAGCTGTGAGCATGCACAGGATGCAATAGAAAATTACTGCGTTGACCTGCGCGAAATGCTTTCCTCGCCACCGGAGCAGCACACCTTGCCACGCAGTCGTTCGTACTACATTGTGCAGTCTGCGCGGCGCGCTTGATGGACAACCACTAATCCGATTGCAGCGCCAAGATTTACGCCGCATTTTTATTGGGCTGTTTTCGGCGGCGAATGGTCGTTGGCAGTAAAGCAGCGGGGCTCATGCTTGCTGCCTTTCCGCGCCGCTGGAGTGTTATAAAACGCAACCACCGAAATAGTAAAAATAAGGCAAACATAACAGCGGGGAGGAGGAGCGCAGACCCCGTAAGCCGGACGGGCTCTGCCTAACAAATCGGCTTTCTGCCTGATAAAAGCGTCCGAGCGGGGGGGGGGGGGGGGGGAGAGGGGGGGGGATGGGGCAGTGTTCCATTAGCGCGTCTGTGAGAGTACCCGCTTTTCAGCAAGTCGTCCCGGTAGCCATGAAAGCGCGTAATTAAAACCGCTCAAACACTGCGCCGGGGCCCGGACACGTGACCAACTGTGGGGAAGAGGGTGGGTTGTGGGGGGGGGGGGGGGGGTGTCTGGACACTGGCGGCCTCAGACGCCTTGAAGACGGCCGTAAAGCAGTCCATTAACGTCAGGGCCATTCTCATACCGTGTGGCAGGTTCGGTCCTCGCGTTCTGAGCACAGGAATGGTACGTACTGCACTAGCAGCGTGCCTCCTAGATCTGTTTCACTCTTTGCTGGGCCTGAGGGTACTTTTACGATTCTTTATGGAGTATTTTTTATGGGGATCTTCAAGGCGTATTCATCGCGTCAACCAGATACATGTGCAATAAAAAGTGAAGCATACGTCCTGTATTCACACGATTTTTTCCGTTCATCTAGAAAGGTAGTATGCCAAGGTTCCTGTTCATCTTTTCATGTTTATACACACGACCTCCAGCGGAAGCGGCAGAACGTAACAACGATCGAGTTTCACTTCAATTATGACACCGTCCTAAATATTCTTACATATTACTATTAATAATTAAAATCATTCTTTCTGATTTCATATTTCAGTTACGTGCAGAAAGGAAACACCGCTTGCCTCATAACAAATTAAGTTTAGTTAAAAATTCTTTCTTTGTACTTAACTAATACGTGAAACATACCTGACTGGAAACAAAATATTCAGCAACGAAAGGTGGATTACATGTATTGTTATGTACATCATAAACATAACAGTACAGTATGTTGACAAAAGATGTACAACAGAAGCGATGCTGAGTGGCACCTAATGTTTACAGTGTATGGCCTGGGCTGTTTTAAAATTAAAAGAAGCTAATAAATTCAGTTTGTTTCAAAGTGGTACCTGACGATGGTACTCTTGAGGAACTGTCAGAATTCCAATTCACAAGACGTGATTTAACTGTCTCTCTACGGACATACGACAAATATCCGAAAGATCAGAAAACTCAAGAGGAAGCCAAGAAGGTGAGTTACACGGGGGTGAAACATGGAATCTTAAGAAATGGAATCTTAAGTATCGTTGTCCACTGGATAAGATATTCTAGGGAATATAAGAATTAAATCTGTTGTGCTTAATGGCAAAAAGGAGTGAGTATAAAAAGCGTAGCAATGACCATGTGATCCACATGTAGCTGCCGACCTATAGGCAGGAGACACCTGGAGAGGCCAACTACTGGGTGGTTATAGCTGAAGTGCAGCTCCTCACAGAAGTCCAGTGTGGTCTGTAATTACGGTATGACAGCGAAACTTGTTAGATATGCTAATGCGTTACCACGAAACCGATTTATATTGGAAAAAATTAGTTCCAATTTTGGCCACCAGAGCTGTGAATCCAGGAAACACGTATAGAGGTGTTTCCATTGAAACGTTCCCGTCTTCTCTATATCTCTTTCGTTACGCAATAACCGTCTCCTCTATAACTCTTTTGCTACGCAACATTCCCTTTTACAATAACCTATGAAACCTTCCCTTAGGATTTCTACCTCTTGCTTAATAATAACAAATGAAATCTGCCCTTTGAAATTAATTCTCTTTCTCAATTTTCGCATTCAAATTTAAATGCTGCTTATTAAAAGTTATGTAATGGATTAGGAAAGGGGAGTGAATAGGAAAGGTCAAACAAGTGAGAAAGGCATAAGGTTCATTTTATTATTAACCGCAGCTTACACAGTTTGTTCAATATGGGCACCGGAGACACCGGCGAGAAGCTTCATCCGTAAAGTGACGAGATCAGCAACTGCTCGCAGCAGCTCCGGTGGAATCAGAACAACGTGTTCCTGTATTGTGGCCTTCAGATCAGGTAGTGACCGAAAGTGTCCCTGGTTAACATGTTCATGTGTTCAGATAGATATCCATGAGCCAAAGGTCTCATGGATTCAGATCAGGTAATCGTGCAGGCCTTGCTTCTAGAAAAACTCTGGAGATAACACGTGCGTGGAAGGTTGCATTAAGCAGATCTTTCGCTGGGCGAGCGACGTGAGGTCCTGCATCATTGTGAGTGCAAACGGTGGTTTCAACACCGTTACGTTCTTCCGAAGCAGAAATCACTTGCCGCACAGAATGGTGTCGATAATGTATAGGCGTCGCGGCATACCTGGCAGGACCTCTGGATGTATTTTCTTCGAAGAACAACGGCCCGAGAATGAAAGTGCTTGAGAATTTTACAACGTAGTCATATAAGGCGAGTGCAATGGTTCTTGGTGCACAACACACGGTTTAACAGTACACCAAATCCGGCAGTTCTCTGTACTCACTGCACCCTGTAGCGTCAGATGTGCCTCGTCACTCCATGGAATATTCCCTGGACACTTGTCGTCCACTTCGATTCGTGTCGAGAACCGAAGAGCAGATTCAGAACGTTGCTGTGAATTATGAGGTTTCAATAACTGCACCGTCTGGAGCTTGTAACGTACAAGTGTAATACAGGCCGCAAAACATCCCGTAATTTTCACTATGGGATGGACAATTCTCCTGATACTGCTCGAACACTAGCACTACTAGGATAACTTGCCGCATTGTCAGTTACAGCAACAGGAATGTCGTCAGTGACTTCCAGCGGGATAGGACGCCCTCCTCTTCCATGTGTCACGCCAGGTTCATCCGTGTTTTCGAATTTACACTGTAATAGTGCGCTTAGTGACAACACACAGAACTACAGTTCTATTTCCAAAAGCGAGGTAATGTTTGAATAACGCCAATGGAGCGTAAGAGAAAATGCGATAAGGTAGAAACTGCCAAGGGTATGTGTGTAAAGAATTTTCTTTCGACAACCTCCATTACACAAGAGGAAAGAAGCAGCGGTTCGCAGAATATCTGAACAAGACACGAATGGCTACAAAAGATGTTTTATAAATAAAACTGAAAGTCTCTGGTGTAAAATTCTCTTTAATTAATTGCAGTAAACTAAATACGTAGAAACCAGTACAACTACATCTAAATCTACATCCACATCAACCATTGGACCGTTCCTTCAAAATTGGTCAGGCCATCTCTTCATTGGTCTGCCTAAAGATCTTTTGCCTCCTGGTTTACATTGTTTTACGGCTTTAGTAATTCTTTCTTCTGGCATATGGTCAATATGTTTTTCCATCTTCTATGATATTGTTTTATTATGTCAATTATGTTCTACGTGTTCAGTTCAGCTCGGTTACCATCATTTCTCTTTTTATCCATCGAAGTATATCCAGTCATGTATCTAAGGAAATTCATTTCACAAAAAAAATGGTTCAAATGGCTCTGAGCACTATGCGACTTAACTTCTGAGGCCATCAGTCGCCTAGAACTCGCTCGGTTCCAGACTGTAGCGCCTAGAACCACACAGCCACTCCGGCCGGCTTCATTTCACACGCTTTTATTCTCTTTTCTTCTCTCTTCTTAAGAGTGAATGTTTCGTTATCATCGAGTAGTGTTGGGATAGCCGTAACCTTCTACAACTTTGGTAGAATATCTTTGCAGACTTTCTTTCCAAATGTTCTGCTTAAAGTTGCACGGAAATAGTGAAATAGGAGTAACTTATTTTGTGTTTCATTGTGTGACCTATAAGTAATACTGCACCATAAACATTAAAATGTGCTAACTTGCTCTGTGATCTACTTGTCAATTTCAGTCTTAATTCGCATGGGATCGTATCCTAAAAATGCCACTGATTTTGTCTTTGTGATGGAGACGTTCAGATTGTATCGCGGGATTAGTCTTAAGATTGATGTACTTGCGTACCTGTGGCTAACGCGGTCTCTCAATATTTAAGTAGTGGGCTTAACCCACGAATTAGAATAAGATTCAATTACTTAAGTGCGGTTAGAACCGTTTTCTATATATCTTCACTTAAAACTTTCTTTAAATATGTAAAACTCGAATTGTATAGAGTCTTGAATATTTTTTTCTTGAATTTATACTACATATTACTGTATTTTAAGAATTATCTCTGAAAATAAAAATCTGACTATTTTTCCTAAAGACAGCTTCTTGTAAGTCACTTTCATTCTGACTAATCATTACTTGGTCGTCAGCAGAAAGTAGGATACTAACATCTATGTCATTAATTTTAAAGTGATTCATTATCTGTAAAACAAGAATTGATTTAACAGCTGCTGAAGAAGATGGCTATATTTAAAAAAAAACATATTAAATGGCCATAGTTTGTTCCATTCACCTTAGAAGGATTATGCCCTACATTCTATCATACACAGAGCGAACAGTTTCAGTTCACTATAAAATAGGATGAAAGTTAAAACATGTTAAGAATGTATTCAAGGAAAAACTCATATAAACCACATCAAATTAGAGATGCTTTCGATGACACATGGGCACAAATCCACCCATTAAACTGAAGAATATAAACCCACAGCATTCCTTTCATTCTGCGGAGCTACCTATAGGAAGGCAGAGCGCCTGTTAGGTGAAATTGATATTAGGACAGTAATCTGACCTGATGTTTACAGCTTGCCATGCGAATGTGACGAACGTACCGTGCGGTACACAATCAGCAATGTACAGTAGCTGAGTGCTGCGCTGACCGTAGATGGCACGTGAAGTGTAAAAATATTGAAAAATCAATTATAGTGGAACACAGCCTCTTGCAAGCGCGTTAAGATAAAATTTGAGAGTACGAAGATTTTCTGCCCTCCCCTCTCTTCTCCGTCTACAACCCCCACATGCAAAAAACATCCAGAAATGAATCAGTTTAGCCGGCGAGGTCGTAAATAGTGGTATAATAGGCGTACGTTATAACTGGACACGCTTTCCCACCCGAGTTTTGCGATAATTAAGCTAGTCCGTCCTTGAACTGACATACTGAGCCGCCGCGTAGGAATCCTTCCTGTTATGTGGTGATCCTCTTTTAGTTTTATGTCTCCTTACAGAGCCGTAGCAGTGCCGTCGGATTCTGAAAGTGCAATACTACTATCTCTGTTTTACGTAATGGAGAGGGAAGATTTTTTTTTTTTTGTGCAAATAATTTTTAGACGGTGTAACACCATAGCTCTAATGCTGTACGGATTTATTTTGCTTTTGTTTCATTTAATATTACATCGTTAAGCTTCTGTAAATTTGTTTGATTGAATAGATAACGCAAAATTGTATACTCCTTTCTTTGTACAAACTTTGATGTCATGGTTTGGTTCTATGCAAAGTAGCGTATCTGTCATTTAAATTCTTTGTCCCATTTGGAGGGAACAAAACTTACTGTATATAATTGTAATTTCTGTGTGAATAATTTTTTGTAGAAATGTCAATCACTGTAATGGAGCACTATAGTAATGTACAGTGAAGGATCAGCTTAATGGATGTGTTAGTGTGCTCAAATATAATGTAATTTATATTTGAATTTATGTACCTACCTTGATTTTTCTCTTCATCATAACACCTCTCAGGTTCCTCTCCGTTTGAACTAAAGTGACTTCCGAGTGTCCTTACTGAAAGAACATTAAAGCGCAATGTTTTGCTAATTGATGCCTCTTGAACATAGTAAAAAGGAAGTTAAAGTTAATGTGGCAAGAGAGTGAGTTACAGTTAATGATGCTTGATGAAAATAATTTTCCTAGTAAAACTGCTTATTAATGTGTTATTGCCAACTTCAAATTAAAAGTTCTTAAGACAAAGTTTTGCTTAGTAAATGATCACATTACTGCCTGTTGTAAATCGCAGAAGGTGAGTCAGTATCTTACATATATGTTAATTTTGTCTCTCACTGTAGTAAAAGTGGAAAACTGCAGTTGTGAAACGTGATATGTTTGCTAAGTGTTTGTCTCTCTTGTGTATTAGAAGTGCATATTAATAGTATAACAGGATCCACAGTTTGTCTATTGTGTTAATGCTCGGTAACAAGTAACGGAAAGACCATTAATTATGAAAACCATTATTTCTTTATTCAAATGATAGTGAGAAGCAACCTGTTAGTGGATTCCAATTAACTTTCATTTTAAGTAGTAAAGTATTTAACTGAGAGAGACTTAACCTATATCCAATTAATGATTCTGCATTGAATAGTAATAATAACGTTATAAAAACCATTCAGTTTGTGTAAGCCCTGAAAGTAATAGTGTGTTTCGGTGTCTGTTATAATTTTTCAGATAGTTTGTGCTGCTCTAACTGTTAGTTTCAATCTTACAGTAAACATATGTATGTGTCAGAGTGCACTGCACTCGCGTATGACAAAGTATAGGTTGTGTTTATCCATTAAAGTTACCAATAACTATTTTCTTGAACGAGAATGTTAATCATTCTCTTGCCTAGTTAGGCTGGCGACCATTTTCTTTATCCATTAAACAGTGCAGATAGGCAAAATGTTGTTTGTTACTGTTCAAATATTTACGTAATTCTGACTTTCATTTCCGATTAGCCACCTCCGTTAGGTACAGCACGGTCAACATAACAAAATTCTTCTCAGAGAGTAACACTGCTCTTTTGCTTTATACCATAATTGCTTTAACAAGATAGTTTTATTTCACTACCTGCCTACAATTTTAAGGTTATGGTACAGCAGTAGCAGACGGAAGTGTTATAACGGGACCCACTATGGTGCGTTTATTTAAGAAACACCGTAGAATGAACTCGTTCCTACTGATTATAAGCTAACTATTAACGGTACGAGAGCATCGTCAACGTATGACTAGACCGAAAAGTCTCCTGCCGACGACTGTAGACTGAGCGTACAATCGGTATAGTTCGTATAAGATCGTACATCTTCGGTTATGCCGAAGTTATTCTTTTATTTATTAATATCGTTTCCTGGCGCTGTAAGATTAGTGAAAGACAGTATTTATAATCCGTAGACTCCTCCCAATGTCTGGGTGGCAAAAGGAAACTTCTATTAGCAAATATTTATTAATAACAATTACTTTACTCTTGCCAGAATAAATGATTACTGCATCGGCACCTCATCCCAATAGCTTTGTAAGAGCCAGATGGCCAATCACCTCTGCTAGCCATGGAACCTTCCGCTCGCTCCTTACTTTGTCCGTACGGCAGTGTTGATACATTCAGTACATATATGTGAAACAGCAAAACTGGAAATGATAGAAAGTGTGCTCTTATCTGCAAATAAGGAGTTCCTTACACCCCCTAAAGCCACTGGCTCTCAGAAAAATAGAAGCTGTAGTCGTTAGCTTGTGCATCAACACTTTTATCACCGAGGGAAGTTACACACTGAGACTGCCTGGTAACGAGTGCTTGAAACAGAGCGTCGTCAAGCAAATATGAGCAAAAAAATAATAATTTTTAAGAGGGTAGGTGATGCTGAAAGTGGTATCCGTTCCCCTACAGCCCCTCAGTCGCAGCGAGGAGCTGAAGGGGCTTCACCAACTTACTGTCAATTTCCAAAATTTGTGCTTGCGGATCATAACCTCTACGTGACGTCACTCTGCCAACAGAAGTTAGAACAGCGAGCGACACCTCCTTACTAATGAAAAGTTTGAACGCCACTGTGAAGAAGAGAGACTTTGCTCTCTGCAGACAGTCATCTCCTCACGGAGATAATGTTGATTATCTTCGAAGGCTCGAGTTTGTAACTCAGATTTTACATGATTTTAAGGAGAAAATTTTATAGAAGGACGCCATTACGAGAAGCTTCGATGCCATTTTGTTCTTTGTTCTTACTGAAAATATTAGCCAAACTTTGAACTACTTTCGATCAGAAAATATACTGAATGGCAGCCAATTCCATAGGGCTATTATTTTCTATGGTTCGAGTATCATCTCATTACCTTCTCAGATTCAATACACAGTGCCAATAAGTTGTATCTCTTAGGACACCACTTTCAATTTTAAGTTGTCGCCGGGCCATGTGTGTAGATAGTAACGATTACTGTCTCTGTGAGGTTATAATCAATGAGCGGCTATCGCCTGTATGGTGAGCCAGATTCTCACTAGGGCGAAGCGACATGTGAGACGGTCGTACACTGACAGCCAAAATGTTATGACCACTGCCCAGCGCGAGGTAGTGGTATTTCGGACACGTGAGGCCGTAAGGAAATAATGTAAGTGGAACAGAGACGAATGGGCAGTCATAATAGTGAAGACACGAGCTGCAAATGAGAAAATCCACTGATATAAGCTGATTTTACAAAAGGCCACATTTCAGTGACACTGCATCAGCCCTAGTGAACAGCTTAAACAATTCGAACATTCAATGTACGTGTCTCAGCTCCGATGTTAATCTCAGAGTGCTGTGTCGTGTGGCAACCACATGTGCAATTATTCATTCAGGAGGCAGGCGCTTCAGATTCTATCCAGCTATCCAAATTTAAATGCCTTGTTTCCCTAAATCACTTAAGGCAAACGGCTGGGTAGTGCATGTGTAGATTGTGATTTCTGGGGGTATTAGTTCAAAGCTGGTACTATGCAGTGTTGGTACTCCTCACTGGCTCTTCTGTCTAGCATTGAATTAATGAGTCACTCTATGCATTGTCCTCCGGCTATGCTAAAATCAGCCGTAACTGACGACTATTCCTGCAGTCAGCTGTGACTGTGGATGTCACAATTTGACTGAATCGAGGTACTCTCGATACACACTTTACATGATGGTAAATTAAGTGCTCGCTGCCCACATTATATTGGAGATGGAGTGTCCCATGCGTCGAGTGCCCACGTCCTGTGTACTACTGACTGCCTCCATTATCAGGCTATAAAGTCTTGTGACTATTCCAAGGTCTCTCACCCTCCAAGAGGCAAACATTCTTCCTATTACTCCTGTCTGTATGATCTTCTTTAATGCTTCAAGCCTTAATGGTTAAAAAATGTGTGTGGATTCCTAAGGGACCAACCTGCTAAAGACATCGGTTCCTAGACTTATACACTACTTACAGTAACGTATGCTAAGAACAACACACACACCCATGCCCGAGGCAGGACTCGAACCTCCGTCGGGAGGGGCCGCACAATCCGTCACATGGCGCCCTAAACAGCGCGGCCAGTCCGCACGACCTATTAATGGTCAAACCAATAAGGAAAAGTCAGTGTAGGTTACGAACAGATTCTGTGGAGTTCTGACCCCAATAGCTGAGTGGTTAGCGCGGCGGTCTGTCACGCCAAGTGGCCCGGGTTCGATTCCCGGCTGGGTTGGAGATTTTCTCTGCTCAGGGACTGGATGTTGTGTTGTCATCACCAGTGAAAGGCAACGGGAAACCACCACTGGAATCCCTTCCCTAGACGCTCATGCGGTGGACCTCTCTGACGAGGCTTCCCCCATGACAAGACCTGCCGTAAGGCAGAACACAAAGTTAAATTAATACGGCTAAGGCTACTACAAAAATGATAACTTTGTCTACTTGAAAAGAAGCGTACAATGCACATAACATATGCTCTTTATTGATAACCCCACAGAATAGTGGATTTGATTATGAGAAAATTGAAATGATCATTGTGACTTTGATAGAAGTGAAAATAAAAAGTATGATAGAAATATATGAAGTACTCTGTTCCGGGCTGAGGACTGTTCCCGAGTCTTTGTTTATCTGTTCTGGACAAAGAATTAAGGACGAGGGAAAAGAACTTTTGAGAGAAGGGACTATATAGCATCAGTCTACGATCAAATGTGCAGGGGGTAGGTTTTTAGCGGCAGCAGTTGAAAAAGTTTACATACTGGAAAAAGTGTGCAAGGAGGTCGATTTACAATACATTTTAGAAAACTACATTTGTAGTCAGCATGCCGTTTATAGGCAAGGGACAAAAATTAATAAAGTCAACGAAGTGAGTTATGAGGGTATGCTGAAAAGCAATGTCCCCGAATGTGTTATGTGAAAATCTTTAAATCATTTAAATAAAACAAACTTCAACATTCAACATCCTCATTTCTCATGTCCATACGTTTATTTCTCAACACAATCACCCTGACGACGAACACGTTTCTACCAGCGAGAGACCAGTTTGTTGATCCCGTCCCTGCAGAAGATCTGACTCCGTTGATGGAGACACAACCTCAGCTACGCTTTCACCGCTTCTTCACTATCAGTCAGCAAATTAGAGCATGAAGCCGAATATGCTGGAGTGGAAAAACGACACCTCAACCGACCACCGAGACGGGCGAGTGTGGTTTACCGGGTCGCAGTAAATACGTCACGAGGCTACGAGACAAGAGAGCTGTGCTGTACACCCTAGCTGTGTCCACGGCGATACAGGACAGAAAGTATACAGTGTGGCAGCTTGGGCTGTGTGTCTGTGCCTGAAACGGGTGAATGGGCCCTCCCACACCGTACTCAACCCCCCGTTCGGCTCGTGGCGCAACACCAGATCAACGACCACCACAGGGAGCATGTCGCGACGGACACAGGCCTGCAACAACGCCGCGCATCCGAACCCAGTTCGCCATTTAAATTACATATTTTTGTGACCGTCTTATAACGTATCTATAAATTTTTACCTTTAAAGTGTCACAAGTTTGTTCACGTATTTCCTACGAATGTATTCTCAACAAACATACAAAAATTATTAATTCAGTGCGATATTTATTTTTCTTTCATTTTCACAAATCTAACAGACGCTACCTATTGGCAGTTGCATGGCGGGCTGTATGAATAACAGGGAATCTGTTAAACCACAATTTTTTCCCCGTGACATTCAATTTCGCAGGTACGTTGAACTGGTCAGGTGAGTTCTGGTACATAGTATGTTTGATACAATGATATACACCGGGCAGACAAAAGCCAAGTGATAGCGATATGCGCGTGATAAGGTGGTGGTAGTATCGCGTACGCAAGATATAAAAGTTCAGTGCATTGGCGGACCTGTCATTTGCATTCAGGTAAATGGAAATGGCGTGTGGCTAGGGCCTCCCGTCAGGTAGACCGTTCGCCTGGTGCAAGTCTTTTGAGTTGACGCCACTTCTGCGACTTGCGTGTCGATTGGGATGAAATGATGATGATATGGACAACACAACACCCAGTCCCTGAGCGGAGAAAACCTCCAACCCAGCCGGGAACCGAACCCGGGCCGTTGGGTATAACATTCCGCTCAGCTACCAGGGGCTGACATTTTTATTCAGGTGATTCATGTGAAAACGTTTCCAACATGATTATGGAAGCAATTAACACACTTTGAACGCGGAATGTTAGTTACAGCTAGGCGCAGGGGACATTCCACTTCGGAAATCGTTAGGGAATTCAGTTATTCGCGATCCACAGTGTCACGAGTGCATCGAGAATACCAAATTTCAGGCATTACCTCTTACCGCAGATACAGCAGTGGCCGATAGCCTTCACTTAACGGCCGGTCGCTGTGGCCGAGTGGTTCTAGGCCCTTCAGTCCGGAACCGCGCTGCTGCTAAGATCCCAGGTTCGAATCCTGCCTCGACATGGGTGTGTGTGATGTCCTTAGGTTAGTTAGGTTTAAGTAGTTCTACGTCTAGGGGACTGATGACCTCAGAACTTAAGTCCCACAATGCTTCGAGCCATTTTTGAACCTTCACTTAACGACCGAAAGCAGTGGCGTTTGCGTAGAGTTGTCAATGTTACAGACAAGCAACATTGCGTGAAATAAACGCAGAAGTCAATACAGGACGTATGATGAACGCATCCGTCAGGACAGTGGGCCGAAATTTGGCTTTGACGGGCTATGGCACCAGAAGATCAACGTGAGTGCCTTTGTTAACAGGACGACATCTCCAGCAGCGCTTTTCCTGGGCTCGTGACCATTGGACCCAGGACGACTAAAACAGTGATCTGGTCAGGTGATCCCCGATTTCAGTTGTTAAGAGCTGATGTGAGGGTTCTAGTATGGCGTGGACCCCACGAGGCCGTGGACCTTGGATGTAACAAGGCACTGTGCAGGGTGGTGTTGGCTCCGCTATGGTGTAGGCCGTGTTTACATGGTTATGGACTGGGTCCTCTGGTCCAACCGACTGGAGGTGGTTATGATCGGTACTTGGAGAGCATTTGCAGCCATTCATGGACCTCATGTTCCCAAGCAATGATGGATGATTTATGGTTGACAATGCACTATGGCACGAGGCCACAATTTTTCTCAACTGGTTTGAAGAACATTCTGGAAAATCTGAGCGAATGAGTTAGCCACCCGTATCACCCGACGTGAATCCCACCGAACGTTCATGGGACATAATCAAGAGGTCAGTTCGTGCACAAAATCCTGTACCGGAAACACTCTCGCAATTATGGACGGCTATAGAAGCAGTATGGCTCAATATTTCTGAAGGAGGACTTCCAAAGACTTGCTGAGACCATGTCATGTCGAGCTGCTGCACTACGAGAGATCCGACGCGATATTAGGAAGTATCCAGTTCTTTTTTAACATCAGTGTATAATGATTAATTATTTTAGTTCTACCTACATATATGAGAATCTTTCACTTTGAACTAAAAACTGGTCATTTTAAAACATTTGTTTTACAGTCAGTGATTGTAGATCTTCTCCGACGACAGTGTGTCAACTTTTGCACTGCTGCTTAACATGACGCTAGCAAAACTTTTCAATTCTTGACTTGAGATATTCAGATAATTTGTGGAGAGAGTGATTAATGGTGTGTGTTTTGAACTTTACTTTGAACTGATAGGGATTCCCTATTTCTTGTCTTATTTTAGATTAGCTGAGAAACAAAGGGTTGGTGGGTATTTATTTACACCGAAGAGCCAAAACATTATGACCACGTGTTGTTCCACTTTTCAAACACAGTACAACAGAGATTCTAATTTGCGCCGATTCTACAAATCCTTGACAGGATTCCAGAAGAATTTGGCACCAGATGTCTACGTACAGGTCAAGTAATTCACGCAAATCACGGGATGTTGGTTACAGGCACGGAGCTGGCACCAGATATGTATTCCAGTCGGTACAAATCTGACACATTTGCGGGCCAAGACCTCAATATGAGTTCACTGTAATGTCCCTCAAACTACAAACTACTGTAGCACGATTCTGACCTTGCAGCACCGACTGTTTGCCTGCTGGAGGATGTGGCAGCTATTGAAGGAACTTCAATCATGAAGCGAAGCAGGTGGTCCGCAGTAACGTCCACGTAGTTCACTGTTTTCATGGTGCGTTCCACTACCACCACAGATCCCATGAAACCCGTCTCTCATAGTAGCCCATCTCATTCTACCCCGTAGTATACTTCTGCCCTCACCGGCCTGCACCTGTGACACGGTGCATGTTTTGTGCAGCCATTCGCCTGGATGACGGCGTGTAATGACACAACCATCGACCTGGCGTAACAAGAAATCCGATTAATTCGACAGGTGAAAAGCTTCTATCGATCAGTGACGCTGTGCCGACTGCATAACTGACGATTTTGCTGGGTCAACACAGGAACATATAGGGGTCATGTTATGTGGAGCTCCTGTTCAACAATGGCTTCCGAAAGCTATGTTGCGAAACACTTGTGCCTGCATCAGCACTGTACTCTGTCGTCAGATCCGCCACAGATCGCTACCTGTCCTGGATTAAGCAGTGGGGGATCCTACGACCTCTACGTTTTGTGATAAGATGTGGTCGTCCAGTACCAAACGACGTACTCGTTATTTCACCATCCTTCAACCACTTTCCATAGGTGCTCACGACAGTGGTACGCCAACAGGTGTCCAGTTTCGCCGTTTCCAGCAGCGCCACAACAATGTGCCCTTTGTGAAAACCGCTTATATCGATGGATTTCCTTATCGGCGTCCGTATCTTCGCTATAATGGCTGCACATTCGTCTCTACTCCGTCCATGATCTTTCCTTACTGCGTCACGTGCCCGCAACACCACTATGTGGCACTCCCCCTCACGGTGGGCAGTGGCCATAACGTTCTGGCTCATTAGTTTATAGCTGTACCTGTGACTTAATACATGTGGAATTTATTTTTGCTTATAAAGCTACTTTGTGCACTGCGTGTGAAGTAGTGTGATTGAGAATATGAAGGAAGACCCTGTTTGGATCACTAATATGGAACCACGTTGTGCTGGCTTCTGTGCAAAAAACAAGTGACAAAATGTCCATGCCTACAACACAAAATATCATCCATTGTGCTTTGTTTATGGCATTATATAAACTCATCAGGAATTGTACACGTTGTTTAAAACGAAATCGTAAATTATTAGGTATAAGGGAAACCTGTGGTATAAAAACTTGCTCGTCTGCACCACTTCCCGTCCAAATTTCTGCTTCTGTAATGTTACACTAGAGAGAAGTAACTTTGATCCTCTGTGAGTGGAGGGTTCAGAGGAGTGAGATAATACATCGCGCTCTCGTTCAGCGTACGTCGCATTTCTATTTCGGCAGGAGTTTCCAAAGAGCATCTAAAAGCCTGATGTTCTCGAACCACAGGAAGTCTTTCCTCACGATTTCCATTAGATTCTTGAGAGCGCGTAGTCCTCAGTATCTCAGCTGCTCTGGTATATGCAGAAATATGCAACATTTTTCTAAGCGTTTTCTCATGGACGAAATGAATACAAAATATAATGAGTAGGCACGCAAATCACAAAGCCAACTTAATGAATTCGTTTCTCCTAGTAAAAGAAATAAACAAAACCTATAGAATAAGATAGAAAAATTGAAATCAGTAAATCTGTGTATACTAGCCAAGTTGATTTTTATTAGTGAAGGTAAGATTAAGGTGCTTAATTCTGACGCTGATGTAAACTTTCGAAAATACTTCTGTCATTAAGGTGAACATCTTTCTCAGGAAAGAAGTCGAATATAAATAAAACGTAGCGAAATAAGTAAAGCAAGAAAGTTAAAATTTTAATATACAAAGCGAAATCGGTACATCCATATACCCTAGAGAAGTAAATTTTCTGTTAGCTTATAAAGATAATACTGTGACGCTTAATTCCATCTTAAACGTCAGAAATTACATCTGTCACTGAGTTAAAAAGCCTAACAGGGCATTCTATTGGTTTTTATTGTACTATGAAACTAACAGCGCCACCTATTGGTTCTTTGGTGTACTATGTTGTGAGGATGATACATGCGGACCACTAAGCTGAGCAGGTGATGTTGGACGAAACTTGAAATTAAGATATATTCTTATTTCGTGTTCCAATTTGAAGAAGTAAAGGCTACATGTCGTCCAAAGCTTCGCTCAACTTACCTGTGAAAACGCGATGATAACTCGTCTAGGAGTTTTGGAAATTAGGGTGTTCAGGCAAACAAAAGGACAGACATATCGGCTTTAGATAAAACTTTAAATTATGATATTTTTTTCTCGTCGTTCGATTTTAGTAAAATAAAATTTTATGGCACCCCTATAAACATTTAACTTAACTGTGTAAAACCTGTGAAAAGTCGTCTAGTAGTTTTGGAGGTTACAGTGTTCAGACGGATAGACACGATGGTTTGCACAGTTTTATTATTAGTACGGAACAGATACACATAGGATGGGTTTCTGTTTTAGCTTCTAAGTTAGAGGAAAGTTATACTAGCTGAAGAGCGGGTTGTCTGTAGGGCTACCAGCCCACCCTTCCTGCCCACCCTCCACCCACATGGGACGAGGGTGGATCAAATAATGACAGGCGAATCTGCGTACCAAAAGTGCAACAAGCTAAAGTACTGTCAAGCACTTGTCCGCTTGTCGCTGGTTTCTGTATTGCATGCACTAGTGGGGGCCACTCTCCTATGTTTTCCGTCCATACTTGTTCGTCAGTGTAGTTTGCTTGTGTCGTCGAAATTTTCTTGTTAGTGTTATTTGCATAATTGAGTACTCCTTTAGTGTTTATTGCGTCATCGAGTCTTCCTTCCGTGTTTATTTGTGTCATTGAAACTTTTACTTTGTGTGTGTGCTTCGTCACTACCGCCGTTCCCATCTCGCCGCCGCTGCTACCGTCACCGTTGCCATTCGATCTTCTTTGTTGTGCTACTGCTGCTGTTGGTCATCGTCACTGTATCACCACCGACGTAGCTGCTTCCATCCCTGTCACATCGGAGACATCCTCATTGTCCACAACTCCACCACAGTTTGTCACCGCGTTCCAGCGTCGCTTCGGTGACCGCTCACACCGATCAACGGCGCCCATAACTGTCTGTCGTCATGCATCATCCCGCAACAACTATTACCTGTACCTCTCCTTCTCTTGCTCCCACTGTCACCACTGGAGCACGACCCCTCATCCACACCCCTACATCTATCCTTCCTTAACTGTAGTATCCTCCCTTTTTTTTTTTTTTTTTTTTTTTTTTTTTTTTTTTTTTTTTTTTGGTCATCAGTCTACTGACTAGTTTGATGCAGCCCGCCACGGGTTCCTTTCCTGTGCTAACCTCTTCATCTCAGAGTAGCACTTGCAACCTACGTCCTCAATTATTTGCTTGACGTATTCCAATCTCTGTCTTCCTCTACAGTTTTTGTACTGTAAAGCTCCCTCTAGTACCATGGAAGTCATTCCCTCATGTCTTAGCGGATGTCCTATCATCCTGTCCCTTCTCCTTATCAGTGTTTTCCACATATTCCTTTCCTCTCCGATTCTGCGTAGAACCTCCTCATTCCTTACCTTATCAGTCCACCTAATTTTCAGCATTCGTCTGTAGCACCACATCTCAAATGCTTCGATTCTCTTCTGTTCCGGTTTTCCCACAGTCCATGTTTCACTACTACACAATGCTATACTCCAGACGTACATCCTCAGAAATTTCTTCCTCAAATTAAGGCCGGTATTTGATATTAGTAGACTTCTCTTGGCCAGAAATGCCTTTTTCGCCATAGCGAGTCTGCTTTTTATGTCCTCCTTGCTCCGTCCGTCATTGGTTATTTTACTGTCTAGGTAGCAGAATTCCTTAACTTCATTGACTTCGTAACCATTAATCCTGATATTAAGTTTCTCGCTGTTCTCATTTCTACTACTTCTCATTACCTTCGTCTTTCTCCGATTTACTCTCAAACCAGTCATTAGACTGTTCATTCCGTTCAGCAGATCATTTAATTCTTCTTCACTTTCACTCAGGATAGCAATGTCATCAGCGAATCGTATTATTGATATCCTTTCACCTTGTATTTTAATTCCACTCCTCAACCTTTCTTTTATTTCCATCTTTGCTTCCTCGATATACAGATTGAAGAGTAGGGGCGAAAGGCTACAGCCTTGTCTTACACCCTTCTTAATACGAGCACTTCGTTCTTGATCGTCCACTCTTATTATTCCCTCTTGGTTGTTGTACATATTGTATATGACCCGTCTCTCCCTATAGCATACCCCTCCTTTTTTCAGAATCTCGAACAGCTTGCACCATTTTATATTGTCGAACGCTTTTTCCAGGTCGACAAATCCTATGAAAGTGTCTTGATTTTTCTTTAGCCTTCCTTCCATTATTAGCCGTAACGTCAGAATTGCCTCTCTCGTCCCTTTACTTTTCCTAAAGCCAAACTGATCGTCACCTAGCGCATTCTCAATTTTCTTTTCCATTCTTCTGTATATTATTGTTGTAAGCAGCTTCGATGCATGAGCTGTTAAGCTGATTGTGCGACAATTCTCGCACTTGTCAGCTCTTGCCGTCTTCGGAATTGTGTGGATGATGCTTTTCCGAAAGTCAGATGGTATATCGCTTGACTCATATATTCTACACACCAACGTGAATAGTCGTTTTGTTGCCACTTCCCCCAATGATTTTAGAAATTCTGATGGAATGTTATCTATCCCTTCTGCCTTATTTGACCGTAAGTCCTCCAAAGCTCTTTAAATTCCGATTCTAATACTGGATCCCCTATCTCTTCTAAATCGACTCCTGTTTCTTCTTCTATGACATCAGACAAATCTTCACCCTCATAGAGGCTTACAATGTATTCTTTCCACCTATCTGCTCTCTCCTCTGCATTTAACAGTGGAATTCCCGTTGTACTCTTAATGTTACAACCGTTGCTTTTAATGTCACCAAAGGTTGTTTTGACTTTCCAGTATGCTGAGTCTGTCCTTCCGACAATCATATCTTTTTCGATATCTTCACATTTTCCCTGCAGCCATTTCGTCTTAGCTTCCCTGCACTTCCTATTTATTTCATTCCTCAGCGACTTGTATTTCTGTATTCCTGATTTTCCCGGAACATGTTTGTACTTCCTCCTTTCATCAATCAACTGAAGTATTTCTTCTGTTACCCATGGTTTCTTCGCAGCTACCTTCTTTGTACCTATGTTTTCTTTCCCAACTTCTGTGATGGCCCTTTTTAGAGATGTCCATTCCTCTTCAACTGTACTGCCTACTGCGCTATTCCTTATTGCTGTATCTATAGCGTTAGAGAAGTTCAAACGTATCTCGTCATTCCTTAGTACTTCCGTATCCCACTTCTTTACGTATTGATTCTTCCTGACTAATGTCTTGAACTTCAGCCTACTCTTCATCACTACTATATTGTGATCTGAGTCTATATCTGCTCCTGGGTACGCCTTACAATCCAGTATCTGATTCCGAAATCTCTGTCTGACCATGATGTAATCTAATTGAAATCTTCCCGTATCTCCCGGCCTTTTCCAAGTATACCTCCTCCTCTTGTGATTCTTGAACAGGGTATTCGCTATTACTAGCTGAAACTTGTTACAGAACTCAATTAGTCTTTCTCCTCTTTCATTCCTTGTCCCAAGCCTATATTCTCCTGTAACCTTTTCTTCTACTCCTTCCCCTACAACTGCATTCCAGTCGCCCATGGCTATTAGATTTTCGTCTCCCTTTACATACTGCATTACCCTTTCAATATCCTCATACACTTTCTCTATCTGTTCATCTTCAGCTTGCGACTTCGGCATGTATACCTGAACTATCGTTGTCGTGGTTGGTCTGCTGTCGATTCTGATTAGAACAACCTGGTCACTGAACTGTTCACAACAACACACCCTCTGCCCTACCTTCCTATTCATAACGAATCCTACACCTGTTACACCATTTTCTGCTGCTGTCGATGTTACGCGATACTCATCTGACCAGAAATCCTTGTCTTCCTTCCACTTCACTTCACTGACCCCTACTATATCTAGATTGACCCTTTGCATTTCCCTTTTCAGATTCTCTAGTTTCCCTACCTCGTTCAAGCTTCCGACATTTCACGCCCCGTCTCGTAGAACGTTATCCTTTCGTTGATTATTCAGTCTTTTTCTCATGGTAACCTCCCCCTTGGCAGTCCCCTCCCGGAGATCCGAATGGGGGACTATTCCGGAATCTTTTGCCAATGGAGAGATCATCATGACACTTTTTCAATTACAGGCCACATGTCCTGTGGATACACGTTATGTGTCTTTAATGCAGTATTTTCCATTGCCTTCTGCATCCTCATGTCGTTGATCATTGCTGATTCTTCCGCCTTTAGGGGAATTTTCCCACCCCTAGGACAAGAGAGTGCCCTGAACCTCTATCCGCTCCTCCGCCCTCTTTGACAAGGCCGTTGGCAGAATGAGGCTGACTTCTTATGCCGGAAGTCTTCGGCCGCCAACGCTGATTATTTATCAAAGTTTAGGCAGTGGCGGGGATCGAACCCGGGACCGAATACGTTTTGATTATGAATCAAAGACGCTACCCCTAGACCACGGGTAACCCTTACACAGCAGTAACACATGATTCATTGTCCCCAGCTTCCATTGTCTTTTCTCTTCCAGCCACAACTCCTGAGGCACACGTAGCAGCTTGCCGAGCAACTATTGCCTCAGATGACACCACAAGCACCATTTGTCAACCATCACTACAACAACCAACAATTGCTGCGCCGAAGGGTCTGCACAATTGTCAGGTAGCCCTCAACAACGTCACATTCCACCATCCCCATCCCACAATCATCTTTCCCTCCAGCCTCCTTAACAACACTCAACACAATGCCCCTTGGCACACCACCCCACCCTCCTCACCATCCTCGCACCATCAAAGCAGTGCTTACCAAAGTCAGTCTTGGGATCACAGATAGGAAAGTGGAATCTGAATGGAACAACAAACCAAATTTAGCAGTTCGAAGTAATTATGGCTCCACTAGCTACATTCACGTGTTTTCTGAATCCACCTCCAGTAGATATATTTACTTAAAGAGGGAGACTTAATATACCACCACCACAAAAACGTCAGACCTTTCAAAGCCCTTTCCCAGACATACTGCTGCCAAAAGTGCCTTTGCTACAATGATCAACTAACTGCAGATTGTAGAAACCTACCCACCTGTCTACACTGTAAAGACATCCATTTCCTTAAACAGCTCCCTAAGCTACCAGCCCCTCCTACCTGCAATGGCTGCAGTGACACCCACACCACCTATTACAGAAAGTGCAAAGCCAAGCCTCAACCAACTTAGCTAGAAATAGCTGTCCTAAACCATCTCATTGATAACCCTCTCCATACCAGAAATTCCCTCTGTTCAATTACCACCGTTGATGTCCTTATAAAATTCATGACCATCATCCTCCAAAAACATCATCCACTCCAACCTCCACACATCCTTCAATAAATCTCACTTGCTGCCCATTCCATCTTCCTTCTCAACAGCCAAGCCACCTACTCCCACCACCATATCTACTTTATTATTATCATCCACTGGACACCATAGTCTAAGCCCTGTCTAATTCTCACCCACACACACCACTCTCATTTCCTTATAAGGTATGACAGCACTGCAAGATTGTATACCGCAACATCAGCTCCCTACCCACCAATAAAGATCTCTTAATGCATACCTTGTCTCAACACAAACGAAACGTTCCTCTTTAGCACACAACCTGAAGCCTTCTCTATACCCTCCACTGCACAGAGAACCCGCTTCCCCTAATCAGAAGTGGAGCTGCAAGTGGCCAACACAACAATATCCCTGTTTGTCCACAATCCTTAAACAATACTCCCACTGAACACTTTATTCTTTCTCTCTTTTGCCAAACCTAAATCATTACCTGTGCGACCTACTACATCTGACCTAACAGCCCCAACCGCTATGATTTCCTCACCCACATAGACTGTACCGTTTCCACCTATATCATTGCAGCTGATCTCAACATCCAGAGTACATCCCCTTTAGGACTCCAGTGAAATCCCCAGTTTACCATCCCTGGAAGGTGACATTATTTTCACCCCACACTACCCTGTTCTGCAAGCAAAACCACCACTGACGTCGTCCTAGCATCTCCCAACCTCCTTGGTTGTCTCACTTCAGTACTCCCAAAACTAATTGGAAGTGCCCACTTACCTGAACTCCTCACAATTTAATATACACAATCCATCTGCGGGAGTACACTATCCCAATCTCTGTCCAAGACTTATCCAAAACTACTCTTGCACCAAATGGAATGTGGACAGGGATTCCATAGAAGTGCAGACTGGAAGCCACCTCCTGATTTTCAACAACCCGACAATATCCTTCATGCCAGATCCTTCTTGCAGCACACCTTTTAACACGCTAGACACTATATGCACCCACATTCATACCAATACCATAAATTCTTGCTGAATCACCCTCTCTCCACAAGCTCTGCTCCTCCTTCGAGAATCCCCTATCATGTACCCCTCCTTCCTGCGAAAGCGTGACGAGTATTGACTCACCCACAACTCTCAAATACAGACAGCTCAGGAATTTATCAATGAAAAAGCTGCTCCTCCACAACAACCATCACATTACCTGCAAGTGGTTGGCTTCAGTTTACCACTTTCCATCCTATCTCTCCAAAATCCTCCTCACACCTGAAAGCCCTCCTTTTTCCTTTTATTTTTTTTATTTTTTTTTTAATCTCTATTCCACAACATCCATGAACGTACTAACACTGCTGTCTCACCCCTGGCTCGCAGCTTCCAGTGCTTGGACAATGTATCACAAACAGAATTAAATACACCAATCACAGCAATGACACAAGTACTTCGAAGAAAATGCAACACATGCCGTGGTTATCTGTCGATACCTTAAAGAATGCCCCTCTCCTTTCTCATCACTCTTCCACGTCCACTAGTCCTGCAGAAGGGCTTTCAGTATGCTGTCGACACCACTTTCCTAGCCATCTACACAACGCTCCATAAATCCCAACCATCTCTTCAAATTCACGTCAATCAGTTTACCTCCTGATGTAATCAATGGCTCCTCAAGATCAATCGCTCCAAACTCAGGCAATAAGTATGGGAGAAATTCGCACCTTCTTCTGTAAACCCTCGTCGCCAGTTTTGTAAAGTCCTCGTCGCTACAGTTGTGGTGGCCGAGTTTGTGAGTTCCTGAAACGGCTTCTGGTGCAGTACATCGCTAAGACAATTTATCAATGACACTATTACACAACTATGCCCCAGGGTCACGTTACACGATGCGACAACGAAGATTCTATAACAATCCAACAAATTAGTAACAAAGTCACACAAAAGAGTTAAACAGGTTTACTTATCTTTGTAACTTGTCGAATAATGACGTCTGCAACACTGCAAGTAGTATAACACAAAACTTCACAGTCTGTATAAAATGTAAATTACAAGAATTGTCTGTTCACATCTAAGAGTTCAATGAAGACGTTCCCTGTCTAAGTCAGCCCTGGACGATGATCTATAACCAAGTAGACGAGAGTGTTCTTCTATCTTCCGAGTAACCATCTGTCTGTTATCGTCCAGTCATTGGCGCTTTGTACTCAGCTGGCAATTGGTCGAGGCGAGGTCGGTTATCTTCATCCTCAGCGCCGCCTGCGGCGCTGGTGCGACTCGCGCCAGTGGCGAGTCTCTATGGCACTGACACCAGCTCCAATATTAGCGCCTGTGGTGCTTTTGCGTTGGATGTGACTTGTTCGGACGACACAGCACCTTCCATTTCCATGACTTCGACATTACCATTTATGGCATCCTGTCCGCTTAAGTAACATACTAAAACATCTCGGCCTAGCCATCAACCGGCAACTAGTGTGTAAGCCTCACCTACTAACCACCCGACAGAGAGCGCACAATAGTCTAGAACTAGTAACAGGGCAAACTTATGGATTACAACCTTCCACTGTTTTCCACACCTACAAAACCCTAAGCCAATCCAACCACTGCTATGCAAATGCTGCATTGATCTTCTCAAGTTCTATGAGTCCCTCCAATTCCTCAAACGCCATGCCCTCTGCCTTGTTTCATTATCGATTTACCTTCCCCCACGTGGAACCTCTACAATCTTATCAAATTTCCACCCCTCCTCACTCACATCTAACACCTCTGCATCTCCTACAAAATCCGCGGATTAGATTCGAATAACTCCATTGTGTTCCCTCTGATCATCAACTCTCTACTCATCCTTCACAAACACGTTCCTCTGTCCCTTTGTCTACACATACACTCCGTATCCTGTCTCAACGCAACTTCAACCAACTCCCTCTCCCAGACGATGAGATCTGCCTCCATATCTATCTATCCTTCTAGCTTTAACTCTTCCCCACCTATCACAGTCCACATGAGGCCTCTTCTGTCCCTCTCCATCCATCTCTGCCCCTTTCCTCCTCTAACCACTACCATACTCCCACAGCAGCCTACTTCTCACTCTCTTTGTCACCGTCTGTGTTCCTACTACCTGCCTCAACTCCTATCTATCATCTCCGTAGTTTCAGTGCCTAACAGATTACCATCTTTTCACCTATACCGCTCATTCCTATGGAACATGTTTCTCTCCTACCGCAATACCTTTCACCCATTGCACGTCCTCCAGATTTGAAGTGAAAGTGCAGTGATCCATTGCTTTTTTATAGAAGAATATCACCACATTCCCAGTTGTGTTTTTTTTAAATTTTTATATATTTTTCGTCTTTCTTAGCTGTCTATCATTAATCTTCCCAATTTAAAACAAAAAACAAAAACAGTCTTCTTTCTCGCAGCTTTGTTACGTTTTTAAGAATGCTCTCCGATGAAGAGTGGAGAATTGTACTGCTGGCAGTCCACCCCACATGGGGGAGGGGTATGAAATAACAATAAATAAAACACGTAGACTAACTTCCTCTCACGTACAGTGAGTTCCTCACATGGAAACATGCTAGTTTTTAAACGGCTGCCAGTACTTGGGGCTTTTTATCGCCACCAGCTCATTGACCTTAGTTATGTGAGAAGACTTCAGATCATAAAAAAATGTCCATCTGCTCCAGCAGGTCAACACGTCCTCCTTTCTCCTCTTTCGAAGCATCCTCGTAAGCGTGGTCAGGACTGGAATGCTACGCTCGTTTTCGATTAGATAGGAAGTAAAACTAAATTTTTCGGCCATGTCCTTCATTTCAAAAGCGATCTGTTCACATCTGATATCGAGCCGCCTTCCGCTGTGCCAAAATAGCATAAGCCGCTAATGTGATATTCTATACTGTAAATACTTGATTCATGATAAATATTCCTTCTGTCCACACCATTAATAAAGATACCAACAAGACTGTTCATAGTTGAAAAGAAACATAAGTTTGTACTCTTCAAAAACTAATGCCTTGTAGTACCGATTTCGCTGTAATATGGTAAACAAATATAAACTGATGGGAAATGAATCGGTACATCAAAAAATATTTGGTGTAGTATATTAAACTATTGGGAGTACATTTGTCTAGGTAACATATTGAAGTGATCAATATTACAATATCACAGGTTAATGTAACCGTCATATAAGCCATTGAAAATGTGAAATTATCAAACATTAATAACCAGTATAACCAACATAACGTTGAATGTGCATGCATTGTGCTGTACATATGCCGGATTGTCAGTTTGTGCGATGAAGTGACATACTTGTGGCACCTAGTCGGTCAGTACTGCGACAGTTAATATTGGTTGTGTATGATGCATGAGTTGTAGTCCGATGATGTCTCATATGTCGTCGATTGGAGACAGACGTGATGATCGAGCAGGTTAAGGCAATCTGACGACACTCTTTAGGTCATTTTGGGTTGCAAAAGGAGTGTGTGGTGGGCGTTTCTTGTTGGATAACATCCCTTGGAATGCTGTTGATGAATGATAGCACAACAGCTCGAAACACTAGGCTGACGTACAAATTTGCAGGCAGAGTGTGTGGTATAACCACGAGAGTGTTCCTGCTGTCATAGGAAATCGCACTGCAAACTACAGTATAACTCCAGCAGTACGCTGACTGTGTCTAGTACGCAGGCAAGTTGGTTGCAGGTCTTCAGTTGATCTCTTTCTACCAACATACGGCCTTCATTGACAGCGAGGCAGAATCAGATTTCATCGGAAAACAAACAGACTTCCACACTGCCTCCAGTGAGCTATTTCTTGACACCACTGAAATCGCTAGTGGTGGTGATTTGGGGTCAATGGAATGCACGTTACGGGGAGTCTGTCTCGAAGCTCTTCTTGAAGTAATATATTAGTAACAGTTGGTTGTGTCACTGTGGTCCCAAGTGCTGCTCAAATGCAGCAAGTGCTGCTACAGTTACAGTATGGTGCGACAGAGCCGTACGCCGAATACTATGATCTTCCTTCTCGGTAGTGCCAGTACCGCCAGCAATCATGTACAGTGGCTACATTCCTGCCAAGTGTTTGCGCAATACCGCAGAAGCCTTATTATACGTCCTCGTTCAATGTCAGTGGCAAGTTGATAATGGTGTCACCTTACAGGCATTCTTGGGTAACACCAACTCACTACTTAAAGGTAACTAGCGCTAGCGACGGCTGCAGCGTGCATTTAAAGCAAACCTAATTTGTATCATCGTAGTGGTGCTACTAGAGCTACTCTTATTGGAATGGCGCAAAATTTAGTAGACATTATCTTTCAGATGTCGAAACACGCCTACCAACTTTCGCTAATGTTTCACAACTCCTCTTTTGTGTGTCGATTTTTTATCGGCGGTGTACTTGGCTAGCGGGCCGGTGTGGCCGATCGGTTGTAGGCGCTTCAGTCTGGAACCGCGAGACCGCTACGGTCGCAGGTTCGAATCCTGCCTCGGGCGTGGATGTGTGTGATGTCCTTAGGTTAGTTAGGTTTAAGTAGTTCTAAGTTCTAGGGGATGACGACATCAGATGTTAAGTCCCATAGTGCTCAGAGCGATTTTTGTATTTGGCTACTATTTTATTGTAAATAATACCAAAATCATGATGAGGTAGTTATTCATGTTTGGAATGCAGTTGATGGTATGCAGCTCAGATTCATGCTAAGATTTTGACAATAGGAGCTTAATCAGAGGTTTAATTGCCAAGCTGACAAAGGCTTTTTTGTGCTGACTATTGTGGTTGGAATGGAAACCTATGACAAAGTCAGTGCAGCTCCTTTTGCTGAAAATCCCGAACAAATGCTTCTCGATCGTAATGAATCCAACCTGATGCTGAACTGAGTATCTTGATTAATTTGTTACCCATATGGTTCGCAAGGGATTTTACACAGTGAGTTTCGCTTGGTTTGTGACCTTTAATATCAACTTGTGGTGCAAACAGGTCATTGCCACTTGTCTGAATCAGCACAATATAAGTCTTCCATGATTAAGACTAAGACTATTAGTTTTGCACAAATTTTAAACCTGTTTGGGTATCAAATGACCTGTGTCTGTTATAGTTGAATGTGGATCCTCGGTTATGCTTGTGTCACGAGGCATTACATGTTTTACACCTCTAAATTAATCGGAAGATCATTTATGCATGATGGAAATACCTGTATATCCAGTGCCGATCTCTGTGCGACCCTATAATTACATAATGTCTCCTCATTTTGAGGTTACATTCATGCTCATTAAAGTCCGCCAATGAGACCCTCTCCTTTTTTTCGTGAAAGAGGTATTTCGTCAATGCCATAACTAGATTTTGTGACCAAAACAATCAAAACCTTTGGAATGTTCGGAAAATATATGAGCATGACAATTTTTCTTATTTAACTCTACCAGCTCTTCACTTTTGATACCTGTATTGATCTGCGGATAATCTTTTACGACAGCCAAACTGAGAAGCAGTTAACAAGCTCTTCTCTATTAAACGAATGAGTGTTCTGCCGTTGACCATTTCATCAAACACCTTTGAAGAAACTGGAATGAAAGAAATCTGTAATTTTTATTTCTTATTTCTTGTTTTGTAGATGGCTGTTTTTACGCCATATTTCTTTCAGTAAATCAAGTAAGCCAAGATTGATTAAAAAGACGGCTTAGCTTTAATCCTACGAAGTCAGCACATTATTTTAAATTTCTGCTAGAAACATAGCTCCACATTTTACTGACCTCATGAATTTTCTAATCTCCATAGAGAATGTATGTTTTAAACTAAAGTATGGTGTCTGTTGAAGAAAATTTTTTTGCCTGCAATGTGTTCATGGTTGCATTATTTGCTGCGACTGTAAGGAATTTATACCAGAATTTGGTGGTCATTGACTTCGTAGTGTCAGCATTTCACTCAGAGCTGTTTTCTGTACCATTCAGCTTCATTTCAGTCGCTATTGTTTATTGCTTGTTTATTATTGGTCCAATATTTTGGGTTATTCTTCGATTGTTTAACTTTTTTAATAACAGAAGAGTATTTAACAATAACTGGTTTCAGCTCGTGACTACAGCTTGTCTTATCAATTCGTCGGAGATCTCTCCTCCTAGTACAAGATACCTTTATCCAGGGAGTTACCTATCCTTTATCCTTACTTTTGTTTCATATTCCCTTTCTGTTGTAGGGGAAAACAAGACTCAGAGTGGTGTAGGAATGTTTTCAAGAAAAAGTGAAGTTTTCCCTCTGCACTCTTTCAAATGGTTCAATTGGCTCTGAGCACTGTGGGACTGAACATCTGTGGTCATCAGTCCCCTATAACTTAGAACTACTTATACCTAACTAACCTAAGGACATCACACACATCCATGCCCGAGGCAGGATTCGAACCTGCGACCGTAGCAGTCGCGCGGTTCCGGACTGAGCGCCTAGAACCGCTAGACCACCGCGGCCGGCTCTGCACTCTATGTTTCATGAAACTCCCCGTAGCATTCTACCCTTAATTCTACTCTAAACACTATGATCGGGTCATTGTTTATGATTCTGCGATAGAACACTCCTTCTTCCATGATATGCACCTAACTGATCAGTGAATTTTATTGTTATCTTTTAACAGTCATGGTGAAATAAACCAATGCCTATTGGTTTTAAGACTAAATAATGCAGGTTTTCGAGTCTAAAATCAAACTGTCAGTAGCTGTACTGCGTGTTTCTCAATCTAAAGCTTTGTGTCGACAACTCTAGGTGCCATGGATCGTAGTGATATAAAATCGACGTTAATGTTCACAATCAGTGATTCTTCAGTTAATCTGATCCCCATATTACTTAACCAGAAGGACTTAGAATATTATTTGGACTTATAGCCACTTCCCGTACTTTATGGTTGCTTCTAACGTAGTACGACTGCGTTGTAATCAGTTGAAATTCGATCTACATCTTAGTTTTCCTTTGTGAGTGCGACTTGTCCATCCTTTTCATTAATGAAGTTTACGATGTTTTCGTGGAAGACGGGTGAATTTCTCTAAACAGGCCTAGGGAGCAGTGGGGTATGATGGACATGCAAAGCAACCTTTACATCTCAGAATAGTTCTTTCAACCAGCGTCCTCAATTAATTGCTGATACTAGAAAATTTCTCTTGGCCAGGAATGCCCATTTTGCCAGCGCCACTATGATTTTTATGTCCTCCTTGCTACGTGTGCCACACGTTATTTTGTTGCCTGTATATCAAAATTCCTCAGATTTGTCTACTTCGTGATCACCAATTTTTATGTCATTTTTCTCTCTGTTCTAATCTCTGCTATTTCTTATTGAGTTAGTATTTTTCCGATTTACTCTCAGTCCATATTCCGTACTCTTTATACTGTTCGTTTGATTCAACAGATCCTGTAGGTCTTCTTCACTTTTACTGAGGATAGCAATGTCATCATCGAATCTTATCATTGATATTCTTTCACCCTGAATTTTAATCCGCCTCTTGAACTTTTTATTTCCGTCGTTGCTTCTTCGATTTGTAGCTTGACGAGTGGGGCGAAAGACTAAATCCCTGTCTTAAAACCATTTTAATTCGATCTCTTCGTTCCTGATGGTCTACCAAGCGTAACAGAAATAAATATAACTGTAAACGTACTACAAAAAACGCTTTCAGATAACTGGTAAAAAACTTTAAAAAAACTGAAAAATGAATAAAAGAGGTGTTTGCGGTTGAAAGAAGTATAGAAATTTAATGTAAAAAGTCGAAGCGAAACAGGAAAGGAAAAAGGATGCATTGTTTTATTTTGTGTGTTTATTCACTGACTAAGTACGTGCAAGGTCGTGCATATTCCGGCTAACGGTGCCACAAATCCACGATACGTCATGCAGATTAACCTTTAATTGGTGCTTGTGAGCCGCTTAGGCAGGCAGGGAAAATACGCGACCGATACACTGACACATCCTTTCCCAGTTGGGAATGTCTGCTCCCTCTCATATTACCTCATCGTTGATGGGACGTTAATTTCGAATCTTTCTATATTTTTCCTTCATTGAAAAATCTGTAAATAAATTCGTCGTAGCGTTTATTTGATTTTCACTGAACAAGCTTCGCAACAAAGGCACCGGTGTGCTAAAATAAAGGACGAAAGCAACTTTTGTGTGACCTGTCAGTGGCAAGTAACATAGCTCGAAGGAACTTGGACCATACATAGAAAGAACTGTTACAGTATACTACAGGAGGTAATTGAAAGAATTATGCAATGAGTTGAACAGAAATGACGCTTTTGTTAATAAACAACAATTTCTCAAAAGTCACAGTCATCCTTGATGGTCTCCTGAAGATGAAAAACGGCGGTACAGCTTAACAGGGTGTGTAAGGTCGTGGACGCCAACGCACGCTCCCCAATGTGCTGCCTCGCTGGCACAAGCCTTGAATGGAGTTGTTGTGGCAGATCGCTCCAGTCCCCCACCAGCGCCAATGACAACTGCTGGAAGGTCGCTGCTGCACGTGGTCTGCTTCAGTACGTTTCTCCAACACATCCCACACGAGCTACGTGGGATTCAAGTCGCAGGACCGAGTGGGCCAGCGCCGAATACCCTCTCGTTCAAAGAGCTCCTCCTCCTGCGCTGCCCGATTCGATCGCACTTTGTCATCCATAAAAAAATGAAGTCAGGACGGAATGCACTCCTGAAAGCTGCACATGGAGAAGCAATAACCTTTCTGGTGAGTGTACTGTATTGAATGATTGTGAGGTCAGAAGCCTGTGCACTTCTAACTCTCGTCTGTTACGCACCTACAGACTAGCAAGTTACGTATTTATCTCCTTGTGTGCTTTCTTAGTGATCCATGATTTTTGTTCAAACGGTATAATCTGGCGTTTTATAACCGCAAATTACACTAGTGGCCATTAAAATTGCTACACCAAGAAGAAATGCGATGATAAACGGGTATTCATTGGACAAACATATTATACTAGAACTAATGTGACTACATTTTCACGCAATTTGGCTGCATGGATCCTAAGAAATCAGTACCTAGAACAACCACCTCTGGCCGTAATAACGGCCTTGATACGCCTTGGCATTGAGTCAAACAGAGCTTGGATGGCATATACAGGTACAGCTGCCCGTGCAGATTCAACACGATACCACAGTTCATCAAGAGTAGTGACTGGCGTATTGTGACGAGCCACCATTCACCAGACGTTTTCAGTTGGTAAGAGATCTGGAGAATGTGCTGGCCAGGCCAGCAGTCGAACATTTTCTGTATCCAGAAACGCCCGTACAGGACCTGCAACATGACGTCGTGCATTACCCTGTTCAAATGTAGGGTTTCGCAGGGATCGAATGAAGGGTAGAGCCACGGTTCGTAACATATGTGAAATGTAATGTCCACTGTTCAAAGTGCCGTCAATGCGAACAAGAGGTGAACGAGACGTGTAACCAGTGGCACCCCATACCAATACGCCGGGTGATACGATAGTATGGCGATGACGAATACGCGCTTCCAATGTGCGTTCACCACGATGTCGCCAAACACGGATGCGACCATCATGATGCCGTAAATAGAACCTGGGTTCATCCGAAAAACTGACGTTTTGCCATTCTTGCACCCAGGTTCGTCGTTTAGTACACCATCGCAGGCGCTCCTGTCTGTGATGCAGCGTCAAGAGTAACCTCAGCCATGGTTTCCGAGCTGATAGTCCATGCTGCTGCAAACGTCGTCGAACTGTTCTTACAGATGGTTGTTGTCTTGCAAACGTCCCCATTTGTTGATACAGGGATCGAGACGTGGCTGCACGATCCGTTACAGCCATGTGGATAAGATGCCTGTCATCTCGACTGCTAGTGATTGGAGGCCGTTGGAATCCAGCACGGAGTTCCGTGTTACCCTCCTGAACCCAACTATTCCATATTCTGCTAACAGTCATTGGATCTCGACCAACGCGAGGAGCAATGTCGCGATACGATAAACCGCAATCGCGATAGGCTACAATCCAACCTTTATCAAAGTCGGAAACGTGATGGTACGCATTTCTGTTCCTTCCACGAGGCATCACAACAACATTTCACCAGGCAACGCCTGTCACTTGCTGTTTGTGTATGAGAAATCGGTTGGATACTTTCCTCATGTCAGCACGTTGTAGGTGTCGCCACCGGCGTCAAGCTTGTGTGAATGCTCTGGGGTCAATCATGAATGGTGGTGACTTCAGTATAATTATTGTCATTGGATAAAACTGGAATTTCTGTTCACCTCACTGCGTATTTCTTTGAGTAACCTTCTTCACCACATCGTAGTATTTCTTTCTATGTATGGTCCAAGTTTCATCGATCTGTTATTTGTTAGTTACACATCAGGCACAACTTACTTTCACTCTAACGTTTTGCGCAGCAGCCTATTTTCGCAGCGAGCATTAATTGAACGTCATGCACCAATTAAAAAATCTTGATGTATTTCCTTTCAGTAAAACACCTCATTGGGCATTTTGCGGTTCTAAGCCCAACTATTCCAACTTATCACAAAAACCTGAAAGAAGTTGCTTCTACGAAACTTTTACGAAGAATGATATTACCAGGTCGTAGTAAACTTGCGAACAGCCATTCAGGAGTGTTATAGGAACAGTAAAGTACGGAACAACAGTCGGCTCCTTATTGCGTTCTTCAGCAGCCATTAAAGATTAGTAGATTCGCTACGTCATAACCAGCTTCTTTCCCCAAACTATTCAGTCGCGCCATTCCGTGACTATATCCTCGCGACAATAGCTCAGCAGCCCTTATCGGGTAGTGTAACGACTGTACAGTAGTGCGAATTTGATGTCCTCACATACACCAAGAAATCATTTCTATAGCGTCATTGTCATCTTGCACCGCAATTCTGGAAGTTATTGTGGGAGCGACAAGTATGGCTGGGCTTTAACGGTAAGGCGTAACGACACTGGGACGTTCGCTGCAATATCTATGAAATGGGAACACCATTCTCTCGTATCGGGCACTCGTAAATAAAATTCGTGAAAGAGGGAGCGATTGTGTAATGAATTAGCATCGTAAGCTGCCAATTAAACCTGAGCTGTGGGGACAATAATACCAGTTCCAGCTATTATCAGTACTTGATAGTTGACACCATGTCAGAGAATTCGTGATCTTGGGATCTTGGGGTTTGGTTTATTAATAAATGAAAAAAGCCCCGTCTGAATAACAATTTCTTTTATTGGCGATTAGCGGTTTCGATCTATAGTGTACATCATCTTCAGGTCTGGCGCCGCAGCAAGCAGTCTTTCAACAGTGGTGCGAATGAGTTAGCAAAATGTTTTATCCCATTAGTACCACTTTTGACAATGTGCAATTTGCGGCACCAGACCTGAAGATGACCTGCTGGGCAGATCGGAACCGGTTAGTCGTCAATAAAAAATCGTGAACGAGGCGATGTTTCTACGTTCATTTTCGGTATGTTGGTTACGTCATTTTCTGTTCCGTAAGGAGAGTTCTTGACGGGCAACCGTGGTTTGTAAACAGCTGATAAGTTTCTCAGTCATGTGGACTTCTTTGCTCCACTCTATGTTTCCACATACGGAGTCAACCGAGGAACGTCCATTGTTCCTATAATGTACATTCGTTAAACAACAAATATTCACTCCAGTAAACGCTAGACGTAAATGTTTTTGTTTTATATTAGTAAAAAAATTGCTACAGGTAGGTTCTTTCCAGCTGCTACATTGTCCACAGTGTACAAAAATCACGGTTAAGCAATGTTTATTTTCCAGGCTTAACAGAGCTGAAGAAGCTAAAGATTTGGTTTGTTGATTTTTGGTATTTCTTCACAGGTCATGGTAATGAAACTGCGCTTACAACAAATTAAAAAAATATTTTGTATTTCCATAAATATAAATCACCTCCTTTAGGGCCATACTGAAATTTCTTTTCAGAGAAGACAGTTTGAATCTCCTGTCAAGAATTTGTTTCTCTTTTAATCACATTCGTTCCAAACAAGATTCGTTACAGTCTCTGACAATACTTTAAAAGAATGGGATTTAACATATAACGTTCTGTGGTGCCTCGATCAATGATATCTGTGACATCTATTCGACAGAAAATACATGTTTATTTCTATGCAAAGGTGTAAGGCAATTCACTGAAAGTATTGTCCATCGCCAGATACAAACTTATCACACTTTCCAATTAAAAACTTGGTTTCACAATTAAAAATTCAGATTCTTTTGTGGTGATCCACTCATAGAGCCAGTTTTCGAGAGCGTTAAGGCATACTGATTGAAAATCCTAAGCCAACTGCTGTAGTATAGTGTTGTTACATTCAGAGCAATGACACTTGCGTAGATCATGCAAGACATGCTGTATACATGGTGGACAAAATATGACTGCTCAGGTATGCCCCACCCAACATTGATGGCCCTTGAGGTCATCCAGTATATGTGAGTGACGATTTGCTATAAGAGAGGTCAAAGTTCATAGCAATCGTCAGAACATCGTAGAGTAGAACAGATGTGATATTTGGTGTTCCCCAAGGAAATGTAAAACACTATCGGTCACTTAAGCTCCTGTTACGCGTAAGGACAAGTATACCACCTACCTCTAACATTACAAGAGCAATTACCGATAATGTTACTCCTATGAAAGGAATATAGTTTTGAGCGTTAATGACGGCAGTGAAAAAGGTAACGGACTATACTTCGTTAACCAAAAGATTATGTTTCGATAGGAAGCAGTAGTTTAACTAGTTGGGGTCGAACCAATGTTCGGGGTATTATAAAGTAAACTGTAAGTAAAGGAAAGAAAAGTGGTCATCAGCCTATTTAGACAAAGAGGTACCAAGAGATTATACTGATAATTAAGAAAATTAATAAGTGTGTTTGACTAAATTTGGTAGAAAACTCTGTTTTGCGAATAGAACACGAAACAGAAGGAAAATCTAGGAAGCCTTGGAGTAGGATTTTGCCATGAGAGCAACACAGGTGACACCTAAATATATTTTGCCAATAAACTGGCTCCCACTATTACTTACTCTCTGTAATTCAAGTGAGAAAACTACTGGTCGTCACTTGAAATCAGCGAAGGAAGGAGGAGTGCAACAAATATGGACAGGAAGACCTTTTACCCTTTAATTGTTTGAAAACACTAACATAGAAATGATATTTAAACTGCCTTATTCACTGATCTGATTACTATATGTTTTCTTTGGTAGCATTTGCTTCTTTGCACTAAGTTAATCATAAATGTATCATGAGGCCCCTGAATCTCTTAAGGTCTGTTTGATTAAAGCCACTTAATATTTGAAGAACAACACTTCATAAATGCTTTTACTGTAATAACTATTGTAATACTGGCTCGACATTTAACATGCGTATCAAGAAACTGAATTGTGCTCTTCAACCCGAAGACTGGTTTGAAGCAGCTCACCATACTGCTCTGTCCTGTGCAAGCCTCTTCATCTCCGAGTAAATACTGCAACCTACATCCTTCCGAATCTCCTTACTGTATTCATCTCTTGGTCTCCCTCTACGACTTCTTCTCCGCACACTTTCCTCCAGTACTAATTTGGTGATCCCTTGATGTCTCAGAATGTGCCATATAAACTGATCCCTTCTTCGAGTCAGGTTGGGCCACAAATTTCTTTTCTCACCATTACTATTCACTACCATTCCACTAGTTACGTGATCTATCCATCTAATCTCCATCATTCTCCTGTAGCACCGCATTTCAAAGGCTTTTATTCTATTCTCCTCTAAACTGTTTTTCATCCACGTTTCACTTCCATCTGTCATCTGTGATCTGTCATTTGACTAAGATGAGAGTTGAACACTTATGACAAGGCACAATATGGAAACACTTTTAAGCACATATACATGAAAAATCTGTGAGGCATGTATTCATTATGTTACCCCATAAAGTGCAATAGCCAAAAGCAAACTAATATGATCACTCTTTCATTCAACTACGTTTAAAACTGAATGAATTTAAGCAAGAATGTCTTTCAAGAAATTTAATAAGATCTTTTATTTCCAGTTACACCTACGCAAAACTTAACTGTTAGCTTGCGAAATGTTATGCGGTCAGAAAGGCTTCTCCACTCTACAATTCATATCCTCTCTATTTTGGCCATAATCAATTATTCTGCTGCCCAAATAACAAAACTCATGTACTTTCAGTCTCGTTTCTCACTCTAATTCCCTCAGCATCACATGGTTTAATTCGAATACATTCCATTATCGTTGTCTTTCTTTTGTTGATTTTCATCTTATATTCTTCAAGACACACTCCATTACGTTCAACTCCTCCTCCAAGACCTTTTTTGCCTCTGAGGTTTACTGGTGACATTGTAATTTTGTCAAAGTTTTTATTTCCTCTTCCTGGACTTTAATTCGTACACCAAATTTCTCTTGGTCTCCTTTATGACTTGCTCGATGTACACATCGAATAACATCACGGATAGGCTACAAATTTGTCTCACTCCCTTCTCAACCACTGCTTCCCTTTCATGCCCTTCGACCCTTAATTGCCCTATGGTTTCTGTACAAGCCGTAAATAGCTATTCGTTCCCTGTGATTTACCCTTGCTGCCTTCAGAATTTCATGGGCAGTATTACTGTCAAGATAGTCCAAAGCTTTCTGTAAGTCTAGGGATGCTATATAAACTTAGGTTTATCGTTCCTTAAGCCACTTCTAAGAGAAGTCACGTGATCATTAATGCCCTGCGTGTTTCTACATTTCTCCGGAACCCAAACTAATCTCCCCGAGGTCGGCTTACAACTGTTTTTCCATTCTTCAGTAAATAATTGGTGTCAATTTTTGCACCCATGACTTAATAAAACATTCGCAGTTGTCAGCATCTGCTTTCTTTGGAACTGGAATTATAGTCTTCTTGAAGTCTGAGTGTAATTCGCCTGCTCATACATCTTTTCATGGGACTGGCTCTCCCAAGCTGTCAGTAGTTCTGACGGAATGTCGCCTACTGCAGAAGTCGCCTACTGCAGAAGCCTTGTTTCGACATACGTCTTTCAGTGTACTGTCAAACTCTTCTAGCAGTATCGTATCTCCCAGCCCATCTTTGTTGACATCCTATTCCATATCTACACTAAAACTGAATTTAATGTCATGTGTCTTGTACAGACTCTCTATATGCTTCTACCATCATCCAACTATTTCTTTTTGTTGCTTAGGATTCGTTCTCCATCTGAACACTTTACAGCTGCCTCCCTTTTCTCCGAAGGCCTCTTTAATTTTCCGAGCGCAGTTTCTATCTTTCCTCTAGTGATATATGCTTCTAAATCCTTATATTTATCCTCTAGCTGTTTCTGCATAGCCATATTGCACTTTCTGTCAATCTCATTTTTTAAACTTTGTATTCCCTTTCGCCTGCTTCATTTGTATATTTTCTCCTTTCCTCCATTAAAATCGATATCACCTGCGTTATCCAAGGATTTTTAGTAAGTCTAATTACTTCCTGTTTCATCCTGTGCTGCCTTCAATATCTCATCTCTCTAAGTTACCCATTTGTCGTTGCCTCTTTTCTTTTCAGCCGTTGCCTTACGCTCCCTCGAAACTACCTCTGGTTCTTTCAACTCAATAAGACCCTATATTCTTAATTTCATACATTTTGCAGTTTCTTCAGTTTTAATCTACAGTCCATAACCAATAAATTGTCCTACTATTCAATTCTGGTTTCGAAATCTCTCTCTTACCTTTATATAATCAGTCTGAATCTTTCCAGAGTCTCCAGGTCTCTTCCATGTATAAACAGTTCTTTTATGGTTTTTAAACCGTGTCGGCGATGATCAAATTATGTTCTGCTCAAGGCTTTACCAAGAGGCTTCCTCTTTCATTCTTTCCCCCATTTTTCCGTATCTTCGTTTTCCTGCTATCGAATTCCGGTATCTCAACAAAATTAAATTTTCGTTTCCCATTAACTATTTGAACGATTTATTTTGTCTCATTATATATCTCTTCAGTCTCTTCATCGTATACGGAGCTAGTTGACATATAAGCTTGTCCTTCTGTGGTGGGTGTTGACTGCATGACTGTCCTGGCTACGATTGTGCGATCCCTATTCTGTTCCTACTTTCTTATTCATTGGCGACTGACTCCAGCATTACACCAATTTAATTTGTATTTGTAACACTCTACTGATCTCACCAGAAGTCCTGTTCTTCCTGCCATCGAACTTCGCTAATTTCCTCTATTAATTACAGGTTAATTATAGTGAGACAAATTGACAGAAAAATCAATAAACATTTACAAAGGTGCATAACCAAAGGCAATGACACACATGTGACATTAGGCGTAAGAAGACGAAAAAATTATTTGATCCAGATATAGTCGAAACTGCACAAAAGTGCTACAAATGTTATAGGCCCTCCGCTGTACCGAATCTGTATGAACGATTTCAGGCTTTACCCATCTTCAGATGACGTGATGAAGTTCAGTAACAAATATAAAATTACATAGCGTATATAAAACAAATGTGTTTTATTAGGCAAAGAAGTTGCAACATATCTGCACAATAATTATTTTTAACAGAGGAATACGTACCATTCTATGCAAGTGTTAAATATAACTTTCATAACTACATCAAAAATCGTTAGAAATGCCGTGAAGTTGAACAAAATAGCAAGGTAACTAGATACGATGACCTAACATGGAAAAAACTTACAGTGGAATGATAGCAATGGCCTCTTATGCCTGTCAGGTAAACAATTTATCAACAGCTGGTGCGACTACAGCGGCGCTCCTTTACATCATTTCATTGTTATCATTAGTTACATAATTGTCCATAAGAAAAGTTAGTCTTAAAAATTATACATTATGTAAAATATGATTTATAAAATCATAATAACACTTCATGCCAACCCATCAGGCAATAAACGGTATATAAAAGGATTTTTTTAATATACAAAGTTTAATATTTTATATAAAATGGAGAACAGAAAACTGTACATAATGTGATTAATGCAAAATAACAGAATAAGTATATCTCTGTAATTACAGTTTTTTACAGTCCTATAAGAATAAAATAGTAAAGTGCATAATTAAAGTAGATAATTGTTTTCCCTTTTTTCTTGCAAAGAATCACATGGAGACTTAGATCAGTAAATATTCAACTGTGCAGCTTATTTACCTATTTCTCGTTTGTTCATAAGCAGTTCATCAAACATACTGTAGCACATTCCACCGTATTTCCTGCATTTGTTTTTACTGGGAACGTCCTTCTCTGGTTCTGGGGTTCACTTTTGAGTTTAATGGGTGGTTATTACCACCCTGACTACCCCTGTTGTTACACCCCTAATAATGAATGTATTCCTCCATGGCTGGTGGCACTGACTATGCACATGCTCTATACACTCTCAATTAAAACATGTTACATTAACTGCAAACACGCTTCACCTATCTATCCTCAATGCAGGATGGAGACCCTTAGGTGCCTCAATGCCCACCCTCCTAGACATACCCAGTGCTAGACCACACAGGAATGCATCGAATGCTCGGCATCATGTAATAATACCTTACTGGCCTCTTCACTTTGTATTAATTTGTATGTATGCATATCAATTTTTCTAATTCTGTCTGAAAATTCCCTGTGGTTTCATTAGATTTCTTAGCAATAACACTCATCTGCTCACAAAAAAAAAAACCACAGAGGGCGTCGTTCTGCTTTTTGTATCCTTGCAACAATAATTATTGCAGCTATTCAAAAATCCCAGTCTTATTTAGCGCATCCATAGATCTAACAAAGGATTTCCCTTCTCGTGAAGATCACAGTCTATTTTCAACAACTGCTTGTCCGACCAATCCCCTGTCTCAATAGATGACAAGACATCTCTACAAACGATAACACATTCTTAGATGAGCTAACAGAAAAAAAGAGTAAATTGGAGGAGAGGGATCAAGGAGAGGAAAGGGAACGACTGTTGGTATCAGTTGCATCGAGACTTTGTGCAGCAACATCGGCGAAGATTGAAAATGTGTCCCAGATCAATATATCCTGCTTACTAAACACTAGCGGTAACCACTGCGCACCCAGACACTGTTTATCAGAACTGTGTGGACTATATCGGCAAGCCTCTAGGCCGACCCACATTCCCACATAGCGCCACCTATCCACAGTCCGTAGCCGTGTCCTCCATGCTTGCTATTTTAAGATTCCCAAAGGAGGTTGGAGATAATGATGCATCTGTACTAAGTGCGGTGGCATCATTGCCCATCGAGGCGAATCAGAATGCGTCTTGTCTGCCCTTCCGGACGTGTCCACAACAGCCGGATCTATAGCTAAATTCTGGGATCTTAACAGTCCTAACTTCTCATTCCTGATGTCAACTCATTATTTGTAATAAGCACCTAAACATGTTACTTCATTAGCGATTTCACAATTTCTGGACTGGTAACACGTGTTGTCTCTGACTTCTTCATTGTGCTACCCTTACTCATATTTTATATAAGAACAATCCTCAGTTGACAACTCTACCCTACATACTTCTTACATCTAACCATGAGCCACCTGGACTCCTTGTATTCTCTCACCATGTGGCCAAAGCAATGACACATGAGAGAGACAACTGCCACAGGCTCGGCACTAGTAGCAGAATGCTGAAGCAAATTACACTGCGCAAATCGCACTGTTTATAACTATAGATCCTTACAAGTACCCCTAAACTGAGACATATGCACTGGTTCTTCTGGTTTCACAGAAGTAACTTTCTCGATCCAATGTCAGTCACAAAATGACTCAGCCCGCAATGAAGACATTTTAGGCTGCAACTTGGACGTCACGCTGCCACTGATGGTGACGTCACCTCTTCGGACCCAGTCTGGTGGGGGCACACGAGTCTGGTGACTTGGCTGACTGAGGGTGGGGCTGAATGGTGGGCCTGTGGGACCCAGTGATGTGCTGGTGGTTGAGAAAACACTTTCGTTCTTTTTATTAGAACATTTCTCTGTTGTCAGTGAGAGGCAGACACGCCTCACGCCATCGAAGCAGAGGCCTGCTTCGATGGGACAGTGGGACTGTACTTGCTTTGGTGCCCTGCAATGTTAATGTCAGATACTGGTGGTGAGCTAGTGGTCCATTAGTAGGTCAATCCTCCGAAGTCAACCACGCACTCCACCTTCCTGCTGTGTCTGCCTTCTGACGTCCAACCCCCATGCCCAGGAGTCTCACTCAAAGCTGCTGTCTCCTGCAGTGTAGAGGCATGATTGCTGTGCTCATGACATAATCTGCTGCCTCTTGGCAGTACACTGCTGATGGCTGGCGCAGGTGGCAGGTCCACTGCACTCTGCCACAAATTCCTATTAGTGCAAGAGGAATCTGCCTCGAGCCAGTCTTGAACCCCTGGCTTGAACTGGTGGCGCCCAGTCGTCTCATTTTCTAGCATAGCCTGGTGTTTTAGTAGTAGTATTGGGATTCAAAAGAATCTGTCTAAAAAATCTCAGTTATTTACGCTGCTCCAGAGTGCGTTTGTTGCACTATTGCCTGGCTCCCGGTCATGTGGCTCAAACACAGATATAGCCCTAGTGACACCATCCTACTTGCTCCAGCTATTACTGCTGCACGTTGCAGGATTCACAGAGTATCGCTACCCCGTCAGGCCACAATCCTTTTGTCGTTCCTGCTGTCATGTGCGAACCGCCACATTGTGCTTACTGGCCAGCGGTACCAAACGTAATGCTCCGTGTCAGCTTTTTATAAATTTCACCTAAGACTAGGTAGGGACACTACATGTGGAAGACTTGTATGGTCAATGGTCAGTATATGAGAGTTTTGCAATGGACTATTACTACGTTTATGAGAATCTTGGTATCATGACATTGTAACAGGATGGACTGTAGGAGAACTTGGAGAAAAGAACAGCATACCAGAAAATGGGCATTGGAGAACTCCAGTCATAACTACGTTTATGAAAATCTTGGTATCATGATATTGGAAAACGCCACCCTTCTGATCAGCATCGAAAAGCTGCATGTAAACCCCTCCTGGACCAGCTATTATCATTAAACAGCAGGGCAGCAATGCAACGGCACTCAATGTTGGCCAACCCCTAACCGATGACGAGATCGACTCTACCATCATCAGGCTGTAATCCTGTGTCTGTGGCTTGAGCATTAAGGCGCTGGGGTAATCTGACATTCACGAAACTTCGAGGCGATTGATCCAGCAATCCCCAACCCTTCCGTGGTCCCAACGAAGCATCTCTTTTCCCTCAACCACTGGGGCAGCCGGCCGGAGTGGCCGTGCGGTTGTAGGCGCTGCAGTCTGGAACCGAGCGACCGCTACGGTCGCAGGTTCGAATCCTGCCTCGGGCATGGATGTGTGTGATGTCCTTAGGTTATTTAGGTTTAAGTAGTTCTAAGTTCTAGGGGACTGATGACCTCAGAAGTTAAGTCGCATAGTGCTCAGAGCCATTTGAACCATTTTATGAACCACTGGGGCAGTACACATTTCGCCATATACACATAGGAGCAAACACATCGAGTAGCTACACAATTGGCGAGGTAGCGAGAGGCTCTTTGTATGCAGCGGCAACCACTGTGGGAGTGCACACTCGGCACTGTCATCTTCACGCCAGGCCTGAGGCAACACACTGAAGGAAACTTCCTGGCAGATTAAAACTGTGTGCCGGATCGAGACTCGAACTCGGGACCTTTACCTTTCGCTCGCAAGTGGTAGAGCACTTGCCCGCGAAAGGTAAAGGTCCCGAGTTCGAGTCTCGGTCGGCACACAGTTTTAATCTGCCAGGGAAGTTTCATATCAGCGTACACTCCGCTGTAGAGTGAAAATCTCATTCTGGGAACACTGAAGGAAGCCGAGACAGTTTATTAACGTCGCTCACCATCGACGCTAAACGTTTCACACCCCAGTGATTGAATAGAAACAGTAACAAAGAAGTACTTGTATCTAAGAGCTGTCTGCTCCTGCAGATCTTGCATCTGTCTCCGGTAAAGAACCGCAGCCCCGACCCAACCATCCCAACAATCGCATTAAATTTTGTCCATTATAATTATCCGGGCTGTTATGCCGTGGTCGGTTGATGAATTCTGTGTCGATTCCCAACGTTTCGTCTCCGACTGCGGGAGACATCTTCAAGGGGGTCCGTAGCTCGATGGAAGGTCCAACACGCCCACTGGCTCGCTTCTGACTGCCGCTAAATTCCGTGTCCGCGCGCTCCCGCGCCGCGGCGTGACTTCACGTGTTTTGAAAACGTCAGTGCAATTGGCCGCTGTCCGTCTCCGTTGCCATCACCCAATAGTGGACGGGTGGTACACATCTTCTTTAACACCGGCATCCATATACCGTTTAATTTCACGCCCTCCTCCTTTCGGTTGAAATTATTTGGGTGTTTAGCGATTTCGATTGCCTCCCTGTAGAGCCTTTCGTAATATCCGCTTGTGGCCGTTAGTACTTGCGTCTCCTCGAAACGAATATTGTGGATCCCTGGCTGGAAAGCATGCTCCGCAACAGCTGATCGTTCCGTTTCTCCTCTTCTACAATTTCCCTTGTGCTCTTCCAAACGTTTAGAAACAGTTCTTTTAGTGGTACCCACATAAACATCACCACAGCTGCATGGGATCCTATACACTCCAGCTTTTTTCATTGGTTTGCGAGCGTCCTTGGCAGGCTTAAGGTATTCCTGTATCTTCCTGGTGGGCTTGTAAATTACGGTAATATTCCACTTCGTCAAGATCCTCCCTATTCTTTCCGTTACATTTTTAACAAACGGCAGGAAAACCTTAGATTTTGCAGTAGCCTATACGTCAGTATGATTTCTGCGTGGCTGCCTCAACGCGCGTTTTATTTCGGCGTTTTGTGCCTATGGGACTTAACATCTGAGGTCATTAGTCCCCTAGACGTAGAACTATTTAAACCTAAGTAACCTATGGGCATCACACACATCCATGCTGAAGGCAGGTTTTGAACCTGATAGCAGCAGCACGATTCCAGACTGAAGCGCCTAGAACCGCTCGGTTACAGCGGCCGGCTTAGTGATGGTCACAACATTTTTTCTTCATCAGACTTCTACTTCGATTAATGTAGCACGCCACGACCTCCTCTCCTGTGCCAGCCTCTTCGTTTCAGAATAGGACTTAACACCTGGCATCCTCAAGCTTTTGTTGGACATATTCCAAGCCCTCCTTCTCCTACAGTTTGTACCCCCTTCAGCTCGATGTAGCACCTTGCAAGTTATTTCCTGGAAGTCCTGGCACGTTCCCTATTGTTCTGTATCTTCTTTTTGCCAGTGTTTCCCATATGTTGCTGTTTTCGCCGACTGGTGAATAAAGTCTACACTACTTACCAGTCCACCCACTTTTCAACATGCTTCTATAGCGCCACGTGTGAAACGTCTGTTAATCTACAATCCATAGTTCACTTTAATACAATGCTGTTCTCCACACGTATTGTCCATTAAATTTTTACCCAGATTACAGTTTACATTTGATAATAGTGGGCTTCCTCTAGAGAGGAATTCACACTTCTTGTGAAATGGAAAAGAGACGAAGATATTTGGTCAGATGAGTATACGTCAATATCAACAGCAGCGGAAAATGGTATAACGGGAGTGCGATTCTTTACGAACAGGAAGGTAGGATAGAGAGTGAGTTACTGTGAATAGTTTGGTGATAGGGTTGTTCTCGTCTGAACCGACAGCAAACTAACACCAACTACACACTTCAGTTAAACATGTCTACGTCGCAAGGCGAAGAAGAAGAGATAGAGAAAGTACATGGGGATATTTAACGGGTAATTCACTACATAGAGGTAGATATACATTTAATAATCATGGGGGACTGGAATGCAGTTGTAGAGAAAGGAATAGAAGAAAGGATTACGCGAGAATATAAGCTTGCTACTAGGAAAGAGAGAGGAGAAAGACTAATTTTCTGCAATAAATTTCAGCTAGTGAATTTTACGTAATTATAAGTTTCATTTTAGTAATATTAATTGGTTACTTTAATTCAAACATTTACCGAGGATTATAGCTCACTCTTTTCAAGAATCACAAGAGAAGAAGGTATACTGGCTAAAGGCGTGGACAAGCGGGAAGATTTCGGATAGATTATATCATGGTTAGGCAGAGATTCCGAAATCATATACTGGATTGTAAAGCGAACCCAGAAGCAGATACTCACATCACAATTTAGTAGCGACGAATAGTAGGCCGAAGTGACGAATCAGGAAGAGTCAATACGTAAAGAAGTGGGATACAAAAGTACTATGGAATGACGATACATGTCCTCTCAGCTGTAGATACTCCGATAAGAAATAGCTTGGTAGCTAGATCGGTTGAAGAGGAATAGACATCCATAAAACGGACAGTCACAGAAGTTGGAAAGAGAAACATGGATACAAAGAAGGTAACTGCGAAGAAACCTTGGGTAACTGGAGAAATACTTTAGTTGATCGATGAAAGAATGAAGTACAAAAATGGTTGGGGAACTTCTGTAATATAGAAATACAAGTCACTGAGGATTGAAATAAACAGGAAGTGCAGGGAACCTAGGACGGAATGGCGGCATAAAAAACACGAAGAAATGATTGTTAGAAAGACTGACTAAACATTTAGAAAACTCAGAACACCCTGCGGTGAAATTGGAAACAAGCCTTTTGACATTATAAGAGTGAAATGGCATTCCCACTATTAAATGCAGAAGAGAGAGTGAACAGATAGAAAGAGTACATTGAAGGCCTTTGTGATGGGCAAGGCTTGTCTGATGTGATAGAAGAAGAAACAGGAGTTGATACAGAAGAGATAGGGGATCCAGTATTACAATAAAAATTTAAAAAAGCATAGGAAAACTTAAGATCAAATGACGCAGGAGGGGTAGATAACATCCCATTAGAATTCCTAAAATCATAGGGGGAATTGGCAGCAAAACCACTATTCACGTTGACGTGTAGAATGTCTGAGTCTGGCAGTGTACCATCTGACTTTCAGAAAAACACTATCTCACAGTTACGAAGATTGCACAAGCCGACAATTGATACAATTGTCGCACAATCAGCTTAGCAGCGCATGTATCCAAGTTGCTTACAAGAATAACATACAGAAGAATGGAAAAGAAAACTGAGGATCTGTTAGATGTCGATTAGTTTGGCTTTGGAAAAGGTAAAGGCTCCAGAGAGGTAGTTCTGACTTGATAAAGGAAGCAAGACTGCAGAAAAATCAAGGCACGTTCGTAGGATCTGTTTACCTGGAAAAAACGTTACACAGTGTCAACTGGTGTAAAATTTTCGGAATTCTGAGGAAAACAGGCATAAACTATAGGGAGACTAGTAACTTACACCATGTACAATTGCCAAGAGGAAATAGGAAGAGTGGAAGACGAAAAATGAAGTGCTTATATTAAAAAAGGGTGTAAGACAGGGAATGACGTAAATGAAACGTTCAGAAGTGGAAGTAAAATTCAAGGTGATAGGGTTTTCTGTTGGGGGCAACCGCACCTGAAGTAATCCATGTTTCGGAAATAAGCCGCTTTCAGCTGTATATGAACGACAGAATCTGCTGAATGTATAAAACACTCTAACGAGTACAGAATACGGACTGAAAGTGAATCGAAGAAAGACGAAATTAATAAGTAGCAGAAATGAGAACTGTGAGAATCTTAACATCAGAATTGGTGATTACGAAGTAGATAAAATCAAGGAATTCTGCTACCTACGCAGCAAAGTAACCAATGACGGGACGGGTGGGGTAAGAAGGACATAAAAAGGCTATTAGCACTGGCAAAAAGTGCTTTCCTGGCCGAGAGAAGTTTATTAGTATTCAAATATAGGCTATAATCTGAGAAAGAAATTCCTGAGAATGTACATTTGGAGCATAGCATTTTGTGTTAGTGGAATATGATCTATGGGAAAACATGGACTGTGGGAGAATCGAAGCATCTGAGATGTGGTGCTACAGATGGATGTCGAAAATTGGATGGACTGTTAACTTAAGGAATGAGAAGATTCTCCATACAATCGACGAGGAAAGGAATACGTGGAAAACACTGACAAGAAGAAGGGACAGGATAGTGGGAGATCTGTTAAGACATCGTGGAATAAGTTCTGTTGAACTAGAGGAAGCTGTACACGGCAGAAACTATATAGGAAGACATACACTCCTGGAAATGGAAAAAAGAACACATTGACACCGGTGTGTCAGACCCACCATACTTGCGCCGGACACTGCGAGAGGGCTGTACAAGCAATGATCACACGCACGGCACAGCGGACACACCAGGAACCGCGGTGTTGGCCGTCGAATGGCGCTAGCTGCGCAGCATTTGTGCACCGCCGCCGTCAGTGTCAGCTAGTTTGCCGTGGCATACGGAGCTCCATCGCAGTCTTTAACACTGGTAGCATGCCGCGACAGCGTGGACGTGAACCGTATGTGCAGTTGACGGACTTTGAGCGAGGGCGTATAGTGGGCATGCGGGAGGCCGGGTGGACGTACCGCCGAATTGCTCAACACGTGGGGCGTGAGGTCTCCACAGTACATCGATGTTGTCGCCAGTGGTCGGCGGAAGGTGCACGTGCCCGTCGACCTGGGACCGGACCGCAGCGACGCACGGATGCACGCCAAGACCGTAGGATCCTACGCAGTGCCGTAGGGGACCGCACCGCCACTTCCCAGCAAATTAGGGACACTGTTGCTCCTGGGGTATCGGCGAGGACCATTCGCAACCGTCTCCATGAAGCTGGGCAACGGTCCCGCACACCGTTAGGCCGTCTTCCGCTCACGCCCCAACATCGTGCAGCCCGCCTCCAGTGATGTCGCGACAGGCGTGAATGGAGGGACGAATGGAGACGTGTCGTCTTCAGCGATGAGAGTCGCTTCTGCCTTGGTGCCAATGATGGTCGTATGCGTGTTTGGCGCCGTGCAGGTGAGCGCCACAATCAGGACTGCATACGACCGAGGCACACAGGGCCAACACCCGGCATCATGGTGTGGGGAGCGATCTCCTACACTGGCCGTACACCACTGGTGATCGTCGAGGGGACACTGAATAGTGCATGGTACATCCAAACCGTCATCGAACCCATCGTTCTACCATTCCTAGACCGGCAAGGGAACTTGCTGTTCCAACAGGACAATGCACGTCCGCATGTATCCCGTGCCACCCAACGTGCTCTAGAAGGTGTAAGTCAACTACCCTGGCCGGCAAGATATCCGGATCTGTCCCCCATTGAGCATGTTTGGGACTGGATGAAGCGTTGTCTCACGCAGTCTGCACGTCCAGCACGAACGCTGGTCCAACTGAGGCGCCAGGTGGAAATGGCATGGCAAGCCGTTCCACAGGACTACATCCAGCATCTCTACGATCGTCTCCATGGGAGAATAGCAGCCTGCATTGCTGCGAAAGGTGGATATACACTGTACTAGTGCCGACATTGTGCATGCTCTGTTGCCTGTGTCTATGTGCCTGTGGTTCTGTCAGTGTGATCATGTGATGTATCTGACCCCAGGAATGTGTCAATAAAGTTTCCCCTTCCTGGGACAATGAATTCACGGTGTTCTTATTTCAATTTCCAGGAGTGTATATTGGAATATATCCAGCAACTAATCAGGGACGGAGGTTGCAAATGCTACTCTTAGATGAAGAGGTTGGCACAGGAGAAGGATTAGTGGCGGTCCCCATCAGACTAGTCGGAAGACTGATGTCTCAAAGAATTTGCCTCTTTATTGTCCTCATTTTCTCGTTCATTCATTATTTTGTTTCTAAGGCAACAAATTCCTTATTTTAGTCTGCTACTTTGTAGCAACGTGTGACGTGATGTTAATCTCATTTCCCCTCAGTAAATTCGTTAGTCTTCGTTTTTTCTAAGTCCATAATAAGTGCATATTATTCATTCCATTCGACATGTGCTCACCTTCACTATGAACATGAGCATCACAACAAATATGGTCTTTGATATTCTTTCACCCTTAATTTTAATTCCGCTCCTGAGGAGTTTTTCATTTGTGTTGTTCTCTCATCAGTATACAGGTTGAATAGTAAGGGAGTAAGATTTCACGATTGCCTTATGCCCGTTTAATTCGGAGAAATTCTCGCTTTGTCTTCCAGCTTATTGTTCCCTCTTGGTTCTTATACGTTGCGTCTTTCCTTGTGGCTTAGGCGTATTTCTGTAGGAGTTTAGATCATCTGGAAGCATTCTTTTGTACTTGAACGCTCTTTCCGGATCGACGATTTCTATGAAAACGTGTTTATTTCTCCTAAGTCTGCCCTTAATTAAAAGGCACGTCTTAACTTACGGTCTGGCGCCTTTACTTGTCCCAAACCTAAACTGATAGTCACCAAACAGATGTTATTTTCCTTTGTTCGCTATGTTATTCTCTTCAGCGACTTGCATGTATTAACTGATTATGCGTAAGTTCCCGCTTACATCTGCTTCTGATGCTTCGGTTTTGCGTGGATGATATTTTTCTGAAATTCCCGTGGTATGCTTTCTGTCTCATAGTCCACTCCCTAATGTGAATAATGGCTTGGTTGCTGCTTCCTACAATGAGATTTTAACTTCAGAAGACATGTTATCTTGGCCTCATGATAAACATTTCATCCTTTATCATGTCAGTAGACAATTTCTCTCCCTCGTAGGAGCCCTCAGTATAGTATTTCCACCTAATCGCCCTTTGCTCTGCATCTAACTGTCAAATTCCTTTTGCATACTTAACGTTAACGCGCTTGCTTGTATTTCATCAGACGTTATTCTATCTTTTCCATATGCTGAATGCGTCTTTCTGAGATTATTTACTTCTCGATTTCTTGATATTTCTCCTATAGCCATTTCGGTTTAGCTTCCCTGCACGTCCTACAGATTACATTTCTAAATCCTTTTTTTTTCCTGAACATTTTTTTGTATTTCGTATTTCCGTCGACCATTTGTGTAACGGATCGCTTACTTCATCTGTCAATATTTATTTTATTCCTACAATATGATGTAAGTGTAGTAGATCGTTTTGTAAACTATCACTACTGAGAGGGAATGCCTGTTACGAGTGCAGGGAAAGTTCTTTTACTTTTCTGCAGGGAAATTTCCGAGAAACTTCTTTTTTACAATGCCAAGTTGCACCGTGAGGAGTTGGAGGAGAGAGAAAGTCCAGTGAAGGTTGCATGAAGGGCGATAGTAGTCATGGAATGTTGGGGCCAATGGAGCGACACGAAGTCGATTGTACAATTTTAGCTTCTAGTTCGTATTGTAAGCATGAACAGCTTATGCACCAGGCCAACACTTTGGTTCAGCTAAAACTATTTGGAAATACATAAAGTTAGGCAGATGCCCAACAGGCTACATCTTTTTGTTGAACTAAGAACAATATAGTTTCTTTATTACAGTATTCGTGAATTTTGATTTTTAGACTATTGTTCAATGGATTGGTACTATCTGGCAATGATTTCGTATTTGAGTTTAGCTCTTAACAGTTTATTCAGTTTTGAGTAAAATTACCGGTAGTTATGTGAATTTGCATTTACAATAATTATTCATAGAAATTTATGTAAACCACGACTGGCTTGAACCTTCATTACTTGTGAGCAGTTATGAGCTTTAACTTGAAGCCAATGCAGTTAGATGAACATTTTTATCAGAACTATGCTAACCAATTATCCTTCCTCATTCTCATGGGATTCATCCTAGGTTTATTTGGTTCTTGCTGCACCTGGTTCAGCTCCTAGAATCTTTACGCTCCAAGATTCAGAAAGATGGAAAAGAACAGGTTGTATAATATATTTCTTTGTTAGCCAATTGTTAATCGTAGTCACCTTCAATGTACATGATTGAAGTCTCTATTTTCTGTGATTGGCCTTTCCAGCTAGCTACTATTGTATTCATTACCACTATCCCATTTTAAACAAACCACAAAGAACTTAAACGAACATCACTATGCCTCAGTACTTCAGCACCCTCTCACTTACACGTTGATTTTTCGTAACGATATTTTTTTAAAAATTCAGCAGACAAAATGAATTACAAACATTAAATTCAATGAATTAAACTCATCTATGACAGGACTACTTACTGGTACACATGTGACGCAAGTTATATCTTCAATTTCGGGTTAGCCTGTTGTGGTTTATCTCGTTTAGCGTCTCAGAATCGCTTGAGATAAATGTAAAGTGGTTACTTCGATCACACCATGATAAATTTCTTCGTCCATATTTCGACCATATGAAGTGGCCTCGAACACTGCATTCAGTGACGAGAAACAGTATCATGATCACGTCTGTATTATGTTTCTCTTTAGTCATGTGTGCGTCCGAGATTTCAGTATTACAGCCATGAAACTATGTAAAGAAAATTACTTTTATTATTTAGATGTCAAATTAATTTGTACTTTCATGAATTACACATGTCATAAAACATAGCTTCTGTCAGTATTAAAGTTGGTCGAATAGCGATATGGGGGCGAAATAAACTGTGAAAGCAGTGGGGTTAAACCTTTTTGCATATATAAAAAGTGCGGATTCATTAAAAGATTATTCAGAGAAGTTATAAGCTGCGCAGGTACCAAATTTAACGGGACAACGCTGAGGCGTGAATATAAAGTAGCAAAGGAGAAAGGTTAGAGTTGACTCACCACTGACACGGAGGTCATTAGAGGTGGAGCATTAATTTAATTACACAAACGTGAGAGAGAAAATCACACGTCCCCCATCAAAGGAACTGTTGTGGTGCTTGCGATTTACGGAAAGAGGAAAAAATCTAATACAGTGTAGCTGAACCACCATTCATCTCTACTGTACGTGTGTTTGGTATCGTAAATAGCGTAATCCAGTGGTATCAATACAGGATATACACATGAGACCTTGCGGCCATATACTCAGAGACTGTTAGGCACAGAAACGTGCAAGCGCACGCACACACACACACACACACACACACACACACACACACACATAGACAAGAGCGTGTATGCACGTACACACTTCAAACTAGATGACGAAGACAAATAGAAATACGCAGAACGAGAGGGAGCGAGTAAAAGAGGAGAAAGATAGAAGAGAGACCTGTGGACCGCCTAGTCGGCCAGAATGGCCCGCATTCCAGCGCGCAGCCCGGCTGCTCGATCCCCCACGTCTCCTTTCCCGCATTATTGCGCTGTCGTGTCGTTAATTCAAGTGCGGGTCCTATATCACGAGCAAAATCGGGAATGTAGATAATTTCACAAAATTTTTACTCACACAACGATTAATGAGACCTGTTTCGGAGTCTGTCTGAAGCATGGAGGTATGCAGCCCAGTCAACTTTAAATGTACTGACTACTGAAGTACTGCGTAATAAGACACCAAGAAAGAGACTTTTTTTATTATGGCTTCCAGTACAAGACAAGTTAAACATATTCATTTATGACAAGAATGTAATACATCTGAACTTCCGATTTTTTTATAATGTCCATTCGGCAAACACAGTGAAAGATGAATATTAACAAAACTCCATGAATAATTTTCAGTTTGTTTTTTCAGTTAAGTTCTTTAAATTTACTCCAAATACTCCATCACTGGAATTCACATCCACTGATTGAGACTGAAAGCGTTACATCATTAAGAAGCAATCTAACATCTACCAAACTTTACGGACATGTTCGTAACAAAAATGGTATTAAATTATTAAAGCTTGATTCCATTCGAAACTGTCGTGTCTTATAAGCATCAGTATGACTTATACTCTTACATTCCTTGTTACTTAGAAGCCAACTGCCTCTGAACGCCTCCTCGAAGAACATTTTTTCATGACTCAAATTCGTGTTGTGTCTGTTCACGGAGATTGTTCAAAAATGGTTCAAATGGCTCTGAGCACTGTGGGGCTTAACATTTGAGGTCATCAGTCCCCTAGAACTTAGAACGACTTAAACTTAACTAACCTAAGGACATCACACGCATCCACACCCGAAGCAGGATTCGAACCTGCGACCGTAGCGGTCGCGCGGTTCCAGACTGAAGCGCCTAGAACCGCTCGGCCACTAGAGATTGTTGACTTAAGGGTGGCCTGAAAGCATGTGTCTTGTTACGTGGCTGTTTATTCTCAAACTAAACGTCATCTTGTTTTATAATTTAATATGCACACACGAATAGTAAGTCAAGTCACTAACGCGGTATGAGAACTGCAAGCAGTAATAACTATTCAAAATGGTTCAAATGGCTCTGAGGACTATGGGACTCAACTGCTGAGGTCATTAGTCCCCTAGAACTTAGAACTAGTTAAACCTAACTAACCTAAGGACATCACAAACATCCATGCCCGAGGCAGGATTCGAACCTGCGACCGTAGCGGTCTTGCGTTTCCAGACTGCAGCGCCTTTAACCGCACGGCCACTTCGGCCGGCAGTAATAACTATTATCAGTGACTGGGATCTCAAGTAATTCTATATCTCTTTTTCTCTTGCTATGATGAGGAAGGCCTTGAGGCTTTTAGCTGGCTGGCAAAAGGGAAGATTCGCTTAGGGAAACGGCACCGGTCGTAAAGATATCTCCTGCTGAAGGACAGCCTCTGGCCAGGTACAGCGCAGGGGAGAGATGTTTGCCGGCATGGCACAACAGTGGCTTGAAGTTAAGGTGGTCATAGCACCATAAAGCTTCAATGTGCGGAAAGTGAAAGGAATGTCTTTTACCAGAGTCAAAAATGTGAGAGACAAGAGGGGACATGAGGGTATGTAGTGAGCGAGCAGCTGTTGAGCCTAGTGTAGTCGGCTGGAATGTTCGTTCGTTCAGATTTTAGTTAGGGGTTTGGAGGATGGTTCGTTGTAAATAATTTCATATCTTGCATCATGGTTCGCTTTGCTGCTATAATTTCCACTAGCCTCCAGCTTCATCCAGTATGTGCTTAGACGAGAGTGCAAGAAATTGTTCATACTTTACCAGGGCCCTTTTTTAACTCATTTAGATTTTTTGAAATCATTGGAAATATTTACGACAGAGGTTTACAAGCAAGAGCTTTCACAAATCAGCACAGCTGTGTTTGGTTATTGTAGTATTTACAAGTCCTTATCCACTTATTAATTGTTTCCATTCTTTACTCTGTGAATAAAGTACCTTTGATATCTTTTGCCAGAAACCTGTTCGTTGAACGGGCCATTAGTTTCCTTTCGTAGTTTTATCGATCCCGCTATCAGCATGCTCATGAGAGGTGCGGAGCCCGTACTTTCATGATTTATTGGATTATCCCTGGTAATTTTCATTTAATAAAGTGCATGTGCATGTCCCGACTCAGTTCGAAAATTTCCAGAAAGGATAGAAACGCCCGATAATCTTGTTTTTTTTTCTGTACCCTAAATAAGCTCGCATAATAATGTAAATATGGGAGAAAGTTTGCTAGATTTTTGTCAAGGTGTTGACGATTTAATATCTTCCATTTCCATTAGAATATATTAATTGAAGCTCTCAACCGAGAAATGATGATCGTAAATCGTATATCGTAACTGACGTTTTTTACACTACTGGTCATTAAAATTGCTACAGCACGAAGATGACTTGCTACAGACACGAAATTTAACCCACGGGAAGAAGATGCTGCGATATGCAAATGATTAGCTTTTCAAAGTATTCATACAAGTTTGGCGCCGGTGGCGACACCTACAACGTGTTGACATGAGGAAAGTTTCCAACCGATGTCTCATACACAAACAGCAGTTGACCGGCGTTGCCTGGTGAAACGTTGTTGTGATGCCTCGTGTAAGGAGGAGAAATGCGTACCATCACGTTTCCGACTTTGATAAAGGTCGGATTGTAGCCTATCGCGATTGCGGTTTATCGTATCGCGACATTGCTCCTCGCGTTGGTCGAGATCCAATGACTGTTAGCAGAATATGAAATCGGTGGGTTCAGGAGGGTAGTACATACGGAACGCCGTGCTGGATCCCAACGGCCTCGTGTCACTAGCAGTCGAGATGACAGGCATCTTATCCGCATGGCTGTAACGGATCGTGCAGCCCTGAGTCAAGAGATGGGGACGTTTGCAAGACAACAACCATCTGCACGAACAGTTCGACGACGTTTGCAGCAGCATGGACTATCTGCTCGGAGACCATGGCTGCGGTTACCCTTGACGCTGCATCACAGACAGGAGCGCCTGCGATGGTGTACTCAACGACTAACCTGGGTGCACGTATGGCAAAACGTCACTTTTTCGGATGAATCCAGGTTATGTTTACAGCATCATGATGGTCGCATCCATGTTTGGCGACATCGCGGTCAACGCGCATTGGAAGCGTGTATTGGACATCGCCATACTGGCGTATCACCCGGCGTGATGTTATGGGGTGCCATTGGTTACACATCTCGGTCACCTCTTGTTCGCATTGGCGGCACTCTGAACAGTGGTCGTTACATTTCAGATGTGTTACGACCCGTGGCTCTACCCTTCATTCGATCCCTGCGAAACCCTACATTTCAGCAGGATAACGCACGACCGCATGTTGCAGGTCCTGTACGGGCCTTTCTGGATACAGAAAATGTTCGACTGCTGCCCTGGCCAGCACATTCTCACCAATTGAAAACGTCTGGTCAATGGTGGGCGAGCAACTGGCTCGTCACAATACACCAGTCACTACTCGTGGTGAAATGTGGTATCGTGTTGAAGCTGCATGGGCAGCTGTACCTGTACACTCCATCCAAGCTCTGTTTGACTCAATAGCCAGGCGTATCAAGGCCTTTATTACGGCCAGAGGTGGTTGTTCTGGGTACTGATTTCTCAGGATCTATGCAGCCAAATTGCGCGAAAATGTTATAACATGTCAGCTCTTGTATAATATATATGTCCAGTGAATACTCGTTTACCATCTGCATTTCTTCTTGGTGTAGCAATTTTAATGACCAGTATTGTATCTTAATATATCAATGTATGCATACAGGAATCTAAAACGAAGACCAGGCATAACGTCTTGTCGAGGATAATTTCATAAGACACGGGCATATATGATTTGAGGAATGAAATCGGCTGAGTCCTTGGCAAAGGAACAACCCCTTCATCTACCCGAAGCGATGTAAGGAGACTACAAAATATTAAGAAAGTAGTACCATTAGTGGAAACCCTTATGTTAGGGTTACAACGTGGTTTTAGAAATACATAATTAATCTGTACTCTAAAGACAAGTTGTTGGTTAACATTGTTACGAAATCTCCTAAAAAGTTCTTGACCGATTTACTTCACATTTTTACACGATACTCTGATAAATGTTAGGACAGACATAGGCTGCATATTTTTTAACATACAGAGTGTTGGGGGCGTAAGTGTAGATATTTTTATTGGTGGTTGAGGACTGTGTACTTAACAATATTATATCAGTATTCACATCATTTGTAGACTAATAGTTGTAGCTATTAAGAGTAGTTGTGTTCAGATTGGTTAGTGTCTCCAAGTACATGTGACAAGAGCACGCGATTAATACTTATTTCCCCCTGTGCAGCAGGTCTGGTGCTGCTGTGTGGGCACGCGGACACATAATAGTGAATCTTCACTGACAAGCACAGTCCACTTAGTGGCGCAATTACGACCGTGCAGAAAACATCAGGCAGCAAATTGTGTGACGTGTTTCTGGTAAGACTCTTAGACACTAAGAAAAAACAACTAACATACTAAAGTGGCTATATATTAAAGTACCAATGATCACAATGTCTGCACTTACACCACTGACAACATATATAAAGTATTGATGCGTAATTCCTTCGGGAACCGTGTGCAACACGACCGTCTTATTGTCAGTATATTGTAGATAAATGGCAGTATATGACGTAAATATTGAAATCCTTTATTTTACAAATCGATTTCGGTTACTGTGTGACCATCTTCAGTGCTAAAAATACATAGGAACCATCAGACATGAGGATCTTAACACAAATGTGGCACTATTTATAACCACTATAAAAAATACATAAACAAGAAAATATATACAAATATAAAGATTCTCGTATATCCCAAACTATTTGAACCCTGTTGGTCCATGTTATAATACAACAACGTTTTCTATGCGATGGAACAGGTAATGTGATGATTACTTCCAACAGATATCTTTACTTTTACTGCATACAACAATTTTTAAATATAGAAAACATCGTATCCTGTAATCTTAGCAGCTGCCGATCCAACGCATAGTGAGCTTGTAACTTTCACAGCCAACTAGCCAAGCTCAGTATTGAAAAACAAGAATCGTAGTGCGCTCTATATTCCAAACTGTACAACACGCAAACATCAAATACAACAATTACCAACAATATAAAAACCAAAGCGTGCATAAAAAATAGCCTTTAAAATCACATAGCGATCTTTACCGTCAGAAGTCGTAGCAAAACTTCAAAAAAACTCAGTGTAGTCATAATAAAAATACAATAAGGTTACGCCCTCTGACGTAAAGCACAAAAAAAAGATTTATAGGAATATACCTAACATAAAAGAACATAGTAATTTCTTGAAAACAAATACAGAAAAGTTAACATCAGAAACAGCCTTTTTGAATTTCCAAATCATCGATTAGCTCTCAAACAAAATACTCTACGCCAGTCAAGTTTTCTGGCGGTAGATACTTAACGCCACACGTGCGAAGCCGGGCTGCGTCGCTAGTATACGTATAACCTACTCAAAAGTCACCTGCGCGCTTCCTTCTGCATATATGGGATAATCTCAGTAAATACTGTAGGGATTTTGATCCGGTTTTGACTAATAGATGCAATGATTCTCGAGGAGTGTATGTGTATATAGTTTATAAATCTTCCCGGGAAACTGTCTGAATTACGTAGACTTAATGTTCCATGAGGAAACGATGCAGCTGCCACCTAGCAAACAAAAGCCCTGACTCGAGAGCGCATAATTCACTCAAGAGAAGCGAAATACATACCCAGCGCCGCGGTCTAGTGCTAGAGAGTGTGCCAGGAAACAAAGATGTTGTGAGGTCGAACCCTGCTGGGTAACTTGCTTTTACTCTGCTTTTTAACCTAGAGGTCACCTCTGAGTTCCGTGAAGATTCACCAGAAACTAAACGTGGCTCGGATCCCATGTTACATTGTAGCTCCCATTTTCCCAGTTAGATAACTGCTTAGGGACATGCAACCGGTATTAAGTGATGTTCAGTTTCAGAAAAACTTCATAGCTAAAAATCACGCTAATACGAAACCTTATATTTTCTAGTTTTTTAGACATAAAGTACAACATTCCACGAAAATCTACTTCAGAACAGGATGCAACCTTGCTTCATTTATACAAAGAAAGTTTTGCAGCAGCGCAGCACATGATTCAACTTTCAGCTTTCTAGTTTCCTTCAACGAAACTTAGATGTGAAAACGAGTTTTTGTTTGGTGGGGCGGAAAAACTTGACACAAAAGATCAGCTACAAAAAATTACGGCACGTCATGCTTTTTTTTATTTTTTGTCTTCGGGGGTTGATCCATTCAGCCAGTTTTCGATATGTGACATACTATAGAATATTTACGTTGTTAATTAATTAATTATCTCGTGATGTGCTCCCATAACTGTCACGAGATGCCACTCTAAACACCAATTAAGTATGGAGTAGATAACACTCATTCTGCCTGAATACTTTCCTGTCGTGCGCTGCTTAAATCGTTAAAGTCATATGAAAGTGATAATATTCAATTACCTTGCGTTGTTCTCTTAATTTCAAGAATACAGCGACCCGTAAACAAAATTACAGGCCGGGTCGACAGTGTGAAAATATTTTAATTTTGGCGCAAGTAGTTGAGAAAAGAAGAGATTTCATATTACTACCTTCTTACGTTTTTCACTATTTTTGATGGCCGTTTGACAAGGTAAAATGGAAAATGCTATGGGAATCACTAAAGGAGATGGGAGTACCAGCACATCTGATAATAGTAATTCAGCAATTATATAAAAAACGTAAAATAGAAATCTCAACCTTTTCAGTGTTAATATTGACGAAGTCATTCATAAATAATTGATTACATTAAAAGAAACATTAAGAACGGAAAATTTTTATTTCATGGCGCTGCTATTTGCTGATGATCAGCTTATAATAGAAAAATCTAAAAAAGCTCGAACAGCAGAGCGTAAATTGAGTGAAATAGCCACTAAATACGGAATAAGAATATCGACATATACAGCAAAAGTGATGACATTTCAAGGATTGCAACCCATAAGAGAGAGGACTGTCACAGACGGACAAATAACTGAACGACTAAGAGAGTTAAAACAGCTAGGGGGCAGTTTAAACACATCAGATCAGTTACGACATAAAGAATCTTCAGAGATTACTAAAAACTACAGACTGAACTGGGGAGACCATGTCCAACATATGTGTAACAATAACTAAAGCCGCAATGCTATATAACTGAGTAGAAAGGAGGAAAGTTGGACGTTCGTTAAAGAACTGACGTGATCAATGCTGAGATGGAACGGATCAGAATGCCTACTCCTTGAAGGAATGATAATGGTAGTTATGATCACTCGGTGATATACTATTGCAGCTTAAAACCAACTTATTTTATTTTTATTTATTTTTTCGATGCTTCGCGCCACGAATTTTTGTCTTGTGCCAAAGCTACATTCAGAGAAACGCTTGCACCATACATCCTCACCACTTGACTCTATTCCAGTCTCTGTATTCCTCTACATATCCATCTTATACCAGGAAGTTATTCCTTGATGTTTTAACGATGTCGCATCATTCTCTCTATTCTTGTTAGTGTTTTCCGCATGTTCCTTTCTTCGCCGATACTGCGGAGAACTGTCTCATTCCTTACCTTCTCATTCCATCTAATTTACAATACCTCTCTGTAGCACAACAGCTACAAACGCTACGATTCTCTACGTTTTCCGTTTTCCCGCAGTTTTGGTTCACTACAATACAACACGGTTCTCCAAACATATATTCTCAGAAACTACTTTCCGAGATTAAAACCGATGCTTGAGACTACAGTTACCGCTATTGGCCAGGAATGCCCTCTTTGTTGTGCTAATCTGCTTTCTTCATCCTGCTTGTGTCGCTCCTCATGTGTTATGGTGCCCCCAAAGTAAAAGAATTCCTTAATTTTGTCTGCTTCATTGTTCGCAACCTTGATGTTAAGTTTACCGCTAATCTCATTCTGCTACTCCTCATTACTTTCTTCTTTCTCCAGTTTACTAACAGTCCATATTCTGTACTCATTAGGCTGTTCAGCCCTTTCAATAGGTCCTATAACTCCTCTTGATTTTCACTTAGACTTCCGACAAAAGAGGTCACCCTCATTCTGCCAACGGTCTTGTCAAAGAGGGCAGAGGAGTTCAAGGCCGGCTCTTGTCCTTGGGGTGGGAAACTGCCCCCTAAAGGTGGAAAAATCAGCATTGATGAACGGTCTGAGGATGCAGAAGGCAATGGATCCCACTGCACTAAGATGCATAACGTGTATCCACAGGACAAGTGGCCTGTAATTGAAAAAGGGTCATGATGATCTCTCCATTGGCAAAATATTCCAGACAATCCCCCATTCGGATCTCCGTAAGGGGAATTCCAAGCGGGAGGTGACTATGAGAACAAGACTGAATAACCGAAAGGATAACGTCCTACGAGACGGGGCTTCGAATGTCATAAGCTTGAACGTGGTAGGAAAACTAGAAAATCTGAAAAGGGAAATGCACAGGCTCATTCTAGATATAGTAGGGGTCAGTGAATTGAAATGAAATGCAGTGTTTCAGGCCAGTCGAGTATAGGGTAAAACCAACAGCAGCAGAAAATAGTGTGATAGGAGTAGGATTCGTTATGAGTAGGAAGGTAGGGCAGAGAGTGTGTTACTGTCAACAGTTCATTGACAGGGTTGTTCTTATCATAATCGACAGCCGACCAACATGCTGAAGATGAAGAGATAGAGAAATTATATGAGGATAATGAAAGGGTATTACAGTAAGTAATGGGAGATGAAAATCTAATAGTCACTGGGAACTGGAATGCAGTTTTAGGCGAAAAGTAGAAGAAAAGATTAAAGGAGAATAAGAGAAGAAAAAGACTAATTGAGCTTTGTAATAAATTTCAGATAGTAATAGAGAAGTAATAGAGAATACTCTGTTTAAGAATCACAAGAGGAGGTGATGTACTTGGAAAAGGCCGGGTGATACGGGTAAAGTTACCTCATGGTCAAACAGAGATTTCGAAATCATATACTGGATTGTAAGGGGTGCTCAGGAGTGAATATAGACAAAGTTCACAATGTAGTAGTGACGAAGAGTAGGCTGAAGTCTTAGAGATTAATCAGGAAGAATCAATAGGCTGAAAAGCGGGATACGGGAGTACTAAGGAATGACGAGATATGCTTGAAGTTCTCTAAGATGATGTAACAATAAGGAATAGCTCAACAGGCAGTACAGTTTAAGAGGAAGAGACATCTCTAAGAAAGGTCAACCACAAAGTTGGAAAGGAAAACGTAAGTACAAAGAAGATAATTGCAAAGACCATAGGTGACAGAAGAAATACTTCAGCTGAAACAAGGAAGTACAAAAATGTTCAGGGAAATTCACGAGTGAAGAAATACAAGTCGCTGAGGAATGAAATAAATTAGAAGTGCGGGGAAGCTAAGACGAAATGGCTGCATGAAAAATGTGAAGAAATCGAAATGTGGAAAGAGTACACTGAAGGCCTCTGTGAGGGGAAAGATTTGTCTGATGTGGTACAGGAAGAAATAGGAATCAATTTAGAAGAGATAGGGAATCCATGATTTGAATCAGAATTCAAAAGAGCTTTAGAGGATGTAAGATCAAATGAGGCAGAAAGGATAGATAACATTCCGTCAGAATTTCTAAAATAATTGGGGGAATTGGCAAGAAAAATACTACCCTTATTAGTGTGTGGAATGAATGAGTCTGGGGACATACCATCTGACTTCGGGCAAATATCATCCACATGACTCCGAAGACTGCAACAATTCACGAATGAGAGAATTATCGCACAATCAACTTAACAGTTTATGCATCCATGTTGCTGACAAGAATAATATATAGAGGAAAGGGAAAGGAACTTGAGGACGTGTTAGACGACGATCAGTTTGACTTTAGAAGAGGTAAGGGCACCAGAGAGGCAACTCTGACGTTGCGCTTCACAATGGAAGTGAGACTGAAGAAAAATAAAGCCATGCTTATAGAATTTGTCGATCTGGAAACAGCGTTTGACAGTGTACAATAGTGCAAGAGGTTCAAAATTCTGAGAAAAATAGCGGTAATCTGTAGGGAGAGACGGGTAATATAAATATGTACAAGAGCCAAGAGGGAATTATAAGGATGGATGACCAAGAATGAAGTGCTTGGATTAAAAAGGGTTTAAGACAAGGATTAATCTGTCGCCCGTACTGTTCAATCCGTATACCGAAGAATCAGTGACAGAAAGAAAATAAAGGTTCAGGGTTGCAAATAAAATTCAAGGCGAAAGGATATCAATTATATGATTCGCCGATGACATTGCTATCCGGAGTGAAATTGGAGAAGAATGACATGACCTTCTGAATGAAATGAACAGTCCAATGATTACAGAATATGGACTGAGGGTGTATCGAAGGAAGACGGAAGTAATGAGAAATAGCAGAAATGAGAACGGCGAGAAACGTAACAACAGGATTGATGGTCACGAAGTAGATGAAGTCAAGGATTTCTACTACCTAGGCAGCAAAATAAGCAATAACGGATGGAGCAGACAGGACATCAAAAGCAAAAAGGTCATTTCCTGCCAAGAGAAGCCTATTAGTATCAAACATCGGCCTTAATTTGAGGAAAAAAATTCTGAGAATGTATGTTTGGTTTAGAGCATTGCATGGTAGCGACACATGGACTGTGAGAAAACTGTAACAGAACAGACTCTAAACATTTGAGTTGTGTTGCTAGAGGCGAATGTTTAAAATTAGTAGACTGCTAAGGTAAGGAAAGTGGAGGGTCTGTGCAGAATCGGAGAGGAAAGGCGTATGTGTAAAACACTGACAAGGAGACGGGACAGGATGATAGCTCATCTGTTAAGACATCAAGGAATGACTTCTATGGTACTAGATGATGCTATAATGGGCAGAAGCTGTAGAGGAAGACAGAGATTGGAATACAAGCTGCAAATAATTGATGACATTGGTTGCAATTGCTACTCTGGGATGGAGTGGTTGTCACAGGAGACGAATTCGCGGCGAGTGGCATCAAACCAGTCAGAAGACAGATGAATAAAAAATAAAAAAATTAAATTTCATCTGCGATTATTGTCACTGATATCCTTTATCCGTGAACTTTAATGACACTCTTGAACTTTCTTTTACTTCCGACATTCTTCTTCGGTGTACAGGTTTAGCAATAGGGGCGAAAGACTGCATCCCTGTCTTACACCAATTTTAAACCAAGTGCTGTGTGTTTGGTCTTCCATTCTTATTGTACCCTCTTGAGTCTTGTATGGATTGTCTGTCACCTGTCTTTCCCTACAGCTTATTTTTAATTTTCTCAGAATGTCGTATATCTTGCAACATTTTACATTGTCAAAATTTTTTTCTAGTTCGACAAAGCCTATGAACATGTCTTGATTTTCCTTAAGTCTTGCTTCCTTTGACAACTTCAACGTCAGAACTGTCCGTCTCGTGACCTTCCCCTACGAGAGCCAAACTGATCGTCATCTAATATACCCTCAGTTTCATTTTCCACTCTTCTGAATATTATTCTTGTCAGCAACTTATATGCATAATCTGTTAACTTCATTATGTAATAGTTCTCGCACTTATCTCCTCTTGCTGTCTTAGGTACTATGTGAAGTGTATTTTTCCTTTGTATAATCTCTTGGTTGTCATTTCTCGCCAATGTTCTCAGAAATTCCGGATGTATGTTGTCTGTACCTTCTGCATTATTTGATCGTAAATCTTATAAATTATTTTACACCTTAACCCATGTCTTGCATATCGACTCCCATTTCTTCTTAATACACGTCATCAGACAAAATGGAACTCCTTAAGCATGAAAAAGATCGCTGAGATATTGAAATAAAGATAGCTGCAGGAATTTTAGAAATAAAATGTTACAATGTACTGAATTACTATTTCATTAATACATTATACTTGGAATCATATTTTAATTAATCCATAGTCTGTTTATAGTAGTTAACAATTTTAGTTAGAATTATTATGATGAATGTGTTACTCCCTAATTCCTCAATGACGGAGAACACTGTTAGTCCATAATGGCGGATGTCGTCCATGTTACATTAAATGTAACACGTGAATTGAGACCCAGTAACCGAACATCTCTGCAAGCAGGATTCGTGGTCCAGGCGATGGCGACCTGCTACTTTGTTATCCTTTGCCGACTGTATCACTTGTGTTTATAGTGAGGAGCGTACCGTTGAGCTATTGCTTTCCCGTCCGATAATGTGACCTGTCACAGTCCGTGGTCGTAGCTTCTGTGCCAAGTAGTGTCTTTCTCCTCGCGATGCAAAGTGCATTTCTTCTACCACTCCAGCGAAGGACGAAACTGGAAAGAGATCGCAGCTAGGCCTTCCTGTTGGCAGCAACGCACGTTGACAGCTCAGTTATAGAACTGGACCAAATATCCACAGCATGAAGACTGGTTGGCGGAGAACAAAGCCCTATGTAGCACTCTGACAGTATTTGCTTTTTTCTATTATTGTTGTTCGCTTCGTGAACATATATCATTATCTGAATAGTTGTTACGACAAACAGAAGGAAAGAAGAACGACTGGGTTTAACGTCCCGTCCACAACGAGGTCATTAGAGACGGAGCTCAGGCTCGGATTATGGAGGGATGAGGAAAGAAATCGGTCGTGCCTCTTCAAAAGATTCATCCCAGCATTTGCTTGAAACGATTTAGGGACATCACGGAAAAGTTGCCGGCCGCTGTGACCGAGCTGTTCTAGGCGCTTCAGTCTGGAACCGCGCGACCGCTACGGTCGCAGGATCGAATCCTGCCTCGGGCATGGATGTGTGTGCTCTCCTTAGGTTGGATAGATTTAAGTAGTTCTAAGTTCTAGGGGACTGATGACCTCAGATGTTAAGTCCCATAGTGCTCAGAGCCATTTGAACCATTTGAACGGAAAAATTAAATCTGGATGGCCCGGCGCGGGTTTGAACCGTCGTTCTTCGGAATACGAGTCCAATGTGAGAAAGAGAAGTATTATTTGTCAATATTATAGATCTATTCCAAGAGAACGCCTTGGGAACTCCCCGTTACAAGAAAGAAGAAGTTAAATGTCAAATATGGCGTCATCTAGGAAGAACCGCGATATACAGTACTTCATTATAAACTAATTTGTTTTGAATGTAATACACCAAAGAAATTAGATAACCGTTGATGTTTGGTAGATAACTATGTTTGAACTGAAGATGATTGTTCAATAGAAAAAAATGGGGTCTAACTACTTCTTTATAATATTTTGACCAATGCAGCAAATAAAACTGTTGCGAAAAGTGGTATGTTTTAAAACCCCATCCACGACGGACTGATGAGATGCTGAGTGTATTTCGGACTGTATATACGTAAGTGAAATGCGATAATCGTGAGGTATTATTGGCCAGGAGACTCCGTGTGGATCTGTTCGGTCGCCTGACGCAAGTCTTTCTCTTAGACTAACTAGTAAAGAAAACAATTTGGCGGTATGATTCCGCGATCATCATCACTATTTTATGAATAAACCCATTCAGATCCCTAAATAAATTGTCTTCACTCATTACGACGTCTCGATACCTGCCATCATCAGATATCAAAAGACTTTGAATTTGCGAAGCAAGGTTCAGTGTCAATATTATAATCTGTACCTAATCGGGGTGTTAGCTAATACAGCTCACTGTTGTTAGTTGACGCCCCGATTAGTAAGAAACGTCGTAGGAAAAGGATATCTTATCCAGCGATGTAGACGTTTTTACTCATAAAAATAATTCTATTTGACGCCGCTTCTGCGATATGCTCGTCTTTGTGATGAAGATGAATTGATTAGAACTACACAATCACACACTCTCCGAGCGAAAAAACGTCTAAACAAGCCGGGATTCGAGCCCGGGACATCATAACTTAGAGGCAGCGAGGTCAATCACTTGACCACGGGCTACGGAAGCATTAAAGATTAATAATGTATTTGGAATGAAATATAGTGAAAAACCGGCCCAACTCGAATGATTACTGCATTCCCTTCCGTATTCCATTTGAAGAAAATATTTTGTGTAGTAATAAAATTAAATACCTGATATAAAACAGTGTTGTTGTTCACTCAATATCTCTGCATTGTAACTGAAAACTCGAACTACAGACCTTGATAATGATGGTACCCTTTCTTCTCAGCACTGTGTTGCGTTAGATGCATAACATGTGATCGTCCCGTCTCTGACATTTTCATTATCTTAAATTGCATTAACTTGTGCTTAATATGGAGAGACGAAAATGCTTAACTTACTTGTAAGATCACGTTACATGGTCTGAAACAGCATGATTTTGTATGCACTTGTGTGTCACGTTAGGCATTATGCCACATGCGATGTGGGTGCTGAGTATTCTCACAGTCTAACCTTGTAAATGTTCTTTCTTGGTAGGTTTCCAAGGCCAGCGTAATTCAGAATGAAATCGTTTGGGAAAATAGTCCGAACCATCAAAACCGTAAAAACGACTATATAACCAAACTTCGAATGTCTTTCCAACTGCATCATTCCTTCTATGTTAGCCAGCTGCAGTAAAAGAACAAAGTTGGTTCGAGTCCAGCGACTCATTGTGAATAAGCTATTGGTGGTTGCGTCACTTGGCTCATATATCAAGTGAATCTGGTGATGATGGGAACCACGTGTCCTTCATGGGTGCTCTGGGCGATCGGGATTAAATGGTATCGAGAAACTGTAGAATCAAATAGGCACGCGCTCACTGTGTTTGATGTGTTAAAATACACATTCACCAATGACCTCCATTTGTTTGCAACTGAAAGCCGTTTCTTATAAACGTATTTCATGTTATGAATGAGTTCGCGGATTTAGAACCACACGTATAACTCAATGATCATGTTTTCGTCTGCTAAAAAGCTCTAACCTTTGCTTGAGTAATGAAGAAAGGATACCTTCAAGCTGTGCTTTGGGTGAGGAGTCTTGTCAGCCAAGGTTTTCAGGTTGCTTGGCGCAGATTTTTAAGTTCCGATGACAGCGTGGTCTGCCTGAGATTCTGTTCTATTCTTCCTCTGATTTTTCAGGTGTTGCCGTAGAACATAGTTTAGTAATTGTGAGTCCATGTGAACAAGGTATGGTCTTCGCTCATGGGTTGTCTTCCTTCGAATATGTGAGTTCAGACAATCATCAGAGGATGTAGGTTGTCTTTCACATTACTTTCCCACATTCTAAATACTTTGCAATTGTTTTTGTGAATTCAAAGTAGTCTGCACCCACGTGGTCCATAAGAGAACCTTTGTGTCTGCTGTTCGTGTATTCTCATGTATGTTCTCTGAATAATAACTGAATCTCTCTCGAATTATTTTCCTCTTCAGTCCTATGTTTCTTCGTGCTCGTTGCCAAATGTGCTCACCTATCCTTCGTCCGTACTAGTAACGGGAGCGAACACAATGTAGCGGTATTTATAATAAACTGCTTTCAACATATATAGCGTTTTCGTCTTTTCTTTGCAATTTTAAGCCGAACATCGTAAAGTGCGACTAAAGTGGAACTTTAAGGCACTTACTGCAGCAATGAATACATCGAGACTTTGCATTTCTGTGAATCATTTTATTGACGTTAAGTATTAGGATATAAAAAGTGCTGTTGCATATGTATGGCTTCTGTCCATCTGACAAGGAGATACGCATTTACACTGACAGCTTGTATTAGGATGGTTGAAGCTCTTGGTTGCAATTTATCTTACTGTTGCTTAAGGTCTCTTTATATGTTCCCCTTCGGTACGGAAATTTGTCTACCATCTCATACTATAGCAACTGTAGTTAGATCGCGTTGTTTTTCATTTACGGGTCAAATTTCATACAGAGGATAATATTTTCATGGCCTTATACACGAGTCATAGCTTGTTTTGCGCTTAGAGTTAGTTATAAAAGATAGTAGCGGTTCTTAACATATTCAGTTTATGTAAAACAACAAATACAGATGTCTATTTCAATTGTGAACCTCTTCGAATCTTCGCACAAATACTGAAACCGTTTCGAAAAGTAACGTGGCAGTATCGTGTGCCTTTACACAAAGCTGAGTAACAGTAAAGATGTATCAATGCTACACCCAATAATTATTTACCATCATTCACTGTACCTTAATAGCTTCCCAAAGTAGATAATGTTATAGGAACCATGTCTATATGAATTACTTCCCCAAAGTGTGCTTAAATAAAGAGCCCGTTAAAGTGCTGAGATAATTATGAGAATACAACTAACTCTCCCAGACGCAGTTGTTTACAGAATCGAAGATTGCATCAGCATCGAGGCATACCAGTGTTGAGTTTGTATCTGTTCTTGGGCGCCATGACCGACCTCATTTGAACTCTTCTGTCAAGAGAGTTAATTTGGAGCTGGAACGGCTGCTCATGTCGGGTGCGGGGTCACACATTGGTGTGGTTCATGTTGATTCTGTCAGTAGGTGGGATTATACTAGGCATGGCCTTCACCTCAACAGGAAGGGGAAGGGTAAATTGGCTGGGGAAATAGCAGGAAAGTTAAAGGGGGGAGGCACTGTCATGAGTGGTAAAATACCAGTGGTTATAGGATTCAGAAAAGACCCTTTTTTAGGGTAGGGAGGACAGAAAGAAAACAAATTTTAAGAGAGGTTAGAACTGAGACAAACCTTCAGTTTGAGAAAGAAATCAAAAAACATAATTCCAGCTTATTACATCAACATAAACAGCCATTGGTTAAGAATTTTCAACTGTCAGCAGATATTTTAACTCCATCCAATTTTAAGTCAGTCAATGTGAAATGTCAGCTATCTTTATTGCATCAAAATATTCGAGGACTGAGAAATAAAATTAATGAATTAACTATCTGCATAGATGAATTAGAGTCTTCAAACCCAGCTGACATAATCTGCCTCTCTGAACATCATGTGACCACTGGTATAGAACTTTTAAGTGTTACAGGGTTTAGGTTAGCATCTCACTATTGTAGATCAGAAATGGAGAAAGGAGGAGTTGCCACATTCATCAGGAACTGTCATAAATTTAAGAACATAGACATTCATAAATTTTGCCTAGAACAGCATATGGAAGCATGTGCAACAGAATTAGATTTTCACAAAAAATCTTTCATAATATTAAGTGTATATCGAGCACCTGCAGGTAACTTTAATCTGTTTGTAAACCACCTTGAAGCTGTACTGGCCCATTTAACAACCAAAAACAAAGAAATAGTGGTTGCTGGTGATTTCAATGTAGATTTCCTTAAAGACTCTCCCAATAAGAACCTATTTGAGTTAGTAACACTATCATTCAACTTAATTCCCACAGTAAAGTTCCCCACTAGGATAACCACTTGCTCACAAACAGCCATTGATAATATCTTTATAGAAAAGTCAAATGAACAAAATTATATTACAAAACCAATAGTCAATGGCCTCTCAGACCATGACATGCAGTTCCTTCTGTTAAATGTTAATACTGAACAGGATATAAAATCTGTTAAATCTGAGCTCAAGAGGGTAATCAGTAAGCCAAAAATTGATTATTTTAGGACACTCCTCAGAGACATTCACTGGACTGATGTTTACAGTGCTCATGGCATGAATGAAAAATATAACATTTTTGCTAATAAAGTGCTTACCTTATTTGAACACTGCTTTCCCCCAAAACTTACCAAGGTTAGAGCAAAGTCTACAAAGAAGCCATGGATTACTCGAGGAATAGGGGTATCTTGTAAAACAAAAAGAAAACTGTATCTGTCAATCCGAAACATTTCCAATGTTGATGCTATAGCACATTATAAGAAATACTGCAAAATATTAAAGACTGTAATACGGATGTCAAAGCAAATATATTACAAGGAAAAGATAGTCATATCAGATAACAAAATAAAGACAATATGGGATATAGTGAAGGAGGAGACCGGTAGAACCAGACATGAAGAGGAACAAATAGCATTAAGAGTAAATGATGCATTGGTGACAGATGTGTATAGTGTTGCAGAACTTTTTAACAAACATTTTATAACTGTTACTGAAAAGATGGGGTTGTCAGGTTCGGTAGATGCTGCTATGGATTACCTTAGACCAGACATTTCAAGTAACTTCCATAATATGAATTTGACCCTCACTACCCCAACAGAAATAATGTCCATCATAAAATCTTTAAAATCAAAAACATCTAGTGGGTATGATGAAATATCAACAAAGTTAATTAAAGAATGTGATTCTGAGCTAAGTAACATATTAAGCTATCTGTGTAACCAGTCGTTTATCAGTGGAATATTTCCCGAATGGCTGAAATATGCTGAAGTTAAGCCACTGTTTAAGAAGGGAGATAAAGAAATAGCATCAAATTTCCGTCCAATTTCACTGTTGCCAGCATTCTCAAAAATTTTCGAAAAAGTAATGTACAGTCGTCTTTATAACCATCTTATCTCAAATAACATACTGTCAAAGTCACAGTTTGGATTTCTAAAAGGTTCTGATATTGAGAAGGCTATCTACACTTACAGTGAAAATGTACTTAATTCATTAGACAAAAAATTGCAGGCAACTGGTATATTTTGTGATCTGTCAAAGGCATTTGACTGTGTAAATCACAATATCCTTTTAAGTAAACTAGAATATTATAGTGTAACAGGAAATGCTGCAAAATGGTTCAAATCTTATATCTCTGGCAGGAAACAAAGGGTGTTATTAGGAAAGAGACATGTATCAAGCTATCAGGCATCATCCAACTGGGAACTAATTACATGTGGGGTCCCACAAGGTTCCATTTTGGGGCCCTTACTTTTTCTTGTGTATATCAATGACCTTTCATCAATAACATTACCAGATGCCAAGTTTGTTTTGTTTGCTGATGATACAAACATTGCAATAAATAGCAAATCAAGTGTAGTCTTAGAAAGATCAGCCAATAAAATATTTGTAGACATTAATCACTGGTTCCTAGCCAATTCTTTGTCACTAAACTTTGAAAAAACACACTACATGCAGTTCAGAACTTGTAAGGGGTGTCCCAAGAGTATATGTCTAACATATGATGACAAGAAGATAGAAGAAGTGGACGGTGTTAAATTCTTGGGATTACAGCTTGATAATAAATTCAACTGGGAGGAGCACACCACAGAACTGCTGAAGCGTCTTAACAAATCTCTGTTTGCAATGCGAATTTTGTCAGACATAGGGGATATAAAAATGAAAAAGCTGGCATACTATGCTTACTTTCATTCCATAATGTCATATGGGATTATTTTCTGGGGTAATTCATCAAGCCAAGCTAAAGTTTTCCGGGCACAAAAACGTGCAGTAAGAATTATATGTGGTGTGAACTCAAGAACATCCTGCAGAAGCCTGTTTAGGGAACTAGGGATACTAACTACAGCTTCCCAATATATTTATTCCTTAATGAAATTTGTCATTAAAAATATATCACTTTTTCAAACCAACAGCTCAATTCATGGAATCAATACTAGAAATAAGAATAATCTTCACAAGGATTTAAAGTCACTTAGTCTTGTACAAAAAGGTGTGCATTATTCAGGAACACACATTTTCAATAACTTGCCAGCAGCCATAAAAAGCTTAACAACCAATGAAATTCAGTTTAAGAGAAGCCTAAAGGATTTATTGGTGGCCAACTCCTTCTACTCCATTGATGAATTTCTGAGGAAAACCAACTGATTTGTATATAAGTACAACATAACTTCTGCACAATTTCAGTGCAGTAATGTGTTCACTGAAAATTTGTGTGTGTGTGTGTGTGTGTGTGTGTGTGTGTGTGTGTGTGTGTAAGTATAATCTAACTTCTGCACCATTTCAGTGCAGTAATGTGTTCATTGTAAATAAGTATTACAGTAGTTGTATTACATGTTTCTTACCTTATAAATAAATATAAAACTTTTTTATTTTAAATTCAGTGCAATAGTATTTGTAAAATGACTCTTAGTGTTCATTAAAAAATGACGATCATTCCACTTGGGACCTGTGGAATGGTACATTAGCTTATTTGTTTTAGTTTAAATATTTGTCATGTATTGTTGTTTTTCTGACATGTTCCACATCCTGGAGGACCTCCTCACTACGGATCAATTGGAATGAAAGTAAATCTAATCTAAAAAAAAACTCACATTTATAAAACATCTTCAGCTGTGTGATTACTTTACGAAAGAGGTAATGTAACAAATATTTGACGTTAAGTACGTAAAATCTTTATTGATGAAGACATAATAACCTAATTGTTTTATTTTTATTAGTTTCGGATTATTTATCCAAGTCAAAACCGAACTAAAGGGGAAAAACTTCAGCAAATGTGAACTATGTTTCCTACAACAATATAAATTTGAAATAACATCCAGTGGTATATGTGGATATTGTTTTAAAAATGTGTTGCGAGTAACGTTTATAGTGTAGACGTAATAAATTAAAACGTGTTTTCTGATGCTGACGTTTCACTTCAGTTTAGTGAGATACAAACTATTTTCCTTTCATTATGTGTAACGTGTTAGCGAGAAAAGTTTCTAAAAGCTTTGAAATAATTTTTAATGTTTGTTGTAGTTCGATAAGAGGTCCCACTCTCAAAATTCTCGATGAGTGTTATCTGGGTAATTTACAGGATGTGAGGTACGTTGCCACAAGATCTATCACAATAATTCCTAACTTTAATACATGACTTATACAGTAACCTTTAAAGTTTTTGTTGCCTCTGAAAGTCGTCCGACACGCAGCTTTGGTTTAAAGTTGGAGGACCATTTTAGTCACGTAGTACCATGAGTAATAAAATCGTCAGCGCATCTGCTTCAATGTCGGCTGCATATAAAATTAGTACAATAATTTTCACTTTAGATTAAAATTATATATATATATATATATATATATATATATATATATATATATATATACATGTATATCTGGCGAGATTGAGTAATATATGAAAATTTTATGATAATGCAATCCACTAGGCGGTTTTCTTTGCGTCCCCAAACCTTCGATGAATGCATTTAATATTCATGAATATTATCCACCTTAATTTCTCAGTACAATTTCTGACTGTTTCAAAGTGACTATATTTGTTAATATTAGTTCACGCCGCTGTAGTACTATGGCTAAAAAAATGCTGTGTTTATTGCTCACAAGATAATGTCACACATTTCGATACAGAAACAGTCAAAGTTACAAGAGTCACTTTTCATTTAATTGATGACTAGTTTCGGGTTACCTGAACCCATTATCAAATATTCTATAAAATGGGTTCAGGTGACACGATACTAGTCGTCAATTAAATGAAGAGTGAATATTGGAACGTTCACTGTTTTTTGAACCGAACTGATTAACACGAGTCGCTGTCCTGTAGTTAACACAGCATACTGGAAATCCATAAAATATGGTACATGTTTTCAGGATAGTTGCAAGCGATGAAGTTTTCCATAGTTCCATTATATACGTTCCACATATGAATCTGGATATCACGACAACCAGCATGCGTTAGGCGTTGTGGACACTAGTGTTGTGAGATAGGACGCGAGGATGTCACTTGGCCGTGGGAGTTTCCACTTCTTCTAATTACTGTTCATGATGCCTTACCCCATACTACGTATTCCATCCTTGTGCATAACGCATTTACTCCACTTAATGCTACAGCTATCTTCCATTTTGTAAATTAACACTTTCGGTGTTCCCAAGTGTGTTCTCACTGACACTGGCACATGTATACGCTGTCCGTGGCACGGCGTATTACTTTATACAACGCTTGCTGTCATTTAAACTTACTTCCTAATTTCAATCATAGAAACCTAACTCAGCGCAAGAACTGTCTTTGTTATATGACCTCCCAGAAAGCGATTTTTTTCCAAATTTGGAAAATCGTCTCTATCTTGGAATCAATACGGACAAACCCGATTCTGACCGAATCATACTACGTCACAAATTGACCCTCAAGTGAACTATTTCCTTTGATATAGGTGGGATGTTGTAGCAAAACAACCAGACACCTCAAGCTACTAGAAACAGGACCAAGACCTCACAGCACTTCCCTGTGCATAAACCAGATAGAGATCTTCGTGTATTTTGAATGGATCTTGCAGCACACTTCAACAAGTTACGTTTAGCAGTGCTTTCTGATGTTTCTCATGGTATTGTTTTTGTTTCACTCTCCAGTCGGATGTGTGATAGCTCCTGCACATAAGTCTTCCTGCGGCAAAGTGAACGTAGCTCCATTATTCGAGGTGTTTCTTTTAACTTGAGACAATCAAATAACTCGGAAACGACGCGTTGTACGGAAAAAACGTTGGAAGTGTAATATTACCCCTAGTATAGGGAACATCTATCTGAGCTAGGACTAGCCACCTCATAATCATCCCGCCTGCATGGGCGGGGTCAACCTTATATTTTCAAATGAGTGTCCCCAATTTTTATTGAATATTCGGTTTCTAAGCCAAAATATACTTACTACTGTTTTCTACTCGTGGCAGATGGCGCTGTAGTCGATAAATATAAATCGTGCCTCTTTTTGCAATTAAGAACAGAAGCATTTGACTCTAAATTCTATTTACGGTGTAAAAGTTAAGTCTTTATGTTGTAATTGTTGATATTTCTGTTCGAATTTTACTTTAGTGTTGCAAATATGATTGTATAATGTAATACGGTTAGGCTTTTCGAAGCTTGGTCAAAAACTATGTTTAGCTTGAGCCAGGAGTAGCAACGGGGATATAATAGTAATTCTCAGCGCTCATCGGGATGCTTGATTTCGGTGAGTCCCCTTGCCTCTCACTCTTGATTTCGGTGAGTATCCTTGGCAAGTGCCCCTCTCACTATCACTTGATGGACAGTTTACCTTATTAGAATGGCTGTGGTTTGTATTCCATCGGTACCCACGTAGCGATCAGTGCGACAGTTGCGACGGTTGCATAGAAATACAAAATCAGTTAACCTGACGACGGGCCTAAAGGGCGGCTACAGAAGTCAAGCGTTCCGGTAGTTTGGTTACACACCACGATCAACCCCTTAGAGAACAGAAAACTACGTTACCATAAAAGTAGCTTATGTACCAGAAACGTCAATGTGTAGCCACGTTATTTGTTCTGTACAAGCACATATGCAATACTCAAGTAACGTTTGAACATCACTGACAACCGTCAGAACACAAGGGTTACATTAACATCGTAAATGAAACGTAGAATCAAACATGTCAGTTTTTAATTGCAAAAGCAGGTAAACTTGATGTTTATCTATTACAGCTCGATCTACCAGGAATGGAAAACAATCGTTTGAGTTAATCGTACGTATGTTTAGGTACAGGGTCAGCCAGTGAAGCGGGCAGATTGGAGATGGCCTTGACAGTTGGAATGTGAGTTGTGGGTGTAATGGTGACCGGCGCCGTTCTACCTGCATGTCCCGCCATTTCGTTGCGATGGATCGTCGGACGGGTGAACATCGCGGCTACGCGGTTAAAGCGTATTATACGAATGGTGAGAGTTTGGTGAAAACGCGACGTGCTTTTCAACGCCATTTCAACATACCGGGCAACAGGCCTGTTCCCTCGTATAACGCAATTCGTTCGTGGATAAACAACCTTGAACAAACTCGATCAACGTCTAAAAACGAGGTGGGAGTGCAAAAACCGTTCGAACCCCTCAAAACATCGCTGTTGTTCAACAGGCACTACTCAGAAGTCCACGTCGATCTGCCAGACAACATGCTCTACGTTTTGGAATAAGTAACAGTTCGGTGAGAAGGATTCTTCGTCAAGATTTACATTTTCACCCATACAAAATACGAATTGTGCAACCTTTCAAACCAAGTGACTATCAGAAACGATTACAATTTTTTGAAGAAATGGCCAGAAGACTTGAAGAAAATGACGACCAAGTAAACCACTTGTGGATGAGCGATGAGGTTCATTTCAACCTCTCTGGTTTTGTTAATAAACAAAACTTCAGATACTGGTCGGAGGAAAACCCTGGCGCACTTCATGAAACGCCTCTTCATGCTCAAAAAGTGACGGTTTGGTGCCCAATGTCGGCAAGAGTAGTCATAGGCACATTTTTCGTCGTGGATATCAGTGGAAGTGCTATGACTGTTAGCTCTGTGCGCTACGTTGCAATGATCCACAAATTTCTTACGCCAGTACTGGCCCGTTTTCCAGTGAATGAACACACAATGTTCCAACAAGATGCGGCAACAAGCCACACTGCAAGAGTTGCCATGAATGCTGTGAATGCTTTGTTTCCAGGCGGCGTCATTTGCCCAAACGGGGATATCCCTTGGCCCCCTCGCTCTCCAGATTTGACAACCTGCGACTTTTTTCTGTGAGGTTACTTAAAAACAAGAGTTTTTCAGAACGATCCATCCAGAACTATCCCAGCCGTAAAACAACGAATTCGGGACGAAATTGAAGGAATAGCAACCAATATTCTGCAAAATGTGTTGGGAAATTCCAGGCCTGGCTGTAGAAGAGCATAGATTCCAATGGAGGACATTTGGCAGATGTTATATTCAAAAAATAATTTTTTCACTTATTGTACAGTAAATGGCTACCTTTGTACTTTATATTTATAACCATTAAATTAAAAAAATAAATTTTCTTAAGGAATTAGTTACTTATTCAAATATTCCCATTTCACTGGCTAACCCTGCATGTAATCCGAGTATGCAATTAAAAGGGGGACGGGGTTCCCACTGTAAAACACAAAGTTGACTCCGTTCACGAAAGAGGGGCGGTTAGGAGGGGGCCAGTAGTAGCACAAACAGCTGCCCCGTTTACTAACATTAACTTTTCATCTAGAACATTTTTTTCGCAAGATGCGTCGCTTTCGAGAAACTTAGTCGTCTGAAGATAAAAACAAACGCACTGTATGAAACAATCGCAATCTTGAACTACCGTGGCACTTCTGTCATACCGAACATTTGTAACATACAGCAGCAACCAGTTACGATTTTGTTTCTGTTCACTTTACTTAAAAAGCACAGTACTGATGCCAACAGATTCTTCATCAGTTAGCTTACGTATTTTTATTAAAACGGATGAAGATCGATATACAGATACGTACCCCCTGAACAACAATTACTAGTTTCTAAAGTGCATCACATATAGTTGAGCTTTAAGACTCGTAAGTGTGCAAGACATGAGATCACCACCCGGAACATTTGTTTTCAATGTCCTACTCAATCCCTGTGGTCCCCATTTTTATATTAGCGCTTTGGACGCCCATGTACGTTAAAATTACTTTTTATTTATATTCGTTAAATGTGAGAGAGTCAGAATACGTTGCGCGTCTCAGTAACCTGCGTTGTCACCTAGTAAACGTGGATGACGAGGTTGACCACTGCATGTAACGGTGTTTTTAAAATAAAATTAACCATAACCAAATTGTAACTCGTTGCTACTTTACGTCATATACATTCTGTAACGTACAAATTTCCTGCCTCACAAAATTCAAGGTTCACCACATAAGGAAGCGCACGTAACTCCGTTGACGAAGTCACTAACTAGCTCGAGGTATCATGAATTCGCATACTGTCCAGATTGTCCACAGAGGTAACAACAGGGATGACCCAATACTGCAGGAGCACTTTTAGTCCATAGCTTCCAGCCAGACACAGGCAGAATTTTAAACGTTGTAGAGACGCAGCCGCGCGTGCATACACCTTCGTTCGACGTGGATGCAGGCCGATCGTTTATTCGGCGCTCACGGGGAGGACCATTTATCACGGCCGTACTGGGCTATGCATTTTATATGCCTGCCTGTCTACCGCGGTGCGCCATAGCTGCCGAAATATCTGTCGGACAAATTGGCACTTCCCCACTGCCGCGTTGCTCACGCCGTAATCACATTTCCAGTGTTCTCTGCATGACTGGTGTGAAAAGGACACTGTTGCTCTCCCGTATTCCGAATAAGCTTTGAAGACTCTGTTCCCGTTGTGTCCCGATGACCAGGAATCAGGTATGAACTGGTACTCTGAAGCATTGCTCCTTTTCTCATAGGCGTCATTTACTTTCCAATATCGGCGTAACAGCTAGGTAGTTGAGAGGTGGCAGAAACCCCCTCTCATATTTCTATCTTACTCTGAGTAATTCGATTTTCCTCTCTAATTGCATGCGTTGAAAAGTTGCTATTCCTTTACACGCGGACTTCCCACGCAGCGTCTCTCGTCACCCGGGTGGTCCAGTGACAGGCGAGTTCCGCTGAGCTTGAAAGGGTTAAGCCGACGAGTGTGAGGGAGTCGAGTGGATGCTTTCCAGAAGCCGACATTGTCATAAGAGCGGGACGACACGCCCAGATGCGCCGGAAGGGGCGGCTGGGCTAGAGATTCCGTTACTTCACAGAAACTTAGTGAAAAACCGTTTCTGGCGGGCTACCAGCGAGGCGTGGGAATGACTTGTGTTCCCAGGCAGTCTTGGCGGGCAGATTCCCGCGTTTTCTGCAAAATCATAACTGTGATTGGCTTGCTCAGGACATAGCTCCGTGACGTAGCAAAATCGGTGCAGAAATTGGCGCTAAGAATCTCCATTGGTGGAATGGTAATGCCTCGGCAATAGAGTGGAATTTTCCGCCGGTTTTCGAGTTGCTGATTGGAACGTTTAACCACAGCCACTGTCGTGGGGGCGGGAATGTTCTGTGTTCGGCTTGTACTGGTGCTCTTGAGGTAGTCGGCTCTCGCTTTTCGGTCGGAGTAGGTTAAAAGACTGAGCTCTCACTGCTCTGGACAGCCTGCCTTCCATTGGCTGTCTAATATACTTTTATTTGATTGTAACTGTTTGACGAAGTTGCTGAAGTTTCGACTTCAACGTAACTTTCCGAGTACAGTTGGCAATTGAGCGTTGTGTGTACAAGCGTCCTATGTTGCCTGTCTGGAGCAGTTTTGGCTAAAGTTGACTGTATCGGAGTTACTGTGTGACTTCGCTTGTTAAAATCAATCACTGTACTGTCAGTGATTGTGTGACGAGCCTTCTTCATCTCCCTCAGAGGCGCATTTGTATTGATAGGAAGTCTTTAGTCTGGAACAACCAGACCAGGATAATTTGTTTCATCCTATACTCGCGACATTATCATCACCACGACGGGACGTCGAAGCAACCAGCCATTGCTTCCGGTACGCCAGATCGTGACCCTGCAGTTAAGAAGACAGCTTGGTAATGTATGTCCGCAGCATCGGCAGATTAGGGAATTTGTTCTGTGATAATCAGAGGTCAGCAGAGCGCACCTGTTCCCTTCTTTTCTTACGTGGTTCTGTCTTGGATGTTCATTGTCTGAGTTTTCACTATTGTAGCAGCAATTAATGTTGGGTTGGCTGGGTGTTTCTCTTAAGATTTGAGTTGCTAGGGATTGGCTCCACATACCACTTCATCATAAATGTCACAATCTAGTTTATGGACAACTTCACCTTCACAGCATTTATTTGAGTATCCAATTTGATCCAATTTGATGTATTGTAAATGTTTCATGTGTTTTGTTTATGATTCTGAGTTTTTGTGTCTCAATGACCAGGAATCGGGTATGAACTGGTACTCTGAAGCATTGCTCCTTTTCTCACATGCGTCATTTACATTCCAATATCGGCGTAACAGCTAGGTAGTAACATAAGTAAAGTTGTAAAACGGATGAAATATTTACATTCAGGGTGTCACTGTCGGTTACTGTCATTGTAATTGAGAATGAAAGTAGCTTCTGATGGTATATCACAGCAAAGAAAGCGACGACTGTAACATAAGTTATTAACATCTAAATTCAAATAAAGTACGAGAACGCAACCGGGTGACGTCGTCGACCACCCCGATACTTTGACAGGTCACCACCCTGTCACTTTGAAGTCAAAACTACAGCAAGTAAGCGCTGTGCAACTGAATTAAAACCTCGCTTTGCAGAACATTTCCGGAAAGGTAAGAGACACACACACGCGAACACACGCACTGTAAACACAAGCGTGACCACGAATATACCATGTGAAATGCATTTACCGACCTCCAACTAATGGCCCTTTTAGATTCTGATCATTGTGCTCTTAGTCTGCATAAGCCGGGTGTCCATCGTATCCTTTGTGGTGTGTCATATATTGGTCGACTATCAGGATCATGGAGGACTGGTGCACTAAGCATAAACGTCACACAAGCTTACAACAGTTGAGGAAATAGGCTATTGCAGAACACTGTCTTGGCAGAGGTCATTCTATGGAATATATTAACAAGGTGACTCTGGCATGCACTTCCAGCTATTGGAATAGTTGTTGTTGTTGTGGTCTTCAGTCCTGAGACTGGTTTGATGCAGCTCTCCATGCTACTCTATCCTGTGCAAGCTTCTTCATCTCCCAGTACCTACTGCAACCTACATCCTTCTGAATCTGCTTAGTGTATTCATCTCTTGGTCTCCCTCTACGATTTTTACTCTCCACGCTGCCCTCCAATACTAAATTGGTGATCCCTTTATGCCTCAGAACATGTCCTACCAACCGATCCCTTCTTCTGGTCAAGTTGTGCCACAAACTTATCTTCTCCCCAATCCTATTCAATACTTCCTCATTAGTTATATGATCTACCCATCTAATCTTCAGCATTCTTCTGTAGCACCACATTTCGAAAGCTTCTATTCTCTTCTTGTCCAAACTATTTATCATCCATGTTTCACTTCCATACATGGCTGCACTCCATACAGATACTTTCAGAAATGACTTCCTGACACTTAAATCTATACTCAATGTTAACAAATTTCTCTTCTTCAGAAACGCTTTCCTTGCCATTGCCAGTCTCCATTTTATATCCTCTCTACTTCGACCATCATCAGTTATTTTGCTCCCCAAATAGCAAAACTCCTTTACTACTTTAAGTGTCTCATTTCCTAATTCCCTCAGCATCACCTGACTTAATTCGACTACATTCCATTATCCTCGTTTTGCTTTTGTTGATGTTCATCTTATATCCTCCTTTCAAGACACTATCCATTCCGTTCAACTGCTCTTCCAAGTCCTTTGCTGTCTCTGACAGAATTACGATGTCATCGGCGAACCTCAAAGTTTTTATTTCTTCTCCATGAATTTTAATACCTACTCCGAATTTTTCTTTTGTTTCCTTCACTACTTGCTCAATATACAGATTGAATAACATCGGGGAGAGACTACAACCCTGTCTCACTCCCTTCCCAACCACTGCTTCTCATTCATGTCCCTCGACTCTTATAACTGCCATCTGGTTTCTATACAAATTGTAAATAGCCTTTCTCTCCCTGTATTTTACACCTGCCACCTTCAGAATTTGAAAGAGAGCATTCCAGTCAACATTGTCAAAAGTTTTCTCTAAGCCTACAAATTCTAGAAACGTAGGTTTGCCCTTCCTTAATCTAGCTTCTAAGATAAGTCGTAGGGTCAATGTTCCAACATTTCTACGGAATCCAAACTGATCTTCCCCGAGGTCGACTTATACTAGTTTTTCCATTCGTCTGTAAAGAATTCGCGTTTGTATTTTGCAGCTGTGACTTCTTAAACTGATAGTTCGGTAATTTTCACATCTGTCAACACCTGCTTTCTTTGGGATTGGAATTATTATATTCTTCTTGAAGTCTGAGGGTATTTCGCCTGTTTCATACATCTTGCTCACCAGATGGTAGATTTTGTCAGGACTGGCTCTCCTAAGGCCGTCAGTAGTTCCAAGGGAATGTTGTCTACTCCAGGGCCCTTGTTTCGACTCAGGTCTTTCAGTGCTCTGTCAAACTCTTCACGCAGTATCGTATCTTCCATTTCATCGTCATCTACATCCTCTTCCATTTCCATAATATTGTCCTCAAGTACATCGCCCTTGTATAGACCCTCTATATACTCCTTCCACCTTTCTGCTTTCCCTTCTTTGCTTAGAACTGGGTTTCCATCTGAGCCCTTGATATTCATACAAGTGGTTCTCTTATCTCCAAAGGTCTCTTTAATTTTCGTGTAGGCAGTATCTATCTTACCCCTGGTGAGGTAAGCCTCTACATCTTTACATTAGGCATCCCTGCTTAGCCATTTTGCACTTCCTGTCGATCTCATTTTTGAGACGTTTGTATTCCTTTTTGCCTGCTTCATTTACTGTATTTTTATATTTTCTCCTTTCATCAATTAAATTCAATATTTCTTCTGTTACCTAAGGATTTCTACTAGCCCTCGTCTTTTTACCTACTTGATCCTCTGCTGCCTTCACTACTTCATCCCTCAAAGCTGCCAATTCTTCTTCTACCGTATTTCTTTCCCCCATTCCTATCAATTGTTCCCTTATGCTCTCCCTGAAACTCTGTACAACCTCTGGATTAGTCAGTTTATCCAGGTCCCACCTCCTTAAATTCCCACCTTTTTGCAGTTTCTTCAGTTTTAATCTACAGTTCATAACCAATAAATTGTGGTCAGAGTCCACATCTGCCCCTGGAAATGTCTTACAATTTAAAACCTGGTTCTTAAATATCTGTCTTACCATTATATAATCTATCTGAAACCTGTCAGTATCTCCAGGCTTCTTCCATGTATACAGCCTTCTTTTATTATTCTTGAACCAAGTGTTAGCTATGATTAAGTTATGATCTGTGCAAAATTCTACCAGGCGGATTCCTCTTTCATTTCTTAGCCCCAATCCATACTCACCTACTACGTTTCCTTCTCTCCCTTTTCCTACTACCGAATTCCAGTCACCCATGACTATTAAATTTTCGTCACCCTTCGTTATCTGAATAATTTCTTTTATTTCATCATACATTTCTTCAATTTCTTCGTCATCTGCAGAGCTAGTTGGCATATAAACTTGTACTACTGTAGTAGGTGTGGGCTTGGTATCTATCTTGGCCACAATAATGCGTTCACTATGCTGTTTGTAGTAGCTTACCCGCATTCCTATTTTCCTATTCATTATTAAACCTACTCCTGCATTACCCCTATTTGATTTTGTGTTTATAACCCTGTAGTCACCTGACCAGAAGTCTTGTTCCTCCTGCCACCGAACTTCACTAATTCCCACTATATCTAGCTTTAACCTATCCATTTCCATTTCTAAATTTTCTAACCTACCTGCCCAATTACGGGATGTGACATTCCACGCTCCGATCCATAGAACGCCAGTTTTCTTTCTCCTGATAACGACGTCCTTCTGAGTAGTCCCTGCCCGGAGATCCGAATGGGGGACTATTTTACCTCCGTAATATTTTACCCAAGAGGACTCCATCATCATTTAACCATACAGTAAAGCTGCATGCCCTCGGGAAAAATTACGGCTGTAGTTTCCCCTTGCTTTCAGCCGTTCGCAGTACCAGCACAGCAAGGCCGTTTTGGTTAGTGTTACAAGGCCAGATCAGTCAATCATCCATACTGTTGCCCTTGCAACTACTGAAAAGGCTGCTGCCCCTCTTCAGGAACCACATGTTGTCTGTCCTCTCAACAGATATCCCCCCCCCCCCCCCCCCGTTGTGGTTGCATCTACGGTACAGCCATCTGTATCGCTGAGGCACGCAAGCCTCCCCACCAACGGCAAGGTCCACGGGTCACAACCTGATCCGCTCTGTCCTGCGAAACCAGATTTCAGGTTAGTTTCTAATGTAAATCCAACTGTTTCCTTAATAATACTATTCCAATAGTATTATTAAGGAAACAGTTGGATTTACATTAGAAACAAACCTGAAATCTGGTTTCGCAGGACAGAGAGGATCAGGTTGTGGAAAGGGGCCAAGGTCAATTACTGTTAGTTATACAAGAACACACACAACTCTATTCCTCAAACCAACACACAGTTTTCTGTTTAAAACAACAGAGATCAATTCACGGCTGAGAGCCCAAGTAACTTCTCCAGAATAAGTTTAAATGATTCCTTTTAAAACACCAGAATTTAGAGTAACGGCTGAAGGCCTTACTTAAGTAAAATTGTAGTATCTTCTAGGCTAAAAGCCGAAATAATATTTCAGATCAGCTAAGGAAACTCTTTAAAAGACAAGCATTTACAAATTACGGCTAAAGGCCAAATTAAGGAAATTCAAATTAATTCTTCAGCTGAAAGCCCAAATAATTTTTTTTTACATAATAAATGAGAGGCTTTAAGGGTAAGCTTGTACACAGTACAACAAAAAACATCTTAAGAAAATTTGAAGTATCTTGTCGGCAGAAGGCCCGAACAATCAATCAAGAATAACTAAAGACAACCTTAAAATAAACATTTACAGAACACGGCTGAAGGCCGTTTGAAGAAATCCGGATACTTAAAGACAAACCTTACAGACAATGATTTACATATTAAAGCCACCGATTCTGAAACAAACGCGGCTCAAGGCCTAAATACAGAGCAACAAGAATTTTAAATGAAGGCCTAATCTTAAAGGGATATGGTGGCAGCCTTTCACTGATATTTTTGTAAATGCATATCTTTGACATTTTTTGTTCAATCTCATTGAAATTTTGCACACTTATGTATAGAGATCTAACATGATTTTTAAAAAATTCAGAATTTTTAATAACAATATAATGCAGTGAGGTAATTTTGAATTTTTTATTGCATTATTATTTTAAGGTACACTTTTTCATAATTTCGAGGCAAATTTGGCAAATTTTTTAATGTTAAAATAATCTACCCTAGTAGGTGTACAATTAACTGCAGTAACTTTTTGGTAAATTAATGCTATTATTATCGGTGATATTTTGGATTCAAACATTTTTTAGAAGCAAACTTTTAAATATATTATCAACCACAAAACTCTGTATAACATCTTGATTAAAATTTTGTTAAACTTAAATATTGCTTCAAAGTAAAAGAGTAGGTGTGCTAAATTTCAATCCTTCCAGTAGTTTCTGATATATGTGTTCCTGAAAGCAGAAAACCTTAAGTTGCAGAAAAATCATTTTAAAGTTTGGATGAAATGGAAAAAAAAAATCTATCATACCTTAGCTAAAACTGCCCATATCCATATTCCATTTCTTCCTCATCTTCCTCTACAGTTCTTTTAGCTTCTCTGCTACTTTGCCTAGCAATTTTTTATATGTCCTGGACTGAAGTCTTCGTCTCCGCGATTCTTTGCTTATCGATGATCTGCAGTACCTGCTCAGTGCAGACTCCAGGCGTAAAGCCCAACTTGCTGAGAATGTGAAGTCTTGCCAAATTCCCATCATTAAACACTGCTGCAGCTTCCATAGCAGAAACGTTCACCACCAAATTGGAAACAAACACAGTCTTTGGACAACTTTTCCAAATAAGAGCATTGAAACTTACATTTGGGTTCTGTGTTTTCCCATGCAGACATTTTTCTAGCAGTTCTGATGAAGCCAGTGCTCTAAAAGTTGGCCACTGAAACCTCATAAGGAAGGTTATTTTTATGGGTATAAGCTTCCCCACTTTCCTTACTTTTCAAAATTTTGCTCCATTCATTAGAACAGAGTCCATGTTGAGGTGTAGTGTCTGTCGACAAGTAATGAAACCAAATGGCCCATACTGCTTTCCTCATACTATCCAAGCTTGTGAGGTTACTTCTAATTGCAGCACCATAATAGACTTGTAGGCTGTCAATTCTATTCTTTGTTAGTCTGTTTTTACCTCCCAGTGGCTTCCCATCCTCGAGTAGCTTGCCTTTATTGTCTGCAACAAGTCTTCGTAGTCGTCCACCCATCATATTCTGAATATGGTCTAAGCACTCCAATTTCTCAATAGTGCAATCTTTTACCTAGGGCTGACTTTCAAGTACATTCTTGAAAGCACTAGAGTCTCCATCTCCTAAATACCGTACATATCTTACTCCATACTTTTGCAAAGATTTATGGAAAATGAATTTCCTACCTGCAGCTTCCATCCCACCACTGTAGCCTGCATAATTTCTGCTACAAACAGCTTTATGGGCTTCTTGCCATTCTGTTTCTTTACCTGCATCAATATATTTCTTGTCCAAGGAACATGCAGGACAATATTTAGAAATTACCTCTGAGTCAAATACTTTTGAAGTGTCGACACTAATGATTGTTGAAACTCCATGCAGTGAAGTATGCCCCCTCTTCAGCCACGAACTGTCACAGGAAACTGCTTTATCGTTGCCAATAGTTGCTTCAAAATTTTCTTGAATTTCCCCTGGGACTGCCATTTTCATGCTCTCTTCACTTACTTCTACAACTGTATTGAGGAGAGCAGTATTCATTGCAGAAAATTTTAGGGGAGGACCAGGCATATTCATAATACCACATAAAAGGTTTCCACCGTCTCTTCCAATTCCTACACATCTTAGTCTATAAGCAAATCTCATATTGACTTCATAGATTGCTGACCTTTGACGTCTTGAATGGTCTGTCAGCATCAAAGTTTAGCACAAAATATGCAAAGTGCAAACCAAACCTTCTCTCTTTCCATCATCAACAAAATCCACATTTCCTCCACAAACAGAGCACTTGCAGGGTTTTCAAAGTGCATCTGCCACCATTTCCAGATCCACAATTTCGAAACCTGTATTTCTGTCATGATTTGTTTCTTCTGACACAATCCCTGTCCCTAGTTTTATTTTAGATGCACTTGGAGACAAGCTAATGTTTGCATCTGCAGGCCTGACCCTAACGTCAATGTCAGTTTTTTGCTTTATATTGGAAATATGAGACTTACTATATTTTTAAATACTTTACCAAGCCTAGGCATTGTAAAAAGGGATCAACAGATTCAACCTTGCGCAAAGAATGGCACAATAAATCAAGCGTCACTCGAATTCCACTGAACACCACAAGTATTGTTTACGACACTCCACAGCCTTCTATATCACACTGATTCAACCAGAAAATAGTTCAACAGCCTTCTTTATAACACTGCTGTTTCGTATACAAAAAATCACAACCTTCAAAAGCTATATTTTCTAGGTTCACAGGCCAAATTCTGCAATAAAATTGCAATTGAAAAGCGGGCTTGGCGCATTACACTGCTTAGGGTTTTAATTTTTTATGCCATTTGTAGATCGAATTTCAAGGAAAAAATTTGGGATAATAATATCAATTATATTTACTATCAAATTAGCAAATAAAAATAATTTGTAAATTTTTCATTATTCTGCCACCGTCTCCCCTTAAAATAGTTGTCATAAAGTTCGTCTGAAGGCCATATACTAAATATAAACAGACAATATTAATACACTGCTGAAGGCCTGGCACATTACCTGCAACCGAATTAAATGACAATCACAAACAAAAAACAGTGGTACTCATCAGTTTTCCAAGGGTCGGCTTGGGGAGGAAACTCTAACCACAGTTTAGGTGAGTCAGGCAGCCAAGTGTAACACTGAACAATCGGGTGGCAAAACGACCTAGGGACGGCTGAGGAACCAACCAACAGCCTAATCAATTCCCTTCCACCCGAAACACTCGCTGCTCTATTTTAACCGACCGACTGACTACACCAGTACGCAGACAGCATTCATCTGCTCAGTGGAAATCACAGAAGCTACACACGGTTTCATGTAAACACACTTGCACAAGAACCCGAACAATCGCAAAAGCAATCACTGGAACAACAAGGACGAATCAATTCGACACACACAGAGAGTTTCCACAAGCGACCACCCAGGTCGTTCCCACTCAAGTTACGTGGGTCGGCAACGGTCGGCGAGTCTTGGCTGTCCGAAGCTGACTGCAGCTCCAACCCGACTCAACTCCATGTCAGTTCGGAACTCGGAGACACGGCGACCCGGGCGCACTGGCTCAGACCCATCCATGCAGAGGTAACTCTTGCCCATTGGCCACGACATCTCTGAACAAGGAAGGAACTGACCCACGTCCGGCACGCTGACCAAGTGACGAGGCCCAGAAACGGTCATAAGACCGAATGCAGGTCGCCCGATGAGACGACCAACCGAACGACCAACCAACGGTCCTCCCGCTCCAATCTCCTTCCGCCGGACAGTTCATGTGTGTCGCCAGCGGTCGGCGAGCACTGGCTGTCCGCACGTCACTGGCGCTCCGTCGCCGACTCACTGCTGCTGCGCCCCGACTGAGCTTCCAACTGAACTCCCGGCACACGACAACCCGGAAATAATAGCGGTCGATCCAGAGATAGTACGACAGCGCACAGATCGATAAGCGCTGCTGCTGCCACTCACGGGCAGGTAAGGCAGGAAGTTATTGACGCCAGTAAATGGAATAAGAGAAAGAGGAAGCAGTACAGTAAGAGAAGATGACAAACAATAAACAGAATCAACACGAGCCGCACAAGGCTCAAAACTTGTAAATATACAAGGAGCTTTTTGCTTAAATAATGGTCGGAATTCGGATCTCTCCTTTGCAAGTTATAGAGTGACAAAGATAATGCTACCTCAACCATTTGGTAATTTTCACTATCGACAGCTTCTGGGATTGGTCGTCTGTTGTTGTGTGTCGGTGCTTCTATTCACACTGTGTGTGTGTGTGTCTGCGCTTTAGCTTTCCTGACATGTCCGAAAGAACAGACACCGCACACATAATTCAAGCTTTGACGGAATTTCATGAAATCTTCAGTATGGATGCAATCTGGCTCCGACCTCTTGTGGGGATTGTGCGAAATTCTGCGAGCAATGAGGAAAATGGACAGGGTGGGCGCTACGGAAGTAGTGTGCGACAAGCCTGGACTATGCGCCGGACGCAAAGCGTGCTTACATAGCTGAAGCTGGTCGGTGACCACTCTCGTGAAGTGGGAAATCCAGGTTAGAGTCACGGTCCGGCACAGATTTTCACTTGCCGCCATTGAGTTACATCAATGCTCTCATGTGGCAAGCATCTGAGTTTCTCTTTCATCATGGAAACTTTTTGATTGTCCCTTACATGTTCTCCTCCAATCAATCTTTATGCTGGGATGTGGATCTTCTGTCCATTTCCACAGTTGAGAGGTCGAAGTGCGATGCAGCCAACAGGAAGGCCTGGCTGCATTCCATTCCCAGTACTGCTCAAGTTTCATCCTTGCCGCAAAGTGAGGATAGCTTGGAGCAAAAGCTGCGACCTCGGACAGGGACAGCGGCCATTTACGGACGGGAGGGAAGTAGTCAAACAATATGCTCCTCAGTACTGACAGTAAGTGAACCAAATGGCAAAGGATTACAGAGTGCCAGTTGAGCATTGCCTGGCCCACGAGTCCTGCCCACACAGATGTTAGGTAACTATATCTCCGTCCATGTGTTGTACTTATCAAACATGGAGAACATCCGTCCCTAAGCAGTGCGAAGTCCATTAACTGCACGTGAGTATTCTCGGTCATTAAGGTATTTGGAAGTAAAAACACTATACTAAGCATTATATTATAATAATGTTACTTAAAATAATTAATTATTCTATAGTCACTGTTGCAAAATACTAATACGAATTCTTTACACACGAATAGAGAAACTGGTAGAAGCCGACCTCGGTGAAGATCAGTTTTGATTCCGTAGCAACGTAGGAACACGTGAGGCAACTCTGACACAACGACTTATCTTAGAAGATAGGTTAAGGAAAGTCAAACCTACGTTTCTAGCATTTGTAGACCTAGAGAAAGCTTTTGACAATGTTGACTGGAATACACTCTTTCAAATTCTAAAGGTGGCAGGGATAAAATACAGGAAGCGAAAGGCTATTTACAATTTGTACAGAAACCAGGTGGCATTTATAAGAGTCGAGGGGCACGAAAGGGATGCAGTGGTTGGGAAGGGAGTGGGACAGGGTGGGTAACCAATCCCCGATGTTATTCAATCTGTATATTGAGCAAGCAATAACGGAAACTAAAGAAAAGTTTGGAGTAGAATTAAAATCCACGGAGAAGAAATAAAAACCTTGGCGTATGCCGATGACAGTTTAATTCTGTCAGAGACAGCAAAGAGCAGTTGAACGGAGTGCACAGTGTCTTGAAAGGAGGATATAAGATTAACATCAACAAAAGCAAAACCAATATAAAGGAATGTGTTCGAATTACATCAGGTGATGTTGAGGGAATTAGATTAGGAAATGAGACACTTAAAATAGTAGATAGCTTTTGCTGTTTGGACTGTAAAATAAATGTTGATAGCCGAGGTAGAGAGGATATAAAATGTAGACTGGCGATGGCAAGGAAAGCGTTTTGAAGAGGAGAAATTTGTTAACATCGAGTATAGATTTAAGTGTCAGGAAGTATTTTCTGAAAGTATTTTTATGGAGTGTATTCATGTATGGAATTGAAAGATGGACGATAAACAGTTCAGACAAAATGTGGTGCTTCAAAAGAATGGTGACGATTAGATGGGTAGATCTCGTGATTAATGAGGAGATACTGAATAGAACTGGGGAGAAGAGGAATTTGTGGCAAAAAGAAGGGATCGATTGCTAGGATACATTCTGAGGTATCAAGGGATCATCAATTTAGTAGTGGAGGGAAACGTGTGGGGAGGGGAGGTAAGTGTCGTATGAATACACTAAGCAGGTTCAGAACGATGTAGGTTGCAATAGTTACTCGGAGATGAAGAAGCTTGCACAGGATAGATTAGCATGTAGAGCTGCATCAAACCAGTCTTTGAGCTGAAGATCACAACAAGAACAAATATAATGTAGAATAATTATTATATTATTGTAAATATGTAGTATTAATAAAATAACAATACCTTATATTTCAACACCTTATCGATCATCAGAGAAAAAGTTCCAATTTTTTTGATGACGATTGAGAAAGACATGAGATTCGACATACAAGACAACGGGATCCCATCTTTGAGTTAAATAGAACTTTGGAAAACTTGCGATAAAATAAGGCAGACGAATAGACAAAATCCACAGAAATTTCTGAAATCATTGGAGAAAACAGCAACCAAAGGGCAAACTGTCATATGCACATCCCAGAAGATAGAAAGTGTAGATGTGAAAACTGACGGTTGCTGCATTTTAGTTGCTGATAAGAAATATATAATAATACAGTGACTTCCATGTCTTGCTTTCAAGGCGGGGGCCGCGTTTGCGAGTCTTCGCCGCCATACGTTAATTTGACGTGTGTATGAGCCCCTCTTGACTACCTGGCCCGATCGTCACTCATATTTTATGTTTCCATAATTATTTGGTGGCACCTGCAGATGAAGCTGAAGTTTTTCAAACAACCGCTCCAATAAGGATAAATTACTGGCAACTAATATGGATTTCTTATTGTATTAATAAATACTAAGGACGATGCAATGTGGTTTTCACGTATTGAAATCAGAAGTTATTACTAGTGCGTTAACTGAGTAGTGATAGAAGCAATGATTACGAAAGAAACAGTACGTACATACGATCGCAGGGAGAAAGAAGCCTCCTGACTGAACCGCTTAAAACGCCTTTCTCGGTCGACAAACCGTTTGGATTGGCGGGAAGATCTATTGGCTGCCTGATCTGCATTGAAAATTTCCTAGGACAAAGTGTGAAGTACAGACTCTAATGTAGCCACTTTCGGCAATCAAAGCTGATGGTCTGTCGCGTTGGTATACTAACTACTTAAATTATTAGTATATCAATAGGTATCATCCTTAGGGTGTTCAATAAATCGTATTTTCAATTTAAAGGCATCTATGCTCCATAGGCTTAATTACTTGTGTGGTGTAATAATTAGTTTTTTCCTTTAATTCTTTATTCATCAAACAAATGTATGATACATGATAACCCACTACCTTACACATTAGTGGATCTTTATTATCTACAATATAATGGTTTTATTAGCAGCATTTACTCTATTCTAAATTTTCTACTTTCTGACTTCTACAGGATATGAGGATGTTCTTTACGCTATGGGTAAGTACTACTATCTCTTGAATGCTATCCTAACTTCACTAGCAAGCTAACTCCTACAACGTTACAAACGTGCCAGTAAATCTATAAGCCTACAATTTTTTGGCCGTGCTCACCGAGCTAACCCCAGTGGGCGTACCCCTGGCGCTGGACTGGCCTTAGCTGTAAATCACTGCAGGCATTGTTAATGAATATTTAAAGAACTACTTCCTACTTAAAAAACTACCTAACCACTATTAGTCATCATTCGTGTGCAGAGTCAAATCTTAATTTTCACACCTTCCCCCTGTTCCAAGACGTGGCGGATTCCGACCGTCACGGCGATCAGATAATCCACGTCCTGGCGGAATGGGATCTGTGTAGGAAATGTCGTTTTATGTTCTACTATTCATAGATTTCCCAAACGATAGTCTTGCACGACTTTTGCTGATACCTCGCTGGCAAGACTATCGATGATTTTAACTACAGTCACACGAGGGGGTAACCGTCTTCTCGAACCGGCAAATATATGCCGGGTACAGCCCATGCCCCGTAAGGAAGTGAAGCAATCCTTTACTAGGTTTAAAGTGCGTGAGTTGGAGCCGTTTCTTCTTTATCCCAAAAGTTCCTGCAATAGTTCTTCACCCTGTCTTCTGACTGCAAATTTGTCTCCCACCCGCACCCCCAGAATATGTTCAGTTTTTTTCAGTTTCCCCACTTTTGACCCAGTACCAAGCTGCTTGTTCCCTGATTTTTATATCTAAGGGACGTAATCCCATGATAATCAATAGTGCCCCCCTCCCCCCAGAAGATGTTCGGTAAGCTCCAATCGAACGTAAAAGCATGTTGCGCTGCACAAAATGGCAAAATTTTGTAGAGCACTTGTCTAAGAAAGGCAAATGTCCCGAGTTCCAGTCTCGGTCCGCCACACAGTTTTCATATGCCAGAAAGTTTCATATCGGCGCACCTCCACTGGAGAATGAAAATCTCATTCAGGATTTCGATAGACGTACGCTTTGCGGTGGATGTTTTTTAGGTTGTATCATAGTGGTGAACCATGCTATGATCATAATGTGATCAAACTCTTTCAGAGCTATATCCCACAACAACCTACCCTTCCCTCTCACCAAACTCCCCACCCCAAGACATAATATATTGAGAATCGAAGCTAGTACAAGGACTGGCATTTGCCAGTTTAAACAAATGAAATTTACTGCAAATAAATAGTCTGTAAGAACGATTATTGTACAATTATCGTTATGGAACGACCACTTCAAATACAGGAGAGTGTGCGTACGAATGGATTTAAAGTGGAAAGAAGACATAAAATTAATCGTAGAATTGGCAGCTGTCTGACTGAATTTAATTCAAAACTCTCTGAGTTAATGTAATCCATCTGCGAAATAGATTGCTAACGAAACACTCGTTTCATCGATACTTGACTGTAGGTTGTCAATATGGGGTTCTTAGCAAATATGATTGGGAAAGGAAATAGAGAATATGCAAAGAAAAACAGTCATTTCGTGAAAGATTTAGTTGGTAAGCTCGTACAGCTCCAGAGGCAAATGATGCAAGAAAAGCATTTTGCGTCACGATATCGTTTGCCGTTGAAATACCGAGAGCGTAAGTTCCTAGATAGTCAAGCAACAGGTTATGAGGGCTTGAACTCTGCTGGGAGACATTCAATAAGGTGTCTCGATGTTGGTGGAGGAATTGGTGCACATTGTTCCTCAAGAGTCGAAACTAGAGAAGGTACTGATCATGGACGCTGGGGATTGGATTGAAGCCGACATTCTAACAGATCCTAAAGGTGTTCCATACGGTTGAGATGGGGACTGTGAGTAGGTCAGTCCATTTCAGGAATGTTATAGGCTACAAAGCACGCTTTAAGTTATGTTGATTGATTTGATCCATTATAAAAGGTTTTGAAAGCCTGGGACTGTGAAAACAATAGGTTTGTTTATAAATAATTCTTCTACTACCGGTCACGAGTTTCTTTATTCACTTTTTACACGACGCCTTTCGGGAAATGAATCCCATTTTCATACACACAAAAAAACGCACTTGAAAATGGGAATCATTTCCCGAAACGCGTCGTGTGAAAAGTAAATAAAGGAACTCGTGACTGGTAGCAGAAGAATTATTTATAAAACTCATGTTGATACATTCATCATCTCTGAACAGTTCCTCTACTGTACACAGTATACATTGTTGTAAAATCTGTTTTATCAAGCCGCGTTTACCGTTTTCTTAAGCGCAATGAGAATACTACGCCCTAACCATGCACAACAATCCAGTACTGTAACACCATCTCCTCCGTTCTTCACTGTTGACGCTTCGCATGATGGTAGTTAACGTTCTCCATGCATTCGCAAAACCCAAACCCTTTCACCGGATTGCCAAAGTATATAGCGTGACTCATCCCAGGAAATCAGTCGTTTCTGGTTCAAATGGTTCAAATGGCTGTGAGCACTATGGGACTTAACATCTGAGGTCATCAGTCTCCTAGAACTTAGAACTACTTAAACCTAACTAAACTAAGGACATCACACACATTCATGCCCGAGGCAGGATTCGAACCTGCAACCGTAGCGGTCGCGCGGTTCCAGACTGTAGCGCCTAGAAACCGCTCGGCCACTCCGGTCGGCAGTCGATTCTGGTCATCCACTATACAACGGCGTTGGTCTTTACATCAGATACGTGTGACTTATGAGGAGCTACTCCACCATTAACTCCCTATTCTCAGTCATTGTGTTAGTTGGGCTGCTGGTAGCACTCTGAAACTTCCACTAACTTCTTGTTTACAACCACCGTCCGCGACCCTCGACGATCCAACAGTATATGACATCCTGGTCCTGGGAGAGCAGTGGTTGTTACTTAGCGTTTCCTCTTCACAATCACATCGTCAAGGTCGACAAGGCTGCTTTAGAAGGGTTGAAATGTTCCTCATAGATTTGTTACTCAGGTGACATGGAATGACTAGTATACGTTCGAAGTGACTGAGCTCTCGTGATCGACACATGCTGTTACTACTGGTTCTCCACTGGCAACACGACACTCCCCGCTTTCTTTTATTCTGTCGGGTCCGCCTCAGAGATATTTAGTGATCAATTCCGAGTTACGTAGGTGTGTCTAGATACCTTGATCAGTTACTGTGTAGTAGCTACTGTAACGTATAACCTGCAAAAGGCCATGAAGGTAAAATTACAGAGATTCCATTTGATATGGAAGCTAGCAACAAAGGTTCTTCTCATGTAGAATTCGTGGTTAGAACAGATAATGGGAAGTGGGAGTGGTACACGAAGTACCCTCCGCCATTCACCATAGGGTGGCTTGTAGAGTAGTAGATGTAGATGTGTAATTGTCGTTTCTTCAGCAGCGAGTTTACGGAGATGAAACGCAGTGCTACGTGGCCTCTTCAGCGTAATTAATTTTCTTTTCAAAGCTTGCCTCATCTCTTCAGAGAACGGACTCGCGTGTGTCTGGCGGACCGCTCGTCTTGCGGTCTAATGCACACTTGTTGTTTGCGTCACGAGATGACGTCCCGCGCCTTTAGAGAGCAGAGCGGGCAGACGTCGCCTCCCACGGCTGCGGGGAAATGAGAGAATGGAATTTTTATGAGGAGGTGGCGGCGGCGGCGGCGGCGGCGTCTTGCGTGGGCCGCGCGTCGGCCGCCAGACAGGCTGTCAGGGAGGGGCGCGCAGGCATTCCCAGGGCGCGCCGCCTACAGCAGCGGCGGCGGGCTCAACAGGCGCGCGCCTGCCACGCCACTGTGCTTTGTCGTCAAATAATGCCGCGCCTACACCGCGATGCGGCATATCTGCCCGTGTACGTGATACGCGTATGACAACCGTGTATCGTAGTGAAGTCTCACAGCTCCCAATATTCCACTCTTAGCATTACCCTAAAATACATTTCCCTGGGACTGCAGACAGAACGAAATCAGTGTACAGGTTTCCACAGCCAGTGCACTTTGTACAAAATCGTTTTGGGGTTTAGACTGCGTCTTTACGAATCTCTAAAATTACTATGAAAACGATGCCTAGACCGTTTTTGCGACTTGAACTTTCATGTCGCCTTGAAAATCACCGTTGTACAGACTATCGAAGAGGCAGTGTCATAGTTGCGTTAGCGTTTCATAATGATGTGGGCCAACATATAACGTAGTTTATACATTCATCACGAAAAGTCTCCTGAAATCGTTTGTTATCCTAAAACTATCTGCTTCTCAAAGTCTCCTTCCGTCTCTGTCTCGCTACCAACCTTCCAACTCACACACACACACACACACACACACACACACACACACACACATTGCTACTGGGCTTTATGCAATGCGCAATGCCTTCAAATACCATGCATAAAATCCCCATACTCCCTCGCTTACTGAGCACTAACTATTAGCCCTCGTACGCCCGGTTACCGTGCGGTGTAACACACGGGTTTCTGGGCTGGGAAGGAACGCCTGGTTCCCGGCACGAATCCGCCAGGCGGACTTGTGTAGAGGTCCGTTGAGCCAGCCACTCTGTTCTCCATGTACGCGTACACCACCATTACTCTACCACGCAAACATAGGGGGGGGGGGGGGGGCGGGCGGCCGCAGTGGCCGAGCGGTTCTAGGCACTACTGTCTGGAGCCGCGTGACCGCTAAGGTCGCAGGTTCGAATCCTGCCTCGGACATGGATGTGTGTGATTTTCTTAGGTTAGTTAGGTTTAAGCAGTTCTCAGAGCCATTAGAACCTCGATTGGGGGGGAGGGGGGTGTCCACCGGGGGCCGAACCTCACACTAACCCTGAAAGAGTGGTTCGGTGTGGGGCAGAGGAGGGTTGAAGTGGACTGCGGTAGTCGTCGTGGAGTTGTGCACCACTGCAGCTGCGGCGGAGACGGAACCTGTGCATCATTTCTATGCCCCCGGTTAACATACAATACATTACATACAACTATAAGCCCTACAGAAAAAATAAAACCGACTTCTTAGTAGGAAATTTAATAATATGCTTAAATTCAGTACTGGGATGCGTTTTCACTAGAAGCCGTAGTTTTCGAATTATTGAAGGAAAACGTTCCAAAGTTGCTTTCAAACGCGTTTTTTTTTCTTTAAACAATCTAAAACCGCAGCCGTCGGCGAAACAAATCCCAGTACAAAATTTAGCTTCTTTAGGTTTTTCTATACAAACATCCTGTTCATTTTGTTGTATGCTTTACAATTTGCACGTAGCGAGCGACACGATATGAAAGTCTTGTGCGTGGTGTTGAAAGGCAATGCGGGCTGCATAAAACAAGGGGCAGCAGCAGCTGAATCACAATATACTCTCTCTCTCTCTCTCTCTTTCTCTCTCTCTCTCTCCCCGTCCCTATCTCTCTCTCTCCCCGTTCCTATCTCTCTCTCTCTCTCTCTCTCTCTCTCTCTGATACACACATACACAGAGCCGTCACACTAGATAGAAAATGTGCAGCAGAGATGACTGGGGAATAATTCCGCTGTTATAAGTGCCGTAAATAGGAAAATCCCCTGACAAAAGCGACTTTGACAGGGCAGATTTTTATGGCGCCATAACTGTCCCCAGTGTTCGGAACAACGACTTTACAGCTTTTCAAAAGGTTTGCGGCACGTAGATATGGAATTAGACTAGTTTCACAAACTTCCGTTTACTATAGATTTATGGAACATCCACTCCTGGTCATTAAGATCACCGCAGTAGTAAGAGCAGCAAATAACGAAATGCTAATACAAATGTATGTGACTTCGGGGTGTACAGGATGAGCAAAGTAATACCTCAGGCAGCAGAAATGGCTCGAACCTGACAGGACACCGAGCTGAGCTGAGCTTGGAAGCAGACAAGGAAGCGTAATTCGATGCTGCTTCAACTCTATGCCATTGGCTAGCGAGTGTTGGATGACAGTTTCCCGCTCTGAGTGACAGAGAGATTTAGAGAACGTCATGCCAATAACTGAACACCTTATCGAGGTAGGTCAAAAAGTCTGCCAACTTGCGTTGTCTTGCTGGAAGACAACGTAATGGCAACTGCAAAACTAGGGCACAGCAACAAGCTTTAACACAGGAAAAGTAACGCTGCTGTTTATATTACCAGCTATTTTATCTGAAGTCGATTGTGTTGTGTACCTAGCGACATCACCTACTACCACACCTGGAGCTGTGCCTGTATGAAGAAGACGTATGCAGCCTGCTGCATTTCGTTTTCTTCGTAGCCCCTACATACAGGCACGTTCTTCGTGATCTTATAGAAGAGTTGTCTGAAAAGACGACGTCGGGGCATTCCATTGCTAAAGTCCTTAGCTGATGCAGTGAAAAACAGCGAAGACATGCGCGCATTAACGATGTGCCGTACCTTTCAGTCGTCAGCTGAGCACTTCTTCACAGCGAAAAACTCAGCGAAGTACTATTTTCATTAAACTGTTAAAGTTAACTATCCCTTAGCGAAATTGCAGCTTTCTTAATATTATTTTACTCAGTGCATATTTTTGGCTTGTTTACGTGTGAAGCTGACGTATAATTTTCGAAACCAAAATCAGCTCCAGTTTGTGTACAACATAATGATTATCTCAGCAAAGTTTCACCTTCCTTCATATCGGTATTTTTTACCATTGTTATGCCGTGTGGGGAGCTGCGACTACATCCACCGCAAATGCTTATGCTGAGGTTCGCTTTGTTTGTTGACAATACTAAATAAACTATAGGAAAGAATCGTAGCTTTCTTACTTTTGGTCATCAAAAGTGGCAGCGATTTCCCGGACTATCAAGAGATGCCGCAGCGGTGGCCGCCGTGCTCACGGTCTGTGGTGCTCTAGACGTCGACGCGCTATCCGCGTGGGTACTTGTCTTGCTGCAGACAAGTTCATCTCCCTATTCAAGGTACATGCAGTAACTGTAGTATGGTACATCTCGGAGAGGTGATCGCGTGGGGCCATTGATATAATGTACGGAACTGAGTACGCCCCTTCTGGACCTATCCCATTATAGGTGTTGGTCGTGATCCAAAGCGAGCATTAATATCGACGAACGATAAAACTCAGTCTCGAAAGGTCATCATCTAACCGCCGTCGAAATACCACACCTGCTGCTGGACGTTTCTTCTCTTTACACGAGGCATAGAAATGGAATTCCTGAACGCAATATCTACTGATCAGTCTTTCGTTGTATAGATAATTCAAATAGCTTCTGCCAACTTTAAAAGACTGCTTTATAACACTCACAGTTTCGACATCGAGGCAAGCAGTACACTTGACGTCAGCTTGTCCCTTGTTGCTTGCCACCTTCTTGGTGCTCCGATTTTCATGGCCAACAGTGCTTGCTGGGACAAATCGTCTGAAAGGTCTAACTTGAACAACGCGAGTACTAACTGTGTGAAAGTAAGCTTCGTCTCTTCTGTTCCGAGCAAACAGGAAACAGCGAAGTTGGACAGCTAATTGCGTACTAATGTCATGAGCAACTTTAATGACGGCGAAATCACGAGTAGGCGACAATAGAATGTGGATGTCGGAGGCTTGCCGACCGAATGTTAAAGCAGCATAGACGGCGACGACAGAGTACCACAGTGGTGATGACGGAAGTGCTTCGGAGTGCACATTGTTGAATATGGAGCGCCCTGGTAAATGATTTCTACTTCTTCTTGTGTTCAGCCAATAACATCGTTGACTTGCACTGGTTATGGGATTATAGATATTGAGCTGTGGAGCAATCACACTTGAATGTTATGTAATATCTGTATGTATGTATGTGTGTGTGTGTGTGTGTTTGTGTGTTTTTCAGCCTCCCTTTAGTTTGCAGTTGTAGTTTTTGTTCTCATTAAAATGATAAAAACGGAAAATGGACAGCATTTTTGTAGATCTACAAGAATGCTATCCTTTTAAGGCCAAGGGAGCTACAAATTAATAGTGTTCTAACAAAATGGAGAATTGCTCAAGGAAAACAATTACGCAAAGAAGAGGACAGAGACGAAAAATTAGCTCCCAATGGCGTAGTAACAGATCCACTGTCATCATTGTTTCCCCCATCACTGTCTTCTTTCAGAGGACAGCACTTTCTGGTGCCTGTCGGCTGCTCGATTTGTTCGAGTTTTAGTTAGTGATAGGTACAATAATACATCTAAGTAACAAAACACTGAAGGGGAATGTATTACACAGTGTTACGCAGAACTGTGACGTGTCGAGAACAGAGCCAAAAAATTGAGACCGTATAAGTAAAATGAATCCAAATTATAAGAACTGCGTGGTATCCACATGACAACTATGACAACCGGATATTCAAGATAATAGGATTTTAAACTCCAGTTATCATTTACTGTCCTGTAATAAGACTGTTCGTGTACACACTATAAATACACCGATCTTCTCGTGCGGCTTAATGCGCAGTTCCCTAGATTTCCAGACATGGGGGTGAGGGATAACAGACCGAATTCTCGCGGCAGATTAACCACAATCGGTCTAATAAACAGTAGCCTATGTGGCTGTTGGACAATTTACCAAGCCCGTCTAGACAAATACTGGACTAGTCAGCAATCCCCACCTCAGAAAGTACGTTGCAGGAACTGTGGTAATGCGATAACAGACACACAACAGAGCTACACGATGACGCACACGACTTCCCTCCCTCAGCTTAATCGATGACTGTGGCGTCCGGTCACCAATGGACTAAGTTTTAAGAATCACCAACAACGGACCCCACACTACGCGTTGACCACTAGAAAACAGGTAGAGAGATACTACATCCATACTAAAGTATAAGATTTTCATCACCAGAAGCGAAAGTACACCTCCATCTCGACTACTGAAAATTCTGAGTGATATTACTGGCGTGTCGCAAAAGCTGTCATACGCCGAGGCCATATGGCAACACCACCGTCGATTTGGTTGCCGGCTCAGCCTCTGCGATAAGACGACATTCTGGCTCCGCCAGTTGCAGCGCGACCTGCGGACGGCGTTCGCGTACACCAGACCAAAGCACGTAGGGCGTGTAAGTCAACAAGAGAGTTCACTCCTGCCACGAAACTTTTGCTGCATCCGCCAATGTCACGTCCATCGAGCAGGAGGAAGTTTGCGTCCGCCGTGCGGGTATTTAGGGCTGATCCATAGCCGATCACGGCAGTTACGACGCAGCCAACCAAGAGAAGAAGTCTGCTACGGATCCTGCGGCGCATTGTCCGCACGCAGCCTTCCCGCCAAGTGACCTATGAAACGTTTTCGTGGGCATGTTGGTATTCTGTCAGGCTCACTTGGGAAGGCTGTTGAAACTGTGAAGTCGTAATTTAAGTGTTAATCTGTTCCAATGTGCTACGCTCAAGAAGAGTGAGGACATAGCCTTTTGATAGTCAGGTTCGAATCCTGCCTCGGGCATGGATGTGTGTGATGTCCGAAGGGTAGTTAGGTTTAAGTAGTTCTAAGTTCTAGGGGACTGATGACCTCAGAAGTTACGTCCCATAGTGCTCAGAGCCATTTGAACCATTTGATAGTCAAACTAGTGAAGAATGAACTCTGACTGTAGAAGCTTTCACTGTGCTGTCTCCTCAACAAAGACTTGTATTCCAAGTACGTACTTGAGTTTAGTTGTGAACTTTTTTCCCTGTTAGGAATAAGTTGCGAAGTTTGTTACGGTCAACAAAGACCATCTGTGCTGAATTCATTGTGTTCTGAAATATAGAGGATTAACTACATGCTCGTGTGTTTCTAGCGGAAATGTTCCAAGTTCAGGATACTTCACTTACGTTTTACAACATGGATATAGTATCTCTCTATCCCTGTTTTCTAGATTTCATCGCGTCTTGCCGGCTCCGTTGTTGACGATTTGTCAAACTTATTCGATTTGAGGCCGGCCGCCATAGTTATCAGTCAGGCTGAGCGAGGGAAGTCATGTGCGCCATAACATAAGATTTATTCTGTCACCGCACTGTCGCTTTGGCGAGTAGTCCAGTATTTGTCTAAATGGGCTTGGGTTATAGCCCTCCAACCACACAGGCTGACAGGTTGATCAGACCAGTTGTCGCTAATCTGCCGCATCGCTATATTAAACATTAAAATTCATTTTCCTTTCACTAATGTGATGCTCATGTACGAGGGTTGTAACTTAAATAGCAACTATTTATTCACAACCGATACGATAGAGTTACATGTTTGCACCTGTTACTGTCCTTCAAAGTACTCACCAGCGTCGTGTAGAACCCGTTGCCACCGATTTGGAAGGCGTAGTATACCGTTAGCAGAGCCTGTTCTCTTGATGGTGCGAATGGAGCAGTCTACTGTCTGTCGAATCTCTGGAACAGTTCTGAAGCAATGCCACGAAGTGGTTCCTTCATCTTTGAAATCCAATCAAAGTCACAAGGACTTAAGTCCGGGGACCGGGCAGTATGGTGAATGGTACATTACTTCCTAATCCCATCGACAGAACAGAGCAGCCACAGCTTGCGCTGTATGCGCCCGCTCATTGTCGTGCAAAATGATGGGTGGGTTGTGCAGAAATTGTCGCTGCTTCTTTCACAAAACTGGTCGCAGGTGATGCTCCACAAACGAACAGTAATACTGCGCATTAACGATCTGCCGTGCACGAACGTAATGCTTTAGGATAACACCCTCACAGCCGTACACGAGAATCACCATAACTTTAGACCGATCCATTCGCGCCATCAACAGAACAGGCTCTGCTAACGGTATACTACGCTTTCCACATCGCTGGCAACGGATTCTACACAACGCTGGTGACTACCTTGAAGGACAGAAACAGGTGCAAACATGTAACTCTTTTGTATCGGTTGTGAATAGGTAATTCCCACTATTTAAGTTCCAACCCTCGTATGACACCATTATTATTTTGTTAATGTAGACGTTTCCCAGTCATGGCGAAGCGTTAACACGATCTGCTGACTGTTCCAGTAAATTGGATACATTTTGATAAACTATACTAGTGCCTTCGTTAGCGCTGTATTGGTCTTTTCCCCAGATTACAAGAAAATTTTGATGGTCTGTCATAGACTGTCTGTTGTTTTTAAATTATTGCACGTTGTACGTTCCCTTTTGTAATTCAGTGCATGCTTTTCTGCAGATGCAAATTCTATTGTTGTTGCTGTTTGTGTTGTTACAGTCTTCAGTCGGAAGACAGCTTTGATGAGCTTTCCAAACTAGCCTAGCCTCTGCAAGCCTCTTCATCTCTGCTTAAGACTGCGGCCTATATCAACTGGAAGATGTTTGCTGTCGTTAGGCCATGGTCATCGTTCATACTTTGTCAACCTACATGCAGTTCCCTTGGTACCAAAACTGAAAATTCCTTAGAATGAAATTTTCACTCTACAGCGGAGTGTGCGCTGATATGAAACTTATTGGCAGATTAAAACTGTGTGCCGGACCGAGACTCGAACTCGAGACCTTTACCTTTCGATGGTAAGTGCTCTACGAACTGAGCTACCCAAGCAGTACTCACGCCCCGTCCTCACAGCTTTAATTCCACCAGTACCTCGTCTCCTACCTTCCAAACTTGACAGAAGCTCTCCTGCGAACCTTGCAGAACTAGCACTCCTGGAAGAAAGGATATTGCGGAGACATGGCTTAGCCATAGCCTGGGGGATGTTTCTAGAATGAAATTTTCACTCTACAGCGGAGTAGTCTGGTACACAGTTTTCATCTGCCAGGAAGTTTCATATCAGCGCACACTCCGCTGCAGAGTGAAAATTTCATTCTAGAAGCATCCCCCAGGCTGTGGCTAAGCCATGTCTCTTCAATATCCTTTCTTCCAGGAGTGCTGGTTGTGCAAGGTTCGTAGGAGAGCTTCTGTGAAGTTTGGGAGGTAGGAGACGAGGTACTGGCGGAATTAAAGCTGTGAGGACGGGGCGTGAGTTGTGCTTGGGTAGCTCAGTTGGTAGAGCACTTGCCCGCGGAAGGCAAAAGTCCCGAGTTCGAGTCTCGGTTAATCTGTAAAGAAGTTTTAAAAATTCCTTGATACTTCAGAGCGAGGTGGCGCAGTGGCTAGCAGACCGGAATCGCATTCGCGAGAATGAGGGTTCAGATCCCCGCCCAACTATCCTGATGTAGGTTTTCCATGATTTTCCTCAATATCCCTATACAAATGCCGGAATGATTATTTTGAGAAAGGCTGAGCCGATTTCCTTCCCCATCCTATAGTAATCCAATCTTTCGCTCGGTCTCTAATGACTCGACTGTTGACGGGACGTTGAGCTGTAATGCTACTTCCTTCTTGCTTTCCTCGATGCCTCAGGATGTTCCCAATCAATTGATCCCTTCTTTTAATCAAGTTATGCAACAAAAATCTCTCCATCAAATTCATTGTGCGAAGTAAAGTTTAAAGAAATAAAGTAAAAAGGGAAGTATTTTGTGTTTTAGTGTGTATGCTTCATTAATATCTGTTCCATCAGAGTAAAAGAATTTTTCGAAACGTCCTTGTCTCAGCTGACATTTAAGTCCGTAACGTATGCATTTTCCGATAAAAGTGTGGAAATACTATCTACCATTCTCGTTTTAGTCTTCGAGTGCAGCTGTCACATCTCGCACAGAGTCCACAATGACGGCGCGCCTCTTCCATCACGGCCCCTATTAATTACACTTGTCCACTGCTCCCCATATCGTGTCACCGTTCAGATGTGTGAATATCTGCGCTCGCTTGCTCGCTCGCTCGCCAGCCCGCCGCACAAGTAGGCCAGCGTGCGTTAATGAGGACTCCCGTCAATGAGGCGCCTCGCACTGTCCTTTCGAAGCCTTTGTCGTTTTACTCGGCTGGTAACGGTTCGCTCATTAGGAAGAAAATAACGGCCGCGCGCCTCGCACCGAGGTGACAGCCGCTCTTCAGAACTAACGAGGGACGAAGATCTTCGACGCACAAAAATCTTGGGTTTGATGCTTTCAACTGTCGCTCAAAAGGAATAAAGATTCGGCTCTTTCAGAATTTGCCTTTGTACTGCTACCATTACTTTGATATCTTCGTTCCTATGATCAGATATACAACATGCATGCCACATATCACTATTTTAATGCGTCAGTCCTTGATCCGAACACGTCAAAATCAATAGTCACATTCTCGATTCGTCCTTACTTCCATATGTCTCCCAAATCCATTAAAATACAGGTTCTCTCAATGACGTATTTCACGTGCCAAGAAAAAAAATGACGTTAAAATGCCACGTTGGAACACTGTTAATGCTAATAATCAAGCAAGCAGAATCATCAGTACACTGTAAACGTTATAGTTAAGATCATTGTCGCTCAATAATAACCATTAAGGCAAAATTAATATACTGTTTGACAAAAAAGAAAGTACTCGAAAGTGAAAGATGAAACGAAATGAAACTTCACGGAAAGAGAGGGTATGTGATGTAAGGAGGGCGAGGTGAGAAGTAATAGCGACGAATTTGTTTCTACTGTTCTCGGGTCACCAGGAGGGTGCAGTCGTTTTCAAACCACGATATTTCGACAGCGTCCCTTGCCGTCATCTTCAGGTGATACCTGCAGACTGAGTGTCTCCGCTGAATCTCCTCCCCTTTGTACTCTGATCGCTCCCCACCCCTTCCCCCGCGTCATGCCTCACGCGGCGCTGCGTGGAGTGGTGGTGGGGAGGGCCGGGCTGCTGGATGCGAACTGTGGACCATAGAAAGAGGGATCCTTTATTGTATGATTATATGATAGCGGAACAAACACTGGTAGCAGTTACTTCTGTAAAATATCTGGGAGTATGCGTGCGGAACGATTTGAAGTGGAATGATCATATAAAATTAATTGTTGGTAAGGCGGGTACCAGGTTGAGATTCATTGGGAGAGTGCTTAGAAAATGTAGTCCATCAACAAAGGAGGTGGATTACAAAACACTCGTTCGACCTATACTTGAGTATTGCTCATCAGTGTGGGATCCGTACCATATCGGGTTGACGGAGGAGATAGAGAAGATCCAAAGAAGAGCGGCGGGTTTCGTCACAGGGTTATTTGGTAACCGTGATAGCGTTGCGGAGATGTTTAATAAACTCAAGTGGCAGACTCTGCAAGAGAGGCGCTCTGCATCGCGGTGTAGATTGCTCGCCAGGTTTCGAGAGGGTGCATTTCTGGATGAGGTATCTAATATATTGCTTCCCCCTACTTATACCTCCCGAGGAGATCACGAATGTAAAATTAGAGAGATTAGATCGCGCACGGAGGCTTTCAGACAGTCGTTCTTCCCGCGAACCACTGGAACAGGAAAGGGAGGTAATGACAGTGGCACGTAAAATGCCCTCCGCCACACACCTTTGGGTGGCTTGCGGAGTATAAATGTAGATGTAGATGTAGAAGATGTTCTGTGGCCTTCGTCGGGAGGGGAAGTCGCTTTGGATCGGCGCTGTGCTCTTAGTTGGCTGAGTGCTGGGACCCATGCTTTACTGAGGTTGAGCCCGGCGTCTCTGTTGATCAGCGGATCAGCTACACGTATTTCAATCGCCTCCTTCAGAGTACGTGTAGCTGATGGGCTGATCAACAGAGACGCCGGGTTCAACCTCAGTAAAGCATGGGACCCAGCACTCAGCCAACTAAGAGCACAGCACCGATCCAAAGCGACTTCCGCGCCCGACGAAGGCCACAGGATATCTTATGGTCCACAGTTCGCATCCAGCAGCCAGCAGCCCGGCCCTCCCCACCACCACTCCACGCAGCGCCTCGTGAGGCATGACGCGGGGGAAGGGGTGGGGAGCGATCAGAGTATAAAGGGGAGGAGATTCAGCGGAGACACTCAGTCTGCAGGTATCACCTGAAGTTGACGGCAAGGGACGTTGTCGAAATATCGTGGAAGAGATTCTTACCTAGTTCCGTAAGAAATCTGGGAATATGTGTGCATCCGCACAGGAGAAGAAGGTCATGGCCGGTATTGCCAGAACTACATACTTGTATGGATACAATGTCTGTTCTTTCGGACATGTCCGGAAGAACAGACGCCTTATCAATATAAGTATATAGTTACGAAAGTTGTCGGCCGGCTCGCCTCAGGAGAGGATCCACCGGGCTGTATTACAGCCATCCCAACCGAATAAATGCATGCACTGAAATTCCACGCCGTGCAACGTGTTACTGTCAGGTGGGCTCGTAATGCAAGTTGTTTGTAAACTACTCGAGTTTGAAATCACTGAAACACGAGGCGTGCTGAAAATTAGTACCTCCGAAGTTTTTTATGTGAAAACTCTTCACGCTATTCAAATACACCGAACATTAATATTCTACATATTTACTTTGCAGGTTCACATACTTACACTGAAGAGCCAAAGAAACCGGTACACCTGCCTAATGTCGTGTAGGGCGCCCGCGAACACGCAGAAGTGCCGCAACACGAGGTGGCGTGGATTCGACTAATGTCTGAAGTAGTGCTGGAGGGAACTGACGCCTTGAATACTACAGGGCTGTCTGTAAATCCGTAAGAGTACGAGGGGGTGGAGATCTCTTCTGAACAGCAGTTGCAAGGCATCCTATACACGCGCAATAGTGTTCATATCTGGTGGGTCTGGTGGCTATCGGAAGTGTTGAAACTCAGAAGAGTGTTCCTGGAGCAGGTGATCAGACAGGACGCTTATGTGCATGTCACTGTTAGGGTCGTATTTAGTCGCATCAGGGAGCCCATATCACTCCAACTGCACAAGTCCCATGCCTTTACAGAGCCTTCTAGAGCTTGAACAGTCCGCTCCTGGCATGCAGGGTCCATGGATTCATGAGGTTGTCTCCATAACAGTACACGTCCATCCGCTCGATACAATTTGAAACGAGATTGTCCGCCAAGGCAACATATTTCCAGTGATCCACAGTCCAATGCCTGTGTTGAGACACCCAGGCGAGGCATAAAGCTTTGTGTCGTGCAGTCGTCAAGGGCACACGAACGAGCCTAGCGCTGTGAAAGCCCATATCGATACTCTTTCGTTGAATGGTTCGCACGCTGACTCTTGTTGATGGCCCAGCACTGAAATTTGCAGTAATTGGGGAAGGGTACTTCAGTCACATTGCACGATTCTCTTTGTCATTGCCCCTGTTGTTGCAGGATCTATTTCTAGCCTCAGCGATGTCGTAAATTTCATGTTTAACCTGATTCTTATATTCACGGTACACTCGTGAAATGGTCATACGGGAAAATCCCCACTTCATCGCTGCCTGCCGTGAGGGGTAGCCGCATGGTCTAGGGCGCCTTGTCACGGTCCACGCGGCTCCGCCGTCGGAGGTTCGAGTCCTCCCTTGGGCATGGATGTGTGTGTGTTGTCCTTAGCGTAAATTAGTTTTAGTTAGCTTATGCAGTGCAATGACCTCAGCAGTTTGGTCCCATAAGACCTTATGAAAAATTTCCAATTTTCATCGCTGCCTCGGAGCTGCTGTGTCCCATCGGTCATGCGCCGACTATAACACCACACTATATTACCACCACAGAGTCACTTAAATCTTGATAACCAGCCACTGTAGCAGCAGAAACCGATCTAATTACCGCGCCAGATACTTGTTGTCTTACATAGGCGTTGCCGACCGCAATATCGTTTTCTGACTGTATACACATCTCTGTATTTGAATACGCATCTTTATACAATTTTTTTACGTTTCTGTGTATTTCTCAATGTAGCAATCCTGGTAACGAACTCGATGTTTCTCCCAAAGAGAGACCATTTTGTCGAAATCGTCACTATAGAAAGTTTGACTTTATTAATGGAGTCACAACCTCACTCTGCTTGCACCGCTTTAGTACTACCAAAGTGAAGTCCTAGAAGACACTCCTTCTATTCTGGAATCAGATGAAAATCGGATGAGACCAAGTCGGGACTGCATGGACGGTGATCGATGACAGTAAACCCAAGGCGCCAGATTGTAGCAGATGTCGCAGCGCTAGTGTGTTGTCTGGCACTGTCATGCTAAAGAAGAGGGTGTTCCACGTGTGGAGGAACGCTTTGAATTCGAAACTCGATTACAGCATGCTGTTTCTCACGTTATATATCGCCATGTCACGCGCAACAATGTCCGAAAGAACAGACATTGTATCCATATAAGTATATAGTTCTGGCAATACCGGCCATGACCTTCTTCTCCTGTGCGGATGCACACATATTCCCCGATTTCTTACGGTACGAATGTCTTCCGCGAGTAATGAGTGTGTTGGGGTATGACACTACGAATGTAGTGTGTGGACATACAAGGTGAGAATGTGGGTCTCGCGTGAAGTGTACGCAACATAGTGTGCCCTCGGTGGCTCATATGGTTTGTTCACTACGGGTACGAGCCGCGTGGTGCCAGGTGGTGAACGGGAAGTTTGTAACACGACAAAGACTGCACGCTATTGGGATGACGGATTCCCCCCTTTGTCCACGTTGCCACCTCGTGGATACTGACGAACACCGTTTAACATGTGGATCGGCGTTAGAGGTATGGCTGCTAGTGCAGAAGATCCTCGCCTGCGACCTACGTATCGCGCCTCGCACAATTGAGCCACGGCTCCTCCTTTGTCCAGAGGATACTTATTTCCCACCTCCGAAGACTCACGCTCTCACATGGTTTAAAGGCATGTCCATATACTACCTCTTTCGAGATGAAGAGAAGATGGTGCTTGATTACTGGCAATTTCTCCAGGACAGTCATAGCACACTTTGTACACCCCGATACCGACAACTATTTGCGAACTATTTGTGCAGTGTCTTCGATAACCCCCCTCACAGTTGGTGAGTACCGGGCAGAGGATGACCGCCTTCATGGGGCTCCACACGCTGCGAAATGTTGTACATATTGGGAACGTGGGATCTTTACGCAGATGGGCCACGCACATGGAATGGCGTGCGGGATTTGGTTACATTTTTCTTTCTTTATTATCTATCATCACACTATTAGTTTAAAATTCTATTTCACAGTTTAGAAGGAACTCTTGTTCTGTTGTTGCTACGGATGTACATTCTAATTTTGTCTGTCGTAACTGAAAGATGCCTTTTTCATTACAAAAAAATTTAAAAAATAAAAAAAATAAAACAAATAAAAAAACAAAAACAAAGAGGTTGGCAGATAAAATAATTTACAATTAAAAAATTAAAAAAATAAAAAATAAAAAAAGCGGTCTGAGACGCTGCATTCATGGACTGTGCGGTAATATGTAAAAAAAAAAAGATGGATAGAGCGTCTGCCCTTTAAGCAGGAGATCCTGGGTTCGAGACCTGGTCGGGGCACGCATTTTCATCTGTCCCCGTTGACATATTTCAACGCCTGAAAAAAAAAGTAAAAAAAAAAAGATGAATAGAGCGTCTGCCGTGTAAGCAGGATATCCCGGGTTCGAGTCCCGGTCAGGGCACAAAAAAAAAAGAAAAAAAATAGGGACAGAGCATCTGGATTCTAATCAGGAGATCCTGGGTTCGAGTCCCGGTCGGGGCACATATTTTCACCTATACCTGTTGATATATATCAACGACCGTCAGCAGCTGAAGGTATTAATATAATTCTTATTACTTTCGTAACTGGTCGTTAATGTCTTGGATATTGGCACTGCGACGGAATTGACATCTGAGCTGGTCCCACATATGATCTATCACAGACAAATCAGCGAATCTTAGTGCCCGCGAGATTACCTCAACATCAGTCAGACAATTCATAGACATACGTAATTTGTGTAGTCGAGCATTATACTGTTACAAAATGGCACAACACTGCTGTCGCCTGAGACGTAATACATAAAGATGCTGGATGTCCGAGAGTTACCATAACGCCATGATTAATAACGCCGTGCCTTGCCACAACATTGAACTAATAGTACCTCTGCCATGTCGCCACCATTCTCGTCGTAGATGGTCATGCTGGTTAGCGCAGGATGCGATTCATCCGTGAGCTCAGCAAGACGCCATTTCTCAGCAGTCCACGCTTCCCGATCATACGTAGCTACATTCCAAACGCTCCCGTTTCGCTGTGTTATCGACATCCTGTGCGTGGGACTGTAATTCCCTAATCATTCACTTCCCCGCGTTGTGAGCATATAATATTGTAGTCGATAGTACACGTAACATTACAGATATTAACAGGATCTTGTTCAGTCCAAGTGGCCTAACGAACAGTGGTGATCTGAAGGAGGGAGTATCAGCAACATGCCGGTAGGTCAGGACAACAGTAGCTCCTGTCCACATATGTCTGCTGATTAATATGTACAGTTGATAGTGATTTAAAAAGTTCACGATGATTCAAAGCAGTTGTATTTACTGATGCGATAACTATTGCCCTTACCAGATTTTCACGGTTGTCGTGAATATATTATTGAGGAAGAATGGAGGGTAATTACTTTCTAACCTCGCGTCTACGACGGCTGAGGAGGTGCTCTAATAAACGTAATAAGTAAAGTAAATCGTCTTTCTCCTTTTCAAAGGAACCATCCCGGCTTTTACCTTAATCGAGTTAAGGATATCACCCAAATCTTAATTGCCAAATGGAGATTTCAACCACTGTCTTTTCCACTGACAGGCCCCAATCTTACAATTCTGTCACCTCATAAGGTTTAATATGTCGTTTGGTTCACGTTTGAGGAGAACGTGCATGTTCCATAAAATGTGCAGCTAACAAAAAAAGAAAAAAAAACTGAAGTGCTGCTTCGTCCGGTGAACCTGGCAGTAAGGAAAAGTAGCAGTTAAGAGCGCGTTTTGTTTCAAAAGAGGGACGCTGCTTGTCTGAATATGCTCCAGTACGTTAGAGTAGTCCAAAGATTTCACTGACATTAAGTAATTATCAGTTCTTGGCCTGTTTCTCCCCCTGATGACTGTAGTTTGGTAGATATTGATGTGTTGGTAAATGTGCCAACACCTTGTAGATAGAGGCGGCCTAAATGCACGCTATCTAATGCAGACGGGCGTGAATTCTGGAACAGGATAAGTAGTGAATTCTAATAAGAAAAGTATGCAGCTCCTCGAATACTTAACTTTATTCGATCCTGGTGGTACATCGCTCTTGATAATACAAATAAGACTATCTTCAGATACGGTTAATGGCACCTTGCTAGGTCGTAGCCATGGACTTAGCTGAAGGCTATTCTAACTGTCTCTCGGCAAATGAGAGAAAGGCTCGTCAGTGTAGTCGCTAGCAAAGTCGTCGTACAACTGGGGCGAGAGCTATTCCGTATCTCGAGACCTGCTTTGTGGTGGCGCTCGGTCTGCGATCTCACAGTGGCGACACGCGAGTCCGACATGTACTAAATGGACCGCGGCCGATTTAAGCTACCACCTAGCAAGTGTGGTGTCTGGCGGTGACACCACAGATATCAGGTCCGTTACAACCTACAAATGAAAATAGAACTGAAGTTGCAGTATCACCCTTACAGTTTCCACTGTGGCGGTCACTACATCATTTCCCATCGAACGTGTTGCTGCTGAAAGACACAAACATTCACAGTATTTTTTTCACGATCTTAAATTATATCACATAAACGAGGCCTGCCGATTCGAACAGCTGTCCTACTGTATGTCCAGCATTCCGGGATTCATTACACGTTCTATAGTCAACTACTTCGGTAGTGGCCGTTACATGACGGTTGTTCTGGAACCTTATTCTTTCCCCAGTTTCCTTATTCGTGTCAAAGGCATCAATTACAAGGGAATTAAAAGAAATTAACAGTTATAAAACACGTAAATAAACAATGGGCATTATCATGTATAGATGAAAAAGGACAAAGAAATATATAATTAACTTGCTTTTGCCGAAAAGTGAGCTACATTCAAAGCATAACAGTTAGCATACAGTTAGACGTAATTGTACATAAATCAACATTCATAAATACTCTTAGGTATAGACTAACAGACATTGAATTAAATTGTCATCGCCCAGAAACGGGCAACGTCCAAGACATTAGAACTGGCCAGCATCAACTCTTCTTCGGTGCATGCTGACGGGCACAGACGGCAGTTGCGCAGGTTAGACATCGTCTGCTACTCGCCACACAGACACTCTAGCGTATCCCCATTTTTCAAGAGTTTCTTTACACCGCCCAACACCAGTTCGTAATCTGTTGAGAGACTTCCAGGTACACCAGCTCTCATTATCACCAGGGGGTAGTTCTTCTTTAGGTTGTCTCCAACCTAGAGGAGCAGTATTTTTCGCCGCATGAGGTAGCAGCGTGGTCTCAGACGTCTTGTGACGGTCCGCTCCTCCCGTCGGAGGTTCGAGTCCTACCTCGGGCATGGGTGTGTGATTTGTCCTTAGCGTAAGTTAGATTAAGTACTGTGTAAGCTGAGGGACCGATGAATTCAGCAGTTTGGTCTCATAAGCCCTTACGACAAATTCCAATTTTCTGTTCTTTTCCTCCCCATGTCTAGTCTTTGGTTTATGTTGTTATTGTTGACATAGACCCTTACACAACTGTTTCTGGCCTTCAAGCGAGACGGTGCTGGCGAATGTTCAAAGAATGGGTGAGTGTGAGACGTCAAGGCTCAACGTACTTCTGCTTGAGCAGCTCCTTCACGCCTGATGTCGGACGGAGATATACCTGCTAGATGATACAGCTGCTCCACTTTAGTTGTAAGTAGGCTGTTTAGGTTTTTTTATTGGTAACGCCACCTCTGTATGAAAATCAGTCTGTAGCTGCTTTGCATTGTTGTAATACTCGCCATTGGAGTGTTGGGCAGCGGCAGCTGGATGTGAACAGCGCGTAGCGTTGCGCAGTTGGAGGTGAGCCGCCAGCAGTGGTGGATGTGGGGAGAATTTGTCATGAACTGCTATATTTATATATGATGATATCAAGGTAAATACATTGTTTGTTCTCTATTAATATCTTTTATTTGCTAACTATCCCTATCAGTAGTTAGTGCCTTCCATAGTTTGAATCTTTTATTTAGCTGGCAGTAGTGGCGCTCGCTGTATTGCAGTAGCTTGAGTAGCGAAGATTTTTGTGAGGTAAGTGATTTGTGAAAGGTATAGTTTACTGTTAGTCAGGGCCCATTCTTTTGTAGGGATTATTGAAAGTCAAATTGCGTTGCACTAACAAAATATTGTATGTCAGTTTAAGCACAGTCATGTATAATTGTTCAAAGGGGACGTTTCATATGTCGACCCTTAGCCGAGGATACCTCACTGGAATCTTCTGATTTTTTCTTGTAGTTTGTGTAATTAGTGTAGATTTTGTTTATTGCTAGCGCGTAATTGTAGAGAAAATCTCCTTTGTAGTTGCAGTCTTTCATTGTTGTACAGTAAAACAGTTGTGGCATGCATGTAGATTTGCACCAAGTATTTCGCAGCTGCAATTAACTAGATATTATTTTCAGTGCTATGTTAATGTGTTCTCTTATTTTTGATCTTCAAATTGTGATTTCTGTATTGTCGTGTGAAATACTCTGACAATAATGGCGTGTGAAAAACGTAATACTAGGCTCCAAAGTAAACTGAGAAATGACAGTGAAAATGAAAGCAGTGTGTTAGCGCCACCGAGTAATGAATTAACTGATGTTCAAAGTAGTAATTTGGTAATTGTGCATAGGGAAATGGAGCGGGCTGCAAACAATGGTGTAGACAGTGAAACAAGTAGTGAACAGGGAAGCATTATCGATCGATCGGTCGGCAACAGCTCGCCTCATGAATCCGAAATGACAGGACACAATTTCGCAAATACTGTAGATTCAGGTTTTGGGTCATCACTGTTTTCTCAAATAAGTCAAGACACATTTTCTGCTTGTCAAAATGTGAATGTTGCCAGTGCAAATGCACTGCCGAAAAGCAATTGCAATTAATGCAACAAATGGAACAAAATCAGAGACAAATGGGACAAAATCTTAAAAAGTTAGACACAGTGGAACAAAATCTTAAAAAGTTAGACACTACACTTGAACAAACACGTGAAGATTTAACTACTGAGTTACATAACATTGAATCGAAATGTCAAAAAGTCTGTAATGACGTAAAAACACAAATTTGTGAGCATTTTCAACCTATTTTTTCACGGCATGAAAATGCATTACAGAATCACGAAGCAGCCATAAAAGAACTGCAAACCATTGTTCATGAAAATCATGAGACCTTGTGGGCTAAAATTGACTCAGTTGCATCTACCGATTCGGTTAAGCAACTTGCAAAAACTCAGGAAAACTTAAAGGACACAGTAGATTCGATTTCAACACAAATGGACACTCTGAAACTTGGTTCAGAAAAACACACTGAGGAAATGTGTTCACTATCGGAGAAAGTAGCCGAACTTTCGGATCAGGTCACTAACTTATCTACAAAGGTAGATGATGATCTGAATGACACAAGACCTGTAGCCTTCACTGACACAGAAAAGTATGAACAAATTAGAAAATTCAAACAGAATCAAAATCAAATCAATACACAGTACAAAAGAGAAATCCGGGAAGTACAAGATCAGCTGACACAGGTAACACAAGAATTACGTATTTCAGAGGATACTCGCGCCCCAATACGGGAAGAGGGACACAGAAATACGGAACAGCCACAAAATAATAACACAGGGCATTTCGGAAGTTATGAAAGAAATTGGCAATGTGCACCGAATTTTGAGATGGAACGGCCAACACGACCTAACAATGACCGATATGCGACTCGCCGACATGATGATTTTGACTATAAGCTGTTCATTACTACACGTAAATTCAAAACATTTAAGAATTCTGGCAACGACATTCATCCACAAGCATGGCTCCATCAATTCTCGCATTGTTTTCCTCCCAACTGGTCGTTAGAACACAGATTAGAATTTATGTGTGGCTACTTGGAGAATGAACCAGCTGTAAGAATGCGATCGGTAATTCACGATTGCCACAGTGAAAGAGAGTTTTACCATGCCTTCCTCTCAGCATATTGGTCTCAAGCCACACAAGACCGAGTAAAACATAGCATCATAATGATGAAACGTTTCGAACAATCTGAATTTTCCAGTCTTATGAAATATTTTGAAGACATGTTGCATAAGAATCAGTATCTTTCAAACCCATACAGCCCCTCAGAACTCATCCGCATTTGCTTAATCAAACTGTCTGAACATTTACGACATATTATTTTGGCAGGACGTTGCAAAGACGACATTGAAGCATTTCAGGGACTCTTACAAGAATTAGAAATTGACACTGACAATCGCGGAACGCAAAACCAGGAACCCAACAATTACAGGTCACATCCATCGCAATTCCGCGATGAAAGAAGTAATAACTTGACACGGCAAGGCTATTCTCACAACACAAATCGTGACCAAAACAGACACCACCCGTATGACAACCGTTGGCAGAGTAATAATAGTTACAGAGAAAGATCGCATTTCCGTAGTAATGAATATGACAGAGATAACCACAGAAACAGACAATATGGGAACCAAAACAATTATTACCAGGGGAGACAGAATAACTTCAGATGCAACAGTTCAGCGCGGAGTTACGATTCAGGGAGAAATTCTCCACCACGTGACCGACAAGGAAGAAACTACGGAATCTACCGACATGACGACGGACGATATAATCATAACGACAGACGTCAATTTCATCAGAACTGGCGGGATTCTAACACGGCTGGGCCCTCTCGGAAAGGCGAATTTGTAGAAGTTAGGTCTCCTAATCCCAATAACGATGCGCGCCGACAAAGAGACAGACAATGACTCGCACAGCAGGCAGCCGCGTGCGACAGGTGGCTCAGAGAAAAATAACACAGACGCTAACCATAAGAAAAATTCCAGTATTCTTTACCGACATATACCACATGATAATTGCGTTGAAGCTGAAACTCTGCGTACTAGGAAGAGTAAAGGTTTACACCACATTTCACATGTAAAACCGTTTATTGAAAGATAATCTGCTTTTTAACTTTGTCATTGCCATAAAACTTTTCACTTTACATTACTAGTATGCTTGTCAGACTTAGAATCTGTTAACATGCAACAATGTTTGAAGTTAAATATCCAGTCAAGAACCAAGAGAACTTATTGAAACAGAAATGACGAATGCATTGTTATAGTGAACAGACGTCACAGTGTTATTGTGTGTGTACATTCTTGCTTGTTAGTTGCACGATTATGGAACGACTATAAGGCTTACATACTTAGAACATTTACCAGTACTGCTAATGAGATTTTAATGCAACATTTTGGTTTACTTGAAAATATATTCTGGATTTAAAGTACTTTCAGTGACATACCAGATGGCACAGTGGTTAGTTTATGTGACAGCTACACGATTTTATCACGACGCTACTAATGAGTGACAATTTACAATGTTGCTTTTGCAGTGTTTCTGTTTTATATCTGCACAGTTTTCTGTTTTATTCTGGAAAGTAAAACAGGTTTTAGTAGTAACTTTTGTGGTATAGCTACAATGAGACTGCCTTTTCCGTAGCACAACAATACGTTACAGCACAGTACTTTCCTCATCACGGCAATAAGCGTAATAACTAAGACATTTATACGCAAAACATTTCACTTTTGTGTATTATGAGGTAAGTACATTGACTTCTGCAGAACTTAGCTTTCGGAGGACGATAACTACGACACTTCCACACAGATTATGTTGCAACAAGACGCACATTTAGCGCTACAGTACACGTATTTGAGTGATTAATTTTGTACTTAAAACATTTATTTTTAAAGATTTTTGAATTACAAAGAAAGTTTTCCGTGATACATTTCATTCCATTGCTGTAATCTGTAACACCTGATGGTATAATTACATTAATCCTCAGGGGGGTACACGCTTACTTTGTGCACCATGTGTGTGGCAACCACAAGGAACCCTAGCTAATATGGTATTTGCTTATACAACTTTACACATCGGTACCATATTTCTCTAACACAGAATTACACAGCTATCTGATCATCTAACTGAGAGATAAACATTTTTTTTTCTACATCAGTGACACATGTTTACGCAATACACAGTTGGGTTACTTCACACTTATGAAATTGTATTTTGTCTGTACTGTGTGAACTGTTCATATTTTTTCGGACCCATTGTGATACTATGAGAGCTTTGAATGATGTATTTGGTATGCGATCATGATTTTAAAGTACGTTTGAGGTAGATGACACTATTGAAATGAGCAGAGAATTTTTTTTAGGTTTTGAAATTATTGCAGAAAGCTACGACGTTTTTGAGATTTGACTGAGGTGTTATGATGTTATTATTACGACGACGATGTGTACTATGCTGTTGAGATATGTTTATGATCAATAAGATGATGCTACCGTATATGAGGAATAAGAAGTATGTTGGAAACCAAGAATCGTACTTTAAGAGTTATGAAATGTGTGTAAATGCGTGACTGTATCACAATGCTGACGAATATTTTATTTGGACACTTATATTTATAGGATTTTCTTTCTACAGATTTGCAACGCTAATTCTTGACCTGTGAAATATTTTTATGTGAGACTGTCACTGTAGCGGAAACTGCTGTCGTAAATATTTCCGTAAGAAATGCGTCGCGGGCACCCACCTGGGCGACAGCCGCCCGAAAAAAAGCCATTAGCCTTTCAGCGGCACAGGTAGAAAAAAAAAAGGGGGAGGCCATTATCCTCGCTATTGACGTTCCTTTGTAGAAAGCATCGCAAAAACGACACGGTCGAACTTGAAAACATATGATTACACTGTGGAGCTCTTAATTTATGATGTTTACTGAAATGCTTATGAATTGATGGGAAATATTCTTACATCTGCAAACCTGATAATGACAAGTGTCTTTCTACGAGAGTTGAGAGCTACTGACTTACGAAATGCCACATAGCTATTGAATGATGTTTTTATGCTTTGGTTTGCGTAATTGCTTATTTCATTTGACATCGGTTTTCCAGCTGTGTTGCAGCATTGGTTTCATAAAATAAAATTAAATGCATTTGCTAATGTGAACACTTTCTGTCAACAGATCTATTAAATAATAATTTTGTGATCCACATTCTTCAAAAAAGGAGCACTTGGAAAGGAAAGAACAATAAGAAGGGACTAGTAACAGTAACTGCATACATAATATTCTTTTCAAGTACATGGTAATATTTCTTTTACAAGAAGTTGTTGTGGTGCACCACTTTAATTACTTAGACATTAAGATGTGATTATACATTTCCCCTATCTGCATTGTTATCTTTAGTGTACTATTTTTTCTGCTTCAGCTATGTCATGTTTAGATATAAGCTGCTGTTTGCCAGGCATAGTGCTGCTGAACTTTAATTTGTGTTACTCTGCTAAGCCAGATTTATTTTTTTTTTGTTTGTTGCGCATTGCCTCATATTAGTTGTAATGTTGAATTGCTTGGTAATTTAGATTTACTGTAGCTTGCTTTGCGATTTTCCATTTTTTTTCATTGCTGTTTATATTAATTGTTTTATGTGCTGCTGCATTGCCTCGTCCCTTAGTTTAGCATCTGAGCTCAGTAGATTTAAGTTAGCTTAAGAGGGGGTAGCCTCTAAGAGAATGAGTTGCGATGAATTGGAAGAAATGCATTCTACATCTACATCTATACTCCGCGAGCCACCTTACGGTGTGTGGCGGAGGGTACTTATTGTACCACTATCTGATCCCCCCTTCCCTGTTCCATTCACGAATTGTGCGTGGAAAGAACGACTGCTTGTAAGCCTCCGTATTTGCTCTAATTTCTCGGATCTTTTCGTTGTGATCATTACGCGAGATATATGTGGGCGGTAGTAATATGTTGCCCATCTCTTCCCGGAATGTGCTCTCTCGTAATTTCGATAATAAACCTCTCCGTATTGCGTAACGCCTTTCTTGAAGTGTCCGCCACTGGAGCTTGTTCAGCATCTCCGTAACGCTCTCGCGCTGACTAAATGTCCCCATGACGAATCGCGCTGCTTTTCGCTGGATCATGTCTATCTCTTCTATTAATCCAACCTGGTAAGGGTCCCATACTGATGAGCAATACTCAAGAATCGGACGAACAAGCGTTTTGTAAGCTACTTCTTTCGTCGATGAGTCCCATTTTCTTAGAATTCTTCCTATGAATCTCAACCTGGCGCCTGCTTTTCCCACTATTTGTTTTATGTGATCATTCCACTTCAGATCGCTCCGGATAGTAACTCCTAAGTATTTTACGGTCGTTACCGCTTCCAATGATTTACCACCTATGGCATAATCGTACTGGAATGGATTTCTGCCCCTATGTATGCGCATTATATTACATTTATCTACGTTTAGGGAAAGCTGCCAGCTGTTGCACCATGCATTAATCCTCTGCAGGTCCTCCTGGAGTACGTACGAGTCTTCTGATGTTGCTACTTTCTTGTAGACAACCGTGTCATCTGCAAATAGCCTCACGGAGCTACCGATGTTGTCAACTAAGTCATTTATGTATATTGTAAACAATAAAGGTCCTATCACGCTTCCCTGTGGTACTCCCGAAATTACCTCTACATCTGCAGATTTTGAACCGTTAAGAATGACATGTTGTGTTCTTTCTTCTAGGAAATCCTGAATCCAATCACAAACCTGGTCCGATATTCCGTAAGCTCGTATTTTTTTCACTAAACGTAAGTGCGGAACCGTATCAAATGCCTTCCTGAAGTCCAGGAATACGGCATCAATCTGCTCGCCAGTGTCTACGGCACTGTGAATTTCTTGGGCAAATAGGGCGAGCTGAGTTTCACATGATCTCTGTTTGCGGAATCCATGTTGGTTATGATGAAGGAGATTTGTATTATCTAAGAACGTCATAATACGAGAACACAAAACATTATTCTACAACAGATTGACGTAAGCGAAATAGGCCTATAATTATTCGCATCTGATTTATGACCCTTCTTGAAAATGGGAACGACCTGCGCTTTCTTCCAGTCGCTAGGTACTTTACGTTCTTCCAGCGATCTACCATAAATTGCTGATAGAAAGGGGGCAAGTTCTTTAGCATAATCACTGTAGAATCTTAAGGGTATCTCGTCTGGTCCGGATGCTTTTCCGCTACTAAGTGATAGCAGTTGTTTTTCAATTCCGATATCGTTTATTTCAATATTTTCCATTTTGGCGTCCGTGCGACGGCTGAAGTCAGGGACCGTGTTACGATTTTCCGCAGTGAAACAGTTTCGGAACACTGAATTCAGTATTTCTGCCTTTCTTCGGTCGTCCTCTGTTTCGGTTCCATCGTGGTCAACGAGTGACTGAATAGGGGATTTAGATCCGCTTACCGATTTTACATATGACCAAAACTTTTTAGGGTTCTTGTTTAGATTGTTTGCCAATGTTTTATGTTCGAATTCGTTGAATGATTCTCTCATTGCTCTCTTTACGCTCTTTTTCGCTTCGTTCAGCTTTTCCTTATCAGCTATGATTCGACTACTCTTAAACCTATGATGAAGCTTTCTTTGTTTCCGTAGTACCTTTCGTACATGATTGTTATACCACGGTGGATCTTTCCCCTCGCTTTGGACCTTAGTCGGTACGAACTTATCTAAGGCGTACTGGACGATGTTTCTGAATTTTTTCCATTTTTGTTCCACATCCTCTTCCTCAGAAATGAACGTTTGATGGTGGTCACTCAGATATTCTGCGATTTGTGCCCTATCACTCTTGTTAAGCAAATATATTTTCCTTCCTTTCTTGGCATTTCTTATTACACTTGTAGTCATTGATGCAACCACTGACTTATGATCACTGATACCCTCTTCTACATTCACGGAGTCGAAAAGTTCCGGTCTATTTGTTGCTATGAGGTCTAAAACGTTAGCTTCACGAGTTGGTTCTCTAACTATCTGCTCGAAGTAATTCTCGGACAAGGCAGTCAGGATAATGTCACAAGAGTCTCTGTCCCTGGCTCCAGTTCTGATTGTGTGACTATCCCATTCTATACCTGGTAGATTGAAGTCTCCCCCTATTACAATAGTATGATCACGAAACTTCTTCACGACGTTCTGCAGGTTCTCTCTGAGGCGCTCAACTACTACGGTTGCTGATGCAGGTGGTCTATAGAAGCATCCGACTATCATATCTGACCCACCTTTGATACTTAACTTAACCCAGATTATTTCACATTCGCATTCGCTAATAACTTCACTGGATATTATTGAATTCTTTACTGCTATAAATACTCCTCCACCATTGGCGTTTATCCTATCCTTGCGGTATATATTCCATTCTGTGTCTAGGATTTCGTTACTGTTCACTTCCGGTTTTAACCAACTTTCCGTTCCTAATACTATATGCGCACTATTTCCTTCAATAAGAGATACTAATTCAGGAACCTTGCCCTGGATACTCCTGCAGTTTACCAATATTACGTTAACTTTTCCTGTTTTTGGTCTCTGAGGACGGACATTCTTTATCAACGATGATAATGTCCTCTCTGGTAAGCCGTCAGGTATTTTATCGTTTCGCCCAAGGGGGGGTCCCTCTACCTAAAAAACCCCCGTGTGCACGCCACACGTACTCTGCTACCCTAGTAGCTGCTTCCGGTGTGTAGTGCACTCCTGACCTGTCTAGGGGGGCCCTACAGTTCTCCACCCAATAACGGAGGTCGATGAATTTGCAACCATTATAGTCGCAGAGTCGTCTGAGCCTCTGGTTTAGACCCTCCACACGGCTCCAAACCAGAGGACCGCGATCGACTCTGGGCACTATGCTGCAGACATTAAGCTCAGCTTGCACTCCGCGTGCGATGCTGGTTGTCTTCACCAAATCAGCCAGCCGCCGGAAGGAACCAAGGATGGCCTCAGAACCCAAGCGGCAGGCGTCATTCGTTCCGACATGTGCTACTATCTGCAGCCGGTCACACCCAGTGCGTTCAATTGAGAAGTTATACGAAAAAAAGTACAGAAAACAGGTTTAGGTAGGATTTTCTTGGAAATAAATGTTGAGGTAAGAAATGTGTGAACATATAAATACAGAAAGCATGCTTAGACAGAATTTTTTTTGGTGGAAACAAAGGATGAAATAAGAGGAAAGATATATGAAGTTTTGGGTTGGACTGCAGTACCAAATGTTACACTGAAAACGAACCCTGTCCTTTCCTATTGGTGTTATCCCACTATGTGTTTGTGTACCCTTGTGTATTTGTTTTCTTCCTGTCTCTGTGTAGTTTCATAGAATTTTTTCTTCTTTTAATTTTAAGCTACATTCACTATATTGAGGAATACTGTTATCCTCGAATATAATTGGCATTAATAATATGTTATTTACTTTGTAAAGATGTTGGACATTATTAATTATGTTCTGTTTAATGCTCATGTGTGAAGTTGATGTTTCAAAAGTTATTGTGATCTTTTATGTATGTACTCATGTCATAATTCCACTGATGTATATGTTAGTTCGATTCTTTTGTAAAGCCTGTACTACAAATGTTATCTGTATTGTTATGTTTTTAATGATGTATTCTGTACCTTTGTTATTGTATTCTCATGTTATAAAATTGTAATTGACACCAGTTTATCAAACTAAGTAACTTGTAAGCATTCATTTCACTGCACACGTTTCTGTTGGTCATAGTATATGGACAATATGTGAGAAGTAGGGACTGATAGTGTTTGCACGTGTGTTAATAATTCAGCAAGGGACTGGATAACAGCATTGCTGGTTCTAACAACATATCAAACAAATTTTTTGTGAGTGCACAAGTGGTGGTATATGGACTTGCTATATTATCCGCAAGACTCTTCAATGGTGATTGTGCACCTGCACAGTCACAACAGATGGCTGCTGGCTATCTCTACAAGGACTGCAGTGGGTCTGCACCTCTGGTGGCCCACCAATACCACAATCTCTACCAGGACTCCAGTGGGTCTGCTCTGTGATGACCTACCTACCAATATTCTTCCAAACTACGACTGACTCTGCTGTGGGTTTGCTCTGTTGTGGCCCATTACCTGTATGCATGTCAAGAGTCAGCACTGTCTTTCCGTTGGAAGGACAACACTACTTCTTCAAGACTGCATGGAAATCCACTACTTCTGTGTGCATTTTCTTTTACTGCTCAGACTTTGAGAAAAACTCTGCATTTTTACCGTAATGAACGATCAGGACTGTCTTTATGGACTGTGAGAAAATTTGAGCTTTTGACCAACATTGTATCAACAAGTGTGTGCATTTGATTTCTTTGTTATTGTAATTATGAAAAATTTTTTTCAAATCTGTATTGGCCACTGCCCAATCCAATTTGTAAATTTTTTGTGGGGAGCATGGGGGCTATGTAAGTAGGCTGTTTAGGTTTTTTTATTGCTAACGCCACCTCTGTATGAAAATCACTGGCTGTGCTGTGTGCAGTCTGTGGCTGCTTTGCATTGTTGTAATACTCGCCATTGTAGTGTTGGGCAGCGGCAGCTGGATGTGAACAGCGCGTAGCGTTGCGCAGTTGGAGGTGAGCCGCCAGCAGTGGTGGATGTGGGGAGAGAGATGGCGGAGTTTTGAAATTTGTCATGAACTGCTATATTTATATATGATGATATCAAGGTAAATACATTGTTTGTTCTCTATTAATATCTTTTATTTGCTAACTATCCCTATCAGTAGTTAGTGCCTTCCATAGTTTGAATCTTTTATTTAGCTGGCGGTAGTGGCGTCGCTGTATTGCAGTAGCTTGAGTAGCGAAGATTTTTGTGAGGTAAGTGATTTGTGAAAGGTATAGTTTACTGTTAGTCAGGGCCCATTCTTTTGTAGGGATTATTGAAAGTCAGATGGCGTTGCGCTAACAAAATATTGTATGTCAGTTTAAGCACAGTCATGTATAATTGTTCAAAGGGGACGTTTCATAGTGGGTCTCAGGCACCCAGTGATTATGCAGTACGTCTGAGCGTTGCCCACATGCCTAACATGGCAGGAGTTATGCCAGACAGGCCCTGCACATTCGCCCGCAGAGTAGCAGTTATAAGTTCGTTTTGTATGAACAGTAGTAATCTAAGCAGAAAGTGTTCTACAGCTACGCACATCCTCGGCAAGCCACCGTGCGTGGCGGAGGGTTGTGTTGTTGTGTGGGAGGGGAGATTTAGCTCCTCTAGTGCTCTGTGATTTGCTCAAGACGGCGTGAAGGCGGTGTCGTTCGTGCACTTTGTGGGAAAACGGATTTTTTTCTGGAGAGATGCATAGATCTCGGGTGCGGGACTTTGGTCTGATAAGGACTTCTGGTCGAAGTTCTGGCATGTGTGGTTGGTACTTGGGACTGGTCCTGAGACTGACTTCACTTGCGAGTAGTGTAGACTGGGGCGGCTGTGGTGAAGTTCTTACTGTACCGACAGTGTGACTTCAAATGTCTTGGACAGCTCGTTTGCCGAGGTCACACTTATTCGCTTTTGGTTTACCAGTCTTGAAGTTTGGTATCCTTCTGCGCTCTGTCGTATAAGTGAGCCAAATTGGTCCTTGGTACGACCAGCAAATGGGTGTGTCACACACTAAAATCTACCGTGATTTCTGGGCTCTGGTAGAGAGTAAATTGCGATCCGTCTGCATGATCGCTAGACCATGAGATTTTTGCATTTCTTTCGTGGCCCAGATCTATTTACATGTGCCGCCTCAAAGTCTCACCTCCGCCGCACACATCTCGCCAGCTGCAAGTTACATCGGCACATGAAGCAAACAGGGTAATGTACTGCCGCTCCGGCATTGTCAGGGCGTGCAGACCTCAATCGCAACTTGCTCTCAGTTGCACCTATGTAGAGAAACTACAGTAGATTTTATGAATCAAAGTGTACTCAGCGTCAGATCAATTCAGATTGCGTTATCCACATTTTTAGGATCAGGGTACTTGACTCTCTTTTGCCACCCGGGATCCTTGTACAGTGTAATGTTAAACCTCCTGTTAGTTTTTTTCAGTATTCAATCAGTAAATTGTTTAGCATAATTTACGTCCGTTTTCTCTTTTTAAAAGTAAAAGTTGTTATAACACGAAAATTATGCGAACACAATCAATCATTTAAACAGTCTCCACTAGGGTTACTTTTCAAGCTTTCTCATAGAAAGCTTTTTTCCAGTTCCTTAGGACTTTGCGCTGAATGAGGGTTTCCGCGATAAATACAAGCTAGTTATGGGGTTACTTCCGCAGCGTACTCTCTATAAAAGCAGGCTTTGATTCCATCTGAACCTGGACATTTCAACTCTTTTAGTTGCTTCACTACGACAGACATACCTGTTTCTATGTCTTCCATGCAGAAGTCTCTGGGACATTCAAGCGACGTTTGTTTCTATCATCCTCCGGCTTCAATGATTTCTTAAACATGAAATTTAAAACTTAAGTTTCCCTTTTGCATTTTCTATTGCCACACCAAACTGGTCGATGAGTGACTTGATAGAAGCTTCGAGACCCTATCAATGATTTTACCTATGACTAGAATTTCCTCAGGTTTTGTTTATTATATTTGACGAGTGAGATTCCAGTTTTGACAGTAATTGAATTTAAAAATGTTTCTGTTATTGGAGTAACGTTTTATTTCGAAAATAAGAGGCATCATTCACTTCATTGGTACCAATATGTTTCGAAGCTTATGCTTGGCACAGTGTGCAACGCAAGGGCTGGGGTGATTTCGAGAGAGAAAAACTAGATCGTGAAGTGTTAGAAATAATTCAAACAACACATAAAACTCCATAGCAAAAATGTACACAGCAGTTTAAGTCAGTAGTAAATGTTGAAAATAATAGTAGCAAACAAACAGATTACAACAGCCACTTCACTAATAAGCAGTATTAGTAAAGAAATAATAATAATTCCCACAGAAAAAATTATGTCTTCACGAAATTAGGTTACCGTAAGACGCGTTTAGACAAGATTAGTCTGATTACAGCGCGTACTTAGGCATTTAGGCACTCTTCACGCGTATAGCAAGTGAATGGAATGGGAAGAAGCCCTAGCAAGTGGTATACTACATGCAGCCTACGTCTCTTCCACATTTTTTACAATCGGAAAAGCTGCGCGAAGCTGTAACACTGCACTGTTTAGACATAAAGAACTTTGTCCGGAAGCCGATCAGATTACAGGCCGTCTTAGTACGTAATGCAGTATGTATCTTCACACGTTAGCCGACAGACAAAATGTTTCTTCCTATGCTAAACAGTAGCACTACACCAAGGGAAATACTAACGCATATTCATGATGCGATTGTTGAGCAGCGCTGTCCAGACTCGGTTAGTCATTAAGCACAGTAACGAAATTCGCAATAAAAAATCATGTAATGAAAGTACTTGTTTAGAATCCAGTCATTGGCCGATTTTTTAATATAAATTTCTGTCTTTAAGTCACTTAAAAACATCAACAAACTGTCTACATTTGTCTTAAGGCCATTCTGGTAGCATTTAACAAATGTTCATCTTCAGTACCATTTCTGTGTTTTCACGAAAATATCGTTTTGTGTATCAATAGAAATAATTATGTAGTTTCTCTTCAAAAAGCTATTATCGTTACTTTTGACTGTTAAAGTAGCTTACTTGTACAATGAATCATTGTATTTTGACCTTCAGTTATTTTGAATTCGGACAAAGCAAAATTTTTTCTCTTTTGCCACTTAAGCACGACATTTTTGCCATTTGAGGAAGGTTAAAGGCTGAAATTGTATTACCGGATTGTGTAAATAAATAATTTTAATACTCAAAGGTGACTATGGCACCTTTTAAAATGGAAGTTACATTCGTATCGTGAAATTTGTTTCCGAAACTTCAAGATTTTAGTTCTTTTATTTTTCGGGAAATCCATCAGGAAAGATACTGCAATGGTTCTTTATTTACGTGACCATTACGGCACTCCAACCCCAGTTCTCGATACCAGTAATATCGTACTACTTTTCTGCGAAGTAACAGACATATTTTTGTGACAATATTCACATGTGGTTTTATTAATGTATAGGTACTCCGATGTATCGATATATTACAATGATATGGTTCTTGTGTGTATTCATTTCTGTGAGACTGTCATAATCTTTGACTTACTTGTAACCGTTTTGGCGCGAATGCGCACAGAGCAGTCTTTGTTTCACTTTGCAGAAGTTATGTTATTATTTCGCTTTGTAAAAAAACAGTCAAGACTTGTGTTTGGTTAAAGTGGAAATTAAATATATGAAGATTAAAACAAAACTGTTTTCTTCATGATGTGACAATTAAGAAGAAGTATATGTGAATTTACAAGAAGTTTAATAAAAATGCGGATCATGAACACCAAGTCAAAAATTATTTTTACCATACCATTGTTCTGATATGGGATTGTTTGATCATTAAGAATTTCCTGAAAAACGGATTTGTTAGGTCTTCAAATATTGCTAAAATACAGATCTGGACCTTCAAGCAGTCAAAATGGAATCACCACAGAACCAACAAGATGAGCCATACCAACTCCGACGAAATCTACGTGGGAATCCATTCAAGATAAGTGCCAAAATTAATGACTTTTTTACAGTGACTTCATTATTTCCATTCTGACGATACCATCCACAGTCAAAAATTTTGTTGTTGCCCTAGAAAGCGAACATATTCTGCGTGAGCAACATTATTAATCTGATTTCTAACCTACTTTGCAAGTGGTGGTATTGTTAGAATACTCAGAATTGAGACATACAAGTCATGTACTGTTAAATTAAAGATAAATGTATACGTAAAAAGCTGTACGCTCAGCTGCACAGTTTACATTGAAACGCCATTAGAGAAGCAAGTAAAAGTTCAATTTACTCTTTTTTATAAGAGAAGTTCATTAAAATTTTCGGGGCAGTCAGATGGAACTGGTGTGGTGTACAATACATTGGGTCAGCCCTGTCATGGAACAGACGAGTTTCCGACTTTTCGGCATATAAACATGGGTCCGCAAATGTTTAGCTACAGAGTTACGGCTAATAAAAATTTTGCCTGAAATTATCAACTTCGCTAATATGAAGAAATCGCAAAACCGTACGAGGTTAAAGTAAAGCACAATTTCCATTTATTTTGTTGTTATTGATCTAGTGAATCCAATAAAACATATCACAGACGTGTATCTGCAGTAGTTTTCCATAACATCCAAAGAAGCAAAGAAATAATTTCGCAAAATTTTTAATTTAATAACTACTTGGCCCAATTTGTGTTTCAAATTCCAGACAACTGCACAAAGTTTGCAACAGAAGTTGCAGAGAATTTAATTTTGGAAAAATGATGGTAACAACATTTACTGAAACTGTATGAATGTATCAGATAATTTGTTCTTATTAACAACATAGCACACGTGAGTTCATGTTAAACTGGAAAAAACAAATCTCAGTGTTAAGTACGTTTTACAGTGAGCATACAGTTTCACAATACATTCACAATAAATGTTAAAAAATGTCTCCACCGAGTTAGTGCATTTAGCTGCGCGCGTATGAACAAATTTTGTTGCTCGTTTCAGTTTCACAGGGTTGGTTTCGTCTACTGCATTCATAGTGCGAATAAGTAATTCCTCACGTATATTGACTTTGTCCTCTTAAACTATATCTTTCATGCATTCCCATACACAAAAATCCGTTGGTGTTAAATTGGCCCAGCCGGTGTGGCCGAGTGGTTCTACGCGCTTCAGTCTGGAACAGCGCGACCGCTACGGTTGAAGGTTCGAATCCTGCCTCGGGCATGGATGTGTGTGATGTCCTTAGGTTAGTTAGGTTTAAGTAGTTCTAAGTTCTAGGGGACTGATGACCATAGATGTTAAGTCCCATAGTGCTCAGAGCCATTTGAACTATTTTTTGTTAACTTGGGAGATCTGGGTGGCCACAGACATGTAGCACCAAGACCAATCCATTTATTGGGTAAATGTTCATTTAAATGTGTAGTAACGGCGTTGGTGAAATGTGGAGGAGCGCGTCATGTTGAAAATACATTTGCAATCGCGCAGCAAGTGGAACATCTAAGAGCTAGCGGGGCTTTTCTTCTTGAAGTAACATGAATGGTCCAATAAAGTGTGTGTTGATTATACCACACAACACATTTATGCTAAATCTCTGCTGGAAATTGCGTTGCACTGTTGCATGTGGGTTTGCTTCAGACTATAATTGCTCGTTATGTAAATTGTTTATACCATCTCGAGTAAACAGTGCCTCATCAGTAAATAAAACGTATTTTTGTAACTGCCGATTAGTATTTAACCAGTTACACAACTCCAACCGAAGGGCAGGATCTCTCGGGTATAAATTATTCTACTTCAGTGTACGCCATGCCTTAGATTGTGAAATGCCCAATCGCTGAAATTTGAAAGGCATCCCTATTTCATAAACGATCTACAAACTATAACAATTACTATGTGGTTTCACTTAAATACACTGTTGTTATTATGTACTTCCATTGAACAATACAGAGAAACTAACTCGTTTCAAGATTAGGAAACGACTGAAACTACTCACCAACGGTTGCCAACAATGACATAACCGTTTCTACATTTTTAATGGAAAGTAAACAATTTTACTTGTATAATAATCTTTGCTTCTCTGGATGTTCTAGAAAACTACTGCAGATACACGTCTGGGACATGTTGTATTAGATTCACCGTACTAATAACAACAAAATAAATGGAAATTACTGTAACCTCGTATAGTTTTGCGATGGTTTCATGTTAGCGAAGTTGCTAAATTTCGGGCAAAATCTTTTATTAGCCGTAACTCCGTAACGAAACATTTGCGGACCTGTGTTTATATGAGATTTTTGTTTAGTTTTCTTGTAGAATAACATATTACAATACTTGTATATCTTCGTGAATCACCCTGTATATAAGACACCGTTAAATGAAAACGAATTAGGTGGAAAAAAGTAAGTGAACTATTGACTATTTCAAAAGTAATCACCATAGTTGGTAATACATTTATCCCATTGTGAGACAAGACGGTAAATGCCTTCATGGAAAACTTCCTGCAGATACCTCCTTCTTACAGCTTGCTCGAAACAACCTTCGCAAGTATGGGAGGGCGGGGGGAGCATTTTGTTAGTAGGTTGTTTCGATTACGCTGCAGGCTCCGCTTGGAAACCGTTACACATGCTCCAAGATATCTCGCTATGCGATTTCCATACCTTTGAGCCACGAAGAAAGACATTAGTGACAGACAAGAGGTGCTTCGGCCAACAGGTGCACGCCTGGGTAGAGTCATGTTTTCGTACGCAACTACAAACATTTTTCCATCAAGGCGCTGAGCGTCATGTCTTACAGTGGGATAAATGTATTAAAAGTTGTGGTGATTACTTTTGAAATAAAACAGTTTACTTGCTTTTTCCCATCTGTCTCGTTTCCATTTGACTGCCTCTTATAATTTCGTACAAAACTTTCCTTGATGTAAGTTTTAGTTGAAACTGTAGTCTGCCTGCTTATTAAAGCCAAGCGGGAAATTTAACTACACGGCGACAGTTTCGTGTTGACACCGCAGCGGTGTCTCTCAGGAGAGTCATAACTGCCGTAATATTCGAGATTTTACGGCTGGATGGTTCCTGCGCTCGTCTGCATGTTTCTGCGGCCGGAATCGTCCACGATTCGTCTCTTTCTGCCGAGCAGAGAAATGCGGGCAGAATAAGAAGCGGCCAAGAGTGGAGGCTGTGACTCACGAAATTACGGAAATTCTGCCACGAAGTTGGTCCCCCTCAGATGAAAACAGCGGCGCATACCTCGGTAGCAGAGCGACACTGCAGCGACGAAATCTGGCGAAATTACAAATACTGTGCGACGTCCACAGCTGAGTGCCTGCGTGCCAGCCACTGCCGCTACTTACACAGTTCGGATTCTGGAGGAAGATAGCGACACACAGCCCTCTCTCAGGAACTTGTCAATTTAATTACAAAATTCTTAAAATCTTGTCTTTCCCCTTGTGCGAGGGGCGTTCTGTAAGTAACGCAACACTTTTTTGGTCTTTGTTGTAGTTTCCTCTGAAAGCAGGTTGGTTTTATTCAAGATTCCAATACATCGTATTGGCTATAAAACTCTATTTTTCAACATAATCTGCGTTCAATTCCACGGTCTTACGCCACCTTACTGGGAGGGCCAGTATGCACCCATGGTATCAGTCTGCAGGTCGACGTCGGAGCCAACGCCTGGCTGCATCAATAACCTCCCCATCATGCATGTACTGCTTCTCACAGAGTGCGTTCTTCATTGGGCCAAACAGTCGGAAGTTGCGTGATTCGGCCTTTTGGTTGGATGAGTAAGGACTATCCAATCAAGTGTTGTGAGCTTCTGTCGGATTAGTAGACTTGAGTGACATCTTGCGTTGTCATGTACACTACTAGCCATTAAAATTACTACACCAAGAAGAAATGCAGATCATAAATGGGTATTCATTGGACAAATATATTATATTATAACTGACATTTTCACGCAGTTTGGGTGCATAGATCCTGAGAAATCAGTGCCCAGAACAACCACCTCTGGCCGTAATCTTCATACGCCTGGGCATTGAGTCAAACAGAGCGTGGATGGCGTGTACAGGTACAGCTGCCCATGCAGCTTCAACATGATACCACAGTTCATCAAGATTAGTGACTGGCGTATTGTGACGAGCCAGTTGCTCGGCCACCATTGACCAGGCGTTCTTAATTGGTGAGAGATCTGGATAATGTGGTGGCCAGGGCAGCAGTCAAACATTTTCTGTATCCGGAAAGGCCCTTACAGGACCAGCAACAAGCGGTCGTACATTATCCTGCTGAAACGTAGGATTTCACAGGGATCGAATGAAGGTTAGATCCACGGGTCGTAACACATCCTAAAGGTAACGTCTACTGTTCAAAGTGCCGTCAATGCGAACAACAGGTGATCGAGACATGTAACCAATGGCACTGCATACCAGCACGCCGGGTGATATGCCAGTATGGCGATGACGAATACACGCTTCCAAAGTGCGTTCACCGCGATGTCGCCAAACACGGATGCAACCATCATGATGCTGTACACAGAATCTGGATTCATCCGAAAAAATGACGTTTTGCCATTCGTGCACCCAGGTTAGTCGTTGAGTACGCCATCGCAGGCGCTCCTGTCTGTGATGCAGCGTCAAGGCTAACCGTAGCCATGGTGTAAGAGCTGATAGTCCATGCTGCTACAAACGTCGTCGAACTGTTCGTGCAGATGGTTGTTGTCTTGCAAACGTCCCCACCTGTTGACTCAGGGATCGAGACATGGTTGCACGACCCGTTACAGCCATGTGGATAAGCTGCCTGTCATCTCGACTGCTGGTGATACGAGGCCGTTGAGATCCAGCACGGCGTTCCGTATCACCCACCGATTCCACATTCTGCTAACAGTCATTGAATCTCGAACAACGCGAGCAGCAATGTCGCGATACGATAAACCACAATCGCGATAGGCTACAATCCGACCTTTATCAAAGACGGAAAGGTGATGGTACGCATTTCTCCTCCTTACACGAGGCATCACAACAACGTTTCACCAGGCAACGACGGACAGCTGCTGTTTGTGTATGAGAAATCGGTTGTAGACTTTCCTCATGTGACCACGTTCTAGGTGTCGCCACCGGCGCAACCTTGTGTGAATGCTCTAAAAAGCTAATCATTTGCATATCACAGCATCTTCTTCCTGTCGGTTAAATTTCGCGTCTGTAGCACGTCATCTTCGTGTTGTAGCAATTTTAATGGCAATTATTGTAGTAGGAGAATTTTGGTTGCATTTTAGTTGCGAGGTCTTCAGTTTCCAGAGGGTAGCACGACGAACTTCAGAGTTCATCGTTGTACCATGAGGATGGACATCAAACAGACTCGCCCCTTTAGAGTCTTAGACATCGGACGTCAGGGCTTTACCGGCTGAGTGCGCAGCTTTGAACTTTTTCTTCGGAGGAGAGGTGGTGCGGCGCCATGTGATGGATTGCCGTTTTATGTCCGTTTCGATGTGATAAACGTGTGTTTCATCTCGCTTGACAGTGTTTGACAAAAAAAAAAGCATCACGGTCAGCCTCGTAACGCGGAAGCAATTCCGCACGGAGGGTCCTTCGTTGCTCTTTATGGCCTTCTGTTAGACGGCGAGGGACCCAGCGGGTGCTCACGACGACTGTGTCAGTACTACCAACAGAGACATCGAGTTGAGGAAAGAGGTGTACGTGGTCCGTCGATCATATCGAATGAGAGTGTCCGCACGTTCCAACACTACAACACTACAGGGGACAAAATTGTGTGCGACCGGCTAGCACTCCGGAGATCGGACAGTTTTGGGTGACCTTATTGCAATGATGGCAGACGCCTCTCCAAACAACTCAGCGGACTTTCGTTCACTGCTCGGTCTCCATAGACATTCTGCAAGCGCCTATAATTATTCCATTCCATTACATTCCATAAAGGAAAAAAAATAAAAAAATTTAAAAAAATCTGTGACAGCTCTCCGCTTAGAACTCACTTCAGCTACAGACTCCATTTTGAAAGCTACTTATAGGGTCGACACCTATCATGAAACTGTACGGATTGAAGCGGGATTGTTCCTCAGTGTCCCACAAGAAATTCGACACTTTTTGAACTGAAATTGTCCGAGGAAAAAAGTGTGTTGCACATACTGAACGACCCTCTAAACAGATTTGCAACTACAATCATATTTTTATTTGTGAAAAAATCAACCTTTTGAATTAGCTTATCGTGTAAGAAGCTATCTAAGCTAAGCAATATGTTGAAGAAAATAAAAACTGATGGGAATATTGAGCTATGTGTGAAGGCCAGAACGCGGGAAATCAGTCACTAATATAAAACCGATTATGAGAAACAGATATATGAATTCTCTATAAAATTGCAAGATTCAGCAACACTGATGTGCTACCAACACCCAAAAACTATTGTTATCGACAGTCGCCACGAAAGCCTGTGCTGTGATGTGAATTCTTACATTAGGTATTCCTTGAAACCGTTAAATAAAAGAATACACATACGTAATTTAGGAACCACATGGAAAGTTTCAAGAGGGAAGAAAGCCGAATGAAACTAGAACGTAACTATCGTTTCGCCTCTCTGTGAGAAAATATTCCATAAATGGTAGACATTGTGAGACAACAGCAAAACAATAATTGGTTAATATGTAACTTTTTTCGTTTGTAATTTTCGGAGTTTGATTTTGTAATCATATCCCAGGGCTTTTTGACCTCAGAGGTCTAACGAAGGAGTCACAAATAAACATATCGTTAACTAATATAATATGATTCAAAATATGTGTTATTTAATCCATTTACTGAATGATCTGGTGTATTTATAACATTAATGAAACAAAAAGTAATATTTCCCTACCATTTTAAGCCACGATTGTACGGTAGCTGCAAGGCCAAACAAGTTGAATTATGCATGCCAAAGAGGATTATCTATAGTAGTTTGTAAAATTGTAGTTGCCAGAGATATAGTAATTACCCTGGCGTCTCTCTCTCTCTCTCTCTCTCTCTCTCCTTCTCTCTCTCTCTCTCTCTCTCTCACTCTCTCTCTCTCTCTCTCTCTCTCTCTCTCTCTCTCTTTCTCTCCTTTTTTTTAGCTCTAGACATTCACACAGATAATACCACGAAATTATCATTATTTATAACTGTTTCCTCAACATATAACCTAGTCTAATGCTCTGAATACAACGTTGTTAAATGCCAGATGCTTGAGTTTAAGTTTAGTGCTACCAATCGTTGAGTTCCTCTAGACAATATAGAAAACAGTTTTACCAGACTACTATAAAACATACAGTAAATATAATAAAAAAGACATCAACACAATGGAAGTACAAAAAGTGGAGTTAGTTTTATATTGCACTTACTAAACAATAGATAAATAAAAAGATTCATAATTATCGCTTTACCAGAAAAGATCAAACTTACGCTGGCGAATATGAATGACGATAAGGTCGCGAATACTTTATTTACTCAATTACAGCGACAAGATTTATTTCAATTAAGGAAAATATTAATTGCAAAAAATGTAGTATCCTTTATTCGTCTTCGCGTTTCGCTGATGGATACGTTTTACAATAATCTTCAATTATTTTATGTAAGTATAGCATAGCTATTACACGCACATAATACTAAGACATTGTAACAGAGATTCTAAGGCTACACTGCTGGTAGAAGCCTCCATTTCCAATGTATCTAGATGTGCAACTCCATGCCCTCTGTACACCAACAGTCAAGTACTACGACCATTGCACAACGCGTGATTGTCTGCAAAAAAATGGTTCAAATGGCTCTGAGCACTATGGGACTTAACATCTATGGTCATCAGTCCCCTAGAGTTTAGAACTACTTAAACCTAAATAACCTAAGGACATCACACAACATCCAATCATCACGAGGCAGAGAAAATCCCTGACGCCGCCGGGAATCGAACCCTGGAACCCGGGCGTTGGAAGCGAGAACGCTACCGCACGACCACGAGCTGCGGACGATTGTCTGCAGTCCAATGGAGTTTCGAGGACGTGACGCGCTTAGGACTGAATATAAATTGAGGAGAAACGAATAGAAAATCACTGTTGTTGAGACCTGGTAGTCAGGAAGAGGCAGGATAAGGCAACGATTGTGGATGCGGCCGTAATCAGCTGCCGTTTGCTACAGTAAATACATACACTTTGTTGTTGTCGTGGTATTCAGCCCAGAGACTGGTTTGATGCAGTTTTCCATGCTACTCTATTCTGTGCAAGCTTCTTCATCTTCCAGTACCTTCTGCAACCGACATCATTCTCAATCAGTTTAGTGTATTCTGTTGAGTGGTACTTAAGTAAATAAATTAGTGAAATCAAAGTGAACTAGAAATTAGAATATGAATGGAAAACTTGGTTTAGTTTAGAGAGTTACATACTGGCATTCAGCGGGCAGAACAGAAGAGACAATGACCGTGAAGTCAGCAAGTTCCACATAAGCGGGCGCTGTCGATTCAGCCGTCAGGGCATCGCCCGACCGGCTCACATGTTTCTCAGTTGTCGCATGTGGGCAAAGGCCCTCGCCTACATTCCAAGAGCCAATGACCGACGTTAAGAAGATTCTTCGAGAAGCTTTTCAACGTGACGGAAGAGGCAATGACCGGCTCACGTGTTTCTCAGTCGTCACATGCGATCAGAGGCCCCCGCCTACATTCCAAGAGCCAATGACCGACGTTAAGAAGATTCTTCGAGAAGCTTTTCAACGTGACGGAAGAGGCAATGACCGGCTCACGTGTTTCTCAGTCGTCACATGCGATCAGAGGCCCCCGCCTACATTCCAAGAGCCAATGACCGACGTTAAGAAGATTCTTCGAGAAGCTTTTCAACGTGACAGAAGAGGCAATGGCCGTGAAGTCGTTCACCTCCAGTGAACTGAAGTGAATAAATACGCGAGACGCAGTGGGCCCGACAGATGAAGACGGGGACGAAGACGAAGACGGAGACGGGGACGGAGAAGAAGATGAGAGACGAAGGAAGAAAAGAAGAGTAGCAGTAGTTTTCAGTCAGTTTCAGTGCTGAAGACCGTCATGCAAGAAGAGACTGCATCATGCACAGACGCACCAAGTCCGCCGCTGTAATGGAATAGCAAGCAGCAGCCGCGGCGCCAGAAGACAGGAGTTAAAAGGTATTTGAAGTCTGGTTTTTACATACCCGGGTGACTCGTGAGGACGGGAAGGAGACGGCCTCACATCAGTAGTCACCTGTGAGCTGGGATGAAGAGCTGACAGCCGAAAACTGGCAAGCGGGAGTCCGTGGTTCGAGTCCGCCACACTGGCCTTCTCCCTTCGCACTGCTCCGCTGGCCGACGCAGAACACACGCGGCCGCTTAGAGAAGAGAAACACTGGGACGCCGCACCCAAGGTATCATCCGATGCACGATTTCGCTCGCAATAATTAAACGGGCCACCTCGCGCTGCGCGTCTTCAGTCAACTGGGCGAGACGGCGACACGAGATTCACACCGCTACGCGTAATCAGACGCCGCTGCCGCCGCCGACACAGTTGCCGCTCTCCGAACCCGAACATCCCGTAAGATACAGTTGTACAAATCTTCAATAAAAGTTATCTTATGTAAAAATGATGTTCCATTCGACCTCATCCTCAAGTCAAGGGAGAACCCACCCTGCCCACATGTTGTTAAGAGAGGAAAGTTATTTTATTTAATATTTTCACCCTGACAGAATGCTTTTGAATGCTCATCCTGACAATTGACATCATGAAAAGAGAAAACACAGTTACATTTGGGTGTCAGAAGCTGTTTTAGTTGTTACATTTAGTGACAGAAGTGTCACATTTAGTAACACAACTGTTACATTTGGTGACAGAGAAAAAACCCTTGGCTCAATGTGAGGTGTGAATGACAGTCACTAAAGGTCCGCAGTTAGTATTGTTTAATGTGTGAAAGGATAGAGGTTTGCATAGCAGTCGTAATATTTTCTTTATTTAGAAGTGTATTTTCTCTCATGATTTTAAGGGTTTGTCGAAAATATTTAAACATCTTTTTTATTCAGTGTGGTAAGATTGTGTAACTAACAGTTTGTAAAATGATGACACGAAATCGTATAAAGTCAGAGTCAGCACCACAAACGGTTTCTACTGAGGAAGCTATTCAGAGCTTAGTTAATCAAATAGCACAGCTTAAAAATGATAATAATGCATTATTTAAACAGTTGAGTGAGGTTAGGCAAACCAGTTTAATTCCTCCCAACCTAGATTCCTCAGCAGCAGCCTTACTAACTCCTTTTTCAGGTAAACCTGGCGAGGACATAACAGCCTTTTTTGATGATTTAGTAGCAGCTGCAAAGTTTGGATCATGGTCAGATGAACAGCTCTTACAAATGACAAAGTTAAGATTGACAGGAGAGGCTAAAGCACACGTCTTATACCATGAAGAATTACGGAATGCTCCAACATTTGAGGAATTGAAAAAAGGATTGCTTAAACGTTTTCAAAAACAGAACAGCTGTAGATTTTATAGGGAACAGTTAAACACTATCACTCAGAGGCAAAACGAGTCGTTAGAAAGCTTTGTAGATAGGATTAGAAAAGTTAATATTAACACCTACCAGTTGACAACTAGTGATGAAGCAAATAAGGTTATTTTACAAGAGGCAGAAGATAGAGCTCTGGATACATTTTTACGTGGGTTACCTCCTGAAACGTCCCGTCGTGTCAGGGCAGAGTTTCCTAAAAATTTAGCAGAAGCTGTATCTGTGGCGACAGCTTTTGAAGAAATTGACATTGCCACCAGATACAAGGAGAAGCGAAATATATTTTCAGCAGGAGTACGATGTTTTAGGTGCGATCGACACGGACATATAGCAAAAAACTGCAGACAATCTCAATGCACTAATTGTCAAAGAATAGGTCACACATTCAAGGAATGCAGGTCTAAGAAAGTTTTTGGAAATAGAAATCAGTTAAACTCAAACGGGAATGTCGGAGCCGCCGCCAGGCGTTCCCAATAAAATTTCATGCCATTAAGGCGAATGTGAAGGCGGAATGCTGGTTATCTGCTACCATACAGGATAAAGAGGCAAGGATACTGGTGGATACAGGCGCAAACGTATCAGTAGTAAGTAATGAATGTATTGGAGAAAAGAAATATGACCCTCCAAGGTATAGATTGAATGGAGTAGGAGGAGGTACATTTAAGTCATTAGGATGTACATCACTGATTTTCTATATACACGGTGTACAATTTCAAGAAGATGTAGAAGTGGTAACAAAGGTAACTGACGGGTACGACGCGATCCTAGGGTTGGATTTCCTGAATAAACATCACGCTAAAATCGACCTCAGACAGCAAACTGTAGAACTTAGCGGAATAGTGTTTCAGCTAGGTGACACCGCTGCAAAGGGCCCTCTGCCGCAAGATTTCCCTAACCGGAAGGCGAAATCAACTATTCTGCGTGCAACGTCCTTGAAGGTTGATTCGCGGGATCAGATACCATCTGGCTCAGGAAAACTTCTCTGGATGACAGTTGACCACGAAGTACCTACGGATACAGTGTGTCTAATAGAGCCTTTAGAGGAAAATGAGGAATTAGATGTATCACTTTGTTTTGTACGTAGGAGTGTTGTACGGGTTCAAGACGTTGAGGGAGAAAGAAAAGTACCGGTACATATTGACAATTTCGGAGTGGAGGACAAAGAGTTGCATAAGGGAATATTAGTGGCTACAGTCAGTACTTTTGAAGAAGAAGATTTCATTTGGTCAGATATTAATGATGGTCAGAAACCAGACGCCTATAAAACCGCATTGCGCCAGAAGATTGAGCATTTGAAAGGACAGCATAGAGACACGATAGAAGCAGTTTTAGTTGAGTTCCAAGATTTATTTAATGCAGAAGGTCCATTGCCAGCAACAGACATCACACAGCATAGGATCACAACAGGAAATAGCCCCCCAGTTTATAGGAAGCCTTATAGAGTTCCGCATCACTTAAAGCCAGTACTGGATGAATTTATAGAACAGCACCTAAAAGATGGAATTATAGAATATTCTGATTCGCCTTATAATTCAAATATCGTAATTATTCCAAAGAAGTCTCCCGACGATACGAAACGATATAGATTTTGTTTTGACTACAGACACCTCAACAAACAAACTATCTCAGATGTTTATCCTCTTCCAAACATTACAGATATCATTGACAGTTTGGGTAACAGTAAATACTTTTCAACAATCGACCTACGTAGTGGATATCATCAATTGGAAGTTGCTCCTGAAGATAGGCATAAAACAGCATTTTCTACCCCTGGAGGCCCCTGGCAATTTAAAAGAATGCCTTTCGGTTTGGAAAATGCACCAGCAACTTTTCAAAGACTACTCGATGGAGTATTGCGAGGACTCAAAACTCAGCAATGTTGTGTATATCTAGACGATATTATTGTATTCTCCAGAGACATTAATGAACATTCTGTGCGTCTGCGTAATGTTTTTCAGAGACTTAGAAAAGCTAAATTAACATTAAATATGGAAAAATGTACTTTTGCATTGACAGAGGTGACATACGTAGGGCATGTCATTAGTGAAAAAGGAATTAAAACAGATCCTCGATTAATTTCGGCAGTTAAGGACTTCCCAACACCACAACGCGTTAAGGAAGTACAAAGTTTCATTGGTCTCGCATCGTATTACCGAAAATATGTTCAAAATTTTGCTGAAATTGCCCGACCCTTAACCCAATTATTGAAAAAGGGTGCAAAATTTCATTGGTCTGAAGATTGTGAATCTGCATTTCAAACCCTTAAAGATAAGTTAACACACAGTCCTGTATTAGCCTACCCAGATTATAATAAAGAATTTATTTTATCCTGTGACGCAAGTGGTCATTCAGTAGGAGTTGTTTTGAGTCAGAATATTAATGGCGCGGAACACCTCATAGCCTACGCTTCGAACCAACTAACAACGGCAGAAAGAAATTATTCCACAACGGAGAAAGAATTGTTAAGTGATATTTAAGGTATCAAATACTTTAAATGCTACTTGTATGGTAGGAAATTCAAGGTCATTACAGACCACGCAGCTTTAAAATGGTTGCTTGGATTAAAGGATCCATCTAGTCGTCTTACCCGTTGTGCCCTATGTCTTTCCGAAATGGATTTCGAAGTTATCCATAAACCAGGCAAAAAACACACGAATGCAGATTGCCTAAGTCGGAAAATAGCACTTTTGGAAGCAACAGGCCGAGATACTGAGGACTGGAAAAAGGCACAAGATGAGGATACAGAATGTAAAAAATACGCAACTCAAAAACAATTTTGCTTTGAAGATGGTGTATTATGCCGTAAAACAAAACTTGGACCGCGAATTGTTGTTCCCCAACACCTTAGACAAGAAATAATGGCAGAGGCCCACGATCATATCCTTGCAGGACACGGTGGACAGCGGACAACCGAAAGACGTGTAGCAGAGCGATTTTGGTGGCAAACCAGAAAGCAGGATGTTGCGCAGTACGTTCGTAATTGCATTGCGTGCGCACAACGAGCTGAACTTTCTCGTTCAAAAATACCCTTACAGAGGCTCTCCGAGGCTTCATGTCCATTTCAAATCTGTGGACTGGATCTCTACGGGCCATTTCATAAAACACCTGCTGGTAATAAGTATGTTCTTACAATTATCGATCACTTTTCATGCTATCTAGCTATGGTGAGTCTCCCAGATCAGCAAGCAAATACAGTTGCCCAAGCTTTACTTAACAACTGGATACTTAAATTTGGCGTACCTGAAGCTATTATCACAGATCAGGGATCTAATTTTATGTCTGAATTAATGAAACAGCTATGCCACTTATTAAAAATACGCAAATTACGCACAACTCCGTTACACCCTCAGTGCAACGGGCGCACAGAAAGAGTTCATCGGACAATTGGCAAGATGCTTAGTTATTATATTAACGAACAACATTCTAATTGGGATATGTATTTACCAATAATCGTGTCGGTATACAACGCCAAAACGCATGAAGCAACTGGCATGTCACCTTATGAAGTGGTCTATGGGAGAAAAATGCCGTCCCCTTTTGATGTAATCAGGCAGAAAAACGGAAAAGTCGGAGAAACAGTAAGAGATTTCAGTCGAATGATGAAGGATGTATGGAAAAAGGTTCAAAAATTTAATACAAAGGCTTTGGAACGACAGGAAAGATTAGGTAATACCCAAGCTAAATATCCAAATTACAAAATCGGTCAGTGGGTTATGCTTTCAACTCTTTACACAGCGAAAGGAAAAACGAAGAGATTTGTAACAAACTACAGAGGTCCTTATCAAATTATTGAGATCACATCACCAGTCAACGTTAAATTGCAACTGCCCACCCGAACTACCATTGTCCATGCAAGTCGTTTAAAACCTTTTAAGGGCGCTCCAGATGTAATTCCTTCAACAATAGTGTCTGCTTTTCCGAAGGGTGGAGGAAGTTCCCGTAAAGGAAAAAGAGTGGCCACGCCGGCACAACATACAGACATGGCACCATACAATCTTCGTTCAAGGGTGCGAATGTCCTAGTTGAATCTTAGTAGACTGTGGACAGTATACAAATGTAAATAATTAATAAATTCTAATGGTTTATTTTTTAAGAAAGAAAAGTTGAACGTAGAAACATGTAGATCTTGTAGTTAACAATGTATTCCTTCTTTTCTTTGTTTTTGTTTTTAATAGGTTGGTAGATCCATAAACATGTTGTTTGCTTCTTTCAGAAAACGCCATGCAAGCATTTCCTACGTAAAACCTATCTTACCTCAATGGCCCGCATCTCGTGGTCGTGCGGTAGCGTTCTCGCTTCCCACGCCCGGGTTCCCGGGTTCGATTCCCGGCGGGGTCAGGGATTTTCTCTGCCTCGTGATGGCTGGGTGTTGTGTGATGTCCTTAGGTTTAAGTAGTTCTAAGTTCTAGGGGACTGATGATCATAGATGTTAAGTCCCATAGTGCTCAGAGCCATTTGAACCTACCTCAATGACTCCCTTGACAGTTCCCTTCTGAAGTCATAAACTCACAGCAAGGCAAAATTGATGCCAATGTTATGATGCAAAATGTCTTAAAATTAAAAGGTGAACGCAAAACTAAAATTATAATGCTAGGAACGGGTATACCTGGAACCTTTGTGTTGGTGTTTCTGCTTTGTACAGTTTTCTTTTATTTAAGACGAAAAAATAAGCCAAATAATAATATACCACTTCATCAAATCCCTGTTAACTGGATACCACACTATTAACTGGTGTACTTCAGTAGTTACTTTTGAGCATTAGTGTATTAATTTTGTTTATTCTACTTCATTCTTTATTAAACAGTCTCTTGTTAACATAAACAATACTGTAGAATAGATATTCTTGCATTAGTATAGCGTAGATTAAACAGCTGTTGCTATGAAATTTTCTAAGTGCAAAATCTATTTTTTGTTTATTCATTGTCATCAAGATTTGTTACACTTATTACAACCATTTATGTAAGAACTATGTGACTCATGACTGTACAGTGCTTTTGTACAGTGATAAAGTATTTTCCACATACTTAATGTGAAGCGTGTGTAATCTTCTAAGTCGAGAGTTTTCAGTGCTTGTGCTTTTTCCGTGTGAAGAGTGGAGGAATGTTGAGTGGTAAATTCGAGGGCGAATTTCTCCGAAGGGTGGATGAATGTTGAGTGGTACTTAAGTAAATAAATTAGTGAAATCAAAGTGAACTAGAAATTAGAATATAAATGGAAAACTTGGCTTAGTTTAGAGAGTTACATACTGGCATTCAGCGGGCAGAACAGAAGAGACAATGACCGTGAAGTGAGCAAGTTCCACATAAGCGGGCGCTGTCGATTCAGCCGTCAGGGCATCGCCCGACCGGCTCACGTGTTTCTCAGTTGTCGCATGTGGGCAAAGGCCCTCGCCTACATTCCAAGAGCCAATGACCGACGTTAAGAAGATTCTTCGAGAAGCTTTTCAACGTGACGGAAGAGGCAATGACCGGCTCACGTGTTTCTCAGTCGTCACATGCGATCAGAGGCCCCCGCCTACATTCCAAGAGCCAATGACCGACGTTAAGAAGATTCTTCGAGAAGCTTTTCAACGTGACAGAAGAGGCAATGGCCGTGAAGTCGTTCACCTCCAGTGAACTGAAGTGAATAAATACGCGAGACGCGGTGGGCCCGACAGATGAAGACGGATGAAGACGGGGACGAAGACGAAGACGGAGACGGGGATGGAGACGAAGACGAGAGACGAAGGAAGAAAAGAAGAGTAGCAGTAGTTTTCAGTCAGTTTCAGTGCTGAAGACCGTCATGCAAGAAGAGACTGCATCATGCACAGACGCACCAAGTCCGCCGCTGTAATGGAATAGCAAGCAGCAGCCGCGGCGCCAGAAGACAGAAGTTAAAAGGTATTTGAAGTCTGGTTTTTACATACCCGGGTGACTCGTGAGGACGGGAAGGAGACGGCCTCACATCAGTAGTCACCTGTGAGCTGGGATGAAGAGCTGACAGCCGAAGACTGGCAAGCGGGAGTCCGTGGTTCGAGTCCGCAACACTGGCCTTCTCCCGCCGCACCGCTCCGCTGGCCGACGCAGAACACACACGGCCGCTTAGAGAAGAGAAACACTGGGACGCCGCACCCAAGGTATCATCCGATGCACGATTTCGCTCGCAATAATTAAACGGGCCACCTCGCGCTGCGCGTCTTCAGTCAACTGGGCGAGACGGCGACACGAGGTTCACACCGCTACGCGTAATCAGACGCCGCTGCCGCCGCCGCCGCCGCTGCCGCAGCAGAAAACTTCACAAACAACACAGCTGCCGCTCTCCGAACCCGAACATCCCGTAAGATACAGTTGTACAAATCTTCAATAAAAGTTATCTTATGTAAAAATGATGTTTCATTCGACCTCATCCCCGAGCCAAGGGAGAACCCACCCTGCCCACATGTTGTTAAAAGAGAAAAGTTAATTTATTTAACATTTTCACCCTGACAGAATGCTTTAGAATGCTCATCCTGACAATTGACAGCATCAAAAGAGAAAACACAGTTACATTTGGGTGTCAGAAGCTGTTTTAGTTGTTACAATTCATCTCTTGGTCTCCCTCTGCGATTTTTACCCTCCACACTGCCCTCCAATACTACAATGGTGATCCCTTGCTGCCTCAAAATATGTCATACCAACCGATCCTTTCTTCTAGGCAAGTTGTGCCACAAGTTTCTCTTCTCTCCAGTTCTATTCAGTACCTCCTCATTAGTTATGTGATCTACTCCCATCTAATCTTCATCATTCTTCTGTAGCATCACATTTCGAAACCTTTTATTCTCTTCTCGTCCAAACTATTTATCGTCCACGTATCACTTCCATACATGGCTACACTCCATACAAATACTTTCAGAAACGACTTCCTGGCACTTAAATCTATACTCGATGTTAACAAATTTCTCATTTTCAGAAACGTTTTCCTTGCCATTGCCAGTTTATATTTTATCTCATCTCTACTCGGACCATCATCATTTATTTTGCTCCCCAAATAGCAAAATTCATTTACTACTTTAAGCGTCTCATTTCGTAATCCAATTCCCGCAGCATCACCCGATTTAATTCGACTACATTCCATTATCCTCGTTTTGCTTTTGTTGATGTTCATCATATATCCTCCTTTCAGGACACTGTCCATTCCGTTCAGATGCTCTTCCAGGTCCTTTGCTGTCTCTGACAGAATTACAATGTCGTCGGCGAGCGTCAAAGTTTTTATTTCTTCTCCATGGATTTTAATTCCTACTCGGAATTTTTCTTTTGTTTCCTTTACTGGTTGCTCAGTGTACGGATTGAATAACATCGGGGATAGGCTACAACCCTGTCTCACTCCCTTCCCAACCACTGCTTCCCTTTCATGCCCCTCGACTCTTATAACTGCCATCCGCTTTCTGAACAAATTGTAAATAGCTTTTCGCTCCCTGTATTTTACCCCTATCACCTTTAGAATTTGAAAGAGAGTATTCCAATCAACATTGTCAAAAGCTTTGTCTAAGTCTACAAATGCTAGAAACGTAGGTTTGCCTTTCCTTAGTCTATTTTTCTAAGATAAGTCGTAGGGTCAATAATGCCTCACGTGTTCCAACATTTCTACGGAATCCAAACTGATCTTCTCCGAGGTCGGCTTCTACCAGTTTTTCCATTCGTCTGTAAAGAATTCGTGTTAGTATTTTGCAGCCGTGGAGTATTAAACTGATAGTTCGGTAATTTTCACATCTGTCAAATAGTTATCAGTAGTTCTAATGGAATGTTCTCTACTCCCGGGGGCCTTGTTTCGACTTAGGTCTTTCAGTGCTCTGTCAAACTCTTCACGCAGTATCATATCTTCTATTTCATCTTCATCTACATTCTCTTCCATATTAAAATATTGCCCTCAAGAACGTCGCCCTTGTATAGACCCTCTAAATACTCTTTCCACCTTTCTGCTTTGCCTTCTTTGCTTAGAACTGGGTTTCTATCTGAGCTCTTGATATTCCTGCAAGTGGTTCTCTTTTCTCCAAAGGTATCTTTAATTTTCCTGTGGAAAATACCTATCTTACCCCTAGTGATATACGTCACTTCTTCCTTCCATTTGTCCTCTAGCCATCCCTGCTTAGCCATTTTGCACTTCCTGTCGATCTCATTTTTGAGATGTTTGTATTCCTTTTTGCCTGCTTCCTTTACTGCATTTTTGTATTTTCTCCTTTCATCAATTAAATTCAATATATATTCTGTTACCCAAGGATTTCTATTTGCCCTCGTCGTTTTACCTACTTATTCCTCTGCTGCCTTCACTATTTCATCTCTCACAGCTACCCATTCTTCTTCTACTGTATTTCTTTCTTCCATTCTTTTCAACCGTTTGCTAATGCTCTCCCTGAAACTCTCTAGAACCTTATCCAGGACCCATCTCCTCAAATTCCTACCTTTTTGCAGTTTCTTCAGTTTTAATCTACAGTTAATAATCAAATAGATTGTTGTCAGAGTCCTCATCTGCCCCTGGAAATCTCTTACAATTTAAAACCTGGTCCCTGAATCTCTGTCTTACTATTACATAATCTATCTGAGACCTTCCAGGTTTCTTCCATGCATACAGCCTTCTTTCATGATTCTTGAACAAAATGTTAGCTATGATTAAGTTATGATCTGTGCAAAAATCCACCAGGCAGCTTCCTCATTCATTCCTTACTCCATTCCATATTCACCTACTACGTTTCCTTCTCTTCCTCTTCCAACTATCGAGTTCCAGTCACCCATGATTATTAAATTTTCGTCTCCCTTCACTATCTGAATAATTTCTTTTATTTCATCACACATTTCATCAATCTCTTCGTCATCTGAGGAGCTAGTTGGCATATAAACTTGTACTACTGTGGTAGGCGTGGGCTTCGTATCTATCCGGGCCACAATAATGCGTTCACTATGCTGTTTGTAGTAGTTTATCCGCATTCATATTTTCCTATTCATTATTAAACCTACTCCTGCATTACCTCTATTTGATTTTGTATTTATAACCCTGTATTCACCTGACCAGAAGTCTTGTTCCTCCTGCCACTAATACACACTGTAGTGGCGTGGCAAGACAGCCAAGCCACTCGGTGGTAGCCGAAAGGCACGCGTTTAGCTCACGCAGGCTGGCGTGAGGTCTGGAACAAGGTAAAGTAATTATCCTATAAAGAAAAGAACGTAGTTCTTGGAATACTTAACTTTAATCCATAATTGTAGAACATCTCTCTTGACTGTACAGGCTTCAAGATAAATATCAAATGATATGCCGCCTTGCTAGGTCGTAGCAAATGACGTAGCTGAAGGCTATGCTAACTATCGTCTCGGCAAATGAGAGCGTATTTGTCAGTGAACCATTGCTAGTAACGTCGGCTGTACAACTGGGGCGAGAGCCAGGACGTCTCTCTAGACCTGCCGTGTGGCGGCGCTCGGTCTGCAATCACTGACAGTGGCGACACGCGGGTCCGAGGTATACTAACGGGCCGCGGCCGATTTAAAGGCTACCACCTAGCAAGTGTGGTGTCTGGCGGTGACACCACACACACTATATCTAACTTTAACCTATCTGCTACCTTTCTTAAATTTTCTAACCTACCTGCCCGATTAAGGGATCTGACATTGCACTTTCCGATCCGTAGAACGCCAGTTGTCTTTCTCCTGATAACGACGTCCTCCTCAGTAGTCCCCACCCGGAGATCCGAATGGGGGACTATTTTAGATCCTGAATATTTTACTCAAGAGGACGCCATCATCATTTAACCATACAGTAAAGCAGCGTGCCTTCGGGAAAATTACGGCTGTAGTTTCCCCTTGCTTTCAGCCGATCGCAGTACCAGTACAGCAAGGCCGTTTTGGTTAGTGTTGCAAGGTCATATTAGTCAATTATCCTGACTGTTGCCCCTGCAACTACTGAAAAGGCTGCTGCCCTCCTCAGGAACCACACGTTTGTCTGGCCTCTCAACAGATACCCCTCTATTGTGGATGCACGTACGGTATGGCTATGTGTATCGCTGAGGCACGCAAGCCTCCCCACCAACGGCAAGGTCCATGGTTCATGATGGGAACATACACTTTATTTGATTGCTGAAAATTATTTCCTCACATGCACTTTATTTGAGGAAATTATTTTCAATAATCATTTCAAAGGAATTTACTACACTGACGGCTGAAGGCCTTACTAAGAAATAATTCAAAATTATTTGTCGGCTATAGGCCACAAGCAACTTCAGAATACTCAACAGCTGAAGGCCTGAATGAGAAGCGAGGAAAACAGTTACACGTTAACAAATACTAAGATATTTTCTTCTTAAACAATCACAAAACTGTAACAAGCTATAGTAACGGCTGAAGGCCTTATTAAGAAGGAATTGCAAATTATTTGTCGGCTGAAGGCCACAAGCAATGTTACACACAATCAACGGCTGAAGAACTGATTAAGAACAATATTATTCGTCAGCTGAAGGCCGCAAGCAATTTGAGAGTACCCATCGACTGAAGGCCTGAATTACAAGTGAGGACGGAAATTACACATTAAAAATACTAAAACCTTTTTAAACAATCTTAAACTGTACCAAGCTGTAGTTATGGCTGAAGGCCTTATGAAGACAAAACTGAATGTTATTTGTTGGCTGAAAGCCACGAGCAATGCTACAAACAATTAATGGTTGAAGGCATGATTAAGAAAGAATTCAAAATTATTTGTCGGCTGAAGACCACAAGCAATTTGGGGAATACTCAACGGCTGAAGGCCTGAATTACAAACAAGGTAGGCAACAACACGTCAAAAATATTAAAACCTTTCTTAAACAATCTCAATAAACTACGAAAGGCTATAGTGACAGCTGAAGGCCTTATTAAGACAGGTTTGAATATTATTTCTCGGCTGATGGCCACAAGCAATGTTACAAACATTTAATGGCTGAGGGCCCGAATTACAAGTGAGGAAGGCATTAACACATTAAAACATTAAAGTAAATTTTAAACAACTATAGCAACTTGACGAAGTAAGATGGAGTGATCCACAGACAGTGCTCCACGGATCGACCTAAGCAAGGTCACTACAGCTGTGTAAGTGGTGGGAGTGGCAGCCAAGAGTAATGTTCACCTAAGGAGGGCAACTCAAACTAGAGACGGTTTAAACGCTGATCAATCCTCTTACCAATTCCACCTAACGCCAGCTAACCATACAAGGATGGAATAATTCAGGGGAGGGCGAAGTGACAGACAGCATTGCGTCTCCAGAATCCAGTGTTTGAAACACCGAAAGGCAGAAGGAACCACTATAGCCAAGCTAGACAAGGAAAACAATTATCCATACCCCCATCAAGGAAGCTGTCAAATTACACACCGTGCTGGACAGCATCGGCAAGACGAGGAAAAGTACACTGCCATAAATTACGCTAACCTCCAGGACAGGTAACTGAGGGGTTAGCAGCCACTAGGCAGTAAGATACCGCTGGTTGCACTTCACCAGTAACAACACCGAATTCAAACCAATATAAAGCAGTAGAAGGCGGCTAATAGCTTCCTCCAAGCTGACTGGCTCCACTTGTCGCGGTTGGTCTCACTGACCATGGGAGCAGCAACACGCAAACAACAGCGAGATCTCAAACGGTGGAGGTTTCACTACTGAATAAGGTTCACTCAACTTCAAACATGCTGGGATCGGTCGTCTGCTACACCCCCTCGATCCGACAGCGCCGGCACGCCGCCAGCGGTCCCGCCGGACCTCCTCGCTGCTCCGTCCGAAGCCGAACTGCCTGACATACAAGACGACACAGAAATACAAGCAGTCGCAGTAAAAATTGTACCACAGTACTGGCTGTCGATAACCGCCGCTTCTGCCACTCGCGGACAAACAATACTAGCAAAGTCAGTGGCGCCATTAACGCAAGAAGGAAACGAGACGCCACTACAGCTATTACAAGACGCCAAGTTATGAATGGCAAGAACTCGCGCAGCACAAGGCCCCATTGTGGCGATATTGGCCATAAATTGTTAATTACTGGCTTAAGCAACTTTGATAAAGTGCAACTGGTTCTGCCCCAATGCCTAGGAATGAGTATCTCGGAAACGGCGAAGATGGTCGGCTGTTCACGTTGAAGCATTTCCTTCTATTCCTATTATCTAACATCTGTAGTGATCTATTTTTAAATATGGATAAAATACCGCGAAATATATCTGATAAAATGTGCCATTACCGATAAACTTTGAACGGTTTTGTTATTCCAGTGAACGTTTGCACTGAGAGAATCTTTCAAGACTGTAAAATAAGGTAAAGTAGCTGCACTGAACAAAAAACTGTGGCGACTTCACTTGTCTTACACTCTCATTTTGTCCTATCTTGACTATAGCTTGTACGGAAGGGACGTAAATTGAACTGAGTGTAATTTTGCTGAGTTAATAATCATCTATTCCACCATAATTAGTCGAGCTTATTATTTCACGAGTACATCCATCCTGTCTCTATACCTTTTAATCGATTTACATTTTATGTTTTAAATGTGTTCCGATACAAAATGACAGAGATGCTGGTGGCGAGTTGTTCGTAAACGGACGGCCAAACACTGTATATGTTCTTTCCTTAACTGCTCTACAATGGAAAATCAGAAATCCCTCCCCCCTTAGATATTTTATCAGATGTCTGATTATCGCTTTCGGACAATGTGTCAGCCAGCCTGCTCACTGGCCTGATGCAATCCCAATTAAAAGAAAACTTATTGACGGTGGATCCTGATAAACCAATGCTTCAGTTAAGGCAAGAAAAGGTTTGATGAGCCGCACTGCATAGTACTATCTAAAGAGAAAGTACATCATCAGTGTGGGTTGCCTGCATGTCGCGACTGTTCAGTTACGAAATATCGTAAATCTTATTAGCTACTATTTAACGTCGCCCATTTGAAAAATTTTCCCGGTAAATATCTCATTGAGAGCCCGAAGCTAACGCCACAGAATACTACTGTCGGTGGCATCTGTGGAAAGTGCTTGAAGGACGATGAAACTACGAGTAGGTGACGTAGGAATTTGAGGTCGAATAACTACCCGGTCTCCTAACCAGAATAGACGGCGATCTGTGGCAGCTCAACGCTAGTGCTGGCAGAAATTAATTGCAGCACACCGTTAAGGGCACCAAGTTGAATATGGAGTCTGGAACAGACTATCCTTTCGTGTTCCTATTGTAGCTGCAGTGGTATGGGAGCACAGGGAATGGAGCATGGATCAATGTAAAGATGTCGCCTGATACGATGAACCCCGTTTCTCGTTACACAAAGGCATCCAAGTGAACGACTGCCCGATACATGCACCGCACCATGGGCGCAGGCCGGTGATGTCGGTATTCAGCTATGGCGAAATTCACTTGGGCTTCCACGAGTGCTGTGGTAGTAATCACCGGCAGCACGATCGATGTGTACTACAAGATCGTTGTTGCAGACCCCCAGGATCTCTTGACGTTTGATGTCTTCTCTGATGGCGATGGCATCTTCCATTAGGATAACTGACGGTGTCACAGGTCCAGAATCGCATTACATTAGTTCGAGGAGCATGATAGGGAATTCCCGTTGATCTCTTCGGCACTAAATTAGACTGATACGAAACCAGTAGCACGCATATGGGATGTTTCCGTGCATTAGATGCCAGACGGGTTGCCTAAAACCATCGTCCGGTAATTTACATGCCATACTTACAGAAAGATATTAGCGACTTAACTATCATGCCACGATGAACCGCTGGTGTATGGCTTTCAAGCAGTGGACCAACGCGCTGTTAGTCAGCTGGTCATAAAGTTTTGTCTACTCAAGATATGCCCCAATGCAGAACGCGTCCACCACGGAATACGCAATATGGCGACTGTAAAAACATTGATGTTCTAAATTTCTGACAGGGACCACTTGGATTCAGAAATGCAACATGTGAAGTATGTAACCTGAAAGAAAGACTATTCATGTAGAGGGTATATTAGTGCTGTCCACGAATGAAAACGTAGAGATGTTTAACAATCACGTGGTAATTCGCCTAATGGACTTCATCCTTTCTGCGGCGTTACATCCAGTTACATAGATATTACTTCGTAAGATAAGCTGAAGATCCTTCGCACTGTTGACAACAGTTCTATCTTAGAGTCCCTGATACAACACCCATCGACAGTGAGATGCACATACGTAGCCCAGTTATACCTTGTACTTTACGAATGTTGTACAGAACATCGAAAAATTTAGATTTGAAAAAAAATCTGCCGTTTCTAAGCACAACTTCACGAATAAACATAACATTACTCCTGACGAAATAAGGATATTGAGCTACGGATAAGTCTACTATGACTCCGTCATTAATATCAGGAAATGCAACCATAACTTTAACAGAGACAACATCCATAATTTGAGTAGTGCGCGGAAGTGTATTCTTGATGCTGGAAAACAACAAAGCATGTCGGCTAATCGTTTTCGTTCCAGCTGAAGTGGTGGTGCTGCAACGTCCGCTCCATCAGGGACACCGTCACGATATTAGGAAACACAGCATTTAGAAAGCTACGCCAGAAAATAAGTACCGCTTGCGTATATCTCCCGCGTTTCTGACCGCACAATGGTAGCGCATGCACAGTTGCATCCTTCACTTCGAGAACGAAATAACGTGGTCACTTTGTTTGACTACATTAACCTCGGAAATCATTCTTTGTCTGTAACCATGTTTAAAACAATCGATAGGCCCATCAGCTGCGAAATAAGGACCGTTATCAAGACTTCTGTCATAAGAAGTCACCCGCATTCCTTCAACGGTCTTGTCAAAGAGAGCGAAGGAGCGGACAGAGATTGAGGCCAACGTCTTGCTCTTGTGCTCTTGTCTAGGGAATCTGGCCCTTTAGGTGGAAGAATCAGCAATGGTCAAGGGCATGAGGATGCAGAAGGCAAAGGGATCCACTGCATTAAAGACACAAAAACGTGTATCCACAGGGCATGTGGCCTGCAATCAAAAAGTGCTCACTCCGTTGACAAAAGATTCCGGAGTAGTTCCCCATTCGGATCTCGGGAGGGGACTGCCAGGAGGTGGGTGACCATGATAAAAAGACTGAATAGCCAACTAAAGAATAATGTTCTACGAGTCGAGGCATGGACTGTCAGAAGCATGGAAGTGGTAGAAAATCTGAGGAAAGGAAATGCAAATGCTCAATCCAGATATAGTGGGGGTCAGTGAAGTGGAAGGGAAAGACGGTAGGTCAGATGAGTATAGGGTAATATCAAAGAAGCAGTAAATGGTATAACGGGAGTAGGATTGTTATGAATAGGAAGTTAGGGCAGGGAATGAGCTACTGTGAACAGTTCAGTGATTTATTATCATCAGAATTGACATTAAACCAACACTGACAACGATGGTTCAGGTATACATTTCGACGTGAAAATGAAGATATAGAGGAAGTGTAAGAGGATATTGAACGGGTAATGGAGTGAGTAATGCGGGTGTAGGGGAAGGACTAGAAAAAAAGGGCTATAGAAGAAAGGGTTACGGGAGAATATGGGATCGCTACTAGGAATGTGAGAGGAGAAAGACTTCAGTTTTGTAATAGATTTCAGCAAGTAATAGCAAACATACTGTTCAAGAAACACAAGAGGAGGAGGCATGCTTGGAAAAGACCAGGAGATACGGGAAGATTTCAGTAAGATTATATCATGGTGAGGTAGAGATTCCGAAATCAAATACTGAATTGCAAGACATACCCTCTAGCAGATACGAAGCCAGATTACAGTTTAGCAATAGTGAAGAGTAGGCTGAAGTTCAAGAGTAAGCAGGAAGAATCAAGGCGCAAGGAAGCGGAATACGGAAGTGATAACGCTAGAAGAGATACGCTTCAATTTCTTTAATTCTATAGATACTGCAACAAAGAATAGATCAATAGGCAGTACCTTTGAAAACGAATGTACATCCCTAAACAGAGAAAACAAATAAGTTGTAAAGGATCATAGGTACAAATAGGGTAACTGCGAAGAAACCTTGGGTAACAGAAGAAATTATTCAGTTGATCGATGGAAGAAAGAAGAACTAAAAGTTCAGGGAATTTCACGAATAGAGGCGCTGCGAAATGAAATAAGTAGGAAGTGGACGGAAAGGAGGATGAAATGGCTGTATGAAAAATGTGAAGAAATCTAAAAAGAAATGAAATTGAAACAAATGAGCCCTCGCTCACTATTATTTTTAGTCTTATTGACCAGATTTCAACACTTCTGCCTTATTTGTTCTTAAGTATTTCAAAGCTCTCTTAAATTCTGATTCTAATACTGGACCTCCCTCTCTTCTATATCGACTCCTGTTTCTCCTTCTGTCACTTCGTCAGACATGTCTTCTCCTTCACACAAGGCTTCAGTGTACTCTTCCCATCTATCGGCTCTTTTCTCTAAATGTAACAGTTGAATTCCCGTTGCACTCAAAATGTTTACACGCTTGCCTTTAATTCCACCAAAGGTTGTTTCGGCTTTTCTATATGCTGAGTCAGTCCTTCCAACTACCGTTTCTTTTTCGCAAAGTTTTAAACATGGCTGCTTGCTCCAGTGACGGTTTATAAATTTAAACTGAAAAAAATAAGACCTCGGTCATTATTATTTTTAGTCTTTAGACCAGATTTCAACACTTCTAAGAGTGCTTTCATCAGAATTAAAACAATTAAAATTTCCAGTGACGTAGTTAAAAATTTATAGGAAAAGACGTTTTTTATATAAGAAGTGTAAGTACTGACTAACAATAAAAGACAGAGGCAGTACTTAAATGTCATATATAAAGTAATTAACAGTCTAGAAGGGCTTTAGTCACAAAATACATAAAAATGAATGCGTGAAGGCGAGTCACTATGGACTGCTAGTATCTGTACAGCCACAGGTTGCAACGGAATGAGGCGCCTGCGTTAACAAGTGGGGACAGGTGAACATGACATTGCATCGAGAGTGTTATCTAGTGGCCGCAGGTACAACTTGGCTACTTAACATTCAAGTGTAGACAGACAGAAATTATAATGAACATTATTCTTTGCATAATGTAAAAAGCAATATTTTTTTTAACAGCGACAGGTAAAATAACATTTTGTCGGCATCAGGGATAGAAATACAGTTTGAAGCATAAAAACATCATTATAGAAAATACAGGAAGGGCTGAATGACACAGCGTGTAAAAAGTGATATAACATGAGATAGAGCCAATAAATGAAAAATTATGAGTTAACTTAGATGGGAAAAAACATATTGGTAAACTGCACTGTGAGACCCGAAATTAAATGTCAAGTACCGGCTTTATACCGTTGAAGAAACTTTTATTGCGCAATAGGAGCTCTTCATTGAGAATGAGACTATCATTTAGAGAAAGATGTTTAAAAGTCTCTAATTCTTCCAGAATATCTAATTTACGTCCTTTCTTCTCGGTGTGCAAAATGTTGATATCGCAAACAGCTTTAGGCGCGTGACCTGTAATCAGAAGATGGTCGGCTAGTGCGACCACGCGCAAACTGTTCCACAGTCCTACTCTTTCCGCCGAGTCCGCGTCGGTCGCGCCGTGTCTTCCCCCTAACCCCTGTCCTCTCTCGAAACGATGCTCTTCTCCCGCTTCCATCCAGTCTCCCCATTCACGAGCGCTGTGATTGGGTAGAGCGCTCGCGCCGTGTCTTCAAGCTAACGCACCCACACAAACATAATGAAACACATTCGGAATACTGGATTTACATTTAAATAACTTGAAATTAAATAAATATTCCTACGGCTGCACTATACACACGCTCTAACACACATTATTAGATACAAAAATAAATTAAATAAATATATACGTATCACAGCGAATAGAACAAAAGGTAGGCCAGTAGCCTAATGTCTCTGTGCTTTCTAAAACACTGTAAATATTTAACCAGATTCTTCGTGAATAGTGTATATCGGATGTAAACAAAGACATAGAGGAATAAATATATTTATAAGCATGCTGCTGCCGTTTTTTCGTGTAACTGTGGAGTACTTATGGCCTGACACAATCAATAGTAACCGGCCAATTTGATCTCCAATAACTCATGTATTACTCAAGTTACATGCCTGTAATTCATGCCAATTTAGGTTTACACTAATAGCTTTCTAAAGACATGGCGATTGACAAAATCGGATGAAGCGTTTATATTTTGGAAATTCGTTGCTGGGTGTTACTTGTATAATTTGCCGTCAGATACTAAACTTTAAACTAATAAAGATATTGCAAATCTGATTACACCATCAGAATCGTCGTGCAAATAATAGTAATCTACATGTTTCTTTTTGAGGTATCATCATTCATCTGGCTACTATTAATTTCTATACGAACTGTGAAATGTCTGCCATTAAGGCTTCACAAAGTTCGCCATAGTTGGCACTCCCGGCATGTCTCCATCATTGACACAGCGTCACCATGGAATTCCCAGCCATGTGACTGGACCGGCCGTTGTGCGGCATCACGCGGTTGCTAAGCTAACGTCCAGCACCTCGTGGTCGCTGCCGGGCCGCGGCTTTGACGAGCGTCCTGTGCGGCCGCCCCAACTCCGAACATATTCCCAAGGCGCCACAGCTCGCCCGTTACCTCAGGGAATGTATGTCTGGTGATGTACTCTCTGAATTTCGGGAAATCATCATCCATACGATTCTGAAGACTACAGGAGCTAATATGTGCGACAATTATCGCACAATCTGCTTAACAGGTCACACATCCAAGTTTCTGAAAAGAATGAAATACAGAAGAATGGAAAAAGAAAATTGAGGATGTTTTAGATGACGATCAGTTTGGCTTCAGGAAAGGTAAAGGCATCATAAAGGCAGTTCTGACGTTGCGGTTGGTAACGGATGCAAAACCAAAGAAAAAGCGAGACTTGTCGAACTGGAAAAAGCGCTCGACAGTGTCAAATGGTGCAAAATGTTCGAAACTCTGAGAAAAATTGAGGTAAGGTGTAAGGACAAATGAGTTATATACAACATGTAAAAGAGCCAAGAGGGTATAAAAAGAGTGGCAGATCAAGACCTACGTGCTCGAATTAAGAAGGTGTAAGACAAGGCTGTAGTTTTTTCGCCCCTACTGTTTAAAGCCGTACATCGAAGAAGCAGACTAGCACTGGCAAAAAGAGAATTCCCGGCCAATAGAATTATACTAGTATCCGACGTAGGCCTTAATTTGAGGAAGAAATTTCTGAGAATGTACGTTTGGAGCACTGCATTGTATGATAGTGAGCTGTAGACCATGGAAAACCAGAGCAGAAGAGCATAGAAACAGTTGAGATGTGGTGCTACAGAAGAATACTGAAAATTAGATGGACTGATAAGTTAAGGAATGAGGAAACGTTCTGGAAGAGCGTCAGTGAACTTATTATACAAGGAACCGACAGCGATGTGGAGCCATACCGACTCCAGTGCTGTAACCAGCTGCGCTAAGTTTCTGCGTTGAGGATCGATAGCACGAGTAGCCCGATCGAGATGGTGCCACAGACTTTCGATTGAGTGTAAACCCTGAGAGTTTGGCGGCCAGGTGAGTACGGTAAACTCACACTGGTGCTCTTCGAACCATGCACGTACGCTGCGAGCTATGCGACACGCTGCATTGTCCTGCTGGTAGATGCCGTGGTGCCGAAGACAAACAAAGTACATGAAGAGGTTAACGTGGTCCTCAAGGATAGATGTGTACTTCCGTTGATCTGTTCTGACTGCCAGAAACATAACGCTCCATCTTCCGGCCTCGACCTCTCCGACGATTGTTGCAGGATGTTCCTTTTCAAAAGTTTAACGGCATACAAGCTGTCATATGTCCGACGGAGCATAGAAAGTGATTCATCTGAAAGTCTGGACGTCCATTTGCTGTAATGGCGTGCAAATTCCAGCCTTCGTCTCCCATGAACAGCAGTCACCATGGGTGTATGAACGAGGCGCCAGGTGCGCATTCACTAAATGATCGTTCAGGAGATACTGATGGTAGCCCCTTGGTTTATTGGGCAGTCAGTTGCTCAACAGCTGCATTTCTATTATCCCGTAGACATACCCTTAAAAGTTGTTCACCACTGTCATCTATAGCACATGGTGTACCATATTTGCCTCGGCGCCGGTTTCGGATAGCGCCATATTGCCATGCGTGGCATACTTTAACCCCATCGGCATGCGTGCCATTCACAAGGAGCCGTTTCGGAAAGGCTCCCGCCCTTGGCCCGAAATCCAGTGAGCGTGCCCTTTTGGACATCAGGTGAATCGCTTTCCGTATTACGACAACGACTGTACCGTTGTCCGATCCCCCACCCTCTTCTCCTCCCTCGACAGAGTTTATATACCGTCCACTGCTAATTGTGCAACCTGCTGTCTCCGGGTGGTTATTGCACGTCGATGTGGAACATTAATATGACAGTATCATGTAAAATACAGATTAGAACAAATTGCTAAACTTTTTTAATACCGGTACCCACACTATACTTACTTTCTGGATGAGCTTTGTAAAATGCCTTGTGAATAATAATCGCGGCTTTGTACAATGCCATATGAATAATAATCGCAGGGAACATATTGTCTATAAGAGTCTGCTACAGTAGCAGCTACGACCCGCAGTAGCTACACTAGCGAAACATTCCTAGAAAAAAAAAAACACTATTAAATGTGAGAGTTGTTCACCCTCTTGTCTCGGAAGACAGTGCGCCGCTGTATGAGATGGTCCCTCCCAGCCCTTTTTTACTCCCAGTTGAAAGGTTCCCCCCTCGCTCTGCACACGGAGTTGCCTTAACATTGGGTAAGACCCTTTCGCAGCTTTCACTAGAGTTCAGCCCCTGCGGTCCGCGATAAAAATTACGGGACGCGCTGCTCTGTAGACTTTCTCCGACTTGTTTGTTGGCGGACCCAGGTTATTTCTAAGCATTCTTACACATATACTGTCATGCTAAATAAGTGTCGGCAGCTTCTCTTTGGCCCGTTAGAAAGGTTTAAAGTAGTTCTGGTCGAACTAAAACATTTTCTGTGAGGTACCGCTTGCCGGCAGGACTTTTCACAAATTTCTCTGTAAGGGGGGACGGAAAATACCAGCCAACGCGGGAAATCACAGCCCCATGAGCCATCCATTTATGTTCGAGCTACAACCCATTTAAGAGGATTAGGGGAAGACCCGTCATCAGCTTGTGGCTGGAAAACGCCTCCAGCCGTATATAATGGCTCTGGCTGACACAACAGCCACACGACGAGCACACACATACCTGGAAATGAGATGTTACACCAGGGCTGTTCACACTGTCCCTTGCTCTCGCAGCGTGTCGCAGCATTACAGTAGGAGCGTTGCAGTGGTTCACACTACTAGTATTTGGTTTATTTACTTTCTGATTAAAGGAACAATGTGTGAACTAGTAGTGATGTGTAGCGGGCTGCCGAAAGTATTGTTACCAAGGCAATGTGGTAGGTAGTAGTTGAAGCGCACATCGTGACTCATTTGCTTTTATTCAATAACCATCAGTGTGAGGAACGATTAGTACCCGCTGGCTTCCCACTGATTTCGTGAGCTATACTCACTGCAGTAATATTAAAAGCTGGTTAAAATGTGTTATATCAACAACCAATAATCAAATAACTATTATTCATTTTTTCGACACTGACTTATATTTTCCTCAGACTTCGAGTCGTAAGTCACGCGTAAAAGGAGCCGCCGGTACTCATGTTTAGGTCAAGGAAGCCGTGGACTGCATAAGTTCGAAAACGACTCTGTTACACAATGACGTCAGATGCCATGTCTATTTATTTCCTATAGATACCATATTTCTGCACTAATTATTGTCAAACCGTTCTCTGTCACTTTATTTACTGTTTAATCAAACATATTTCTACTCATTTCGAACATATTTACTAATCATCATCTTTGCATACAGAATAATTGGTATATGATGACCAAATTTATTAAATTAACTGAAACTAACAAGCAAATTTTTATATATGTTAATTAAATTTTCTCGTTAAGCTGTTTTTTTGTATGCTGTCATGCCAGATGATGAACAGTACTTGCTGAAACCGTATCGCTGTTCGTTGACGTAATATAAGTAATAAAAGACTGGTAGCAGTAAAACGAAAATAATTATTTCACACAGTCACGGTATTTACCACTGGCTAGTAGAGGCATAAGTAATACACAGAGTGATTCTTTTATCTCGATCACACCAAATAATTTTTTATCCTAAAGGAAAGTAACAGATGAATCGAAAATTTGTTGGTGTCAGTATACATCAACCAGCACGAGCGTCTTCGTTGTAACATTAAGAACAGCAGTACGTTTTTTTAAGTGGTACTTTTTTATTCGTTAGCTCATGGTCTATATGGTTTAGGGGAGGTCCAACGCCTGAAGTTTTTTTTCCGTAGGCAAAGGTGGCGGTGGAAATTTTCCTTCTTTTTTTCAATCCCTTTTATACTCCCCACGGAAAAGAAAGGGGGTACTGTCTTTCACTGGTAAGCAAATGTCCTCAGCTACGGGCTCGGAAGCCGCCACCGCTTAAATTTTGAATGAAAGTAATCAGGGACAAGAAATGTGAGACGAGAAAGGCTAATTGAGTACTCTAATAGATTTCCTTTTGTGGTTCTTGAACAGAGTATTCGCTATTACTAGCTGACATACTTGGAAAAGGCCAGGTGATACGTGAAGATTTCAGCAGGATCACATCATGGTCAGACAGAGATTCCGAAATGAGATACTGGATTGTAAGGTGTACCCAGGAGCAGGTATCGACTCAGAACACAATATAGTAGTGATGAAGAGCAGACTCAAGTTTAAGAGATTAGTCGGGAAGACTTAATACGCAAAGAAGTGTGCTGCAGTACTGGAGATTAAGAGATACGCTTAAAGTTCTCTGACGCTATAGATACTATGATAAGGTATAGCTCAGCAGGCAGTTCAGATGTAGAGGATGGACATCTCAAAAAAGGATAATCATTGCAATGGTAAACAAAAACATAGGTACAAAGAAGGTAACTGCATAGAAACAAAGCGAAAGAGAAGAAATTCTTCAGCTGGTCGATGATAGGACGTACAAAAAGTTTCAGGGAAATTAGGAAGACAGAAACACAAGGAATGAAATAAAGAAGAAGGGCGGGGAGCTAAGGCAAAACGGCTGCATGAAAAATTTGAAGAAAAGGAAAACGAAACGATTGTCGGAAGGACTGACGTTCTATAAAGAAAGTTCTAAACACCTTTCGTGAAATGGAAAGCAAGGATGGTAACATTTAAGTATGCCGTGGGAATTGCGCATCTGAATGCAGAGGAGAGAGCGGACAAGTGGAAAGAGTACTTCGAAGGCCTGTGTGAGGGTAACGTGATAGAAGAAGGAACAGTAGATATAGAAGAGATAGGGGATATAGTATTTAAGTCAGAATTTAATAGAGCTTTGGAAGGCTTAAGGTCGAATAATTCAGATGGCATTGATAACAGTCCTTCAGAATTTCGAAAGTCATTGGAGCAAGCGGCAACAAAACGATTATTTACGATGGTGTGTAGAATGTATGAGTCTGGGTATGTACCGTCAGACATTCGGAAAAACATCATCCACGTAATCCTGAAGATAGAAAGAGCCAACAAGCGCGAGAATTATCGCACAAACAGCTTAACAGTTCCTGCACCCAAGTTGCTGACAAGAACCATGTTCAGAAGAATGGAAAGAAAGTTGAGGCTGAGGATCAGTTTGATTTTAGGAAAGGAAGGGCACTAGAGAGACAATTCTGACGTTGCGGTTGATAACGGAAGCAAAACTAAAGAAAAACGAAGGCACGTTCATGGCATTTGTCGAACTGGAAAAAAACGTTGGACAATGTCAAATGGTGCAAGTTGTTCGAATTTCTGAAAAACATACTGTTAATCTATAGGGAGAGGCGGGTAATATACATTTACAAGAGCCAAGATGGTATAATACGAGTGGAAGACCAAGAACGAAGTGCTAGGGTAAAACAGGGTGTAAGACAGGGCTGTAGTCTTTCACCACTACTGTTCCAAGACGGAATGACAGAAAGAAAAGAGAGGCTCAGGAATGGAATTAAAATTCTGGTGAAAGGATATCAATCAGACGATTCGCAGATAACATTGCTGCCATCACTGAAAGTGAAGAAGATGTACATGATCTCCTGAGTGGAACGAATAGTGTAATGAAAACAGAATATGGACTGATAGTAAATAGAAGAAAGACGGAAGTAATGAGAAGTAGCAGAAATGAGAACTGCAAGAAACTTCAGGATTGATGGTTGGGAAGTAGTTGAAGTTAAGGAATTCTGCTACCTACGCAGCGAAATAACCCATGATGTAAGGAGCAAGGAGGACATAAAAAGCAGGCTAGCACACTCAGAGAGCATTCTTTCGCTATAGAAGTCTACTGGTATTAAACATACGTCCTAATTAGAGGAAGAAATTTCTGAGAGTGTACGTTCGGAGCTGTGGGAAAACAAGACTGAAGTGCATCTAAGCCTTTGGGATGCACTGCTACAGGAGAATGAAGAAAATGTGATAGACTGACAAGTTAAGGTATGAGGAGGTTGGAGTGCATAAGAACAAAAAAATGCTCTTATCGTAGTACAAAAAAAGGCGTATATATCCCGGGCAGAGTTAGAGATATAAAAGAAGGGAAATGGCTTTCCGACATACCTGGCAGCAGCAGAGACTTTACAATCAAAACATCTTGACATATTCTTTCTTTTTCACTCGTTGGTAGTAGTACACTTGGCATGTAAATTAACGCATCGTGTCAAGTAAAGTTATAAGATACATTAATTCATGTCGCATAAAATGACACATGCCACCATGTCATCATCCATGTCTTTTTCCACGTCGTGCAATATGACACAACGTCGCATCAAAGTTTAGGATGCGTATATTCCCACTGTGGGGTGCTACCCATTACACATGCTTTCCCACTCTCGTATACATCCTATTTTAGATACATCCCACTCTCCAGAAGGACATAAATTTTTGTCTGTTCGTCCTTACTCCCCTCATTATAGATGTGACAGAGGGCTCACTGCGCTGTGGAAGTAGGGCTAACGCTTTAAGAAGTGAATAACTCCAGATGCTTTGATTTAAATGTCTCTGAAGCTGCCAGATAAGTCGAAAAGCTAACTTCCTTTTTTGACGTCCCTAACACTGCCCGAAATATATTTCCCTTTTTTGTGCTACGATTGGAGCATTTTTCGTTCTGGCTTCCAACTTCTATTCTACTATAATTTTGATACTAGACTGCCATAGCTTGGCACTGACGTACATTTTTGTCGACTTGGGCGACGACTGATCCGGAAGAGGATTTTTTATCGTCTTGCGAACTATGTTGCTTTTATAGAGGCAGTGGATAAAGCTTTCACTAAACAACAGGACGATCACTAATTATATATATTTGTCTACCCTCTTAACAAATTTGAGTCGATTTGCACAAGTTTGGAACTTAGAAGTGGTGAGAGTAAGATAAACATAAAATCAGAATGATGCTACAGTTCTGAAAGCCTGTTTTCAATTTTATCGTAAGAATGCATTTCTTATTTATTTGATTCTTTCTAAACCGTTTCCGCGCATTCAGTTCAAAAACGAAATTTTCGTACTATATTTAGCTCGACTGAAAACCATCGTACCTCGTCACTGGATGAAGATTATTGGATGAAAACAAATTTTTCGTTTTGACTTTATAAATTTATCTGCCTTCGTACAAAGTTGGGCAAGTTTGAATTATAGAAATGGCGCGCTTGGAAAACCACCAAGCAAAACTTGTTTTACACGTAAAATTTAAAACAACCGAGATTTTTTTAAAACGGTTAAAACTCAGCCTAGACCAAGGTTCGATACATCGGTGAGCCATATTTGAAGCATCAATCTGTCTTCTGTCCGAAGTTATTTAAAGTTGACTGTTTTTGCACGGAAAATACAGACAGCACACATAAAAATGGTGCCGTTGGTTCAGCATTAATTTCAGCCTAATTAAAATCTTTTGCCGGCCGCGGTGGTCTAGCGGTTCTAGGCGCGCAATCCGGAACCGCGCGACTGCTACGGTCGCAGGTTCGAATCCTGCCTCGGGCATGGATGTGTGTGATGACTTTGGTTGGTTAGGTTTAAGTAGTTCTAAGTTCTAGGGGACTGATGACCACAGATGTTAAGTCCCATAGTGCTCAGAGCCATTTGAACCATTTTTAAAATCTTTTGAAAAGGAAAATAATCAATCCGTATAATCTACCTGTGCACCATATCCGCTTTGTCGTTCAAACATCACTTAATATGCCATAACATGGCTCCGGTAAGACAGATATTCATATGACTTTAAGAATGACCACTGGTGCGGGCTAAACATGAAACATTTCACTCCGTGCTCCTAAACCAAATGGGAAACGAGATTCCGCGCTCGGGCCCTTCAGACATATGTTGACAGAAGAAAAATCGCAACACAAAGGAATAATTAACGTAGACTTATGAAATTTGTCAAAGGAACATATTTAAGTAATTAACATACCAAGATCGCAGGCTAATGTAAGCGTGGGGTAAGCCACCGCAAACGTGAAATGCTAGTACATTCATAACTGATGTAACCAACAGAATGTTGAACGCAAACATACAAACGTGCGTGCATTGCGATGGAGTGATGCGGGACGTCAGTTTCTGACATGGAGTTCCATGTCTGTTGCACTAGGACGGTGAATACAGGGACGGTTAATGCTGTTTGTGGAAGACGCTGGAGTTGTCGTCTGATGATGTCCTATATGTACTCGATTGGAGCCATATGTAGTGATCGAGAAGGCCAAGACAACATGTCACACGTTGGGTTACAATAGTTGGAAAACACCCCTTCATGAATGGCAGGAATACAGGAAGGAGTAATGAACATATTTGGAGTGAGAGTGCGAGGGATAAGCATGAGAATGCTCCTGTTACCATAAGAAATCGCGTTCGAGACCGTAACTCCAATTGTAGGTCCAGCGTGTCTAACACGCAGACTGGTTGGCTGTAGGCTCTCAACTGGCCTCCTAATCAAAACACGGCCGTCAATGGCACCGTGTCAGCACCAGCTTTCATCAGAAAACACAACAGACCTCAACCCTAACCTCCAGTGAGCTCTCGCTTGACACTACTGAAGTGGCAAATGACTGTGGTTGGGGTCAGGGGAATGCATGCTACAAGGCACCTGGCTCGGAGCTGTCGTTGGTATAATCAATTTGTAACAGTTCATTGTGTCACTGTAGTGCCAACTGTTGCTCAAATTGCAGCTGCAGATGCAGTCTGATGTGCCAGACCCATACGCTGAACACTATTGTTTACCCTCTCGCTACTGCCATGTGGCTGTTCACAGCCCGGTCTTCTTTGCCAGAAATCATGTACAGTGGCTACATTTCTGCCAAGTCTTTCTGCAGTATCCCAGAAGGAACATCCAGTTTCTCGTAGCCATATTACACGACTTCGTTCAATCTCAGTGAGATGTTGATAAGGGCGTGACATTCTTGACTATCATCAAATCATCAAATTCAATCTGATAGGAAGCCAACGCTCGCGACCGTTACAGCGTGTTTTTAAAACAAACCTGATTTGCATCCTCATAGTGGCGCTAATAGCGACTGACACGAAATTTGAATAGACATCGTCTTTGGGATGTAGAGACATGCCTAAGAACTTTCGTTTCTGTCGCACAGCCCCTTCTCAGTCAGTGTATTTGTTATAGATCTTGCACGCTGTAACGATGAGCTGTTATTTAAAATGACGTGCTGATTCATATCATCGTAATGCATACAGTTACAAAAAATCCTATCGTGGAGGTTGTCCCACTGGTAGCAATACTACACTTGTTTAATAGATTTTGATTTTGGAGAGAAAATTACTTGGATTGATGAAGATAAATGAGACATCATATAGATTCTTCTGCTATAATGTACAACTGTTCTTACACAGAGTCTCAGAAGTGTGAAAATAGTGTATAAGAACTGCCCAGCAGCTAGACTGGAAAATAGATGTGGTGAGAGGTGACGCGAGCTCCCTGGTCAGCAGCGGCTGGAGGGCAGCGAGGGCAGCCAATCGCGCAGACGGCGAGGTCCCGGCGGGCGCTCTGTCCATGAATAACAGATGAGCCGAGTGCGGATACAAGTCTTCTGTATGGATATCATCTGCGGAACTGCCTCAGCTGCCACTCTGCCGATAAATGGCGTATCTCTGACCCAGCAGCGATGCTGCTGATCCACACACCTCGAACAGCTTTGTGCTCTGGCCATTCCACGCGGTTTGATTGCGGGTCGCTTGCTGTTCTTGTTGTTCACCAGCGCTCTAGCTGTTTATTTAATTATCAAGCCATAGTCATCGTCTTTCTCATGTTCCGTCAAACTAAATAAAACAATATGTATTTACATTTAGTTTTTCTGAAATGATAAAAATTACCACTTTGCCAACTACTGATATCTGGATTACGATTTCTTGACTAGGTTTTGTTACGTAACAATTTATAAACATCCAATTTCCGTCCTGCAAAAGACAATCTATTGGCATAATTAGCAGCACCGCACAATGTCGGATAATTTAATACCCGTTGTATATTTGTTGCATCCATTATCACCCCTTCATGAATGGCAAGAATACAGGCCGGAGTGACGAACGTATTTGCAATGACGGTGCGAGGGATAAGCATGAGAGTGCTCCTGTTGTCGTAAGAATTCGCGTCCGAGACCATAACTCCAAATGTAGGTTAAGCAACCAGAGCTGGTTTGAATCGCACTTAACAAACAGAATGCAAAAGGTTATGCTGGATATTTCGGTGTCGAGAACGTACAGCTAAGTGGCTGAGTGATTAAACCAAATCCTGTAGAAAATAAAACAACGGACGAGTAGGCATTCTTGTCGTGCCCTTGCTGTCGGAACCAAGAAAAGAAAAGCATTCCGCTCCCGAATTTTATATGATTGAGCGTTGCAAATGTACTGTTACTATCCCAATTAACAGAACTGTGGACTTGTATGCGGTCACAAGTAGAGTCTCAGAAAGAGAAAGGCGGGCAATATACAAAATGTACAAGAAACAATAAGGAACAACAAGACTAGATGTCAAAGAATTGAAGGGGACACCGAATTAGTGTACAAGACTGCATAAATAACAATTAAAGTAAATGACAATGTGAGCGATAATTCACAAGTTTAAAGTACTTTTAAGGCACTCTCTAAGTGCAGCAGCAAATATAGGATTAAATGGCACTGTTAAAGAAGAAAAAGAACAGATTAAGTATGTCATTCCAAAAAACATTGAGCAACCAGAAGTAGCACCAACACCCTCCACTGAAATTAATACAATTAAAAACTGTAAAAAAATGGCTCAAATGGTTCAATTGGCCCTGAGCACTATGGGACTCAATATCGGAGGTCATCAGTCCCCTAGAACTTAGAACTACTAAAACCTAACTAATGTAAGGACATCACACTCATCCATGCCCGAGGCAGGATTCGAACCTGCAACCATAGCGGTCACGCGGTTCCAGAGTGAAGCGCCTAGAATCGCTCGGCCACACCGGCCTGTAAAAAATGAAAGTTCATTCAGAGTTGATAGAATTTCAAATAGAATTCTGAATATTTTGTCCAAGTCAGTAAATAATGTCGTTAGTGATATATGCAGTGTGCCACTGGCACACGGAATTTTTCCAGGTAGAATAAACTATGCAATTGTTAAAAGATCTCCTTAAGATGTGTGAAAAGGAAGACTTAGAATTTTATTGTCCAGTTGCCTTAGTTCTATCTTTTTCCAAACTATTCAAAAAAGTAATGGAGTCAAGAGTACTCACACACTTAATGGAAATAATTCGTGTAGCATATCACAGTTTGGATTCCAGAAGGATTGCTTGGTTGTGAATCCTTGGATACATTCACTCATCAAATAGCACTACGCGTTATTAATAACATATCGCCAGTTGGTAATTTTTGTCATCCTTACAAGGGTTTTGTTTGTGTAGATCATGTTACTCTCTTAGAAAACACAGATTTTATGAAACTGTTGCCTTTACTCAGAGCTGGTTTGAATCGCACTTAACAAACAGAATGCAAATGTTTGTGCTGAATATTTCGATGTCGCGGACGTAAAAAAAAAATTATCGACCTGGGAGGGGGAGTCATAAAGGTAGCCCCATACGCAGGGTTCAATTATGGATCCACTACTGTTCCTTACATATGTGAATTACTTTCCACTTAAGTTCACGAAGCCAAATTGGTGCTTTTTGCTGGTGATGTCAGTGTTATACATCCTATTAGAGAGAAAGGAACAGAAGAGTTGATAAATGACAGTCCAAAGGATTATTAAGTGGTTCTCTGAAAACAGACTCTCCTTAAATTCTGAAAAAACACACTTCATTAACTTTTGTACAACAAATATAGTAGTACCAAGTACTGATGTAGCACCTGAGCATGGGTCAGTCAGTAAATAGGACAGAATGCTCCAAGTTTCACTGTGCACATATTGACGAAAACTTGAAACGTAAGAGGCATATTACCGTGTTTCCAAAACAACTAAATTCAGCTACTTTTTCTCTTTGTGTAATTGCTAATCCTGAAATAAATACATCAACTTCTTGACATTTTTTGCTTATTTTCATTCAACAATGACTTAAGCGATAACTTTCGGGGTAAACCATCACTGAAAAAGAAAGAATTGATTGCACAAACGCGAGCAGTAATAATACTACGTGGCCGGCCAGAGTGGCCGAGCGGTTCTAGGCGCTACAGTCTGGAACCCAGCGACCGCTAAGGTCGCAGGTTCGAATCCTGCCTCGGGCATGGATGTGTGTGATGTCCATAGGTTAGTTAGGTTTAAGTAGTTCTAAGTTCTAGGGGACTGGTGACCCCAGAAGTTAAGCCTCATAGTGCTCAGAGCCATTTGAACCAATAATAGTACATGGGGTTCACATATGGACGTCTTGTATGTACCTCTGCAAAGAGCTACGCATTTTAACTGCACCGTCACAATGCATACACACTGAGGTGAGAGGAGCCATAGGAAACACTATTAAACAGGAAGTCACAATATTGTGTCTCGCCGGTGTAAATAAACACCCAGGCAATCCTGGGTTTCTCAGGTAGTCCAAAATAAAACAATAAATAGGGAATCCATATGAATTCAAAAGAAAATTTTAAACATACCTCATTATCTAATCTGTCGACAAGTTATCTGAACATCTAGATTCAAGGATTGAAATGTTTCGTTAGCTACATGTCAAGCAGCAGTGCAAAAGTTGACGAAGTGTCTCCGGAGAAGATCTACAATCACTGGCTGTAAAACAGGTGTTTTAAATGACCACTTTTCGTTCAAAGTGAAGGATCCTCAGATCTGTAGACAGAACTAAAAAAACTAAATAGCATACACTGAGTGATGAAAATCATTGGATACCCTCTAATATGATGTCGGAACTCCTTTTCCCCGGCGTAGCGCAGCAAACTCGACGTGCCATGGACACGACAAGTCGTTAGAAGTCCACTGGAAAAATACTGAGCCATGCTGCCTCCACAGCTTTCTATAAATGCGAAAGTTTTGTGCAGGAACTGATCTCCATATTATGTCCCTTAATTTTCGATGTGTGGAGAGATCATTCACTCGAATTGTCCGGAATGTCCTTCAAACCAGTCGTGAACAGTTGCGGCCCAGTGACGCGGCGCAGTGTCGTCCAAAATAATTCCATCTTTATCATGAAGTCGATGAAGGGCTGCAAACGACCTCCAGGTACCCATACATAAACATTCCCAATCAATGATCCGTTCACTTGGACGAGGGAATGCAGTCCATTCCTTGTAAACATAGTCCGTAACGTTATGGAGACACCACCAGCTTGCTCCGTGTCCATGGCTTCGTGGGGTCTGCACCACACTATTAACCTATCATCAGCCCTTACCAACTGAAATCTGGACTCATGTAAACAGGCCACCGTTTCCGAGTCGTCTAAGGTCCAACCGATATGGTCACGAGCCTAGTATAGACACTTCAAGGCGATGTCGTGCTGTTAGCAAAGGCACTCGCGACGGTCTTCTGCTGCCACAGCCCATTAACGCCAAATTTCGCAGCACTGTCCTAACGGATACGTTCGTCGTATGTCTCACATTGATTTCTGCGGTTATTTCATGCATTTGTGTTTGTCTGTTAGCACTAACAACCCTATGCAATCGCCGCTGCTCTCGGTAGTTAAATGAGGGCCATCAGCCTCTTCGTTGTCCATGGTGAGAGGTAATGCCTGAAATTTGATATTCTTAGCGCACTCTTGACACTGTGGTTCTCTGAATATTTAATTCCTTAACGATTTCCGAAATGGAATGTCCCATGCTTCTGGTTCCAACTAACATTTCGCATTCAAAATCTGTTAATTCACGTCGTTCGGTCATAATCGCGTTGAAATACTTTTTACATGAATCACATAAGTAAAAATGGAAGTTCTGCCATTGTACTATCCTTTCATAAATTGTGTACGCGACACTACCGCCATCTGTATATGTGCATATCCATCACTTTTTTCACGTCAGTGTATCTGCCAATGTAATTCTACATCTACACCTACATGGACACTCTGCAAATCACATTGAAGTACCTGGCAGAGGGTTCATCGAACCACCTTCCCAATAATTCTATTTTATTCCAGTCTCGCACAGCGCGGGGGAAAAACGAACACCTATATCCTTCCGTGCGATCTCTGATTTCCCTTACTTTATTATGGTGATCGTTTCTCCCTGTGTAGGTCGGAGCCATCAAATTTCGGAGGAGAAATTTGGTGATTGAAATTTCGTAATAATATTCTGCCGCAACGAAAATCGCCTTCGTTTTGATGATGTCCACCACAGATCCTGTATCATTTCAGTGATCTATCTGCCTATTTCAAGATAATACAAAACGTGCTGCCCTTCTTTGAATTTCCTCGATTTACTCCGTCAATCAAATCTGGTAAGGATCCCACACCTCAAAGAGGATGGACATGCTTGGTGTATGCAGTCTCTTTAGTAGATCTGTTGCATTCTCTAAGTGCCCTGCCAATAAAACGCAGTCTTTTTTCTGTGTGTTCCTTCCAATTTAAGTTGTTCGTAATTGTAATTCCTAAGTATTTAGTTGAATTTACGGCCTTTAGAATTGACTGAGTTATCGTGTAACCGGAGTTTCACGAATTCCTTTTTTGGCACTGTTCTGAATGACATCACGCTTTTCGTTATTTAGGGTCAATTGCCAATTTTCACACCATACGGACATCTTTTATAAATCGTTTTGTAATTTATTGTGAACTTCTGATGACTTTGTTAGTCGATAAACTAGAGCGTCATTTGCAAACAACCTAAGATGGCTGCTCAGACTGTCTCCTAAATCGATTATACGATAAGGGCCTGTATCTTAGTGAACTACTCCTACTACCTTTCCTGAATATGGGTGTAACCTGTGCGACTTTCAAGTCTTTGGGTACAGATCTTTCGTCGAGCGAACGGTTGTATATGATAGTTAAGTATGGAGCTATTAAATCAGGATACTCTGAAAGAAACCTGACTGGTATGCATTCTGCACCGGAAGGCTTGCTTTTGTTAAGTAATATAAGTTGCTTCACTACTTCGTGGATATTTACGTCTACGTTACTCATGTTGTCAGCTGTTCTTGATTCGAATTCTGGAATATTTACTTCGTCTTCTTTGGTGAAGGAATTTTGGATGTCTGTGTTTAGTTACCCTGCTTTGGCAGCACTCTCGTCGATAGTATTTCCACTGTTATTGCGCAGAGATGGCATTGATTTTGTCTTGCCACTAGCATACTTCACATATGGACAGAATTTCTTTGGTTTTTCTGCCAGTTTTCGAGACAAACTTTCGTTGTGGAAACTATTACAAGCATTTGGCATTGAAGTTTGCGGTAAATTTCGAGCTTCTGTAAAAGATCACCAATATTGCAATTTTGCGTCTGTTTAAATTTGGCATATTTTTTTCATTGTTTCTGCAACAGTGTTCTGACTCGTTTTGTGTATCAAGGGGGATCAGCTCCGTCGTTTGTTAATTTCTTTGGTACAAATCTCTCAATTGTAGCTGAAACTACTTCTTTGAATTCTTACCACATCTATACTACACTTATATTAATTTGGAAGGAGTGGAGATTGTCGCTCATGAAGGCGTTAAGTGAATTTTTATCTGATTTCTTGAATATGTATATTTTTCATTTATGTCTGGAAGATTCGGGGCTTACAGTATTCAATCTTGCTACGACAACTCCGTGTTCACTAATCCCTGTATCGTTTTGATGCTCGTATTAACTCAAAGTTATTTGTTGCTAAGAGGTCAAGTGTGTTTTCACAACCGTTTACTGTACGCGTGGTCTCATGAACTAACTGATCGAAATAATTTTCAGAGAATGCCTTTTGCAAAACTTCGAATGATATTTTCATCGTCATAAATAAACCAAAAAACTTTGAGGAGAACAGTGATGATCATTCCTACAACACAAAAGGGAAAAATGACCTTTATTATCCACTGCTGAAGCTGTCAGTGACTCATAAAGGAGTTCAATATGCAACAACACAATTTTTGATCTCTTTCCCAATAACATAAAATCTCTCAGAGGTAACGAAGGAAGATTTAAATGTAATTTAAACACATGTCTCCTGGAATACTTCTACTGTTCCACTGACGAATTTCTAGTTAAAAATTTGTAGGTAAAAATAAATAAATAAAAGTAATGTGTGGCTGCGTGAGTAGGACTGAAAGTAATGTGTTCATTAATGATGACATTAATCATATGTACATATCCTGAAAACTGACTCGTTCACTTTATTTCGATCTATTCGTCATGTAACTAACTAACTAATCCTGCTAACTTGCTAATCCTGAAATAAATACATCAACTTCTTGACATTTTTTGCTTATTTTCATTCATCAATGACTTAAGCGATAATTTTCGGGGTAAACCATCAGTGAAAAAGAAAGAATTGATTGCACAAACGCGAGCAGTAACAATAGTACATTGCCGGCCGGAGTGGCCGTGCGGTTCTAGGCGCTACAGTCTGGAACCGGGCGACCGCTAAGGTCGCAGGTTCGAGTCCTGCCTCGGGCATGGATGCGTGTGATGTCCTTAGGTTAGTTAGGTTCAAGTAGTTCTAAGTTCTATGGGACTGATGATCTCAGATGTTAAGTCCCATAGTGGTCAGTGCCATTTGAACATTTTTTGAAACGTAAGTCGTAGTAAATAAGTGTAGCTAAGACACTTCTCTGATCTTTCATTATCACTTTCTTCTGGAACAAAATTGCTTAAATGTCGTCGGTTTTCTCTCACATGCTTAACCCTTTTGCTGGATGCGACTTTCGTATCAATTGAAACAACGTTAATTAGGTCTTCGGAGTATGCGTTGAAAAGATTTTGATGTGAGAACGTATAAACACATTACACTGGTGGTCGGTCAAATTTTCTTGTGTAACAAAATATCATCGGACTTGAAACACCAGTAACTACTAGATTAATAATGCATTAACAATGGCTGAGCCGACAGCATACAGATCTTGCCTGGGTTAGTCGACCACAATATTATTTCACCTGGAAGCGAGGGCATTTCTGTCGGCTAGTCGTGAGTCAGCACGTAGTCGGGGTTGCGGAGGAAAGGAAGGACCGTAGAACTGTAGTTATAGAATGGAAACTGCACCATCCTTCGTGCTTATACGTATGAAGTGGATGGTAATAACACAAGGGTAGACTCCAAATTCTTGATCTGCTGTACCTGCTTCACAGGAATCAGTTCCAGTTTCATCTGCTGTGTCGGTTTCCATATCACTGTCGTCACCGAGTGCTACATATTCATCTTCACTGTCCAGACCAGCATTGATTATTTTATTGTCTATTGATTCTTCCATTAAGCCATCTCTGTTCTAGTTTTCAGTTACTTTTACACGTTGGCAAACTGTTAACTAATGATGTTGGGTAAGCCGAGATACAGACACTTTGGTCATTTATTTTAGGGTGGTTAAATTAACGGAAGAAGCGTTTTTTCCCAAATTTATTATTTCATTGTAATCCAGATTAACTCTGTGTGGTTCAGTACATTGGTATGATGGAAGCCTTTGAACAGAACATACTTTACGCTTTAAATCTGCGTTTCCTTCAAAAAGAGGTTTTCGCTTATTCTAAAGCACCACTTGCAAAAGTTCATTTCTTGTTAACCTCGATTCAAAACTGATTTTGTTCTGAATGAGATATTCATTTATGTTCATTTTGCGAGTTGCAGTAGTGGGGGCTACATTTGTTTGAACAATATGATACGGTGCTATATCAAGCTCAAGAACAAAGCTGGTGCTGTGACGTTAGGAATCCGTCTCTCATCTAAGCATTTGTCGTAATAATGTCCTTTCGAATCACTGTGGTAATCTTAAGAGTTAGTTTTCGAATAATTACTCTTCTGCCTCTGTGAAACACATTGCTCGTTCAGCGTGGACAACAATAGCTCTTTGGCCTGCACTGCTATTAGCCACTATACCTGGAATGTCTTCACACTGAAAGAACTTTTTTGTTACATAATTCGTATATACCCACGTTTGGTCTGCGAATCCCTGTGATTTATTTGGCCCTTTCCATTATTTTTGATTGCGTTTAAGTTTTCTCCTTGCTTTGCTACAAATTCGGAATATTCTGTCAGGATAGTTCTCCTATTTTTACATTTTTGAAACAAAATCCCATCCTAAATGTTTCCGCTGCCCCCCTGAAACTTTATCTAAGTTTTTGAAATCACTCTCTATGGTGTGCGTACTGTAAGACCGTCGGTACACACACCATCAGATTATTTGACTTGTCGCTCTAACGAAGTAGGCGAGTGTCAGCAATATGTCTCGTGGTCTTATCGTGGCGTGTTTATCTTCTGCCGTTAGGTCAGACGATAGAAATGCCACTTGCACGCTTGGAGTAGCAGATTGACAGTGACCAACTTTAATCAGAACTTGATTAATTTCCACACACATTTGTTAAAATAATAAATAATACAGACATTACGTAACTTGATTCTGGATGCTGTTTACAATTGACAATCTGAAGTTCCTTTGGTCTTGGTACGTTAATCTTATTCGCACAAATCTCTGATACTTAACAAAGTGTCTACACATTTCTCTTCATGGCTGTGTACAGGAATATGATAATCTTATTAGGCGCAGACTGAATCTTGACTATAGACTAATGCAGACTAATGCAGACTGACTAGTAGGAGGTCTGTACACTCGTTATAATACCTCGCGCGTTCAGGTATCACTGCGCGAGTGTGATCCGCGAGGAGAAAAGGTTCTACGTTAGCAGCAGCCTCATTGGCTGCATTACATATTAATACGCGGATCGGCGGAAGCAGAATTTGGTCCGTCTTTATTGCAGCGCCATCTCGTAGAGCGGAGACGGACGAGCGCTGCGCCTGCGCTGTTGTGCTTAGCGGGGCGCGCTCTATTGGGAAAGTTGTGTACGCGCTGACTACGCGGAACTATGTACACAACACTCTCCCAGACAAATACAGACTGATGACCACGAAGGAGTTACGCATATACGTCGGAATTCGGTACATGTGATGTACATGGACAGACAAACAAATGATTAAAATTTCAGAAAAATTGGATTATATATTCGAGAGAAAGATCTTCACAAATTGAGTAAGTCTGTTACGCGTTGGTCCACTCCTGGCCCTTATGCAAACAACTACTCGGCATGGCAGTGCTTGACAGAATTCTTGGAGTTCCTCATGGTGGTAATTTTGCCAAATTCTGTCCAATTAGCGCGTTAGGTCTTCAAAATTCCGAGCTGGTTGGAGGGCCCTGCACATAAGGCTCCAAACATTCTCGACTGGGGGGAGGTATGGCGACCTCGCTGGCCAAGATAGTGTTTGCCAAGCACGATGACAAGCAATAGAAACTCTCACCCTGTGTGGGAGGGCATTATCATGCTGAAAGATAATCCCAGGATGGCCTACCATAGAGGGCAAAAAAGCGTGGCTTAGAATATCGTCGACGTACTGGTGTGCAGTAACGATGCCGCTGTCCGGGACGTCTCCAAACGCGTCTTCACTGGTCATCTGTGTACATTTCGAAGCGGAACTCGTCACTGAAGACAATTCTACTCCAGTCAATGAGACTCCAGGCCGAATGTATCTGACAGCACTGCAGACTGGCTTCATGGCGTGCGGAGGTAAATAGAAGTCGGCGAAAGGGGCTTCGTGGCCTCATCTACCTTCCTATGAGCCACCTATTCAAGGTCCTTGTCATCACTGAAACACCATTTGCACGTCAGAACGATGATAATCATGAATCCGGGGCTCTGAGTCCATGTCTGATGATTGCTCGTCATCAAACCCTTTCATCTCTCTAGATCTACTGCTCGCTTCATGACACAGCCTCGGCCGTGGTACATCCATTCCTACCAGCAGCATCGCTCCCATTCAAACATCGAGCGATTCGCCGAGTACTTCAAACAGCTGTAGCCAAACTACACATCCCGTCTCAAATGCTGACATCTGCATGTATTGTTCGCGCGCTTGCCTGCGAAGCATAGTTACTGGCCAGCTGAGTACACAGAATGACATTCGCAAATACTTCATGCCCTGGTATCGACACGTTCCACGTTAACTGCCTTTGCCAGCTGCGCGGTGAAATTGTGCTGCAGCGTCACACATTCGTCGTCGGCCGCCAAAGTTCACAGTTTTACGTTTTCCGTAGATACCTGTGTGAATATCAATTTATGGCCTTATTTCCATATCTCTTTCATGGTACGTCGGTTTTTTTCTTAGAGTGCATAAGTGTATAAACAGCTTTATCAGTGTTCGAAATTCCTTCTTCTGCTCACATCACCCCAACAATTTTCTGCCAGGAAGTTCTTTATCCTAGTCACCTAGAGAAATAACTTCTCTAAACGCCTTTGTTTTCTAGAAGGCTTAACTTCCTCCTTGGTTTCTTTCGCTCTCTTAATTTCTTTCAAAAGGTACTTTACTGTTCTTTCTGCCCTATCTATTGTTCCAGTCCCCAAAATTGCTTTCTGTACAGGTATCATTACCTGATTCTGCCTTTGTCCTCCTGGTTAAATTGTACAACTTTGAAAATAAACTAGTTTTCACATGAATGTGTTCACTTTAGCGACATCTTCCTCTGTCTGCCACTCCCAGGGGTATTCATGATTATGGATAACACCGCACAATGCGCTACTGACGATGTTTTACGAAGACGTGCTGAAAAATTTAGAAGTATATGCACAGTTGATCTGAAAGCATTGACAGCGTGATGCCTCCTTCTTAATAACCGCTATATTTGTTTACTGCAACACCACTACATGTTTCCGATAACGCACACGGGATGTGAGGTGCAATAATATAGTGGCTGAGTAGTACATGTTTGTTGCGCAGTACTAGTTTTGCCTCTGGTGTCATCGTACAAGTTGCATCAACATACGCCGGCCGGAATGGCCGTGCGGTTCTAGGCGCTGCAGTCTGGAACCGAGCGACCGCTACGGTCGCAGGTTCGAATCCTGCCTCGGGCATTGATGTGTGTGATGTCCTTAGGTTAGTTAGGTTTAATTAGTTCTAAGTTCTGGGTGACTGATGACCTCAGAAGTTAAGTCGCACAGTGCTCAGAGCCATTTGAAGCATGCGCATACAAGGGGCATGCGCGTAATTGTTACATATTAGCTTTGTGTAAAATTATAAGTTGATGATGTGTGGAAATGCGCTTAACTGGGTCATTGATTCGCTGTGAAAAGCGTGTGGAGTACTGATAATGCCCACGGCGACACAATAAAAATATTCGCTAGAATGCAAGTGAAAGGCAGTATCACTGTGAGTAATACAAAATAATGGAACATCTTTCTTATGACTCGTTAATATCCTTGTTATTGTAGAAAAAGACAAGTCAGAGGAAAGCTCGCACAAAAATGAATCCGAAAAGCCTATAAAGTCCAGTGCCGAGAGAATGCAAGAGATACAACAGCGTCGGAAAAGCATAACAAAATTTTAAAAAATAATAACCGAGCAAAAAGTTTACGTAGCATACAGGCATACAGTAGCCAGGGACAGAACAAACATCTACGGATTATAGGACCACGTGCAGGCGTCGTTGGAGGGCAACACAGAAAAGAGCGATAGTATAGACATAAATGGCAACGTGACAGCGTCGACGAGCATGTATCGCGACCACCAATAGCCACTGGTATTGTCAGACGGCTGCTGTCAAGATGTCAGCAGTCGAAAGTGCTGACAGCTGTTATTTGTTGAGCCGGCCGCTGTGGCCGAGCTGATCTAGGCGCTTCAGTCCGGAACCGTAAATGGCGAAGAGAAATTGGATTCGTCTGGGCAGAGCTTATAGAAATGTGAGTTCTTGTTTTATTTTGGAAGTATGTTGTTTGTCACAGGATGATCTAGATGTTTCAGCTATTTGGTTGGCAATTCGGTTACCTGAAATACCAGGTTTTTGTTCGCGTTTATTGGAGGCTCCGCTAAGCTTATACAGAAGACTCCATGCCTTTCTACTTGAATGGCTGAAGGTCACATTTTCTACCATCTCACACCATGGTACTCTTCGAGCAACGACTTTGGAGGAGGCCGTCTGTAATATCGCTGTCACCAGTTTCGCTATACTGTTCATAAAGTTGTTCACAATGTTCATTCCTAGAAAAGAGATATATTTATCTAGGTGGTCATTACAACTACACTAATCAGCCCTGCAGAAGTTCCATCTGGGTCGAGGTACAGATCTCGTTATTGGAACAGAGAGCCCCATATCGAGGATTACTGTCCTGTGCCGGTTGTGTGGGGAATTAAGTATGACTTCTCTGGATATAGGCACTGGGTGTCCTCTGCAGTCCCAGAACACAAAGCAAAGATACGGGTTGTAATCTCTTCGCAAACTGCCGATCTGAAAGTTCCCAAATCCTTGGCATCATAAACCAGGTATAGATTTTTATTTTCAGCCCATTCGTTGAGCGCAATAGCACACTCATTGTCACTTGCATAGTTCTAGTGACCGTGGTGACTCTTAAAATCTCCAGCCTAAATCGATGGGTGGGCAGTAATTGGCATAACATCCAGTGGCCATGGCACATTTGGTGACTTGTCAATGTTATTTATAATGGTCTCCTCCACTTGTGTAGAGACATAATGTATCTCGTTTTGTCTATTTGTCGAAATGAGACGAACGTGCTCGATATTGTTCTTTGCATGGGTGCAACACCATACACACTGTGATATATAGCACGCGTAAGATATTAGCGATGGATCCTATCTTTTTTAGCAGGTGTTCCATAGTTGGAGCATGTGTTTCCCGGATTAGAACTACGTCACTATTATTATCTACAAAGAGTTTAGATAGGTACTTGCTTTGAGCTGGGCTAATGTCTTCTATGTTTAAATGGCATACTCGGATTGAACGGCCAAGTCTTTTAATCAGTTGGTCCTGAAAAGATCTATTTTTAAAGCCGTTTTTTTATTTTTCTGTGTGTTTGTGGCCAGAAAATCCATATCTAGAGTGGCTGCCTATTTGTTCTGGCTCATTTAGCGTGCATGTATAGTATTCCACTACGCATGCGAGCTAGTTTACACACGTTTAAGGAGTTACAAACCCTGGACATTAATTGACAACGTTGCTAACAACATTTCTCGGCATAAATAAGACAAATTTACCGGGATATGGCAATTGCAAAACCCCTCCCATCCCGACAGCTTGTATAAATGTGATTAACGAAGTGCTAACGTGAGGGTCTGGTGGTGTTGAAGAAGTGAATGCCATTGCTTCGTTATAAAATTTTCGTGTACAACCAAGGACAAAGTGCCACACGAGGCAGAACCCGCAGTACCTCATCAACCTCACATCGTCACAGCATCCAGTCCATTTTGGAAACAGTGACGAGATAGATTCGCACCGGAGAGTTTTGTATAACACTAGAAGTGTAATAGAATTCTGTAAACAAGCCCAAACTTTTTCCGATACTGTTTTCAAAGACAAAAAATAAATAAAAATAGTGACTATTACAGCCCAGAGAGAACGATAAAGTTCTCTGACACCATTCGAGATCATACACACATATTATAAAAACACACATATATTTATGAGACGATAATTTTCACTTCGTTTCTCTCTTCCTGTAACACTATCATTTACCATCTAAAACCGAGCGTAAACTGGCTATTACTATTAAATATTTTATAGTAATCATTCCTCTTTTCAAACTTAAATTCTAGTTCAGCCAATACACATGTATATTGTCTCTCAACTAAAACTCTTACTGATATATATAATGTATTGTATATCAGTAAGGGTATTAGTTCAGATTTACGTATTTCTTCATCATGATTATTATTATTATTATTATTATTATTATTATTATTATTATTTCAAAACTTGTGACAACTTCACAAAATCTCAACATACGAATGACACTGCCAACCGGTTGCGAATCACTGATTAGTACATTGACCTAGGTTTCGAAACCTCTATTTTTTTGAAACAGAAAAATGACGTTTCGGACACCTCTAATTTTTTGAAACAGTAAAATAACATTGCGAAAAAGCAATGGTCATAATTAAGAGCAGATATGCTCAATTCCAAAAATAAAATAAAACATGTTCCAGCCTTTGGCAAGTGTGCCTGGCTAGGAACAACATTTTCAACCGGTTGGCTGTGTAATTCCTACGCTGAAACTAAAATACAGTTGTTGAGAAACAACCATGTTGAAAACTTCAAAAAATTTTAAAAACGCGACCGATTACGGAAATGCAGAAAGTAGATCTGAAGAAGGAGGTCAAAATAATAAATTAATGTAACTAGGAGCGTATCCTAGCACCATGAGATTCCGGTACACCTCCACTGGTAAGAAGCCTTGTCACGGAGTACACGTAGAGATAGAGGTAGTTAGGTAGGTATGCAACCCGCGACTCGTATTGATTAAATGACGCACCCCAGAGCTTTGAGCTGGCTGTGCTGCGCGACAAAGAGACAAAATAGATTTGCAGTGCTGAAGAACGCGATGTTGCGAGTGCATCCAGCTCATTAAAACAAGTGTCTCTTCGATCAAATAATTAAGATACTATTTCATAATCGATATTTATCAACTGAAAAAAATTGAGTCACTTTTATTTTTCAGCAGAGTGGTAAGTCTCGAAGGATTGCACCTCCATCACCAAAAGGATGCAGTCGATATTTGTAAACCATAAATAATGTTTGATTTTCCTGTTCAGATGTTTGCCAGTTGTAACTGGTGTCCCAGAAGTCTCATAATGCTTAAAATATGACACATAAACGAATAATTTTATCTTGAATTGGATGTGACATATTCAATTTTTCGGTTTACGTACATACTTACTGTTACTTTATTTGTTACAGGCTCCGGTGACGCAAAAACAGAGGAATTGGACATCATTTGCATACAACATGTACTCAAACCAGGAGAAAGCCCATTGTGCCCTCTGGTATCAAGAAACCCAGTCACCAAAAACAGTCGAGAGACCAGTCGGTTGACAACATAGTTCAAATGAAATGTGGCCTCATCTGAGAGAAGTCCTCATTTTGTATAGTTATCATCTTTCTCAGGGACCGATGACCATGGCAGTCTGGTCCCTTTAATCCCCCAAACCAACCAACCAACCATCTTTCTCAATCTGAACCAGCATGCCAACAGCAAAGTCATAAAGAGCACTGTATTCCATTGGTTGGAGAGACTACACAATAGGGACTTTGTACGCAGGGAAAAGAATTTTATGTAAGATGCGGGTGCTCTGAAGTCTTCGGAATCTGCAGCTCACGTGAGGTTCTGCCGATTGACCTCATGCGACTTATCACGAACGCCTCTCTCACTGTCTGAATTCACTGGGCACTCGGTCCAGGCCTGCCTTTCTAGGGAGATCACAGACGCTCCTTGTTTCCTTAAATTTCGCATACCACATCGTGATACTTTTAATAGCAGGTGGATCTCTATGTAAACTATATGATCAAAAGTATCTGGACACATGGCTGAAAACGACTTTCAAGTTCGTGGCGCCCTCCATCGGTAACGATGGAATTCAGTGTGGTGTTGCCCCCCCCCCCAGCCTTGATGACAGCTTCCACTCCCGCAGGCACACATTCAGTCAGCTGCTGGAAGGTTTCTTGCGGAATGGCAGCCCATTCTTCACGGAGTGCTGCACTGAGGAGAGGTATCGCTGTCGGTCGGTAAGGACTGGCGGCGAACTCGGCCTTCCAAGACATCCCAAAGATGTTCTATAGGGTTCAGGTCAGGACTCTGTGCAGGCCAGTCCATTACAGGGTTGTTATTGTCGTGTAACCACTCCGCCACAGACCGTGCATTATGAACAGGTGCTCACTTGTGTTGAAAAATTGAATCGCCATCCCCGAATTGCTCTTCAATAGTGGGAAGCAAAAAGGTGCTTAAAACATCAATGTAGGCCTGTGCTGTGATAGTGCCACGTAAAAATACAAGAGGTGCAGGTCCCTTCCATGAAAACCAGGACCACAGCATACCATCACCGCCTCTGAATTTTACTGTTGAAACTACACAAGCTGACAGATGACGTTCACCGTGCATTCATCATACCCATGCCCTGCCATCGGATCGCCACATTGTGTACCGTGATTTGTCACTCCACACAACGTTTTTCCACTGTTCAATCAGCCAAGCTCCTTATACCAAGCGAGGCGTCGTTTGGCATTTACCGGTGTGATGTGTGCCTTATGAGCAGTCGCTCGACCATGAAATCCAAGTTTTCTCACCTCCCGCCTGCCTGTCATAGTACTTGCAGCGGATCATGTTGCAGTTTGGAATTCCTGTGTGATGGACTAGATAGATGTCTGCCTATTACACATTACGACCCTCTCCAACTGTCGTCAGTCAACAGACGAGGTCGGCCTGTACGATTTTGTGCTGCACGTGTCCATGTTTCCACTTCACTATCACGTCGGAAACAGTGGATCTAGAGACGTTAAGGAGTGTTGAAATCTCGCGTACAGATATATGACACAAGTGACACTCAATCACCTGACCGTGTTCGAAGTCCGTTTGAGTTCCACGGAGCGCCCATTCTGCTCTCTCACTATGTGTAATGACTACTGAGGTCGCTGGTATGGAGTACCTGGCAGTAGATGGCAGCACAATGCACGTAATATCAAAAACGTATGTTTTTAGGGGTGTCCGGATACTTTTGATGACATAGTGTACGTCATCTGGAATTTTCACGGGACTGTTTTTGGTGACCCTGTCTTGTGATACCGGGGGACACATCGGGCTTTCTCCTGTCTTGAGTTCATTTAGTTTGCAAATGGCGTATAATTCCTCTGTTGTCATGTCACTGGGGCTTGCAACAAGGAATATAAACGTAGCTATGTATGCATGCAAAACATTGAATATATCATATGGAATTCCAGATAAAAAGTACTTTCCTATGTGCCGTATTTTGTGCCTTGTTAATGTTTATAATTTAGGCAAATATTTCTGTGTCCTCCAATACTTATATTATTCAAGAATGCTACAAATTTTAAAAAAATATTCATTGCCCTGCTATAACAACAATTCTTAGTGGCTAAACGGCCTGGAGAGAGTATTTCAGATGGACGCCACGTAGCCAGCTTGCGTGTCCGGGAAAAGTGGAACAAGTGTTTCGTTACGAATTCGAACCGCGCGTCGTTTCTGGCGAATCTTCATATTATCGACAGATAAAGGCTACATTAAAGGCAAGAAAATATCCCACGGTCCGATCAGGATTCAGTCCTGTGATTTTTCCGTTTACAGGCACGCAATTTACCACTAGAGCAGCAGGACTGGCATTGCCTTTCTGGACTGATAAACTCCAGAAGTGACAATATAACGTTAAACCAAACAGTCTGTCATGATTATCAACTGAAATACATTATAACGCAAAGAAATACCGCCTTAAATTTATTTCATTAAGTTTAAGAAGAACTGTAGTTACGTATTCGTCTGTTACAAATGAAATCACGGTAAAGCTGAACATAAATCTGTCGCACTGAAATTTTGATATAGCTGTGGGCTTTTCTTTCAAATTTAGAAACAAAGGACGATTGTTGCGGTGTTATTAAGTTCTTTTACTGCACAGAATATGATGAAACTATTCACAACATTTGTTTCGCATGCTTACTTGTAATTCTGATTGGAACAAGTTATTTGTTAGTGTAGCAATAGCTACGTAGTTATTTGTTAGTGCACTGCTAGTGCTACGTAGTTCCAAAACTTCTAAGTGTAGTTCTATTCCAGCACTTCTTTTTCATATGATCCCAGTGTATTTAAGGCACGCACAAAGGTTCCCACATATATGAAACATGCAAATTTGGCAGTATATTAAAATTTTCTGATGATGCCCCAAAAGGACTAAACGCGACAGTAGAAGCACCGTATCCCCTGCAACCAAGCGTGTTTTTTTACCACCTTTTATATTTTTTTAAGAATTTTCTGGTGCATATTAAATTTGTTGGAAAGTATATTAATGTGGCAGCAAGCATACATGAGTCCACTATTATGTCTTCAAAAATGTCATCTCAGCAATATAAAATAAGAAAATATTTCACGAAATTTGAAAGCATAGAGTTGAGTCATCTTGAACGACTATTCGGGTTAATTTTAAATGTGTTTTTATATACTGCGATTTTGTAGCATTTCTGGACTTCTGGCGGAATTTGCGGCTGCTTTGTATAACGTTGGGTATTTCATAAGTGGTTCGCCACTGCGTCGTAAACTTAACGCGTAGCCGGCCGGAGTGGCCGAGCGGTTCTAGGCGCTACAGTCTGGAACCACACGACCGCTACGGTCGCAGGTTCGAATCCTGCCTCGGGCATGGATGTGAGTGATGTCCTTAGGTTAGTTATGTTTAATTAGTTCCAAGTTCTAGAGGGCTGATGACCACAGCAGTTAAGTCCCATAGTGCTCAGAGCCATTTGAACCATTTTTGAACTTAACGAGTAAATATTAAATAAGAGGTGATGATGATGATGAGCGTTTGGCGTCATTGGCCGGGAGGCCCCTCGCGGGGCAGGTCCGGCCGCCATATCGCAGGTCTTATTACATTCGGCGCCACATTGGGCGACCTGCACGCCGGATGGGGATGAAATGATGATGAACACAACACAACACCCAGTCCCTGAGCGGAGAAAATCTCCGACCCAGCCGGGAATCGAACCCGGGCCCAGAGGACGGCAATCCATCACGCTGACCACTCAGCTACTGGGGCGGACAAATAAGAGGTAGGTACGTTTGTCTCGGTAGAATTACATTAAAAAAGTAGCAAAATAAAATGGTGAAATACTACTGATGGTAACTATTTGAATTTCTGCCCTAAGGCCTGCTGGAGTGGCCGTGCGGTTCTAGGCGGTACAGTCTGGAACCGAGCGACCTCTACTGTCGCAGGTTCGAATCTTGCCTCGGGCATGGATGTGAGTGATGTCCTTAGGTTAGTTATGTTTAATTAGTTCCAAGTTCTAGAGGGCTGATGACCACAGCAGTTAAGTCCCATAGTGCTCAGAGCCATTTGAACCATTTTTGAACTTAACGCGTAAATATTAAATAAGAGGTAGGTACGTTTGTCTCGGTAGAATTACATTAAAAAAGTAGCAAAATAAAATGGTGAATACTACTGATGGTAACTATTTGAATTTCTGCCCTAAGGCCTGCCGGAGTGGCCGTGCGGTTCTAGGCGGTACAGTCTGGAACCGAGCGACCTCTACGGTCGCAGGTTCGAATCTTGCCTCGGGCATGGATGTGTTTGATGTCCTTAGGTTAGTTAGGTGTAATTAGCTCTAAGTTGTAGGCGACTGATGACCTCAGAAGTTAAGTCGCATAGTCCTCAGAGCCATTTGAAACATTTTTCTGCCCTAAATGTAACTTACTCCCGCCGTCTTCGGATGAACGACGGCTTACCTGAAAGGTCTTATTGTCTTCTTGACCGTGCCAGCAACAGAGAATGCAGCTGTTTCACTCGGTAAGTTAATTACGGACAGGAGAAGGCCAGATAATAGTAACATAGGCAGAAAATGAGTTTGTTTCTGCTGTCGTAAACACGAATGAAAAGCGAAGCAGCCTCTACTGGGTGGGAACCACTAAAGCGCATTGCCGGATTGTACACAGTAACTGCCTGTCATCGTTGGGATCATGAATTTATAAAAAGAAAATACAAAGTAATAACAAGTTCGTCGACTTTCTAGGAAGTTCTAATTGCTAAGAAGAGTGGGAAACTGCTCTGATAGAAAGGTTGAGACATTTCTTGTCCACGGAACTGAATGTGATCCGCATCAGAGTGCGAAATATGCGGCAACTCATACCAAAGCAGCATCGTCGTGTGGTATACAGTCGATTCGCAGAGCAGACAGTTGGCGCGCGTGATTTCGATGATCGCGGTAGCCACAAGCATCTTCTAAAGACACGACTCTATTTTTACCGTGATTATCCTAAACACATCTGAATGCAAGGTGATGGTGGTCAGAATATGTGTAAAATGGCGAGAGATTTCCTCGCCAGTCTTCACTGACGATTCAAAGCCAAACTGCACAGCCGATTCTTCAGTGGCAGAAGCCGTAACTCCGTTAGCTCTTTTATTGCCCCGGTGGTGTGCCTCCACCAGTAAAACGTATTCCACGCAGCCATTCTTACAGGGGAGAATGCGCTGACTTCTACTATGGCTTTTCTTTTACGGTGGGACTCAGGATAATTTCCAGGCTCTTAGGTCGGCAATTCTAAAGGGATGTCAGACGAAGGCACAGAGAAGAAAATGTCTTACTCTGGACCAGCGTGGCTACAAAGAAAATTTGGACCCAACGGATTCTTCCCCTTTAACTTTCCACACAATCATGAGACTTTTTTAATAATATGCTTGACGGGTACCAAAATTATTCCGATCTTATCGTCCAGTGATCCTATACTACAGTAATACAACGATAGTCCTAGAATCCCTAGCAAAATTTATTTTATAGGTGTAATTTGCATATTAAGTTTTCCAACTCGTTTAATCTCGAGAATATCGACCTGTGATTACAGTCACTGGGTTTCCAATTTTCGCTTCTGTCTGAATCTATGATTCTAGTTTATACGCGCTGGACAAACCATTTGGATCACAATTGTATGTGTAAAACATGATGTTTTGTTCTAATGCATCTGCTGAATACAAGCTACTTTTCAGAACAGTAGGCCTCTTTAACTGGAAATGAATATTACGTAACAGTTTCGAAACGCCTGGTACAGAACAGATCAATTAGGAAGTGAAGTGTCCTGGTGGATTTACCCACCGAAAATAACATTCCTTTATGTAACACATTTTTATTTTTCAAGAAGCGCTAACTGTCTGTTCACAGCTTCCACAGTAACTAGAAAGGTTATTCAGAACCCGACTTATTTGTAGAAAATACAAGGTTTAGAGAAGGTGAACTTGTTACATGTGTCGTTCGTATTAAAAATTATTCAATACTATAACACTTAACCCAAATAAAAACACCATACAATTAAAACCCATCGAAAAACATTAAAGCAATAGCGATATAAACAAACAGCTTTCTTTGTAATTTTAGTAAAAGACAGTTGGTCAGAACATTCTTTAACGATGACGACAGATGTAGAGCGCGTAGAATCACCGTACACTGACGTCTTCAGCCACGCCGGTTACGGGAAGAAAACATCAAGCTCTTCCCTGATGCACAGCGCTGACGCTATGGATAGCACAAGCGCGTGCTTGTTACCTTGAGCGACAGTTCTAGAACAGCTTCGTTGTTTACTAAGCTGTCACTGCACACTCAGCCATTGGTGATGATGTTTAATTATGTTTTGTTTGTGGGGCGCTCAACTACGCGGTCATCAGCACCCGTACAAAGTCCTAATTTTGACGCAGTCCCACTTTTTACTCAGTCCAATCTACCCACTGTCAGGACTGATGATGAAATGATGAGGGCAACACAAACACCCACTCCCCGGGCGGATCAGCCATCGGTGACTGGTCATGTTTGTTTCTTTGTAACACTCCCCACTCTCCTCAAGTTTAATACTACTTGGCAGTAGGCGGACTCAAGGAGACTAGAGGCAGCACCTTGATAGCATGCTCTGGCGGATGGAATTAAGCGAGCATGGCTAAAGCTTTATTTTTCCGTATGCGATAGAATTTTGGAATTAGCCACATGAAAAGGACCCTCTTCGTGCTAAGCTCCTTTCTTACTGTCGATCTTCAGTTAATAGTAGAAAAATATGCGGTGCTGAATTAAACTAGTTTCAACATTCGAAATAAGGATGTCTTACAATAATTCTCAAATACCGTTTTTGAAGGATTTGATTCTAACACTGGAATGAACAATCGACAAGCAATAACGTCCTGCAGTCATAATTCTCTCTTCTTTATAAAAATGTGTAAGTCACATGATATAAATTCTTGGATCGGCGCAAACAGTTTGTTGTGTCGCTACAGACTTGCCTTCGATGATCAGTTACAAAATTTTATCACATACGTGCAATGGGAATGAGAGACCTATTAGGAAATCATAATGGTGAAATAAGGCGAACCTGTGGTTCTATACCTTAGTTGTGGTCACTGTCTCAGTAGTTAGCACTGTTCTGGTAGTATGGATGCTTTGCCTTCGATGATCAGTTACAAAATTTTATCACATACGTGCAATGGGAATGAGAGACCTATTAGGAAATCATAATGGTGAAATAAGGCGAACCTGTGGTTCTATACCTTAGTTGTGGTCACTGTCTCAGTAGTTAGCACTGTTCTGGTAGTATGGATGCTTTCTTACTCACGTGGAGACTTCTGTATTCTCGCTGGGTAGGCGACCAAAGGAAATGGATGATCTTCGATGAGAAGCTATTTTATAATGTTTATTAACCGACAACAGCTGCAAACTACTCACACGGTATGACGTGTTTCGCTGTCCATTGAAGCCGTCCCCAGTGCCATATTATGAAAAGACTTAAAAACAATATTTATAAATAAGAGACATTCCTAAATTTAATAATATATATTTTTTTTCATGTAGCCGTAAAACAATAATTTCTCTGTTGAGAAATGCAAAGAAATGCAATGCAAAGAAATATAACAAATTGATCTAAAGAGACGACAAGATACGCTCTTTTGTTAATTTTTTAGTCGTCTTCTCTTCCTCTTTTGTCTTGAATATATATAGAGGGACATCTTGCGAGTGCTGGCAAATGTAAGCATATTTGTATGAGTTAAGCATATAGTATACTGATTTAATATTATTGTGCACTTTTAATTTGTAAGAGGTGACCCCGATTTCATGTCCGCCTTCCTTGAATTAACCTGCATTCAAGTAATTTACAGTTCAACAATCGCAGCGGCCGATGCAGCCAACGACGCCATTACGTGGCGATATTAACTTATAAAAAATTAGCGGAAGCGGAAAACTCGCCCTCTATTAACATAATATTAATTTTTCTCCACAGCCGCCCGACGTTTCAGTAAATACTTAGCTTTAAGATTCTTATTTTCAGTACCATAGCCGAGACCCAGAGCCGGGACTCTGACTACAATACAATGGTTAACGGAGGTAAGAAAAATACTCTCGCGCGTGTGTGGGCCGCAATTGCAATTAATAACTAAAGATCTTATGCTTTAAGGTGAACTGACTAGCCGAGGAAATTAATATGAAAAGTTTATTACATTGTACAACTTATATGCTCATGTTTTAAGATTCAGCGAGTCTAAAATTTATTAACGTAACGAATAATTTGAGATTAATATTGTTAAAAAGGAGAACGTCAGGAAAGCATTTAATCGTAAAATCAAAATTAAATGAAATATCATTTTTATTAAGTCCCACCACGTAAGTCGGCAACAATCAAATAATAATAATAACAATAATAATATATATATTAAATTACGACGGCCGACGGACGCGAGATTGGCGCCCAATGAATTTTTTTACATGTACAACAACAAAACCACACCCTGAGGAGATCTGGAGAGGAAAAAGTGTAGAAAAGAAAAAGGATTGCGAGAAAGAAAAATAAGTAAGGTAAGGCCTATTGTGCAAGCATCCTGCGTAGCTCTGTGCGGAATATCGAACCCATGTGCACATGAGATACCTTCGGTGTTTTGTGTATTTATGTGTTTATTTTTGGAGGAGATAATTATTCGTGTGTGTATCAGTGTTAAAGATTTGTCAGTGGCTTAAAGTGAATTTATTATGGGTAAGATAGGACAAGCTAAAGCATCCGTACCAGACGAACAAAATTTTGTTGATATGGAAAGTGAGGGTCATTCGCAATACGTAAACGAATCCCAAGCCACCGCCTCGGATAACATAAATTCCGGAGCGGGGGGCAAGGATCTGTGGACGGTGAATGACGCTCCACAGCAGAATGGGAATAGAGTAACAACTCCACTGCCTGGGCAGGGGAGCCAATCGAGTGCTAGATTAAGCGGGGCACCAGTATGCTCCCCGATTACAGACCCTTTTGCTGAATTTCTGCGTAGGCTCGAAGAAAGAGGTAGGGAAAGAGACGAAAAACTGGCTCAGATGCTACGTGAGCAAGAGCAGCGCAATGAAGCGAAACTAGATAGGATCCAAAGCGAACTTGCAGAGATGCGGGACGCTTGCAAAGAAATCCCCGATCTTGTGCAAAGCTTAGCCGGCGAGATGCAAAAATTACAGACATCGCAGGATAGGCTTGAAGACAATGTCCAGACTTTAACCATCCGTGTGGATAACGTGGAGATAGATGCACGGAAAAGTATTGACGCATATTTGGAAGTGCAAGCTCAAAAAGTAGAAAAAGAATTAAATGAATGGCTAGAAGTAAAGGATCGCGAGATATCTGCAAAGATTGAAAGCGACGTAAAAACAGTTGTAGAACAAGCGACTGCGGCCGCGAGTGTAAATATTGACGCTAGCGCTGCCACACTACATGCCGAATTAACACAGATCAAATCCCGCGTGACAGCGGAGTTGCCAAATTGGCAACAGGAGGTCGCGCGGAGACTGTCTGCATTGGAAAGCAATGTAAACAGTGGCGGACAGATAATGAATCCGACTCCGCGTACTGATTACTATAATAACGCTGACGGTAGCCAGGGTGCGAGTGCGCAACCGCAACCTAATGCGAATTATGAGCACGAACAACATGCGATACCGTGCAGCGCACATCACGAAGTAATGAATGTCACAGAATGTAGCAATCAGATGTGCAAAAAGGAGGACAATGTAATAAAACACAGGACATTCCAACCCTTCAATAGCGAAAAACGAAATGTCCACCCTGTTGTATTTATTAAGAGCTTCAGGAATGTGTTTCCCAGGACATGGACGGAAAGACAAAGAATACAGTTCGTGGTCTCCTTTATTCAAGGTGACGCGGCACTGTGGGCCACCGACGTGTCCGAAAAATGTCTAACGATGCAACAGTTTGTAGGTGCATTCTTGCAAAAATTCTGGTCCGATAGCGTCCAAGAAAGACTACGAAAGGAGTTGTACAGTCCAGAAATGTACAATCCTAAGATGGGAACGTTACGCAAATATTACGAAAAGTATATAAACAAAACCAGGTACTGGGACGAGCCAATGTCCGATCGTGACATAATCAGATTAAGTGAAATTAAAAGATATTTCATCAATGTGCCGGAATACGATATAGAACAATTCATGGAAATAGTGGATTCTGTTGACTTATTGATCGAAGACATGAAAACCGAAAACAAGTGGACCCATGCAGGCTGTAATCAACAAAAAGCCGATTACAATAGCAGCCACAGTAACGGTAGTAACTTAGTACCAAATGGTAACGGGAATAGGCAAGAGCACCGGCAACAGTGGCACAATCAGTGGCAATGGTTATAACGGTAGCGGTTATAATCGTCAGAATCGAAAGAAACATCATGATGGACGCATGAGTAATGGATATAATGGTAACGGCAATCCGCAATGGCGGAACAACCGAAACCAGTGGCGTGGTTGTAATGATCCGACACCACAGTGGCAACAAAACACAGCGCCACAATGGAACGCCAACCCAGGTCCATCACAGAACATGTCAGGAAGTTACAACCGACCACTGCAAAACCAGGGCCATACACAGTATAAAAATACGCCATCGGGGAGGCAGGACGGCCAACCCAACAGTAGCAACAACAACAACCAGAACCACAATGTGAGGTTAGTGGAAGTGACAGACAACTGTCAACCCACTAATGCTCATACGTTAAACTAAAGACAGCCACAATACGCTCTCCGTTGTTGGCTGCAGGCTGGTGTAGTGAGGGCACATTCACGGATGACAGCCATAAGCTTTCTATGCTGAGATACAATGAGGGAATAAAATTAGAAAAGGAACTTGTAGACATATCGCAGAAATGTAACCGAACCGACAAAAGTGTTGTGCAGGCTATATTGCAGGCAGATATGTACGGAGCACCAATACAGATAATAGTCGATACTGGTGCGTCAACCAATGTCATGAGTGCAAATTTTTACAAGTACTTGAGTCAAAATAATAGAATACCAGTATTGCCAGTGAAGAATTGTCGTGTAACAGGTGCAATAGGTGCACAATCTCATATCATAGGGCACCAGGTGCAAGTCGAGTTTACGGTAGGAAATGAAGCAATGAAAAGCTCGTTGCTAGTAGTTAAGGGATTAGGTGTTGCTTGCATCCTGGGGATGGAATTTTTACGCCAGAGGGACGCAAAAATCGACCTCTTGTGCGGGGAAGTAAGCCTTATGAATGAGGGTACACATGTAGTTTTGCCGTTGTTGAGGACACGGGAAGTGCACGGTAAATATTGCTGGAGCTTTCAGTCTAGATTCGAAGGAATGCAGGTAATGAATTTATATTCTGTCTTAAGTACAAGACAAACATATTATAAAGATTTTATTACTGAAGACAAAGAGGAAAAAAGGAAACTGATAGCCATGAAAGACAGGGAGTCAGAACATTTGACTGAAGCCCAACAAAACGAATTGACTCAGCTGCTTATAGATTATGAGCATGCGTTTTCGGAAAAACGCGGTGTATCGAGGGCTTTACCTATAACATCGAAGTGGTACCTCACGATACTTTCTGTCACGCAAACTACACCATCCGGTGGTCAAAGGAGGAGGCAATTACGAAGGAAACAAGAAAAATATTTACATAGACTTAAAGAAGTTTGCTCAGTAGAGCAACGTTTACATTTGTGTGTAGTAGATTAAGTTTATAGTGTATTTTTTCTGTGTGTAAATGTTCAGATTTTAGTGTAATATTTAAAGACAATGAGGCACACAAGATTAGTGCGATTCAATTTTGTAGATGTTAAGGAATAATAGTATTATTAAGCAATTGCATTTTGAAAAAATAATGAACGTAGGTTTAAGAATATTTTACAAATTTCATGTTTAAAAATGCTTTTAAAAATATTAAAAAAAATTCAACAGCATTTAATGATGAAAGAATTTTTCGTTAGTGTGTCATGAATGTTTCTGAACTGTAGTAGTAATGAAACTTATGAAATTAAATATTATAGTGTATATGTTGTTCCATGTATTTATGTCTATACTGATCTTGAAATATGTTCAATCATAATTTACTAAACAACATGAGTACAGGGTGTACATCACCCAAGGTACCTCATGTGTTGTGGACAAGGTACAAAGCAAATCAGTAAATGCGACTACCGCTAAGCAATGTTAAAATATATTGCCATCTGCTAAGGCAGAGATTTGCACGAATTTGTAGTGTAAACAAAAGTCACAAATCTAACATTAATCTAGGAACTTGCACGCTAGGCCTAGATTATAAAATGTGTACAATAACGCGAGAGGCAAAGTTTTGTAAAGTCGAGCCTGGCTCTGGAGGGCAAGTACGCAATGAGTTGGCAGACATGACATGGGGACTTACCTCAGATGAGACGGAAATACAATTGTATAGTCAAAAAATTTGAAGCCAAGTACGACCCTAAGTGGAAAATGAAAAGAGATAATTAGTGCGAGAGACTGGTAAAATTCAGCACGAGCCAAAATCCAGTTCAGACTGAATGAAATACATTAGGGTTTGTGAACTAATCGAAACAGTTACTTTAAGCAGTGTGAAAAACTGTGAAGGTGAAACCGTGATATGGACAGTGAAGTGCTAGTATTGAACGTTCAACAGCGGTAAGGACGCCAAACGCCAATATTACGCACAAAAACGGTGAATTTGCTTATAAATGTGAACTGTTAACGTGAAGTAAACCCACAGTACATATTTTTGGGTCAGACTGTAATTTCAGTGAGTACAACAATGCGTGATTGGAAAACGATGCGTGGACTGTTGCAAAACAGCGACCGCAGAAACGCCGAATGTTTGTGCTAAGCTAGTATTGGAACACTCACCAGTGCCTGCGAGTGCGGCGAAAACAAATAATTTTGTCAAGACAAAAACTGACGTGTAATGGAAACAGTATTGCATCAAAACTGCATTCACGGGAGAAGGTCCATGTCATGTATTCTGCAAGACAGTGCTGGCTTGACACTCGGAAACTGGCGAAAGCTTAACAACAACTGCCGCACTAATAAATGCTTCTTTCCCACTAGCGTAACCATCTGCAGCGGGAAACAAATATTACGTTGGTTGTGTGTATGTTTCATGTACTACGTCGGAGATGCGTAGCAGAGCTGACTCCTGCCAAGAAGAGCGGGGGGCGAATATCATCCCACTCCGCCACGCCCGGGCGAGACAGAAGCGCATCGCCAACGGTGCAGCCGATCAGCTGATTCTGACGTTTCGCGACGGCGAGAGACACGCTGGCGTCGAGCGGGCGTTGACTTCTCCGCAGCCGCCGCGAACGCCGAGCACCGAACACACCGACCGACGCCGTCGCGAGCTAAACGCCGCGGCGTAGATCATCAACGACACCGCAATCAGTTGTTATAATGACCTCATTTCTTTGCGTAGTGCAACAAAACATTATTTGTAATGTATGCACATCCTGTACTCCAATGACATCCCAGAAACGTTTAAGTGAAAGTGACCCAAGCAGTTAGTCTGTCGCTCCGCCGAGGTTTTCCCCAGGTTTCCCTACGGCCGCGCCAAATGGGGAGCGAACAGTTGACACCCCTGGGACTTCAAATATTCCGGACTAACTCGTGATTGTATACCTTTGAACACTGCAAAAGTTGCAACCCTAAAAAGAAGCAGCCAAAATGAAATTAATTGTACTGTATGTCCTTTTTTACATGACTGTATACGTAACCAATTGTATATTATATAGTAATGTAGATAACTTCATCTGTATTACACCTTGTGTGCAACACACCTCAGTAATTACTACTGTGTAAATATACGATGTGACATATGTAAACTGTGAAAGAAAAATCAGCGTGTGGACACCGTGGACATGAAAGAGGAAATATTTATGTCAAGAAACACGAACGTTTTTTATGACATAAACATTTCGGGGGGCAATATAGCGTCCCCAGTGCCATATTACGAAAAGACTTAAAAACAGTGTTTATAAATAAGAGACATTCCTAAATTTAATAATATATTTTTTTTCATGTAGCCGTAAAACAATAATTTCTCTGTCGAGAAATGCAAAGAAATGCAATGCAAAGAAATATAACAAAGTGATCTAAAGAGACGACAAGATACGCTCTTTTGTTAATTTTTTAGTCGTCTTCTCTTCCTCTTTTGTCTTGAATATATATAGAGGGACATCTTGCGAGTGCTGGCAAATGTAAGCATATTTGTATGAGTTAAGCATATAATATACTGATTTAATATTATTGTGCACTTTTAATTTGTAAGAGGTGACCCCGATTTCATGTCCGCCTTCCTTGAATTAACCTGTATTCAAGTACTTTACAGTTCAACAATCGCAGCGGCCGATGCAGCCAACGACGCCATTACGTGGCGATATTAACTTATAAAAAATTAGCGGAAGCGGAAAACTCGCCCGCTATTAACATAATATTAATTTTTCTCCACAGCCGCCCGACGTTTCAGAAAATACTTAGCTTTAAGATTCTTATTTTCAGTACCATAGCCGAGACCCAGAGCCAGGACTCTGACTACAATACAATGGTTAACGGAGGTAAGAAAAATACTTTCGCGCGTGTGTGGGCCGCAATTGCAATTAATAACTAAAGATCTTATGCTTTAAGGTGAACTGACTAGCCGAGGAAATTAATATGAAAAGTTTATTACATTGTACAACTTATATGCTCATGTTTTAAGATCCAGCGAGTCTAACATTCATTAACGTAACGAATAACTTGAAATTAATATTGTTAAAAAGGAGAACTTCAGGAAAGCATTTAATCGTAAAATCAAAATTAAATGAAATATCATTTTTATTAAGTCCCACCACGTAAGTCGGCAACAATCAAACAATAATAATAACAATAATAATGTATATATTAAATTACGACGGCTGACGGACGCGAGAATGTCAAAATAAAAGTTATAAATGGTTAAATGGCTCTGAGCACTATGGGACTTAACACCTATGGTCATCAGTCCCCTAGAATTTAGAACTACTTAAACCTAACTAACCTAAGGACAGCACACAACACCCAGCCATCACGAGGCAGAGAAAATCCCTGACCCCGCCGGGAATCGAACCCGGGAACCCGGGCGTGGGAAGCGAGAACGCTACTGCACGACCACGAGATGCGGGCTAAAAGTTATACTTGCATGCCATAATATATAGGACATACAGTATTGTTGTAGTCTGACTTACCATTCTTAAAAACCAAATCTTTTAGATGCACTGTCAGCACTGTTTAGAGGAGTACTGGGTCAAAGAACCAATGCATATAAGATTGATTCAGATAAGCATTTCAGTGTAAGAACTCAAGATCTCAGAATCACGAGATAGGTAAAGCTGTTTATTTGGTGTGATTCCTGCTACATCTACATCTACATCTACATTTATACTCCGCAAGCCACCCAACGGTGTGTGGCGGAGGGCACTTTACGTGGCACTGTCGTTACCACCCTTTCCTGTTCCAGTCGCGTATGGTTCGAGGGAAGAACGACTGTCTGAAAGCCTCCGTGCGCTCTCTAATGTCTCTAATTTTACATTCGTGATCTCCTCGGGAGGTATAAGTAGGGGGAAGCAATATATTCGATACCTCATCCAGAAACGCACCCTCTCGAAACCTGGCGAGCAAGCTACACCGCGATGCAGAGCGCCTCTCTTGCAGAGTCTGCCACTTGAGTTTGTTAAACATCTCCGTAACGCTATCACGGTTACCAAATAACCCTGTGACGAAACGCGCCGCTCTTCTTTGGATCTTCTCTATCTCCTCCGTCAACCCGATCTGGTACGGATCCCACACTGATGAGCAATACTCAAGTATAGGTCGAACGAGTGTTTTGTAAGCCACCTCCTTTGTTGATGGACTACATTTTCTAAGGACTCTCCCAATGAATCTCAACCTGGTACCCGCCTTACCAACAATTAATTTTATATGATCATTCCACTTCAAATCGTTCTGCACGCATACTCCCAGATATTTTACAGAAGTAACTGCTACCAGTGTTTGTTCCGCTATCATATATTCATACAATAAAGGATCAATCTTTCTGTGTATTCGCAATACGTTACATTTGTCTATGTTAAGGGTCAGTTGCCACTCCCTGCACCAAGTGCCTATCCGCTGCAGATCTTCCTGCATTTCACTACAATTTTCTAATGCTGCAACTTCTCTGTATACTACAGCATCATCCGCGAAAAGCCGCATGGAACTTCCGACACTATCTGCTAGGTCATTTATATATATAGTGCTTAGTTGTTATTTTCTTGTTAAAGTACAATAGTTTTATTAGGTTTGCAACATACTTTGCCATTTTGTTTAGATCTTACGATCGGTCATGTCTGTGACTAGCTTGAGGCCGGTTTTCCGGGAGCGGCAGTGAGTGAAGCAGCACGCACAGGGCAGGTATACCTGGCATCGGGCAGAATACTTGATCTCCCGCCCATGTGGCTTTCAAGTTGGTCTGTCTGAACGTCTTCTGGAAACAGGAGTGGACACATTATTTCTTTGGCTGACCAGATTAGAAGGTGAGTGGTATGTCGCTGTCATCCACGCATCTCCTGGCGGCTCCAAGCTCTTCTACAGTTTGTCACCACACAGCGGCTTTGGAAGCTCGGTGAGCTATTTTTAGTTCGCTGCTTCGGTGCCGAGACCACTCAGAATTCGTAAAGACTGTTCTTTCTCCCCCCTGTGAGCGTGATATAATTGTGACTGGTTCACTTCCTACTTGTGTTTGTGCCCCGCTGCTTCTATTCTCGATTCTCGATTCAGACTCCTGTTGTTCGTCCCTTTTACTGTGTCCGGGCAGGCGATTTGAAGGAGCATGTCACTGGTATGAAAATATAATAGCTTCAGTTTGATAACTGTCATAGAGTGGTGATTTGATTGTGTGTTTTAAAATACTTTAGCTTTAAATGGATATTTTTTCTTCACTGTACTGTTATTCGTGATGTATTTTGTCTGATATGTTGTGCACTAAATCGTTAAGTCGCTTTCATTAGTTATTTGGAGCCCGCAAGCCTATGCGTTTTATGGGGACAAATCTTGTCGCATGTATTTTGGCGGGTTATATTTCCAAGCCAAGATTGTGTTTACGTAGGTCAGGTTCATCAACCAACCGTTAGCGTCTTCCTTCTACCTATGTTTTAGTTCCGCATGATGGTTAAGTGTTTAAAGTTTCTGCCTCGTTGCGTGGTCTGAAGCTGAATCTCGGTTGTCCAATGGACTTCTTTACAATCAAGTGCAAGTGGGGGTGGTTGCTTCGCTCAGTTACCTTATTACCTTTTAGCGACTTATCACACATATTTTGTCTGTGCTGCAGGCTGTAATCTGATGACTTCAATTTTTACTCGTTTTAATTAAAAGTTACTTCTCTGTTCATCAGCTCATTATTGTATGTTTTAGCCTTGGGGCGTGTTCCCACTGGTTGCTTAGAAAAGAAGTAATGTGGTGAGTAACGTATCGGCACTGCCCTAAGTAATTTCAGGGCCGATAGTGCGGATCACATTTCCCGATGCGTGGTGGTTTCATACCGAGCACCTTAAATTGTTTTTCTTTCCTTTTAATGAACTCCTCTTAGGTAAACCTGAATTATGTGTTGTGTTTTAGTCAAACACATTCTAAAAATGTGAACTGCCTGCCTGCTTTGAAGACTGATTTCCTCTCATGTTGTACTTGTTATAAAACACTGTTATTTGGGGCATCTTGAGTTTTGTACTTAATGGATTGAAGGGACTGTTTTATCGATTATCAATAAGTGTTCTTGAATAGTTTCATCCAGTTGGGTACTTTTGTCTCAGCATGTCTAGGTCCTGTTGACCTATCTGGTAAAGAAACTTTTGCTGGGGAGTATTAATCGAAATCTTTACACGGATTGTGTTCAACTCTTATTTTGGCCGGTATTTCCACTCCCAGGCAACCTTCCACCAGTAGTGCGTACCAACAGTCTTTCAAGTAAAGAACATGCACAGCAGTGACTGATCATCTTGAAGAGCTGTACTGCGTTTACGTTTTTATTTTTCAATCATAAAAGCCGCAGACCGTCATAATCTATATCTCTACGATTACTAGAAATAAAATCCATACAAATACCGACAGAATATATTGATAATGGTACTCGATAACGAATTATCTTTCATGTCAGCTTTCACCACTGGGGAGCTGTACGTTCACTTGCTCTTAGGAATAGGAAGCAGCGACGATTTATGGCGCTGTTTTGTCTTCGCCGGCGTATAAAAGGCCCGCCGTTCGCGGTACCAATCACATCTGACGAGATTAGCAGAAAGCGTTGTCATCTGAAGGTTTCGGTCAAGTGGACTGCAGAAACATTCTGTTAAGATAATTGTTGATCCGGCTGCTTACCCGAGAAGAATGTCATCAATTAATACGCCGAAAAATACTACGTAGTCATATCAAGAGACTCTATGGGAAGTAGATGGTTGAACTCGTAAGAAAGTTTGATAAACATCGTAAGAAATGAGAGCTGGTGAATGCCATTGCATTTCTACTGAAATGTAATTAGGGTATTATAACTGAATTTGCAAGATTTGTTCGTTGTATTAACACCAAAACGGCCAGCAAGATTAACAAGTGCGCTAGTTTTGCCCTAGTAAGAGATATGTGGATCTTACATTCTAACCGACGTTTGCACGTTTCGTCACTGCCGTCAGCTTTTTCTTTAGAATGGATGGATTGTTCTTCTTAGGCACAGTCACAATGGGCGCTCACGAACGCCGTCATCAGGTAATACTCAAAGCTTCAGCGTCACTGTTCCCGACCCATGACATCGGATGACGACATACGTCGACACAGCGTGGTTAACCTTACGAGTAAAGATCAGGCCGAAGCCACGCAAGCGGGTTTACAGAAAGGCCTACATTTTGTTCCTACACTGAGGTGTCTTCCAATCATTCAATGTTATTTGCTCGGTGGAGCAAATCATGTCTATCTTTTCTGAGGTGCAAACAGAAGAAATCAGGCGCAAAGTTCTGCATACGGTGCATGGGACCTCGCACTTGTGAAGTAATATTTCCGCTGTCGAAATAGCAGCAATCTGGTCCATTAGCGAAGATGTGGCTTTATTAATCCGGAACAAATGTAACGCCACACTTCTTCTTTTACAGGACGATTATGTGAGCAAGTGGATATTTTACATAAGGATTTGCGTACCGATGACTGCAGAACGACCGGACTGAGCGAATAAAACACGAGACGCCGTCGTTTCTCAAGAAGAATTCTTTACGCGACGAAAGATTCAAATAGTTCGTCCTGGTGTTGCTGTTTCGCCTAGGTTGTGCTCTTTGCCAAAAGTTTGTAAAGAACGGGAGCGCCCAGTTACAACTAGCCTAAGTATTTAGCGACTATTCATAGCCCTCACTTCGAAAAATATGAACATCATATTTCTTATTCTATGATTTTTATCCAGCGGGTGATGTCATTGTCTTGGTCCCTCTGATTTGCTCATGGGCTTTGATGTAGTGTCTCTTTACTCGGCTTCCTTTTGAAGAATCCTTATTAATTATTGAAAAACTGTAGGTGGAAACGAAGAAGTTCTGCAGCTATGTGCTGCAGTCATCATATTTTTCTGCCATTGAAAATTTTTGCAAGCTGACTGGCTAGGGGGAGCCAATCTGCTCGCATATTAGCAAATTTATGGAAGGTTTTGAAGAAGGGGTGCTAAGTACGACGGATTTAAAACTTACCTGTTTTTGGACGTAAGCCGACGACACGTTTATGCTATGCCACATGGAATGGATACTCTGAAGCGTTTGCTGGATCATTTTGATTGCCATCAGGCCTGCTTTTAGGTCGAAACGGATGGAAAGCTTCCATTTGTAGATGTGCTGGACTACAGAAAGGACGATGGAACACTAGGACACAGTTTTTATCAAAACCGATCCACAAGAAAACGAAGCACGCAGCAAGTTGTCCTCCATCCTACCAAATCATGGGAGTCCTGCGGACGCTGGCAAAGAGGGCGCTTGCCACCTCAGATATATAGAACTAGACACAAGAGCTGGAATATCTTACATTACAAAAAGCGATCGGGTGTGTTTTCGAGTTTATATCTGCACCGGAGCCACGAGAAGAGCCACATAGTTCGATGATTTTTCTACCATATGATGGTGGCATATCTTCGAAAATAGGAAGAATTTAGAATTATATTTCACAATACTTCACGCATACGAATATTGAGAAGCACCTTTAAAGCAATATAATATCAAAAGTGTATTTCGTCTCCCAGTGAAGATTATTGGAGCACTCCTTTGTACGATTAAGTATGACCTAGGATTGAGGAAGCCCGTTGTTTCTAAAATCCCTTGCCATTGTGAGACATCTTATATTGGCCAGACAGTCAACATTATTCATTACAGGTGTGCTGAGCATCATAACCACACAATTGATGCAACCTGAGAAAATCTACGATGGCGGAGCACTGTCTTACCAAGAGACACACAAAGTTGTATCAAAGACACAAATGGCTGCCCCTCCATATCGCTGTTGGTACCGTGTCTTAAAGGAAGCCAGACTTGCAGACAACATTATAAATCAAGACAAGATATGAAACCATGTTTTAATTTACGTCAAAAAATAATGCCCGTTGACTCAACCGGCAGAATATTCTGACGGTTTATCGTTTGTCGTTTTTGCCAGCTTTCACTACAGGGGCAGTGTACGTTCACTTGCAGTGCTGGCCAGCAGCGACGATTCGTGACGCACGTTGGCCTTGCGCTGCATATAAACGGACCGTTACTCACGGAATCAATCAATTCTGGTGAGATTAGCAGAAAGCGTTCTCACTTGAAAATAGCGTCCAGATGGACCGCAGAAATACTGTGTTCAGATGATTTATTGATCCTCCTGCACATCAGTTAACACACCACAGATGTCTACGTAGTCACTTAGCGTTGAACAGAGGTTGAACGACAGATACGAGGCACCTTTCCATGTTGTATCAACTATTTTCTAACTTTCATCAATCGTAGGAGCAAGTCTCTTAACAGTTCATGTTCCGCTCGCGTCAGTGGGTGAGAGATCTTCACGTCGAATACCCTCAGATCGGACATCGAATCGATGCTCCACCAACAAATTATACAACTCTTGCCACTGACTACCAACGACACGACACCTTGTCGGAGATGTGATGTTTTACCGGGTTCCTGATATTCACGGCACACTGGTGAAATGGTCGTACGGGAAAATTCCCACTTCATCACTACCTCGAGGTCCCATCGTTCGTGCGTCGACTAGAACACTACATTTAAACTCATTTAAATCTTGATAACCTGCCATTGTAGCAGCAGTAACCGATCTAAAAACTCCACAATACACTTGTTGTCTTATGTAGGCGTTGCCGAACGCAGCGCTGCATTCTGCCTGTTTACATATCTCTGTAGTTGAATGCGCATGCCTATACCAGTTTCTTTGGCGTTTCAGTGTAAATAATTTTACGTTGTCCACTCACTAGAGAAATGAAAAATTCTTCAAGATCATTCAAAACAATTAAAAAACGAAGTTGTGAATTAAAACCTTCCATTGAATGTTTTAAGTGGAAGTCATCCATCAAAAGTGTTGCAATAAGAGATATGCGTTAGAAGATTAAATGAGTAGTAAGGCTGGAGGCTCCACTTGTGTTTATCCCCGGTTTTCCACAAGACTTGGCTTAATCCAGAGTTGAAAATACAATCCAACCTCACGAGCAGTAAAAATGAAAGAGAGCATTAAGCTGATCCTGGATTAAGCAACTGAATGTACTGCTTGAAACAATTTGTAACGCAAAATTTAAATTAGACACAGAATGGAAAAGAATTTATATAAACTCATCGTCCTCTGTTTCATGTCATTTTCACACTATTAACGTCGACGTTTTAATGTATAAATGATGACAAAAATCCTTGAACCCCGATATATTCCTACGCATAGCTTCTCATGTTAGCCCTGTTTAAAGGAAATGAAAGAAAATGAAGTTTGTATAAAAACCTATGAAAATAAATTGAACTTCATTGAAAGAAATAACTGAATAGTGAAACGAGTGTGTCCACAATGGCTGCAAACATGTTTAAACAGTGATAATGGTTTCCCAATTAGGGAAAGTAGCATTTCATAATCAGCGATAACAGTAATCTCTGCTCTTGTCACTACAAGAATTCTGAGGTACTTTCTGCGCGCCATTTCAATCCTTTTCACATTTTGTTTCTCTCTCGTTGTGTTCCAAAAACTATATACCTTTATACGGCCATTTTTAAACACGCATTCTGACGATCTCTGAAGGAAGAAGAACTTGTAGAGATACTTGTATCCTACCTACACTAATAAATTATAAATAATTAGTTAACTTCAAGGTAAAATCTTCTGGGTTGTTACGCAGCTTTATTTTTCTTCTGTATGATCGTCGTTTCGACCACTGTGGTGGGATCTTCTTAAGGATCTTGTGGCGTCCACGATTAACTGAACACTGTGTCGCATTCCTTATAAAAGGACAGTTGTCCCGCGTTTAAGGTGAAGAAGTCGGGTTATTGAGCAAAATTTCCATGGCTGCCTTTGGGGGACAATAGTCTTTCGATAGAAAGGGAGTTCGCTCAGCTCTTAAGCTGAAGAAGAGTTATTGGTTAATCCTTCCTTCTGCTACTGGTGGGCCATCTTCATTTAGATAAAAGCGAAACGGGCAGAGCAAGAGAGGATGAATGTTTATCAAAAGTGTTATTGTCCGCTTAGATAGGGTGTAGAAGTTGTTTGTATTGCTCGCACACCGTGACCTCCTATTCATTTCCTTGACAGCGGGAAGCCACGAAGCCGAAATCCTATGACCGTCCTCCCTCCTACTGAAGTTACATTCGTTCTTAGATATCCCAATCGCTTCTCCGATTTTTTCTTCTATAAATGTTAATTTTCTTAGTTAGCACACGTACGTTCTTGAAATCAATGTCACGGTCGCAGTTCTGCTTATGTTCCCCTACCGCAGATTCGACACTTTTGTTTCAGCGGTGTGTAGTGTTCGTTATCCTTACGATGCTGTTTAACACTTCTTCCCATTTTTCCACATCCACACGTCATTTCATAGACGTCCGAGGTGTGTATGTAATCAGGTGCGTCCGTTTTGCTTCGGAAAATGACTTTTATTTTGTTTTGACTGAAGAAAAAGGTCCTCACACGGCTTTCCATAGAATTCTGGTGATGCGGTCAGTTACCTCAAAAACAAACAGTAAGTTAACAGAGTTAGAATGCAACCCCACGTCCTTCATATTAGTTCAAATGGTTCAAATGGCTTTAAGCACTATGGGACTTAACATCTGAGGTCATCAGTACCCTAGACTTAGAACTACTTAAACCTAACTAACCTAAGGACACCACACACACATCCATGCCCGAGGCAGGATTCGAACCTGCGGCCGTAGCAGCAGCGCGGCTCCGGACTGAAGCGCCTACAACCACTCGGCCACAGAGCCCGGCCCCTTCATATTAGCAACAGTCCTGCTAACGAACAAAAAATAGCCGCCCTCATTGCTTTCTTTACGAAGTCCAATTTTGTTTCCAAGCTGTTATTGCCGCTGATCCGGAAGGCACGTAGGGACAGTGTTGAGCATTGTTTGCTACCGGCCTGGGTGGTGATGCGAAGTAGCATCTAAATACGTATCTGTGTGATTAGTCTTCCTACACACTGTCTTTCAAAAAGTTGCCAGATTCTCTGTGTACCATCTAGGTCAAGTGGATTTTGGGGTGAATCTCATTTAAGAAATTGTGGAAATCGTGAAGCTCTTCTTCTCTGCGACTCAATAACAAGTGTGTCATCCACATGGCAGAGCCAAAAAGGCGGCTTTAGTGGCACATTACTTATTGCCTGTTGCTCAAAATGTCAGTTGCTACTGGCAAGAAGTATGGACCCTTAGCAACACCTTCAAACTGTTCCTTCAAATTTAAATAGCTCGATCGAGGACATAATTAAATAACTTCACATAATCTGGAACATATTCCCTATGATCTCGAATGTATCTGATAACGGGATGTCAGGGAAAAACATCTCTTATCAAAGCTTGCAAGAATGCCACTCAGGGATATCTTCAACGTGCATAAAATTTCTGAAAACTCTTTCGAATCTTATTTGATTTTCCAATTAGATCTCAAAGTCCTTTAGATGAATGACTTATTAAAAAGTAAGTGGGCGAGTTAATTCAATTCACTAACGACTTCAGCCGGCACCCTTCCTTGTGTATCTTGTGTAGACCACACGTTCTGTGAAAGACGGGTATTCGGAGCGTTAAATTTTTGGTAACTGAGCTATCCATTCTGGAGTCCGATAACAGATTTCTAAGGTTCGCTGAGTCAATCAGTAAAACCTGAAAACTTACAGTAGCTCTTCATTGTTCGTCTATCTGTCTGTATATCTGTCTGTCCGACTGTTAAAAACCCTTTTTCTCAGGAACGGGAAGACGTATAAAATTTAAACTTGTCACATACTAAGGTGCCTCGGCGGCGTAAAAAATTTAACGTTCTAGGTCAATGCACTCAAAAGATAGGGTCATTTGTGTCACATATTTCTAAGGTCGCAAACTCACTCATACATACCTACAAGGTATTTCCTGTTGACTTACACACAAGAAATGTGGCGAGTACCAAAAGCAAAGGAGAAAAAAATTCGAAAATTGTTAATTTGTAGTTATATGAAAATAATATTCTTTTTGTCATTTGTTATCTGACTGTCTGTCTAGCCTTGTGTTGAGACCCCTTTTCCACAGGAAAGGATAGACGTATATCTTGCCTGTATTGATATCGATAACAGGCAAAAATCGACGAGTCTTTCGATCACGAGATGAATAACCCATTTATATAGATAACTAACTTTTTACGGAACCCTCGGTGCCTGATTCCTATCCTCACCTGTTCGAATTATTCACTTTATCAACAATTCTGTTCATCGGTTGTTTTTAAGTGCCGAACATAGGATCAGACAATAGCTGTTCCATCTTCTTGTGGTATTTCACAACTTTCTTAGCAACTCTATCAATCCTGTTATTTGCTGTGGTCACCACGATGTTTTCATTTTTCTTGAGGTCATTGAAAGAGTTTCTTTCCTGAGCTAATATGTTGCTTTTGAGCGGTTTCGCTTTCCGCAGATTTCTCGATACCTTCCTTCTTATTTCTTCCACGTGAACCTCCAGAAGGGAAGGCGTGCCCGCAGAGATCTATAGTGGATCGAATTAACTCGACAATGAAAATAATTTTCCATCCAGTGACGATAGTCACCGACGGTAGCCACAGGAGTTTTAACTAGTAATACCACTTCTTCAATACCAGCTTGCGAAAAATCCCTTTCTATTCAGTAGGGATGGCTCGCCTGTGACATCTACAGGAATTTTAACCTGTAACCCAACTTCTAGCTTGCACCCGTGACTTAGGGATAGCGTCCTTGGTTAGTAATCGAAGAATACTTGGGACAGGCTTCGAAACAAGCCATCACTTATGTTTTGATTAATAATCAGCATTGGTGGGCGAAGACTTCCAGCTTGAGGAGTCACCCCCACTCTGCGAACGGCCTTGCCAAAGAGGGCGGAGGAGCGGGCAGAAGTTCAGGGAAATCTCTTGTCATTAGGGCGGGAAACCGCCTCTAAAGGCCGAAGAATCAGCAATGATCAACGGCATGAGGATGCAGAAGGCAATGGATACCACTGAATTCAAAAAGACACATAACGTATATCCACAGGACATGTGGCCTGTAGTTGAAAATGTGTAATGACAATTTCTCCACTGGCAAAAGGTTCCGGAATAGTCCCCCATTCGGATCCCCGGAGGAAACTGCCAAGCGGGAAGTGACCATGAGAAAATGTACGAATAACCGACGAAAGGATAACTTTCTACGAGCCCGCGAGTGGAATGTCAGAATTTTGAACATGGTACGGAAGCCAGAAAATCTGAAAAAGGATATGCAACGGCTCAGTCTAGATATAATGGGGGTCACTGAGGTGAAATGGAAAGAAGACAAAGATTTCTGCTCAGATAAGTATAGGGTAATATCAACAGTAGCGGAATATGGTATAACGGAAGTAAGATTCGTTATGAATAGGATGGCAGGGCAGAGAGTGTCTTACTTTGAACAGTTCAGTGATTCTGATCAGAATCGACAGCAAACCAACACCGATAACGACAGTTCAGGCACACATGCCGACGTCGAAAGACGATGAAGAAGAGGCAGAGAAATTACATGAGGATATTGAAAAGGTAATACAGAACGTAAAGGGAGATGAAAATCTGGAAGTTATGAGGGACAGGAATGCAGTTATAGGGGAAGAAGTACAAGGAAACGTTACAGGAGAATATGGGCTTGGGACATGGAATGAGAAAGGAGAAGAATTATTAATAGCGAATAATGTGTTCAAGAATCACAAGAGGAGGAGGTATACGTGGAAGAGGCCGGGTGATACAGGAAGATCTAAGATTTCATCATGGTCAGACAGAGATTCCTAAATCTGAGACTGGATTGTAATGTGTATCTAGGAGCAGATATAGACTCAGATCACAATGTAGTACTGATGAAGAGTAGCCTGAAGTTCAAGAGATTAGTCAGGAAGAATCAGTACGCAAAAAAGTACTACGGAATGACGAGATACGCTTGAAGTTCTCTAAGGCTGTACATAAACCAATAAAGAATAGCCCAGAGGAATGCACATCCCTAAAAAGGAAAATCACAGAATTTGGAAGAAAAACGTAGGTACAAAGAAGGTAACAGCAAAGAAGCCATGGGTAACACAAGAAATACTTCAGTTGATCGATGAAAGAAGAAAGTACAAAAAAGTTCAGGGAAATTCACGAATAAAGAAATAAAAGTCACTGAGGAATGAAAAAATATGATGTTCAGGCAAGCTAAGTCGAAATGGCTGCATGACAAGTGTGAAAAAATCGATAAAGAAATGATTGTCGAAAAGACTGACTCAGCTTATAGGGAAGTCATAGCAACCTGTGGTGAAATTAAAAGCAGGGATGGTAATATTAAGAGTACAACGGCCATTCCACTGTTAAATGGAGAGGAGAGAGCGGATAGGTGGAAAGAGTACATCGAAGTCTTGTGTGAGGGGAAGATTTGTGTGATGTGATAGAAGAAGAAAGAGGAGTCGATTTAGAAGAGATAGAAGATCCAGTGTTAGAATCAGAATTTAAGAGAGCTTTGGAGGACTTAAGATCGTATAAGGCAGAAGGGATCGATAACATTCCATCAGATTTCTAAAATCACTGGGGAAAGTAACAACAAAAGGGTTATTCACTTTGGTTTGTAGAATGTATGAGTTTGGTGACATACCATCTGACTTTAGAAAAAATATCATCCACACAATTCCGATGACTGCAAGAGCCGACAAGTGCGAGAATCATCGCACAATCAGCTTAACAGCACATGCATCCAAGTTGCTTACAAGCACAATATACACATTAATGGAAAAGAAAATAGAGGATGTTTTAGAATGATCAGTTTTTCTTTAGGAAACGTAAAGCCACCAGAGAGGCCATTGTGACGTCGCGGTTGATTTTAGAAACTAGAATAAAGAAAAATGAAGTAACGTTCATGGGATTTGTTGACCTGTAAAAAGCGTTCGACAATGTAAAATGGTGCAAGATGCTCGAAATTCTGAGAAAAATAAGGGAAACATATAAGGAGAGACGGGTAATGTACAGTACGCACAAGAGTCAAGAGGGAATAATAAAAATGGACGACCAAGAACGAAGATCTCGGATTAAAAAGAGTATAAGATAGGGAACTAGTCTTTCGCCTCTATTGTTCAATCTTTACATCGAAGAAGCAATGATGGAAATAAAAGAAAGGTTCAGGAGTGGAATTAAAATTCAAGGTGAAAGGATATCAATGATACGATTCGCTTTTGACATTGCTATTCTGAGTGAAAGTAAAGAAGAATTTCATGATCTGCTGAATGGAATGAACAATCTAATGACTACAGAATAAGGTCTCAGAGTAAATCGTAGAAAGAGAGAAGTAGCAGATTTGAAAACAGCGAGAAACTTAACATCGGGTTTGATGGTCAAGAAGTAGATGAAGCTAAGGAATTCTGCTACATAGGCAGTATAACCAATGACTGACGGAGCGAGGAGGACATTAAAAGCAGACCAGCACTAGCAAAAAGGGCATTCTTGGCCAAGAGAAGTCCACTAGTACCAAACATAGGCTTCAATTTCAGGAAAAAATTTCAGTATGAACCACAGCATTATATGAGAGTGAATCATGGAATGTGAAAAACCGCAACCAGAACAGAAAAGACTCGAATCATTTGATATGTGGTGCTATAGACGAATGTGAGTGACAAGGCGAGGAGAGGAAAGGAATATGTGGAATACACTGACAAGGAGAAGGGATATAATGATAGGACATCTGTTAAGACATCAGGGAATGACATGGATGGTACTAGAGGGAGCTGTAGAAGGCAAAAACTGTAGAGGAAGACAGAGACTAGAATACATCCAACAAATAATTAGGACGTAGGGTGCAAATGTTACTCTGAGATGAAGAGGGTAGCACCATCAAACTAAAAAAAAGGCTTCTTCAGCATATATGCGGGTCAATACCCACTTCCCCTTTTACAAGGAATGCGACACTGGTTTTCCCCAAAATTCAGTTAACCGTGGCCACCACAAAATCTGAAGAAGATCCCAGTAAAGGTGTCGAAACATTAAACACACAGAAAAAATATGGCGCAGCCTACCAACACATAAGATTTTAACTTCAGTGACAACGGTCGCAAAACTTGCAGACTTATGTACTTAGTAATTTGTAATGTCTAGGCAATATGTTGTCATTTCAATGCCCTGACAAAGTCAATCAGAAAGCAAATATTTTATTGGCTATGATTAAGTGAGTTTTGGCACAATCGTTGTGATGTTTAATATATTTTTGTGTCTTTTTAATGCTGCAACTAATTGAGATGTTCATCGCTCGTTTTATTTTGGCATATTTCGAGTACAAATGTTCGCTATTTCTTCCTAAGGATTTAATTTAGTGAGGTTAACATACAAATTAACATGCCTCTTTGCGATAAGTCGTCAGATATTAAATCTCTTCACATTACACATTACAACTTGTGATGTTTCGCGCATTTGGTGTGTGACAGATATTTTCGCCAATTACAGTTCGACTGTTATTTCCGAGAGCCAACACAGGACTTGTAATATTCTTCGACTCTTTGCTGTAGTCTTATTTTCATCAGTTAGTGGATGCTGTTTTAACTGAACACAAGCTGTGGACCTGTAAAATTTTTGATGGTTAACCCCAAGCACTTATGCCCTCCAGAAACGTGGGGTTCTGGGCCCTCAACAACGTACCCTCTGACTTACAGTTGAAATATTGCAAGTTTTGTCTGGTTTCGTTGTCTAGGAACTGGGATACGTAGTTGCCGCATTAAAAGGCAAATACTGCTGGGTCTACAGTATACAATATGAATATACACATGAATCGAATGGTCGATGGTTCCTATCACTCGGCAATTGCGAATTTTGAATGTGACATAGAAATTTATAAATGAAAGATTGCAGTTAAATAAAACCTGCAGGTACTAATTTTAATGACTTTAAATGAAGAGTACGACAGAAGAAGTACCTTTATGAATGCTGTTTATTACTGCAAAACACTTATTGGTGTCGATGGTCCAGAAATTAAATAAAATATAGGATGAATAACAGGGAAACAACAAATTCCTACTTCATGTAATTAGTTATGAACAACAACATAACTCACGAGATATTCACTTCTAAACGCATGCTACGTATTTACTGCAGAAGCCACGCAAATTGGTGCTTCCTGTCCAGCCCTCTCGAGTCCTGTGCGACCGTATGCTCCTCCCCCACTTCCATCCAGTCTCCCTATTAACGAGTGCTGTGATTGGCTAGAGCGCTCCCGACATGTCTTCAAGCCAATGCCCACTCACAAACATATTGAAACACACAAAAAATACTGGATATACATTTAAATAACTTGAAACTGAAAAAAAGTTCCTATGGATAGACCATAAACTCGCTCAAACACACATTATTAAATATATAAAAAAATTAAATAAACATATATCAAAGGAACAGAAACAAAAGGTAGGCCAGTAGCCTAATGTCGCTATGCTTTCTAAAACACAGTAAATATGTAGCCAATTTCTTCATGAATAGTATATATCAGATATAAACAAAGACATAGACGAATAAATATATTTATAAGCATGCTGCTACCGTTTTTTCGTGTAACTGTGGAGTACTTATGAGCTGACGTGATCAATAGTTATTGGCCACTTTGACCTCCAACAACTCATGTACTATTCAAGTTGCATCCCTGTAGTTCTTCCCAATTTAGGCTTACACTAATAGTTTTCTAAAGGCAAGTCGATCGACAAAATCGGATAACCGTTTAGATTTTGTAAATTCTTTGCTGGGTGTTACTTGTACACTCCTGGAAATGGAAAAAAGAACACATTGACACCGGTGTGTCAGACCCACCATACTTGCTCCGGACACTGCGAGAGGGCTGTACAAGCAATGATCACACGCACGGCACAGCGGACACACCAGGAACCGCGGTGTTGGGCGTCGAATGGCGCTAGCTGCGCAGCATTTATGCACCGCCGCCGTCAGTGTTAGCCAGTTTGCCGTGGCATACGGAGCTCCATCGCAGTCTTTAACACTGGTAGCATGCCGCGACAGCGTGGACGTGAACCGTATGTGCAGTTGACGGACTTTGAGCGAGGGCGTATAGTGGGCATGCGGGAGGCCGGGTGGACGTACCGCCGAATTGCTCAACACGTGGGGCGTGAGGTCTCCACAGTACATCGATGTTGTCGCCAGTGGTCGGCGGAAGGTGCACGTGCCCGTCGACCTGGGACCGGACCGCAGCGACGCACGGATGCACGCCAACACCGTAGGATCCTACGCAGTGCCGTAGGGGACCGCACCGCCACTTCCCAGCAAATTAGGGACTCTGTTGCTCCTGGGGTATCGGCGAGGACCATTCGCAACCGTCTCCATGAAGCTGGGCTACGGTCCCGCACACCGTTAGGCCGTCTTCCGCTCACGCCCCAACATCGTGCAGCCAGCCTCCAGTGGTGTCGCGACAGGCGTGAATGGAGGGACGAATGGAGACGTGTCGTCTTCAGCGATGAGAGTCGCTTCTGCCTTGGTGCCAATGATGGTCGTATGCGTGTTTGGCGCCGTGCAGGTGAGCGCTACAATCAGGACTGCATACGACCGAGGCACACAGGGCCAACACCCGGCATCATGGTGTGGGGAGCGATCTCCTACACTGGCCGTACACCACTGGTGATCGTCGAGGGGACACTGAATAGTGCACTGTACATCCAAACCGTCATCGAACCCATCGTTCTACCATTCCTAGACCGGCAAGGGAAGTTGCTGTTCCAACAGGACAATGCACGTCCGCATGTATCCCGTGCCACCCAACGTGCTCTAGAAGGTGTACGTCAACTACCCTGGCCAGCAAGATCTCCGATCTGTCCCCCATTGGGCATGTTTGGGACTGGATGAAGCGTCGTTTTACGCGGTCTGCACGTCCAGCACGAACGCTGGTCCAACTGAGGCGCCAGGTGGAAATGGCATGGCAAGCCGTTCCACAGGACTACATCCAGCATCTCTACGATCGTTTCTATGGGAGAATAGCAGCCTGCATTGCTGCGAAAGGTGGATATACACTGTACTAGTGCCGACATTGTGCATGCTCTGTTGCCTGTGTCTATGTGCCTGTGGTTCTGTCAGTGTGATCATGTGATGTATCTGACCCCAGGAATGTGTCAATAAAGTTTCCCCTTCCTGGGACAATGAATTCACGGTGTTGTTATTTCAATTTCCAGGAGTGTATAATTTACCATCAGATACTAAACTTTAAACTAATAAAGATATTGAAAATCTGATTACACCGTCAGAATCGTTGTGCAAATAATGCTAATGTACATGTTTCTTTTTAAGGTATCACGACTTCTCTGGCTGTTATTAATTTCTACATGAGCTGTGAAATGTCGACTATTATGGTTTCACGAAATCCGCCATCTTCGGCAATCCTGGCATACACATCTCCTTCATCGGCACAAAGCAGTTGTCGACACAGCGTCAACATGGAATTCCCAGCCACGCGGTCGGCCTGGACCACGCGCTGGGGCTGCCCCTCTTGCTCCAGCTAATGTTCGGCACCACGTGGCCGCCGACGAACCACGGCCTGTCGAGAGACCTCCTACGGCCACGCCAACTCCCAACTTAGAATACTTTCAGGGCGTCACAACTCACCCGTTACCTCACACCGGATATGAAGGGGCATGTGAAGGCACACCGCTTTTCCGGCCATTGTCAGCTTTCGCAACTGCAGCTGCTGCTTCTCAATCAAGCAGCCCCTCAATTGATCTCACAAGAGCTGCGTGCACCCAGCAGTCCAGCAGCACTCGGCAGTCATGGACGGTCGCCAATCGAACTGCTAGCCAAGCCTGACAGCATTTTACTTCAGTGATCTGCGGAAAGGCCGTAGTTGAAAGATTTAACCAATATTAAATTCAAATGGCTCTGTGCACTATGGGACTTAACATCTGTGGTCATCAGTCCCCTAGACTTAGAACTACTTAAACCTAACTAACCTAAAGACATCACACACATCCATACCCAAGGATAGGATTCGAACCTGCGACCGTAGCGGTCATGCGGTTCCAGACTGAAGCGCCTAGAAATGCACGGGCACACCGGCCGCCTAACCAATATTATTCAGTTTTAATTTGAAACTAGTGAGTGTTGTAAATATTGTTGAATTTCATCCAAAACCCTAAAATCAATATGATTAAGCCGCCAGTAAGACTGTTAATTGGGTAACGTGTCTGACGTGCTTTCCCCCACAAGACATCAACGAAGCCCTATCACATAAAAATCGATCTACATCTTACACCCTTAATTCGCCACAGCTTTAAATAATTACCAAGCTTTAGTAACCAAGCATGACCGTCGCAATGTCCTACATTTGTTTTGCTTTGTATCTAGATAATGGGCTAAAACAAAATAACAAATAAATAAAGAAGCGGCCGTGCAGTTACTTAGATTGCTGCAGAAGCCTGTTCCCTGAGTTAACGTATGTGATGTGGATGTATAATCCTGCGTCACCTACCGACCGTAGACCATACAAAACGTTCTGACACTGATTTAATTCTTGGCGTACAAGCGACGTCAGCGCAGAAACAACGGTGGAAGCTTGAAATAATAACTGTAAACAACAGTTGCGCATTCGACCAGTCCGTTGTAAGTAGGCGGTGTCATGTACTGGACGTGCGATCAGTGTGTGTCAGCTTACTTCACACTCTTTCTGCCGAACAAAATGAACGACGTGTGGGCGACTGCCACGTCTTGATTGAACTGCAGCACACGAACAATTCTTTGCTGAAAAAAAAGTCTTGGACATGATCAGTTAATGTTAGTCAACAATGTCTCTCAGGCGACAAAAACGCCATTACCGTCCACACGAAGCTACCACATACAGGCAGAGAAAGAAATTCATACAAGGAACCAACTCTTTGACAATATAACCGACGTTCAGACCAACATGATGTAAGAGGAGGACTTTGTTTCATACGGTCTTCTGAACGTTCCGTGCTCTCTCCTCAAGTGAGAGTAAACTACTGAGAGTAAACTACAAGTTTACACCTGAAGCATTAAAACCAACATCTTAACGTTTCTCTGTTTTTTTAGTAATCTACCCTCTGTATATGAAAATTTCTCGTTTAAAAACTGTTTTCTCATTTAAAATGGTATTTGAATGTTTTTTGATTGTGGGAAGACCGTATCACGTGTAAGAAGCAGAAACGTATCGAATCTTTTGAATGGCATGGCAGTCGTCCGATCCCTGCGAACGCGAGCAGCAGTATTGCAGAACGATTGACTGGAGTCTATTCTGGCACCGATTCTGAGGTTGTCGGATTCCTCCAGGTGCCGGTAGACGTTTCTGCTTCTTACATGTGGCGTTAAAAGGGCTTCGCACAATCAAAAAAGCATCCAAATATCATTTTATATGAGAAAACAATTTTTAAACGAGAAATTTTCATATATGGAGGGTAGACGGCTTTACTTTTACTTCCATTTTGTGTTCACGCTTGGAATGGTATTCAGTTGGATATCCAAGTGTCTAGTGTACTTCATGTCATTTTGACGTATGTTCCATTGTGTCTTCATATGTAACAATTTTAATAACCGGCAGTGTAGTTCTCATGGTACGCTTAGAAGAATAAAAGAACTTCTGTTGTTCTGATTTTCAAACATATTTTCTGGGCATCTTAGAATCGTAGTAACTGAAACAATACCAAAAGCTTTGGCCAGATCGTTTTAAATTGGATTTTTGTATTGTCCTATATACAGGGTGTCCCATTTATCTTGACCACCCTAAATAACTGTTTGTCCAGATGCAAATTACAAAATGTTTCAAGAAAATGTTCTTTATCTGTTAGGAGGATATCATAAGCATGACTGTCTTCGTTGTACCTATGTTTTTTTTACGAAGATATGAACAGCGATGTGACTTTTTAAATAGGGCTTTAGGAGAGGAAATGAATTACCGAATAAAAAATACAGGGTGCCATTTAAAAAAGTCATACCGCTGTTCGTATCTTTGTAAAAAACAAAGCTACAACGAAGGCAATTTTGCAGATTGATGTCCCCCTGACGGCTAAAGGGCATTTGCTTGAAACGTTTTGTAATTTGCTTATGGACAAACAGTTATTTATGGTGGACAAGATAAATGGGACACCCTGTACAGTAGAACGGAGATAGTTTAAAATAACATAAATTAATGAAGGTGATAGAATGACTGTTGCTAGGTATTTATATAAAAGGGGTTGGAAGTTAAAGATCAGCAGAGGGCCTATAACTCTTCCATGGGGAACGCCAGATATTACTTCCGTTTTATTAGATGTCTTTCGTCAGTTACTACGAAAAGTGGCCTTTCTGACACTTAATCACGAATCCAGCTCCACAACTGAGGCCATAGACATTCGATTTCTTTGGAAGTAACTTGTGACAAACGGTGTCAAAAGCCTACAGGAAATCTAAAAAATGATGTGATGATGATGTTTGGTTTGTGGGGCCCTCAACAGCGTGGTTATCAGCGCCCTTACAAATTCCCAACCTTTTCTCAGTCTAACCTCGCCTCTTTCCTGAATGATGATGAAATGATGAGGACAACACAAACACACAGTCATCTCGAGGCAGGTGAAAATTCCTCACCCCGCCGGGAATCCAACCCGGGACCCCGTGGTCGGGAAGCGACAACACGACCGCGAGACCACGAGCTGCGGACAGGAAATCTAAAAATATGGAAGTAATTTGACATCACATGTCAATAGCACTCATTGCTTCGCGAGAGTAAAAAGCGAATTGTTTTACACAAGAACGATACTTCATCAGTCCATGTTGCTTATTGTCAATAAATTATTTTCTTGGAAGTAACTTACAATGTTCGAACACAGTTTATGTTCCAAAATCCTACTGCAAAAAGACGTTAGCGGTATGCTGCTGTATTTCAGTGGATTACTCCTGTTACCCTTCCTGGGTACTGGGTTGGTTGGTTGGTTGTTTTGAGGGAGGAGACCAGACAGTGAGGTCATCGGTCTCATCGGATTAGCGAAGGACGCGGAAGGGTGTCGGCCGTGCCCTTTCAAAGGAACCATCCCGGCATTTGCCTGGAACCATTTAGAGAAATCACGGAAAACCTAAATCAGAATGTCCGGACGCGGGATTGAACCGTCGTCCTCCCGAATGCGAGTCCAGTGTGCTAACCACTGCCCCACCTCGCTTGGTTTGGGTACTGGGGTGATGTGGTGCTTGCAAGAGGGAAGATCATCACGTTGGGAATGTGACCCTGGCGCATCACGCTGCATCTCTAACAGCAATACTAGCAGCGGTTCTCATCACAGCAACACAACAAACTGTTACAAAACGATTACTTCAATGATAGCTCAGAGCCAGACGCCCATAGCGTATGTTCCACTGACCACAAACCACCACCATTTGCGACTTCAGTGGTGTCAAGAGAGAGCTCGCTGGAGAGCAGAGTGGGGTCTGTTGTGTTTGCCGATGACAGCTAGTTCTGCCTCGGTACCAATGGTGGCCATGTGATGGTTGGTAGTAGGCCAGTTGAGGGCCTGCAACCAACCTATCGACGCGCTAGACGCACTGGACATACACCTGGATTAATGATTTGGAGCGCGATTTCGTATGACAGCAGGAGAACTCGGCCTATAAATTTGTACCTACTGTGCTGCCCTTCAAGAACCGCATTCCACGGGCTATTTTTCAACAGGATAACGGTTGCCCACATACCGCCGTCGTTGTCTAATACACTCTGCTTATTCTCTACATGTACTTCTCCATCTACATGGATATCCTACAAATCATATTTAAGTTCCTAGCAGAGGGTTCAGCGAACCACCTTCACAATTCTCTATTATCCCAATCTCGTACAGCGGGCGGAAAGAACGAACACCTATATCTTTCGGCACAATCTCTGATATCCCTTATTTTATCATGGTGATCGTTTCTCCCTATGTAGGTGGGCCTCAACAAAATATTTTCGCATTCAGAGGAGAAAGTTGGTGATTGGAATTTCGTGAGAAGATTGCTTCGCAACGAAAAATGCGTTTGTTTTAATGATGTCCATTCCACGTCCTGTATCATTTCAGTGACACTCTCTCCCCTATTTCGCAAAATAAAACGTGCTGTCCTTCTTTGAACTTTGTCGATGTACTCCGTCAATTCTATCTGGTAAGGATTCAACACCGCGCAGCAGTATTCTAAAAGAGCCTATAACACTAACTTGTGGAACGCCAGAAATCATTTTTGTGTTACTCAAAGACTGCAAACTGTGACCTCTCTGACAGGAAATCACGAATCCAGTCACATAATTGAGACGATATTCCGTAAGCACGCAATTTCACTACAAGCCGCTTGTGTGTACAGTGTCAAAAGCCTTCCGAAATCCAGAAATACGGAATCAATCTGGAATCACTTGTCAGTAACACTCACCACTTCATGCGAGTAAAGAGCTAGGTGTGTTTCACAAGAACGATGTTTTCTAAATCCGTATTGATTGTGTGTCAATCGACCGTTTGCTTCGGGGTAATTCATAATGTTCGAACACAATATATGTTCCAAAATCCTGCTGCATATCGACTTAATGATATGGGCCTGTAATTTAGTGGATTACTCCTACTACCTTTCTTTTATATTGGTGACCTGTGCAACTTTCCGGTCTTTGGATACGGATCTTTCGTTGAGCGAACGGTTGTATATGATTGTTAAATATGGAGCTATTGCATCAGCATACTCTGAAAGGAACATAATTTGTATACAGTCTGGACCGGAAGATTTGCTTTTATTAATTGATTTAAGTTGCTTCTCCGCTCCGAGGATACCTACTTTTACGTTACTCATGTTGGCAGCTGTTCTTGATTCCAATCCTGGAATATTTACTTCGTCTTCTTTTGTGAAGGCATTTCAGAAGGCTGTGTTCAGTAATTCTGCTTTGGCAGCACTGTATTTAATAGTATCTCCATTGCTATCGCGGAGAGAAGGCATTGATTGTTTCTTGCCGCTAACATACTTGACATACAACCAGAATCTCTTTGGGTTTTCTGCCAGGTTTCGAGACAAAGTTTCGTTGTGGAAACTATTATAAGCATCTGGTATTGAAGTCCCTGCTAAATTTCGAGCTTCCGTAAAAGATCACCAATCTTGGAGAATTGCGTATGTTTAAATTTGGCATATTTTTTTCGTTGTTTCTGCAAAAGTGTTCTGACCCGTTTTGTGTACCAAGGAGGATCAGCTCCGTCGTTTTTTAATTTCTTTGGTACAAATGTCTCAATTGCCGCCGATACTATTTCTTTGAATTCTTGTCACATCTGGTCTACACTTATATCAATTTGATAGGAGTGATGATTATCTCTTAGGAAGGAGTCAAGTGAATTTTTAACTCCTTTTTTGAATAGTTATATTTTTCGTTTAATTTTGAATGATTTGGGGGTTACAATATTCAATGTCGCTGCGACAACCATGTGTTCACTAATCCCTCTATCCGTTTTGATGCTCTTTATTAACTCAGGATTATTTGTTTCTAAGAGGTCAGTTGTGTTTTCACAACCGTTTATTATTCGCCTGGATTCATGAACTAACTCCTCGAAATAATTTTCAGATAATGTGCTTAACACAATTTCTGATGATGTTTTATGCGTACCTCCTGAATTAAACATGTATTTTCTTCAACATATCGAGGGTGAGTTAAAGTCACTACTAACTATAACTGTGTGAGTCGGTTACGTGTTTAAAATCAAACTCAAGTTTTCTTTGAACATTTTAGCAATTGTATCTTCTGAATTGGGAGGTCGGTGAAAGCATTCAGTTATTATTTTGTTTCGGTTGCCAACAATGACCTCTGACCACAGGAACACTCTTCTTCAATTTCGCTACAAGATAAACTGCTTGTAACAGCAAGAAGCTCGCTACCGCCAACAGCGCTTAGCGTATCCTTTCGGAACACCATTGGGTTCTTCGCAAAAATTTCGGCTGAGCCAGCTTTAGCCAGCTTTCAGTGCCTATAACGATTTGAGCATAAGTACTTTCTGTTAGCGCTTGGGGCTCCGGTTCTTTCCCAACACAGCTATGACAATTTACAACTGTTATACCGGTGGTTCCTGTATCTACGTTCCTCCTGTGTCCAGCTTGAACACTTTGTTGCCTTGGCTGATCGATCACCAGATCTGTCTCCAATCGAGCACATATGGAACATCATCGGACGACAACTCCAGCGTCATCCACAAAGTAAATTAACCGTCACTGTATCGACCGACCAATTGCAACAGGAATGGAACCCCATCCCATAAACTGACATCCGGCACGTGTACAACACAATACATTCGCGTTTGAATACTTGCGTGCAACATTCTGGTGGTTTTACAGGTAATTAATGAACCACAATTTCCAATTTGCAGTGGCTTATCTCGTGCTTACTTTACCCTGTGATCTCATTATGTTAATTACTGAAATACGTTACTTAAACAAATGTACTCTAGAAATTTAATTACTCAGTATTAATTATTTTTTGGTATTGCAATTCTTTTTCAGCAGAGTAGAATTGTACCTCTACATGTGTTTGTCTCTTGGAAATAAACTGAAGAAATATCGTTTAAGGAATGTTCACTTATGTTGCCGCGCACATCCATACTAGCCCACTCAAAAATCTAACCTAAGCTTTTCCGGAGTATGTTATCACCTGTAACCACTGCTATATAGCTAGGTATTTTCAGAATTTTCTGTACGAGTCCAATATGTTAATAAACGATCAACCTGATTTCATTATTTTCAGGCGCTATGTAGGTTTTATGAGAAGATATAAACAAAGTAGTTATCTGTCTTGAAATTTTTCTTGTGCTGTATTTTAGATTCCATTAAAAATTAATCGTAACACTACTGCAAGGAAAACCGTCTCCATTTATAACGGAGTGACAAGACGTTAAACTCTTCCATCTTTATATTTCCTTTTACTTCAGCTGCATCTAACAAAGACAACAGCAATTTTGGTGAAACAAATGAATGATTTGTTATCAGTGAAACAATTTACTATCAAACATTTCATAAGTTTGTCAGACAAGCGTTGTCGGGGTAGCGCACTTGAGACATTTATTCTTTCTTTTTAACAGGTAACGTTATTTTCAAGTGAAATACTATCAACAACTTCGCTCAACCGAGACAGTGTTCCAGCACAACATTTCATTCGTTTCGGTTCTTGATTTGAAACACACATATATCTTTTTAAAGTCGAAATTGAACACTCTGTCGGCTTTCTTACCAAGATTATTGCAAAATGAATACGAGGACAACAAAGTTATCAGCAGATGAATAACAGTTTGATTTCAGTGTTCTAACGCGGCATACCAGAACATTTTCATATTTTGTATCGTCTAGCGGGGCCATAATGCACGACGCTAGATTTAGCAGTAAACCTTACGTAAGATATTGATGGCAGGAACGTAATACTTCCATATTGCATACTTTCACAAACGCTTCAGTAAAAAAAGAAACGGAGCCGTTTTTTCTGTGGAGCCTGTTTCATCATAACAAAGAAACGATAAAATGTGGAAATGGGTTCCTGAAAAGATTCGCCGTTGCTAATGTCACACGAACGACAGTAAAATATCGTGCAAAAAACATTCGTTCAACTGTAAAAACGGTACTGACGCCTCCAGGTATTTCGTCGTACGCCATATGAGTTTTTATATTGCTCCCGAAATGTGAATAATCTCGAATTACGACCGGAAAGACATTACTTACACATCACTACTTGTTGTTACGCGAAAAGATAATGTTCATGTCAGAGAGGCATCTCATCTGCTCCGCTATCGTTACGTACTTCTACGTCAATGTTTTACGTGCTGCGAAGTTACCTGTTTTCGCTGAATGCAGTTAGCGTACTTGTATGTGCAAACCTCAGTTCTCTCCGTTTGATGCAATGCACCGCCGCTGCAGTGGCGTTCTGTTCCGCACGGATAAGCCAAATATTTGGGTGAATTGACGCCTGTCAGACGGAGCCCGGCAATGCGATAACCGAATTCTCGAAACAGTTGAAACGCATCCATTGGCGTGTGCCTGTAATTGATACGCACATGGCCTGCCTGTTCCCTCTTCAGCACAAGCATGCAATGCACAGCCCCACGCCTGTTTGCAACCCATTCGTCTGTCTGTTCTCCATCCATAACACGATCAAATTTTTTCTCATATCTCACAGCTGGTATCGAGCTACTTCCACTTCCTTAAGTGCTATATTACATCCCCCATACTTTCCAAACCAGCCTGCCCACCACGAGCCTGGTAATACACAGATTTTTCTGGAGTGCAAGTACGCACCTATATGTTGTGACACACAACTTAGAATGGAAGCTATTTCAAATGATCATATTTTTTACATGAGAAAATCGTGGCTCTTTTTTTATATATGGATTTGCCAGCAGTTTTAGGTAACATTATAGTAACGAGTGTGATATGTGTTGCAAATTTCTGTCAGTAGTGAGTAGATTAATGTACCACATGTTACCTGGTTCGACCTACATGTTACGTTGTCAACCATCCACAGTCATCTGCGTATTTAATTTTATTCTGTCTATATGTGGAATCTTCTATATTGTAGAATACATTAGAAACTTTGACCAATTTTAGAACTGGTGTGTGTGTGTGTGTGTGTGTGTGTGTGTGTGTGTGTGTGTGTGTGTGTTTGTGTGTGTGTGCCTGTCTTAGTTTTTATACTATCTTACTTGCCTTGATATGTTTTGACGTATCAGAGTGGCTGTTTCATTCCTATATTTTATATTAGCGTTTTGCCAGCCACTCTCCTCTTAGTATTAATTTTAAATATTTTTCTTTCATCTTAAATTGTAGTGCCGGCCGCGGTTGTCTCGCGGTTCTAGGCGCTCAGTCCGGAACCGCGCGACTGCTACGGTCGCAGGTTCGAATCCTGCCTCGGACATGGATGTGTGTGATGTCCTTAGGTTAGTTAGGTTTAAGTAGTTCTAAGTTCTAGGGGACTGATGACCACAGATGTTAAGTCCCATAGTGCTCAGAGCCATTTTTTTTTAAATTGTAGTATTTTGTCTCTACGTGGCATCTTAAAGCGAATATTTTACATGCTTTATACTTATTTTCAAGAAAGGAACTATATACAGACTTCCTGAATCCCATTAACAACAACAACAGCAACCGAATGTCTCGTAGTACCTGTCCGATGTAATTATTTTCCAGTCAAACAGGTGTATTCGGAAAAAAGTCTCATTTCACACTCTTTTTCAAATAGAGAGTGCCCGCTTGCATTGGGAACGTTACGATAAAAAGCCGTGGCAAAGAATTGCACATCTGAAAGTGTAAGCGAAACGGGAAAGAGAAATACACTTATCAGAAACAACAACTGAAGGCCAAATGTCGAGAGAATCACCAAAAATAAACAACAGCTGCTGTCAGAACATTGCCGCACATCCTGATGGAACATAATATGCGTCATAGAAACGCTCTGGAGCGAAGGAGACTTAACATCAGAAATAGATGGAATGCCTTTAGCTGTAGAAACTCCACACACTACATATAGCAGCGAAATCTTTTCAAAACCTCACATAGTCGTAAAGGTGAGAAACAGGAGTAGATGCAACAACCTCAAACAACTAGCAATCCAATGGATCACCATCACCGTGACATTTATATAAAACCCTCTGGATAGTATCACACGCTGACACTACATATAGTTTCATCTGTGTGCTTTAGTAGTTTAATTTTTTAATCTCTACGTATTAATCTAATTTATTAGACACAATTCTTGTGTTTTTGTCAGTGTCTACAGCAGAGTTTTGCAGCACGTATCAATATTTCTTTGTTTATCTGTGCAGTGTAGTTTCCCACGGTCTTTAGTATAGATTGGGACTGATCGTTGTGTGTTGATGCGAGCGGAGTTGATGACACTTCACTCTTAGCTCCAGACTGTGCTGGCTTCGGTTACGCAGCTTGAGGCTGTAGTGGATGGGCATCTCTGTTGTGGACTGGCCATGAGGTCCAACGGACATCCAGCACGACCGATAAATCCGCCGATCGGTCCGCACCGGTGGCCAGCCCAGTTACTACTCCCACTAAGGTACATCTTTCACCAGTGGTCGGGCGGGAAGTCCCCTCAAGGGTTTGGCGGGTGCGAAAGACTTCCCGAGGTTCTCAATGTAAGGTCTCTCATGTTAGCCCAACAAATAGGCTGCCTGAGGCGCAGATTTTCCCTCAGACAGACGCAATGACTTATCCTGTTTCAGAAGAATCCTATCAGCTTGAAAGATCCGGGCACTCACAGAGGGTGGGATTATTGGTAGCTGAGAGCACCGATGTTAGGCGCGTTAACGGCCCCTAAGAGACATAGATGCCAAGGAGGGTAGAAAGCCATTGTGCACTCCATCTGCATAACGCGTGGAGTCATTCCAGAAGTGGGAGGATCCTTCTGGAGGCCATAAAGTCCATAGGGTGCATCCAACTGCAGGTGGCGGGTCATGCCAGAACGAATAATGTGTGTTACATCGGATTGGAAGAGATTCCCTCTGATTTCGAGCCGCTATCGGAGGTGGAAAAGGTTGAAAGTTTTGCTTTTGAGACGAACACAGAGATCCCTATTTTCAGCATAGTCGACGGGACCGATTGCGAACCTGTGATACAGAGCCGTGTGGCGAGCCTGAATAAAAGGTTCAGACAGTTCTGCGACGTTGTGGGCTACACGTTCCTCGACTCGCGCGATAGGGTGGTGCTGTTTCGGGTTCCCCTAAATAGGTCAGGGGTCCATTACACGCAGGTGGCAGCTACCTAAGCAGCAGGGGCTATTGGGCGTAGACTGGGCGGGTGTTTGAGTTAGAGGGTCTCAGGAAATGCAAAGAAAGGCTTCAGTTTCAAAGGGTGCAGGTCCAACACAGGAACAACGTAGATCCCGGAATTACCGGTATAACAGATGTACATTGTCATTGCTGTGGTGGGAAAACACCACAGCTCCAAATGCTAATTGAAATCATTGATGTTCAAATCGTTATAGGCACTGTTGCCAATAACCCAACGGTATTCAGAAAGGATAGGTTAAATACAGTTGACGGCAGCGTGTTTGTTGCTGTAGAAGTAGTTTATCTTATATCGAAATTGAAGTAGATACAGTAGTTCCTGTAAGTTGGTATGGGTAGAAGTCATTCTGAGCAATTGGAATAAAACGGTAATTGAATCCTTTTACCGACCTGCCAACTCACATGATACAACTTCTGAAAGGAAACTTGAATCTGATTTCAAACACGTGCCCGATCGATACAATTATAGTTAGTGGTGACTTGAAATACCCTCGATATATTGTCTAAAATCATGTTTAAATCCGGAATAAGCATAAAAGATTATCCGAAATTGAGCTAAGGGCATTCTCTGAAAATTATTCGGAACAGTTAGTTCATAAGCCCACTCCAATAGTTAACTGTTGTGAAAACACACTTGACCTCCTAGGAGGAACTAATAATGAGCGTCAAAAAGGCTCAGGATTAGTGGAAACAGGGCTATAGCAGCTAGACTGAATACCATAACTCCGAAATCCTCCAAAAGTAAGACAAATTCGTTTGGCGACTTCCTGAGACACTCTAGTCCTTCCAGATTAACAATTTAAGTATAGACCAGATGTGGCTTAAATTCCAAGAAATGATAACGACAGGAATTGAGAGATTTATACCAAATAAAGCAACAAACGACTTAGCTGATTCCCCTTGGTACACAAAGTAGATGAGATCACTGTTGCAATAACTATGAAAAAAACATACCAAATTTAAAGAACCGCAGAAGCCCCAAGATTGGCATCTTTTACAGAGCTAGAAGTTTAACTCTGACTTCAGTGCCAGATGCTTATAATAATTTCCAAAACGAAGCTTTGTCTCGAAACCTGGCAGAAAATCCAAAGACATTCTGGTCGTTTGTGAAGTACGCTACCGGCAAGGCGCAGTCAATACCTTCTCTGAGCGATAGCAATGAAAATACTATTGATGACAGCGCTGCCAAAGCAATTACTGAACACAGTCTTCCGAAATTCCGTGGCATGGTTGCTGCTTACTTCACACGTTTCCACCACACTGAGCCTTGTGGCTGTATCTCCTATTAAAGGGAAGACAGATGGACTCTGGCAGCTACGCAACAACGCTGTCTGTTGGTGGACGACGTTGAAGCCATTGTCGATACATCTACTACCCCCAAGTGCCATATACCGTCATCTGATCGAAGTCAACGTCGTCTTTCCAGGTATACTAATTTTTGTTTCCGGCGGTGTGTGCATTTCCACCACAATCTTATCATTGCAACGTAAATTTGTACGTGGTCGAAAAGTATTCAGTGGCATGTCTATAGTGCTCAATGATACAAATTTATGTGTGCAACGATACGAAACTGGCGAAAACTACGAACATCATTTGTTGGACGAATGCTATGGAAACAAAAACTCCAGACCGACATTTCACGTAAGTTACATCCCAATGTAAATCTGTAACGCAACCATGTGTGTGACATGCTTCTAATTATGTATTATTTATATTTTAGGACAAGTAATCAATAAAAAAGGCACCATATGTTCTAATGAAAGCATGAAAGCTGTCTGACGATGAACTGTAATGATTCGAAACCAGTAACGGTACCTTTTGAATAAAGGAACTTAAAATAAATTTGTGGCTGGTTGCTGTCTCAACACCATAAACATTTGTCTTCAAATAACTGCCACGATCTACAACCATGTCATCATGTGACAAAATTGCATGTTTCAGCCCCACTCATGCAATTACATTGACACGTAGTTTTCATAGTAAATTATTCTGTGGAACAGAAGTGATAGTCCAGAAGAAATAATTTCAGATTAGATTTGAAACTTGCTATACTGTACATGCCAGGAATTTTATGCTATTGGACAAAGTATCTACAATTTTTGGTCATAGATTCTGAAATCTTGCCTGTGCCTCTGCCAGCTTTAAAAATGAGGGAAAAGGTAATTGCTTTCGTCTTGGTTTGTAGTTATAGATATCGCTATTGTTCTCAAATTGTGATGCAGTATTGAGGACGAATTTTGTTAGCAAATATGTAAATTGGGAGGATACAGTTAAAATGTATATCTGCTTAAAGAGGTGCATAAAGGTGACTGCAGATGAACATTAGTTATTATTCCTAGTAATCACTTTAGAACAATCAATACGTGGTTTGTAAATTACCGAAAGTATTATTCCATAGTTAATTATTGAGGTGAAATATGCTAAATATGCCAGGAAATTGATTTGTTTGTTACCAGTACTACCAGTTGTATTGAGATCAAAAGTAGCTGATTTTAAATGTTTGAGAGTCTTCTTATTATGTTCCATCCAGTTGAAATTTTCATTAATATGTTCACTAACCAATTTAAAATATTCAACCACGTATACTGACTCCTGTTCTTGAAATGACACTATTTGTTGTACAAATATCAATATGATATGTGTTCTCAAAGGGAGGTTCAGTTTTTAGAGAACCACATATTATGTGTTTCGGCAAAAAAAAAACTGTTAACAATTTATTCTGCTGCTTTCTCTCTAATTGGATTAATAAATTAATAACAAAACTAGTATCGTCTGCTTCAACAATGGTTAGTGGATGGTCGCTCACACATACAAGGAATAGAAATAAACCTAAAATTGAATCCATGTATCATTTATCCCTAGTGTCTAACACTTTTTCCTCCTCCCAATAATGTTTGTGTTATTTTACATTCTGTTTGTGAAGTATGATTCAGACTAGTTATCTGTAACGAGATCAATACCGCAGTTATTTCTAAAAGGGTAAAATGATGACACAGACACTTTGGACAGATCACAAAAAATACTACCTGGCGATATTTTATTGTCTTTTTGCAAAGCGTTGTAGATGAAGTTTAGGATACCAGCATTTGTTAAAGATTACAGAACATTTCTACTGCCTTCAGAGTTCATTTTGCGTAAACAAAAGGACAAAATAAGGGAAACCGCGGCTGCTACAGAGGAATACAGTAAACATTTTTCATTCGCTCCATTTACGAATGGAACGTGAAATGGAACCAAATTCCCTGGGCGATACACTGGATAGGAGCTTTCTGAGTAGGTATGCAGATGCAGATCGTAACGCGAATCAAAACTTTGCGCTACACATCGTAGTGCTTAACAGGTATCGCTGGTTTCGTTCTTTGTAGCGTTCGCGAGTTTTCTACGCGTCTTTTTTCGTCCAGCGCTGACGCCGGTTGCGGCGAGAAACATTTACAGGGGACGTGTAACAAATCGGCAGGCGGAGAGCCGGCCGCGGTGACAGCGGGCCCCTTTGTGCGGCCGCCGGACACAATGGCGGCTGTCCCGCGCAGCGCGCCTCTCGGCTCTCCCGGCGCCTGCAGACTGGCGCTAGGCCAGCCCGCAGCTCATCTCGTTGCCGCTCCGCAGCGCAGCGCACCGCACCTCGCGAGGGCGCCGACAACTTCCTGAGAGGGCCAGCGCGACGCCCGGCACTGGCCACGTTAAATGCTCGGATGGAGTCTGGATCTGCTTTCAAACTTCACTGGTGAAATCTCCTTCTTGAATTACGTGCTTCACGTTCATTACTTTTTCCTTTTGCAAACACCAATCTACTTTTACGTATACAGGGTAGTCCATTGGATCGTGACCGGGCCAAATATCTCACGAAATAAGCGTCAAACGAAAATACTACAACCAACGAAATTTGTCTAGCTTGAAGGGGGAAACCAGATGGCGCTACGGCTGATCTGCTAGATCTACATCTACATCCATACTCCGCAAGCAACCTGACGGTGTGTGGCGGAGGGTACGTTGAGTACCTCTATCGGTTCTCCCTTCTATTCCAGTCTCGTATTGTTCGTGGAAAGAAGGATTGTCGGTATGCTTCTGTGTGGGCTCTAATCTCTCTGATTTTATCCTCATGGTCTCTTCGCGAGATATACGTAGGAGGGAGTAATATACTGCTTGACTCTTCGGTGAAGGTATGTTCTCGAAACTTTAACAAAAGCCCGTACCGAGCTACTGAGCGTCTCTCCTGCAGAGTCTTCCACTAGAGTTTATCTATCATCGCCTTTACGCTTTCGCGGTTATTAAATGATCCTGTAACGAAGCGCGCTGCTCTCCGTTGGATCTTCTCTATCTCCTCAATCAACCCTATCTGGTACGGATCCCACACTGTCGAGCAGTATTCAAGCACAGCTACCGAAGCACGACTCACGCCCGGTACTCACAACATTACTTCTGCCAGCACCTCGTCTCCTACCTATCAAACTTCACAGAAGCTTTCCTGCGAACCTTGCAGAAATAGCACTCCTGAAAGAATGGATATTGCGGAGACATGGCTTAGCCACAGCCTGGGGGATGTTTCCAGAATGAGATTTTCACTCTGCAGCGGAGTGTGCGCTGATATGAAACTTCCTGGCAGATTAAAACTGTGTGCCCGACCGAGACTCGAACTCGGGACCTTTGCCTTTCGCGGGCAAGTGCTCTACCAACTGAGCTACCGAAGCACTACTCACGCCCGGTACTCACAGCTTTACTTCTGCCAGTACCTCGTCTCCTACCTTCCAAACTTCACAGAAGCTCTCCTGCGAACCTTGCAGAACTAGCACTCCTGAAAGAAATCTGCCAGGAAGTTTCATATCAGCACACACTCCGCTGCAGAGTGAAAATCTCATTCTGGAAACATCCCCCAGGCTGTGGCTAAGCCATGTCTCCGCAATATCCTTTCTTTCAGGAGTGCTAGTTCTGCAAGGTTCGCAGGAGAGCTTCTGTGAAGTTTGGAAGGTAGGAGACGAGGTACTGGCAGAAATAAAGCTGTGAGTATCGGGCGTGAGTCGTGCTTCGGTAGCTGAGTTGGTAGAGCACTTGCCCGCGAAAGGCAAAGGTCCCTAGTTCGAGTCTCGGTCGGGCACACAGTTTTTATCTGCCAGGAAGTTTCATATCAGCGCACACTCCGCTGCAGATTGAAAATCTCATTCTGGTGTATTCAAGCAGTGGGCGAACAAGCGTACTGTAACCTACATCCTTTGTTTTCGGATTGCATTTCCTTAGGATACTTCCAATGAATCTCAGTATGGCATCTGCTTTACAGACGATCAACTTTATATGATCATTGCATTTTAAATCACTTCTAATGCGTACTCCCAGATAATTTATGGAATTAATTGCTTCCAGTTGCTGACCTGCCATTTTGTAGCAAAATGATAAGGTATCTGTCTTTCTATGTATTCGCAGCACATTACACTTGTCTACATTGAGATTCAATTGCCATTCCCTGCACCATGCGTCAATTCGCTGCAGATCCTCCTATTCAGTACAATTTTCCATTGTTACAACCTCTCGATACACCACAGCATCATCTGCAAAAAGCCTCAGTGAACTTCCGCTGTCATCCACAATGTCATTTATGTATACTGTAAATAGCAACGGTCCTATGACACTCCCCTGCGACACATCTGAAATCACTCTTACTTCCAAAGACTTCTCTCCATTGAGAATGACATGCTGCGTTCTGTTATCTAGGAACTCTTCAATCCAATCCCACAATGGGTCTGATAGTCCATATGCTCTCACTTTATTCATTAAACGACTGTGGGGAACTGTATCGAACGCCTTGCGGAAGTCAAGAAACACGGCATCTACCTGTGATCCCGTGTCTATGGCCCTCTGACTCTCGTGGACGAATAGCGCGAGCTGGGTTTCACACGACCGTCTTTTTCGAAACCCATGCTGATTCCTACAGAGTAGATTTCTAGTCTCCAGAAAAGTCATTATACTCGAACATAATACTTGTTCCAAAATTCTACGACTGATCGACGTTAGAGATATAGGTCTATAGTTCTGCACATCTGTTCGACGTCCTTTCTTGAAAACGGGGATGACCTGTGCCCTTTTCCAATCCTTTGGAACGCTACGCTCTTCTAGAGACCTACGACATACCGCTGCAAGAAGGGGGGCAAGTTCCTTCGCGTACTCTGTGTAAAATCGAACTGGTATCCCATCAGGTCCAGCGGCCTTTCCTCTTTTGAGCGATTTTAATTGTTTCTCTATCCCTATGTCGTCTATTTCGATATCTACCATTTTGTCATCCGTGCGACAATCTAGAGAAGGAACTACAGTGCAGTCTTCCTTTGTGAAACAGCTTTGGAAAAAGATATTTAGTATTTCGGCCTTTAGTCTGTCATCCTCTGTTTCAGTACCATTTTGGTCACAGAGTGTCAGTACATTTTGTTTTGATCCACCTACCGCTTTGACATAAGACCAAAATTTCTTAGGATTTTCTGCCAAGTCAGTACATAGAACTTTACTTTCGAATTCATTGAACGCCTCTCGCATAGCCCTCCTCACACTACATTTCGCTTCGCGTAATTTTTGTTTGTCTTCAAGGCTTTGGCTATGTTTATGTTTGCTGTGAAGTTCCCTTTGCTTCCGCAGCAGTTTTCTAACTCGGTTGTTGTACCACGATGGCACTTTTCAATCTCTTACGATCTTGCTTGACACATATCTAACGCATATTGTACGATGGTTTTGAACTTTGTCCACTGATCCTCAACACTATCTGTACTTGAGACAAAACTTTTGTGTAGAGCCCTCACGTACCCTGAAATCTGCTTTTTGTCACTTTTTCTAAACAGAAAAATCTTCCTACCTTTATCAATATTTCTATTTATGGCTGAAATCATCGATGCAGTAACCGCTTTATGATCGCTGATTCCCTGCTCTGGGTTAACTGTTTCAAATAGTTCGGGTGCGTTGGCGCTGCCATAGGTCAAACGGATATCAATTGCGTTTTTTAAAAAGGAACCCCCATTTTTATTACATATTCATCTAGTACGGAAAGAAATATGAGTGTTTTAGTTGGACCACTTATTTCGCATTGTGATGGATGGCGTTGTAATAGTCTCAAACACATGGCTCACAATTTTAGAAGAACAGTTGGTAACAGGTAGGTTTTTTAAATTAAAATACAGAACGTAGGTACGTTTGAACATTTTATTTCGGTTATTCCAATGTGATACATGTACCTTTGTGAACTTATCATTTCTGAGAACGCATGCTATTACAGCGTGATTACCTGTAAATACCACATTAATGCAATAAATGCTCAAAATGATGTCCGTCTACCTTAATGCATTTGGCAATACGTGTAACGACATTCCTCTCAACAGCGAGTAGTTCGCCTTCCGTAATGTTCGCACATGCATCTACAATGCGCTGGCGCATGTTGTCAGGAGTTGTCGGTGGATCACGATAACTAATATCCTTCAACTTTCCCCTCAGAAAGAAATCCGAGGACGTCAGATCCGGTGAACGTGCGGGCCATGGTATGGTGCTTCGACGACCAATCCACCTGTCACGAAATATGCTATTAAATACCGTTTCAACCGCACGCGAGCTATGTGTCGGACATCCATCATGTTGGAATTACATCGCCATTCTGCCATGCAGTGGAACGTCTTGTAGTAACATCAGATCTGCATACGTTGCACCATTTAGACTGCCATCGGTAAAATGGAGGCCAATTATCTACATCTACATCTACATTTATACTCCGCAAGCCACCCAACGGTGTGTGGCGGAGGGCACTTTACGTGCCACTGTCATTACCTCCCTTTCCTGTTCCAGTCGCGTATGATTCGCGGGAAGAACGACTGTCTGAAAGCCTCCGTGCGCGCTCTAATCTCTCTAATTTTACATTCGTGACCTCCTCGGAAGGTATAAGTAGGGGGAAGCAATATATTCGATACCTCATCCAGAAACGCACCCTCTCGAAACCTGGCGACCAATCTACACCGCGATGCAGAGCGCCTCTCTTGCAGAGTCTGCCACTTGAGTTTATTAAACATCTCCGTAACGCTATCACGGTTACCAAATAACCCTCTGACGAAACGCGCCGCTCTTCTTTGGATCTTCTCTATCTTCTCCGTCAAACCGATCTGGTACGGATTCCACACTGATGAGAAATACTCAAGTATAGGTCGAACGAGAGTTTTGTAAGCCACCTCCTTTGTTGATGGACTACATTTTCTAAGGACTCTCCCAATGAATCTCAACCTGGTACCCGCCTTACCAACAATTAATTTTATATGATCATTCCACTTCAAATCGTTCCGCACGCATACTCCCAGATATTTTACAGAAGTAACTGCTACCAGTGTTTGTTCCGCTATCATATAATCATACAATAAAGGATCCTTCTTTCTATGTATTCGCAATACATTACATTTGTCTATGTTAAGGGACAGTTGCCACTCCTTGCACCAAGTGCCTATCCGCTGCAGATCTTCCTGCATTTCGCTACAATTTTCTAATGCTGCAACTTCTCTGTATACTACAGCATCAACCGCGAAAAGCCGCATGGAACTTCCGACACTATCTACTAGGTCATTTATATATATTGTGAAAAGAAATGTTCCCATAACACTCCCCTGTGGCACGCCAGAGGTTACTTTAACGTCTGTAGATGTCTCTCCATTGATAACAACATGCTGTGTTCTGTTTGCTAAAAACTCTTCAATCCAGCCACACAGCTGGTCTGATATTCCGTAGGCTCTTACTTTGTTTATCAGGCGACAGTGCGGAACTGTATCGAACGCCTTCCGGAAGTCAAGAAAAATAGCATCTACCTGGGAGCCTGTATCTAATATTTTCTGGGTCTCATGAACAAATAAAGCGAGTTGGGTCTCACTCGATCGCTGTTTCCGGAATCCATGTTGATTCCTACATAGTAGATTCTGGGTTTCCAAAAACGACATGATACTCGAGCAAAAAACATGTTCTAAAATTCTACAACAGATCGACATCAGAGATATAGGTCTATAGTTTTGCGCATCTGCTCGACGGCCCTTCTTGATGACTGGGACTACCTGTGCTCTTTTCCAATCATTTGGAACCCTCCGTTCCTCTAGAGACTTGCGGTACACGGCTGTTAGAAGGGGGGCAAGTTCTTTCGCGTACTCTGTGTAGAATCGAATTGGTATCCCGTCAGGTCCAGTGGACTTTCCTCTATTGAGTGATTCCAGTTGCTTTTCTATTCCTTGGACACTTATTTCGATGTCAGCCATTTTTTCGATTGTGCGAGGATTTAGAGAAGGAACTGCAGTGCGGTCTTCCTCTGTGAAATAGCTTTGGAAAAAGGTGTTTAGTATTTCAGCTTTACGCGTGTCATCCTCTGTTTCAATGCCATCATCATCCCGGAGTGTCTGGATATGCTGTTTCGAGCCACTTACTGATTTAACGTAAGACCAGAACTTCCTAGGATTTTCTGTCAAGTCGGTGCATAGAATTTTACTTTCGAATTCACTGAACGCTTCACGCATAGCCCTCCTTACGCTAACTTTGACATCGTTTAGCTTCTGTTTGTCTGAGAGGTTTTGGCTGCGTTTAAACTTGGAGTGAAGCTCTCTTTGCTTTCGCAGTAGTTTCCTAACTTTGTTGTTGTACCACGATGGGTTTTTCCCGTCCCTCACAGTTTTACTCGGCATGTACCTGTCTAAAACGCATTTTACGATTGCCTTGAACTTTTTCCGTAAACACTCAACATTGTCAGTGTTGGAACAGAAATTTTCGTTTTGATCTGTTAGGTAGTCTGAAATCTGCCTTCTATTACTCTTGCTAAACAGATAAACCTTCCTCCCTTTTTTTATATTTCTATTAACTTCCATATTCAGGGATGCTGCAACAGCCTTATGATCACTGATTCCCTGTTCTGCACTTAAAGAGTCGAAACGTTCGGGTCTGTTTGTTATCAGTAGGTCCAAGATGTTATCTCCACGGGTCGGTTCTCTGTTTAATTGCTCGAGGTAATTTTCGGATAGTGCACTCAGTATAATGTCACTTGATGCTCTGTCCCTACCACCCGTCCTAAACATCTGAGTGTCCCAGTCTATATCTGGTAAATTGAAATCTCCACCTAAGACTATAACATGCTGAGAAAATTTATGTGAAATGTATTCCAAATTTTCTCTCAGTTGTTCTGCCACTAATGCTGCTGAGTCGGGAGGTCGGTAAAAGGAGCCAATTATTAACCTAGCTCGGTTGTTGAGTGTAACCTCCACCCATAATAATTCACAGGAACTATCCACTTCTACTTCACTACAGGATAAACTACTACTAACAGCAACGAACACTCCACCACCGGTTGCATGCAATCTGTCCTTTCTAAACACCGTCTGTACCTTTGTAAAAATTTCGGCAGAATTTATCTCTGGCTTAAACCAGCTTTCTGTACCTATAACGATTTCAGCTTCGGTGCTTTCTATCAGCGCTTGAAGTTCTGGTACTTTACCAACGCAGCTTCGACAGTTGACAATTACAATACCGATTGCTGCTTGGTCCCCGCATGTCCTGACTTCGCCCCGCACCCGTTGAGGCTGTTGCCCTTTCTGTACTTGCCAAGGCCATCTAACCTAAAAAACCGCCCAGCCCACGCTACACAACCCCTGCTACCCGTGTAGCTGCTTGTTGCGTGTAGTGGACTCCTGACCTATCCAGCGGAACCCGAAACCCCACCACCCAATGGCGCAAGTCGAGGAATCTGCAGCCCACACGGTCGCAGAACCGTCTCAGCCTCTGATTCAGACCCTCCACTCGGCTCTGTACCAAAGGTCCGCAGTCAGTCCTGTCGACGATGCTGCAGATGGTGAGCTCTGCTTTCATCCCGCTAGCGAGACTGGCAGTCTTCACCAAATCAGATAGCCGCCGGAAGCCAGAGAGGATTTCCTCTGATCCATAGCGACACACATCATTGGTGCCGACATGAGCGACCACCTGCAGATGGGTGCACCCTGTACCCTTCATGGCATCCGGAAGGACCCTTTCCACATCTGGAATGACTCCCCCCGGTATGCACACGGAGTGCACATTGGTTTTCTTCCTCTCTCTTGCTGCCATTTCCCTAAGGGGCCCCATTATGCGCCTGACGTTGGAGCTCCCAACTACCAGTAAGCCCACCCTTTGTGACTGCCCGGATCTTGCAGACTGAGGGGCAACCTCTGGAACAGGACAAGCAGCCATGTCAGGCCGAAGATCAGTATCAGCCTGAGACAGAGCCTGAAACTGGAGAGGCCTTCCGTTCAGCCCTCCGGAATGTCCTTCGCCCCCTGCCACACCTTGAGACGACCTCCCACTCTACCACAGGTGAGGGATCAGCCTCAATGCGGGCAGTATCCCGGGCAACCACAGTCGTAGTCCGATCGGGGGATGCGTGGAACGAGCTGGCCATCCCCGACAAACCCCCATCCGGACCCCCACAGTGATGCCCATTGGCAACAGCCTCAAGCTGTGTAACCGAAGCCAACACTGCCTGAAGCTGGGAGCGAAGGGATGCCAACTCATCCTGCATCCGAACACAGCAGTTGCAGTCTCTATCCATGCTAAAAACTGTTTTGCAAAGAACGTCTGAACTAATCTACAGAGAGCGCAAACAAATCGACAAAATTTAAACGGTTATTAAAATACAAGATTGCCTAGCAAATGCAGTAATGCTGCTACTTGCGCACTGCTGACACTGCTCGGCGGCGGAAGGAGACTACGCGAATTTACACTATTCAGGTACTAAAACGCGATGCTACAACTCTCAAATACTATAATACGCCCGAAATTTATGAATTAAACAATGCAAGTACCAAAAACACACAAAGAAATTAAGAATTAAACTATGTAACAAATGAGTGAGCTAGGAGTATACGACTTGCTGCTGCAGCTGCTTATCCAACGGCGGCAGGCCCCATTATGCGCCTGACGTTGGAGCTCCCAACTACCAGTAAGCCCACCCTCTGCGACCGCCCGGATCTTGCAGAATGAGGGGCTGCACCATACATTAACCCGCCAAGGTCGCTGATGTCCCACTTGTCGCAGCCATCGTGGATTTTCCGTTGCCCAATAGTGCATATTATGCCAGTTTACGTTACCGCTGTTGTGAATGACGCTTCGTCGCTAAATAGAAGGTGTGCAAAATATCTTATACGTTTGTGACTATTACAGCGCCATCTATCACAAAGCGGTCCAACTAAAACATTCATATTTCTTTACGTACTAAACGAATGTGTAATAAAAAACTGGTGTTCCTATTTAAAAGAACACAGTTGGTATCCTTTTGACCTATCGCAGCGCCATCTAGCGGGCCAACCACAGCATCATCTGGTTTGTCCCTTCAAGCTAGACGAGTTTCATTCTTTGTAGTTTTCTCGTTTAATGCTTATGTCGTGAGATATTTGGCCCGGTCACTGTCAATGGACCATCCTGTATACTGCGCGATCCACTTCATGTTGTGTTGTGGTGAGTACTGTAGGTACCACTGTGGTGTCACCGCCAGACACCACACTTGCTAGGTGGTAGCTTAAATCGGCCGCGGTCCATTTAGTACATGTCGGACCCGCGTGTCGCCACTGTGTAATCGCAGACCTAGCGCCACCACCAAGGCAGGTCTCGTGATACGAGAGAGCACTCGCCCCAGTTGTACGAGAACCTAGCTACCGACCAGATGTACGAAGCCTTTCTCTCATTAGCCTAGAGACAGAATAGCCTTCAGCTAAGTTAATGGCTACGAACTAGCAAGGCGCCATTAGCCTTACAGTGATTGTAATTAAAGTCTCCTGTGTATCGTCCAGATCGATGTACCACAATGATATTAAAGATAAGTATTAATCAAGCTACGTACTTTTATTCTTAACATTAATTACGTAGCCTGTTCCAGTACTTCACGCCCGTCTGCGTTAATCTAGCGTGCATTTTCAGCCATCTCAACTTCACGGTGTCGGCCCAGCTACCGACACAACATTGGCGACGAGATAAGAGTTCTTTCTGATTGCTTACATTTAATTGTGTCATGGCTTCGCCACATTCTCCAGATGTACTGTCCGAATTTTATCGCTTGCAGAATCAGCAGACGCAGGCGTTACTGGATGCCCTTGGACAGCTCGTCCAGGGTCAACGTACCATTCAAACCGATGCGGCCGCCGCCGCTTCTTCGCTACCGCTGCTACTAAACGCTGTTGCACCTCCCTTTCGACCATACGTGGCAGCCGATGAGACCTGGCACGAGTGGTCTCGCCAGTTCAACTTTCATCTAGCAGCCTACAGAATTCAAGGTAATGAGGGGCAGCCGTTTTTGCTTTCTTGTGTCGGTGTGACCACATACCGTGTGATAGTGAAATTGTTTCCCCGATGCGACGTAGCAACTCTGTCCTACGAGGAAATTTTGTCTGCATTAGATGCCTATTTCAAAGAAACAGTTAATGTGGTTGCAAAACGGTATACGTTCTTTCGTACAAAACGTACGGCCGGTCAAACTAATAGGGAGTGGGTAGCAACATTGCAAGGACTTACTAGGGACTGTGCCTTTGAATGTGACTGTGGTCTTTCTTATTCAGATACAATGGTGCGTGATGCAATTGCACAGAACGTTTCTGATGTTCGCATATGGGAGCAAATTTTGAAACTAGTTAATCCCTCCCTTCAACAAGTGATAGACATATTGGATAGACAGGACACACTTGACTGTGCTCAGGAATCTTTTGAAACTTCGCCAGCCGTGTGTAACATTAACCGGCCCGCTGGACGCGCTGCGCGGCCCGGTAACCGGGCCTCGCGCACGTCCGCACAGCTGCCGCCGCGCGCTAAGCCACGTGTGCCGCGCCAGCCCACAAATGTAGTGAAATCGTGCCCGCGGTGTGCTACTAGACATTCGCGTGAACATTGCCCGTCACGCCAAGCTATTTGCTTTTTCTGCAATAAGAAAGGACATGTTCAAAGTGTTTGCCAGAAAAAGCTCAGATCAGACAATCACAATCATTCCAGGCCCTTTGCTTCGCTCCGGAATCGAACCAAGGACACTCAGGCTCGTGGACCTTCGCCTATGGACATTCATGTCGTTAATTCCACTTCGTCCAGTGACACTTTCTCTAACAGTGACTGTGATCGTCCCACAAAAACTGTGCGTCGACGTCGCCGGAAATCACGTCAATTAGCAAGTGATTCTGTACCAGTGTCTGTTCCAATTGCACAAAACAGTCGCTCTTGTCGTCAGCAGGACAATAAACTTTTTGTGGACTTAGACTTTGAAGGCAAAGTGATACCATTCCAGCTCGATACCGGAGCTGCAGTTTCATTGCTCAATCATGACACGTACAAACAACTGGGCAAACCTCCGTTGCGTTCCACAAATGTTAAGCTCACTACATATTCCGGACAGAAAATTCCTGTGTTAGGACAGTGCAGCCTTCTTGCAACATACAAGGGACAAACAAAACTTGTGTCATTTTACGTTCTTCGTTCTTCTTCTGCAGTGAACTTGTTTGGTCTAGATTTATTTCAGTTGTTTAACATGTCTATTGTAAATCAGGTCCTATCAGTGAATCAAACTGTGCCTACAGACAGTGTTTCTCGGCTGTGTGACGAATTTGCAGACATTTTTGCACCGGGCTTAGGTTGCGCTAAAAACTATGAAGCACATTTAGAACTGAAGGTAAACGCGCAACCGAAATTTTTCAGGGCGCGCAATGTTCCCCACGCATTGCGTGATGAGGTCGCAAGAACGTTACACGATCTCGAATCACAGGGTGTAATTGAACGTGTGCAAGCTTCTCTCTGGGCCTCACCCTTAGTAATTTTGCCAAAACCTTCCGGAAAATTGAGACTTTGCGTGGACTTCAAGGCCACAGTGAATCCACAGCTAGTGACTGCTACTTTTCCTTTGCCCCGCCCGGAAGATCTTTTTGCTAAACTGTGCCCGGGAAAATTTTTTTCAAAGTTGGACCTAGCCGATGCGTACTTGCAAATACCGGTGGACGACGAATCCCAGCGCGTATTGGTGGTTAACACGCATCTTGGATTGTACCGCTTCAAAAGACTGCCATTCGGGTGTGCATCCGCCCCTGCCTTGTTTCAGCAATATTTACAAACTATTTGTGCGTCGGTCCCTACTGCAGCAAACTATCTGGACGATATAGTGATCTCCGGACAGACAGAAGAAGATCATCTAGCGAACTTACGAACATTATTTCAGGTCTTGCGGCAAAATGGTCTTCGCTTGAGGAAGGACAAATGTGTGTTTTTTGCTCGTGACTTACCATACCTGGGACATGTCCTTAATGCCCAAGGCATACATCCGCGTCCAGAGCACCTCCGTGCCATACAAGAATTGCCTTCCCCTCAAAATGGGAAACAGCTACAGAGTGTGTTGGGTAAAATTAATTATTACAATAAATTTGTGCGCAATGCCTCTTCCATTTCAGCTCCGCTTCATCGCTTACGCCGTAAAGGTGTTCCGTTCGTCTGGACGACGGAATGTGAACGCGCCTTTCGCCAGTTGAAATCGGCGTTGCTTTCTAATACTTGCCTTACGCCATTCGATCCCCAGAAACCCCTTTTGTTGATGGTAGATGCATCGGATTTCGGGATCGGTGCTGTGCTTGCGCACAAAGTTGGCTCCCATGATCGCCCTATTGCCTTTGCGTCCAAATTGCTCTCGTCTGCGCAAAGAAATTATTCACAGATAGAGAAAGAAGCTTTGGCTCTCGTGTTTGGTGTTACTAAGTTCCATGATTTCTTGTATGGTCGTCACTTTACCATAATCACAGACCACAAACCTTTGACATCGCTTTTTCATCCGAACAAGCCTGTACCTCCACGTACAGCGCAGAAATTCATTCGCTGGTCTATTTTCCTCTCGCAGTACCGCTACGATATCTTGTATCGGTCCACTGGTAAGCACGGAAACGCCGATGCGTTGTCCCGTTTGCCTGTTGCTGAGGATAAAGCATTCGATTCTTCCGAACTTGCTTGCATGTTCATTGATTCGGAAACCGATGAAGTGGTCGAATCGTTTCCGATTGATTTTCGTCGTGTCGCTACAGCCACAGCTGCTGATCCTGTCCTTGCTACTGTTTTACGTTTTGTTGCTACGCAATGGCCTTTGTCCAAGTCTCGGATCGAGGATCCGTTGGTTCGCCGATTTTTTGCTCACAAGGAGAGACTTTTTGTTCGACGTGGTGTTTTGTTGTTGCGTTCTGATAATGATCAGTCCAGAGTCGTGGTCCCCCGTTCGTTACAGTCCTCTGTTTTACGGCTTCTTCACCAAGGACATTGGGGTATAGTGCGAACGAAACAACTTGCTCGTCAGCACTGTACTTGGTTCGGAATCGATGCTGCGATTACGAATACGTGTTCTTCGTGCCCGGCGTGTGCCGAACAACAGTCCGCACCTCCGCGGAAAGTCTTTGCGTGGCCAAAAGCCACTTCCCCTTGGCAACGCTTGCACATTGATTTTCCTGGTCCATTCTGGAATGCTCGATGGTTGGTTCTGGTCGACGCCTTCAGTAATTTTCCTTTTGTTGTCCGGATGTCTTCCACGACGTCCTCCGCCACCATCCAAGCGTTGTCTGCTATCTTTTGCATTGAAGGTCTTCCGCAGACTATTGTTTCCGACAATGGCCCACAATTCATGTCCGCAGAATTTCAGTCATTCTGCCAGGCCAATGGTATTCAACATCTGACATCCGCGCCGTTTTCGCCTCAGTCCAACGGTGCCGCTGAACGATTGGTCCGGACTTTCAAGTCACAGATGTTGAAATTGAAAGAGTCGCATTCTCGGGAGGACGCATTGTTGCTCTTTTTGTCTTCGTATCGCTCTCAGCCCCGAGATGGTCGCTCGCCGGCTGAGTTGCTCCACGGTCGTCCTCATCGCACCTTGATGTCTTTGCTGCATCCGCCGCATCAGGTTCCTGTGCAGCGGCAGACTCCTGCTTTTGCTCCAGGCGACGTTGTATTTTATCGCAACTATCGAGGTTCACGGCGTTGGCTCGCAGGGCGCATTCTTCGCTGCCTCGGCCGCGCGATGTATTTGGTTTTGGGGGCCTCTGGTGAGGTGCGTCGGCATCTCAATCAGCTGCGCCTCTGTCGTCGCTCGGGTTCTGCCGCTCCCCGTCTGCTTTCAGCGACGGAGCCGTCCGGTCAGCGCCCTGGGGACCCATCTACTGGCTCGCCTCATCCCCAGGTGTTACCGACGATGCCTTCCATTTTGCCCCATGGCGACGCGCCGCCGCCGCCGCAGCAGCAGCAGCCGCCGCCGCCGCCGCTTGTTCTCCCGCCGGCGCCGCCCGCATTCGACGCTTCGTTGCAGCCGCCAAGCGCCTCCCAGGGTCACGCGCCGCCGATCGCTTCCCGTGACCAGCTGTCCTCCGCCATGGAACTCCCGCCCGCTCCGGACCACATGACGTCATCGCGCGTCGGCTACCCCGACGCAATGGAGGTTGATCCTTCGGTCCCTCCTGTCTCTTTACGGGCGCATACACCGCATGTTGACGTGCACCCTGGACTAGTTTTTCAGGCGTTTCCTAGCTCCCCTCGGACCGCATGGCCGGGTGCGGGTGGCACAGCCTCGCCTGTTGTTAGGCTCCCCACCTCATCGCATACGTCAACATGTGGTCCTCCCCACGGCGGGCGGAAGCCTTATCACACGACCGTTCGCCGATTTGCGGGGGAGGAATGTGGTGTCACCGCCAGACACCACACTTGCTAGGTGGTAGCTTAAATCGGCCGCGGTCCATTTAGTACATGTCGGACCCGCGTGTCGCCACTGTGTAATCGCAGACCTAGCGCCACCACCAAGGCAGGTCTCGTGATACGAGAGAGCACTCGCCCCAGTTGTACGAGAACCTAGCTACCGACCAGATGTACGAAGCCTTTCTCTCATTAGCCTAGAGACAGAATAGCCTTCAGCTAAGTTAATGGCTACGAACTAGCAAGGCGCCATTAGCCTTACAGTGATTGTAATTAAAGTCTCCTGTGTATCGTCCAGATCGATGTACCACAATGATATTAAAGATAAGTATTAATCAAGCTACGTACTTTTATTCTTAACATTAATTACGTAGCCTGTTCCAGTACTTCACGCCCGTCTGCGTTAGTCTAGCGTGCATTTTCAGCCATCTCAACTTCACGGTGTCGGCCCAGCTACCGACACAACAACCACTACCATATTCCCCGTTTTCTGCTCCAGTTGCGAGTAGCGCACGGGAAGAACTATTGCTATCAGGCCTCCGTGTCAAATCGAATTTCTCTAATTTTACGCTCATAGCCTTTTAGCGAGATATTCGGAGGAAGATGCACCTATTTGCAGACTCTTCTGGAACAATCCCTCGAATTTTAACACTAAAACACACCGTGATGCACAAAACCTCTCTCATACTGACTGATAGTTGCTTTCCTACTTTACAAACGTCACCATAAAGAAAAACTCTGCTCTTCTTTTGGTTACATGCATTTCCTCTATGAATGCCATTTGCTGAGGGTCCAAGAACGTTGAATGGTGTTCGAGCAGTAGTAGAAGCGAGGTGTTATAAGTTATCATTCTTGATAAGACTGCAGTTCCTCAGGATTCTTTCAGTGCATCTCAGTAACGCTACTACTTTTACGTGGTCGTTCCACTTTTAATCGTATCGTATGCGTACTCGCGTATAGCCAATGAATTTGCCAACGTGATTGCTTCGAGTTATTGTTACGCAATCATTTAAACACAAAGTTGCCTTGCAGTTGTTTAAGCTGATAGTTAACTGCATTCCCTGCATGAAGCTCTAACCTCCACTTGTCTTTCTACGTTTCTCTCTAATTTTCTAGCGTCGCGGCTTCTCAATATACTACAGCATCATCATACCTCTGACGTTTCCGACATTACCCGCCAGCTCATTCACTGAACAGTAAGGCTTCATGACGCTCCCTTGGGACATTCTTGAAGTAGCTGTTGCGTCTGGAGATTTCTCTCCGTCAAGAATGTCATTCTGTTTCTATTTGACGACCCAGTCACAAACCTTCTCTAACACTCTGTACGCTCACATTTTGTACATTGATTGAAAGTGCGGAAGTGAATCGAATATCTTCAGCGAGTTCAAGAACACGACGTCAATCTGGTTGCTACTTTTTACTGTCTCGTAGATCGCTGTTTGCAAAATCCACTTTAACGCCTATTGAATGTATTATCAGCCTCTAGAAATAGTATTTGAACATAAAAAGGGTTTCTACATTCTACAAGCGAATAATGTCAGTGATACAAGCCTGACGTTGTGTACAGTTTTTTTCCTTTTGTTTTAAATCTTCTCTTCTTTAAAATTCTAGCACAAAGCCACTGCCTTTTGAAGATTCATAACGTGTGGCGCAGGAAATACTGGGAGCAGAATGTGGCTGAGGTTGAGTGCGTTAAATACTTAACAAATTATAAACACATTTATTAACAACAGAATCCAATAAGTCAGAGTTCATGGATAAAAGTAAAATACAAGGAAACTGTACAGCACTCGTTTCACAAATATCCATTACCTTAACATCTACCGCACCTCACTATGTCAAGCTTCAAAATTCCCACTTTCCAAAACAGGTTCAGCTCTACAATAACAAGGAGGGCACAAAACAAACATACCATTAATAGCTATAAAACCTAGAAGGACTTATATCAAAATGTAACAGAAAGTTTCATCTCAGGGCACAGCAGCCAGACATTAACTAAATAGAAGCGACAATTAAAAACCTGTAACTAATATAAATCAACTAGCCGACAAGAGATAACAAGAGATCATAATTAGGGAACATCTAACCAGACTACCCAATGCCGACCAAAGGACAAAATCAAACCCACCAGAAACTGAAACAATGCTAGCAGTTTAGATCAGAAAAGTAAATCAGTTAAGCGCAACGGACAATGAAATAAGGAACACCGTTAGGCTTTAGCTCACACAGAACCTTCTCTCTTTTTTTTAAGTCAACAGTCTTCTGACTGATTGAATTCTGCCCACTACGAAACCTCTACTAAACTCTTCAATTCAGAGCTTCAGAGCTTCAATTCAGAATAGCACATGCAATCTACGTACTCATTTATATGCTGGATGGAGTGCAGTATCTGTTTTTCCCTACAGTGTTTTAACTCTACAGCTCCCTCTCTAGTACCATTGGGGATATTCCTTGAAGTCTTAACAGATGTCCTTCCGTCCTGCCCTTCTTCTTGTCAGTGTTTTCCATATATTCCGTTCCTCGCCGATTCTCCAGACAACCTCCCTATTCTTTACCTTATCAGTCAACCTAATATACCACATTCTTCTGTAGCACCACATCTGAAACCCTTCGATTCTTTTCTGTCCCGGTTTTCCCACGGTACATGTTTCACTACCGTAAAATACTTGCTCCAAACGGACATTCTCAGAAACTTCTTCCTCTAATTAAGGCTCTAGATTGCGGTTTATTGGTAGAATCCTGAAGCGATGCAGTCCTTCAACAAAGGAAATTGCTTACAGTATGTTAGTTCGTCCACTCTTAGAGTATTGTTTGTCTGTATGGGACCGTTACCAGTTGGGTCTGATTCAAGAGATTCAGAGGGTCCAAAGAAGAGCGGCAAGATTAGCGACTGGTACATTTAGCCCATCGCGATAGCATTACAAATCTCATAGAAAGTTTGAAGTGGGATACACTTGCAGATAGATGACGCGCTTAACGGAAGGGACTCCTCACTATATTTCGAAATGCGATCTTCGCCGAGGATGTAGAGTATATATTATTACCACCAACTTTCAAATCGCGCAATGATCACCATTCAAAGATAAGGGAAATTAGAGCTCGTGCTGAGGCGTTCAGCCGTTTTTCCCTCCTGCGATCCGCGAGTGGTATTGAGGGTAGGGAGTATGACTTTGGCGCGAATTGTGCCATCCTGGACATTAAAGTTGATTTTGACTTAATCTGCCAGCAAGTCACGACTGTTCACATTGTGTCGTTTGGAGTTCGTTGTTGGCTGTTGGGATGTTCTCGCGAGCAACAACATGTGTTTCCAAGTTGGCAAATTTTAGCCACCCTCTGGTGGAGTTTAACTGTACTTGGTTATTTGAATTGAAGTGCACCAGCGGAATCTTCTGCCTTGTGGCCGTTAACGTTCCGGTTACCTGCCCTGGCCATTGACGTAAATTCAGGCAGTGTATTTTCCTCATCGTGTTTTCGCTGTCTAGTACGGTGTGTAGTTTGACAGCTAAATGTATAATTGGTTGTGGGTGACAATACCTTTTACGTTGTTCCATTTAACTCCCTGTTGTGTGAAGGTCGGGCGATGCGGAGGTTATCTTGTCGGTGGGTCCGTTGACTGTCTGTCGGTTGGGTTGTCGTCGGATCGACGATGATTGGGCCGACTCCCTGTCTCACCTAAGCGAGCGTTAGTGTTTGAATTCCAGACCGACCCTCGGAACTTCTGAGCACTCTTGGGTGTACTGCCTTTTCTTGTTTGTTCTTGTTGTTTGTACTTATATGGCTTCTAACTTTTTCTTAGATTAAGATTGTTTTGCCCTTAGGGCGTCAGATGGTTTGGGCCTTCAGCCTAATTATGATACTGCTTCAAGATAAGGCCTTGCCTTTTAAATTTCTGATTTTGATTGAGCTCTAAGTTATTGGATTTCAGCCGTTTTTAAATTAAGTGGTCTTGCTCTTAGGGCATGAGATTGTACGGCGCATTCAGCCGCTAATGAAGTTCCAAAACTAAAGCTGTGTTGTTTTTTAATTTTTCTTGGCTCTTGTAATGTTTGATCAAATAAAAGGTTTTATGTTCGAGTGTAACTGACAGCCGCTGGTTTTGGCCCCTTTCCACAACGTAAACTACCTGTCCTGTCCTGCGGGTGTAGCAGGAAGTTTCAAAGAGGGTTGTGATATACTGTTTTCAGATTCATAATACGATCCGTTCATTGTTTCAAAGTGTGCGGCTTCTAAACTGTAGCTGGAACATTTGGTAATTCACAAATACTATATAAATGAGTGAAACGAATGAATGTGTAATAAAAGCAGTAGCGAAGCAGTGTGTAATAATTAACATCCTTGTTGTGTGTTGTTTTGATTCAAAAGCTGGCGCTGTTAAAGCACATTAGTAGGAGACAAGCTATTCTTCAACGTGATTGGTGTGATCAAATTTACTTCGCTAGTCATTTATTTCATTACGTAATAATTCTTCCCTTACTTAGATTTATTCGTTTTCCTGCAGTTACATACGAGTGCATGAATATTGTTAAGATATTATTGAATGTATATGTGTATGAGATTGATATACTATGCACTCATATTGCTACTTTTCGGGAACAACAATAAGTGTATCGCACAGGGCCTCAAAACACGTAAGTCAGACGTGTCCCCCGGCCTCCTCTTCCCTCAGCTACAAACCCCTGCGAGTAGGAGGACTCTGCTTGTCCCTCCGCTGTATACTACTTCGCGCTCAGGCATTGGGTGGCTGTACTGAGGAGGCGAGGGTGACAGTTACTCTGTGCCCACAAAACATTAAAAGCTGTACTTTCAGGACGTCATAACTGTGTTCTATCACAATTATAGGCTGAACTTTGGCGCGTGCTCAATTGCTACGGATCGTATCTTGAAAGTGACCTTTTTTCTCCATAAAATATGACGTTAACTCGGTGACGCTTCATTGTAAGAATAGGCTGTCCATATGAGTCTCTTAGTTTCAGAAATAAATTCATGAGAATGTACGTTTTACGCACCGTATTGTGTGGTAATAGAATATGGACTGTGGGAAAACCGAAACAGAAGAGAATCGATGCATCTGAGATGTGGTGCTACGGACGACTGTAGAAAATCATTCCTCTGGCCATACTCACATCATTTGTGAATTTTACTCCATATTGATTTGGTCCAGAGAAAATGTTCACTAATCTCCGTTGGGATTAGATGCCCAAATTTTCAATATTGCTAGGATAGTGACATAGGATGATTAACGGTGAAACTAAAGAAGTAGTGGACTGTGTCACATAACTCATTAAGAGCTGTGAACTGCATGTATATATGTAGTGAAATGAAGTTGCAAGCGATGAGATACCATTAGTAAATATTACTCTTGGAATGACTCACATTTCTGTTTATAAGGAAATGCAGCTGATTCACAGAACTGTAGAACTTTGGAGGATATAAGATCAAATAAGGCAGAACGGATAAATAATATTCCGTCAGAATTTCTGAAATTATTGGAGGAATTGGCAAGAAAACGACTATTCACGTTGGTGTGTAGAATGTATGAGACTGGCGACATACCATCTGACTTTCGGAAAAATATCATCCACACAAATCGGAAGACTGCAAATGCAGACAAGTGCGAGAATTATCGTACAATCAGCTTAACAGCTCATTCATCAAAGTTACTTACGAGAATAATATACAGAAGAATGGAAAAGAAAATTTAGGATATGTTAGATGATCAGTTTGACTGTAGGAAAGGTAAAGGAACGAGAGAGGCAATTCTGAAGTTTCGGTTGATAATGGAAGTAAAGACTAATGAAAAATCAAGAGACGTTCACAGGATTTGTCGAGGTGGAAAAGGTGTTCGTCAAGTTAAAATGGCGCAAGATGTTAGAAAAAAAATGGTTCAAATGGCTCTGAGCACTATGGGACTTAAAATCTATGGTCATCAGTCCCCTAGAACTTAGAACTACTTAAACCTAACTAACATCACACAACACCCAGCCATCACGAGGCAGAGAAAATCCCTGACCCCGCCGGGAATCGAACCCAGGAACCCGGGCGTGGGAAGCGAGAACGCTACCGCACGACCACGAGATGCGGGCGGATGTTAGAAATCCTGTGAAATATAGGGGTAAGCTGTAGGGGAGACCGGTAATATACTAGAGCCAAGAGGGGATAATAAGAGTGGACGACCAAGAACGAAGCGCTCGGATAGAAAGGATGTAAGACAGGGACATAGTCTTTCCCCTTTATGGGTCAATCTGTATGTACACCGAAGAAACAATGATGGAAATAAAAGAAAGGTTAAGTAGTGGAATTAAATTTCAAGGTGAAAGGATATCAATGATAAGATTCGCTGATGACATTGCTGCCCTGTGTGAAAGTGAAGAAGTATTACAGGATCAGATGAATGGAATGAACGGTCTAATGAGCACAGAATTGGGATTTAGAGTAAAACGAAGAAAGACGAAAGAAATTAAAAGTAGCAGAAATGAGAACAGCGAGAAACTTTATGGTCACGAAGTAGAGGAAGTTAAGGGATTCTACTACCTAGGCAGTAAAATAACTAATGAGGGACGTAGCTAGGAGAATATCAAAAGCAGACTAGCACCAGCAAAAAAGGGAATTCCTGGCCAGGAGACGTCTACTAGTATCAAACACAAGCCTTAAATTGAGAAAGAAATTTCTGAGAATGTACGGTTGGAGCACAGTATAGTGCGGTAGCGAAATATGAACTGTGGGAAAAGCGGAACAGAAGACGATAGAAGCATTTGAGAAGTCGTACTACAGACGAATGCTGATAAGGTAAGGAATGAGGAGGTTCTGCGCATAATCTGAGATGAAAGAAATATGAGGAAAACAGTGACAAGGAGAAGAGACAGGCTGACTGTACATTTGTTAAGACATCGGAGAACGACTTCCGTGATACTATAGGAAGCTGCAGAAGGCAAACACTGTAGAGGAAGGCAGAGACTGGAATACATCCAGAAAAGAATTAAGGACGTAGGTTGCAAGTGCTACTCTGCGATGAAGAGTACTGCACAGGAGAGAAATTCGTGGCAGGCCGCATCAAACCACTTAGAAGGCTGATGACCCAAAAAAAGAAAAAAATAATAATTGTAGGTGCGATGCTCTGGTGTCTTCTGAATCTGCAACTCATGTCAGGCTCTGCAGATGGACCTCTTGGGACTTATGATCAAGGGTCTCTCACTGTCTGAATTGTCTGCCTGTTCTAGGGAGATTATACAGAAAAAAAAAGATCCGTTCATCCATTGCAGTACTCAACGCAGCCTTGAGTGCTGAGACACCAGCGGAGAGAAGGAAGTTCGTTTTTTCACACAAGGTACTATATAATTACAGGTGTAGAGGTAGGTTCTAAGTACTCACATTTCCGAAAGTCAATTGACACTGTACCGAATTGCCAATTCAAAACCAAGATGCAATTGTACGAAGTATAGCAATAAATATGCTACAAAATGTTTTGCTTCATAAAATCTAATACCTCAAACTGTGCGGCAAATCTTTAGCAGAAAGTAAAGTAAAATCTGTGTCTCTTTAAGAAAGAGAAATAGAAGAGTTTGAACAAAATAGAAAAATACACTGATCAGCCAGAATATTATCACCACTTATGACCACCAACCTGATAGCCTGAACGTCCATCTTTGGCACGTATAACAGCGGCGTTGCGTCGTGGCATGGTAGCAACGACGCTTTGGTCGGTCGCTGGAGGGGGTTGGCATGTATAAGTCAACGAATTCCCGTAAATTCCTGGGAGGGGAGCGATAAGCTATGACGCCACATTCATTCGCATTCCAGATGTTTTCTTCCGGGTTCAGATCTGGTGACTAGGGGGGCCAGGGCATTAATTGGAGTTCACCACTGTGTTCCTCGAACAACTTCATCAAACTCTTGGCCTTGTGACATAGGGCATTATCTTGTTGCAAATTCCTCTGCCATCGGGGAACATGATCGTCATGAAGGGGTGTACGTGGTCTAAAACCAGTGTACGATGTACGGGGCCTACAACCACTGTACGATACTCCTCGGTCGTCATGGTGCCTTGAACGAGCTCCACTTGACCCATGGATTCCCATGTGAATGTTCCCCAGAGCATAATGGAGCCGCCGCCAGTTTGTCTCTGTCCCGCCGTACAGGACTCCCTGGGAGACGACGGATTCAAGCCCTCCCATCGTTATGATGACGAAGGCATCGGGATTCATCAGACCATGCAAGGCTCTACCACTGCGCTCTGCCATTGGTCACGCGCCTATTTTACTCGTAGCTGCCGATGTCGTGGTGTTACCATTGCCACATGAATGGGTCTTCGGCTGCGAAGGCCCATCCTTAGGAGTGTTCTGTGCACTGTGTGTTCAGACACACTTGTACTCAGCCAGCATTAAAGTCTGATATTAGTTCCGCCACAGTTCTCTGCCTGCGACGTCCGACATCCGTAATGATGGGTGACCGCCCAACTCCACGACATCTGGACGTGGTTTCACCTTGGTTTCCCCACGTGCTGAAGACACTCATCTCAGCACTCCACAAACGCCTGACATGTCGAGCAGTTTCCGAAATGCTCGTGTCCAGCCTGCAGGCGCAGGCCAACACAATCTGCCCTCGATCAAACTCAGATCGCGCGCCTTCCCCATTCTACACACATATACCGTGCTCACTGATATTACGTACAACGTATGTGTGTCTGACTAGCAACCATTCCTCGATGGGTGACGCTGCTATCGCATGGACGAGTTTAAATCGATAGGAGGTTAATGGTCATAATTTTCTGACTGATGAGTGTATAAGCTGTGCTTAGTGTTTAAAATGACTTACCCAACCAGTTCTGGGTTTTACCTACAATGTGATACGTATCCGAACAGTGATGCGAATTCCCTGAGGCGGAAGAAGGAAAAGAAATCTAAACTCAGCCGAGCAACACTAATAAAAACGGAAAATTAAATTGTTAGATCAGGCAAATAACAATAGCATTATTCGTTGATGATGGTGATTGCAGAAGGTGATAGTCGATGGATGACCGTAAGCAATTTCACGATGACATAACGTTTCCTCTTAGTACTGCGACAGTATATGGATAAAGATTTGTTAGGAACAAATGTTCGTTCAATCCCAGACGAGACCAACCGTATGAGACCCAATTTATGGTAATATTTGTTGCAGGAACGAAATGTTTGTTTTAAAAATAATCTTTTCTTCTTATGCTTGCTTAATGAGACAGTAATTGACTAATGGTGAAGTTGTTAACTGTTACCACCAACAAGTTCGACTCATGGGTCACCACGGGTATCAACACGAATAAAACATTAAATAAAACTCTGTTTTACAGCCTTCCCAATAAGTGGTTGGATTTCGAAATGATGGCCTCGTCACCGTCCAGGGGCCAACCAACGCGTCCGTCGCATTTGATCCTACATGAAGGCTGTCACAGGTTCATTAAAATTGCAAGAATTTGAGGTGAAATAATCTTCATTTTTCACAGACTGAATTAATTCCAGAAAAAGTCTAAATATTCTTTCATACCATCCTGGACATACTAAAAGGTATCAGATAGATTATATAATGGTAAGACAGAGATTTAGGAACCAGGTCTTAAATTGTAAGACTTTTCCAGGGGCAGATGTGGACTCTGACCACAATCTATTGGTTATGAACTGTAGATTAAAACTGAAGAAACTGCAAAAAGGTGGGAATTTAAGAAGATGGACCTGGATAAACTGACTAAACCAGAGGTTGTAGAGAGTTTCAGGGACAGCATAAGGGAACAATTGACAGGAATGGGGGAAAGAAATACAGTAGAAGAAGAATGGGTAGCTCTGAGGGATGCAGTAGTGAAGGCAGCAGAGGATCAAGTAGGTAAAAAGACGAGGGCTGCTAGAAATCCTTGGGTAACAGAAGAAGTATTGAATTTAATTGATGAAAGGCGAAAATATAAAAATGTAGTAAATGAAGCAGGCAAAAAGGAATACAAACGTCTCTAAAATGAGGTCGACAGGAAGTGCAAAATGGCTAAGCAGGGATAGCTAGAGGACAAATGTAAGGATGTAGAGGCTTATCTCACGAGGGGTAAAATAGATACTGCCTACAGGAAAATTAAAGAGACCTTTCGAGAGAAGAGAACCACTTGTACGAATATCAAGAGCTCAGATGGAAACCCGGTTCTAAGCAAAGAAGGGAAGACAGGAAGGTGGAATGAGTATATAGAGGGTTTATACAAGAGCGATGTACTCGAGGACAATATTATGGAAATGGAAGAGGAAGTAGATGAAGACGAAATGGGAGATAAGATACTGCGTGAAGAGTTTGACAGAACTCTGAAAGACCTGAGTCGAAACAAGGCCCCGGGAGTAGACAACATTCCTTTAGAACTACTGACAGCCTTGGGAGAGCCAGTCATGACTAAACTCTACCATCTGGTGAGCAAGATGTATGAGACAGGCGAAATACCCTCAGACTTCAAGAAGAATATAATAATTCCAATCCCAAAGAAAGCAGGTGTTGACAGTTGTTAAAATTACCGAACAATCAGTTTAATAAGTCACAGCTGCAAAATACTAACGCGAATTCTTTACAGAGGAATGGAAAAACTGGTAGAAGCGGACCTCGGGGAAGATCAATTTGGATTCCGTAGAAATGTTGGAACACGTGAGGCAATACTAACCTTGCGACTTATCTTAGAAGAAAGATTAAGAGAAGGCAAACCTACGTTTCTAGCATTTGTAGACTTAGAGAAAGCTTTTGACAATGTTAACTGGAATACTCTCTTTCAAATTCTGAAGGTGGCAGGGGTAAAATACAGGGAGCGAAAGGCTATTTACAATTTGTACAGAAAGCAGATGGCAGTTATAAGAGTCGAGGGACATGAAAGGGAAGCAGTGGTTGGGAAGGGAGTGAGATAGGGTTGTAGCCTCTCCCCGACGTTATTCAATGTATATATTGAGCAAGCAGTAAAGGAAACAAAAGAAAAATTCGGAGTAGGTATTAAAATTCATGGAGAAGAAATAAAAACTTTGAGGTTCGCCGATGACATTGTAATTCTGTCAGAGACAGCAAAGGACTTGGAAGAGCAGTTGAACGGAATGGACAGTGTCTTGAAAGGGGGATATAAAATGAACATCAACAAAAGCAAAACGAGGATAATGGAATGTAGTCAAATTAAATCGGGTGATGCTGAGGGAATTAGATTAGGAAATGAGACCCTTAAAGTAGTAAAGGAGTTTTGCTATTTAGGGAGTAAAATAACTGATGATGTTCGAAGTAGAGAGGATACAAAATGTAGACTGGTAATGGAAAGGAAAGCGTTTCTGAAGAAGAGAAATATGTTAACATCGAGTATAGATTTAAGTGTCAGGAAGTCGTTTCTGAAAGTATTGGTATGGAGTGTAGCCATGTATGGAAGAGAAACATGGACGATAAATAGTTTGGACAAGAAGAGAATAGAAGTTTTCGAAATGTGGTGCTACAGAAGAATGCTGAAGATTAGATGGGTAGATCACATAACTAATGAGGAGGTATTGAATAGAATTGGGGAGAAGAGGAATTTGTAGCACAACTTGACAAAAAGAAGGGACCGTTTGGTAGGACATGTTCTGTGGCATCAAGGGATCACAAATTTAGCATTGGAGGGCAGCGTGGAGGGTAAAAATCGTAGAGGGAGACCAAGAGATGAATACACTAAGCAGATTCAGAAGGATGTAGGTTGCAGTAAGTACTGGGAGATGAAGAAGCTTGCACAGGATAGAGTAGGATGGAGAGCTGCATCAAACCAGTCTCAGGACTGAAGACCACAACAACAACAACAACCATACACCATAGTTTATTATCAAAATAATGTTTGTCAGAGCGAGAACCTGAGTAGGTCGACCCCCATCGCATGTTCGCTTAACCTTCAGCAAAGCCACGAAAATTATTCAGACTCATTCATCACACTTCTAAGCTGATGTCCTGTAACCGTTATATAACAATACTTTTAATTGCATATCACAATCAAAGTTAACTGCAGAACAGTTTGTTGGTGTTCAGACAAAGTCGCCTAACCCAATGTGATTCAGAGTGCAAACAATGAACAATGTTTCAAATTCTTTTCGATCAAAACTTGCGAAATATTTACAAGTCTCACCCATCCGTTCACGCGACCTGAATTTCATCTAAGTGCGAACAAGCTAAAGTAATTTCAAAGTTCCTCCCGATCGTCACAAATTAAATCTTTGAAGTCCCGACCTAATACATAAAAAACACTTGGTTACACACCTTAGTTGACTCCCAGCCACGCGTACGACGAGTCTATGCGCGAGCTCGCACTTGCGACATTTGAAAACACACACAAACTACGTATTTAATGTTATAAAGACATACTAAACATGAATTTGAACTTGAATTACACCGTCTTTAGAATGCCGATCTTATTTTTTGTGTAACTTTAATAGTTTCAACAAAAATAGTGTTTTCGTTTATAAGGGTGGTATGTTAAGTCTTCATCACTAATAAATATTAGACAAACTAATATGTCTTACATCCCCAGTTACCTTTATTTACTAATGCTGCTACTACTTTTAGTGTTACAAGTTTTACTTGCTAGAAAATTCACTTTTTCATAAGTGGAAAATACATTCCGGCCTGTAGATTCAAATGCGAAATATTTACAGAAAATCTATTTCAACAGTTCTATAGCGCACATTTGTCTGAATCGCTCTTTAGTGAGTTGTTAATTTTTGAAGAGCGTTTCATATCGTAATATGTAACATTTAATATCTTTTAAACTAAATGTCGTAGACATGGCTACTCTTCACTCATGCACTCATCTAATTTTTGGCTTTGAAATCACGTGATTGGGTTCTCTGTCACTGCTTTGGTTCGGTCTTTAGCTAGAGTTTCCCTTATTTGATATTCGGCCACTGCGACAACCTTATGTGGTCCGTTCAAATGGCCGGGATTTCTCCACCGCGTGTTCAGAGCGTCAGCGTACTTTGACCACCACCAATAATCGTGTGGCAGACGTACCGCCACCTACTGACCACGCCACGAAGCCCGCCCGGCCTTGCATGGTCTGCAAGTGTCAAACCACGGCTCTCCTCGCCTACTCGGCTGTCACTGTTAACGCTAGAATGCCGTGCGAACGGCCGCTTCTGTTGTTAAAATTGTCATGGGCATTTCGTGATGTACCGTCTCACTATATTCAATTGAAACATGCTTTAAGTAAATTAAACACATGATAGTGACGATAACAAGGGGCGCAGAAAGATTCAATTACAAGAATTTTTAAACATTTATTTCTTGACAATCGGAGGTATGCGCCCCTTTTAAATGTTTGCATAATAACTTATTACGTGACAATCATAATGTAATAAACTACCAGTTACAATATTAGTGGTGAACTGGGGTCCATTACATAGTTTAAATAACTTGTGATAATACCACAAAGAGATGTGAAACTAGAGGAACACATGCAGTAAGTAGCAGGACCGATGGATGGAACGTTTCCATTTTTTGTTATCGTTCTGGGAAAGTGCGGTGCAACTGTAATGGAAATCGCACATAAGACTATTTCATCCTTCTAGCTACTTTACTGAGTACGTGCAACAGCAGACTTCTGAAGCATTCCGAGGGGTGCCCTTAGGTTTTTAACAAAACGGTAAAGCCCATGCGATAATGTAAACAGAAGTTCACAGAGTTTAAATAGGATCATTGCATTTAAGACTACTTGGTTGTCGCAAACGTCTGTTGAGTAAATTCACAGAAGACTGTGCAACCCTTCTGATTTATTGCTCATTGGAAAACGAGAACAGGCTAAAAACGATTAGACCATATACCGAGGAATACAGACAGTGATAGAAGACCGGTGTGGCCAAGCGGTTCTAGGCGCTTCAGTTTGGAACCGCGCGACCGCTACGGTCGCAGGTTCGAATCCTGCCTCGTGCATAGTTGTGTGTGATGTCCTTAGGTTAGTTAGGTTTAAGTAGTTCTAAGTTCTAGGGGACTGATGACCTCAGATGTTAAGTCCCATAGTGCTCAGAGCCATTTTGATCAGACAGTGATGTTTTATTTGCTCCACACACAAACAGAATATAAAATACTATGGCTAATAGCGATAACGGGGTACTAGCCGACGTGCAATGGACAGCCACCTGCGCAGTGTAACTGTACGTGCATATGAAATGAATCGCCGATGTAGAAGAATTGTTTTAAGAGAATTAATAGGTGCCGGTAGATACCATTTCATTCAGTCTCCTGATGATCAAAATGAGAAAAATACGCCACAGGCTATTAAAACTGGAACAACATAAAGGCAACGTGCAACTAATGTGAAACGGATATGACTTGTATATAAAAATGACTAGCATCGTTTCGCAACCGCACAGTGTAGATAGGATTAACGCAATCTACGTTCTGCACGTAAGGAAAGAGGATTTGTCATTCAAAAGTTGAATTTGAGCATTTATTGTTTGTAAGAAGATCATACTATTCGCTTTACAATAAGACGAAACGTTTACCAGTAGTCGTCGGAAACCGACAGTGGCAGGATAGTGGGCCGTCAAGAGTATGGCTTATCGTTTCGCGATATTGCTGCTTACCTTTAGTCGGCATGTCAAGCATGTCAAGCAAATAAGAAATCTATGGATTAAGGTTTATCACACTCACGACATGTTAGATATATTGTTCGTACCACCATGCTGTGTCATAAGGCAACGTCACATACCTTTCGTAAGAAAACGTGCTTTTTGGCAGCAAGACAACTATCCACGTGGACAGTATGACGTATGGAGCACCACGGACTGTCAGTACACCACCAATGTTGCAGCTTCCATTAATGCAGCAGCAGAAGTAGACACACTGGCAGTGACGCGCCCAAAGACACCACAGGACATAGAAGTCTCGCCAGAGTTGTGCGTGCAACACCACCATGTGTGGAGCCTCCAAGGAAAAGGCAAACTCCATTCATTACCGCCATACGGACCAAGTACGTATGTGGGATGATGGTGTTGAGTGCCGTTTGGTACACGGCCTGATCACACCTGGTACTTTGCAGGGCAACAGTTACATTTCCGGCTTGCTCAAAGCTCGTGTCTGCACTCTGTCTTCGAAGTCTGTGTGGCGTTACATAAAAACAATATTGAGATGCTCCACTGTTGCCCTAGCCTGAAAATTTTCCAGATCTGTCAGACAGTAAAACATTTTGTCTTGATTTGGCGAGCGACTGCCACACCACCAATTACTAGCCTCTATGATTCATGAACCCCGGCAAGAATCTGAAGCAGCACCGAATGACGTACCCGCAACTATAATCCACGCCCACTTAGACTCGGTACCCAGCCACGTTAGGGCCTTTGCTCTTATCAGAGATTGCAGCCCCTTCACTAAATTTTTCACCCTGAGTGCAAATGATCTACAAAGTCAATTAATTAGAATTCCTACTTAACTGTGCATGTATAATACTGTGCGTGTATAATTTCGTTATTTGCTATCCTTCCTGGTGTTGCAATATTAACGAACAGCAATAAAAGTAATTATTTGAGAAATAATTGCTGCATTGCCAATAACTATCTTAGTAGCAAGATTCGTGAGGAAATAGGATGAAAAGGTTACGAATTTTCTAATATGGTAAATAAAATTGGAAAGCAAGAAGACTTGAAACAAATAACACTTGGTTGTTAGCTATTACTCGTAATTTTGTTGCAGTTTTCGATATATGTGTTGAACAGTTTAGTCTTTCATGCAAGTTATTCTGTTTTATTTTCTTGTTTACAATGCAGTTATGCACAACAGCCTCATTAGCAAGTGTAAGCATCGTCGATGACAAAAAACTCACACTACGATATACACTACTGCTAGTGAAAATACTGTAAGTAGCTTAGTATAGCTTTTTAATGAGGTATTAGAGAACACCTAAGCGGATCAAGGACACACCTCAGAAAAAGCGATCTATATTAGATACTGGAAGGCCACTACAGGAAGCCTCTTTTGTAAGGTAAATATCATGGCAAGCGTAGTCCGTAATATTTTATCCGCTTTCGCCGGAGTTGACGACCTCGTAACAAGATGGAACGCGCCACATCTTCTGCAGCTCGTTAAAAGGCACGAAGCGGCAACGGTAGCTGGGCGGGTAGATGGGAGGGGGGGGGGGGGGGGGAGGGAAGGGGCTGTGGGAGGAGTGAGAGGTAAGAATCTCAAAGGGCGGCTGCAGGCCGCTTCCCAGGAGTTCGGCGACGCAGCCTGCGAGCTCTGGGCTCCAGTTTCATCGCCAGCATCGCCATTAATTTCTTGAGGTTCTTCACAAGGATCGTTGTGCAAATTTTTCGCTTCTTGAGGACTGGGTGTTTAACAGAATAAAAGTCGTTGGTCCCACGTTACCTGACCTCTGACTCTCGACTTTATCATGCAATGCAATATCTGTAGAAACAAAAGGATTAAATTTTTGTCAGCCGAGTGAAGACATCTTACAATTAATTCGCATGGTACATTATTACATAATATTTCATAAAATATGAAAGGAGACAGTATAAAAATGCAACAAATGAAGCAGGTGAAAGGAAATACAGACGTCCAAAAAATCAGACCTACAGGATGTGCAAAATGACTACGCGGGAATGGCTAGAACACAAATTTGAGGATGTAGAAGCATGTATGATTACAGGTGAGATACATATTGCCTACATCACTTGTATGAACCACCTGTATGAATACCAGGAACTCAAATGGAAAAACAGTCCTAAGCAAAGATGGGGAAGGAGTGTATAGAGGGTCTACACAAGGGAAATGTACTTGAGGACGATATTATGGAAATGCAAGAGGATTTAGAATACGACGAGAAGGGAGATGTGAAACTGCGTGAAGAATCTACCACTTAAGTTGAAAAAAAAGGCTCCGGGAGTACATAATATTCTATTAGAGCTACTGACAGCCTTGGGAGAGCCAACCCCAATACTCTTCCATCTGATGAGCAAGATGTATGAGAGGCGATATAGACTCTGACTTCAAGAAGAATATAATAATTCCAATTCCAAAGGAAGCAGGTACTGACAGGTGTGAAAATTACCGAACTATCAGTTTAATAAGTCACGGCTGCAAAATACCAATACGAATCTTTTACAGAAAAATGGAGAAACTGGTAGTAGCCGACTTCGGAGAAGATCAGTTTGGATTCCAGAGAAATGTAGCAACAAGCGAGGCAATACTGGGTCTACGATTTCTCATAGAAGATAGATTAACGAAAGACAAACCTACGTCTATATTTGTAGACTTAGAGAAAGCTGTGAGACCTCAGTTTCTTCTGGCTTATACAATGTTCAAACAACTTACGGGAATTCAGCCACGTAATGTTTACAGCGACCGCCGATATTTCGATAGGAGTACACCCCGCCATTTTCAAGATACGAACTGCAACTGACAGGCGATGTAAAAGCAAATTTAAAACTTCGGGTCTTGGAGTAATTCAGGAAAGATAACACACACACACTGAACACTAGTGTCAACAAAGATGACCGAAATCAGAGGTGTCGATACTGAAAGACTACGAACCAGCCGGTCAGGTAACATTGACTCTATTCCTCTACTTTTTGACAAGGGAGAGAGCAGCATTCCAAGCTGGCTTGGCTCTTGTGCGTGAAAGGATTCGTTTTACTCGTCGACGTTTGGATTCTGTTTCCAAAGAATTGTTTCCTATCCATTAATGGTTGTTTCGAAATTGTCTGATTTCACATGGGATTGGTTGGACAGTGCCTCATGGATTCAAGCTGATTGGGAATACAATTCTGCTACTCCTCGACATTTAGCAAAGTTTCAACGTTTCCATGGCTCGGAGTCTGATTTTACATCTCGAAGCTCTGTGATAAATCTCACAGAGAAATCCTTTGAGGACGTAACCTTATCCGTGATGGGGAAGGGTTTAAATTTTGCACCTATACCGAAGACTTTGCCTGTAGTTAATTTTATTAGTTCAATTGAGCAGGCAGTTTGCAAACTATCTCCTGACGCTGCAGAAGAGATTAGGAGGGATGTTGTCGTGTGTTGATTAGGGCTCGTCCACCCGAGAGTAATGTAACAGCAGCAGAGAGGGCTGCTTCACGCTCTCTAAAAACTGATCCTGACACTGTTATTTTACCTGCGGACAAGGGTAATGCCACCGTTGTTTTAAAGAAACAGGATTATGTACGAAAGAAGCAATGTTTATTATCTGGTTCAGCTTATCGCAGGATCGATGCTGACCCCACGAAAAGTGATGAGAGACAGGCCAATATCCTCCTGAAGAAAAGTGGTTTGTCGCAAGACACTATCAAGAGCCTTAACACTTATAGTGCTGTTCCCCCTAGGTTATATGGCCTTCCGACGGTAAACAAGGAAGGGGCTCCTTTCCGTTCTATAGTGAGCAACAGCGGCGCTCCGACATATCGTGTAGTCAAGAATCTTGCTTCTCTGTTAAGCCCACAGTTTGGTCGGTGTAAGCATCATATCATTTTGGAGGGAATGCGGCTTAATGACTCTGATATTTTAGTAAGTTTTGATGTGGTTTCTCTGTTCACTCATTTCCCCTGTCTTATTCGTTGCGGTCAATTGAGGTTAGGTTTGGTGTTGAATTAACTAATCTCTTTCGACTTGTGTTGCATCCACTTACATTTTATTCAATGACCAGTATTACAAGCAGACAGATGGAACTGCAATGGGCAGCCCGTTGTCTCCTGTGATTACAAATTTGTTTACGGAAGATTTCGCGGAACGTGCATTGGAGTCGGTGACTTTGAAACCTGCCTGTTCCTTTAGATATGCTGACGATACTTTTGTTGTTTGGCCTCATGCTGGGGAGAATTTGAAAGGCTTTTTTTAGAACATCTGAACTCGATACACCATCCCGCCGGAGGTTCGAGTCCTCCCTCAGGCATGGGTATGTGTGTTGTTCTTAGCAAAGGTTAGTTTAAGTTGGTTTAAGTAGTGTGTAAATATAGGGACCGATAATCTAAGCAGTTTGGTCCCTTAGGAATTGAATCCCATCCAACCGAACGTTCGTTTTACGATGGAGATGGAAGAGGATTATTGCCTTCCCTTTCTTGACGTTTTAGTTAGGAGGAAGGTTGATGGATCATTGGGAGATGCAGTTTGCCGGAAACATACTCACAATGACTTGTATTTACAGGCTGAGAATTGTCACCATCCGGCTCAGCGTGAAGGGGTACTTCGTACCTTGGTACACAGAGCTCATGTTATTTCCGACAATGAGACATTGCCAGCCGAGCTGGCCCATCTTGAAGCTACATTTCGTCAGAATAGTTATAGTGAAAGACAGATTGAACTTGGATGGCGGTATCGACCAACTGTACATCGGGTGACTGATGATAATGCTGAGTCGACACCTAAGTCTACTGACATTTTGCCTTCTGCAGGAAGCACTTCAAACAAGTTCTGTCGCATTTTACGGAAATGCGATGTGAACTGTGTTTTCCAACCTCCATCTAAAATTAGAGTGCTTTTGGGTTTTGTTAAGGATGATCTTGGCTTGCGTAAGGCGAGTGTATATTGCATTTCTTGTAGCTGTGGCATGGCATACCTTGGTCAGATAATGAGCACCTTGGAGGAACTATGTACTAAACATAAATGGCACAAACGAATACAGCAGCCAAGTAGATTTGTTATTGCCGAGCATTGTTTGGATACTGGTCATCCTGTGTTATATAACAATACCGAGATATTGGCATGCACGTCCAGCTGTTGCGACAGTGTTATTAAGGAAGCTGTTAAGATTAAATTATCGAGCAACATTGTAAACAGGGATGGAGGTTTGGTTTAAACTCTGCTTAGAATCCTGCTCTTTCCCTTGTCAAAAAACAGAGGGACAGAGGCGATGTTACCTCTCCTGCTAGTTAATAGTTTTTCACTGTCGATACCTCTGACTTTGGTTATCTTTGATGGCACTAGAGTTCAGTGTGTGTTATCTTCCCTGAATTACTCCAAGAACCAAGGTTTTAAATTTGCTTGTACATAGCCTGTCCGTTGCAGTTTGTGCCTTGAAAGTGGCGGGGTGTATCGCTGCCGAAATATAGGCTGTCGCTGTAAGTATTACCTGGCTGAATTCTCGGAAGTTCTTTGAAAATTAAAGAAAGCTTTTGACAATGTTTACTGGAATAATTTCTTTCAAATTATAAAGGAGGTAGGGGTAAAATGGAGTGAAAGGCTATTACAATTTATACAGATACCAGACGGCAGCGAAGGACTTGGAGGTCAGTTGAATGGAATGGACAGAATCTTGAAAGGAGGAGATAAGATGAACATCCATAAAAGCAAATCGATGAGAATGGAATGTAATCGAATTAAATCAAGTGATGATGAAGGAGCTAGATTAGGAAATGAGACACTTAAAGTAGTAAATGAGTTTTCATATTTGCGAAGCAAAATAGCTGATGACGCTGCAAGTAGGGAGGATATAAAATGTAGACTTGCAATGGTAAGAAAAGCATTTCTGGACAAAAGAAATTTGTTAACATCGAGTATAGACCTAAATGTCCAGAAGTCCTTTCTAAAAGTATTTGTATGGAGTGTAGCCATATATGGCAGCGAAACATGGATGATGAATAGTTTAGACAAAAGTAGAAGCTTTTGTAATGTGATGATATAAAAGAATGCTGAAGATTAGGTGAGTAGATCATTTAATTAATGATAAGGTGCTGAACTGAATTGGGGAGAAGAGGAATTTGTGGCACAGCTTGACTAGAAGAAGAATCGATTGATAGGGCACATTCTGATGCATGAAGGGATCACCAATTTAGTACTGGAGGGAAGCGTGGAGGGTAAAAGTCGTACATGGAGACTAAGAAACGAATACAGTAAACAAACAGATTCGGAGGGTAGGTTGCAGCAGTTACTCGGAGATGAAGAGGCTTGCACAGGATAGAGTAGCATGGAGAGCTGCGTCAAACCACGCTCTGCACAGAGAACGACAACAACAATAGGTCCATTGGATATACATATTTCCGAATGGGGATATATCATATCAAATTAAGCAATTACATACTATATTAAAGAGTTCATTACTTAACAGTTCATCAAAAGGTGTACACAGACGGCAGGGAAGAAATTCTCAAATGCAGAAGCCAGCTATAGAAGGCAGGACTACAGTTTCGAGCGAACAATTACAGATGCATAAAAAAATAGGCCGTATTAGAAAAAATATTTCATAAAATACATCAAAAAATTCATAGAGAAGCAATTCAAAACCATTAGGACCTGATGGGAACAAGAGAGCGACTTACGTTAAATAGTATCTACATTTCATCATCTAAGATGACGGATATTAAAGTAACTAACATTTCACAGAAAATTGTACAATCAATCAGGAGATACTTGTTTGCTGTTTGCATGTTCTCCAGATAAATTACAAGCTGTAGTGAAACAATTGAATATAGAAAATTTAAAAAGAGGCCTACATTTCTGTTATAACAGAACGAAAATATTGTCTAAACAATAAACATATTTTTTTGTATTTAGGGAAATTGTGGACAACAATGAATGGACAAGAAAAGAGAGAAGCAAGCCTGTAAACATCCCCTGGGAAATAAATATCGTTTTCAAAGCTAAGCTTTTAGTATGCCTGTAAGATGCTGGCTACCCCACCCAGTTTTATACAAGTATGTCTGGAGGAGAACATCAGTGTGTGTAGAACATGTAGTCAGTCGAACAGATGGCACGTGGCCCACCTATGTTCTTCACTGAATTTCTAAAAATACCGAAAAATCAAGGCAACATAATGGAGGGTGGGCGGCAGTAGTCATCGTTTGGTTTTAGAACTCTAACAGCAGCTTTGTTTGAGTACTAAATTACGTAAGTGAAGTTCTGCTACAACGCAGACTACTATTTTTAATGCCTAAACATGTTTCAGTAGCTTTGTGCCATCATCAGTGAGTACTTTTTCCCAGGTCTTACTTTCCTACAGAATTTGACACGTCTACTCACGAGGGCACTAAGGTTCGGAAACATGTTTTTGCGCTAAAAGAATACTTCCGAACTTAGCAGGTTCGGCGGGTTTCAAACACATTTAGGTTTCAAATAGATTTAGAGCACATATACATTGAAAAAGCGACGCCGTAAGTAAAAGAGAGGTACAAGAGTGGTCTGAATATTAAGGGTAGAAGCATCTGAATGACAACATTCGCCGATGTCAATAAAAGTGAAGAAGAATGTTGAATACAATTAACACTAAACCGAAGAAAGAAGACCAACGATGAGTAGCAGACGTGGGATTAGCAATAAACTTAATATTAATACGACGAAGTAGAAGGATTTCTGATACTTTAGAAGCAAAAGAAGATATGACGGACAAAGTGAGTAGGACATGGAAGTATTAGAGGCTTTCACAATAAAACAGTTCACGGCGGAACATACCAATCAGCTCAAATAAAATCAGAAAACATGCATAAAAGACATAACTGGAGATTTTACTGCATGGAGATGTCTAGAGGAGCATGCATCTTGTCTGATAAGCCTTTCAAAATATATTTGAAAAACCTGAGGTACATCCTACATTTTTTTGTAATTTCTATAGAACTGTTATGCAATATACAGATCTCTTCTGTGAAATGATGAATATGTTTTGAAAACGGAAATACGCTTTATGTGTATAGCTCACGGACGGCATTTTCTAATTCATTTTGAATGAATTGTTGCTACCATATACAATCCCAACAGTGTTGAAATTGATAGACACATGGGCAGGGCCGACTTCAAACGTTTTCGGCAAGGATTTTCTATTGCAAATGCTGAGAGTTATCTCTGAACACAGTACCACAGCGTGACAGAATAAAATAAATCAAAGAAAAACTGCCTCGCGTGTTTCAGAGGCCAGTGGAGATCACTCTGATGACGAAGACTGAGGGTGTGATACTTCAGAGATGCTGCTCTCTCTCTCTCTCTCTTCCGCTGCATTTAATTGAAACTATCCACACCGTGAATTACACAATCTTGAGACAGAAAAAATCCAAATATTTTATAGTTCTGTGTTAGAATCTGAAAACACATGTTTCCACAAGTGATGCTGTTTCGAATGCGAAAGGCTGTCACTCACTACCTAACTGACTTCCTGCACCAGTTCGCTTGTTTCTACGCACCCCTGCAACTAACATCACTGTATTCAATGAACATGTTTGCAACCGCGTTTCAGGGGTTTTACTGTCTGCCAGTCCCTCCGTTACATAAATGGATTCGATGACGAAGCGTAATTTTGAACAACATGCTACCTTCCAAAGGAAGTGTTTAACAGATAAAGGTTTTCTCTGTGTTTCTTGAGTACAACCCATTTCTCTTTTTCTCTCTCGAAACTTTCATAACTTATTTGCATAGTACAAACCAATTTTCAGATTTTATCAGCTACAACCATGCAGCTAATTGCTTCAAGTGTCCTTTTTCGCTGTTATTAAAACATGCCTCGAATAATAACCGCGTGGCAGATTCATGGCAAGCTTGAGATTCCGTGGACCCATGCTTACTGCTTCCTGTCTGTTAACCATTATCTGCTACAGTATCTTTATTTGTTTAATTTAATGGCTGTGGTGGATTTAGCCTTCCGTGCTAAAGTTCTTCTTAATAAGTGGTCAGATTTTGCATATGGTTTTAGACACAGTTGCTCTGTAAACGACAAATTACTCGATGTCGCAACCCAAACCGTGTGATTCTGTTACGCTTTCACGAAAGGGGTACACGCTGATCGACAGATGCCGGGTTGCAGCGACTGCTTAGCGCTGATGACGTCATACTTCGGCTGTTAGGCCTGCCTATCAGAAAGCGTTGACCAGACCTGGCCAAGTGGGTGCCATGCACTGAAGACGGGCTCTTTCGTAAGTCGGTCATACTGTCTGGAGTAGATGCTTACCAGCTAACAGGCTGTGGCAGTGTGGCAGTCCCAGTGTTGGAAGCGTCTGAGTGAGGTGATGAACCAAGATCACAGCGTAAGGTGCGGCGTCTGCAGCTTGCTGGCGCAAATCTGTAGTAGCAAAGAGCATGCGTACAGGGCAGGCGGCAACTCGGCAGCAAGTTAGACGCAGGTGCGAACCATGGATTCCCGCAGAGGCGTCCAACAGTTGTTTGAAGTCAGCTAGCAGATGACTCGGGCTAGAAGGCACCAGTTCAGTCCCCGGCGGCTTCAGACCAAGGACCCTCTCCTGCAGCTAGCAGAGGTGGCGTGTCGTAGCAATAGGCTGTATGAACCACGTCAGGTCGACGACCGTTATGGAGTACCTCTCAGCGTCGGCTGCAGACGACAGGCTCTGCGAAGCCGGAGCGGGCGATGTTTGTGGTCACTCGACGCCAACCTCCTTTGACAGAACATCATTTCTGATTATGTAGGCCCTGCAAGCGGTAAAGCGCCAGACGTGGTCTTGCCGTAAAACTGGTCACCACTGCGACTGTCTGCCCCTTTATTATGCTATGCCAGCAGTGTTCCGGCCCCGCCAGCAACAATGGAACCTGTACATCCGACTCACTCAGTGGTCACGACGAAGACATGTCAGCACGGCTCCTCTACAGCTTCGTGCATTAGACCACATTGACAGCCTACTGTTCGTTTGGCTGCAGGTGACAGCTGACGAGGCGAAAGACAGTAGCCAACGCATGTATAAACTTCAGTGAACTGAAACAATACAGACGGAAAAAGTGAGTAAACTTTATTATTTCGAATGTAATCGCCGTAACGGTTAACACACTCACCCCATTGTGAAACAAGATGGCCAGTTACTTCATGGAAAAACATTTGCGTCTTCTGTGGAACCATGATTCTGCCGACGCGTACACCTCTTCCTCCAAAGAAAATCGATGACCACGAATGTGTATCTTCAGGGCTCCCAAAAAATGGAAATCGCATGGGAAGGGATCGGGACTGTATGACGATATGCAAGGACTTCCCAGCGAACTACTGCAGTGTAAACGAAACAACCTTGACCTTGGCAGTATGAAATGCTTCAAATGGCTCTGAGCACCATGGAACTTAACATCTGAGGTCATCAGTCCCCTATAACTTAGAACTACTTAAACCTAACTAACCTAAGGACATCACACACATTCATGCCCGAGGCAGGATTCGAACTGCGACCGTAGCGGTCGCGCGGTTCCGGACTGAAGCTCCTAGAACCGCTTGGCTACACCGGCCGGCTTGGCAGTATCCCTTGGCAGTGTCTGGGCGGGCAGTGTCATGCAATAGAACGGTGCCATCCGTCGACGTTCTTACGCTTTCGGACTTGATGCCGCCCTTCAGCTTTTGCAAAGTGTCTTCGTGCCACTGTACGTTGATTGTGACGCCGTATTTCAGAAAGTAAATGAGCAGCTGGTAGTCATAGGAAAAGGTCGTCATGACTTTCCTGGAGCTTCCGTGCACAGCTTTGGATACTTTTCGGTTTGGGGTGAATCCATGTGCTTCCATTGTTGGCTCTCTGGGTCAAAATGACGACACCATCTTAAGCAACAACACGGGACAGGAATGAAAGTTGTGGTCGTCGTTGTGCTTTGGACGAAGAGATGCACACGTGGATACAGTCATGGTTACGTAGGAAACGGCAAACAGTTTTCGATGAAAGCATTGGCCATCTTGACTCACATTTGGATAAATGTGTTAACAGTAATGGCGATTATTTTTGAAATAATAAACAGTTAACTTACTTTTTCTCTGTTTGTCTCGTTTTCATTTGACTGTCCACTACATCAGTCTAAACTCGTTAACATTTCAGATATACAGCTGCCCAAGAAACATCAAGTAACTGCTTTTGATACAAAACCACATTGAACTTTAGAGGATGCTAAAGCATTACTGTACCTGTTGTATCTCTGCCTCGTTGTCATTATTTTTCAACGTCACCTTTACATATTCTTTTGTTTCGTAGACCTGCAATGATTTCTACTTCATTTATTTTCTGTTACGTTTCCTTTTTATTTTCGCTTTTCCCCTGGTCAATTAACTTATGTTCAGAGTATGATTCATGCCACACTACCGCCATACCTTTACGTTTGGCACATTGTTACACCTATTAGACACAATGTTATGAGGAATATAGATATTAGAATGTTGATAGCGCTGACACTATTGCAATATTTATGTCCATTAATAGGACGACTTCCTTATCACTTTTCATGTTATTAAGTGCGCATCATTTTCAGTGCAGAATGTAATGTTAACTGCGAGGAAAATCTGTAACTTTAGCTGCTGACTGCAAAAAAGGTTCAAATAGAGCTGACCTTCCTAGATAAAAAAGTCAATCAATTAAATAAAAGGAAGTAGTAAAATGAATTAAGGGTTACAAATAATGAAGGCAAATATTGGAAAACTACTGCAAGACTTAGATATGGTACAATAACAAGATTGGCTAAGGGTGGAGAAAAAAATGTCTGTCGTCTACTTAAAAAGTTATTGGAGGGTTCATCTCCAATGATATAAGGGATGTGCGGGAAACTTAAGTTAAAATTCTTGAGCGGGTATTATTATACCATTCCGTCGTATCAACTGTGTTAACCTAATCTGGGTAACGATAAATTCACTGACTCTTACGTTTGTTCTGACATTACTTTTCATCTGATAAAGACGTTTGTAATTTGTATACACTTACACAAACAGCGAGCAGGGGCTCATGAAACAAACAAAAATGAAATACTGTAACTTCATTAAGAATCTATATGCACCTCGTTTTATCTATTTATTTATCATGAGCCTATGATATTTTTGTTGTGGGTTGGCAGGAGAGCCAACACCGGGATACAAGAGGAAGCCGAAAGGCACGCGTTTTAGCTCACGCAGGCTGGCGTGAGGTCTGGAACAGGACAAGGAAATACTTAACTTTAATCCATAAATGGTGAACGTCGCTCTTGAAGATACATTAATCACAAGATCAATAGCAACTGATAATGGCGCCTTGCTAGGTCGTAGCAAATGACGTAGCTGAAGGCTATGCTAACTATCGTCTCGGCAAATGAGAGCGTATTTTGTCAGTGAACCATCGCTAGCAAAGTCGGTTGTACAACTGGGACGAGTGCTAGGAAGTCTCTCTAGACCTGCCGTGTGGCGGCGCTCGGTCTGCATCACTGATTGTGGCGACACGCGGGTCCGACGTATACTACCGGACGGCGGCCGATTTAAAGGCTACCACCTAGCAAGTTGGTATCTGGCGGTGACACCACAATTTTTGGCCAGCAGAATAGTAGATCTAGGTGGGACACATTCAGTGAATAACTCTTTTGTAAGTCTAATAAGACATTGTGCAGTAAAACACATTGAATATAGAGATCTTTGCGCCCTTGTTGCCACTGTCGAATGGTTCGCTATCCGGGAGCTTCGTCACTCCCTAGGGAAGCTTGTGCCGCCGATGCAGTAGGTCTAAATGATTATGCTATCCTCGACGGAAACCCGTGTCGTCGACAAGAGAGACAAGTCGTCAGCTGTGTTTTTGCTTTCCGAGATGTTAACTGAACTGCCGCGGAGCAACTGGCAACGAAGATTAGGTTCGTTATGACGAATGCTACAATTCATTTACAGTAAAATGCCCGTAAAATTTACACATAGTCTAAATGTTACTGATACATAAACGACTTTTAGGAGTACACTGCCATTTATCAGTTAACTGTTCCATAGTCTTAATTTCTGGCGAAAGCCACCAAATTCATTAAGAGTGGCTCAATTGTATGCATAACGTTTCCTAGACAGATGCAGCTCGTCCCACCTTCGTTAATACCATCGAAAGATTTTGCATAACTGGACGTTCTGCCCCAGGGAAACGTACACGGAGGGAGACTGCCAACTATAGAGCTGCAGAAATAGCAGTTCCAGCAGCTGCTACAATAAATCCGCATGCTAGTTGTCGTCAGATACGGAGAGAGGCAGGTACCAGTCAAAGAACTGTTTTTCGTACCCATCACTGACATAAATATCACGTCTTCCACGTTTGTTATGTCAAAAGCTGCATGGTAACGATTTTCCACGTAGTCCTGAGTATTGTCAGTGGCTTTACCAAGAATACGGTAGTTCTGTGGAGAAAGAATTGTTTATAGATGAGGTCACATTCACCAATCACGGGAATATAAAATTAAGAAACGTGCACTGCTGATCAATGGAAAACCAACATTGACATCGTCTAGTGTTCTACCAACGACATGACGCTGAATGAGTGGCACGGCGTAGTCGGATATCACGTGAATGACATTCATTTCTTTGATGGTACGTTGAACAGGCAGAAGTACATAAACACATTTGTATTTATTTGTTTATTTTGTGTGTGTGTGTGTGTGTGTGTGTGTGTGTGTGTGTGTGTGTGCGCGCGCGCGTGTGTGTGCATCAAGCGATTACTCCAGGTAGGTTGACAGCAGTCAATTCATCAGTGATGCAGCGTGTAAGAAAGTGTCGTAATGCAAATGCTTCTCAGTTTGAACATACTCTACAAAATTCACCAAGAGAAAAATGACGACAATAGTAGTGTCTACATTGTTTTTATTCACTATCACCGATTTCATTTTTTTCATTAAGAAAACACATTATTCTTCCGGTGTGCAAATGACACAGCCTACTTAAAATAAAGAGAGAAATAGATCAATTTTCATGTAAAATCGTAACTTTTATCATGCAGATTCTAGTACTTTTGTCTCTAGCGAGCACTCCTTAGTGAATATCACATGTTCAATGGAAATCCGACAGTTTGTTGAACAATGTGTGAGGTAAAAAACTTAATTCTCTCATCTTAATGCCGGTTCAATAATTTTCAAGCAATATAACATTTTCTTTGCTACGAAATATGTTTCAGCCATTGTAAAGCGTAACTCACAACCATCACATTCCATTACACCCTGGTGGCGCATGTTTTTCTTGGAAAGTGGCATAAAGTTACGGGAGGAGGGCCATTCAACTGCCGCAGCTCAAATGGTTCAAATGGCTCTGTGCACTATGGGACTTAACATCTGATGTCAACAGTCCCCTGTTCTTAGAACTCCTTAAACCTAACTAGCGTAAGAACATCACACACTTACATGCCCGAGGCAGGATTCGAACCTGCGACCGTAGCGGTCGGGCGGTTCCAGACTGAAGTGCCTAGAATCGCTCGGCCACAACGTCCGGCGCCGCAACAACAGCACAAAAATCACGATAGTAACAAAATGAAACGTGTGCAGCCGTCCTTACGATCTTATTTATTGTGTACTCAAGTACTCGCTGACACATATCTTTGGTTGTTGTATTTTGAATGTTTCTCCAGTCAACTGACAGTTGATGGTTGGAGTCCTGGCATCACAGTTACAGATTGCGTAAACCAGTTATGTTGGTAACTGATGCAGTGTATATATGAATCGTAATAACGCCTTCAACATCAATAAGGCCTAAATATGGCCCATTGAAGCTCCGAAACTGGTAGCTACATAATAACTAAGATCGTAAGGACGGCTGTAGGCGTTTCATTTTCTTTCAGCAGTTCAAATGGCTCTAGGCACTGTGGGACTAAACATCGGAAGTCATTAGTACCCTATTCATAGAACTACTTAAAGCTAGCAGCAGCGCGGTTCCGGACTGAGGCGCCTAGAACCGCACGGCCACAGCGGCCGGCTCTTCCAGCAGTGGACGGCCGTGCAGCTCAAGACCTCCAGTCAGAAGGATGGACGTACAAAACATCACGATATTCTACATATTTTTATTCTGTGTTTCTTGTTGGACCTACGGAAGTGTCATGTCATTGAATTTGTTCTATGATAACGAAGTGTAGCACATCTGAGACCTAGCAGCTTTGCCTAATATTTGGCGCTGGTCGCGTGGCGGCTCTTCCATTTCGTTGGCCTTCACTGGGGCGTGATAGGCTGCGCGAACCTTTAATGTAGCAGGCTAGGACGGTCATGTGGTCGGTTGGTTTGCAGCGAAGCTGAAGAGAGAGTTACGTGCCGACCGGGAATGGTCAGTTCACACGTGTGCCGACAGTGGTGAAGCAACTGCGATAGGGGCCGGCAGCCAGCGCTGGAGAAGGGCATGGTCGTTGCTGGCTCGACGTGAATTCTTTTTTTTTTTTTTCCATCTTAGATTTCAACCCGTAATGGGGGAAGCCGGGCATGTGGATAATTTAGGATCCTTTGGTGCCTTATATTAAGTTATGCTGTTGGGACACCTTATTCAGTGGGGGTTGTACCTTTTCCTGTTTTCTTCTTCTATATTGCTAATATTTGTAGATTGCAGTTTATTTGAGTTTCCTACTCGCTCACGCGAATTGTAAGTTGTTCGTTGGAGGATGATATGACGCTGTATTCGCCCTTGTGCTAGAGTGAAACCTTCCTAAATATTCAGAAAGCGTCTGTAAATCTGCGTTTCTTTGTGTCTTTGTTTGATTTTTCTAGTCGTCATCTTCTTGTGTTGTTGCTCTTCTGCTTTCGTAGTGTGAGTGTTCTTGTTATGTGTGCTATTATATTTGCTGTGGTTGGTGTGTCAGTAGCCATTATGCAGGTTTTAATTACTTTGAGTGGATAGGAATATTTTCTCTTCGAGAATCTGAATTCTGTGTATTTTTCTTCTAACAGTTTTGTGGTGGCAGTTCTGTTTCGGAAGAGGTTTGTTCCTATTTTCGCTCTTAGTTGTAGTCATCTTTCACTTATTGGTTTGACATTTGTGTCTAGGTATACCGCGATGTTTGTTGTTCCAGGGTTCATCCCGGTGACGATTCTGAGAAGTTGTCTTTCCGTTGCCATAAGGTATAGTGTATTTGTTTGGTTTGCCATCCAGACTTAGGTAGCATATTCCATAATTGTGCGCACAGAGGTTTTGTATGTGTATAGTATGGTGTCATTTTTTGCACTGTTACATCTTCCTTCTAGTAATCGGAGCAGGTTTAGATCCGTTTTTGTTTTGGTTGTGATGTTTTTAGTGTTTGTTCTAACTGAGGTATTTATTCAGGGTGAGTCCTAAGTATTTTGTGTCTCCTTTGACTTTTATCGTTTGTCCTCATAATGTAACAGCTGCGTCAGCGGGATTTTGTTTTTTGTTTTGTACTGCATAGCTGTGTTTAAAAAGAATTAGACGCGTTTTGGCGGCGGTCGGTCTTATTTTCCAGTTGGCCAGCCAGCGTTCAAGCTTTTCGGTGTATTCAAACAAGCAAACAAATCCTGGCACAAATTCAAAAAATCTCACGGTTGATGTCTATGGTTCTTTACGCATGGACCAGTATGCAGTGTCATCTGCGTAAAGTGCGAGCCCTTCATTTCAGGCGGCGGGAGTGGCCGAGCGGTTCTAGGTGCTTCAGTCTGGAACCGCGCGACCGGTATGGTCGCAGGTTCGTATCCTGCCTCAGGCATGGATGTGTGTGATGTCCTTAGCTTAGTTAGGTTTAAGTAGTTCTAAGTTCTAGGGGACAGATGACCTCAGAAACTACGTCCCATAATTATCAGAGCCATTTGAACCATTTTTTTGGAAGGCGGCGCGTGGGTCTGCTCCTGTAAACTGAAGGGTAGGCCGAATGTAGGAAGTGAGTAGGAGCTTTGGGTGAAATGCTTCGGTACAGCGTTTAAATTTTAAATCACCTTCACTATAGGAAGAATTAGGATTTGACTGAGATGAGAAAGTAGGTGCGAAGCCGTACATCAAATTACAAAGGCAATATCTGTAGTGACTCGCCCACTATGAAATACAAACAATGTTGCTTGGTCGTCTACTCGGAATCAAACTGGATGGAATCCGGAGCGGCGCTCGTAGAGCTGCACAGCGCCGGCTAGAGGGCGCTGTCGTCGATGTCGTAGTGCCAACCTAAGAGAGCGCACCTACGTTGTGGCATCGTAGCTATCGATACCACAGGGTGCTTGTCTCATTCGGATTATATTGATGCCGTCGATTCCCGGAGAGCTGTTTTCCCCTTAAGGACTGCTTGTCCGATTTCTTCTTTTGTTATTTGTGTCGTTAGAGCGGCTTAGTTTTCTGTAGGGGTGATGGTCAAATTCTGAACAATGTGCATTTTCTGATCTACTACCTGTTCTTGTTCAGTGTTGAAGATTGGGTATTTCGGTAAGCTGTGTATCTTTTCAAGTGCATATCTGAAAATGTTTGCCTTTTTTGAATCACCTGTTATTATTTCGTCTTGGTGGAATAGCAGGGTATCGGTTTTCAGATGTATGCCAGTGACGTTTTTGAATTTGTGCAAGGATTTGTTTGCGTGTCTCTGGTCAAGGCTTTTACTGATTTTGAAGCATTTTTCGTTCCGAAATACTCTAAATTGTTTTACCATATTATTTAGGCGGTTCAAAAAAATGGCTCTGAGCACTATGAGAATTAACATCTGACGTCATCAGTCCCCCTAGAACTTAGAACTACTTAATCCTAACCAACTTAAGGACACCACACACATCCATGCCCAAGGCAGGATTTCGAATCTGCCACCGTAGCGATCGCGCGGTTCCAGACTGAAGCGCCTGGAACCGCTCGGCCACAACGGCCAGCTAGGCGGTTCCATTTGGTTTTGTATGCGCAGTTGTTTGTCTGTTTAAAGAGTTTGAATAGCTTTCTTTCTTCTTTGATAGTGTCGAAAATTCTTTGATCGCGACGGTTTCGTTGGTTGCGATTTTGATCGCCGGAATTATGTCATCGTTAAAGCTATCGAGTTCTTGTAGTTTTGTTATTTCTTGACTGTGTCGTATGTTCTTAGTTAGGGATTCTTAGTATTTATTTTGGTTGAGGTTCATATTGTCTATGATGGTTATTCTCCTGTTGTAGTGTTTTGTGGATGTCGTGAGTGCTATATAGTCGCTACGTATGCTGGGTTCTGCCCCTGGGCCGACCGGGGTGGCCTAGGCGCTACAGTCTGGAACCACTCGACTGTTACGTTCGCAGGTTCGAATCCTGCCTCGGGCATGGATGTGTGTGATGTCCTTGGGTTAGTTAGGTTTAAGTAGTTCTAAGTTCTAGGGGACTGATGACCTTAGAAGTTAAGTCCCATGGTGCTCTGAGTACTATGGGACTCAACTGCTGAGGTCATAAGTCCCCTAGAATTTAGAGCTACTTAAACGTGACTAACCTAAGGACAACACACACATCCATGCCCGAGGCAGGATTCCAACCTGCGACCGTAGCGGTCGCGCGGTTCCAGACTGTAGCGCCAGAACCGCCCGGCCACCAGCGGCCGGCAGTGATTTGGTAGTCATCATGGAAGGCACGTACTATTTAAGATAGTACTGTATGAAATTAGAACAAGTTCTAAATACTAGTAATTCTGTCGTTATTCCTAAGCTGATTTAATTCGAAAGTGCCATTATAATCACTGTAAGATACCAAAGCTGTCTGCTTCACCTTACGGCAAATTGATGTCGCTTAGGCTAGTCTGTCATTTTAGTTACCTAGTGCTTCTGTGAATTGTCTTATACAGGGTGGAGAAAAATTGTTTCACGAAATTTTAACTCTGGATAGCTGACACCAGTAGGAACCAAAATTACTAATGTTGTGTAGATCGACAACGCACCATTTTTAAACTGCAGAAACTTGGCACCACGCCCTCCGATTGGCCGCAGAAGTGCCTTGAGGCCGGATGCTGTGCCTGCTGGGGATCGTGATGATTCCAAGGCGGCCCACACGCTCGGCGGTTGTGCGCCAGCTTTCTACTCTGTGGGCCTGGGGGCGAATCCGCCGGGGTCCCTACACATCGATTGCAGTTTCATGATAAGACGCACCGGGAACAAACCAGTCAACAGCTGTTAGTTCGCATACAGAAAGTCTTTTACAAACTGTGTCGGCCCTGAAAAGGGCCTTTTTTGTAGGTAGGACATTGTTTACTCAAAACAGGTGCTGCCGGCCGTTGTGGCCTATCTGTTCTACGCGCTTCAGTCCGGAACCGCACTGCTGCTACGGTCGCAGGTTCGAATCCTGCCTCGGGCATGGTTGTATGTGATGTCCCTAGGTTAGTTAGGTTTAGGTAGTTCTAATTCTAGGGGACTGACGACCTCCGATGTTAAGTCCCATAGTGCTCAGAGCCATTTGAACCATTTGAGCAGGTACTCGAACTGGCGATCCTCTGACGCGACACAAGCTTGGTAACGTCGAATGGTGTTTTGCCGAACTCTTTCAGAGATTCCTGGCATTACCCTGATGTCATTGGCGGTATGATGAATGCGATCCATTAATTCCTCTTCATTTCTAGGTGGTTCAGGTCTGGGTGGATGAACTAGAACCTTAAAGAATCCCCACAGCACAATTCCGGTGGCGTGAGGTCTGGTGATCGCCGGGGCCGTATCCTACGAGCACCTCTGCCAATTACCTCGCCGTCGAAGAGTTCATTTAAAGATCCACGCACAGCACGGCTGTTATGTGCGGGCGTCCCATCATGCTGCAACCACATGCGTAGCCGTTTGTCCAGGGGAACATCTTCCAGCAGGCTGGGTAGAGTTTCTTGCAAAAAGTTGGGATCTCGTGCAACGTGTTTATAGCCCCGGCACAGGATTTAGGACAAGGTGGAAACTAAATGGATACTGGCTGTCATCACTCAAAACCTCCCAGACTAGCCAATGAGTGACCCCCATGTCGTGCCCAACAGCTCGAGTACTTGTCGTAGATGCTTCCTCGAAGCGCTCGAGAACAGTCTCTTCAAATGCAGCATCCCATCGTGTTCGAGGTCTTCCAGCATCTCTATGATAGCCCGCTTACGAGCCTGTTTCGCCAATCCGCCTGTGAATTGCTGTAAACGTTTGCGGGTGTGGGTGGCGTCTTGCTGGTTACCGTTCCTCGTACAACCGTCGAGCTTCATGTGCATTACCCTCGGCTAGTCCATAAACAAAACCTGTATCTCGTTGTTCTTCAAACGAATACCGTGCTGCCATGCTTACTATATGACTAAATCGTAGGCGACATGTGTGTGTTCAAAAGTGAATCTTACGTGTGAATGCCTCAAACGTATGTGTAGACAAACAGCAAGACCTATTCGACACGTGTGCGTATCACGTCGGGGCAGTGACAGGGCGAGGGACGTTTGTATGTGTGAACCGACAACCATAGCGCAGTCCGTCAGCCGACGAACGGCAACAGGGCAATCCCATGGTCAATCGGAGAGCGTGGCGCCGAGTGTCCGTAGTTTAAAAATGGTGCGTTGTCGACCTATACAAAATTAGTAATTTTGGTTCCTACTGGCTTCAGCTATCCAGGGTTAAAATTTAGTGACACAATTTTTCTCCACCCCGTATAATAAAGCACTGATTCGCTGCCTGCTTTAGTTGTAATTAAGTAAGAAAGGCAGAGTATCGGTTTCATTAATTTTCACTTTCCTGGTTGGCAGTTTAATCATAGAATTAGGTTGTCCATACGAACCTCAACAGCTGCCAGTGTTGAGATTTAGTCAAAAAAAGAATTCCTTGTTTTCAGCAGATGGTTAAGTAGAAGGTTCATTGTCCTACTATAGTAATGCTTCATAAGATGGTGGCTTAGCAAGTACTATCACACTTGACTGTGAATTTGCTCTTTTGTAGTTTTTTAATTTAAATATATGTTGCAAAGTGGAACATATTGTGTCCGTGTCATGTGGTCACTGCCTCAGGCGTTGTCGCCGTCCAGTGCAGTCAGGCACGCCACCTTCTCTGAAGACAGCCCTACTGGAATGGCACCAAAACTGACATGTTGCAAATTGTCAACAAAGCGCTGTCTCTTTAAATTAAGATATGTGATTCTGGTGGGCCCATCCAGCCGAAGGATGGGTTAAATAATTTTTTAACTGGTTTTCTTAAAGTTCCCTTTTTCCTAGAGATTGGTTGAATCTTGGATGTTCATTTTCCTTATCATACATGAAATAATTATCGGACTTAAATTCTAAACCTAGTTTCAAATATCATTCTACTTGCGATACCTCCCGTCCCCCCGATCCCCTCCAGTTCGCATTAAAAATGTCTTGTACTGCCTGTTAACTTGTTTTGAACTGAAGCATATATTTTCAGCTTAAGTTTTTATGCATACTATTTTTTTAAATTTTTGTGGGATAACCGCTGGCTGTTGTAATCTGGATGTCGAAGTTTCTCCCATTGGGAAAATAGTGCTATTTTCGGCAATAAATCATATGGTTACATTGTATTCTCAATTAGGTTTGGACATTCCGCTCCAGCAGCCTATGGCTTGCTACCACACCTATCAATATTTCAATTTAAAAAACAAATTTGATAAGTATATCTCTCTTATTAATGACGCTGTGAGATTTTGTTGAATGACATCCCGGTCACTGTCCGCCAAGAAGAAAGTAGTTTAAAATGTCTTTAACGTTCGGAAAGTATTTTGAAGTGGCAAAGTAATGCGCCTCACCCTGTACATTTCTTGGTTTCCGAGTTACAGAAATTGCGTACCTTGCTTCAGATATATTCGAAGTTCTCATTTCCTTTGACAGATCTAGTTCACGAATTTTTTAAGCCCCGATAGACTAAAATACGGAACTGGCTGCGAGTTATACACTAAAAAGTTAAAAAGTTATTACCTGATCCTTCACTGTCCTCAAAGCTAGTGCAGCTCGTGCTGTCAAGTTAAATTTCCAACCTTGTAAATACGTGATCCTAACAAGGAAGTAGAGCACACAGATTTAAGTCAGTCAGTGATTCGCGTGTTCATCCATGCAAACATACACACACACACACACACACACACACACACACACATATACACACACACACACACACACACATATACGAGAAAAGGAAAGAGAGAGAAACAGTTTCGCTCTCTGATGCTATCACAAATTCTCATCTAATCAGTAATTAACATTTTCGTTGTGAACGAAGCGGTGAATCAGAAACTTGCGTGGGCAACAGATCTGCATTAATCCATCATAATATGCACGCTTGATGCTGCCTGGTCGGCTTATTGACAACGACAGCTTCGCTAATCTTGTCTGTTTTTGCTAATTGCTGAGATAGGCAAACGTATTATGGACCTGTGCTTTATCGAGGACAAATGACATCAAATCAACGTGCGTCCAGCAGTTCTGCCAAAACTTTTCTGAATGACTGAGATTGTTTATTACATTGCTACATCTATGTTGTCCAGTAGTGTAAGATCATGAACTCGATAATAATTTTATCAATGGTTGAGTACTGAAAGCTGCTATATCGCATAATATTTCCAAATAATGATCCAATATACTTTTACGCGTCTAACTGTCAGATCTTGTGCCGGTAATGGTTACTCGTAACTGTACTGTATTAAAAGTTACAAACACGAATATTTTGACAACAGAATAAAAACTGTGAACTCAGTCTGCAGAGTAGCCTTTGAGAGTATAACTATATATTATACTGAATCAATGAATGGAGGGTTCCAGATAATTTTGAGTCCTGTTTTTTGAAAGCATCAGGATTTGCTGTCTTAATTCATACAGCGTGACAACTGTAAATATACGTCAGGCAGAACTCGAACAGGTACCTTCTGCTTACTGTGGATAGTCGCTTTACTCCTAACACGTTGCAACAGCCAACTGTTTTCCAGATTTTCCCGTGTATACTGTTGAATATTACTTTAAAAACGTTGTCTAATGAAAAACCCAAGTTTCTAAGACACTATTTTCGGGAAAAAACCAATTCCAATTATAACCTCGGAATATAAAATGACATATTTAACTTATGTCTGCAGTTCAAATTGAAATCCCAATGCAACAATACACTATTTAGCCGCTAGACTAGCCAAATAAAATGGTGCAGCCCATTGCCATAGTGTGGCATCCTGCAGTAAATCGTTTTCTGCATTTGAAGGGAAATACGCTGCCACTAACCACGGTGAGTTCTTGCGAGTGTGTGGCACCAGCATTAAATTACTGGAAGAGGGTGGGGAGACTCAATAGACAGGATGTAGATCACAAGGGGGCCTAAACGGGAGATCCACTTGAAAAAAAGTTGAAAAAAATTAGTATCTAAGACCACTTTTTCGAGCACTCTAGATGCCTCAGTGGCACTTAAAACTCCTAATGCTTGCCAATTTTAGCCTGGCTTAAAATTTATTTTACGGTTACCGAGTACAAAAAGTAATACAACGTTAATATTTAAGTTTATCGGCAGTGAATGCATGATTGTTCTGCATTGTATCCTAAACAAAACGGCTCTTCTTTCCATATATAAAAGCTTTGTTCAGGAAAATTTCTGTTTCGTTAGATGAGTGAAAGAGTAACAGATGAAAACGTCTACATTTTTAATTCTGTATTAGTTTGATTAGTAAAACCATTTTTAGAAAGTGGAAATAATCCGCTAGAAAACACGTTGTATTTCGTAGTTTGAAGTACAGAACTAAACTATTATACATAGAAAAAGAAACATATTACCCTGCAAAAATTCACATTGTGTAGTAAGCCGGCGACAGGCTGGCGACGAACTGTGCGTAGACTGCAAACTATAAGCTACCACCCACATACGTACGGTGCACTGCAGCGAACGCATAGGACGTTAACTGAGATGCTCAGACATTAAGTAAACAAAGATCAAACAGACTGGTACGCATGGGTGAAATTCGCAGTTTTCATTTTCAACACAATATCGGCGTTGCACCAACAGGCTACACGCCGTTTGAATTAATCCTCAGCAGAAAATGCAACCCACCGCGACTTCTTCAAAGTAAGCCGGCGAATGCTCTCTATAACTAGAATGGGTTGCGTTGCAGGAATACACCGAGGATGAAAAAAATCAAATGTTCAAATGTATGTGAATGCCTAAGGGACCAAACTGATGGGGTCATCAGTCCCTAGACTTATTACTTATTGTTACACTAAGTAACGCTAAGAACAACATGTGGTGTCACCGCCGGACACCACACTTGCTAGGTGGTAGCCTTTAAATCGGCCGCGGTCCGGTAGTATAAGTCGGACCCGCGTGTCGCCACTATCAGTGGTTGCAGACCGAGCGCCGCCACACGGCAGGTCTAGAGAGTCTTCCTAGCACTCGCCCCAGTTGTACAGCCGACTTTGCTAGCGATGGTTCACTGACAAATTACGCTCTCATTTGCTGAGACGATAGTTAGCATAGCCTTCAGCTACGTCATTTGCTACGACCTAGCAAGGCGCCATTACGAGTCACTATTGATGCTGTAAAACATGTACCGTCACGAGCGATGTTCACCAATTATGGATTAAAGTTAAGTATTCCAGAAGCTACGTACTTTTTTTACTAGACTCAACTCCTTTAACTGTTCCAGACCTCACGCCAGCCTGCGTGAGCTTGAACGCGTGCCTTTCGGCTTCCTCATAGTGGATTGGCGGTCTTGCCAGTCCACAACACAACACACACGCCCATGCCCGAGGGAGGACTCGAACCTCCGGCGGGAGGGGCCGCGCGCTCCGTGATAGGGCGCCTCAAGTGGCGCGGCCACTCCGTGCGGCCCAGGATGCAATTGTTACACAAAGAGGCCAAAAACGCCACTCATGAGAGCAACGAAAGGAATCAAATTCAGTCACGATAGAGCGCAGAATCCCAAGATGTTTTTAGTGAACGACTGAGTGCTACGATGTGATGGCGTAAGAAAGGGTAGATCGAGGAGATTGGACAGCCAATGGAGTATCCTATCATGTAGTCGCTGTGGAAGGACCAAACGTGACAGTTAGGATAAAAGTACAGAAACAAGCAAAAGTATATGCAAATAGGCTGAAAGAATTCTTTTAATTGTTGTTGGCAGAAGTACGCGACTTTGTGGGATTGCTAATCATAGGTGACCAGCATAGTAGAACAAACAGAGACAGTGAGTGACATACGGTTACAACGATTACAATCTGCACCAGGGATTTATTATGACAACCAAGGGACGGTAGTTTATATAGTACTACTTGGCGTATAGTAACGTATTTTAATTTGAGGGAATTACACGATAGGTTTGACAAAACTTGCCAAGCCGCAAACGAAGCGGTTTCGAACTGCATAACGAGGCTACAACCGCGAGGTTGGTGACAGTCTAATACGAACATGCACAGCAAGCCGTAACATAGCATGAAAAAAAAAAAAAAAGAGTAAATCGAAAGAGCTGATAGGGCAGTTAACTAGACTTGAGACGGCCGGTGTGGCCGAGGGGTTCTAGGGGCTTCAGTTTGGAACCGCGCGACCGCTACGGTCGCAGGTTCGAATCCTGCCTAGGGCATGGATGTGTGTGATGTTCTGAGGTTAGTTAGATTTAAGTAGTTTTAAGTTCTAGAGGACTGGTGACCTCAGACGTTGAGTCCCATAGTGTTCAGAGCCGTTTGAACCATTTTCTGAACTAGACGTGAAGCCGTCAGACGGAAAAGAGAACTTTTGAATTTTGTAGGAGAAGGAAGTAACATTTTGTTTCGCACGTTAGATGAAGAGGATGCATTGTTTTTCAAGGCTAAGATAGTTGTTCTACAGTAACAGCAACGAGAATTACTAAGGTTATCCAAGGAGCAACTGACAATTGTGACGGCCTCCGTAGCGAGTTTTAAGCAGACAATCAATGTGGTTACCAAGACTAAGAAGATAATCGCTGACGAAATCGGAAGTTCAGTAAACACGTGGAAGATTATGAAAATAGTACGAATAAGAAGGTACAGCAGGTATTAATTCTTTTAACGGTAACTGAACAAAATCAAATGGTTCAAATGGCTCTGAGCACTATGGGACTTAACATCTATGGTCATCAGTCCCCCAGAACTTAGAACTACTTAAACCTAACTAACCTAAGGACAGCACACAACACCCAGTCAGCACGAAGCAGAGATAATCCCTGACCCCGCCGGGAATCGAACGCGGGAACCCGGGCGTGGGAAGCGAGAACGCTACCGCATGACCACGAGATGCGGACTGTAACTGAACAGTTGGTGCAATTAACAGCAATACTTAGCTAATTAGAAAGAAAATATGAGTTGCTAATTTCGGCCATAATAAAGCCTGTTCAAGTGGTGCCGTATTGAGAATGAATTAAATATGACAAGAAAGGCTAAAGGTTTCCAATCGCACTGACTGAGGATCAGTATTACCAACTTCTACGTATTGAAGATACAGTCGTATTTTTACCCGGTAGTACTTTAAATTATGTTCTAAATGTATCGTTAGTGGATATCAATGAGTTTACGATGTACACTGGTGTCCAAAATCAAAGCAACAAAACCGCTATTTCCCCGTTCTGTGTCTAAATCACGATATAATGATACAATCTATAAACAGATGTCCATACGATCGTATGCTTCATGGAAGATAGTATTTCGGTCAACGAAAAACCACGCTAACGGTGACGTCAGGCACCTATCAAACAGGGTAGTGCTGTCTGGGTAGTCTACATCCACAATTGCTATATACACAGTATACACAGTCAGAGACAGTGAAGTATGGCACAGAGAAGACACCTACCAGACTCTCTGAGGTGGAGGCCATAGGAATAATGTAATCAGGACAGTCGCAAACTCATGTGGCCCGACAGCTTAATGTGAATCGTTCTGTTCTAACCGGATGTGACTAAAGTTTATAGAGACCTAAACTGTATCACGAAGACCAGGACAGGGCCTACCACGTGTGACATCAAAAACGAGAGAACCGTTATGTGGCTGTAAGGGCTCGACGGTACAGCCTTATACTGCGCAGCAACTGGCATCTGTCCTTGCAGCATCCACTGGACATGTTGTATCGAGGCAAACGGAGAAAGTAAGGCTTCGACAGAGTGGATTTTATTGTTGGAGACTTGCTGTGTGGATGCCTCTGGCGCATATTCACAAAAGGGAACGTCTAGAGTGGAGTCGTCAACACGCCACCTGGGCAGTCGAATAGTGGGCTAATGTTCTTTTCACAGACGGGTCCCTATTTGGTCTGGAGAATGGTTCTCCACGGGATCACATCTGAAGGGAACGTGGAACATGATTTCGAAAACCGAGCATAACGGAAAGAGGCCGATACCGAGGAGGATCGCTAATGCTATGGGCAGGGATTGTGTTGATCACTCGAACATCTCTTGGTGAAATTGTAGGGGTGATTCGGAAAGATTTAACTGCTGACAGGTATCGTGACGAGGTCTTGTGGCCTCATGTACGATTATAGCGAGGTGCTGTGCACGCAGTCGTCTTACTGATGGACGATAACGTTCGACCCCATAGAGCACTAGTGGTTGATGTTTTCTTGAAAACGGAAGATACTGCGTGCATGGCGTGGCCTGATCGCTCTCCCGACTTTAATCCCATAGAGCAAGTCTGAGATGCACTAGGGAGGCGGATTGCATTACGTCACCACTTTCAAAGACATGCGGGCTGCTCCGCATTGCCTCAACAAGACATTGATGAAGTTTTTCACAGCATGCTCCGTCGTTGCCAGGCCTGTATTGCAGACAGAGGTGGTCACAGCCCTTACTGAGCATATTAACCAGTTGCCGAAATGTTTGTGTAAATCTGTTACGTTGTAAAAAACGAAGACCATTTTCGCCTACTATTATGCACGTTGCAGCTATTTACGTTCTGTACTCTTTATGTTATTTGCAGTCTGCTATAACATGTTTATGCTATTCTGTGCTAAAACAAACACAAACTTGCAAAATTTCCGTTTCTTACTTTAATGTTTGACAACAGTGTGTAAGATATGGCCGTAGCTCGCAAAAGTTGATGCAACTGAGAAACTGTTTATCTATCTTACACCCACAATCCAATTCCGAATAATCTATGAAGCAAAGAGGCAGCATGGGAAGCTGTCTCTTAAACAATTAAAATGTAAACCTATTAGTAATAAGCACTAGATCTGTAAACAAAGTTTTGTACTGATGTCTACCTAGGATCATGGGCGATGTGAAGCACGCATGCTGCAACCAGTTAGAGACTTACGTAAAGATTGCAATCTAAAGTATGTAATTTTGAACGAAGGTATCTGGACACGGATTCAGGACAATGAATGGTATTCACTGCTCTCAAAGATGAAGGATTAACAGTTCTGTGTAATGAATTATAGCCGTCCGACGTGATAGTACGTGGTACTGGCAAATTAACATTTCTAGAAAAAAGCAAGGGCTATGGAGCCCACATACTACTCGATCAGAACATACAATAAGTAACACTATAAGTTATGTAGATATAGTACCGCCCTTAAATATAGAAATAAACTGTTGTATTATGGAAGATCGAAAACACAAAATACCGTAAATTCCCATAACGTTACCTTCAGGCACACTGTTCGCCAGCTGGACGATTTGAAATCCGCTGGACACAAGACTCATGAGTTAAAAAATGAAATAGATTGTCACCAACGAACGCACTTCAAGGGATTTTGGATGAGTGCATATCCCACTTGGGGATACTCGGGATCCGTTATGTTAATGGTATTTATAATGTTGTGTTGCCTGTGTATTTATTACAGATGTTGTCGGAATTGTGTTGAGAAACTGTGTCAAATAGCACTTACAGATCGTTGTGCTAGAATATGTGCAACAAATATAACGTTGTAAATGAACGTGCACCAATGCCACATGTCAGATATACCCCAGCTCATCAAACTAATGTGGACTATGAGGAGAAGCAGCTTATGACGACAGGTCAAACCAGTATTATCCATCAAGGGAGAAAAGATTAAGGAGGGCTACCAGTCCTCTGCTGAGGAGAAATAGGGAGACTGAATCTCTGTCCCCAATAACAAATTCCCCACATTTACATACTTACAAACGACAGCAAGTATTGAAAAATTATACGTTGCAATTTCAGGATGTTGACTTATTTCTTGTATATGTGTATGTTGTATATGAAGAGTAAGACCAGTATTACGTTTTGGTCAGCTGTAAAGATGTATGCGTTGTTGTACAGTTCTGTTGACAATAAAAAATGGATGTAATAAAAGGAATTAATGATCCAGTGGCACTACTGATGATGAGACCAGAAACTTTTTTAGTTCCTGAGAACTGGATCTATAAAATTTTGCCCGGGGAATGGGAGGGTCGCCGCCTCCAGTGCCAAGGGAGAAAATACGGAATTACATCCAAGTTGTAGCTAGGAACCGTCTAGGGAAGACGGCGGAAGCTTTGGCGCAATCGTTTATTCAAACAGCTACACGCTCGTGACGGACGGTACACAGACTATACACATACGGAGACGGACTACGGTCAGCCAGCGCGTGACCCAGGTCCCGTACAGCAGCGCGTCGTAGTGGGACAATTGCATCACGAGTGCCGGCCGTTGTGGCCGAGTGGTTCTAGGCGCTTCAGTCCGAAACCGCGCTGTTGCTACGGTGGCAGGTTCGAATCCTGCCTAGGACTTGGGTGTGTGTGATGTCCTTAGGATGGTTAAGTTTAAGTAGTTCTAAGTCTAGGGGACTGATGACCTCAGATGTTAAGCCTCATAGTGCTCAGAACTATTTGATTTTTTTTTTTTTTTTTTGCATCACAAGTTGCCGCAAATATGGTAATGTACACTCCCTTGTCGGCGATGAGAGGGAATGTTCCAGCAACTTTGTGAGCGCACCCTCTCCCTACCCAAGAGACCCCTTGTTGGCCTTTGCTCGGTAGTCCTCTACTTTTTCCACCTTTTGGTTCTCTTTATTGTTCCTCCTTTGTTGTTTTTTTTATTGTATTAGATACACTTAGGTTTTGCAGCATCTGCCTTTGGCTTTCTACTTTTGACGTCCACTTCTGGTTTTCCACTTAATGGATCCATGAACTGATGATCTTGCAGTTTATTTCCTTTCACTCCAAATAAACGAACCAAACCCCTGATCCCTCCGTGCAAAACTTGCTCAGCCCCTCTCTCTCTGTCCGTCTCCTCCTTCCTCATCCATTATGTCTAGTTCGATCTGAATGTTAAGTAGAGTATCGTGTAAAAATTTGAAGTAAATCTGTCAATATATTTTCGAGACTTTTGCTTACATCGTTTCCCTTTTATATATTACATATATATATTTATAAATGTCATGCATTACAGAAATATGTCCTAACGTTCGTTAGAGCATCGTGTAGAAAATGGAAGTAAATTAGTGAAGAACATTTCGAGATTTGTGGTAACAAAGCTTCCCTTTTTATATATTACAGCTGTGTGTATGTGTGTTTGTGTGTGTGTGTGTGTGTGTGTGTGTGTGTGTGTGTGTGTGTGTGTGTGTGTATTTATTACATATATTACAAAAATATGTATCGTATGTACCTACGTCCGGCCGAATATTGGAATATCGTGTAAAATTTTTTTTAAGTAAATCGATCAAGAACTTTTCGGTATTTGTGGTAACTATGCTACCTCTTTTATATCACATATATTTAGGTTAAATAGAAAAAGACTGTAACTATAGGCAAAATTTCGATATTGCATATTACACTCAAAATTATTGTTTTGAACACAAATACAAGACATATGCCTTAGAATGAAAATTCTTGTAGAAAATTTGTATTTTGGAATTAGCGTTTAGACCGTCTTACGCATTCTAAAATTACTTTCTGACGTAATTAACAAACTGAAACGCGCATATGGGTGACGTAGTTCGCCTAAATAACAAAGTTTCGAGTGCCATAAACGTGCTGCAAGAATAATATCTGCTGTTCAACCAAGATAATCCTCTAACCATCTGTTTAAAGAGTTTGGATTTTGACTGCTGCTTTACAGTATATTATTTGCCAGTTCAGTTTTTTGCAAGCATCCTACTGCAGTTCGAAAGAAACATTGTACTTTATTACAGTACCAGAAGAAATAAATGACATTCATTGTAGCTACACAACGATATAGAATGTCTGACAGACAGCTAAGTTAAATCTGAGAAAAGAAGTTACTCCTGACAACCCCATCTACTCCTTAGAATTTCTATTTGTATTCAGAAGGTGGTGTGAGGGAATCATTCATTTACACCTGTAAAAAATTTGTAAATTATCTGCAGTAACCATATATAGATATGAATGTGTAATCTGAATCCAAAATGGCACCTTCCACATGATTAATACAACTGCTCGAAGGAACGTGAAACTAAAATGAAGCAAACTAGCAAAAGCTCTTAAATTACAGGAAACAAATTAGTCTACCACATATATTTTAGATATACATGTGAAACACGATAGTAAAGATGTCAGAGCGACCAGCTAATTAACGGCATTTATCACCATATGAATCGAAAGCTGAAAATTTATGCTCGGTATAGGCCCTCAACCTAGATGTTGTTAACGAGAGATGGCGTTAGTATGGAAATCTTCACGCACATACTTTTTCGAACCTAATTCTAATTTCTTTCGATGATTCCACGTAATGACAGGAACAGAACAACTGTCACCTGATTTGCATTTGGATACCAATAATCTAAACTGACTGTCTCATGACGTCTAGTCTACAGAATGGCAGGTTATTTTCAAGATATATGCTGGGACGAAAAAATATTGCAGGAAATACACTACTGGCCATTAAAATTGCTACACGAAGAAGAAATGCAGATGATAAACGGGTATTCATTGGACAAATATATCATACTAGAACTGACATGTGATTACATTTTCACGCAATTTGGGTGCATAGATCCTGAGAAAACAGCACCCAGAACAACCACCTCTGACCTTGATACGCCTAGGCATTGTGTCAAACAGAGCTTGGATGGCGTGTACAGGTACAGCTGCCCATGCAGCTTCAACACGATACCACAGTTCTTCAAGAGTAGTGACTGGCGTATTGTGACGCGCCAGTTGCTCGGTCACCATTGACCAGACGTTTTCAGTTGGTGAGAGATCTGGAGAATGTGCTGGCCAGGGCAGCAGTCGAACATTTTCTGTATCCACAAAGGCCCGTACAGGACCTGCAACATGCGGTCGTGCATTATCCTGCTGAAATGTAGGGTTTCGCAGGGATCGAATGAAGGGTAGAGCCACGGGTCGTAACACATCTGAAATGTAACGTCCACTGTTCAAAGTGCCATCAATGCGAACAAGAGGTGACTGAGACGTGTAACCAATGGCACCCATATCATCACGCCGGGTCATACGCCAGTATGGCGATAACGAATACACGCTTCCAATAAGCGACCATCGTGACGCTGTAAACAGAACCTGGATTCTTCTCAAAAAATGACGTTTTGCAATTCGTGCACCCAGCTTCGTCGTTGAGTACACCATCGCCGGCACTCCTGTCTGTGATGCAGCGTCAAGGGTAACCGCAGCCATGGTCTCCGATCTGATAGTCCATGCTGCTGCAAACGTCGTCCAACTGTTCGTGCAGATGGTTGTTGTCTTGCAAATGTCCCCATCTGTCGACTCAGGGATCGAGACGTGGCTACACGATCCGTTACAGCTATGCGGATAAGATGCCTGTCGTCTCGACTGCTAGTGATACGAGGCCGTTGGGATCCAGCACGGCGTTCCGTGTTACCCTCCTGAACCCACCGATTCCATATTCTGCTAACAGTCATTGGATCTCGACCAACGCGATCAGCAATGCCGCGATACGATAAACTGCAATCGCGATAGGCTACAATCCGACCTATATCAAAGTCGGAAAAGTGATAGTACGCATATCTCCACCTTACACGAGGCATCACAACAACGTTTCGCTAGGTAACGCCGGTCAACTGCTGTTTGTGTATGGGAAATCTGTTGGAAACTTTCCTCATGTCAGCATGTTGTAGGTGTCGACACCTGCGCAAACCTTGTGTGAATGCTCTGAAAAGCTAATCATTTGCATATCACAACATCTTCTTCCTGCAGGTTAAATTTCGCATCTGCAGCACGTCATCCTCGTGGTGTAACAATTTTAATGGCCAGTAGTGTAAGTGAATGGTTGACGTCTGTGTAACAAAAATGAATACCACAGAAAGACACATATGTATGACTCTATATATCCCGAAGCCTTCAGCATAGAACCCGTCGGCGGTGATCCCCCGCGGGTGTTCCTCAGTTCGACGCCGCCTGCCGACGTCGTACGAGGCCCTCACAGTTTCGGAGCTCCCGGCGCCGGCCTAGCTTCACTGTCCCTGGGAGATGAATAATTCATCAGCGTCTCAGGCTCGGAGGAACAGCGGCTGTCAGACAGTGGTTTCCCACGACGTCACAGCTGCTGCTAATTTATCTCTACTATTTTTCAACGTTAACGTTTTCTACAGACGTTATTTTAACTCCAGAACCTCTTTCGTACGTGTCGTTTGAAAAGCACGTAAGTTCTCTTTCTGGACTTTTCGCTCAGTAGCAGTGTGCAACGATACTTTGTCTAGACCGAATGTGACTATGTGCTGATGTCCGATAGTCACGTGCTTTTCTTAGTTAATCAACATCAATTGGTCTGTGTTCCAAAACGATCACCAAACTTCTTCTGAATATTCTGCCGCCAATAGCAAATAAATATTAGTAAAAGATTAGGTAAACATACAGACTAAACTTGCAGCTAATATTTTGATTTCAACTTTGCATATAGCCTAACTGCCATATACACAGTTCAATTCTGCAGACGAATTCATCTTTCGATGTGGATTGCTACTTTGTTTATACCATTATTGGAAAGCAACCTGAAACCAATCGTATTGTATAATTTTATGACTTTTTTTCTGTTCTACTAAAGTGGAAGATGATCAGGATGGCGAGGGTTGATTTTTCTGATTTTTGTATTAAAAAAAGACCGGACTTTAGTTGTATTGATGAATTAACCAGAAAATCATACGATCTCTTCTTCACACACTTCCAATGGCAGTTTCGCTTATGTAATGTCATAGCATTACGGAAAATGTCGAATTCATTGACACTTACCAGAAACATTGCGTTTTCTTAATTTCTGAAAATCTTAGAAACTGCCCTACTAAGACCACTATTTACACATATTTCCCGTGGTCTAGGGGTAGCACGTCCTAAGCCAAGGTTTCGAAACTCCCCACCATTTATCGGAATCGACTGCCAAAGACTCCGACAGAAGAAGTCACCCTCATATTGCCAACGGCCTTGTCAAAGATGGAGGAGGAGCGGACAGAGGTTTAGAACATTATCATGTACACTCCTGGAAATGGAAAAAAGAACACATTGACACCGGTGTGTCAGACGCACCATACTTGCTCCGGACACTGCGAGAGGGCTGTACAAGCAATGATCACACGCACGGCACAGCGGACACACCAGGAACCGCGGTGTTGGCCGTCGAATGGCGCTAGCTGCGCAGCATTTGTGCACCGCCGCCGTCAGTGTCAGCCAGTTTGCCGTGGCATACGGAGCTCCATCGCAGTCTTTAACACTGGTAGCATGCCGCGACAGCGTGGACGTGAACCGTATGTGCAGTTGACGGACTTTGAGCGAGGGCGTATAGTGGGCATGCGGGAGGCCGGGTGGACGTACCGCCGAATTGCTCAACACGTGGGGCGTGAGGTCTCCACAGTACATCGATGTTGTCGCCAGTGGTCGGCGGAAGGTGCACGTGCCCGTCGACCTGGGACCGGACCGCAGCGACGCACGGATGCACGCCAAGACCGTAGGATCCTACGCAGTGCCGTAGGGGACCGCACCGCCACTTCCCAGCAAATTAGGGACACTGTTGCTCCTGGGGTATCGGCGAGGACCATTCGCAACCGTATCCATGAAGCTGGGCTACGGTCCCGCACACCGTTAGGCCGTCTTCCGCTCACGCCCCAACGTCGTGCAGCCCGCCTCCAGTGGTGTCGCGACAGGCGTGAATGGAGGGACGAATGGAGACGTGTCGTCTTCAGCGAAGAGAGTCGCTTCTGCCTTGGTGCCAATGATGGTCGTATGCGTGTTTGGCGCCGTGCAGGTGAGCGCCACAATCAGGACTGCATACGACCGAGGCACACAGGGCCAACACCCGGCATCATGGTGTGGGGAGCGATCTCCTACACTGGCCGTACACCACTGGTGATCGTCGAGGGGACACTGAATAGTGCACGGTACATCCAAACCGTCATCGAACCCATCGTTCTACCATTCCTAGACCGGCAAGGGAACTTGCTGTTCCAACAGGACAACGCACGTTGCATGTATCCCGTGCCACCCAACGTGCTCTAGAAGGTGTAAGTCAACTACCCTGGCCAGCAAGATCTCCGGATCTGTCCCCCATTGAGCATGTTTGGGACTGGATGAAGCGTCGTCTCACGCGGTCTGCACGTCCAGCACGAACGCTGGTCCAACTGAGGCGCCAGGTGGAAATGGCATGGCAAGCCGTTCCACAGGACTACATCCAGCATCTCTACGATCGTCTCCATGGGAGAATAGCAGCCTGCATTGCTACGAAAGGTGGATATACACTGTACTAGTGCCGACATTGTGCATGCTCTGTTGCCTGTGTCTATGTGCCTGTGGTTCTGTCAGTGTGATCATGTGATGTATCTGACCCCAGGAATGTGTCAATAAAGTTTCCCCTTCCTGGGACAATGAATTCACGGTGTTCTTATTTCAATTTCCAGGAGTGTATTTGGTTTGGGAAACTTCCCATAAAGAAAAACTAGAAAATGATCAACGGCACGAGGATGCAGAAGGGAATGGAAACCACTGTATTAAGACAAATGCCATGTATCCACAGGACGTGTGGCTTGTAATTGGCAAAAGATTCCGAAATAGTCCCCGATTCAGATCTCCGGGACGGGACTGCCAAGGAGCAAGTGATCACGAGAAAAAGATTGAATAACCAACGAAAGGATACCGTTCTACGAGTCTGGTGAGTGGAATGTCAGAAGCTTGAACTTGGTACCGAAGTTAGAAAATCTGAAAAGGGGAATGCAAAGGCTCAATCTAGATATGATAGGGGTCCGTGAAGTGAAATGGAAAGAAGACAAGGACTTGTGGTCAGATGAATATAGGGTAATATCAACAGCAGCAGAATGGTATATTAAGAGTAGGATTCGTTATGAATGGCAAGGTAGGGCATAACTATGAATAGTTCAGTGGAAGGGTTGTTCTTATCAGAATCGACAGCAAACCAACACCAGCAACAATATTACACTTACACATGCCGACGTCGCATGTGAAGATGAAGAAAGAGAAAAAGTATGTGAGGATATGGAAGGGGTAATACAGTACGTAAAGGGAGATGGACATCTAACAGTCTTGAGGGACTAGAATGCAGTTGTATGGGAAGGGGTAGAAGAAATCGTTATAGGAGACCGAGCTTGGGACAAGAAATGAGAGAGGAGGAAGAGTAACTGAGTTCTATAACAAGTTTCAACTAGTAATAGCGAAGAGTCTGTTTAAGAATCACAAGAGGAGGACATGTAATTTGGAAAGGGCGGATGCAGGAAGATTTCATTTGGATTATATATCATGGTCAGGCAAATATTCCGAAAACAGATACTGGACTGTAAGAGTTGCTCAGAAGCAGATGTAGTCTCAGATCGCAATGTAGTAGTGCGAAGAGTAGGCTGAAGTTAAAGACATTAGTCAGAAGCAATAAATATGCAAATAAATGGGACACAGAAGTAATAAGGACAAACGAGATACACTTAAAGTTCTCTATAGCTGTAGATACAGGAATAAGAAATAGCTTAGTAGGCAGTACAGTTGAAGAGGAATGGACATTCCAGGAAAGGGCAATCACAAAAGTTGTAAAGAAAAAACATTGGTTCATAGGAGATAACTGCAAAGAAACCATGGGTAACAGAAGAAATTCTTCAGCTTATTGATGGAAGAACGAATTACAAAGATTTGGGAATACAGAATTGAGACTGATACATGAAAAAAATATGAAGACGAAATGTGGATAAATCGAAAAAGGAATGATTGTCGGAAGGACTGATTCAACATATAGGAAAACCAAAACAACCTTCGTTGAAATTAAAAACAAGGGTGGTAACATTAAGAGTGCAACAGTAATTCCTCTGTCAAATGAAGAGGAGAGAGCGGCCAGGCGGAAAGAGAACATTGAAGGCCTCTGTGAGGGGGAAGATTTGTGTAGAGGTGGGGGATCCAGTATTAGAATGTTAGAGAGATTTGGAGGGCTTAAAATGTAATAAGGTATAAGGGATGGACAAGATTGCTTCAGAATTTTTAAACTCATTGGGGAAATGGAAACGAAACGCCAATTCACGTAGGTGTGTAGAATGTATGAGTCTAGAGACAAACCATCTGACTTTCGGAAAAAACATCTTGTATCCAAATTTCTGAAGAGAATAATGTAGAGAAGAATGGAAAAGAAATGACGATTAGTTTGGTTTAGGAAAGGTAAAGGCACCAGAGAGACAATTCTGACGTTGCCGTTGATAATGAAAGCAAGAGTAAACAAAAATCAAGACACATTCATAGGATTTGTCGACCTGGAAAAAGCGTTTGACAATGTAAAATTGCTCGAAATTCTGCCAAAAATAGGTTTACGCTATGGGGAGAGGCGGGTAATATACAATATTTACAACAACCAAGAGGAAATAATAAGGCTGGACGACCAAGAACGAAGTGCTCGGATTAAAAAGGGTGTAAGGCAGAGATGCAGTCTTTCGCCCCTAATGATCAATCTGTAAGTCTAAGAAGCAATGATGGAAATAAAAGAAAGGTTCAGGAGTGGGATTAAAATTCAAGGTGAAAGGATATCAGTGATACGATTCGCTGATGACATTGCTATCCTGAGCGAAGATAAAGCAGAATTACATGATCTGCTGAATGGAATGCACAAAAGATTGAGTACAGAATATGGCTAGAGAGTAAATCGAAAAAAGACGAAAGTAATGAGAATCAGCAGAAATGAGAACAGCGAGAAACTGAACATCAAGACTGATGGTCACGAAGTAGATGCAGTTAAGGAATTCTGCTACCTTGGCAGCAAAATAACCAATGACAGACGGAGTAAAGTTGACATCAAAAGAAAATTAGCAATGCCAATAATGGAATTCCTGGGGAAGACAGGTCTACTAGGATCAAACATAGGCCTTTAATTGAGGAATCAATTCCTGAAAATGTACGCTCGGAGCACTGATGACTCGATAAAAACATCCCTTTGCTAAATGGAAGCTGATAAATTCACTACTCTTTTGTACTAAAAACAAACCTCTTAAACTTCCTGGCAGATTAAAACTGTGTGCCCGATCGAGACTCGAACTCGGGACCCTTGCCTTTCGCGGGCAAGTGCTCTACCATCTAAGCTACCGAAGCACGACTCACGGCCGGTCCTCACAGCTTTACTTCTGCCAGTATCTCGTCTCCTAAACAGGAAGTTTCATATCAGCGCATACTCCGCTGCAGAGTGAAAATTTCATTCTGGAAACCTGTTAAACTTCCATTATTGTAATTAGAATGAAACATATGTGGTGACGCATGACGAACTCCTCATGTTTGATACCCTAAAGCAAAGTTCTTCTACCGCAAGTTCTTTGCCTTCCTTGAGAGGTGGTTGTATGGACAAAAACACTGAAGAAATAATTGCCTTCAGATTTACCAGTTCACAGTTTTATATAAATAATAGAAACAGAACAAGGAAACATTGATGATGACACCATCAGCAACGCACTTAAGTACACACTGGACAGTATGACAATGGAAAACTAAAAGATAGACTTCAAAGTAACGTAACACTTTGAAGTGTCATCTTCTAATGCTTTTCACAGAGCTTTTAAACCACATATTTATGTTCAAATAGCAAGAAAATACGTGTCTTCTTAAGTTTTCTACTACTGAATTGCCCAAAATTACACTACTCTGTGAATAGGAAATTAATTCTGTATAATGATCATAAAATTTTAACATGGCGCTTTAATGGGATGTAGAAATAAAACTACAGATATATCAGTGTTTTCCCAGTGACTTCTCCACCCATCACCTCCTCGCTCCCTATCTGCCCATTTCCTTCTCCCACCTCTCAGCTACCTTTCCTTCCCTTCTTCTGTCCATCTCCTCCTCTCCCCTCCGTCTTCCTACTTCGTCCTCCTCTCTTTCTGTACATCTCTTTCACACCAATTCTCTCTGACCATCTTCTCGTCCCCCTCACTCCCTGCACGACCCTTCCCGCTCCCTCTCTCCCTTCCCATCCCCTCCTGACCCCTTTCTCCCAATCCATCTCTTCCTGCCAGCTCTCTCTCTCTCTCTCTCTCTCTCTCTCTCTCTCTCTCTCTCTCTCTCTCTCTCTCCCCCCCCCCCCTCCCTCTCTCTCTCTCTCTCTCTCTCTCTCTCTCTCTCTCTCCCCCTCTATCTCAGTCTCTCAGTCTTTCCCAGGCATGCCCATCTGCTTGAGTAGCCCCTGCAAAAGAGGTCGATCAAACAAGCAGGTATTACTCCAACATCATGCCTCTTGTGCAATGCAGCCTATATGTCATGGGCTTGGAAACTCTTTGCGTTCCTTGACCCGTGGGCTGCCATGCAAAGCAGGCCAATAAAGCAAGCTGATACTACTAGAACACAAGTCGCCTATTGTGTTGAGCAGCCTATACATCTGGGGGGACAAAACTGTTCCTAAACACATCAGATGTATTCGCAATTGCGAATAATGACTACCATCAGCTGTTGAATGGAATGGCTGTGATCGCCGCAGTGGTCGTCATCGGAACAACACCAGCACTACAATCTCGTAAAACTGTTTCTTGTCCATGATGCGTAGGCTGCCCTGCGAATCAGATCCGTAAGGTGGGCACATGCTATTGTGACACAGTACACTCATCATTCAGAGCAACCTATAAGACAGGGGCTTAAAATATGCGTGTCTGTATCTTTGTAAATATTAGAGCTAAGGCATGATAAATCTCCGTCTATTGGTCCTCTCAGGGCAAGAGGTTCGACTGCCAAATTTGGTCCACTTTAGTCTAGGCTCATCGGAGGTGGTCTTACACGTACATACATACAAACATCGGCGGAGAAACCCTGCGTTACTCAGGTATTTATTTACAGCTGCCCGTCCACTGGGTGTTGTGTGCTGTCCTTAGGTTAGTTAGGTTTAAGTAGTTCTAAGTTCTAGGGGACTGATGACCATAGATGTTAAGTCCCATAGTGCTCAGAGCCATTTTTTGCCCGTCCACACACATAATATGCAGTGCCTGGCCATGTGCTTAATATTTATTACATCATATATCCTGAATTATGTTTCGTACAGTTATATGATTTTGTAGGTACATTCAGAAGCATCTGTGCATAGTGTTTGCAAAATATGTAACGAATGGATTATAAGCAACAATGTGGTGTTTTTTTTTTTTTTTAATTTCACTGTTTATCATGTCATATCTCCTCTACGAGGGGAAGATTGTCTGATGCGATAGCAAAAGAAACAGAAGTCGATTCAGAAGAGATGGGGGATCCAGTATTAGAATTAGGATGTAAGAGAGCTTTGGAGGACTTAAGATCAAATAAGGCAGAGGGGATGGGTAACATTCATCAGAATTTCTAAATTCATTGGGGGATGTGGCAACAAAATCCTTATTCACGTTGGTGTGTAGAATATATGAGTCTGGCGACATACCATCTGTCTTTCGGAAAAATATCATCCACACAATTCCCAAGACTGCAAGAGCTGACATGTGCGAGAATTATCGCACACATAGCTTAACAGTTCATGCGTCCAATTTGCTGACAAGAATAATTACAGAAAAATGGAAAAGAAAATTGAGGATATGTTGGATGACGATCAGTTTGGCTTTATGAAAGGTAAAAGCATCAGAGAGGCAATTCTGATGTTGCAGTTAATAATGAAAGCAAGACAAATGAAAAGTCGGGTCACGTTCATTGGATTTGTCGACTTGTAAAAAGCGTTAGGCAGTGTCAAATGGTGCATGTTGTTCGTAATTCTGAGAAAAACGGAAGTAAGCTACAGGGACGGACAGGTAGTCTACAATACGTACAAGCGCCAAGGGGGAATAATAAGAGCGGACGACAAAGAACTATGTGCTCGGATTACAAGGATGTAGTTTTTCGCCCATACTGTTCAATCTGCAGGGATGTAGTCTTTCGCCTCTACTGTTCAATCGGTACATCGAAGAAGCTGTGATGGAAATAATAGAATGGTTCACTTGTGGAACTGAAATTTATGGTGCAAGATTATCAGTGATACGATTCGCTGATGATATGACTATCCTGAGTGAGAGTGAAGAAGAATAACATGATTTGCTGAATGGAGGGAACAGTGTAATGAGTACAGAATATGGATTGAGAGTAAACCGAAGAAAGACGATAATAATGAGAAGTAGCAGAACTGAGAACAGCGAGAAACTTAACGTCAGGATTGGTGGTCACAGAGTAGATGAAGTTAAGGAATTCTACTACATAGGCAGCAAAATAACCAGTAGCGGACGGAGCAAAGAGGACTCAAAAGTAGACTAGCACTGGCAAAAAGGGTACCTTTGGACAAGAGAACTCTGCTAGTATCAAACATAGGCCTTAATTTGAGGAAAAAATTTCTGAGAATGTACTTTTGGAGCCCAGAATAGTATAGTAGTAATGGGAAAACCGGAACACAATTTAATCGAAGCATTTGAGGTGTGGTACGACAGACAAATGTTGAAAATTAGCTGGACTGTTAAGGTAAGGAATGAGGAGGTTCTGCGCAGAATCAGAGAAGAAAGGAATATGTGGAAAACACTGACAAGGAGAAGGGAGAGTTTGATCGGATATCTGTTAAGACATCGGGAAATGACTTTCATGGTAGCAGAGGGAGCTGTAGAGGGCAATAACTGTAGAGGAAGACTGTAGAGGAAGACAGAGATTGTAATACATCCAACAAATAATTGAGGACGTAGGTTGCAAGTGCTAGTCTGAAATGAAGATGTTGGCACAGGAGAGGAATTCGTGGCGGGTAGCATCAAACCAGTCATAAGACTGACGACTTAAAAAAAATTATCCTGAGCTCTCTGTCATACAACGATATAAGATTATAGGTACATTTAGTGGCATATGTGGATTCTCTCTGCGAAATTTATTGAGAATAGATTTAGTAGCAAGGAAATAATAAGTTTAAACATCATGCGTGATGCGGCACTTTTATAACGCATCTCATTGTTTGTGACGCCATATCTCGTGAACTATGTGTCATACAACAATACACTTTTGGACTTACATTAAGTGGCACAGGTACATACTGTCTTTAAATTTTTTACAAATACTGTTAGAAATAAAGAAGTAATAAATTATTACTTCATGCTTCTTGCGGTACTTTGACAATATTAACATCACGATCACCACGATAGCAGTAAGCGATAACGGTTTTTCCTTCCATCATTTTAGAGGGTATCTCAGGGAGAAAGATTTTGTAAGGGTTTGAATTTATGTGTTAAGTTTGTTACAAGTCACTTGCTGCTCTCGAATACTGGATTAATACAATCTGAGAATTCACATGTCGCTGTCTAAGCTTCTTTTTCAATCACATTCCCACCCTTTTAATAGGTAAGTCGTTCCTACCCCGACAGCGATTCTCACCTGACAGTGAAAAAAAATATGCCTGGCAATACTGGGAATGGAACATGGGTCCTCCGCATGGGAGCCAGTCACGTTGATTACTTATCTACGGAGCTGAAGAGACAAATAATATTTTAATAGTCATTTTTATACTTTCTTTAAGATTGCAGTTACGATAGTTAAGCTGAAATCTGAAGATATGGATCAGAAACCTACCTATGGTGACATGATGTGGGTAGTTAGAGCTTGAGCGACATATAGTCATGTAATGAATATCAAAAGTCCCATCATTGTATATGCAAGTATAAATCGTACTTTGTCTGAAGGTGGTGAGACGCTATGTCGTGTGGAAGGTAGGTTGAATAACAGTGCCATTAAGCTTCAAATGGTTCAAATGGCTCTGAGTATCATGGGACTTAACTGCTGTGGTCATCAGCCCCTAGAACTTAGGACTACTTAAATCTAACTAACCTAAGGACATCACACACATCCATGCCCGAGGCAGGATTCGAACCTGCGACCGTAGCGGTCACGCGGTTCCAGACAGTAGCGCCTAGAACCGCACGGCCACTCCGGCCGGCCGCCATTAAGCCTCTTCACTTTCATAGCGTCCACATGGCACTGTTATTGTACGCTTCATCAGATCTTTTTCTAGTACAACGTACCATTTAGCTTCGTGTGTCTTCTTCTTGCAACACAGAAACGCAGTAACATTCATCCGAGACTCTATGTTCATTACTCCAAAGATGGAATCTTCTTTTTTTTTAGCACACAAGATTTCAGGATGCCGTATTACACTACCGACCATTGGCTACAACACAATTCTTACCGGCTGACAACTAGGACGCCAATCGACTGTACAGTAGCCCCGACTCGACTGCCTATGGAGTTCGGTAGTGCCGACTCGACTGACTGGCCTGTCTTATCGCACACTCACTTCCCACTGTCCACGATTTCCTTTGCTGCCTTTACGCCTGCCTAAAGTAAACGGACAGCTCTTTGCTTTTCCTTCACTAACGTCACATTAATTGCACTACCTCTACACCCTACACGTGGACCAATAAATTTACGTTGTGTTTTGCTGTGACCTTCGATTCGAAGACTGGTTTCATGAAGCCCTTCCAGCTAGTCTATCCTGCGCAGTCCTCGGGTCTTGGTGGAGTGGTCAGCACTGCTGCCTCTAGACCGCATGGCTCCGGGATCAGTTCCCAGACGAGTTCGACGTTGTCTTCACTCAGGGAATGTGTAACTGTGTCGTCCTCATAAATTCGTCTCATCTCCTTCACAAAGACGTGCTAGTCGCCCAAGCGGCGTCAGATAGAATTCCTTACAATTGGTGGACTCACCAGTGTGCGCAACATGCAACTTAATAGATAATGAAGAACATCGGTTTGTGTGCTCCGGCTTTAAAGATGTCCGGACCTTCGTTCGACAGGACTTTCCCAGTTCCATTACTCCAGATGATTTTCTGTAACTAGACTGAATTTTGAACCCTAATATGAAACGGAGATCGGTTCACTGGTTAAAGGGACATTCAGTCCATTATTTAATATCAGACGCTACCAAAAGAAGGGAAGAGTTCTGTATGTACATTGCATCCTAGCTCAATCTACTTTCAAACACAAGAGATTACATAAAAACCTACGCTAAATGCCTAGAAGTAACTCTAAGATAAAAAGATTACATTTGATCAGGAATTAAGAATAAGCAAGAAAAGAAATCAGGAAAAAATTTCACTCTTTTCACTCTCCCAGAGAAGAAGTACTTCCCATTCATTTTCTCTTATTATATGTTTCAACTTCATTTCTGTATTTTAAGGATGTGAAGATGCATTGATTTATTTTAATCATATACAAACGTAATTACCTCAGCTTTAGTGGGCACTTGATTTTTATCTGAAAATAAACTTATTTAGCACGCCAAAATTTCGAGCGCGATGGATACGCCATTACGCAAGAGACACAGCAATAATAAATAACGAAAATAAAAAATAAGAAAGGCATCGCCCTATTCTCGTAGGTGGTGCTTTCAGAGTTATGAAAAGCTGCGCTTATATAACACAACCAGATAAATAGAACAACAAGACAATCACAAAAAGTTGTGGACGAACTGCAAAAGTAAATTGCGAGATGAGGAACTCTGAAGCAGTCGGTGATCCGAAAGACTAATAAAACTGGAAAAAAAAGTTTTCTCTGCTGTCAGCAGTAATATCCATAGTAATGAAATAAACTAAAGCTTCGATCAGGGGCTGGGTGTTTGTTTTCCCCATATTTTCAACTCAACTTCAACACAAAGACGCTCTAGTCACAAAAGTCGCGTCAAATAGAAATTCTTACAGCAGACGACCGAACAGTTCCAAATGGTGTCTGCCGATCATTTCATTTCGCAATCCTCTTCATCTCTGAGTAATTACTGTAACCTACAACCATTTCACCTGTTAACTGAGCCGGCCGCGGTGGTCGTGCGGTTCTAGGCCCTCCAGTCCGGAGCCGCGCTGCTGCTACGGTCGCAGGTTCGAATCCTGCCTCGGGCATGGGTGTGTGTGACGTCCTTAGGTTAGTTAGTTTAAGTAGTTCTAAGTTCTAGGGGACTGATGACCACAGCAGTTGAGTCCCATAGTGCTCAGAGCCATTTGAACCATTTTGTTAACTGAATTCACGCCTAGGTCTCCCTCAACAAGATTTGGCCCTCACTGAATATACCTCAATGCCTCGGGATGTGTTCTGTCAACCGATCCCTTGTTTTAGTCACGTTGTGCCATAAATTTCTTTTCTCCTCTGTTCAGTTCTGTATCTACTCACTAGTTATTCGAGCTGCCTATCTAATATCCAGCATTCTCCTGTAGCACTACATTTGTAAAGGTTCTGTTCTCTTCTTGTCTACATTAGCCGCAATTGTGTCGTACGTCATCAAAGAAACTAGCATTTCAGTGCTATAATTTCTTCTTCTCACGCATTGTTAATAATACTTTCTGCTAAAATCATTTGTAGGGAACTTTCTACATGATCCATATTTTATATTAACGAATTTTTTCCTCTTGTCTCTTATCACTCAAGACTGAGTGTAAGCTTTCTTCCGTCAAAACAAAATGGCTTTGTGGCCCTTCTTCATATTTGTGATCTTCCTTTTTATTATTTCTTGCTTCCATGCTCATTTATTAGTTTGCTATACTGCTCTAATTAGTTTTCCAGTGACATTCGAGTGGTTTCTCAGAGTTTAGATTTCGATTCCGTCTGCAGTAGATCATCCCTCTTTCAGCTCTTTGAAATATTAGTCTAAAACTGTCTACTCTCGAGTCTCTGTAAGAAGATCAGTGTTAGTTACAGTGAGCTGGGCGCAGCAACTTCGCGCACCTGCTGTAACCAATCACATTACGTGATTTTGTAAATGTCTACATAACAGCGCTTCAGAGTTGCCGGAGTGCCATAGACTGCTATTATTTCGCCACAGCGGTTGACACTTCGCAGATGAAAGCTGGCGACAGTGTTGCCAGCTGTCAGGGATTAACTTACGCTGACTCTAAATAGACTTCATATTTTTCGTAGCTTTACAAATCCTTGAGCTCTAAGTGACTGTAGTTTACACGAAACGTACATTGTTAGCTACGTAGGCCTGCAGGCCCAAATACTTTGTTTGCGGAATCCCCTAACCCTGTCATGTAGTACCTACGCTGCAAGTTGTAAGCTTCACCTCTTCTCTTCTCACATGCTAAAATTCTCATCCCCTCCAGACTTGCGGGCTGCTAGGGGAGAGAGCTCATAAACTATACTTTTTGGTGGTGTCCCGTGCTGCCAGGATCAGGAAATGTCAGTGGGTGCTGCAGGTTAAGAAAGAAGTCGTCAGACACAAAGTTTCCGTCTCACAGTCATTAACATTTTGTAGATCTTGTGAATACACTGAAAACCTTACACTTAGAACAGATCATAATAGGACATCTAGAACATTGCGCTTAATAAGCGCGCCACATCAGCGCGAGCTGTCCAATATATTTTCCCGGTTCGTTCATATTGTAGAGTCTGCAAATCAGCTGCACAAAGTCTCATTAAATTCGCATTCCCCTCTGTTAATTTCCTCTTGGCATTAACTTTATTTGCTCTTTACTCTTAATAAAAAATTGAATTACATTATTATTCGACAGTCATTTCACTCAGTAACTTTTATGCAAAGGAGATGAATATTAAAAGCAAGACATATTTCATTCTCATTTTACCCACCGTTTTTCTAGGACATTGGGCGTCCATACAAATGTCGCCATAAATTTTATTAAATAGCAGCACCCCTTGCCCATGTGTCCAGAGCTGCCACTTTGCAGAGGAGTGCTGAAAGTAATGCCTCCGAAATTATTAAGCGAAAACTCACAGATTTTTAAATAAAACAAACAGTATATACGTACTTCTTCTTTATTCTTCGTGTCTAGGTACTTGCAGTCCTCTGACGATAGAGGGCGCCGAATTGTAGTGTGTAACACGACGGTCTGTAACGTAACTATGTCGGGGCGCGCGAATCAGCGTGCTGTAATCAGCTTTCGAATTCGATGAGTTTGTCCGCACGTGGAGCATCCTCATCTTCAGCATGGAAATACAAGAACACACACGAACATTGTGACATCTGCAGTAGTCCGACGCCTTGGATTCATTGTCGTCGATCATCCTCCATACAGTCCCGACTTGGCCCCATCCAAATTTTCTTCAGTTTCCAAAACTTTAAGAACAACTTCAAGGACTTCACTCTCCTAGTGACGAAGCGATGCAAGCAAAGGTAACGTTGTGGCTCAGTCAACAAAGTCATACTACATTGACGGTATTAACAAACTGATCTCTCTTCGGGAGAAATGTGTTCGCCACCAAGGTGACTACACTGAGAGATAAATGTATATACCTGAACAACAAAAATTGTAGAAAGTTAATAACATTTGTTTTGTTCTTAAAAAAAACTTTAAGAGTTTTGGCATAAAGATTCGGTAGCACTACTTTTCAGGACGCCCTCTTGAAAACTGTGATTCAGTTTGAAAAATACTAATTTTTGTGCATCGGATCAGTTAAATGTAATATGAATGTAGATAGATACTTCTGATGTATAGAACATTAATGGATTAATAATTAATCTCTGTTCACATAATTATCACCATGTAACATAAGAGAACACAAACAAATGCACAAGATGAAGAACAAGTACTTTATGTTTGTCAGTTTCTTTTTATCCTCTCCGCCAGGATCGTTGAGTCGGTAGACGACCACAATGGAATTCTCGAATAATAATATTTATGTATACGGTAACAGTACTGGGTGACATGCATCTGATATGATGGGTACGAAACTTTTTACATTTCGTCTGGTGCCTGTATGACGAAGATTAGGTTCAAATGGTCCAAATGGCTCTGAGCACTATGGGACTTAACTTCTGAGGTCATCAGTCCCCTAGAACTTAGAACTACTTAAACCTAACTAACCTAAGGACATCACACACATCCATGCCCGAGGCAGGATTCGAACCTGCGACCGTAGCGGTCGCGCGGTTCCAGACTGTAGCGCCTCTAACCGCTCGGCCACTTCGGCCGGCTGACGAAGATTTGCAAATAGTTGGCACCGTCAGAAATGCCTGAAGACAACCGACATGGTGGCTTTATTTGTTGTAGGTATTACATTGCAAGCACTTGTAGAAGGAATAACCGATCTCACACAATCAAAAACAGTCCTCATTACAAATGCGTAAAAAAACTAGTTTTGTTATGCAAAACATTTATATTTTGTTTGGGTATGCTTATACATTTTTTTTCCTTTCCTCCATAACGTTCTTTTTATCCTTTCTCGTAGCTCTTCTTTCCTTCTAATCGTGATTTGTGGTTTTATATCATAACAGCTAAAGGTAACACTTTTATATATTGTCATTAATTGCAAAATGTTAGGCTATGTTGGAACGATGAAAAAAAAATTATACATAGTGACTCGTCAACAAAACGATATGGACACCATCAGAATAGACGGTTACAATTTCGAAAGCATCCTTGAGTCAACGTTGTCGAATATAAGTGAGATGGAGAAGGAAATTTGACAAAGAAGAATAAATGGGATCCGGGTGTGCTACTGTTAAAACCACCTATACGTGTCACGCATTGTATCCAAGGAAAGTAAGATAAAGCTGTACATGTCACTAGTGCGATGGGCTGTATCGTATGGTTGTGATACATGGGCAACTACATAGTCAATGGAAGAGCGCATCCTCACACTTGAGAGAATGATTTTAAGGAAAATGTATGGTCCGGTATGCAATACAGTCATTGGATGACGGGAGAAAAGGCATAATGAAGGTCTGTATCGGCGATTTAGGAAATCTAATACTGGGAGAGTGAATGCAAGAAGAAGACTACAGTGGACAGGACATGTTTCTGGAACAGACGGTACCTCCCTAGCAGAGTATTAGTACATCAGCCATGTGGAAAGCCAGAACTTTAGTGGCCCTGAAAGAAGCAGATCAAACAGCGATCATTGAGGATGCCTGAGATAGAGTTCAGTCGGTAAATGTAATTTTTTCAAACAATGGAAACTGCAGGCAATAATGTCACCAATGAAGGAAAAAATAGATTGTTACTTAGCCGAAAGGAGACACGTTAAGTTGCAGACAGGCTCAGTTAAAAGACACTTACACAAAGCCACACTCTTAATCAGCAAAAGAGAAACACACACCATACATTCACAGAAAACAACTCACCTCACGCCCACGTGACTGCGAACTCCAGCAGCTCGTGCCCGAGCTGCCTGAGTTGGCAGTCATGTGTGCGTGTACTCATAGGTAACGGGGCCCACACGTGTCAGTAGACTTTTGGATAGTGGCAGCCAGTCTACCTTCATCAACAGGTCGCTGATCGACAATTTAAAACTTAAGCTGTTGCAAATCAGCCAGTAGCAGTCGACGCGTTTAAGACTTTATTCACTGCGTCACATTATAACAGTATTTATTTATGGTTCATTTTAATTTATATAATATTTTTTGCTTTAAAATTTTCTCGTATTGGTACTATGTTTTGTGTATATGTAAAATAAAGTGTACTTTACTGAAGGTTGAAGTTCTTTGCATTGTATGCGGGTAATGTATGTAAAATACAATGTATATTACTTATTACGTTAAATAATTTTCTGATGACCTTCGTGTTTAAAAATATTTGTGTGTATAAATTGATCTTGTTGATGTAAATTTGACAATCTTAGAAATGGTCAAGCTTAGCAGTAATATAAGAAATAGGTGTTATGTAAAAACCAGTGGGCTTTTGTTTTAAAAAAAATGGCTCTGGGGAGTGGAAAAGGTGGCAAGGGCGAATTGGCGCGCTACCTAGAGCAAGCGCGGAAAGTGAGACACACAATCTGTAGGCAGCAGTGATTAAGACAACACCTTTGTGGAGCAGGAAAAGCTTTGCCTGCAAATTCGCGCAAAATGCCTCGGATGATGACAGCAAACGGCTTACGGCATAGCTGCGAGTTGCTGGGCTACTGTATGTAGAACTGACTGACGCCAGAAGAGAAATTGAGCCCATACAGCAGACCTGCAGGCCGTACTGTAGCTGGTGTAGCCGCCATAATTGTTCATCACAACCAAACCTACAGTCACCAGATAAGACTTTTTTATAGTAAATTTACTTTCGTACAGCGTGAACCATTAATTTCAACTGTGTTTTAATAATCATTCTTAAACTTTAAAGAAAGTGGTTCACCCTGTTATTTTCATCCTAATCATACACCTATATAGGGTTTCTTCCTTGTGTATGATCAATCTGAGTATCTTTTTTACAGACTTATGAAGTGGCAAGTTAATATAAAGAGGCACCATTTCAACTGTTTTTGTGTTTTCATAACTATTGAAAAGTGTTATAGTAAAAGCATGCTTAACTAAAATTCAGTCAGAGTGTAGCCAAGTTACTAGAATCTGGTAAATAACTATACTGAATTAGTTCAAAGAATAATAGCTTTTGAAAGTAAAATCCAGTAAGACAGACGTTTTCTTGAAGTGAAATGTTCAGTAGAAAAAGTGTGTGCTGTTGTATCTAAGTAACTTAGTATTTAAGTTTGTTGATTATAGAAAACGATTTTCTATAGTTCCCACGTGGTCAATTTTTTTTACCTTCCCTGAAGTTATCTACTGGGCTTTTTCTCTTTTAAAAACTTAATGTATAAGGGTGCGGTGGTCAAAAAAAGAAATTCCAATTCCTGCACCAACATTGTTTACGTTGAGTAATATTTATTTAAAGAACCAACAGTAGGAAGAAAGTGGGCAATAATTCATACTTCTGTTTTGCAATACTTCACGTTTCATTGCCTGGATAGGCTGGCGCCCATTAGTACTTGTTTTGAACCACTAAATGAACTTGGAACTGAGTTGTCCTAGCTTAAATATAATATTATTCATTCTACGTTTCTAGTAAACCGCTGGGTAAAATCATAGGAAAAGAATTGAATAGTTTGATTTAGTTATCCATTAGACACAAGACACCGTCAAATCCTGTAAAAAGGGTAATTCTACTGATTAGCTTTTCCTATTAACAGGACTGTCGTCCCATAGTGCACTTTATTTGGAAATTAAACTAAATATTTGTAAAAAGGTTTTACGTGGCTTTCTCCGTAACATGACTATTTGTTCTGCTGGGGTATAATATACGTGACAACATTGACAGGTTTTTTCTATTTAGGTAAAAGCATACTAAATTACAATAGTAGAGGTTGGGTTATAGCATTCTCGTCGCCCGGCCCGCCTGACATTGAGAAGCTCATACAACAGTGCTCACATTTGAGTTGTCGTATTCGAGAGTTTTTGTTCATTTTGGAGTCATCCATCGTTACCTCAAGAGTTCAAAAGACAACACATAAGTGATTTACAGCGGGCCGATGCTGCAGATGGATGCGATAATCTTACAATTGAGGCGATCAACCGTGGAAAATTGTTCAATGCTGCGGTGCCCCTACCGCGGAGCGCCGGCGGCCGAATGTCTCTGGCCGAATGTCTGCCAACCGTAGAATTCAAACGTCTGCGGCTCTGTTCGAACAGTGGCAGGACCAAGATGTCAGCGAGTAGACCGTCAGAGGGCGACGCCGGTGGCGGCCGCGCCAAAATCTCAATCGTTGCGTGCTGCTAGCATCAACGTGTGCCCATCGGGACAATGTTGTGTTTTCGTGATCCAGGTAGTCAGAAAGATGTTGTACCCCACACGTCGGTAACTTAAACTCACGAAGGGGCAGTAGAAGGCAGTGACATCGCCAGCTCGGAACCGATGAACTTCACCAGAGCCGTCGTCGTCCAGCCCGCCGTCCGCCACCGCTCTTCAACCAAGACGTTGCGCCCCCGGGGACTGGACGCTGCCAGCTCGGCGTTTTCGTGATTGTAGCTAGGAACATTAACTTTTCCGTTATTCATGCTCGACACAGAGTTAGCGCTCACAACGAGCGCTTCATAGTAGCTTGTCGAAACTGTAACTTATGTTCTACCAGTTATATTGTCCAGCAAGGGACTTGATTAACTGTTTCACAATTATTAACGTTTTGTAAGGCTATGCTGCTTACTACAGTGTTCAAGAATAGTTCGTCTTGCCACAATAAATTTCCTGAATAAGTATTTCACTTTTATGGTGTTAATTGATTAGTCTTGGAAGACACTTCAACAAGCATTTTTTATGTCTGACATAATTTGATACATGCAATATAAACTGCAAAAATGGTTATTGACATCATTATGTTGAATGCGCACACTTCCGAGCCTTTAGCTAAATATTAATTTTAGCTAAAGGCTCGGAAGTGTGCGCATTCAACATAATGAAGTCAATAACCATTTTTGCAGTTTATATTCCATGTATTAATTATGTCAGACATAGTATTAAGGGGAGCGTGAACGATCCATCTTCTCCATGTTAATTTTAGCAAATAGAAGGAACACTTTTTTTTAACGATTAAACATATTGCTCTGAAATTTGGACTACATGTTCATTGAACATTTCCCTACAATGTCATAATGCCATGTTAAGAAATATTTATTGGTTTTTGTTTTACAATTTTTTTTAAACAGATGCTTGTTTTTTTCTATGAAATTTTGCACTTTTGCTTCTACAACTGTAGAATCATACAATATTTTTTTACAATTTGTTTCAAAAATGAAGGAAAAGAAGTAAACAATATTGCATATAAATTTCATTTATATACTGTTAGCAGTTTTTGAGAAAATGTTCCTCAAAGGTAAAAGTTATAAAGTTACGGGAAGTGGCTTCTAAAGTTTTTAAATACATTCCTGCGCCATATGGTGGATTATCAGCATCCTCTTCTTTTTCCAGTGTTAGTTTCCTTTTCACTGGTATTTTATTCCCTTTTGCTGAATGTTGTAGGCTTTTGTCTCTTCTTCCTGCAGCTCTTAGTCTTTCTTCATCAATTAGGAACATTGTGGAAATGGTGTTGTGTCCTGGTTGGAAACCTAAACGTTTCAGCACATCACATTTGATAATGTTTCCTTCATTGTATGTTGGCACTGCATCACACTCTCCAAATGCAATGTTTCTATCTATACAAACACTCCTTTGAGAATCCTAATCCAAATTAAATTATTTACACTTTCATTTGGATTTTGTGTTTTCCCCTGTAAACACTACTCCAATAAACTTGGCTGTGATAAATCTCTGAATATGGGCTTAATTACATCAATTACAGCATTTGGAAAACTGTTTTATGTGCATATCCTTTTCTGATTGGTACTTATACCATGAGCCATCACCTGTGTGGCACAGTGCATGTTGTGCGTTCTCATTTGTTGATGCAGTATGAAAAAATAATGCCCATACTGCTCTCCTAATATGTTCAATGCTTCTTGTATTTTGGCTAATTGCACACCCATAATATCTCTGCAATCTATCAATTGCTTCATCTGTCAATCTTCCTCTTCCTCCAAGGGTCTTACCATCACTAAACTTCTGGGATCCTAATGTCTGCCTTAGTTTGCGCTTCTGCACATGTGCAGTTCACTCCTGTTTTTTAACGTGAATTTCATTGCCATAGGGTTTGAGTTCCTCTACAGCTTTATATCCCTTGGAATCACCATCTCCTAGATAGTTAGTGTATCGTACATTATACCACTCCTGTGATCTGGAAAAAATTGATTTCCCTCCCTCTACTTCCATCGCTCCACTCGTGCCGTGAAAATTTGCATCACAACTTTCACTATGTTCGTCCTTGGTATTGCCCTTACATCTACAATGTTTTGAGAGAATAGCAACATCAATTACTTCGCAGCTATCTCCACTGGTAGCTGTCACAACTCCATTTTGAGATTGATGACCTCTACGTTGCCATAATCCATCTGAAACAACAGTTAAATCTCTACAATTCACATTATCTGTCACAGCTTCATCAACTGCTTTCTTCATTGTTGTTTGAGCAGTATCTTCAACAGAAGATCCCACCTATTCATTATAAAATCCAGACATGGTGGGTGGTTTTGGCAAGTTCATAATTCCACATAACATTGTCCCTGCAGCACTGCCCTTGCCAATGCAACGCAAGCCATTCACTAGCCTAACATTTACATCATACACCTTCTTTCCACTATTACCAATACGAGGAATACTGTTAGAATTAGAAAACGAAATTTCTGCAGCACATTTGTTACACTTCAATAACATTTTAGATGCCAAACCATTGTGTGAAGTTATTTCCATTTCCAGTCCTATTTCTTTGCAAACTTGGCATAATACGTTATCTTTTAAAATATTAGAGAGCATGGAACTGTTAATTATTCCATTCACATCATTACTATCACTTCCATAGTTTTCAAATTTTTCTTTGCTCTCACAATGTTTCATGCTGACATCATTACTGTCACTTCCACAGTTTTCAAATTTTTCTTTGCTCTCACAATGTTTCTTGCTGAAAGAAGTTCTATCACATTCATTTGTAGTAATCGGTGAAGCAGTCTGAGCACCATCTCCCTTCGAAACAACAAAAGATTTCTTCTTCCACTCATTGTGCCTTTTCTTAAACACTCGATTGCTGAAACGGGGCATATTGTATCCACAAACCAAATACGTAAAACAGGTACGAGCGAAATTTGTCAAATACGCAATATTGAACATCTAAACAACACAAAGCAAACTCCACAAGTCAACACATACGGTATAGAGTTTATGTTTACCGATACGAGCAGTCACATGTCACAAAGATAAAGGCATACAACGTTGGAAAACAAAACAATGACTAATTCCGCAAAGACACCCTGCTTGCAGTCAGCGAGCGGCGCCGTCAGAGGTGACACATCAAGTCGCTATAATCGTTTACGCGGCACATCAACTTTGCAGCGATAAAAAAAACACACTTAGAATTCACTTAGAAGGGTGAAACTTGATTTATTTTATTGAGAAAACTCAAAATAATTTTATAATGAAAAAACCAAAAAAGGTTACTTTTGTTATTTTCATCGTTCCGGTAAAATTAACCTTTTTTTTTGTTATTTTCATCGTTCCGGCTAATTGAAATGGCCTGGGAGTCGGGACAGGTTCCATCAGACTGGACTAAAGCAGTATTCACACCAATCTTTAAACATGGAAACAGAAAAGACTGTAACAACTACAGAGGTATCTCTTTAATCAGCGTTGTGAGTAAAATCTTCTCAGGTATTGTTGAAAGGAAAGTGCGAGTATTAGTTGAGGACCAATTGGATGGTGTGGGTTTAGGCCTCTTACAGGTTGTCAAGACCAGATCTTTAGCTTGTGGCAAATAATGGAGAAGTGTTATGAGTGGAACAGGGAATTGTATCTATGCTTTATAGATCTAGAAAAGGCATATGACCGGGTTCCTAGGAGGAAGTTATTGTCTGTTCTACGAGATTATGAAATAGGAGGCAAACTTTTGCAAGCAATTAAAGGTCTTTACATGGATAGTCAGGCAGCAGTTAGACGGCAAATTGAGTTCATGGTTCAGAGTAGTTTCAGGGGTAAGCCAAGGCTGCAACCTGTCTCCACTGTTGTTCATATTATTTATGGATCATATGTTGAAAACAATAGACTGGTTGGGTGAGATTAAGATATGTGAACACAAAATAAGCAGTCTTGCATATGCGGATGACTTAGTTGTGATGGCAGATTCGATTGAAAGTTTGCAAAGTAATATTTCAGAGCTTTTTCAGAAATGTAAGGACTATGGTATGAAGATTAGCATCTCCAAAACGAAAGTAATGTCAGTGGGAAAGAAATATAAACGGATTGAGTGCCAAATAGGAGGAACAAAGTTAGAACAGGTGGACGGTTTCAAGTACTTAGGATGCATATTCTCACAGGATGGCAACATAGAGAAAGAACTGGATCCGAGGTGTAGCAAAGCTAATGCAGTGAGCGCTCGGCTACGATCTACTCTCTTCTGCAAGAAGGAAGTCAGTACCAAGACTAAGTTTTCTGTGCACCGTTCAATATTTCGACCAACTTTGCTGTATGGGATCGAAAGCTGGGTGGATTCAGGTTACCTTATCAACAAGGTTGAGGTTATGGATATGAATGTAGCTAGGATGATTGCAGGTACTAGTAGATGGGAACAATGGCAGGAGGGTGTCCACAATGAGGAAATCAAAGAAAAACTTGGAATGAACTCTATAGATGTAGCAGTCAGGGCAAACAGGCTTAGATGGTGGGGTCATGTTACACGCTTGGGAGAAGCAAGGTTACCCAATTGACGATGATGATGATGATCATCATCAACATCGTTCCGGCTCACCTTAAAGACATTGCACCGATACCCATATCCCCATCATTGGCCTTGCAGCCTTCGGTATTAGAGTGGACCCTCAGCGGAAGCCGCTCAAGGATTTCCATAATTCAAGCCGTCATTATTCTTATTAACATTCCATTCACTCAAACACCTGACAATGCAGTCGGAAACAACTGAGGATTAGAGACAATAGAATACGCTACGATCAACACAGACCAATGAGTAAAAAGAATCCAGCACTTCATGAGGAATTTCATACATCCCATTCTATCGAGGATCAGCGAAGAGTAACCTGCCTGTCACGAAAATTGGGAACCATTCATCGAAATATTTGTAGTGCTGGAAAACGCTGCCTCACTTGCACAGGCGTGTAGAAAAGAATAACGTCCTCAGTGCCATAAAAGAGACACTGATGTCAAATTAAATCTTAAATGAACATATCCAAATGACTCCACAACGAAGTACAGCAGACACCCTTTGCTTGCCTCATCAAATAGAGACGAGAAAGTGACAAGAAAGCAGAAAGCAGTGAATCGCATTTGACGCATCTTCGCACGAAAAGAGATCTTACTTACCTAATGATGACTTGGGAACAACGTCTACCTTCTTCCCAAAATACCTGTAGTAACCATGCGTTTTCAAATGTAACATTTTTCCGTCGTTGCAGATGTTAACCAGACGCTTTTTAAGTTACTTCCACATCCAGATGACAAAGACCTGGAGAGATTTTTCTGGTATAGCGACCTTAATCTCGAATAATTACGGAGAAAATGAAGCAAGCGGCACCCGAAGAAAACCTACTAATTGGTGCAAACGACTTCGTTTGGGCTTAAATAGAGTCTGTTTCTACCTTCACCTGCACTGAGGCAATTGTCAGGCATGTATCAATCGTAGTTTTCCACTGCAAGAGACCTATTACAACATAACACTAATGTGGATGACTTTCCAGCTGGACCTGAGAAGGAAAATGGTGAAATAACCCTTTGCTATGAGCCTACCTCACTCATGTGTCAAATCAAGCTGCCGATCTCGAAAAGGCCGACTAACTCTCAGCAACTGGTCGAAATACGGAAATCAGAAGGACGAGACGTCTCGAGAACTTCTCAGGTGTTCGGAGTTCAGTGGGATACAGTAGATGATACATTTTGTGCGGATCAACATAAAGTCATCGATAATATATCACATACAACAGCAACTTAAAGAAGCAGAGAACAAGCAACTGCTAGTTTTATGATCCTCCTGGGCTTAGTATTCCCAGCATTTATAATAGGAAAAATTTTGTTTCAAAATACCTGTATACTTGGACAAAGGTTGGATGAACTTCTGCCTCAAATCTAGCCACCCCGCGGTACACTTGGATCCCAGCCCTTTCCTGGCTGTCACACACTTATATACAAAGATTGAACAAGATCTCTGAAGAGGGAAGCACTTGTACCCATGTTTTTTTATGATGCTTCAGAGCCAGCTTATTGTACGCTCTTTGTATGTCAGATGCAATGTAAGTATTGTGTCCCATGTCCGGAATGTGTAGCAAAAGCAGACTAGCACCTGTGAAGAGGGTTACGCTGCAACTGGAACTGCTGCCAGCATTAAAGGGGACTGGACTTCTAGTTACTACCGCAAGGCTACGAACTAACACATAAGAAGAAGAACAACTTTTTGGACTGAGTCCATGGTGACATTTTCTTGGCTAAAGCGTAATCCCAATACTTGGAACACTTTTGTACGCAAAAATAGGTCACGGAAATTCAAAAGAACGCCTCGCCATCCGAGTGGAAGGATTGTTGAAGTAGAGACAATCCTGTGGATCACCTGCTAAGAGGAAGAATGCCTCAACCCTGACACGCAGAGAACTTTGGTCAGCATGACCCACCTTGCAATCACAACAGCCTTGTCACTGGTCAAATGAATATGTCCATCTGCTTCTCTGCAGGAAATCAAAAAATCACACTGTGATCCACAGGTCCTCCTTACAGATACACCACAGGTATTAAAACATTAGTTCCCACGGGAAACTACTACGAGCCACAGCCCACGTGCTCCGACTGAAAAGTAAACTTATTGTTAAAGTGTGAATTTGCGCGGTGAATTAGTGGCGGAAGAAATAGCAGCAGTTCGACGTTATTGGATGAACACTGTACAACGCCTATGATTTTTGTGGAGAAATCAGAGCTTTTAAGGAAAACACGGCAGTACGAAATGGATCGGAAATATAATGCCCCATTTCTTTGAGAATTCGATGCCTCTAAATTGTCGTATGCATTACGCCAAATTATCTAGGGAAGAACTATTCCCGCTTATCCTGGACGGAAACGACTACTTCACGAACATTGCATCGCCTTGGAATTATAATTATGCTTTCAGAGTTGGTTTCTCCTTCTGGGTGCTGCAGCTATGTTGCATGATAAAGCATTGTCATTGCATACATCGGTGCTTCCCACGTGGTGTAAAATAGCGCGCGGTGTCGCCTTCCGGAGGAACGACGGTTCAAATTCACGTCCAGCCATCCAGATTTAACCTCGATTACCCTAAATCGCTCTAGGTAAATGTCGAGAAAGTCCCTCCGCAAGGGCACGACCGTTTTTCTTTCCTATCTCCAATCAAACCGAGCTTGTGATCCATCTCTAACGACCTCGATATCGACGGGACGTTAAACCCTAATCTCCAAAGTAAGATTTCACAACTATACGCCATATTGTACTGTTTTTCCTGTGCTCTGAAAAGAGTAATTTAACTTCAGCACGTCTGTGATGCATCAACTGATCGATTCTTGTTGACAGTAGAAAGATTTATTGGCAGACGTGACATTCTATAGTGACAATTCCTAACCGTTTCCAGGCAGTCAACAAGAAAATAACTGAACTCGGACAGCCATGTCTTATAATAAGACCCACCAATACCTCTTTCAGTAAGGCATAATTTGGAAATTTATAGTCATGGTTACGGCTTGGTTGGGGAAGATTCTGGGAGATAATGTTTAGCATAACCAAATGATGTCTCCGAAAAGTACCCGGACGCTCCAGTACGGACGAAGAAGAGTTCGTGAATATCTAAGACCCCCTGAAATCTAGGCCCATCTCTTACATTCTTGAAGTCGAAGTGCTCACTCCAGTACACTTCCTCGTGGGAGAGACTTACGACTTTGCCAAGAGGTCCTGAGTCATCAATCGTAACAGGCTTGACGAGGGAGATAGCAAAAATTTTCTGGATGCATTCGAGTAAGGAGTATCTCATGCTCTTGCGCAACATCCACCGAGTCAACCGCTGAAATGGAGGATCGGTGGAGATCCGAATCAGTAACTTCGGCAAGAAGTTAGTTCTCCTACAACGTAAGTAGAAGAAGGCAAGAGTGCAGGAGCTGAAAGAAGGCACGATCTCATCCACACCATACTTGTAACTACCGACGGATGACACCCACATGACCTGTGGGACAGAGAGTCCATTACTCATTCTTGGAGTCACACTGTGCTTGGTGCACAGCACTGTTTGCTCCCTTGCGACGGTCAGAAATGGTTGGCCAGAACTTTGACATGCTTCGTCTCATGTCACCATGCAGTCCAACATCATCCACTATCACATCCGCTTGCCCTACAAATCTGGATACTGCACGATTCAACAAGCCGGCCAAATCGAACCCCTCTGTAAGGCCTCTTTCAAACTCTGTCCTGTCTCACACGAGTATGCGTCCGTCACAGTGCCCACTCACCTTTTGACCCCCCCCCCCCCCCCCCCATATACTCCAGCAAGCCTGCTAACGACACTAAACACGACAAACACTGAGGTGACAACAGAGAATTAAAACGCCAATCATTTTCATAGCCACTGATGGTGCGTACGTGTACGACGTCGCATTGACCATGTAGTCTGGGTGCTTCACTTTTTATGTCGGACAGTGCACTTTCCTGAAGTTTTATGTGCTGTAACACTACACGAACTACATTACAGGACGTAAATATGTAAGTGTGTTGCTGCTTTTAACAGCTAATGCTTCTAGTACGAAGAGCGTAAATTTATTGTCGAGTAAAGCTTCCTTGCGTATTAAACAGGTCGCTGCTTAATACTATTACACGGGTAACTCCAGCGTCAGCCGTTGTAGTAAAATTTTGATGCATATATCTACACTGAAAGAACTTTTTCAGGGCAGCATAGTTCTAGCAAAGTTATAACACGCAGTTCCATTGTTTATTTGATAGTGACTTCCCCAACTCGCTCGGAAGAAAGCGTGTTTTTAAACTGGGCCTTGATAAACAAGTTTATGACTTACGCGAAACTCAGAAACTTCTGGGAACTGTCTCAGCAATCAAATGTAACCCCGAACAGACATCAAGAAACCACGTCGTCCGCAACGGTAAGATAATAGTGGTCACTGGAATTTTTCTATACAGAGCTATCTACTTTTTCATACTGATGTTAACATCCGACCTCTGGGCAAGACGATTCGCCGATATCTCCTACACGGCGCTCCACTGGCTGATATACTGCGAGAGACAAATCTTCTGACCTGGTATCACTAATCGACTGTAAAGTACAAGTCGTGAGGTAACGATTTACTCTTTTGTCTGTTTTAGAAGCCTCAGTCGACAAGACTACCCGACGGAAGGCCCTAGCCACACGAAATTTCCATTTTTCATAATGAAGCAATTTCAAACTAACATGAATCACAACTTCTGTTTATTTTAATGCACAGGTAGCCACAAGACAAAGTTAAATACATTTTCCAGCAACATAATGCATCGTAAATCAGTCAGTGAAACGATCCACGATTTAATTTAGAACAGTTTGTATAAAAATTTCTGTGACTAATAAAGACTCCCAATAATTCTTCTATGGTAACCTACTTAATTCTTACTTCTTCTATAAATCAACACTCCAACTATTGTGGTGGATGGCTGAGTATCAATTTGGGACATACCTGTAGTATTAAAATTGAAAGAAACCTACTATCATGAATTCTGTAACTTTTTCGTCAAACTTCTGCGAATTTTGGAATTCATAAGCGTTCCAATCAGCTGCATCTACCGAAAATTTCCGAAAATAAAAGGAGTTTTAAACATCCAAATCCCGCAAGCCGCCTTATACTATTTAGCGAAGAGTATTTTGTGTAACGCTGTCACTTGTCCCATTTAGTGTTCCAACCGCAGTTGGCGCACGGGAAGAGTGTTTGTTCGTACGACCTGGTGTGAATTCTAATGTCTGTAATTTTAGTTTCGTGACCGTTTCATTGAAATACAATATACTGGAACTTTTTCCAGTCGTTGGCGCTGTAGTACAGCAACCTTTAGCAAAAATATGAAAGACCAAACAGTCTTCATTGCAGAACAGGACTTTTAATTTTATTTATCCTAAAATGACGCGTTTCGTCTTATACAAGGCATCTTCAGATTGGCGCAGCATTCTATGTTCTTAACACCATATTTTGCCAGTAAGCTGTTCTATTTTTTCTTGCTAATCCAATTTTGCTAAATCGAGATCATGCCATTTATATGAAAGGTTGTATCTTTTCTCGTAGGCCAATCTGAAGATGCCTTGTATACGGTGAATCGCGTCATTCGATGATAAATAAAATAAAAAATCCACTTTTGCAATCAGCACTGTTTGTTCTTTTATACGAATATATTGGCTGACTTATCTCAGAACGAACACTATCTTGCTTTAACAGTGAGCCACTTCATGTTACATAACGCCATCTGTAGCGTCTGCTGCTGGATTTTGATGAATATCTCCCTGTCACTTCCGTGTTCATTTAAACGTATCTGCGACGGAAGACGCTGCTCTTTTTTGGATATTCTCTATTTTCTTTTCTAATCTTATCTGGTAAAGGTTTCGGACTGATGATTAGTATTGAAGCATCGATCAAACCAAGGTTCTGTAAGCTACCTCCTTCTTCCGTTTCACTTTAAATCACTCGTTACTCAAGCTACCAGTTACTGCTCGACAATCGTATATTCATTATCCTGAGAAAATTTACCCTACAAGAAGTGATCCAAATGCTTCTCATGTTGTATCCACAACGAAAGCTCACAGGACTTTTTTTATCAGAAAAGAGAGACTTGCGATCTTTGACAGTAAATACTCCAATTTGCAGAGTACTTAGTACTGTACTTTGCAAGCGGACTATTAATCCCTTATTTTTATTGCTCATCAACCTATCGAAGAATAAATTACAACGCAGAATATTTTTTGCACTTTCTAAATAAGTTCTCTACGACTGACATTTTAACGTATACTATAGTTCTTTAGCGTCCTAGAAACACTATTACACAAAACTACAAAAATTTGCCAAATGTGGACACATAGGATGGACCAACACTATAAATATAACTATTTGAGTTTTAAAAGACTCAAAATGCATTGAATGACAAGTATCTTGTAGAGGATAACTAGGATAGTACTTAGTATGGTAGTCTCATTAGCGAAAAACTGCTAGTCACTGATGAGGAATAACAATCAGCAACCACAAGTGTTATTCCTCTACGAAGTCACTTCCAGTTCTTACCAACCAGTGGTAAACGAACTTTGGAAAGTTACTGTATAAAAAGAAGCTCTTTTGAACACATTGCTTCCAGGGGCCAATCGTCTATGATTGCTAATAAGGAGCAGCTCTGTAAACAGTACAATTTGTTTGTGCTATTGCTGTTGACAAAACTGATACGAAGTTTGACATAGTAGGTCGATGACAGGTTTTTGAACAAGGATCATTTTTCGTGTCTAAGATATAAATGGTAAACCAAATGAGCTGGTATGGCATAAAACAACACTGGCAAATATAATAGTCTACAGATTCTCTCTAGAATACTTCCTGTTATTTATGAGAAATCTAAATGTATTATTGAGCTACCTGTTAGACAAGAAGGAATAATTAGTAGTTAGTGTAGAGTGAAATGTAGATTTAGCCAATGCAGATTTCTCAAAAGATATGGACAGGAAAAATGAACTGGAATCATAATTTGTGAGTTTCAGTCTAATTTCTGTAGCCAGTTTTCCTACTTGTTTTCAGAAAGATAGTAGCACACTGATTAGTAACATTTCTATACACAGTCCTCAGGCTGAAAAAATTAATTTGTACCCAATTTTTAATGGACTATCAGATCATGATAAACAGCTAACGGAAATAGAGAATTTGGCTCCTTACAACCCTGACTCAGGTTCATACAAACCAGTGAGGCTTATTAATCAGTTCAGGATACAATGTTTTAACAGTAAATGGTGTGGGATAAAGTATGTAGAGAAAAGACGCTAATGTCATACTGAATGTATTCCATAGTAAATTTGTGTCAATGTTTGCAAGTTTCTTTCCTAAAAAGTTATGCAGAAGACCTATTAAAAGAAAGTCGGCTGTGGATGACTAAGGTAATAAAATTCTCATGTAAGAGGAAGAGAGAAATTTATGTAACACAGGCCAAAATAAGTCAATATCCGATATCACTCGCATGCAATGAAAAGTGTGGTGGTATTGTAAGGAAAGTCACACACTGAGGGAAATAAGTAGTTCAGTTAATAACATTAAAACTATACAGAATATTGTCAAATGGGAGATCGGCCAGGCAGTTGGTGTACAAGATATAACAATTAAATTAAGTGAGAATGTTGTGACTGGTAATTGACAAGGTGCTAGTACTTTTATCAACCACTTTCTAAATGTAGCTGCAAAATTAGGATTCAATAGTTGAACTGAAGAAACAACATAATGTAATCCCACAAATTTTTAGCGACTAGAAGTAGCATGACCATCCTTCACTGAAATTAATAGATTTCCAAAACTTCTAAAAAACAAAGCTCAAGTAGTGTTGATCGAATTTCAAACAGAATTCTGGTAAGTTGATCAAACATAATAAGTAATGTACTAAGTGATATATGCAATGTGTCATTGGTACAGGGCATTTTTCCAGACAGGTTAAAATAGGCCATTGTTAAATCGCTTCATAAGGAAGGTAACAAGACAGACCTAAACAATTCACTTACTGGCATCTTTTTCCAAAATATTCGAAAAATTAATGTACTCATGAGTAGTCTCGCACTTAAGAAATAAATTACTTAGCTAATCAGAGTTTCGATGCCAGAAGGGTTGTTTGAATGAGGATGTTACATATATACACGCACTCAACAAACAGTAAAGTCCTTATAGAATAAAATACCGTCATTTGTTTTTTTTTTGTCTTTTAAATGTTTTTTTATTGTGTACATCATGTTACTCTCCTGGAAACACCCAGTTTTATGGAACTGATAGTTTTATGCACAGCTGGTCTGAGTCATACTTAACAAAGACGAAGGAAAAGGTTATCTTGAATGCTTCAAACAATGCGAGAGGGGTAGAAAATTTTAGTACTGAGAAGAAATCACTAAAGGAGTCCCACAGGGTTCAGTTTTGGGTCCACTCCTGTTACTTACGTATGTGAGTGACTTTTCACGTAACATTTAACAATCAGATTGGTACTTTTTGCAGATGACATTAGTGTTATAACAAATCCCATTTGCAGAAAGTACCACAAAACATTGTTAATTGTGGTTTACAATGAATTAGTGAGCTGCTCTCTGAAAATACATTCCTAATCTTGTGTTAAGTGTGTATCGACATCTTCATGCTGTTGGCCAATAGCTATGGGTCCCCAGAACACAGACGTTTTCCCTCGTTGTGTGCCAGCAAACCCATGTCCCTACAGCAATTTCTGTTTTATAATTGGATTGCTTGGGCGACATGATTTGCTCACTGTCTGCATGTATGCCTAGGTCTCGTGTGCTCAATTCAGAAGATGCTTGCATGGAGCAAAGCAGACTTTAAAAAGTCTGTTTGGTATAAAAATCTGTCAGAGAAATGCATTTACAACTTTCTGCGTCAAGAATGGAAAGGCATGGTAATGGAGAAGTGTATGACTGCAAACAAGAAGAATACTGTTGAACAAATAACGGTAATAGAAGAGAATGACAAGAAGATGTATTGCCTGATTTAGGTCTGCCAAACAACATGTTGCATATGCTGGAGTTATGTACCTTTATTAAAATGTTTGTCCAGCCCCTACCATGCTAGAAGTGGTTGTGATCTGTGCTTGAAATACATGCCAGGAAGTGTTCCTCGATGTCTATCTAATGGGCAACACGAAGCTGTTTCAGGCACTAATGCCCATGTCACAGCAACAACCATCTACATCAAGTTTACACAACCATGCAATCAGGAGGAATATTACATGGCAAAGGTTGGTTATTTCTTTAATTGTCAATTGTTAAATTGATAACATGTATATATATTATAAAACTGTTTTTTACTTATTTTTAGCCATGCCAATCAATAACAATACACATCCGCTTGCAGTCTGTAAAGTGCCAGAAATGATACCTTGTTGAACTCCCAGCAGTGGTGTACTGCGTTAATATGGGGTGAGTCCACCATCACACATATGAAGTACACACAGCACCATGGGTTTGAACTTTGTAAGATAAATGGACAGAATACATAAACAATCTTTGTTGTTGTCGATCACATTTGTTAATATTTGAGATAAACAGACATGAAAGTATATATAGACATTTACTGCTTATCAAAGAGTGTATGTGATGTACTTCCCAATGCAACACAGCCATCATGTGAGTTTTGAGAAAGTTGACGTGTGTATAACAATACTGTAGCTGCTGTGATCTTTCTAGTTTTGATATATGTGTTCCCCCCAGCCAGAGTGTCTACAAAGTACGTACTTTACTCCAGTGTGACATTACATCATCATGATGGCACACATACAGATCAATTAAACTGCATATTCATTGCATATGCCACACATATATTTCAATTACACTGCATATTCATTGCATATGCCATACATAAGCTACACAATCCCTACAAATACGCCATAAATACACTAATGCGAAAGAACTTGTAACACCAAAAAATAATTATTATAGAGTAATGATAACATATTTAAGGGATTAACATTAGAAGATCAAACGTTAGTTTAAGTGTGAGATAAGCCATCGCAAATGTAAAATGGAAATGCAGTGTAGCTAGGGCCTCCCATCACGTAGACCGTACACCGCGTGCAAGTCTTTCGAGTTGACGCCACTTCGACGACTTGCGTGTCGATGGGGATGAAAGGACAGCAAAACAGCCAGTCCTTGAGTGGAGAAAATCTCCGATCCAGCTGAAAATCGAACGCAGGGTAGGTATGACATTCCATCGTGGTGACCACTCAGTTACCAGGGCGCACGCGGGTACGTTAATAATTGATGTAACCGCAAGAATTTTGAATGCAAGCATGGAAAACATGTGAACATGCACGCATTGTGTTGTACAGGTGTCAGATGTCAGTTTGTGTACTGGAGTTCCATGTCTCTTGCATTTAGTCAGTCAGTACTGTTAATATTGTTTGTGGATGATACTAGAGTTGTCGTCCGATGATGTACCAGATGTGCTCGACTGGAGACAAATCTGGTGATCCATAGGCCCAGGCAACATCTCTCTCTCTCTGTACAGCACGTTATGTTACAAAAGCGTTATGTGGGCGATCGTTATCCTGTTGGAAAACACCTCCTGGAATGCTCTTCATGAATGGCACAGGACAACAGGTCGAACCACCACATTGACATACAAATTTGCAGTCAGGGTACATGGGATAACCACGAGAAAGCTCCCGCTGTCATATGAAATCTCACCGCGGACCATAACATCAAGTGTAGGTTTAGTGCGTCTAGCATGCAGATAGGTTAGTTGCAGGGCCTCTACTGGCCCTTCTAACACATGGTCATTTCCGCCACGAGGCAGAACCAACTTTCGTCAGAAAATACTATAGGCCCCCACCCGGCCCTCAAGTGATCTCTCGTTTGACACCGCTTAAGTCGCAAATGGCGGTGGTCTGGGGTTGGTGAAATGCACGCTAAACGGCGTCTGTTTCGGAACTATCCTTGAATTAACTGATTCATAACAGCTCGTTGTGTCACTGTGGTGCCAGCTGCTGCTCACATTGCTGCTGCAGATGCAGTACGATATGCCAGAGCCAAATGCGGAAAATTATGGTCTTGCCTTTCGATGTGCCATATGGCCGCACGGAGTCCGGTCTTCTTGCGGCCGTACATTCTCGTGACACCGCTGCCAGCAATAATGTATAGAGGCTACATTCCTGACAACTCTTTCTGCGTTTTCGCAGAAGGAGCATCCAGCTTCTCGTAGCGCTGTTACACGACCTCTTTGAAATTCGATGAGGTCTTGATAACGGCGTATTTTTCGCCTTAATACATTCTTGTCTAACATCTATTCGACATGGTGCAATCGGAAAAGCAACTAAAGCTTACGATAGTTACAGCGTGTATTTAAGGCAAGCCTGATTTGCAGCCTTATAGTGGAGTACTCTTATGTAATTGGCGCTAAATCTGAAAGAAACGTCATCTTTAACTTTCGTTTATGTTGCAAAACTTCTTCTTGGTGTTGCATTTTTTTTTTTTTTTTGGCTTTGACAGTATAAAGTAATAACCTTGTAGCATAATCTGCAAAATGTCAGTCAAGCAGCACCATTGACAAACTGGCAGAACGTCAGGTCCGGAAACTGGCAACAGTGGCTGTAAAAACGGTAAATTGATAGGATGCCAAATCCCGAAGTTGGTAACAGTGGAACAATAGGCCAAAATGCAAATGTACCAGCCAAAAGCAACTGAACAGTCCATGTGTAAATGCGTTCATTCTTGCAGATATTTAAATTAAAATATTCGAGTGCTTTGTATTATTGGTTGATGAACCACTGGCGACCTTATGCTAGAATATAGCTTCGTAAAGTATTTGTTTGACATACATGTCAACTTGGAAGCTCGCATTTTTACAAGTTTCAGCCTGTCTCTGCACACAATCATTTCCACTGAATCGGTGATGGTTAAAAGTAAAGACTCAGCATGTTTTCAAGCCCCAGTTTGTCAGGAATTGTGGCAGATGAACATTCTATCTGTTGTCGTGGGTAAATCAGCACCTATTCCACTGAGTAAGTTTTATATTAAAGCAGCAAGATAAACATACTTTTTCGTCACATTACCGTGAAATAAATATATTGCTAAATGATGCTTATGTCCTATAACCAATGTTATTTCATAGGCCTTAAGAAATAAAAGCACTCTATCTAATTGAAACTTATACCTACCGGTCTATTGTCTTAATTATTTAACGAGAAAATCGAGACACTGTCGTGTTGTAGGCGAAGTCACATCTTGCAGCATATGGTTGATTTGCTTTATGGGTATACCCATTGATTTATAACTACAGTGTTTGTCGTACACATACGATGGAAGACATTAATTGAAAAATGTCATTCCTGTGGCTTTTTCAGATACTGTACTACTGCTGTAATAATACACCGGAAAATACATTAGCATGTTCACATGCTCTCCTTGTCAAATGTGCTCAGCTGATAAAAGTAGTGGCTGCCTTTAACACGATTACGGACACTGCCACTATTAGAAAGAAAGACCAACCTCTGCTGCTTACCTAAGCAAGACAGCCAACGTGTGAGTACTGAGAATGCTGAATGTTTTGAATAAGGATACCGTATCTGCCCTGGCCGATATAGCTGCGCTGAAGCCGCTTATCTTAATTGAGTGGCTCAGCAGTCAGCTTCTGACGGACGCACCATGAACCAGCAGTGAGCAGCGGCGCGTGGCTGTAAAGTCATATAATATCCCAGGCGCATCGGGCATGCCGCTTTTCTCACTACTTGACACGCTCCCCGCTAAGTTGTCACAATTTCGTCTTCTGCCGTAAGTGAAGCGCGAAGTCAGCGCCGATTGAAATCTGAAACACCAATGGATTCGCGTAATTTCGTGGAAAAAGATCTAACCGCTCAAGCATACAGCAGCGTCGTGAATTAGTTAAAGCATGAACACAGTATCCCTACACAAAGTAATAACGAGCACTTCATTTACAGAGTTTATAGCGTTAATTTTTTATACTGAAAAGCAATATTAAGTTATTACTTATCATTAAGTAGTATTTAAAGTTACATATATACACTACTGGCCATTAAAATTCCTACACCAAGAAGAAATGCAGATGAGAAACGGGTATTCATGGAACAAATATATTATACAAGAACTGACATGTGATTACATTTTCAGGCACTTTGGGTGAATAGATCCTGAGAAATCAGTACCCAGAACAGCCACATCTGACCGTAATAACAGCCTTGATACGCCTGGGCTTTAAGTCAAACAGTCCGCCCCCGGTAGCTGAGTGGTCAGCGCGACAGACTGTCAATCCTAAGGGCCCGGATTCGATTCCCGGCTGGGTCGGAGATCTTCTCCACTCAGGGACTTGGTGATGTGTTGTCCTAATCATCTTCATTTCATCCCCAGCGACTCGCAAGTCGCCGAAGTGGCGTCAAGTCGAAAGACTTGCACCTGGCGAACGGTCTACCCAACGGGAGGCCCTCGTCACACGACATTATTATTGAGTCAAACAGAGCTTGGATGGCGTGTACAGGTACGGCTGCCTATGTAGCTTCAACACGATACCACAGTTCATCAAGAGTAGTGACTGGCGTATTGTGACGAGCCAATTGCTCCGCCGCTATTCACCAGACGTTTTCAATTGGTGAGAGATCTGGAGAAAGTGCTGGCCAGAGCAGCAGTCGAACATTTTCAGTATCCAGAAAGACCCGTACAGGACCCGCAACATGCGGCCGGGCATTATCCTGCTGAAATGTAGGGTTTCACAGGGATCGAATGAAGGGTAGAGCCACGGGTCGTAACACATATGAAATGTAACGTCCGCTGTTCAAAGTGCCGTCAATGCGAACAAGAGATGACAGAGACGTGTAACCAATGGCACCCCATACCATCACGCTTCCAATGTGCGTTCGCCGCGATGTCGCCAAACACGGATGCGACCATCATGATGCTGTAAACAGAACCTGGATTCATTAAAAAAAATGACGTTTTGCCATCCGTGCACCCAGGTTTGTCGTCGAGTACACCATCGCAGGCGCTCCTGTCTGTGATGCAGCGTCAAGGGTAACCGCAGCCATGGTCTCCGAGCTGATAGTCCATGCTGCTGCAGTCCGCAGCTCGTGGTCGTGCGGTAGCGTTCTCGCTTCCCACGCCCGGGTTCCCGGGTTCTATTCCCGGCGGGGTCAGGGATTTTCTCTGCATCGTGATGACTGGGTGTTGTGTGATGTCCTTAGGTTAGCTAGTTTTAAGTAGTTCTAAGTTCTAGGGGACTGATGCCCATCGATGTTAAGTCCCATAGTGCTCAGAGCCATTTGAACCTTTTTATCCATGCTACTGCAAACGTCGTCGAACTATTCGTGCAGATGGTTGTTGTCTTGCAAACTTCCGCGTCTGTTGACTCAGGGATCGAGACGTGGCTGCACAATCCATTACAGCCATGCGGATAAGATGCCTGTCATTTCTACTGCTAGTGATACGAGGCCGTTGGGATCCAGCACGGCGTTCCGTATTACCCTCCTGAACCCACCGATTCCATATTCTGCTAACAGTCGTTGGATCTCGACCAACGCGAGCAGCAATGTCACGATACGATAAAATGCATTCGCGATAGGCCACAATCCGACCTTTGTCAAAGTCGGAAACGTGATGATACGCATTTCTCCTCGTTACACGAGGCGTCACAGCAACGTTTCACCAGGCAACGCCGGTCAACTGCTGTTTATGTATGAGAAATCGGTTGGAAACTTTCCTCATGTCTGCACGTTGAAGGTGTCGCCACCGGCGACAACCTTTTGTGAATGCTCTGGAAAGCTAATCATTTGCATATCACAGCATCTTCTTCCTGTCGATTAAATTTCACGTCTGCAGCACGTCATCTTCGTGGTGTGGCAATTTTAATGGCCGCTAGTGTATCTACAGTTGCCGATAAAGCCACAGCCAGGAAACAAAACAGCAGTATTTCTTACCTTGCGTGTGTAATCTCTCTTTTTCAGAGAATTCCACTTTTTTTCCAAATGATCTGCATATGATTTGTTTAAAACGAATGTGTATTTTTAGCTATGCAGAGGAAGCAAAGCGATTTATGGGAAAAGTGATTTATAGTGATTAATGTTATTATGTAGGGACCAGTCCTATGGCGCATTTACATCAATAACAAATATTCTCAGCAATCCCTGTGTTACTAAACGTCAAAACATGTGTTGAAATATCATCAGTGAAAGCATAGCGTCCTCTTTTAAGGTATAAACAAAGAGACAGTTGCTATAGAGCGAGCCTTTCTCGAAGGGCATTGGTTCGTATTCATATACAGGTACCACCAGTATTATACTATAAATGAATTAAAAACAGCCACCGGTTTAGCAGGCATCTCACTTTTTGATAACAGCTTTCACACCAGGCGTCGATCACACGCATTCCCTACCTTTTTCAACACGCCAAGGACAGGAAACACAGCGACACTTCCACGCTTTGACAGGTGCGCCTCGACCTGTACGCTACCCGTGCAGGTAATTACTACCAAATTACGAGCTTATGTTAAAACGCTTTTTGACGGTACTTGAACGTAAAGTTTATGACAGTGAGCTTTTTTACTTCTCTCTAACTGTTACTTTCTATTGCTAATAATCTCAGAAGCTGTATCACAGGATATGTCTACTCATACATATGACTACACATCGGCATGGGTTTGTCACTTGTGATGACGAAATAGTAATAACTTTAGATGACACGTCGGTACCACGCTGACGTTACGTCGGCGCATCAGCATCGCTCTGTCAGCGTCATCATGCACTGCTAAGGTCCATAATCAATTAGTGCTCAAAAGCATATGAATTCTTTATAAGTCATGCGCTGTAGTGAGAAGCTGAGCATAAAAGTATCACATAGTAAGGTACGTTTACATTGCGGTGTACGTGAATGTCACAAAAAAAAATGAGTCCGCATGAATTTTGTGTGACTTGAGCCTAACCAAACTATTCGGTAGTCAATATTATTATAATTAATGGCTTTTGTATGATAATTAATTCAACTGGCAGCAAAGTTGATACATTTGTATCGATACGGCGCCGCCAAACATCGCTAGTGTAGCAGTTGTGCTTCCTGCTGGTGTGCCGTGTGGGCGCACGTCACGACAAGGAACGATTTCTAGAAGAAACGCGAGTGTGAAAGTTGCCACTGGTTATGTGAATGCCTCTTGTCTGTTCTTTCGGACAACATCCATTCATCTTCTCAATATGTCCGGACAAATCTCCTGTTTTAAACGAAACAATGTTATGCTGAGATCGAAGGGGACTCATTGATCGTGCATCAGTTTAGTAGCGACTGATTAGGGAAGCTTACTCTTTAACTTGGAATTTAGCTACCTAGGCAACAAAATAACAGACCAAGGAGAACATAAAAAGCATATTACCACTGACAAGCAGGGCATTCCTGGACAAGAGAAGTCTGCTAGTATCAAACATAGGCCTTAATTTGAGAAAGAAATTTTTGAGACTATGTTTGGAGCACAGCATTGTATGGTAGTGAGACATGGACTATGGGAAAACCGGGACAGAAGAGCATAGAAACATTTGAAATGTGGTACTACAAAATAAATTTGAACCGAAAAGGTAAGGAGTGAGAGGGTTCCCTGGAAAATTGGCGAGGGAAGGAATACATGGAAAACACGGACAAGAGGAAGGGGCATGTTGGTAGGACATCGGTTAATACATCACGGAATAACTTCGATGATACTATATAGGGAAAACCGTCCAGAAATAATTGAGGACGTAGATTTCAAGTGCTCCTCTGAGATGAAGAGACTGGCACAGCGGAGGATTTCTTGGCTGCCGTATGAAACCAGTTAGAAGACTGATGGTTCAAAAAAATAAAAAAAAAGATGTAGCGAATTGTACTGTTTGAGGCACCGTATTGCCTTGTAGAATTATGTATTAATATCTGCCCTGCTAAGGTACCACTATGCCGGTTTACATATGTGTATTGTGAATATTGAACTGCAGGCGTACGTTCTGTCACTTTTGAGCTTTAGTGTTAGAAGGGCAAGGCGGCCGTGCTCTCTCGTATGTTGAGGGTTTACCATTACGCTGTCAGATGTGCGGAGTTCATTAACAAGTCAGTTACTTGCAAGTTCATGTGCAGTTAATTGTTACAGGGATGCACCTTTTGATAAATGCATGACTGCTTTTCCATGCCACCGACTGGGTTTCTTGAACTCGTTTACCAGCAATTTTTATACCAGCGGCTTGTATCCGTCAGACGCCGCTGGTCAGGCACTGGTATTGTGAACAACTTGCCATGAAACAATTGGTCTTTGCCTGTTGTTAAAAGTCTGCTAGTATAAGAAATGATTTTAAACTAAAATTTTTGTGTTCAGGTAATGTTTGGATTACACTGTGTGATAATTTTTTTAATGCCTTGATTGTATGTAAATTTTCAAGTGTCTTGGAGTTTAGTGAAACCACGTTCGGTTTATTTAAAGTAATGCACTATAGTTCTTGAATGTTACTTAGGGTGTCATATCAACCGTTGCTCAAGTAAATTCAAATAATTCGGTAACATTTGTTGATCCCCTTTGTTAGGGGTAAATTCTTATGGACCTTTTGCCATATTCAAGCTGTTTTTATTAAATAAACTGTCTTTCAAAGTAAATATCTCTGGCCGCCACCCGCGATCAAGTTGCTTGAGTAACTAGAATTAATTTTCTTTCGGGTAAAGAAGATCTTAAGAATCTTTTGCTTGTTTTATAACTCAGTGAATGTGTAGAAGCTATTAGTTGTTATTTAAATTGTACCTTTACAGCAGGATCTCTTTTGTGGTAGAATATTAAAGACCAGTGGTTGTTGCTGACTTGAATAGTTTAATTGTAAAATATCATTTGACAGTGTTTGGTACCGTGCTCAATGTACCAACGTGTATTTTAGGTGGAATTTTCGTTAGTGAATAAAGTTGTTTACGTTTTTTGGTGACTCTGGCCCAGTGGCTTTCCACACTCGAATTCTTGTATCCTGCTTGTATTTACTATTGACGTGGTAACACATTTCAGGAATATAGGATATTTTCTGTCGGCACTCTTCAAATTTACCCTCTAAGTAGAAGACCACGTACTGCATTGAAATCAAATATTCGGATACTGTTAATATGCGTTCGCAGTTGTGTATGTTACCGTACTTGTTAGACGTAAGGCGCTGATTTGGTGGAAGCCAGTCTGAATTCGCATATGTTTTCAAGTCTCAACACACACATACACTGTCACACACATTCCGTTCAAGACCCCAGCTTGTCAGGACATGTTGGAGACGGACATTCCATCTGCCCCATGTGTAAACGAGTGCCATTGCGCTCCTACCTCCAGTTAAGCGACACCCGAACCCTGCTATTCGTCAAACGTATAATTTAATTGCTGACAGTGTTCGTTCGCTCACTCCAGGGGAATTGTGTGCAACTGAGGCTGTCCTACTTAAACGTGGTCGCCAATATTACTATAATTAATGGCTACATTCAAGTTTCGCATCTATCAGCAAAGTAATGGGCATTTTTCTGTAACCACATCACAAATATGGGTCCTGAAAAACAGTACCTCAATAACGCAACAGTGAGTGTTAAAAACAGGTGCACCGCCCTATGGACAGAATTGCGATTATTTTAATTTGTCTGTAAGCACTACGAAACTGGACCATTGACAGTGTTCTTCCGCTAAATATTCAAGTGTAAATACGACACCTACATTACATCTTAGAGCAGTAATGTAATACCTAAGGCAAAAAGTTCCACGTATCTAAAATGTTTTGATTCACTCTGTTCCATGACTTCCCTGTCAAACGCATGGGACACTCGTTCTCGACGTCACGATCACCTCTCCCTACAAAACTGTCAGCTGAGTTACCCACTGCACACAGCGTTCTAGGTGGGTAAGACAACGTAATTTTATCAAAAGTGTGTCGATCATTTATTTTTCCTTATGCTATTCGAGTGTGGAATGAATTTAAAGCATAACTTTGAACTTAATTTCTAGTAGCGACGTCTGCCAGAAGAATCCGGAGATCTCCGCAGTACTGTGCAGGCAACGAATGCCGTAAAGCTGCCACACGACAGACTAACATTGTCAGCTATAACCAGGTTTCGGATTACTGGAATAACGCACATCCTGCATCCATGTATGTGTCAGCAACACATCTTAGTTCACACTAGTAAATTGACTTAGAGAGACCGTACAGCAGCAGGATGTCACGCAGCCGGTCAGCCCTACACAGAGTTCATTTCGCGAGGCACTGCATCCTCCTCCTAGCTTCAGCTCGCCTCCACGCCACAGCGGAAGACACTGGTCCTCACGATGCGTGTCAAATATCATCCTCGTTCCAATTCAGCGGTATGCAAGCCACATATACTATAAATGTCGGTCATTAATATGAGAACTAAATTTGTTACTCGAATCAGAAAGCCTTCAATACGCTACCTCCAGAAACATATCTCCTACATAATGCAACCCGCACACAACACTGCCTGCTGGTTTGTCTAGCATGCATTTCTCGCGGTGTGTCCCTCCAACACCTACACATGGTTAGTAGTCAATAAAAAGCAGATATCTTCCAATCATTTGTCCGTGTGAACAGCGCGGTCTATAACATAGCAAACTGACTCTGGTTGCTCTTTTAACTGAAAGTCGAGACGTCACGTGGGTTATGACAGCTACTGTGTTTGCATACTGTCGATTCAACTAATTAAAGCGAAGTCGAGACAAGCACTTCCACTCTCCAATGAGAGTACATCTACATCTAGATCTACATTACTTTTTTGTACTTCAAAATTAATTGTCTGGCGGAGGGTTCAACAGTCATCATTCATATTTCTTTCTCGTTCCACTCTCGAACAGCAAGTGGGAAAATGCAACATTTAAACCTTTCAATGCGAGCCTTGATTTCTCTTATTTTATTATGATAATCGTTCTTCCTTTACAATTTTGCGTTCTACCTTTGTAGGTTCGCACCAAAAAAATATTTTCGCAGTCTTAGACCAAAGTAGGCGTTCGTAATTTCATGAGAAGCTCCCGCAATGACAAACGCCTTTGCTTTAATGATTGCCACCACAATTTGCGTATCATATGTATCATATCGGCGGACCTCTTCCCCCCTCCCCCCGTTCAGCGACAATAAAAAACGAGCTGCCCTTCTTTGAACATTTTCTTCCATGTCGTCCGTGAATCCTATCTGATGCGGATCCCACACTGCACAGCAATATTCCAGAAGAGGACGGACACATCGTAGTGTTAGAATGTCTCTTTAGTAGACCTGTTTTCCAAGTATGCTGCCAATAAATCGCAGTCTTTGGTTCGCTTTCCCCACAACATTGTGGGGCATACGATCATGCCAAGTTAACTTATTCGTACCTTGGAATCCCCAAGTATTTAGCTGAATTCACAATTTTTCGATTTGTGTGATTTATCTTGTAGCTGAAATTTGGCGGATTCCTTCTACTACTCGTGAGGATGACGTCACACTTTTTCATTATTTAGAATCAACTGCCACTTTTCTAACCGTACATATACGGCTGTTAGAAGGGGGGCAAGTTCTTTCGCGTACTCTGTGTAGAATCGAGCTGGTATCCCATCAGGTCCAGTGGACTTCCTTCTGTTGAGTGATTTCAGTTGCTTTTCTATTCCTTGGACACTTATTTCGATGTCAGCCATTTTTTCGTTCGTGCGAGGATTTAGAGAAGGAACTGCAGTGCGGTCTTCCTCTGTGAAACAGCTTTGGGAAAAGGTGTTTAGTATTTCAGCTTTACGTGTGTCATCCTCTGTTTCAATGCCATCATCATCCCAGAGTGTCTGGATATGCTGTTTCGATCCACTTACTGATTTAAAATCAGACCAGAACTTCCTAGGATTTTCTGTCAAGTCGGTACATAGAATTTTACTTTAGAATTCACAGAACGCTTCACGCATAGCCATCCTTACGCTGACTTTGACATCGTTTAGCTTGTAAGAGGTCCATGACTAAGGAACGTATTGCTAGGGCACTCGAGCAGATGTAATTTCGATGGATTACTCACGCGCTGCCTGCGATATGTAAGCTATAATAGAATCTCAGACCAAAGAGAAGTGTTGTCTGCAGTAGGAACAGTGTCAGTGGCGGTAAGTGGTAGCTAGCAGTCTGGTTTATCGAGTTGGTTGGGGAGCGATGGCGGTCCCTGAGTGATGTGGTATAAGGTAAAAGCAGCCTCGCGCATATGTACTACTGTTATATCAAGTCCCATGTAAATATTTTTAAAAAATCTCTTAATAATAATCCTTCTTATAAAAATTAACCTTTGACAATAATTCATCTCAATTTAAAGAATTTACTACTTTGTCCAATCCATGGTCATCCCTATTATTGTAAAGAAAAATCTGTTGTTTCTTTTTATACATGACAAATCTATCGGCCAGCATTGCACTGAGCTGTGCCAGAAAAATTTCTTATAGAAGCAGATATATACGCGTTATCAGGCGACTTCATTGAGGTAAGAATTTTTAATTTATTCAGTATGATCTTTCAGGGCCATGACGCAGCACTACTGACGTCCAAATTTAGCAGTTTAGATTCACAGGCAGTTAATTATTGAAAGGTTATATATGAGTCACAATTTTGTTGAGAGATTAGTCACGTTATTATTGTGAGGTTATGGAATAATAAACTGCTGCTAGGTTAGCGTTGAATGTGAATGCTATACATAAATATTTTTTATCTGTTGGGAGGTTACACTGAATGCGAAAGTTATACTTACTTTTTAACTCTTGGGAGGTTACACTAAATCTGAATGAGATATATAATTATTTTATATGTTGGGAGGTTACACTTGTCGACAACCGGCCAGGATCGTATTTTTTTGTGAATTTCTGAGAAGTGTCAGTTATATATCTGCTCTTATTTACTTAATGTAGTTTGCATCTGCCGCAACGCATTTACTAATTTGTCACTCTTTCTTTCACACATCATCGGCAATTTATTGCTCTTTGTTGTTATTGTATTTGTTCCATTTTGCCATGTCTTTGATTTTGTGCCTACCTTTGACTTGTGAAAATGCCGCGAAAAACTGCTAACAGTACATAGCGATGAGCAATGAGTGAAAGAGTCGACTCAAATAATTTGACCGATAATACTAGCGACACTCAGAGTCATATTGTTAATCCTCCAATCATAGATAATCAGTGCATACTGACCACTAGTAATGATTTTAATCCTAATGATGAGCAAACAAATTCAATAATGTCCACAATAAATTTAACAATTGATAACGCGGCACATTCCAATACAATGAACGCTGCCCCGTTTGACACACCTGATTTGCAGATTTTACACAGTCAACAGATAAATGTTACTCACGAAGATGAACAATGTAGTCAAAATATGTCAGATTTATTTGATTCCGATGTAGTGACCCACAGTGCACATCCAGTTAGCACACCTTTTCGTGAATCAGACAATGACCAAATGGTTTCACAAAACGTGACAAATGCAAATACACTATCACACAGCACAGGGAATAGAGTCGCTAATGTTGGCTTGGATCAAGTTATGGCATTATTAGTACAACTCATTGAAAAACACGACAACCTTAATGAATCGAACAAACAACTTAATGAAAATCTCAAACAGTTGAATGAAAAACACGACAAGCTTAATGAATCGTACAAACAATGTAATGAAAATCTCAAACTGTGGAATGAAAAACTTGACAACAATTAAAGACAACTTAATGAATCGAACAAACAACTTAACGAAAGTTTCAAACAGTCGAATGAAAAACATGACAGGTCGATCAAACAAACTAATGAGAATTTTAAACAAATTAAGGAAAAACTTGACACCTCTATTGAACAGCTTACTGAACATGCTATTAAAGCAGACGTTAAGAAATTAAACAAAATCACACGTAAAATTCAAAAACAAATTAATGCTTGTGACACTAAAAACTACGATCAGGTAAAAGCACTGACTGAAACATTTGATGAATTGGCCAGTCGTAGTGACGTAATCGAAAATAACAATGACACCAAATCAGACGATACGCCATCAGTTTCGTTTAATCAAACACCAGAATTCCAAAACATACAGCAGACAATGAGCGAGATAGGTTCGTCCAATAATACATTACGTAGAAAACGGTCATCTTTACAGCAAGGAGTGACGGAGATGAAAAATGTTTTAGCCTCTAACACGACACAGCATACGTCACATTCTGAACATTTGTCACACTCACACAGCCAGTATAATTTAGGTAATTTACAGAGAGTACGTGACTTAGATTCCGAACAGTCACAGACAAATAGATTCTCATGCAATTCTGAGCCTGTTCAGACATTCAGAGACGATAATTTTGATTACAAGCAATTTCTACCCGTTAAGAAATTTAAGAATGACAGAAAACAGATTCAAGATTTGGACTGGATACAACAATTTGCTTTTGAATTTTCCCCGCTATTGCCTGTAATGCACAAACTTAAATTTCTTTGCAGCGCGTAAGAGACCTTAGGGGATTCATTACACTTCGATGAATATGTGCCGTAGCGTGCACAGGGCCCCGAGCCGTAGTAGTGCTATTTCGTCTTTAGTTTTTTGCACTGCTGCTCACCCTTTTACTATCATTTACATAGATCAAAATAGCTCTTCAACTATCGATCAATCTAAGATTAAGAATGAGTAAAGAAAACCTGACATGACAAGTTTCACAGAAAGTGACAGTTTTCATTAGACACTCCAGGAATGACAACCACCAGAATTTTAATAACAGACAAAATTTTAATCATCAGCATGTACAAAATTTTCAGCAATCACAGACACATTTTGGCAACAATAGAGGTTTTTCCACACAACAACAACAAAACCATCTGGTTAGTATACCTAACCAACAATGTTATGTTCAAGGTCAACCAAGCTTTAATGTTTCGCCGCCTACACGTATAGCATCGGCCCCACCAAATAGTAACACACAGCAACAAGGAAATCACTACGTACAGAAAACACATCATTTCAATTCCTATCGCAATGCGCCGAATAGCAATGATTATTATGAAAGACGTAAAAGTAATGAGAACGGTTTTCAGCGTACATTTAATAACAGTAGGTATTATCAGCAGCAGAATCAACCACAACAACAGATTATCATGAATGAACCAGACAGTCGGTATCATCCCGAATCTAATACGTCAGGAACAAATAACAGAACAGTACAAATAGTCGAAATGCCACAGCATCCTCCTGCAAATAACCGCACGTCAGAAATAATTTGACTAGATACGTTACAGACTGCATCTTCTAGCAACGTAAGCAATACTCTTGATACACAGACTCTTTTTCACGAAAATGTTATTACTTTTGACGACATCCGAAACACACTTTTGCATGAAAACCAGTTATACAAAAAACCATTTCCCACCCTGTTATTGAATTAAAGATTGGATCACCCCCATTTTCAGCACCCAGATCCTACCAGAAGTTTTTCCATTGCCACCGGCAGTTCTAACACCGCTGAAGGCGTACACATTTTTCAGGAAATTGAAGAAGACGGCACTACACTAATTAAAAACATCGCCTTTGCAAGTCGCGTTCTGTCCCCTGCTGAACGCAATTATTCTGTTACAGAACTTGATACATTATGTGTTGTATTGGCATTTACCAGATTTAGGCATTTTCTTTATGGAAGACATACTACCGTTTACACAGATCATAGAGCTATACAGTTTTTACTTTACGCTAAATTTACACATGACAGGTTAAGCAGATGGAAACTTTATTTACAGGAATTTAATTTTACAGTTGTTCACATTCCCGGTACACAAAATATTGAAGCAGATGTACTATCCCGTTCTCTCAGCAACAATCAGCAAGACATCGCAACCAACTTCTGCCAAGCAAATTCTAGCGTCATGTATACTCAACGAGTTGCATTTGAAAATTTCATTTCGTCGTCATTACGAAAAATTGCACAAGAACAAAGGAAAGACAACGTATGGAAAGAAATTAAACACCTTTGGCAAGATAGGAATAACGTCACCATTAGGAACCATTATACCGTGCTCAAGAACATTCTGTTTCGCCGCTCTCACCCTGGCAGCAACAAATGGTTATTATGTATTCCTGACGAACTTGTTAACCAATTAATTTGGTATACTTATTCAAGTTACGCACATTATGGAACCAGAAAATGTTTTCTTATACTGATACAGAACTGTTATTTTCCCAACATGGAGAAACGTATTCGACGAGATTTAGCGTCATATAACGTCTGCCAGAAAGCTAAAGCAGACACGACTTCACATATTAGTCCGTTACATCCCATTGTACCCGGTAAATTGAGACACATAGCCGCTCTAGACATTTTTGGTACGATTTCCAGATCTAATAGAGGTTTTTGTTACATCTTTGTCGGTGTTGAACTCACTTCGAAATTTGTTACCTTCACTCCGTTACGCAAAGCTACTGCTAAATCTATTTCTAATGCATTTGTAAAACATTTTTTATTTCATGTAGGGCATGAATTGAAAATAATTTCCGACAATGGACCACAATATCGATCTGCGATATGGACACGTATGTTACGAGCTAGAAACATTTCTCCGATCTATATATCCAGGTTTCACGCTTCTTCGAACCCTTTTGAACGACTGAAGAAAGAAATTGGTAAACTATGTAGAATATACTGCCACAAAAGATATATTGATTGGGATACACACATACTCTCATTCCAGGATGTAATTAACTCCATACTAAATAAATCTACTATGTTATCTCCAACTGTTATATTGAAAAATGTTGAACCACCCAATAAAATTAAAGAATTAGTACCTTTTCCTACATCTCTTCGACTACGCCACCATGAAATAATTGACATTGCGCTCAACAACATCAAACGTGCCGCAGAGCGCCGGAGAAGACAGCAAAAGCAGGTTTGTACATGCCGTGACTTTCACATAGGACAGCAGACATTAGTACGCACACATTATTTATCCAACAGAGGAAAGAGTAGATGAGTAAATTTGAGCTTCTATACGCAGGTCCAAATAGAATTCGCAGCATTCCTCACCCCAACATAGTACACGTCGAAACTTTGAGAACCAGAAAAAGCAATGGCAGTCACCATATTTCCAATATTAAACCCTTTATTGAATGAACATACTATACGATTTATCACACTGTAATGCCATTTCTTGATATTCGTTTGACCACTTACGCAATTATATCTATGTGACAACTTACTGATGATGATCATAATTTTTCTGGGCAAGTGCCCGGCAAGATAAGGTTAGCAGGTCGCTTTTCTTGTCGTTATATATCAGACCATGCACGTTTTCCATTTTTTATGTATCGAAAGTAGAATTTTTGTCTGTATGCACTATGAAAGCTTTAAGATGTAACAAACACCTGTTGACTTTGACATTTTGCCTTATGATATCTCAATATCTTAACTATTCTACATTTTTTGCTACTACATTATGTTACGGTGTGTACATTTTTTTGCATTAGAAAATTGTCTATGGTTTTGACCTAATACGTTTTCTGTCATGCTATGCTGTATGATTAGTTATATCACTAGCAACAAGTTATTATTTAATGGGTATATGAATTAAACGCAAGATATTAATCCATATTCATCATTTTCAGAAAGCAATAACGTGTAATAGGAATAAATTAAACAAACCACAGTGGTTTACTATGAAATGGAAATTTGACCATCGGAATAAACGAAAGAAAACGCAATACCTTGCCATGAAGAGTAAATGGATCGGAATTAACAAGCATTAACGAGAATATACTATACACAATGTATAACAGGAGTCTTGACTAATTATTTTTCTTTCAGAATAGCAGGCGGTTGATGCAGGTTGTCAGACAGAACTATACATGTTAATTTTAGTGTAGAAATATGTTATAAGTAAGAAACTCTACAATATATGAAATAAGGAATGATAATGAATAGTTGTATGAGGAGAATGGTAATATGAATATGAATAATGAATAATGAAGTGTCTATTTATTGCGGATGATAATAAATGATGGTGAATAGGTGTATGAAGAATATGCTAATATGGATAATGAAGTTTTTCTTTGCAGATGATGATAACGATGAACCATGCACCTTGCCGTTTGTCGGGAGGCTTGCGTGCTTCAGCGATACAGATGGCCATACCGTAGGTGCAACCACAACAGAGGGGTATCTGTTCAGAGGCCAGACAAACGTGTTGTTCCTGAAGAGGGGCAGCAGCCTTTTCAGTAGTTGCAGGGGCAACAGTCTGAATGATTAACTGATCTGGCCTTGTAACACTAACCAAAACGGCCTTGCAGTGCTGGTACTGCGAACGACTGAAAGCAAGAGGAAACTGGAGCCGTAATCTTTCCAGAGGGCATGCAGCTTTACTGTATGGTTAAATGATGATGGCGTCCTCTTGGGTAAAATATTCCAGAGGTAAAATAGTCGCCTCTTCAGATCCCCGAGCGGGGCCTACTCAAAAGGATGTCGATATCAGGAGAAAGAAAACTGGCGTTCTATGGATTGGAGCGTGGAATGTCAGATCCCTTAATCTGGTAGGTAGTATAGAAAATTTAAAAAGGGAAATGGATTGGTTAAAGTTATATATAGTGGGAATTAGTGACGTTCGGTGGCAGGAGGAACACGACTTTTGGTCAGGTGAATACGGGGTTATAAATACAAAATAAAATAGGGGTAATGCAGGAGTAGGTTTGATAATGAAAAGGAAAATAGGAATGCGGGTAAGCTACTGCAAACAGCATAGTGAACGCATTATTGTGGCCAAGATAGACACGAAGCTCATGCCTACTACAGTAGTACAAGTTTATAGGCCAACCAGCTCTGCAGATGATGAAGAAATTGATGAAATGTATGATCAGATAAAAGAAATTATTCCTGTAGTGAAGGGAGACGAAAATTTAATAGTCATGGGGGACTGGAATTCGAGAGTAGGAAAAGGGAGAGAAGGAAACATAGCAGGTGAATATAGATCAGGAGTAAGAAATGAAAGAGGAAGCCGTCCGGTAGAATTTTTCACAGAGCATAACTTGGTTCAAGAATTATAAAAGAAGGTTGTATACATGGAAGAATCCTGGAGATGCTAGAAGGTATCAGACAGATTATATAATGGTAAGACGGAGATTTAGGAACCAGGTTTTAAATTGTAAGACATTTCCAGCGGCGGATGTGGACTCTGACCACAATCTATTGGTTATGAACTGTAGATTAAAACTGAAGAAGCAGCAAAAAGGTGGAAATTTAAGGAGATGGTACCTGGATAAACTGACTAAACCAGAGGTGGTTTAGAGTTTCAGGAAGAGCATAAGGGAACAATTGACAGGAATGGGGGAAATAAATACAAAAGAAGAAGAATGGGTAGCTCTGAGGGATGAAGTAGTGACTGCAGCAGAGGATCAAGTAGGTAAAAACACGAGGGCTAGTAGAAATCTTTTGCTAACGGAAGAAATATTGAATTTAATTCATGAAAGGAGAAAATATAAAAACTCAGTAAATGATGCAGGCAAAAAGAAATACAAACGTCACAAAAATGGGATCGGCAGGAAGTGCAAAATGGCTAAGCAGGGATGGCTAGAGGACAAATGATGTAGTGGCTTATCTCAATAGGAGGAAAATAGATACTGCCTACAGGAATATTAAAGAGAACTTTGGAGAAAAGAGAGCCACGTGTATGAATATCATGAGCTCGGATGGAAACCCAGTTGTAAGCAAAGAAGGGAAAGCAGAAAGGTGGAAGGAGTATACAGACGGTCTATACAAGAGCGATGTACTTGAGGACAATATTATAGAAATGGAATAGGATATAGATGAAGATGAAATGGCAGATATGATACTGCGTGAAGAGTTTGACAGAGCACTGAGGGATCTTAGTCGAAACAAGGCCCTGGGAGTAGACAACATTCCACTGGAACTACTGACGGCCTTCGGAGAGACAGTCCTGACAAAACTCTACCATCTGGTGAGCAAGATGTATGATACAGGCGAAATACCCTCAGACTTCCAGAAGAATATAATAGTTCTAATCCCACAGAAAGCAGGTGTTGACAAATGTGAAAATTACCGAACTATCAGTTTAATAAGTCACAGCTGCAAAATACTGACAAGAATTCTTTACAAACGCATGGAAAAACTGGTAGAAGCAGACCTCGGGGAAGATCAGTTTGGATTCCGTTGAAATGTTGGAACACGTGAGGCAGACTTATCTTAGAAAATAGATTAAGGAAAGGCAAACCTACGTTTCTAGCATTTGTAGACTTAGAGAAAGCTTTTGACAATGTTGACTGGAATACTCTCTTTCAAATTCTAAAGCTGGCAGGGGTAAAATACAGGGAGCGAAAGGCTATTTACAATTTGTACAGAAACCAGATGGCAGTTATAAGAGTTGGGGGGCATGAAAGGCAAGCAGTGGTTTGGAAGGGAGTGAGACAGGGTTGTAGCCTCTCCCCGATGTTATTCAATCTGTATATTGAGCAAGCAGTAAAAGAAAGAAAAGAAAAATTCGGAGTAGGTATTAAAATCCATGGAGAAGAATGAAAAACTTTGAGGTTCGCCAATGACATTGTAATTGTGTCAGAGACGCAAAGGACTTGCAAGAGCAGTTGAACGGAATGGACAGTGTGTTGAAAGGAGGATATAAGATGAACATCAACAAAAGCAAAACGAGGATAATGGAATGTAGTCGAATTAAGTCAGGTGATGCTGAGGGAATTAGATCAGGAAATGAGACAAAGTAGTAAAGGAGTTTTGCTATTTGGGGAGCAAAATAACTGATGATTAATTAAGTAGAGAGGATATAAAATGTAGACTGGCAATGGAAAGGAAAGCATTTCTGAAGAAGAGAAATTTGTTAACATCGAGTATAGATTTAAGTGTCAGGATGTCGTTTCTGAAATTATTTGTATGGAGTGTAGCCATGTATGGAAGTGAAACATGGATAATAAATAGTCTGGACAAGAAGAGAATAGAAGCTTTCGAAATGTGGTGCTACAGAAGAATGCTGAAGATTAGATGGGGAGATCACATAACTAATGAGGATGTATTGAATAGAATTGGGGAGAAGAGACGTTTGTGGCACAACTCGACAAGAAAAAGGGACCAGTTGGTAGGACATGTTTGAGGCATCAAGGAATCACAAATTTGCATTGGAGGGCAGCGTGGAGGGCAAAAATCGTAGAGGGAGACCAAGAGATGAATACACTAAGCAGATTCAGAAGGATGTAGGTTGCAGTAAGTACTGGGAGATCAGGAAGCTTGCACAGGATAGAGTAGCATGGAGAGCTGCATCAAACCAGTCTCAGGGATGAAGACCACAACAACAACAACATATTTTAATATGAATAATGAAGTTTTCCTTTGTATATGATGATAATGATGAAGTTTATATATCTCCTGTTAGCTAAGAAATGCTATGTAGTTATTCAAGAATTTGTTGCAGTTCCTTTTGACAGTAGGTCTTATGTCGCATAGTATAATGACTGAATGTTTTGGGAAAGACAGCTAGAGTACATACATATTAAGTACACATTTCATTACCTGTTCATTTGAAGATTTCTACCTTTCAGCATAGTATACATTTTTTCTTTCAGCTCAATAATCGTCTTTATATTTTTTCCAGCAGAAGTTTTCATGATATTAATATGCTATAAGCAGTTAATTATTAAACCTGTACTAGAACTTGCATTTTTTTTTTACCCAGTTGTGTCTATCATTATGAATGTGATCACAAATACTCTACTTGTTTCATAACCTTGCTACAGCTGACTCATGACGATTGACGTTAATAATCCTTATTTCCAGCAATAAGTCAAAAGCAAATGTTTTCATGCCCCAGCAATTAATTATCGATCCCAACGCAATGCATTGCTAACACAAAAAAAATTTATTACCAGTCCCAACTATTTCCAGTATACAGCTAAATAATGCTACCAGTTTAAATATCTTTCTAGTCCTAAATATAAGTCAAATTTTTCTGATGTATTGATTCCCAAATGTCTATGTATTATTGGACTACAGACCTCGAGTAATACTTACAGTGTCTTACATTTTAAATATGTCTTATGTCACTTGCATGATTATCATATATAAACACTAGCAGCTTGATGTTACACCCAATAACTCCTGTTTTGAATGATGACTTCTGAATAATGCATTATTCAGGCAATAAATGCCTTGTAACTGGCCAATGAATGTCAATGATTACTGTAATGAGATGACTTACGAATAATGTTCTGTAATACTCCATACATACTACACAAATGTTTAGTAACTGGCCAATGAATGCCAATGATTACTGTAATGAGATGACTTATGAATAATGTTCTGTAATACTCCATACATACTGCATAAATGTTTAGTAACTAGCCAATGAATGCCAATAATTATTCAAATCGGTTGATACACTAGTGTAATTCTGAATGATGGCTAGCATTAGGCTTAATGTCCTTCGACTTCTGACTTAATTACTACCAATTATTGCGATATCCGTATGTCCTGTCCATCCTCACGATCATGGAGCACTATATTCAGTTCTTGCACTAATTCTACGTTGATGTAAGATTATGGATTCTACAAGAATGTGGTGTTCACATATCAAGCTGTCCATCACCTTGAACAATGGAGATGTTATTATGGTCCTACTGTTTGGTGTACCTAATGTACTACCAAAATGATAATGTAGAATATTAATACAACATTTCAGAGTCTTGGCGACACTGATTAATAGAGAACTTCAGATTGTCTCACTTGGTGTTGTGCTTCTGTAGACAGATATGGACTTTCAGTGCAGCTACGCGCAACCCACTGTGCTACAGCCATGATGCTATCCTCCCAATTCCTTTCCTAGTTCTTGTAAATATGCTAAATACTTTTACAGTGCGTGTGCATTTCATTTCATTTGTTAATACGATCAGTTCTCCTAAAAATGTTAGATTCTTATACAGTGCGTGTGCACTTTATTTCATCTTAACCTCTTATCAGTTCATGTAAAAATGTTAAAGACTTATACAGTACATGTGCACTTTGTCATTTGTTAATATATTTTGTACTCATTCCGTGTACTCTATTTAATTTTTTAATATGTTCTGTACTCAGTGCGTGTGCACCATATTTCATTTCTTAATATGTTCTGTACTTATATTATTTATCAATAATGTTATGTATATATATGTATATACTCTGTGACTGTAGACTTAGTAAACTAAATAGGTTATAGAAAAATTTGTTGCTCATGGCAAGTCCAATTGACTCACCGTCGCTGCCAAATTTTTGCCCCTCTCCCCCCCCCCCCCCCCCCTCCCAGTGGAGAGTTATGTAAGAGGTCCATGACTAAGTAACCTATTGGTAGCGCACTCGAGCAGATGTAATTTCGATGGATTGCTCACGCGCCGCCTGCAATATGTAAGCTATAATAGAATCATAGAATCTCAGACCAAAGGGCAGTGTTCGCAGCAATAGGAACAGTGTCAGTAGGAGTAAGGGGTAGCTAGCAGTCTGGTTTATCGAGATGGCTGGGCCGGTCGCGGGGAGCGATGGCGGTCCCTGAGCGATGTAGTATAAGGTAAAAAAAGCCTCGCGCATATGTACTACTGTTATATCAAGTCCCATGTAAATATTTTTTAAAAAATCTCTTAATAATAATCCTTCTTATAAAAATTAACCTTTGACAATCATTCATCTCAATTTAAAGAATTTACTAATTTGTCCAATCCATGGTCATCCCAATTATTGTAAAGAAAAGTCAGTTGTTTCTTTTTATACATGACAAATCTATCAGCCAGTATTGCACTGGGTTGTGCCTGAAAAATTTCTTACAGGAGCAGATATATACGCGTTATCAGGCGACTTCATTGAGGTAAGAATTTTTAATTTATTCAGTATGATCTTTCAGGGCCATGACGCAGCACTACTGACGTCCAAATTTACCAGTTTAGATTCACACTCAGTTAATTATTGAAAGTTTATATATGAGTCACAATTTTGTTGAGAGATTAGTCACTTTACTATTGTGAGGTTATGGAATAATAAACTGTTGCTAGGTTAGCGCTCAATGTGAATGCTATACATAAATATTTTTTATCTGTTGGGAGGTTACACTGAATGCGAAAGTTATACTTACTTTTTAACTGCTTGGAGGTTACACTAAATCTGAATGATATATAATATTGTTTATCTGTTGGGAGGTTACAAAATTATGTTTGTCTGAGAGGTTTTGGCTTCGTTTAAACTTGCAGTGAAGCTCTCTTTGCTTTCACAGTAGCTTCCTAACTTTGTTGTTGAACCACGGTGGGTTTTTCCCGTCCCTCACAGTTTCACTCGGCATGTACCTGTCTAAAACGCATTTTACGATTGGCTTGATTTTTTCCATAAACACTCAACATTGTCAGTATCGGAACAGAAATTTTAGTTTTGATCTGTTAGGTAGTCTGAAATCTGCCTCCTATTACTCTTGGTAAACAGATGAATTTTCCTCCCTTTTTCATATTCTTATTTACTTACATATTCAGGGATGCTGCAACGGCCTTATGATCACTGATTCCCTGTTCTGTGCTTACAGAGTCGAAACGTTCGGGTCTGTTTGTTATGGCTATGGCTCTGAGCACTATGGGACTTAACATCTATGGTCATCAGTCCCCTAGAACTTAGAACTACTTAAACCTCACTAACCTAAGGACAGCACACAACACCCAGCCATCACGAGGCAGAGAAAATCCCTGACCCCGCAGTGAATCGAACCCGGGAAACCGGGCGTGGGAAGCGAGAATGCTACCGCACGACCACGAGATGCGGATGCTTGTTATCAGTAGGTCCAAGATGTTATCTCCATGAGTCGGTTCTCTGTTTAATTGCTCGAGGTAATTCTCGGATAGTGCACTCAGTATAATGTCACTCGATGGTCTGTCCCTACCACCCGTCCTAAACATCTGAGTGTCCCAGTCTATATCTGGTAAATTGAAATCTCCACCTAAGACTATAACATTCTGAGGAAATTTATGTGAAATGTATTCCAGATTTTCTCTCAGTTGTTCTGCCACTAATGCTGCTGACTCGGGGGTCGGTAAAAGGAGCCAATTATTAACCTAGATCGGTTGTTGAGTATAACCTTCACCCATAATAATTCACAGGAACTATCCACTTCTATTTCACTGCAGGATAAACTACTGCTAACAGCGACAAACACTCCACCACCGGTTGAATGCAATCTATCCTTGCTAAACACCGTCTGTGCCTTTGTAAAAATTTCGGCAGAATTTATCTCTTGGCTTCAGCCAGCTTTCCGTACCTATAACGATTTCAGCTTCGGTGCTTTCTATCAGCGCTTGAAGTTCCGGTACTTTACCAACGCAGCTTCGACAGTTTACAATTACAATACCAATTGCTGCTTGGTCCCCGCATATCCTGACTTTGCCCCACACCCTTTGAGGCTGTTGCCCTTTCTGTACTTGTCCGAGGCCATCTAACCTAAAAAAACCACCCAGCCCACGCCACACAACCCCTGCTACTCGTGTAGCCGCCTGCTGTGTATAGTGGACTCCTGAACTATCCAGCACAACCCGAAACACCTCCACCCTAAGGCGCAAGTCGAGGAATCTGCAGCCCACACGGTCGGATAACCGTCTCAGCCTGTGATTCAGACCCTCCACTCGGCTCTCTGCCAAAGGTCTGCAGTCAGTCCTGTCGACAATGCTTCAGATGGTGAGCTCTGCTTTCATCCCGCTACCGAGACTGGCAGTCTTCATCGAATCAGATAGCCACCGGAAGCCAAGCATTTCCCCCGATCCATAGCAACACACATCATTGGTGCCGACATGAGCGACCACCTGCAGATGGGTGCACCCTGTACCCTTCATGGCATCTGGAAAGACCCTTTCCACGTTTGGAATGACTTCCCTCCCCCCGATATGCACACGGAGTGCACACTGGTTTTCTTCCCCTCCCTTCCAGCCACATCCTTAAGGGACCCCATTACGCTCCTGACATTGGAGCTCCCAATTAACAATAAGCCCACCCTCTGCGACCACCCGGATCTTGCAGAGTTAGGGCCGACCTCTGGAACAGGACAAGCAGCCATGTCCGGCTGAAGATCAGAATCAGCTGGGGACAGAGCCTGAAACTGGTTCGTTAGACAAACTGGAGAGGCCTTCCATTCAGCCCTCCAGAATGTCTTTCACCCCCTGCCACACCTCGAGACGACCTCCTACTCTACCACAGGTGAGGGGTCAGCTTCAAGGTGAGCAGTATCCCGCGCAGCCACAGCCGTAGTCCTGTCGGGGGAAGCGTGGGACGAGCTGGCCGTCCCCGACACACCCCCGTCCGGACTCCCACAGTGATGCCCATTGGCAACAGCCTCAAGCTGTGTGACCGAAGCCAACACTGCCCGAGCTGGGAGCGAAGGGATGCCAACTCAGCCCGCATCCGAACACAGCAGTCACAGTCCCTATCCATGCTAAATACTGTTGTGCAAAGAACGTGTGAACTAATCTACAGAGAGCACAAACAATTCGACACAAAATTTAAACGGTTATTAAAATACAAGATTGCCTAGTAAATGCAGGCAACGGCGTTGCCTCAGTGGATACACCAGTTCCTGTGAGATCACCGAAGTCAAGCACCGTCGGGCGTGGTCGGCACTTGGATGGGTGACCATCCAGGCCGCCATGCGCTGTTGCCATTTTTCGGGGTGCACTCAGCCTCGTGATGATAATAGAAGCGGTTTCGGTCGAGAATACCATCTTACGACCGGGAGTGCGGTGTACTGACCCCACGCCCCTCCTATCCGCATCCTCCACCGAGCATGACACGGCAGTCGGATGGTCCCGGTAAGCCACTCGGGGCCTGAAGACGGAGTGCTCTTTCTAGTAAATGCAGTAATGCTACTAGTTGCGCACTGCTGACACACTGCTCGGCGGCAGGAGGCTAACTGTACTGTCAGTAACGTACAAAGACTATTTGAAAGAAATAAATGAATGACAGACGACTACGCGACTTTACTCGTCACAGATATTAAAATGGAAATCTGCCCCTGCTAATTACGAAACTACACAATGATTTGACGGATTTAACTAACACGTGCGCTAAGAACACTCAAACAAATTTCCAACTTGACTACTACACTTATATGAACGCTAAATAAGCCACTTGCTGCTACTTGCGCACTGCTGACACTGCTCGGCGGCAGAAGGAGACTACGCGATTTTCCACTATTCAGGTACTAAAAAAGCGATGCTACACTCTCAAATACTATAATACGCCCGAAATTTGTCAATGAAACAATTCAAGTACCCAAAAACACGCAAAGAAATTAAGAATTAAACTATGTTACAAATAAATGAGCTAAGAGTATAAGACTTGCTGATGGCAGCTTCTTATCCAACGGCGGCAGGGAGCACACTGAATGTTGGTGTGACCTGCGCAACTATCCTGTCATCACGAGCACCACCATTGTTATCAAGCAGTGAAGGTGTTGACTGCGTCTTGCCGCTGGTGTACTTGGGCTACAACTAAAATCTTTTTGGGATTTTCTGCCAGATTTCTCATCTCCCATTGAAGCTCGTGCTTAATTCCGAGCTTGTGTACAATTTCACCAATCTTGGGGAGTTTGTGCACTTTTTTTTTAAATTTTGCTTTCTCTTTTCATTGCTTCAGCACTACTGTCCTGACCTGTTTTGTATACCATGGGGGATATATATATATATATATATATATATATATATATATATATATATATACATATATATATATACCAAAACTATTTTTTTGTATTTGCGCCACATCTGTTCTACGCTTACAGAGATTGGAAGGAGTGGAAGGGGTCAAGCAAACTTTTATCACTAAAAATAAGAAAAGGCAGGTATATTTTGCTTTTATTTTTGCTGTGTTTCTATGTTACGGTATTCAGTATTTCTACAAAGCCCTCGTGGTCACTAATTATTGTATCTCTCATGATGCTTCCTATGTGCTCAAGATTATTTGTTGCTAAGAGATGAACTATGTTTTCTCACGCATTTACACTTAGAATGGGCTCCTGAACTAATTTTCGGAGAAAAAAATTCTTTAATCCGATTTAGGACGACGTTTTATGCCATCCTGCGACTTTCAGCATGCATTTTCGCCATCATATCCAGGCTAGATGGAAGTCAACACCAACTACAATTCTTGCGGGGGTACTATTTGAAATGTGACTCAACCTTTCTTTGAATCGTTGAACAGTTGTATCATCTGCGTCGAGAATCGGCAAAAAGAACCAATTATTAGAAGGAGCAATCAGACGAAACCTGGTCACTAGTGTAAGATAACGGTAACGATTTTATTAACACAAAAATGTAGTTGTACACAGTACACATACTCATAAATAGTCGCCCAAACTGTTGGACCATTTATCCCATTGCGGCAATAGCCGGTCGATTTCATCATTGAAGAAGCTAGTAGACTGCTTTTGGATCCAGGCCTGGACCCAGTCACACACTTCGTCGTCCGTTGCGAATTGACGATCGCGAATAGCTTGATTTAGAGGTCCAAACACATGAAAGTTACACTGTGAAAGGTCGGGATTGTACGGTGGATGTTTCAGCGTTTTCCACCGAAACTGCTGTAACGAAGTCTTCACCACATTGGCCGTGTGTGGGCGGGCATTGCCATGCAGGAAGATAACGCCATTGGCGAACATGCCTCGGCGTCTCGACGTGATGGCTCGTCTAAAGTTCTGTAAAGTGGCTTGATAACGCTGGGCATTGAAGGTGGTTCCCTGTTCCAGGAACTCGACAAGCAGTGGGCCTGTTCCTGCCTGCTCGTCTGCATGTTCGGTAGTGTATGATAACTTGTGTGACCACCTTCTCTTCGGCGTGAAACCACACTGGCGCTATGCAACATCACACGGTGCGCACGTGTCGGTCTCTCTACCAATAGATGACGCCACCGTACCCACGTTACGTGGTGTTGCCTTACGTGTAACGCAAAGGTAGACACACTGACCAGGTTTCCGGTTGTTCATTCAAATGAAGGGTGACGCTATACTTAACAACCGGAAAGTAAGTATAACCTCTATCCATAACATCTCACAGGAACACTCTACTTCAGTATCCCTGCACAGTAAACTGTTTCTCAAAGCAATAAACGCTCCACGAACATTGGTATTTAGTCTATAAAGGGTTAGGTCCTTTGTGAAAATGTCTGCTGAACTTTTCACCGGTTTTAGTGAGCTTTCAATACATGTAACGATTTGAGCTTCTGTGTGTTCTATTAACGCTTGGAGCTCTGTTCTTTCCTAACACAGCTAAGAATCTTTAGATCTACAGTACCTATTGTTGTTAAGTATACCCCGTCCTTAGTTTGCCCTGTACCCTTTTAGACTGACGCCCTTGCTATAATTTCCCGAGACCCTCTAACATAAAAAGCTTGCGCAGTCCCTTCTAGTCACCGTCCCCGTGGCCTGTTAACTGGAATCCGAAAACTCACTACCCTAAGGCACAAGTCGAGGGATCTGCAGCCCGCACAGATATTTTATATTTTAAAACTCTGAAAGAAAATGTTCATTATTTTTAATGAACTCTTCTATCAGATTCCTTAAATATTTTAAATTGTTCATTTAAACTTCACTCCACAGACTTCAATTTTAGTAGTATACATAAGTTTCCCCCTCAGATATCTCTTTAAAAAGTATCTTGCGAGAAAAAGTCAACAACAATACTAGAATTTAGGATTTTTAAAATTTTTTTAGGATGGGTATAATATGCCTCCCCCCCCCCCCCCCCTATGGTAGTAACAGTTATGGAAAATTGATACTAGTAAGAGAGTGCTAAAAGATATTTTTACGTACTGGACCCTGCTAAAACATCAGTGCCAGTTTTAATAGTATGTCAATAATACAGGTCAACAATAATTAAAGAATTTTGCTCCTTAATTTTTTTAGATTCCCGCCGCCCCCCCCAACCCCCATTGGTAATGTGCATTATAGAAAACATTTTGATATTGATAATGTTCACGGAGGTAATGTGCAGGCTCCAACTTGGCCAGAATGATATAAGACACGATTGTACTGTATGAACTCACTCTGCCAACTAGTTACGGAATGCTTAAGTAGAGGTGAGAGCATTGAGAGTGGTTACGACGGAAGTTTTGGAAGCACTTTTCTGCAGTTTGGTGCGATTTTGTTGTAGATTTTGGTTCAGTTTTGGAGCATTTTTGATAGGATTATTTTTTGCTGTAATATGTACTGGGATGAAGTGTTATGTAGTCTCTACTGATCAGATGCAGCTATTAACATCTATCTAAGAAAAGCGTTTCAGTTAGAAACGAACAGTGACCCTAAATGGTCAGGTTCTAAAGGCAGTTCAGATAAAGAATATGCTGCAACAACGAAAATAAATGAAGAAGTGATAGCAAATTGTCTTGTACCGATAGTTAAAACAAGTGTCGTGTGACTAGGGCCTCCCGTTGGGTAGACCGTTCACCGGATGCAAGTCTTTCGATTTGACGATACTTCGGCGCCTTGCACGTCGATGGGGATGAAATGATGATGATTAGGACAACAGAACACCCAGTTCCTAAGCGGAGAAAATCTCCGACCCAGCCGGGAATAGAACCCGGGCGCTTAGGATTGACATTCTGTCGCGCTGACCACTCAGCTAGCGGGGGCGAACTATTGAAAGTTGAAATAATTTAAAAGCAAGAACCAGAGGGAAAAACAGAACCAAAAAAGAAAGAACCATCATTTGTTCCACTGGTTGGTCAACAGCGAATTCAGGTCATAAAAGAATTAAAATCCTAAAAAATCTCAATACATATGTAATGTGAAGTGATCAAAATTTCTTGAAATGATATCATGGTCAATCAAGATTTGTTATGAGAAGATAAAGATAACTCTAAATGTCAGACGATCAAACAAACTATCATTCATGCCGAAATTTACAATGTCAAATTGAAAGTCCTTTTACACACCTGATATAATAAGTGGCATTTCGCAATCATTTTTAATACATTTCGAACAAACCTGGATTAGTGACGATCTCAGTAAATGGTGTCAAAGTCGCAGGGACCACTGACAAAACCAGTAACACAATTAATATTCAAGTCTTGACAGAATTCAAAATTAATGGTCAAGAGTTCGAACATTTTTTTCTGGTCGTCCTAGAAATGCAACGCGGAAATAATTTTGGGAATCGATTGATTGGATAAAGAAAGAATGATTATTGAAGATGTCAAAGTTACAAGATCCCATGATTTGGAAGCTTCTTTTGAAGGAACTGAAATTACACAGGTCACTAAATTTCAGTCATTGAAATTGGAAATTGACACTGATAATGACAATTTGATGGGTATTTTTGAAATTTACCATGTTAAAAGATTAATTGATGACAATAAGAAGGAGAATGACTTCAATGAAACCATTCTGAACTTACAAGACCTTACACCAGAATAAAAGTCTCTACCGTTCAATGTATTAGAAACAAACTGCGACGTATTTTCGAAAAACCTGGGCTAGTTAAGATCTCTGAATACCATATTTATTTATCCATCGACACTTAACCCATTTTTCGTGAGACAAGCTGTTCAAGCAGAAATAGGTGAAATGGTTCAATGAGAGATAGTTGAAAGAAGTTGCAGTGAATATAACAGCCTCTCAATATTGTAAATAAGAAAGATGGGGGCATGAGAGTCATGATTGATGCATAAACTTTAAACAATATTATCAAAATAGAGTTAGAGAGACGTGAAGATTTAGATGAAATGTTGCAGAAATTCCATAATGTATTATATTCAGTCAGCACTGATTTGTCGGTTGGACTGACAGATTCCGTTAAATACAGAATCCGGAAGTTTTGTATAACGTTTTTCCTTTTGGTGTTAATACATCTGTTTCGGCATTTATAAAAGCTTTAGATCCAGTACCAGCGTGAGAACTAAGTGTTAGATGACAATATATGTAACAACTTGTTGACCACCACAGAAGAACGGCAAGAACATTGTGAGCAATTTAACAAAGTCTTCTCTTCTATTCAAGCAAGGGTAATGAGCTTAGAACTGAAAAACTACGAGTTTGATAAAAGAGAGATAAAATTTATGGAGTATATTATTACCACTTCTGGGACTGGCAAGGATCTGGTAAAGTTAACTGCTATTAACAAATGTCCTCTACCCAAGAACAAACAGCAGCATAAAGCTGTTCTTGGTCTTTGCACATTCTACTGCTAATATGCGAAGAGGCAAGTGTTTAACAGCCCTCATATAAACAAGCGGCTTAAGAAAATTAGTATTTCGACTAAAGAATGTCAAGATAATTTCGAAAAATCAAAAACCTAACTGATAAGTAGTAACGTTTTACATCTCCCTATGTGCGTGCTGACAGCTGTGTATATGGAATTTGGGGCAAAATTTTCCAAGAAAACATTAGTTCAAAAGAAACAGGTCACAAAACTATATTATTCGGAATTAGGACTCTTATAAAAAAGAAAGGAATTACACTATATCGGAGTAAGAAATCTTAGCTATCATATTGATTTTGAAAAATTTCCTTAATTATTCATTGGGACATTGGCATCATATTCTTCTGCTAAGTGAGTATAGAGCAGATTTTAAAAAAAAATGGATTGGCAAAAGACTCAAAATGGAATCAAGTGTATTCTTGGTCAAAAGTGGTTGTTAGAGGTAAGTGTTTGGTGTGGAGTGCTTGAAATAATGAAGGGGTAGTCAAAAGTTTATTCTAAATAATGTTTGTGTTGCACAGTATAAAATTCAAGCAGCCGAAAGCACCCTACTGGCGAGAATAATCTCATTTCCTTAACAGTCCTTTTGATTACAAGTTGAAAGTTTTTGATAAAGAACAGTAAATGCTAAATTATTTGTAAACAGTATCCATGGAAAATTGGATTTTGTATTTACCTTTGTGTTTACATATTACATATTCTCATGCATATATGGAATTCTCACATGATGCTTGCGGAGTTGATTAGATGTAGATGCTCATATGTCTACGATCATAATGTTCCTTACACACACGATTGTGGCATCAACGTCCAGTAAACGGTTTAGACATTGTGTAAAATTCGCTTTAGCTCGCCGATTGCGAATGTACGGCCGGTTCACTTTCAGCATGTGTATCACAATCTTGTATACATAAGTAGTGAACAGGTTAAATGTTTCCACAACAACGGTTAATGTTTTAACGCACGCTGCAGTTCATTAAGCTGCAAGTAGAATATGAAACGTTAAATTACGGTAGTAATGCAATTCAGTTACATGCAAACAGGCTGGTGCAAATAATGTCAATGACCATGCATTCACAGGAGCATTGTCACTGCCGTTCAAACCATTCCGTTAAATTCACAATATTTAAACAGTCAATCTTTTCTTTCATAAGAATCACGTCAAAATCTGGTTCAAATAGTGACCGTGTCAAAAGAAGTCGACTGTAAAGTTGCTTTTTTTTTTCCTCCGACGCCGTTATAACACGTTACACATGATAAACGGGTACACGTTACGCTATGCTTGCTACATACTCACTGACCATCGCTGTTCGACTAAAACTATTCATATCGTTAACACCTCGCAGTTTATGCAACAGTTCTGCATATTACATTTAGTTTCACACTGTGCATTTAACAAAAGCGTTACGAAGAAGATCAACCATAAGTTGAAATTTTGCACACTCAATTAATAAGAGATTCATGTAGTAACATAAATAAAGCTAAACATAGTCCCATTTCGTACTATAGAACAAAACAAAAATATTACAGGCCATCAAAGACATATGTACAGAGTATAAGAAAGCAAAGGAAAAGAAAGAAGAAAAAATTATCGATCGCAATTAGCACTATCTCCACAATCGCCAGTTTAAACGATTGTTAATGAAATCTAAACAAAGATAACACTTACCTTTGCTCTTTCAGGCACTAGTTACCGCAACACAAATACTAAGTATTCTGCCTCCCGACCAGATATTCATTTCTCCAATTTATCAGCAAATACAGTTTATCCAAATTTCTCACACTCAGAAATCGATATGACAGAAAATATTACTTTTGTACACCTACAAAACGTATTTATCTTCTATTATCACTATTATTGTTATTAAAATTTATAATGATAATAACAATAATATTTATTGTTATTAGCAGCGGCAATACCAGTAGTAGTAGTATAGCTAGCTTTGAAGTTGTTAGTTGTTGTTATTCACATTGTCTTTACATTCATTAAATTCAATTTTACTTCCATTACGTAATACAGTTTTATTATTCTTAATCATATTCGAACTATTGATATTTAATGAGTTACTAAAATGTATAAAGTGAGTATGTGTGAAGCACATATCCGATTTAAAAGAGAGTTCTGAAGGTCTCATTGGACCAGATTAAGAAAATAAATAAATATTCTTTTACTAATTTATCTCTACTAAGCTGTGTTTATTGCACAAGTAACCTAAAAAACTTGTGCATAATGGAAAGGACAATCAAACAGTTTAAAATCAGTGATGGTCTATATTGCGTATTTGGACTTTCATTTAGTTTAATATAGACTATTTTACCATCTCTGTGATTGTCCTTCCAGAGATTTTGATTAAAGAGTTCTTCTCATGGGGCAGTCGCAAATGAACTACTCCATTTTGAAAAATGAGGAAAATCGCAGAACATTTGCTTAATCCACAGTCTTTTGTTGGGTACACGACCGGTTTCGGGACAGTTACAGTTCCACCATAAATGAAATCACTTAATCATCTGAGGCCATCCTCACCGCAGTGTTGTTATGGAACGAAAGTCTCTGTATCAAAAAAGTAAAAGGAGCAAAAATTCCATAATGGTCGTTCCCTCGTGCTGGGCGATTGGTAACACAAACAGGAAAACTATGTTTTTTGCTTGTTTGACGTAGATTTGGAAGATCTAACACATAAGGTTTCGACTTCAGACACACTAGCTCGCTGATCGGTATCGTATACCAGCACAAGTATATTTAGTAAATGTAGTCCACCATCTTCTATTGTGATAACTTAGCAATGCCAGTTTCAACTAAAATGCCTCGTCGATATATTTGCATAGGTACATTACAACGATTACTGAGCTAAAGTGTCTGAAGATGAAACCCTGCATATCCTGTAACTCGATCGGAAAGACACAAAATAGTAAGAAAACAGAACGAATCTTTAAGTCTCCGGTGGAGTGTGTTCCGACTTGAAGTTCCCTAGAAGCTTAAAACTGTGAATCAGACTGCGATCAGAGCCCGGAAACATGCATTACGTGAGCAATGACTTTGCCGACTGCTCTGACAGGCACGATTCGTGAAACGTAACAACTTTTCTTCCTCAAATACCTCTATTTTACTTCATAAAAGGTAAAGTTCCGATTTCGAGTCCCAGTGTAACAAACAGATTTTGTCTTCCAGGAGGTTTCAGTAAGAGAATAGTCTCTGTTCTGCAGAGTAAAATGACGGACGACGTCGCTAGTTTCCATTGCTATGGGAGCAACAACAGTCGCAACATGTAGTTATCTTTGTCGGTGAAGCTGATAAAAACAATTTCGACGAGCATTCCGTACCCTAATATTCTAAATGGAATATGTCGGATTCATAAACAGGCACATCGATGCTAGTTCACAACTCCAGAGTAAAATTAAATTAAACGAAATTAGAATAAGTGAATTAAACCAAAATTCATTTAAGAGAAATAATGAGTATGCTCCGTGTGGGTGATTCATGTATATGAAAAGTGATACGAAGTAAGTATCCGAGTTAAAAAGCAACTGCGTAACTGTTAGTGCCGGTTATTTCAGTGTTAGAATTGTGAAACCATTTTTAATTTGCGGAACCTACCAGATGTTCTTTGTAAATAGAGTGTGCTCAGGAGAGCAGGGTGACGTTTAGTTAGAACGGGAGGAAGCCACTAGTTCGTCCCGCAGCCCACTGCACGGAGCGACGCCCACGGGTGTTCGCCGCTAATTAAACCGCTACGAGGTCCGCAGCCGGCCCGTGGCGTTGGACAGCGTCCCGCTGTAGCGCGGGGAAGTCTACCTGCCAGGCGGCGTGATTTAGCAGGCCCGGCGCCGCGCGCCTCACTCAGAGGGCGCCGTGTCTGCTGGCTGTTATTTACTGCCGACGCGTGACCTGGCGGGCAGCTCCTGGTAGCCGGCGCCAAGTCTGCACAGCCTCTTCTCGCAAAACTTGTCCCTCCAGTCTCAGGCGTCTACTTCAGCTTCTCTTCCGAGATGGCTTCACGACGTTATTTACGAGAACATACTGTGACGGCATGATGGAATGTTCTCTGCTTAACACATAGGTGAAGCTGATATCAGTGCATTCCTTCTTTTATGCTACATCTCGCAGACGCAGTTGTGACATTACGATTTATAGTGGAGACAAGACTTTGCTAAAATCATTGGATAACGATGAATGCTACAAAGTTCCAGAATTAAAATTTCGTTTTGCAGTGAATAGTGGGCTGATTTGAAACTTCATGGTAGATTAAAACTGTATGCCAGTCCGGTACTCGAACCTGGGACCTTAACATTTCACCATGAAGTGCCGTACCTCTTTAGTATCCAATCACGACTCACTGCCCACAGAAGGAAAAGGTCCTAGGTCCTTGTTGTAGTCCGGTAAAAGACACGCATTCCGCTGCAGAATAGAATTTTTTTCTGAAAACAGTCCACCAGTTTCTTGTTAAGCCATGTCCCTCAGTTTCCTTTCTTCCAGGAGTGCTGCTTTCGCAAAGTATGCAGTCGAACTTTTGAGAAGTTAGGAAGGTAAGGTATGAGGTACTAACGGAAGTAAAACTTTGTGTCGAGATTAGATAGCACAGTCGGTGGTGCACTTATATGGGAAAGTAAAGGTTCCTAGTTTGGAATCACTGGCACACACTTTTACTCTGTCACGAAGTTTTATGGTTGTTTGAAAATCTTTGACAAATAGGTACAAGTTATAAAGAAAGAGGAATAATATGCAATACGTACAAGAAACAAGAGAGTGTAATAAGTAAGGAGAGAGATGTTCTTGGTTTAGGGAGCATAACGAAAGGATGCAACCCTTTTTCCCTATTATTCAGCCTCTATGGCTAAGAAGCAGTGATGAAAATGAAAGAAACGTCCAGCAGTAAGATTAATACTTAGGGTAGAAGGAAACCAGTGGTACGGCTCGCTTGTAAAACTCTATCGTCGGCCAAAGTGAGCATTACAGGACATGGGGCAAATGTAATAAGCAATCGGATAGGCACAGAATACGAACTATGAGTGCATCAAAGTTGGTTGGTAGTGTTGAGGAGAGACAAAAATGAAGTAGACAATAAAAGTAAAATAAAAATTGTAGACCACATGGTAAAAGATGCCAAGATGTTCTGCTATCTTTAATGCGTGATGGACGAAGAAAGTGGTATTTGACAAGAAGGCTAGAACAGGCAAAAAGGGCATTCCTCCATAAAAAAAGTCAACTAGTAACAAACGTAAGCATTAACTTGAGGAAGAAGTGGAGGTGGCAAAACAGCACTGTTCTAAAGACAATCATAGACCGAGGTAAAGTCGGAAATGAATAGAATCGAAGAGTTCGAGATATAGTACAGAAGCATGATGAAAATTAAGTCTACTGACAATAAATGATGAGGTATTCTACAGAATAGATGAGGAAAGTTACATGAGGAAAACACTGACAAGAAAAGAAACAGAGTAATAGGATATGTATCAGGACCAGGGGGTAATTTCCAAGGTGCTAGAGGGAGTGCTAGAGAAAAACTTTATTTGGCAGTTTTGGGCAACTCACCGACTTCTCGAGCGCATTTCTGAAAAATCATAGTACTTCTAGGTATTAACGCTCGTCTAGTGTTAAAGTTTTTCAGAAGTAAGAGGAACTCGTATTTATTAGTGACTTAGCCAATAGTCGAGTGTTGTATTCATTTGCGGCCAGTGGTTTAGCTCTGCTTGTAACTATTTGTGTTAGCTACAGTTGGGAATTGCGTTTATTTCTTGGTGCAACGAACAGACAGGATTTGTATTTACACACATCAAAAAAAGTTTTACATCACCCTGGTTACCAGAACTCCTGAAGATAGACGTTGACTGTGGATAGTGTATCACAGACACAGTCCCTGTGACTGTTCAGAGATGTTACTCAACCCGCCCAGAGATGTAAACAACCTTGCATGAGCAGCGCCTAGTAAACGGAGGGGGCCCGATGGCCGACCAGTTCCTGTCATTCCACCAGGAAGGAGGTACACGGCCCATGTTTTCTGTAGTTCAACGATGCCTAGACGGTCAATACCGCGGTTTGATCCCGTCCGCATTGTTACTTTGTCCCAGGAAGGGCTCTCAACAAGGCGTCTCGGAGTGAACCAAAGCGATGTTGTTCGGACATGGAGGAGATACAGAGAGACAGGAAGTGTCGATGACATCCCTCACTCAGGCTTCCCAATGATTATCACAGCAGAAGATGACCGCTACCTACGGATTATGACTCGGAGGAATTCTGATAGCAACGCCACCATGTTGAATATTGCTTTTCGTGCAGCCACAGGACGTCTTGTTACGACTCAAACTGTACGCAATAGGCTGCGTGATGCGTAACTTTACTCCCAACGTCCATGGCGAGGTCCATCTTTGCAACCACAACACCATGCAGCGCGGTACAGTTGGGCCCAAAACATGTTGAATGGACCGCTCAGGATTTCCATTGCGTTCTCTTCACCGATGAGTGTCGCATATGCCTTCAAACAGACAATCGTCGGAGACGTGTTTGGAGGCAACCTAGTCAGGATACACGTCTTAGACACACTGCCCAGCGAGTGCAGCAAGGCGGATGTTCCCTGCTGTTTTGGGGTAGCATTATGTGGGGCAGAGGTACGCCGCTGTTGGTCATAGAAAGCGCCGTAACGACTGTACGATACGTGAATGCTATCCTCCGACCGATAGTGCACACACGTCGGCAGCATATTGGTGAGGCATTCGTCTTCATGGATGACAGTTCGCGCCTCCATCGTGCACGTCTTGTGAATGACTTCCTTCAGGATAACGACATCGCTGCACTAAAGTGGCCAGCATGTTCTCCAGACATAAACCCTATCGAACATGCCTGGGATAGATTCAAAAGAGCTGTTTATGGACGACGTGACCCATCATCCACTCTGAGTGATCCACGCTGAATCAACGTTGAGGAGTGGGACAATTTGGACCAACGGTGCCTTGATGAACTTGTGGATAGCATGCCACGACGAATACAGGTATGCATCAATGCAACCGCACATTATACTGGGCATTAGAGGCACCGCGGTGTGCAGCAATATGGACCACCACCTCTGAAGGTCTCGCTGTGTGGTGGTACAACATGCAGTGTGTGGTTTTCAAGAGCAATAATAGGGTGGAAATGATTTTTATGTTGATCTCTATTCCAATTTTCTGTACAGGTTCCGAAACTCTAGGAACCGAGGTGATGCAATACTTTTTTGTGTATAATACGCCCAACATTGACTTCCTAAGCATCAGAGTTAAGAACTTAGAAATTTTAGTGTTATCCACTGTAAAGTGGCTAACCGAATAATCTACAGACTTTTAAATTTGCGGAAAGCACACTTGCTGGAGGACTCTGCAGCTAATACCGGGTAAGAGCACAATAGGCGCCAGTAAACAGTACTCACGAATTTAATTTAAGTTTGGTACAAGCGATGAATTTCGGCTACAGTGATTTATAGCAGCTTCCTATTTCACTATTGTTTATTTGTACACTTACTACTATAAAAATAACGAAATTCTTTGGAAGTCGCTCCGATTGATTATCACTCAATCACAGCTTACGGCTTCCAGAAAATGGGCGGAAATTGAACAAATGAACCTATATGGCGCTCAGTGGCCTTAAGGTTGAGTTTCAGTACCATCTAGGTAAGTCCACATAAGCGCCTCTTGTCCATGCAGTGTTAATCTAACCAGTATGTTACAGATCTGAAGCTGTAGGTGGTGCCTTGTCGTGCTGAAGATAAAGGTACTTCTTGGAAGGTATATTAGGGTTTACCGTCCTGTCGGTAACCAGGTCATCTGAGACGTATGAAAACCCGAATTCAGGAAAGATGAGACAACAAATTGGCCTTGCCCTGTTCAAAATATTCATCCCTGTATATGCTTAAGTGATTTAGAAAAATCATGTGTAACCTTAATACAGATGACTGAACCCCCATTCTCCTAGTGCGAGTCCAGTGGCTTAACCGTTGTCCACATCGCTTGGTGCCGGTTAAGGTGAGCTGTGTTTGTCTTATACTCGTACAAGTACACCATATCGAGTACTGTGCGATCAGTTGCGGATTACATACACTACGGCAAGAAAAGCAACACAAAGGAGTTGTGCGACATAAACGAAAATTAGAAGGAGCGTTTCTATATCTGAAGGATAATGTCCATTCAAATTTCGCGCCAGTCGCATTAGTGTGTGCGCTAATAGCGCCACTATGAGGGTGCAAATCAGGGTTTCTTTAGAAAGCGCCGTAACGGTAGTGAGCTTTGTCACCTTTGAGATTTGACATGTTGAGCTGATGTCAGTCAAGAATATCTTTAAGACGACAAAGACCTCTTCTCAGCACCTCACTGGGTTTGAACGAGGTCGAGTAATAGAGCTGCGAGAAGCAACATGTTCCTTCTACGATACTGCAGAGTGACTTGGCAGGAATGTAGTCACCGTATAAGACTGATGGTAGCGTGGTGACGAGAATGTACAATCGCAAGAAGACCGGGTTCCAAACGGCCACCTGACACTACACATAGAGAAGACAATCGTGTTTGTCTTATGTCTCTCTCGTATCGTACTGCATCTGCAGCAGCAATTTGAGCAGTAGTTGGCACCACAGTGACACAAAGAATTGTTACAAACAGGTTGCTTCAAGGACAGATCTGAGACAGACGCCCAGTCGCGTGCATTCCACTGACCCAAACTACCGACATTTGTGAGGTCAACGGTGTCAAGTGAGAGCTTATTGGAGGGCAGGCTGGTTCTGCCAGTGATGGCCGTATGTTGGTTAGAAGGAGACCTGTTGAGGGCTTCCCACCAACCTGTCTGCCTGCTAGACGCACTGGACCTACACCTCTAGTTATTGTATGGGGGGGGGGGGGTGATTTCCTACGAGAGTAGTAGTATTCTCGTGGTCGTTCCACGCACCCTGGCGACAAATTTGGACGGCAGTCTGGTGATTCGACCTGTTGTGCTGCCATTCACGAAAAGCATTTTAGGGGGTGATTTCCAACAGGATAACCCTCGCCCGCTTACTGCTGTTGTAACCCATCATACTCTATAGAGTGTGGACATGTTGCCTTGGTGTGGTCGATCACCAGATCCGTCTGCAATCGATTACATATGGGACATTCTGGAGCTACAATCAACGACATCCATAAACAGCATTAACCGTCCCTATATTGAATGACTAAATGAAACAGGAATGGAATTCCACCCCTCAAACTCACATCCGGCACCCGTACATATAACGCATGCAAGTTTGCGTGCTTCCATTCAACATACTGGTGGTTACACCGGTTATCAAGGTACGATCATTTCACACTTTTCTTGCGTTTACATTAACCTGTGATCTTGCAATGTTAATCTCTTAAATACACTCCTGGAAATGGAAAAAGAACACATTGACACTGGTGTGTCAGACCCACCATACGTGCTCCGGACACTGCGAGAGGGCTGTACAAGCAATGATCACACGCACGGCACAGCGGACACACCAGGAACCGCGGTGTTGGCCGTCGAATGGCGCTAGCTGCGCAGCATTTGTGCACCGCCGCCGTCAGTATCAAGCAGTTTGCCGTGGCATACGGAGCTCCATCGCAGTCTTTAACACTGGTAGCATGCCGCGACAGCGTGGACGTGAACCGTATGCGCAGTTGACGGACTTTGAGCGAGGGCGTATAGTGGGCATGCGGGAGGCCGGGTGGACGTACCGCCGAATTGCTCAACACGTGGGGCGTGAGGTCTCCACAGTACATCGATGTTGTCGCCAGTGGTCGGCGGAAGGTGCACGTGCCCATCGACCTGGGACCGGACCGCAGCGACGCACGGATGCACGCCAAGACCGTAGGATCCTACGCAGTGCCGTAGGGGACCGCACCGCCACTTCCCAGCAAATAAGGGACACTGTTGCTCCTGGGGTATCGGCGAGGACCATTCGCAACCGTATCCATGAAGCTGGGCTACGGTCCCGCACACCGTTAGGCCGTCTTCCGCTCACGCCCCAACATCGTGCAGCCCGCCTCCAGTGGTGTCGCGACAGGCGTGAATGGAGGGACGAATGGAGACGTGTCGTCTTCAGCGATGAGAGTCGCTTCTGCCTTGGTGCCAATGATGGTCGTATGCGTGTTTGGCGCCGTGCAGGTGAGCGCCACAATCAGGACTGCATACGACCGAGGCACACAGGGCCAACACCCGGCATCATGGTGTGGGGAGCGATCTCCTACACTGGCCGTACACCACTGGTGATCGTCGAGGGGACACTGAATAGTGCATGGTACATCCAAACCGTCATCGAACCCATCGTTCTACCATTCCTAGACCGGCAAGGGAACTTGCTGTTCCAACAGGACAATGCACGTCCGCATGTATCCCGTGCCACCCAACGTGCTCTAGAAGGTGTAAGTCAACTACCCTGGCCAGCAAGATCTCCGGATCTGTCCCCCATTGAGCATGTTTGGGACTGGATGAAGCGTCGTCTCACGCGGTCTGCACGTCCAGCACGAACGCTGGTCCAACTGAGGCGCCAGGTGGAAATGGCATGGCAAGCCGTTCCACAGGACTACATCCAGCATCTCTACGATCGTCTCCATGGGAGAATAGCAGCCTGCATTGCTGCGAAAGGTGGATATACACTGTACTAGTGCCGACATTGTGCATGCTCTGTTGCCTGTGTCTATGTGCCTGTGGTTCTGTCAGTGTGATCATGTGATGTATCCGACCCCAGGAATGTGTCAATAAAGTTTCCCCTTCCTGGGACAATGAATTCACGGTGTTCTTATTTCAATTTCCAGGAGTGTATTTTACGTAGGCAAAGGGGACGTTAATTATTTTTGGTCTTGTGATTTTTTTTCCTGACAATGTATGCAACTGTAGTTGTAGATCCAAGTTAGTGGTTTCCAGGTCAGACCAAGAAAGTAATGCTCTACATTGCAGAATCCTTCCCTACCTCCCTCCATAGCCTTAACGCACGGAATTCCATTGTGGCTACAACAGAATAGTCGGTTGGTGGTTTGATTTAGGGGAGGATTGAATCATTTGATCTGGGGCAGGAAAACAAACAGCCACGTCATCGGTCACTGGTCTCATCGGATTAGGGAAGGAGGTCGGCCGTGCCCTTTCAAAGGGAGCATCCTGGCGTTTGCCTGAAGCGATTTAGGGAAATCGCGGAAAAACTTAATCGAGATGACCGGACGCGGGTTTGAACCATCGTCTTCCGAATGCGAGTCCAGCATGCTAACCACTGCGCCACGCCGCTCGGTGCTACAACACATTACTGTAATTACCTTTAGCTAGATTTACATCAGAGACGCTCACGACCATCATTGTTTCGCTCCATGATGCCACTGCCATACAGAATTTTATAAATGGCTACTTTTGGCAACGCACTAAACGATGTACTGCATCCATTTTGTATTCACGGTCTACTGGGAAGATTTACGAGCGTGAGATAGGTCCTAAGGATCGTTCCTTTGCTTTTCTGAGTACCAGTTCTGAGGTGCGTGACTGTCAACAGTAGCTGACGAGTGATCAAGAAGGCACGTTTCAGAGGTTTGCAGCACTTCCTGGCCTGGAAGAGCAGCGATTCACTAGCACTACACCTAGAGATTCTATTTCACGAAAGCATTGTCGATAGTGATCTAGATCGAGTAAAACTTCTTACATGTGTGTTACGTGATTGTTAAAACACGTACGCCCCTACAACCATAGCGACTTTCGACTTGCCTCTCCAGTGACTTATTTCGATTTAAAACACACTCCACAAAATCATGCACAACACTGTATTTCGCCTTGCTGTATTGGCAGGGACAGAGCGAAGCATCATCGTATTCTCTGACAAAACTGCTGTATCTTACCAACAGATTATGATAGTGTTCAATGAGGTAGTGGAAATGAAAGTAAATAATATATTGTCAGTCGAATTACTGATTTCCTTCGACTTCAGGAGGAGATGCTGCGTTACTGTGGATTTTGCAGGCACACTTGTATTTGAGAGTGCCTCAGCAGAGGATGGTGCAGACAGACAATACCAGCACTCTACACCCTGTCCCACCAATGCCATATCTCCACCATTGGCTCCGACACTTACGTCGGAAGTCATGCGACTGGCTTCCTAGTTGCGGTCAGAAGCAGCAAACGCATCTTTGCAATCAGCCATTATATGCAGGTCAGCTTCAGTCGCAATTCTGTAGCTGGCCACTGTAATAATTTTGGCGCATGCTGTCGTTAAGGCACCAGAACACTACAAAAGCAGCGTTCTGCCGTCTGTGGCGTGCCGTATTGCTACATAATGCGTTCTTGCTACTTAATATTTCACGGCGTGGACTTTCCATGGACAAGTACGGACTGTCTCCTATGACAACACACCTGACCGAAAGGAGTATAAATACTACTGACTTAACCGACAAAATTATCTGGCATCCTGCACTAGACTTGGATAAACATCGCGTTCAGGTAAGTGCTATACTACACCGTGTAGTTAATATGCTGCACTACGCAGTCGAAAAATGCACCCGACTACAGCACTGAACTATACGGTCTGGCTAATGTGCTGTATTACTGCGTCCGAAATGTCATTCATGTACAGCGCCGTACTATACGGTGTGGATATTGCGCTGTACTATGCCGTCCAAAATCGATTTCGTGTACAGTACCGTACTATACAGCCCGGTTATCACGCTGTTCTATCACTTAGTAAAGAAGACGCTCAGGTGGTGGTGTCTCACCCTCCCACAAACACCTCGCATAGTTCACTTGTTCGTACTTTAATTCCAGTTGTATACGATCGTGATTCGTCATGTATAATCGTTCGGCTATAAAGTGTCTAATACTCTTCAACCTGTCAAGCTTGCAAAACAATTTGTCTTAAATGGACATGACAGTGTAATAGCGGAACTAATAATGGGCAAAAATGGGAAGAAATCACCTAAAAGTCCCACAACGATACCATATTAATTGGAGTTGCCTGACATTAAAAATGGTTATCTGATGGAACAGGCATCTGTTCGATACCTTGCCAGAGACCTACACTCCTCACAGGGAATTGTGTAGCAGACTCTACCCACCACTGCAGGTAATGCGATGAAAGTCATAAGTTGGAAAAAATTGCAAGAAGCTGTACCAGAAAATGTAACTCTTAGACCTCTAGTTTAGTGACTATTCACATATCGTAACAGATTCTGGTATTATTGATAAGAAATACTTTAAAATACTTTATTAACGTTGTAAGGTACACATGGAAATACTAATGATATCTCACAAGTTTAGATGCACTTCTCAGTGATTTACTTTTGCTGTCATCTCAGTGTAAACTGTAATACATTTGGATGAAACAGGACCAAGCAGATTACGTCCATGTAGAGTAACATCACAGAAATACCGTTACCCGGCTAACTCGTGCACTGAGTTACATGCCCAGCGAGTGAATAACGTGTTTGTTGATTTGAAACAGCATTGCGGTGGAAGGACAACTGTAAATAGCTGATGGAAAGTCGTTCTGGTTCAGTCACGTCCATACTGGTTACTACCTGTAGGGTAACGGTAGACCAGAAATATCATGCTTCGTCTAAGTGATTTACTCTGCTGAAACGTCAAATTCAAATAACATGACACAAAGTCAAATCAAAACTTATTCTGAAGGGCGAACTCTATATATGTGCACTTGTCAGTTCCATAAAAACTGTACACCTGAAGATATTATTCGGGTAGTGTTGTAGCATATGCTCTGGTTCAGGTAAACATCGGACAAACCATCACTTTCAGTGAAAAGATAACGCTGTAATTGTTAAGAAGTACTTAAACAGCACTGTCTCTCCCTTTTAACTGGTTATAAGTGGTTTCTTATCACTAGGTCATGGTATCTGGTTATTTACCGATCCAGCTGGAGTAATTACGTTCAAGGCCACCCCCTTTGGCCTCCCCTTGAGAAAACACAGTCCTACCAACACACCTGAGGCAACTCCATGTGATACATTCGAGATTATGACATAACCTGACACGGACCATGTGGCCATCAGGCATGTCTGAAAAAAAAAAAAGAAAAAACCTGACGGAAATTCCTCTGTCTCTCTCGGCCGATTGGAACAGATTGAAGTAGTGGGAAACTCCTCCCCATCACCCATTGGACCGATCAGATTTCAGCACCCCCATCCATTCCCGTGTTGTATTGATAAATGTATTGATAATATCAGTCTTGTGGCGAACACCATAGTGGGCGGATAGGGAGATCTATAAAGAACTTATTAATACCAAAATTTTTTTGTCTATAGTAAAATTGTCAACAAATTACAGCAATGATATGAAAAATTAACCAGTAGTTTATTAATGACAATTTTATTGCAATACAATTTATTTACAATAGTAATTTGTTGTTTATAAACAACGTCTTTCAGTCCTTTTTATGGATTTATTTGCAAACGCAAGGTACAATCAATATCTTTTAATTGAAGACTTGACGTCTCCCATTCAGTCAGTACTTTTTGACTGCTTTTTTATATAATATATATGGTAAATGAGGACAATCAACATAAGGTGAAAGAAAAACACACATATACACGCAAAAACATAGTATTTAGAAACAAACATACTGTGCACATGATTTGCAAACACACATATGTAAGCAACTATGACAAATGGTTCATTGAACTATTCACATACACAACCAGTATTTATAAAAAAAATTAAGCCACGGCACATTCAATCACACATTCAGCCACTCAGTGAATAGTGTGAGTATGGCATTCAAAAATGTTGTTTATAAACCACAAAATGTTGAAACTTCCTGGCAGATTAAAACTGTGTGCCGGAACAAGAGTTCAACTCGGTACCTTTGCCTTCCGCTGTCAAGTTCTCTATCAACTGAGCAACCCAAGCGCGACTAACGACCCCTCCGCGCAGCTTTACTTCCGCCAGTACCTCGTCTCCTACCTTTCAAACCCCACAGAAGCTCTCCTGCGAAACTTGCAGAACTAGCACTCTAGGCTGTGGCAAAGCCACGTGTCCGCAATATCCTTTCTTCCAGGAGAATTGCAATATAAACTTCGAATGCAAATTTCTGTAAATGAATTTTATGAGATATAATGTACCTTTTCTCAGCAGTCGTAAAAGCTAACATCCTGAAATTTGGCGTAGTTCTTAAGAACTGCTTACTGAATAATTCTGTGCAGCACTTTTATGGTATCTTTTCTCTGAGAAAAGCTTTTCAACATTTGAGAAGAATAGAGCAGTCCCAGGCATCACAAAACTGAAAAATTAATTTCAAAGCAACTATGACCTTAAACAACAATCTGTTCTACACGTGTTGTTGGCCTCCTATGCAGATGCAAACTGAGAAATTCCAGGTTTATTGCTTTATTAGTTTACTAGAAAAGATACGTTACAGAAAAAATGTTAATCAAAAATTCAGATCCTTATGAAATGTATGTCGATGCACTTTTTAAACAAAAACTTCACAGAATATCAAGCATTATGTTGTACACAGTAGTCTCTAGTATTATTATTATTTTAGCTAAAATATTTTTGTAGATACATATGTTTAAGTCAAAGAATGCATTTTGCCCTACGTCTATGCTTAACGAATTTTCCTAAAATTGTGGTTTGTATGGTTCAAAACATGATAATTTTTAACATTTGTATCTGTTAAAAATTTCTGCGGTCTTTGGGTAATTTCAGTTTTGATGACCAACGAAGTATATATATGTTGCAACTTAAATATGCAATGGAATCTACTATTTTCGCTGATTGCACACGTTGTTGACATACCTACCTTACCACCGAGCAAATGGACTCGCCCGTCCTACGTCACCGGCGTGCTCACAATCGAGGGAAACAGTCACTTGTGAGAGAGTGGTTTAACGTAGCGGCGTCACTATGTTTTCGAAACAGGAACAACGGAGTTGGATCAAGATTGAAAGTGCCAGAGGTCGTACAGCACGACAGTGTCGTCAAGGTCTTCAAGGGGTGTGCGGGGAATCGGCATTGCCGTTCAGAACAGTGGCACTTAGGGTAAAAGCCTTCAACGAAGGTCGGCAAACTGTGGCAGACATGAATCGGAAAGATCCTCCTAGCTATTGCCGCGTTAGTGGACAGTGATCGACGCCAAACGATTCGTGAGCTCGCCCACGAAACCGGTTTAGCGCATACGACTGCGGAACGCCTGGGCATGCGAAAAACTGCATCACGATGGGTTCCGCATGACTTGAAGGAAACGCAGAAATGGATGCGTTTCAACGCTGCTCAGACGCACTTGGAGCGCTATGAGCGCGAAGGAGAGGCTTTCTTACGCCCTGTCGTACGAGTAACACTGGATGAGACATGGTCCACATCGTACGAGCCAAAACTGAAACGCCAATCCAACGAATGGCATCATTACGGGTCGCCGCGAAAGTCTAAAGTGCGTCAGAGCCAGTATGGTGAAAGTTATGGTGAATCTCTTGTACGGCTGTGATCGTGTTATCCTAACACATTACGTTCCTCCACGGCAGACCGTCAATTCACAGCATTACTGTTCGTTTTTGGAGCGTCACCTGCCCCCAGATTTGCGAAAGAAGCGGAGACATTTTCTGTGCAACCCACCCATCATTTTGCACTACAATGCGCGGGCGCCTATAACGCAAACTGTGGCTGCTCTGTTCGGTCGATGGGACTGGGAAGTACTGTAACATCCACCAAACGCCCCGAACTTAAGTCCTTGTGACTTTGATTTGATTCCGAAGATGAAGGAACTACTTCGTGGCATTCGCTTTAGAACTGTTCCAGAGATTCGACAGGCAGTAGACCACTCCACTGGCACCATCAACAAAACAGACTCTGCCAACGTTATACTACGCCTTCCACATCGCTGGCAAAGGGTTCTACACAATGCTGGTGACTACTTTGAAGGACAGTAACAGGTGCAATCATGTAACTCTTTTGTATCGGTTGTGAATAAATAGTTGCCACTATTTAAGTTCCAGTGGTTCAAATGGTTCAAATTGCTCTGAGCACCATGGGACTTAAATTCTGAGGTCATCAGTCCCCTAGAACTTAGAACTACTTAAACGTAACTAACCTAAGGATATCACACACATCCATGCCCGAGGCAGGATTCGAACCTGCGACCGTAGCGGTCGCGCGGTTCCAGACTGTAGCGCCTAGAACCGCTCAGCCACCCTGGCCGGCTAAGTTCCAGTCCACGTATATATATATATATATATATATATATATATATATATATATATATATATATATATAATGTCAGTAACATGTGCATATATATATATATATATATATATATATATAATGTCAGTAACATGTGCATATATATATATATATATATATATGCACATGTTACTGACATTGTCTATGGAATATTAATTTATTTATAAGTGGGGTAATCAGCTCCCTGGTAGAGCATGGTCCGACTATTCAGCTAATGTTGTTTTTATGGTGTGGGCTACAGAGGGTCTATAAAGTGTTAAAGATTCTTTTGACTTTCAGTATACCACTAGTTCGCTCCTTCCACTAAATCTGTGACCATCCTGTTCACTTACATATAAAATGTGGAAAATAAGGAAAATGTAGAAAAACATGTAAAAAATGGAAAATATGAGAAAAATACAGTAAAAACGAATAAACAAAAAAATATCACAAAACATCGAAAAATCCAGAAAAATCCAGAAAAATTATGATACAGCATTATAATACAGGGTATCTGTATCCATGCAGAGAGTGTAATATAAGTCTGAGGCATTAACTTCAGATCAAAGTACAATAAGCATGACACGTTCCATTCCATCGTATATCATAACTGCAGTATTATTAACATTATTTCCATTTTGTATTTTCAGAAAACGTGTTTCCTTTTGACAGACATAGTTAGAGCATATTCTATGTTATGACGGTACCAGAAGGTGTAGTTTGCTTTCTTTATCATCCAGCTGTGACACAGTTTAGCCACCCAACAATAGTATCTTCAAGGTGAAAATCTCCCAAAAAGTATACCTTGAAAAATCGGTGTATACTCTAGAACACCTGGATTGTTTTGGATATGTAGTGTGTTGAAATGTTAGCGTATCATAGGCATGTGTGTTGACTTTTGCTATCTTAAATACTTCTTTACACTTACGAAAATTCTAGCTTCATGACCCATAACAACGATTTCTTTCATTTACACTTTTGTCTTATGTTGATAGCACGGAATATAGAGGAACTGCTAGTATCAATGCTAAGATCAAGGACATGTGAAATGCACGGAAATAATAATAATGTTAGAGAAACTGATTTCTCGTGTTGTGAGAAAACATATCTCAAAAACATTATTTTGTGTGACAGTTTCAAAAATGAAACTGCCATATTCCCTTACACGTGGGCCCTGCTGTGTCAGCGATAGACATACCAGGAAAAATTTTAACAGGGAAACACTGAAAGCACTTTACAGGAAATATACAGAAACAATGGCTATGTTATAGGTCAGTGTTGAATCAATGATCTAATGAATCAAGTGTTTGAAGGTGGTTACCACCTCACTAATGTGTGTGTAATGCAAGACTTTGCAGAAATTAAGTTTAGAAAAATGTCGATGTTAAATGGAAATATTGGATATTCTTTTGCATTAGCGATCTTATTGTTGAAATGACAAGTAATAGTGTATAAAATAGATGTCATATGCATGAACATTTTATAGAGAGGTAAATAATATGTTGATGCATCAATACTTAAAATCCACAGCTCGTGGTCTACTGGCTAGTGTTGCTACCTCTGGATTAAGAGCTCCTGGCTGCGATTCTCTGGCGGATCGGGAATTTTCCCACCTGGGAACTGAGTGTTGGTGTTATTCTCACAGCGCTGAATGCATGAGCAAAGATGAAGTGTCGTAATGGAAATGGTTATAATGATGGTTCGTCAGGGGCTAATAAGTGTCCCTGACTAGACTATAGTGATCGTACAGGTATGTATTTAAAATGACTTTTCCCATGTTTTTGTGTGTTCGTTGTGTATGTATAGCTGCAGTCTGAAGATAAACTCATTCTTCTATTGTAAATGTGTTGGACATGAGTGGACTCAGTGTTGACCCTGCAACAACTGCATGACCCGACATGAGGACGATGTCTTCAACACACCAGTCCGATACATTGAAGATGTTGTGCAGTGCCCACAAACACCACTATAGCCTATCCTGTCATCAATATGGTACAGGCTGTTGACACCAGCTCATTTGTCAACGCATCCACGCTCTGAGTGCCCCAAAGCATGTCACACTCATGCACCTTCGTTTCTATGTGCGCTCAGTGATAGTAATGTGATGGACGTTGATCTGCAGGATGAATTGGATATTACAAGCTGTCATAACAAATAACGATGTGTGAGTGTCCTATCCATGACATATGATTTGAGGTTGGTGTCATAGCCTACAGGACAATGGTACAATATATAAGAAAACAGCTAACTTTCATATTAGTGGACTGCTATTAGATAGAAAAGTGAGAACTCCTTGTAGAGACAACTGTCACCTAATGGGTAAGTGCCATGGCACAGCCCACAATGCAAGTAACTTGAAGGAACAACTGCTATGAAACGTATCTGCCCTCTTCTATAATCTGAGGTGGTATAATGCTCATTCCCTTAATGAGCACTTAGGTGATTTCGGCTTGGAAGGTGATAAGGTTAGTGTTGTACCTGACACAGGTGAAAGATACATTTCATTTTCAAAGCAAATCACACCAATTACTATATTCCGTGTATGTGTCTATTCACAAACTTGTAAAGATGGTTTGTCAAGAGCACATACATCTCACCACCAGAGCTGCTTATCCTGATAACCTAAATTTTCAGCTTTTGACATTAATGTTTCCTGACATAACCTCATTCTCCAGTAAACTAACACTGCTGTAATGAATGCATAGTTTGGGAATGCAATAAATATTCTGCAAGAGTTTGGCATCCTTAATTTAGGGTAATGTGCTGGATTATACGTGAATACCTGCTATTGGAGTGTATGCCTGGACATATACTCTCTAGATTCTTTCTTCTGTTACACAGGCCAGGGCTTACGAGAGGCAACGTTAAGAACAACGAGTGTCAGCATCCAACAACATGCAACTGTTGAGTGATGTTGACACGGTTCGCTTCTCGAATCCAGAAGTTGGGTATGTGGGGAGCTTCTCCAGGTACGCCACGGTGATTAACCCATAAATGATCGAAGATGAGTACAGAATATCTGAAGATTGAAGTTACATCCTTTACTTGGATGCGAAAAGCCCCTACACAAACGCTAAGTGACAACCTTTGCCGTTTACGGGATTTCAGTTGTTGTCCAAAGAGGAAACCATGAAATTGGAAGATGACATCCAAAATGTGGATGCTGATCCAAGTGTGGGAAATGTCCCGAGGCAGAACTGACACGTCCCATCCATCCTGATGTGCACTTTCTGCTGTGTCTGGACTACCTAATCCTGCGAAATCGTTCCAAGCTGATGACAACGCTGGAAGAAGCAGAGGTATACTCTGCACTATAGAAAACTGTATCAACCTCTCGTTTTGGGGTTGAAACTTGTTGGAATCACCCTCAACATCTCCTTCAACCAATATCATTGGTTGAAGGAGTACATTGACACAAACACCAAAGAGATGACTATCGTGAGGTATGTCTTTGAAAGAGGATTTTATAAATTAATGGATAATTCAATTTTCGGCAAACAAAGGGAAAATGTTAGAGAATACCGCAAAATTCGTTTAGTTTGCCGGTGGAAGTGTCGTTTCAGCCCAACAGATTACGTTACCAGGCCAAATTTTCAAGTGGGGCATCATCTTCAGTGAAGGACTAGTCACTGTGGCGATGGCTAAAGTCAAAGCGCATGTCAAGAAGCTTGTCTATATGGATATGGAGCTCTCTAAACTCTACATTTACCGATTCCATTATAAGTTCGTTTAGACAGATTTCTCCGACCACAAATTACTTTGTAAAGATAGAGTTTTTTTTTCGTCTGCTGGATGAAAGGTTGCAATAGATATGAAGTATTTAGGCAAAATATCAAAGCATTCGACATATGTGGCCATAACGCTTATAAAATAACACCTAATAGGATGAAAGTTATCAGGCTGATGAAAGACAAGGCGAATGGTTTGCAGGTTGTTGAGTATGTAGGGCTCAAGGGAAAAATGTTTGCATTCATATAGATGCAGGTGCCACCCAGAGATGGATCCTCAAAGGCACTCATGATCGTAGTTGGTTGAGGGCGTTGCCTATGCTTTGCGTATGGTTCGCCATGTGGTCTTTCGGTAGCGAGATCATGAAGTACTTACTACACTGCAGTTCTCGCCTCGTGATTACAAACTGTTCATCTTGGGGATGGCATTGTGACCTTCCTGTACTCGCACTGGAGTGACTGACTGTTTGATTGCTTATTCATTTGTAAATGGTGGTTGTGAATGTAGAGTAGTAGGAAGGAACACTTGTCATAGTTATGTGTGTGACTATGCATGAATGGCTGCACACTGCGTGTGCATGACAATTTTGTGGACGGTGTGTGTGTGTGTGTGTGTGTGTGTGTGTGTGTGTGTGTGTGTGTGTGTGTGTGTAACAACTACATTATTTGAATGTCTGCATGTGGTTTTTCCTCGACTGTTGCTGATAGTCGTCGTTGCTGATATATTGTATGCAGAGAAATGCTGAAAACCAATCAAAAAGTAATGATTTGGAAAATGTACCTAAGTTCTTCCATCAAAAAAATATATATTACGCACTACATTTGTAAAAAAAGAAACGTAAAATTCGACTGAGAAGTGCTTATAATAAACAACAAAAATATATAGTAGTAGAAAACTGTATTGGGAAAAAAATTGACACCAATAAACCAATAGTTAATTTGGTATATCGTTGTTGCTATTTCTTGACACTTTCCCCATACAAAAAAATTATTGTTAATGATAATTTGTTTACAAGAAACCTGAGCCTCCCTTTGTGCCACTCAGTATAAGATTGATACTGTTCATGCAATTTAGTTATTTATAAATAATGAGAGGTGGAAAGGGGAGTTTGAAACGTGTTGGACCAAGGTCGGAGGGGAAGTGGTCACCTGTCACTTTAATGTATTCCCTATTGGCTGTGACAAACAGGAGTTTCCCTACAAGTTTTACTCACACAATTGCCTGATGGCCTCGTGACAGGTGTTGGGTTACGCACATACAGTTGCCTCAAGTACATGGGTAGGAAGGTGGTTCCTCATGGGGAGGATAGCTGGTGGGGGGGGGGGGGGGCGAGGTGACTTTGAATACAACTATTCCAATCCCTTCAGCGCTTAACTTGGTAACCTGACTGTGAGAGAAGAAAATGGTTATGACCGGTTACCGACTCGAACCAGTACTTCTTGTCGACTACTTGTCAGTCACAGCCTTATCTGTTTTCCAGAAGTGATGCATTATCTACGTTCACTGTAATCAGAACATAGACTGCTATACTACTTACATGCTGGATGATTTGCTGACAAACATCAGATTTCTGAAAGTTAGTGCGCTGTGTGGCACTCTAGTCGTGTGATGTATATCTCACTCTACTTGAGTAGTTCTCACGTGTATTCTATAGTAATTCATTGACACTGCCAGCAAGAGACACTTGAACATTTGACTAGAAGAAGGGATCGGTTGGTAGGACATATTCTGAGACATCAAGGGATCACCAATTTAGTATTGGAGGGCAGAGTGGAGGGTAAAAATCGCAGAGTGAGACCAAGAGATGAATACACTAAACACATTCAGAAGGATGTAGGTTACAGTAGGTACTGGGAGATGAAGAAGCTTGCACAGGATATAATCAATTGTTCAAAATGACAGTCACAATCGCATTATTTATTTTGTCGCTAACCGGTTTCAACCCGCGATGGGGTCATCTTCAGGGCAGTTTACACAATTTGGTCGCTAGCTGGAGTCGTCACCCTGACTGTACACGGTTGGTAACTATTTATGTGATTGTGACTGTCATTTTGAATACTTGATTATAAGTAAATTAATTGATGTTATTGCCACACAACTACACTCCTGGAAATTGAAATAAGAACACCGTGAATTCATTGTCCCAGGAAGGGGAAACTTTATTGACACATTCCTGGGGTCAGATACATCACATGATCACACTGACAAAACCACAGGCACATAAACACAGGCAACAGATCATGCACAATGTCGGCACTAGTACAGTGTATATCCACCTTTCGCAGCAATGCAGGCTGCTATTCTCCCATGGAGACGATCGTAGAGATGCTGGATGTAGTCCTGTGGAACGGCTTGCCATGCCATTTCCACCTGGCGCCTCAGTTGGACCAGCGTTCGTGCTGGACGTGCAGACTGCGTGAGACGACGCTTCATCCAGTCCCAAACATGCTCAATGGGGGACAGATCCGGAGATCTTGCTGGCCAGGGTAGTTGACTTACACCTTCTAGAGCACGTTGGGTGGCACGGGATACATGCGGACGTGCATTGTCCTGTTGGAACAGCAAGTTCCCTTGCCGGTCTAGGAATGGTTCGATGACTGTTTGGATGTACCGTGCACTATTCAGTGTCCCCTCGACGATCACCAGTGGTGTACGGCCAGTGTAGGAGATCGCTCCCCACACCATGATGCCGGGTGTTGGCCCTGTGTGCCTCGGTCGTATGCAGTCCTGATTGTGGCGCTCACCTGCACGGCGCCAAACACGCATACGACCATCATTGGCACCAAGGCAGAAGCGACTCTCTTCGCTGAAGACGACACGTCTCCATTCGTCCCTCCATTCACGCCTGTCGCGACACCACTGGAAGCGGGCTGCACGATGTTGGGGCGTGAGCGGAAGACGGCCTAACGGTGTGCGGGACCGTAGCCCAGCTTCATGGAGACGGTTGCGAATGGTCCTCGCCGATACCCCAGGAGCAACAGTGTCCCTAATTTGCTGGGAAGTGGCGGTGCGGTCCCCTACGGCACTGCGTAGGATCCTACGGTCTTGGCGTGCATCCGTGCGTCGCTGCGGTCCGGTCCCAGGTCGACGAGCACGTGCACCTTCCGCCGACCACTGGCGACAACATCGATGTACTGTGGAGACCTCACGCCCCACGTGTTGAGCAATTCGGCGGTACGTCCACCCGGCCTCCCGCATGCCCACTATACGCCCTCGCTCAAAGTCCGTCAACTGCACATACGGTTCACGTCCACGCTGTCGCGGCATGCTACCAGTGTTAAAGACTGCGATGGAGCTCCGTATGCCACGGCAAACTGGCTGACACTGACGGCGGCGGTGCACAAATGCTGCGCAGCTAGCGCCATTCGACGGCCAACACCGCGGTTCCTGGTGTGTCCGCTGTGCCGTGCGTGTGATCATTGCTTGTACAGCCCTCTCGCAGTGTCCGGAGCAAGTATGGTGGGTCTGACACACCGGTGTCAATGTGTTCTTTTTTCCATTTCCAGGAGTGTATGTTATCTAAAAATTTGCACAGGATAGAGTAGCATGGAGAGCTGCATCAAACCAGTCTCTGGACTGAAGACCACAACAATATACAGGGTGGTCAGAAAATGTGTGAAATGCTAGTAGGGATGTTACAGGGCAGATTGTACTGAGGCATAAATGTTAAGAAAGAAATTCGATACGTTGCGCCGTTTCCGAGTTATTTAGCATAGAATTTAGCCAATCGGGACGTCACGCGTTCACACTCAAGCGGCCTGCCAGGGGTGGTGTTCCCCAACGAGTGCTTTGTCTCGTTAGCTGAAACTTGAATTTACGCGCGCGACGATCTGATTGGCTAACTTCAATGCTAAATAACTCAGAAACGACGCAACGTATCGAATTTCTTTCTTAACATTTATGCCTCAGTACAACCTGCCCTATAACATCCCTACAAGAATTTCACACATTTTCTGACCACCCTGTATATATATACGTTTTGCATCACCCAAGTTCCCAGAACTCTTGAAGATAGACGTTGACTGTGGATATTGTATAACAGACACACACAGTCTCTTTGACTGTTCAGAGATGTCACTAAACCCGCCCAAAGATATAAACAACCTTGCATGAGCACCGCCTGTTAGACGGAGTGGGTCCGACAGCCGATCTGCTCCAGTCATTCCACCAGGAAGGAGGTACACAGTTCGTGTTGTCTGTAGTTCAATCATGCCTAGACGGTCAGTACCGCGGTTCCGCATTGTTACTTCGTACCAGGAAGGGCTCTCAACAAGGGAAATGTGCACTTGTCTCGGATTGAACCAAAGCGATGCTCTTCGGACGTGGAGGAGATACAGAGAGACAGGAACTGTCGATGACATGCCTCGCTCAGGTCGCCCAATGGCTACCACCGCAGTGGATGACCACTACCTAAGAATTGTGGCTCGGAGGAACTATGTTAAATAATGCTTTTCTTGCAGACACAGGACGTCGTGTTACGACTCAAACTGTGCGCAGTAGGCTGCATGATGAGGAACTTCACTCCCGACGTCCATGGCAAGGTCCATCTTAGCAACCACAACACCATGCAGCGCGGTACAGATGGGCCAAAACATGCCGAAAGGACTGCTCAGGATTGGCATCCTGGAAATAACATATTACGTTAGGAATTAGTAAATTGGAGAGAAGTGATGCCATCTGGACAACAAAGCTTTAATACTGATCCTGATGTCATGTTCAGTCAAGGTTGCGTCGTGAACCGGTAAATGATGCACTGCTGCTGTGACAATGTTTCTCAAAAACAAAGACAGCTACATGGCAGCGTAGTGTGGATTTCGTGCTCATTACAATGACGTACGTCATGTCCAGGCCCCTCGGTGCAAGCTATGTAAGTATGGGCAGAGAACTTTGAGAAAACGTGTGATACCGTGTGAAAGGGGAGTGGAAAAGTAAAACGCGCATGCAAAATGTTGTCTGCCGAAATCCCAGGTGTTCTTCACGCAAGCATACGCTGCAACTTGACACATGGCGAATATTGCACGAAGAACTACAATACCTGGCATATGCATGTCGTACCTCGTGGCATTCCATTAACGGGTTACAGAACAACTTTAATGGTCGTCTCATATCCAACAAGGGGACTTCCTGGCCTCCAAGATTTCCTGAAAATTCAGCGTATGACTTCTTTCTATGGGGTCATTTTAAATCTCAGGTCTTCCTGTGTGACACACCACACACTATCCAGGACCTGAGGGATCAACACATTTTTTTGCCAGCCGGCCACACACAGCTGTGACTTCTGAATCAACTGAACATTTCTGCTGGTAGTGACGACACACCCCTCCACCAGTTGGGGTATTCAAAGGTACGTGCCTGTTGGGTTCCCCGCCGCTTAGTGGAAGACTGCAGAGAGCAGCGAAGGACCGTCTGTGCGGAAGAGCTTGCTCTTTACAAGGCTGATCGTGACAATTTTTGCCCTACATCGTCATAGACGATAGAGGATGGTTTCGAATCGGAAACAAAACGGGAATCCATGGAGCGGCACCACAATACCTCTGCTCCGTATAAAAATCTCAAAACCCAATTCCTCAGCCGATAAAGTCATGGTCTTCTGGAACCCTGAAGGGGTCGTTCTGTTTGACATCCTCCCTCATTGTGCAACGATCAGCTCTGAAGTGTAGTGCGCTACCTTCTGGAAATCGAAGAAATTTCATCGTGTTCGTCGCCACAAAAATGCAAATGAACTTCTCCTTCTAATGACAAGGCGAGTCATCATACAAGAGGAGCTCACGAAACTTCATTCTACTGTTCGTCCTCACCACCCTACAACTTGGATCTCGCTCCTTCCGACTCCCTTGGCACAATGAAGGTGCACTCGCGGAAAGCAGTACATGGATGATGGGGAGATAAAAGATGATACACTGAACATGCGGACATAGAAGCAAGCCCTCCCAGGAACGGAGGTTATGTTGAAAATTAGTTTTCTGTAGCCAAAATAGAGGGGAATGATATAGTGTATTTGAATCATGAATAAAAACAATCTGCTTCCAGAGAAAAATGTTGCATTAGTTATGCAACGCCCCTCGTATGTCGGCAGTAGGCCGCAGACATCCGCTTCCAGTCCGCGTCTCACGATGGATTGCCTACCTGTCGCCAGCAAGTGTCTCTCCTCCGGCAATTTTGTATTCACTGAAGACGGGAATTACATGTCACGACCCCCAGTTGCATGCAAACAATGTATTTGTACCCCGTTTGCTATATGTTCCACCGAGGGCACCAGCTATCCTTCCGAGCAGCGCGCACACCAGGAAACAGGCAGCGCTGTTGTCGAATAACAAACATCATTCGCACATCTCGAGGAAACTAAGATATTTCCGCCAGCTGGATACGTAAGGCCAGGCACAGCCTTCAGCAGGCTTCTCCTCGCTCACACTGAACACCTCTGACCAATCTACATAATCAGCAAACTCGACTCCAATAATCCTATCATTTCCCCTCTACTTTCCAATTATCATACGCTGCCGCTCTTTTACGTACAAATTACCCCAACCCTCTACTTACTTACCCTCCACATGCTCTCCCAAAGAAAATTCAACCTTCCACCCATTCCAGATGATGAACTCCATCCCAACATTTACCCATCCCACCGTCTACAGGTACCAACAGTCACTCCTACCCCATCGCTGCAACATACCAGTCCTCCATCATTATACGAACGCCTTTCTACTCTCTTCACCAGTCGACCTTTTCCCCTTCATAAATTCAGGGTATATATCTCCGCTATCCGTTTCTTGTTTCTTCCTATACGTTACTATTTTTTTGTTTATTGGCCTGAACTGCTGAGAGCCCATCCCCCGCCGTTATGGGGCGCGGAGGGACGAAATAACAATAAAGAAAAAAAATCAGCAGGCTTCAAACAAGTCCCTCTCCCAGAAAATGAGATCCTCCCAGATATTTATCTGTGCTAACAACTTAACCTCTTTCCCGACTATCCCACTCCACACGAGAGGCCGGCCGCGGTGGTCTAGCGGTTCTAGGCGCGCAGTCCGGAACCGCGCGACTGCTACGGTCGCAGGTTCGAATCCTGCCTCAGGCATGGATGTGTGTGATGTCCTTAGGTTAGTTAGGTTTAAGTAGTTCTAAGTTCTAGGGGACTGATGACCAAACTAGTTAAGTCCCATAGTGCTCAGAGCCAATAATTAGCCACACGAGAGCTAACCTCTCCTTTTCCTGCTCCATCCGTCCCCATTCTTTTTCTCTTACAACCACTACCCTAAACACACTCACCACACTACTACTCACCCTCTGTTTCCCACTGTCTGTATTCTCACTATCCATTTCAATGGCTAACTTTACCTCCATAGTTTTTCTACCTAACATACCTCTATATTTTACCTATACCTCTCAGTCCTCTGGAATATACTCTCTCCTCCCACTATACTTCGCAAACAGTGCAGGGTCTTTCTGACTAAGTGAAAGTGCAGTGCTTCAGTACTTTCTTTCATAGACGAATCTTACCACATCGCAGTTGTATTTTCAAGATGTATATATTTTCCGTCATTTCAGCTGTCTGTCTTTGATCTCTTTAATTTAATAACAGTCCTCGTATTTTCCCATAATTTTCGCATTTTTAAGAATGTCAGTGGGCGAAGAGTGGATATTTCTACCACTGGCAGCCCATCCCCTACCCATATGGGGCGTGGAAGATGAAATAACAATAAAGGAAAAAAAGAAACAGACTCCAGCAGGCCAGATGCATTTCGAGTTCGATTTCCAGTTTCGCTGCAGAGCAGTTCAGTTGGTCTCACAGTTCTGGACCAGGACACAGCTACCCTCGTAGTCGATCTGACGGAACTCAGCGAGACAAACAATGACGCTGCACTCTGCTTCGCAACGTCGTCGTGCCTACGGAAATCTAAGTGGGTCAGTCCCTCAACGAAGCCTCCCTGCAGGCCTATGGGTCGAGTTTCCTGCAGATCTGGTGTCACTCCAGTAAACGTTGTATTCGTTACTTCACGTGATCACGAACGATAAGGTGTGTTGTATTGCACCTTGGAAATCATCTTTCAACACAGCAAGCAACCACTTAAAAAGTGTAAGAATGAAAGAAAGCAAAATCCTAAGCCTCCCCAGTTGTGTCTGAGAAATACGGGCAGCGCGGTCGAGTAGAGCGACCGCGGCCTGAGCGCCGGCAGCCTCAGCTTGCTGCCGCTGCGTCCACTTATTGGGCGGCGGGCGCAGATCCCGCGGGATGGCGCTGGCGCCAGTAACAGATGTGGCTGCGTGAGAGGGCGTGGCCTGGCCCGTCCGCCTGAAAGGTGCGCCCCGAGGCCGTTTAGGATTCCGAGGCCGGCCGCCAGGCGGCAGCAGCGGACGTGCCTCGAATACGCGGCACACAATCCACGGCAACTGCCCGGGGCGAAGCCCTACCAGGCAGGGCTGGGAACTTGGGCCAGATTTCTCCTGATCAGGTTAACGCTTTCCAGCCACCGGTGGTCCTCGTCGGTTTGTTTTTGCTGTTCCGTATCTGACTCGCAAAACCACTTTATTTACGAGCAGACCACTCGCCAAAGGCACTGAATGTTGAGGGGCAGCGTACAGTATTAGTTTTGTGAAAGTATCTACATTCATCCCTGCACAGATTTAGTAAGGACTTTCTCTTGCTCCTATCATCTCGTCAGGAATAAGACTCTGACCGAGACTACTGTCCGTAGTAATATGTCAACAACGAATTATCGGCGTTATTATGAAAACTTTGAAATTAATTACCGGAAGGTAAAATACGAAATATAAATCCCATACAATATGCTCCATTCGAACACACTTGCACTCATTCTTCACACAGAAGGACAAATTATAAGGAGAGATAAAAAAGTTTCTGGTTGAGGGCCTTGCTGCAGTGTACATGCAATGTAATGCGACTTAGATACGATTATAAAAGCATCGGTGTGGAGGCAAGGGATTAGTGTGGCAGTCGCGTCTTTCCGAGATGCGTGCGGTAAATGGGGAAACGTGAATATGGCCAAGTTATTACCAGATCGGTCCAAACAGGACCAACGTGCTGGTGTCTTTTTCTTGGCTGCCAAAGGGCAAACACCGGTAGACATTCACAGGACGATGAAGAACGTGTATGGAACAGCATGTCTGTCGGAAACCACCGTTATGAAATTGTGCCCTTAGGGATCCCGCTCCTTCAAGATAACGGACGTCCCCTTATCGCAAATGTAACTCAGAAGTTACATGCACTGAACTGGGAGACACTCGCCCTATAGTCCTGATCTGTCCCCATGCCATTATCATGTCTTCGGTCCCTTATAAAAGGTCGTGAAGGGTCAACAATTACCGTAGCGGTCGCGCTGTTCCAGACTGTAGCGCCTAGAACCGCTAGGCCACCCGGGTCGGCGTAAAGACTAATTCCGTAAACAAAAATGTGTATACAGCGATCTGTGAAATTCAAAGCAAGGAGTCACCATTAAGAGTGCAACGGAAGTGAACCCCACCGTTAAACGCTGGGGGATAGCGGATAGATGGAAACAATATATTGAAGCCTCTACGAGGGGAACTAATCATGTGACGTGATAGAAGAAGACAAAGGTATCCCAGTATTAGACTCACAATATAACAAATCTTTGGAAGATTTGAGGACAAATAAAGCAGAAGGGACAAATAGAATCTTTCGGAATTTCTAGAGTATTTGGGGGGAGCGGGCAGTAACAAGTAATGGCCTATGCGAAGAGGTGTGCAAGGTTTATGAGCTTGAAGAAATCATATCAAACAGTTGATAAAACATCGTCTACTGCGCTTGATAATGGAATCAAGACTTCATAAAATTCAAGGAATCTTTACAGGATTTGTCGTCCTAGTAAAGGCGCTCGACAATGTAAAGTGGTGCAAGCTGTTCGAAATTCTGAGGAAAACGGGAGTAAACTATTGATAAACATGGACAATGTACACTGTTGAAGCCAAACATTATGACCACCAGCTTAACAGCTTCTTTGTCCGTCTTTACAACGATATACACTCCTGGAAATGGAAAAAAGAACACATTGACACCGGTGTGTCAGACCCACCATACTTGCTCCGGACACTGCGAGAGGGCTGTACAAGCAATGATCACACGCACGGCACAGCGGACACACCAGGAACCGCGGTGTTGGCCGTCGAATGGCGCTAGCTGCGCAGCATTTGTGCACCGCCGCCGTCAGTGTCAGCCAGTTTGCCGTGGCATACGGAGCTCCATCGCAGTCTTTAACACTGGTAGCATGCCGCGACAGCGTGGACGTGAACCGTATGTGCAGTTGACGGACTTTGAGCGAGGGCGTATAGTGGGCATGCGGGAGGCCGGGTGGACGTACCGCCGAATTGCTCAACACGTGGGGCGTGAGGTCTCCACAGTACATCGATGTTGTCGCCAGTGGTCGGTGGAAGGTGCACGTGCCCGTCGACCTGGGATCGGACCGCAGCGACGCACGGATGCACGCCAAGACCGTAGGATCCTACGCAGTGCCGTATGGGACCGCACCGCCACTTCCCAGCAAATTAGGGACACTGTTGCTCCTGGGGTATCGGCGAGGACCATTCGCAACCGTCTCCATGAAGCTGGGCTACGGTCCCGCACACCGTTAGGCCGTCTTCCGCTCACGCCCCAACATCGTGCAGCCCGCCTCCAGTGGTGTCGCGACAGGCGTGAATGGAGGGACGAATGGAGACGTGTCGTCTTCAGCGATGAGAGTCGCTTCTGCCTTGGTGCCAATGATGGTCGTATGCGTGTTTGGCGCCGTGCAGGTGAGCGCCACAATCAGGACTGCATACGACCGAGGCACACAGGGCCAACACCCGGCATCATGGTGTGGGGAGCGATCTCCTACACTGGCCGTACACCACTGGTGATCGTCGAGGGGACACTGATTAGTGCACGGTACATCCAAACCGTCATCGAGCCCATCGTTCTACCATTCCTAGACCGGCAAGGGAACTTGCTGTTCCAACAGGACAATGCACGTCCGCATGTATCCCGTGCCACCCAACGTGCTCTAGAAGGTGTAAGTCAACTACCCTGGCCAGCAAGATCTCCGGATCTGTCCCCCATTGAGCATGTTTGGGACTGGATGAAGCGTCGTCTCACGCGGTCTGCACGTCCAGCACGAACGGTGGTCCAACTGAGGCGCCAGGTGGAAATGGCATGGCAAGCCGTTCCACAGGACTACATCCAGCATCTCTACGATCGTCTCCATGGGAGAACAGCAGCCTGCATTGCTGCGAAAGGTGGATATACACTGTACTAGTGCCGACATTGTGCATGCTCTGTTGCCTGTGTCTATGTGCCTGTGGGTCTGTCAGTGTGATCATGTGATGTATCTGACCCCAGGAATGTGTCAATAAAGTTTCCCCTTCCTGGGACAATGAATTCACGGTGTTCTTATTTCAATTTCCAGGAGTGTACATCACTGATTCTGCGTCTCAGGGATACGACAGATTGTTGGTAGGTTCGTGGCATTAGATGTCTCTGCTCGAGTCATTTCATTCGCGTCCATAAGGGGCTGCTGATTTACGCACGCGGTGAAGGCGCCAGATATCGACCCATATGGATTCCATAGGACTTACATCAGGCGAATTTGGAAGCTGAGACATCAATGTGAGTTGACTATAACGCTCCTCAAACCACTGTAGCACGGCTCTGGCTCCGATATACGGACTGTTATACTGCCGGAAGATGACATCACGTCCGGGAAGACATAAAGCATGAAGGGATGCAGATGTCTTAGATTTCTTCCCATAGGTCCCACGCAAGCGCAGAAGAACGTCTCAAATAGTATAATACTGCTCCCACCTGCCTGCGTCCGTGGCGCGCTGCACGTTTCGAGCCACCATTCACCACAATGACAGCGTTTGAGTAGACGACCATCGACCTAGCTTGGCAGAAATGTGATTCACCTGAAGAGCCGACATGTTTCCACTGATCGACGGTCGAATCCCGATGGTCCAGGTGCCACTGCAATTGTAACTGACGAGATCGTTAGGTCAACATGAGAAGCTGTATGTTTAGCAGCGAACAACGACCGGCGTGCTCTGAAACATTTGTCCCTGCACCAGCGTTGTGCTCTTCCGCCAGAGCTACCCTACTTTATAGAGCAGAGAATCCTCCGAGCCTCATGTTCTGTGAAGAGTCGTGGACGTCCATCTATTTTGCCCTTAGTAGTAGTTTCATTGTCCTACCTCTATCCGTAGATGTTCACGACAGTAGCACGTGATCGTTTTCGAGATACTCGTTCACAGGCTCTGCACAATAATAATCTGCCCTTTGAACTGTCAAAGACCCTTGTCTACATGGCTTTCACCATTTGCAGATCATATCTTCGCTAGGCTGATCCCCTGTCCTTATCTGCTCCGCCTACATACTTTTGCTACCGCGTCACGTGCCCACAGCCCCACCAAGTGACATCCAACGTCGCGATGGGCAGTGGTCGTAATGTTTTATCTTTTCAGTGTATTAAGAGTTAACAATGAGATTAGAATACCAAGACCAAGACCTTGCACTAAAAATGGTGTATGGTAGGGATACAACATTGCGCCACTGCTGAACAAAAAAGAAAAAAAAAAGAAAAGCTCAATAGCGAGTTTAAAATTCATGGTGAAAAGATACCAGCGGTAAGATTCGCTGGTGACTTTGCTATTCTAAAAAATTGTTTTTTCACTTCTTTCATCGTAGTGAATGTAACGAATGACTGTCCAATGAAGTGATTGGCACTAAATAGCCAGTGCTACGTCCGATGGCATGACGTTAGGAAACGCATGCTAAAGCACGGTCGTCTGCGAGCAAAGCACATTACATAATGATTCCAGAAATGTTTGATTTGTTTTGTGATTGTTATGTTACTAATATGTATTCTTTAGTTAGAAAGTGATGACTGAATTCTGACTAATGGGAATGATACGTGATGCATCGTGTGAATTTTATTGTGTGAAATCGATGGATATACGCATGGTTACGAAATGCGCACCACTTAGTTTGCTATTTTATCTGGCGTAATCAACATATATAGTATAGGTGAATGTGGTGTGTCTGTGCATGCCAACAGTTTTCCGCAAGTGAATTTCGCAGCCCCACAGGGATTATGTGGTATGGTACCCCTCCATTCTCCATTCATGAAGAAGGTTTCGGCTTGGTACTGCAGGGGTTTGGTCTAGAAGATATGGATGTCGAAACTAGACGTCGCACCAATGCACTTCTTATGGGATGATGGTGAAGCAGTTATAAATCGAGTGCCGAAGTTTCCACTACTCGCCAGAATGCTGAATAATATCGCAGAATGTTCCAGAATGCTATAGAACCTTCCAGATAATTCGAGAACTAGTATTTTCCAGAATGTTTTAGATAGTTCTGGCGTGTTTCAGAGAATATTCTCGAATGTCCCATTATCGTGTTGTGGTGGCGATATGCTCCACCTCAGAAGTGAATACGTTGGCGATATTGAGATACATGTGTCACTATATTTTTGGACACCAGTTAGAGTGCTTCAAGGTAAAGTGAAAATAACAGATAGTGAAGCAAGCTTAAGTGAAAGTGAATTGTGTAAAGTAGTGAACAGTTTATAAAAGTGAACTGTAGTGTGTTAAACAAGATTAACATTTAAGAGGCTGCCGATGTATAAAAGAAGACGTTTTCAGTGGTGAACTTCTAGCAAAGTAAGCTGGGATCCACTCCCATTTTGTTTTGTTACTTGCTTCAATAATTTGTCTTTTTTGCTTTCTCAGTTATCGTTACTGTTAGCGAGAGATGTGCCATGAGATAAAGCTGTCATTTTATAATTACGACCACTAGACCAGGCCCAAATTTGCTAAATTACATTAGTCAGAATACTTTCCTAATTAATTTGAACCATTTCACGTAAGTAGGTTTGATAACGGTCAGTTCAATTAATTAACAGCAATTATTTCCTATTCCAGTCACATTGTTGACAGCAATGATGTACTGCTGCGAATAAAAAGCCGGACAATGAAGAACAGTGACTGCTGATTAACTTGAATATAGAAGTGCCACATGTACTGTTCACCTGAGAGACTTCTTGTTGGTTGGTTATGTTATACTGCATTATGAGACTTCATTACATATTTAAGACGCAGACTGGATATAATTAATTCAGTGAGTGTGTCTGACGTTTAGGGAAGTAAAACTGTGAAACCAAATGTGTGTTTGTCGAACGCATTATTGGATGTAGACAGTGCTGTACGCACACACACAGCTAGTGCCATTTTTTCGCAGTGATTGCTGTCAACGAAGAACTACAACCTGATATATGATCAGGTACGTCACATATTGTGAGGAGTAGTGTGTTGGGCACAACAGACAAGAACTCGCTAAGAACTTTGAACGGTGTGTGTCGATTGAACAGTGAACTCGAGAACGGTAAAAAGTACAGTGATTTTAACGAGGTGACAGTGTTATGGGAATTTTGTCCAGGACAGTGAACAGACAATTTTACGGGACTGTGAAATTCAATTATTTCGAAATATTAGATTGGAGGTAGTCGTTATTAAAAAGAGAGGTGCAACAGCCAATCAGCGCGTGGCTTTCGTGGACACAGTAGCAGAGTACGACAGCAGCCAATCAGCGAGCGGATTCTATGGACGTAACCATCGGAACAGCAACAGCCAATCAGAGCGCAGGCAGGCATGGATGACTGGGTTAAACAACACATCTCGACGAGAGAATTAAGACTTGTAGCAAACTTGCAGACAACGAATCACGACGACAGCAATAGAAGACAACTTATTGCATAAGGTAAAAACATTAGTGTTCAAAATCTAATTTATATACATTGATTCAAAATGAATGATAACAGACCACAAGAAGATATATTGGAAGAAAATAGACAACAGGAAGACAATTTTGTTAATGACAACGCAGGAGAATTCGATGTTTTAAATGAACAAAATGATTTAATTGGGACTGAATATGTGAATAATAGTGGGTACAAGTCAGATATGAACATAAACTTGTATGATAGGATGATAGTGAAGTTTTAAATCAAAAGTAAAAGCATCATCTTTATTATGTGCTAATGTGGGTGACAAAAACCAAGACAGTTCTCGAGTGATTGAGACAGTTAGGGCTGAGTAGGAATTATGCAGTGAAGGACAAGAAATACAAAAGATTATGGTAGATGTGTATTAAAGAACTGTTCATGCAGCTTATGAAGAGCATGGGTCGTATAGAAAATAACATGGGTAATATCATAAAATGACATGTGTGCAAAAGACGACATCGGTAATTTTAAGGATGACATGAAACAACAAATTAAAAAGGAAATCAGGGTGGTCAACTCAAATCTCTCAAAGTTCGATACAAAATTTGAAGCTGCAGCGAAAGACTGTGATGAAAAAATAAGGCAAGTAATTTATAATACTGAGGCTAAATTGAAAATAATTGGTGATAATCGTGCAAAGGAAAGGATGAAACTTAGGGATGACTGTAGTAAGAGGGTGGAGACTGCCAGGAGGCAGTGTAAAAGCAATGTTCAGTCAGCTTAGAAATTTTGTGCTGACAGTAGGTTAAGAATGAATTAGAAGGTAAATTAGAGACACATGTGGTAACCAAGAGAGCGGCAGGAGGAAGCGGGAAAAGTAAAGGAAGATGTGGTTTCAGAATTATCACAAATAAAATAAAAATGTTTAAGAAGTGCTAACTGCAAACCATAGAGCTGGTTATGTGTTAATGAATCCTTCTTTTATTCGTTGTAAGAAATTTATTAATTTTGAACCGTATGGAGAAATTCACCCACTTTACTTTACTAGGGAATTTAATGATTTGTATGGAACATGGACTGACAAAGGAAGGTGTCACTTGCAAGAAGTTTTTTGAAAGGGGATTTTTATGGACGGACAGCACAGGTATCTGATATTTGTAATTCATGGGAAAATTTCAAGAAAGCGTTTTTTTATTACTATTGGTCCAAAGAGACACAGCAAAGAATTTTAAGTTAGTTTTGGGGTGGGGGAAGATATGGTTCCAGGGAAGGTACTGTGGAAGGCTTCTGTCAGTTTTGAATAAAGAAATTAAAATATTTGGACAAGGAACTAGGGAGTGAATCAGTAATTATGGGCTTGGAAACAAAGTTGCCACAAAAATTGAGGGAACTGCTTGTGCTTGCCACAAGAGGTAATATTAATGATTTTTTGAACTATGTAAACAAAGTAGAAAGGGTGAAGTCTGCAGTAGAGGACTATAGGAGAAACTTGGATGATAATAGCCCCTCAGGAAGAGAATTTCAGGACTGGTTGTGAAAGAAATGATGGGGGTCTTAGAAATAATTGGGTAAAAAATGACCAAGAATGAGACATAGAAAGTAGGGGGTTCAATGCTCAGAACTGAATTCATTATGTGGCGATAAAGCTTCGCCGGCCGAAGTGGCCGTGCCGTTAAAGGTGCTGCAGTCTGGAACCGCAAGACCACTACGGTCGCAGGTTCGAATCATGCCTCGGGCATGGATGTTTGTGATGTCCTTAGGTTAGTTAGGTTTAACTAGTTCTAAGTTCTAGGGGACTAATCACCTCAGCAGTTGAGTCCCATAGTGCTCAGAGCCATTTTTTTTTTTTTTTTTTTTTTTTTTTTGATAAAGCTTCCCATAGCTGGCTGTCTCATCCTTCCTGTTCCCTGAGACACTCAACCTCTTCTACTATTCTGTCTGTAGCTAGTAAATGGATCACAAATTTTCTTCGACTTTTGTGTGATTCTTTGTACAGTAACACATTTCAGTAAAGCTTCATCACTGCCATTAGTTTATGTTGGATTAGTGATTATAAGTAGTGGGGTTATAAGAGGATGGAAGCAAAAACAATATACAAGACATCTATGGTATTCGATAAAAATGATGGGATGCTGTATTAACTTTAAAAAGTCATCATTAGAATTTTTGGTTTCATCATTAGTAAATTTCTGTCAGTCAAAAGGTAAGACGAATGGACAATGAAAAGTGCTTCATGGCATGTGACAAATGTGCAAGTACTTGAAAGTCATATTTAAGACCTAAAATAATCAATTTATATGTGGAATTATTAGGAATTGGCGCAGGAGCAGAAGCAACATAGAGAGAACATGTTGAATACATAGTTTGGTATTTTTGCAGTTTTCGTTATCAAGAAGGTTTATTACAGTCGAAACTGTTATTGTAACATAACATTCAGACCAAAAGAAATTTTCCGCACTATTGAATCAATTTCCGTTATAAAATTGTAATTGTAAATTATGGAAATTTAACATTGTAAGACTTTAGTAGCTATTTTTGCAAAGCTATATAATCAATGGGCCTGAAGCCATTTTAAGTCAGCCTGTTCCAAGATTTAGAGCTTTGAACCCGTGTTAATCAAAACAGCAATAATGTAATGGTGCAATGATGTGTTGTTGTGAATCAGAAGACGGACAATGAAGAAGGACAGTTAACAATGACTACTGTTTAAGTTTAATATGAAAGTTCCACACTGCCACACGTATTGTTCACCAGGATTTCACTATGATCGCTGCCTTCAAGGAACTACAAGCTGATATATGGCCACAAACGTCGCAAACTGAAAAGAATGAAACAGTGAAAAAATTAAACGTATCAGAAGCGTGTTTAGCTTCACAATCTAAGAGTTTGGATAGACTGAGAGAAAATAGATTTGCTGAAATTAGTCAAGAGGACTGAGTGAGATACTCAGCAGGCCAACATAGAGAAACTGCTGAAGGAGCAAAATTACGAAATAAACAAAGTATAATTACAATGAATGAATTTCGTGGAAGACAACGATCGCAAGTGAAGGAGCAGAATATTAGTGTATGAGAAGTGAAAAGCAGAAGAAGGGGAGATCACAATTTGATTCGTGGATCATTCCGTTATGATCCCACTTGAAGAATACAACAAACACAACCATGCTGTCACTGGTAAAATGGATCAAGTGTGTCAATTCTGTGGTCGCAAGAAAGTCATTAGAGAAACTCCAGGAATGTGTCGCTTGAGTGGAAAATTTCGATTAGCACTACTGGAGGTACCTCTAAAACAATTAAGAAAATAACATGACTGTGAAACTCAGGGATCAAAATGCTCGTATTTTCTACAAAATACTAGATCACACAATGCTTGCTTTGAAATTACATGATTTAGTGCTACTTTATGAGCAGCGAAGAACATCTATTCAGTCCAGTGTTTTCGACTGAAGGAGAAGTCTGTCATGGAGTCGGCTCATACCACTGCCAAACGAACCTTATAAATTTTGAAGTGTATTTAATTAGGAACGACCAATGGAATTTCCAGAGTTTTCCTTAACTTTCTCGAATATTACCTATGAATTTTTTAATGTTCCCGAGTGTTTCATAATGATGTAGAATGTTTTGGAAGTTTGTTCTATAAAGAGAGAGTAAGTGAGTGACAGAATACGTTTTGAGTGGTCTGTGATGTTTTGAGAAAACTAATAAAAGTGAAAACCAAGAGAATCGGTTCTTTTTCAGCTAGTTCGTAAAACTGGCTGACATCACTATAAACTACCGACTTCGTTATTTAGATGGAATAAAAGCGTTAGCTAGTTCAGTGTTAATTCCATACAGCCTGTAATTAAAAGCAACGGGCTCAAAGACCTACGTGCTACCTCAGTGCAGAGGTGATAAGAGTGTCATAATTATGGATACATACATCTGCCGCTAAACCATCCATCCGGCAGCGAGTGTCAGTTACAGCACAAACAGAAGTCCTCGCTTTGGGCCCGAGAGCACTGGGCATATTGTATGCCGCTGAACGTGACTGTGGTTGTCACAACCCTGCGCAGAGCTACATACGGGTTTGCTTGGCAGTTGGCAGCAAGTGTTGGCCCCCGGTAGCATCGTTAGATGTTTCCAGAGAAGGGTTTCTATCCCTTGGTAGCATCATTAAATGTTTCCAGAGCTGAGTTCTTATCCTCTGTTTGTTCACTCAGACAATATCTACAACTCGAAGTTTGTCGCTTTCGTTTAATCACACTGCATCTTGGAATAATTTGTACGAAGTCAGTCAGAAGTAGCTCTGAGAATTAATGTACTTCTAGCTTAGAGACTGCGCACATGATCAGAATTACAAATTAAGACTATCAAAAAAATTAACATTTGAAGAGAAAGGATGAACGGATGTTAGAGCCTAATATCTCGTCGTGGTCGAAATGGTCGTTGGAGACAGAGCAAAACTGGGAAGTGTGGTGGGAAATAAGCCGTGTCCATTCTGTCATTTTCCTTAAGTAATTTAGAGAGTCCATAGAATCTACGAAATTTGGAATATGAAACGCAGTCCTCCAAAATGCAAATCTGCCGTGTTAACAGCAGCGCCACTTCACTCGGGAAATTTTGTAGTTAATAACTTTCCTTCCATAATTTGCTCTGATACGGTGAGTATCCGGCGGTGCTCAGGTCTGTGAACTCCAGTCTCATATTAGTCCATTTTCTCCTTGCCCCTCTTACTGCACATTTCCTTCCTTCCTCTCATTCCATCTTCTCCTCTCCCCCCCTCCTCTCTCTGTCTATCTAATACTGTTTCCTATCTCTGCCCCTCTCCTCCCCTAACCTCTCTCTGTCCAATTTTTAATATCACTCCCAGCATAACACTAATATTAAAGAACTGCGCATCTTTCTGAGTGTTGTAGTGGTACAGCATTTATGTATGTTGTATTACCGTAATCTTTTCCATTGCGTGATAATGGCACAATGACTAATGATCAATATTAAAAGCATGATTATAATTATTCATGTTTTTCCTGTTAATATGTAATAGTACAAATGTATTTAAACGTAATTTTTTTGTTTTGTCTTCTTCACTTTCGTCGTGAAAACTGGCGCATGGAAAGGGAAAAGTCCTCAGTTGGCCGGCAGATAGTGTCGCCGTCTCAAAGTGTCGCCGGCTGCAAGTGTTCCGGAGTGGACAGCCGTCAGTCTCAGAAGGAAGCCCGATGCAGCACACCGGCTACCACCATCACAATAACGAGAAGTGGAGGAACGTTGAAAACATGATGAAGTGAATGTGGGAATTATTTTCTTAATAGTCGGTTCTACTCTCACCATGGAAACCTTCATACTAGTGTTATAAAATTTCTCATTACTTGCCTATCATAAATATGTCGCGAAGTGAAGTAAATGTATTTGAAGAATACAAGATAATTATATGTTTGTGTGGTGATTTTGTTGAAATTACTTGTTAGAAATTACTTCACCTGATTTTTATGGCATTATAAGTTAGAAATTAACAGTGGAGTAACTTGAAAGGCAACAGATACGAGAGCTAACTATATTGGCCACGGCTTGCCGAAACTTATTTCATCTCATTTCTCCAGACTGAAGAACTAATTTCCATATTATTATTAAGTGAATTATTTTATTAAGACTGCAGAAACTTGCGTTCCAGGTCGTCTGAATGTAGCCGTTGACCTGTCGTTATATCAGTCCAGAGACTCTAAATTTCAAGCGCAGAGCAACATGCATTGATTCTTTGATTGCGATAATAATAATCCCCAAAAAAACTATTGTCTGTCACTTTAGCTACCTATGATTAATACTCCACTAACTGGAAATAAACAGCATAAACCCTAGAATTTCCACTAGTAAACAGAACCTGCTGCCACTACGGTGGTAACTGTCCATTATGCATTTAATTAATGAAGACCTCAGGTACCATCAGTATAGCGTACACGCTCCATAAGATAAATATGTAACAGCACAGAACCAGCTGCATCATCAGCATGCGAGAATTCAAGAAGATGCCGTTTGAGGGGGAGAGGGGGGGGGGTGGGAAGAGGAAAACATTCTCTGTGCAGATGACGTTACTGTTCGAGATGCACGAGAATTCTGGTATACGCAATCTAAAAACCCAGCGGCAGTCGAGTTTGCACCTCATTGACACAATCATAGTTTTCAGCACGGAATCTTAGCGTCACTGGTGCAATCAGAGCCGGCGGCGTCACCGTGTCACATAGGCAGCGCAGTGCAGATACATCAATGCTCACAGCCATAACCTGAACACAAAATTGGAAAAAATCTGGTGAGTCATATCAAGAAACTGATAAATTTTGCTAAAATATGACGTATCTACATTGCGAGGTTGGGCTGTCCATGCACAGAACATGTGCAAAGAAGAAAGTAACTCTAGTAATTGACTATCGTAAAAAATTAATTGATGAAATATTAATTTTTTAAAAGTAATATGTAATTATTATGTATGCTGAAGGATTCGAGAAGTGATACATTTGGTGGACTTTTATCTCCAGCGGAAGATAATAGACTTATCTCGTAAGATACATACTAACAATTCAGATAAGAACCAGGCAGAAATTAAAAGAGGAATAAAACAAATACAACAAGAATAGTCTTCTGAGCTATTAGAGAATATAACAGGGTAAGAGACAAGACAGAAACAGTAAACAAAAGGTTAGTCACGAATCGAGACAAGAGACGGAAAATATTAAAATCCAAATGATAATATTAACTGTAGAACAGAGTGATGTTAGTTTAAAGCGAGTAAGGAAGTCGCGGAAACTACAGTAGTAGTGCAAAATCGAGAGATTAAGAATTCACTGGAGTTTTTAATGAAATAATAGTTGACAGTTCCAGATTTCAGAAGAAAGAACATAAAATAATGATAACGACGGAGAATATTTGCAAGGTCAGACGCGAATGGGTATTCACAAGAGAATGTTAGAAAATGTTTAATTAAAAACTAATAATTTGTGTCCTATATCAGACCATATAGAAGAGAACAACATGAAACATAAATCACAACCGAATAGAGATGTATAAGATCTGTATAACAAGAATTAACATGATATTTGTTACATCTGGAGCCATGTATCGGTATTTAGCGCAGTTGTCTCCAAAGACTGCATGACGGAGTGATAGGCTGGAGACAGATGCGCACGATAACGAACCGTTTCAGCTGTGAGGTGGAACCAGTCGCCTGCGAGTAAAAACTATGGTCCCTAAATTGAGCCACGGCGGAACGAGGCTACCCCGGTCGACAGCGCGGCAGAGAGAAAAATGGTTCAAATGGCTCTGAGCACTATGGGACTTAACTGCTGAGGTCATCAGTTCGCTAGGACTTCGAACTACTTAAACCTAACTAACCTAAGGACATCACACACATCCATGCCCGAGGCAGGATTCGAACCTGCGACCGTAGCGGTCGCGCGGTTCCTGACTGTAGTGCCTAGAACCGCTCGGCCACACCGGCCGGCGGCGTGAGAAACTCATGGCGGGCGGAGAAGAATGGAGCCCAAGGGTCTGCTGGTCCACGAGAGCACGATCCGGGATGCAGCACATAGCAGTTAGTGATGGCTCACGGACCTTGTCAACAACGGCACTGGAAGGAACTGTCGTGAAAGCCGTTGTATTACTGGGCGAGTTTATCCCTATGATAAAGTTCTGTGTTTGACCTCTATTAAGTGAGAATGCGCAATAACTGACAGTAGGACTCTTGTAGCTGTATCCAGAAGAGCAAATGCTGTTTAATGGGTGTTATTATTCCTATGCTCCCCATTCTTGTTGAACCAAGCACTGTTCCTCTTTAGTGCTTCTGCCTGTGCCAAGCAGTACCAGGTGATAAATCGGTTATCCTCCTTTTTTTAAAAAAGAAAAAAAAATATTTTCATCAAGCAGGCTTTGTGGTCCCTCTTGTCTTTGAAATGTGAAATCTCATACAGTTTCTCAGTTTCTTAGAACTCAAACTGGTTGCTTATCTAATGTGTTGTTGGCCGTTAAATACGCGGAAAATTGTATTGGTGTAGTACTTTTCTTCAAGCAATAGTGACCATTTCAATGTTAGCCGTCCTCCCCGGTATTTTGGAAGATTGCTAACTGGCTCAATAATTTTTACATCGCACTTGTGGCAGTTACAAACTGCTAGAAGATTTTGATGAGTAAAATCCCCAAGTACTTTGTTGGTCAAGTGAAATTGATGAAAATTTCTGTTGGCCTTCTGCCCGTATTATTGTAATACACTATAGATCAGTTAATGATTTGGAAATCACGTCAGATCAGTTGTTTAATGATTGAGGGGATATGTCTGCTGATTCTTTGTTCAATTGTTTTTAATCACTAATGATTAAAAGAGGCCAGAATCTGCTTTGTCTTTTCTATACGGAAATTTTTTTTAACACTTGAAGGGGCTAGTGGGTGGCATCTATTGCTGACTTTTCAGTATTAATTGTTTTTAATCACTAATCATTGAAAGGGGCTAGTGCCTGCTTTATCTATTCTATATTTAAAATGATATGATATTTAAAGGGATGAGAACCTGACGCCTAAATTTAAATTTTCTTAACATCTTATGGGGACTAGTGTCCGTTTACCTTTCTATATCCAAATAATTTTGCTATTTCGAGGGGCTGGTTCCCTACCTTTATTGATTAGTTTCATCTCTTGGATGTCAATGTAAGAATAGGCTAATGGTCGTAAATTGTCGTAGGTAATCTTACTGTTATCTCCTGCGTCAGTTAAGTAAATGAACTGCAAGAGCCTCTGGCATTAATTGACAGCATTTTAAAGAGCTTAAGTGGCAAGAGCTGTTTACTAATTGTTGAAGTTGTATATTACACAAATACCAACATACTCTTGTTGTTTAATAAATGTGTTTAAGTATTAAAAATTAGTTCATTACCTGACTGCTTACCACACTAGGATTTGTGTGTCCCAGCTATCATTCTCCAAAAAGCACAAGTATGTGTTTCAGTGGTAACAGAGTATGGTTTTGCTGCAGACGCACCCAGGGACTGAGCAATTGGTGAGCTATTAATAAGTAGATTAGGTAGGAATTTTATGTGATTGTCTACACCTCTGTGAGTTTCTTACAAAATTTCGTGTACTTGCCATGTTGAATTGGGTAAAAATTGGAGCAAGAAGTGTTGTGGGGATAATATATTTAAGCAAGAATCTGTTAGTGCACTAATTAGAAATGCACAACAAAGCAGAAGGTGGTAGCACTGCTGAATTGTGCCATCTCTTACGAGATGTGTTGGGCAAACCGATAGACATGAATGTCGGCACAGATGGGGACTTGAGTACTGCAGCAAACGCATGCCGCACGTTACTGTGTACTTACCAAGCATTGTTGTTGGAAGGGACCTGACCCTCACATTCACAGATATCACGGTTGCTTGCTCCTGGGGATCACATTGCCGGCAAGATTAGGGATATGCGGACTGTTAACAAAGATTCAAGGCTTTCATCCTAAACACAGGCCTTGATGGATGAACTGGTGGCTATACAACGTCTTTCCATTCTTCAGCGGGCAGAGAGGAGTGAACCTAGTCAGTATCAAAGTGGAGAGGTTGCAGCGTGTCTCAGCATACAAACAGGTGCGAGCTGTCCTTTTAGTAACCTTCCGAATCCTCTTCTGCCCGTCATTATAGGTATCCGAGTTCTGTGCTGTTACGTCTAATCAGATACTGGAAGTTCTGCGGCTGTTTGTGCGCGTGGAAGCTCAGGACAACGCCTTGTGCATTCTGCATAGTGTAATATGTTAAGCAATACTACGCAAGGGGTAGGACTAGGTTGGTAACAGATTTTGCAAGGTAGCTGTTCCCTGGTGATGCTTCGTAAAACAATAGCGTTTGAATATTTAGAGACGTGCGTGCACAAGGACTTGGCAGAAAGATAAACGAAAACCTTGCAGATTACACTGAACCAATGAGGGTAGCCATGATTACGTAGTCTATAGAAATTCCTCACGGAGAAGCTGTTATGAATATAGTTGCAGGCATAAGGCCATAGGACAGTTGGTGAGTGTTATTCGCAAATAAGCCACAGACTCTCATGAATTTAGACAAAATAATTGTCAGTATCGAAAACGTCCGGTATGGGAACAAAAAAAGGATTACAGAGGATTGTTTTCATAAAAAATGGGAGATTAACGCTCGTGTACAGTGCACTATACAACGCATGTGGTTCTGGTGTGGGAGTGATGTGTATCTGGTACGTGATTGTAGGGAGCCCTGCGAGCACCCTAAGAACAGCTGACTCCGGAGGATGCCACAGTGGCATAAGAACCATCCGACACCATACGGTTGCCACAGTGTGCGACCAGTAAACCGCACGTACCTCCCTTACTTTTCATATGTTCATCCTTCTGTTTGGAGGTTTGAGACACTTCAGCCGTTCACATATGTAATAAAATTGAACACCTACAGCTGTCCTTATGATATTTATTATACGCCTACCAGTTTCGCTGCTTCAGTGCACCATCTTCAGGCCTTAACTGACGCCGAGGAGTTTATTCCCGATCGTATAAAAGATTCATCGTTGATCAACCTCTGTGAACTGGACCCCGTGTAACAACGATGATGTGTTACCATCCATCAACCACCACCGAAACTGGTAGCCATATAATAAATTTCAAAAGAACGGCTGTAGATGTTCCATTGTATTACATAACCTCCCTCACGCATGCACTGCAGTAGGAACTGAACGAGTTTGTGCAGGATTTATCATTTCATTGCTTAATCACACATGATATTGTGAACATAAGCTTCTGGTTAGACTCCCTAATTAGCAGGCAGTTAATAAGCAGTACTGTTCTCTGTCTGGAGAGTAACTAGAATTGGTGGGACGCATGTGGTACAAACTTAAGATTGGCAAATTTACCTGGCCTATGAGGTTTTTGGTAGATAAAAACCTGCCAATAAGTTTGATGTTCGGATTTTGATGGGCACTTGTTGTGTATTCAGTTACGGGAAAAGGGAGTTACAGTTTACGTTCTGTCCAGAGAAGACGGTCAGGTACTGTAAACATAGTTAAGGGGGAAGAGTACGTAACGTTGTGACTGGCAGCCTCGAAGGCGACAGAGTCAACGGTATTGAAGTATCTGCGCTAGCAGAATATAAATGCTGAAAACAAGTCCGAAAACAATTCATTGGACTCACCAAAACGAAACAGTAATACGCTCTCCAAAAGAAGGACCGACTCCATCCCAACTGCGGATCGACACAAATACAAAACAATAGATAATAATAACAGAAAAGACCCGACTCTTCAGGGAAGCATACAGAAACGATTCTACAACGTGAAGATCGGCCAGCTAGATGAGGCGATTGGCCGTGACTGCCAGGGCGGCAGCTCTGTATCCTTCCGAGCGGTGCGTCGAACTGCCTTTTGCCGGCTGTGCGCCGCCTTATAAAGCCCGTTGGCGGATGTATCTGCAGGAACTATTTGTGTACACGTGCCTGGCGTAGCAAAGTAGATCCTAGGCCTCTGGTGAAGCTGTTCTGAAGGCTCTGGGAACGGGCAGCGGTCCCTGGCGGCCGTTTGTGGAGACCTGGTGTTGTGTTGCGCTGTAGCCCACGGTAAATATTTCTTTTGACAACACAGACGACATAGGTTTCCCTGTTGAATATACACCCTGTAATACAGGCATTCCGTGATGGTTCGACGTAATGCGGGATGCCGTCGCAGTAGGCGCTACGATATCCGAAGTGGGCGGCCACAGCCGGTATCACCAGCAGAGCCACTGGGAAGTGTGATAGGGCACCTCATATTCTTTATACACATTAATATATCTGCTGGGGATGGTAAGCAGCAATCTGCGGCCGTTTGCGGATGATGCTATGGTGTACGGGTAGGCGTCGAGATGAGTGATTGTAGAAGGATACAAGATAAATTAGACAGAATTTCTAGTTGGTTTATGCTGAATCCCAGAGTGCTCTAGATGTAGAGAATTGCAAGCTAATGCAGATCAATAGAAAAAAAAACGATACCCTACTGTTCTAGTATAGCATTAGTAATGTACTACTTGATAAAGTCACGTCTATTAAATATCTCGGCGTAACGTAGCAAAGCTGTATGAAATGGAACGAGCACGTAAGGATGGTAGTAGAGAAGGCGGATGGTCGACTTCGGTTTGCTGGGTGAATTTTAGGAAAGTATGGTTCATCTGTAAAGGAAAAAAACTGCGACCCATTATTGAGTACTGCTGGAGTGTTTAAGATCCCCACCAAGTCGGATTAAAGGAGTGCATCGTAGAAATTCTGGGCATTCTGCTAGATTTATTACCTGTAGGTCTGATCAGCATTCGAGTATTACGGAGATTCTTCGTGAACTCAAGTGGGAGTCTCTGGAGGCAAGACTACGCTCTTTTCTCGGAAGATTGTTGAGAAAATTTAGAGAACCGGCAATTGAAGCTGACTGCAGAACGATGGTACAACCGCCAACGTACATTTCCCGTAAAGATCGCGAACTTAAGAGAAATTAGGATTCGTACGCAGGCGTATAGGAAGTTGTTTTCTCTTCGTTCTGTTTACGAGTGGAAGAAGAAAGGAAGTGACTAGCTACCCTCTGCCATTCACGATACGGCGGCTTACAGTGTATGTATACAGACGTAGATTAAAGTCCAAGATGGTGTAGAGAGTTCAACGCAAGCTTATGCGTGAAATTTTTGAGCTGATCCAGAACAATAGCCTTTTTTTATATTTTAATAAGCTTTCTAGTGGCTGTGTTATTACGAGAAGACGGCCGAGATATAGCTGGGATGGTAGATCATGTAGCGTCTCTTGCAAAAAGAATACGTCGCAGGAACTAGATGTCCGCAAATATATTCCGGGAGGGATTTTATAAATACTATTAGGGTAAACTCAAATATGTCTAACAAGGAGAGGTCCACAGGGGTGGGATCGACTTTTATACGGCGGTGTAGGTTAAGGTACCAGGTATTACACCCTAATGCCACTGAACGTGGTAGGACTCCGTCTGCGAACAATCCACGAAAAAAGGTTCGGATTTTCGCGTTATGGTCTAGACCCTTGAAAATAATCATGATGAGGACGTAGTGTACCGATCAAGATACATTCCTGGCTTGTAGAAGGCTGTGCGTTCGAATCGAGCGGAGTGCTTTGAAATCTTTTACTTACAAATCTTTGTCGAAATAGCTTTGATCATTCCGTTTACGCATTTAATGAGTCTTAATGTAATTCTATTTTATTTATAGTCCTTTTTCACGTCATTTTAAACATACATCATCCTTTTCATTGCCTCTCAATATTTCTTCCTGTCATTCTTTTCTCATTTGGAATCATACCGTATGTGATTTTCATTATTTTTATGTACTGATTTCTTTTTAATTTCTTCTACTTTACTACGTTACATTTTCGTTCACGCATTTGCATTCACAATTTTTATTCTTCATTCGTCTTGAATTATTTTTAATTTAATGTAATTTAATTTAATTTGTAATCACTTCTGCGATTAAATCTTCATCTGCGTTATTTTGACTGTACCGCAAAAAAATTGTGTTTTCAATGTTTGTGTGACAATTACCATTGAAAAAATATACATCACATAACTAAAAATACGTTTCTGGCACCACTGCACACCCAACAGAAATAGATTATAGTGAATAAAACTCTTCTGGGTATTATGCCGCGTCATTCTTAAAAACTAACAATGTGCCCTGAGGGAGGCAGATGCAATTCGGCCGAAACGTCGGTTTTAGTTTATTATTGTTGTTAGTTTTTAGTAATGACGCGGCATAATACCCAGAAGAATTTTATTCACTATGACACCGGTTGCGGAAGCCTACGTTCTTATATCAGAAATAGATTAGTTCGTCTTTTGTTTTTTAAGCAAGAGATCATCATTTTCAAACGTTTCAATATTACGACAGATAAATAAAAATAACTAAAATCAAATGGACAATGATTCCAAATGAAAAAAGGATGACAGGGAGAAAAAATGAGAGCTAATTAAAGAAGATAATATGTTGATAAAATGACATGAGAGAGTATTATAAACAAAAAAATTCATTTAAACCAATTAGTTGAATAGGAATAGTGATCAAACCGTCGATCGCGAGCTGGTAGTAGTTTCTATATATCGTGATAACGTACGCGTTCGCTAACCTGGGCTGCTTCACTTAGCTCAGACCACGCTGACAGCAACACCTGCCTGTTTTCCTAGCGAAACTGCCATGCTCAGATAAGAATATTACACTGTCATCCTCATACTAGATTCTGTACAGGTGACGTTGTATATGTTATACTGTTTTCCCGTGTGTATATCAGACATTTGCTAATGTGGATAGTTCTACATCTACATCTACATCTACATCCATACTCCGCAAGCCACCTGACGGTGTGTGGCGGAGGGTACCTTGAGTACCTCTATCGGTTCTCCCTTCTAGTTTAATTTACGCATAACGTATAAGTGTCAGATAACTGCACTGTTTGTAATTACTTACGCATGCGCATTTCATGACGTCGTGTCAGAGGCACAGCAAGAAAAAATTTGGGATTAAATTTTTATAGAAAATAGTAATGTTGCATAACAGAAATGTGTTATGGTACAATGGTACTATTTCTAGACACAGCGGGGCGTTTGTACCTTCTAGGGTGCATCCTGACACTGAAACTACGCACTATTTTTCTCTCTAATTGTATCTCTTTGTTAACTCGCTATGTTGGTCCTCAATTGGCGTACCCTCCCATACTACATAACGACAAATGATCATTAAACAAATGCCCGAACGTTTCAGTTTTTCGCTAGGATTCCAATTAAAAATTACAATAGGCTTCTTTTTAAAATTAGCCAATTTTGATTAAAAGCAGTTGTTAGATGCAAAGTGTAATGCAAGTCGGTTTCACATAAAACGTGGATAAAATACCTCAGTTACAAACAAGAACGCGTAACTTGGATAACTGACGGATGTTGGATAAGGACTGGATGTCGATAGTGGCACTTTCAAAGCGTTTCCGTAGTCACTTCAAATGATTCAAGGAACCATACAGAAAAGAAACAAACGAACAATTTTAATTCTTGAATAAGCGCCCTATGCATGTCAGTGGCTACTGACCTTCGGTATAACTAGATTTCACCATGAACTTACAAGCACTGAGAGCTGGTCACTCAAACACGAGATCTCCTCATGTAGCAGCCACTCATTCAATAAGATAGCATTATCTGGTCAGCCACAGTGAACCATCTGATGAAACCTAAGATCTAATTCCTGTGGAGAGCCGCCACAATTTTTCTAGGAAACACAAGTAATGATATGCGTGCTGCTGTCATTATTGGGGCTCGTTACCACGATGGTATCCCCCCATCGTCCCTGTGTCGGTATTCAAGTCTTGTGGGCTTAGGCAGTTGAATCGTGATTTTTTTTTTCAAAGAATATTCTTAACAATTTATTATATTTACTAGCGACTCATCAAGAACATTAGCACATTTAATCACACTATGTAAGCATGGAAGTAGTTGCCAGGGAGTAACTGATGAAATCATAACCAAATTCCTTTTAAGAAATTGGAATTTTATTCACTTTAAGAGTGCCTTAAAGCAATTTTTAAAAGAAACAGATTTAAAATTATAATCAGAAAGCACCCTCTGAATATGAAAGTTACAATTTATTCAGAGGCAGAAAGAAACAAGTTTTGACTGTATGAGCTTTCGGGCAGAGAACCTTGCCGCTCCCTTTTGACACAGCCGTAGTTACGACCGCTCACAACAGCATCTGAAAGACTACACTGATGCAAATCTGCAACACACCAGATAACTTTAAACTAAGAGTTTTAACAATTTACACAAGCACACAAACTATGCACCTCCTGTAGGAGGGATGGAAATGGTACAAAACACTAACAATTAAAATATTAACCTTGCCACCAAAGGTGCAACTTGATTTTAACTTCTAAGAAAAGTCTTATGGTGAAAGGGTGGCAACTTTATATACTAAAAGACCATTTAAATAAAAGCCCATGAAATGCAATCTTATATAAAATTCTACAAGGTTGGCCAAACAATAGTTAAGATGCTCTACAGTACACAGATACCGCCTCTCAAGATCATAGGCAATAATATCAAAGTTTCCAAAGATCAAAACATATTTCAGGTATTAGGCCGTTACACTCCAAGCAATAAATTCGTTAACATACCAAACCCGACAAACATGATACAGGCAGCTACTAACGTACGTTAGATTGATAGGGAGATTACGCAACAACCCAAACTGCAGGTTCCTCTAACGCGTCCCTACAAGGGGAAAACGGCCCACCCAATTTATAAACAATCATTTTCCCGCGGGTGGGCAAACTGAGAATAATGGTGGGAGGACACCAACGCAAAATGGCTGGTGACCTCACCAAGAAGACAAGTAGAATTTAACAAGAGTAAATCAACGAGATATCACCAATCACTTAACTTCTAATAAACTGCGGTCGCAGCATCCCTAAATTGCTCTCCCAAACCGTCCGCTGCCAGCCGCTTCAACAGATGCAGGAAGGAGCGCCGATCTCCCGTCTCACGGCGTTGCAGCTCGCACCGGCCAGACCTATGTCGTGGCTTGACTCCTGTTGCTCTCGTGTCGACCGTGTCGACCGCGAAGTCACTACCCCTCGCTATACGCCGCGGGCCACTGGACTCACGTGGGGACCTCACATGCACCGACGCTCAAGACGGACAAGTCATCTTGTGTCTCAGTGCGCAACCGACCAACCGATCGATCCAACCGCCAATGACCGCTGCCTGAGCAAACTCAAGTAGACTGGCGGCCTAACGCGCAGACTCAGATGCGGGAACTAAGCCCCGAGCGGGCGACCACTTGCTGAGTTCTCTTACTAACAGAGTGAAAAGACTTTCATTTTGCCGGCCTTAAAGGTTGATCCGAACGACAGACATACTAGCACTCCGAACGACAGACAGACACTAACTGCCTAACAAACTGACCAAGACTCACCGACTGGCGAGCTCATAGCGCCCCTTAAATGAACGTGAACAGGCAACCTTTCCCCTTTCCCACCAGCAGGAGACACCAAAGCGGCGCCATCGCCAGAAACGGAGGGCGACTACTTCACACTACGCGCTGCGGCGCGCTCTTCAAAACAGCAATTTTTACCACGGCTCAGCACTATGGTTGTCTCGAACTGGTATGACACGTGTCTCACGTGATTATTTGTCGTCACGTCATAGGCTAATCCGCAAGTTTAGCAACGATTCAACTTTTCTTTCGAACATCATTTAACATATATGCATAAGTGCTCATTCGCTACTTAGTTGTGAAGTGTGAATGCTGTCTGCTGACAGCTGATGTTAACAGCTGATGCTTAGATAGGCGACTGAGGCATGTGGGTGCCACCATCGTCAAGTCAAATTCGGGCTCTGCCACCTCTGAGAAGTCAAAAGTCGGAACGCTTCAATCAATACATTGAATGTACAATTCTTACTAAGGTTTTTCAGTTTTTAACATCACGCCAAAACTAAACTACAAATACCACACTTGAAACATAAAATACCTAAAAGTTAATAGTGTTTACCTCGTGCACTGGTGAAAATCGTTGAGGATGTGGTTAGAGCTTATAGACATACTAATTATCTGATGTAGCGGATTACACTCACTGTTGTTGCTATTTGTATTTTCGGATAATGTAATGAGCATTTTCAATATAAATCAGACTTCGTAAAACACTAAAATCAATGTAATATTAATAATGTTTCATTCTTATGGAAGAGTGAAAGCACGAAACACATCAATGCTCCTCCATTCGGTCACTCCATAAACACAACTGCATCTTCAGCACTATTATGAAAACGAGGTGGCGAAAAGATTGACTTTAAGCCTCTTTATTTGTCACTCTCTCTTCTGTTTTGAACATATTATATTTGGATAAGAAGACTAAGATGATAAGTTAAAAATATGAAATAAAAAACTATGCAATATGATATATATAAAAGTAAAACTGTCAAACTGTAAAAATTAACAAAAAATGTAGGGACTTGAGGGTGATGTGTCATACTTGCGTAGACGAGACAATTATTGTAAAGTAGGGACCATTCCTGCAAAATCAGAACAGATGGTAACCCTATAGTGGTGTTCAATTTCCCTTTTCTTGTCGTTTATTTTAATAAGAGAGGAAGTTGTGCATGAAATACATTTCTAGCGTGGAGATCTAAGTGCTGTCCTCTCACACAGTTTCCGCCTGTAACAATAGTACTCATATGCTGATACATGTTTGTCATGAAACAGATCCTTGACACAGGGAAATGAGAAAAACCCTGGAGCACCATCTCTGTATTATTGTCACACTGATGACCAAAACAGTGGCTGCTGACACACTTTATTCTGTGTTGACAGGAATGGTATGATCGTTTTTTCGCTTTACTGCTGTTGGTTCCATCACTCCTTATGGACTACCGGCAGTGAAACCAGCCGCTCTTCGTTCTAACAATTCTTTAATTCAAAATATTTTTTCAAAAATATTTTCTAAAAATAATTTATTCGTTTAATTTGAAAATGCTGAAAAGATAAGACTGATTCGGCAATATTAAAAACAGTATACAATTTTTTTCTGTTTTCTGTCTTCCCTTACTTGCTGTAAATTCGTGGAGGTATGTACCGTCTATGGTCTATGCAATTAATTGAAGGCAGTTTGTTTATTGCCATACGCATTTCGTTTCTTTTATTTGGGAAGCATCATCAGTGGCCTGTTATACTAGAGTGTAGAAGCTCACACAACCTCGTACCTGTAGTGCATAAAATTTGTTCTTTTTAAAACGATTCCAATGAAGTAATGAATATTGTAGGTGAAGAGTTGTCTTTAGAGAAAGATAATGAGGTGAGTGTGAAGTTTTAATTACACATACATATCGGGTGTAAGGCAGGAGTATAGTAGAAGTTGCAGAGGCAGGTACATTTTGGAAGAGTTTAAAATTATGTAGGGGTAAGTGTAACTGGACAGACAGCAGCCCATGATTTAGAAAAGAAAGACATATGCAAGGGGAGATATCAGGAGAAAAACTTCAGCTAGCTTGATAGGAGTCACATCAGTAGCATTCCAGTTCAGCTGGGTTGGAGTTGTACTAGTCACTAATGTATGTACGAGATATGTAGACACTCATTGTTGAATAGCAGTGAAAAAATGTGAAGAACTAGCAGAGATTTAATGTTGGATGGTAACAAAATGCGGATATAGAGTAGAGTTATTGAAGTCAAAAGTTTCCGGTTATTTGATTCGGGAAGGATAGAATGGAACGGTTAGCTAGGGACACTCTCTGCTCATAGATGTGAAACGCCTCTGAGAACGAGGACTGAAAGAGAATAATTCCTGCTCCAAAGACTCATTAGTCTGAAAGCAGACACAATAGGAGTGTCCAGAAGCACGCCTGGCGTTGTGTCCGGGCTGTGGACGGCGGCTGGGCCCTGCAGGTCGCATTAGGCGCGCCATATCTGGAGCAGTAGCGCTCGGCGCCATCTGGCGGCATTGTGCTCGCGTGAGTAACGGCGCCCGCCCCGCCAGCTGCCGGCTGTTACCGGAACTTCGAGGCCTGGCAAGGCGCCCGCAGCGCGGCGGCCGCCTAGGCAGCAGGCGGCGCCTGGGCCGTCCTTATCGGACTGCTACCTCTCTCTCTGTCTGGGCTCGAGCCTGTGTCTGTGTCCCTGCGCAAAAACGGCTCCCCATCCAGTCTCGCCGGTCTTCAGAGGACTGGGCTCCTATCACGGACTGTTTTGCAGATGCTGTCCCTGAAGGGTAATAGTGTTTAAAGAAAAAGACAACTGCCAGAGTCTATTTCAGGCCATGCATTCCACTCCACTGCCCTGGAGACTACTATTTTATTGGCATGTAAAATATCAGTCTCTCTCGGCCACCTCGAAAACTTATACATTCTCTAACCATCTGTCCAAAAACAAAAAGCAAAAATGCCTGAAATGCTTTCGCGCCTATACTCCCCTCCAGTCCTCCCTCGCTGCAAAACTGCTCCGTGTCACATAAAGATTTTGATAGCCTTCTGCTATCAGACCCCGAAACCCACCATCACCCACCTTCTAGTATTTAATCCTGATTTTATTTCTGCTCTTTCTCCTTCCTCAAAATGGTTCAAATGGCTCTTCAAATGGTTTAAATGGCTCCAAGCACTATGGGACTTAACATCTGAGGTCATCAGTCCCCTAGACTTAGAACTACTTACACATAACTAACCTAAGGACAACATACACAGCCATACCCGAGGCAGTATTCGAACCTGCGACCGCAGCAGCAGCGCGGTTCCGGACTGAAGCGCCTAGAACCACTCGGCCACATCGGCCTGCTCAAATGGTTCTAAGCACTATGGGACTTAACATCTGAGGTCATCAGTCCCCTAGACTTAGAACTACTTACACCTAACTAACCTAAGGACAACACACACATCCATGCCCGAGGCAGGATTCGAACCTGCGACCGTATCAGCAGCGCGGTTCTGGACTGAAGCGCCTAGAACCGCTCGGCCACAGCGGCTGACTTCTCCTTGCTGTTAATGCCCTTACTCCCCAAGGAAACACATCGCATCCTGGCGCAAAGAAATTTCAGAACGCAAAAAGAAGTGATCACAGAATGTTATCAAATAGTCTTCGTTTTATCATATCGTGATCGATCCCGAGGCCTCTAGCTTCCTCGCCAGATGTGTCTGTTCAGAATAAAACACGCAATGAACCAGTGAAGTGAACTACATTTCTGTATGTACTGTGCAGCTGCTAACAACTATATTGACGTCTTCTGGGAGATTGTCTAACGTTCCTTACGTCAAGGACAAGAGCGTCCATAAATTGCAAGTATGCACGGTGATGCCTAACTTGCATATTTGAGAGTAACATGATGTTGGCGCTTTTTATACCACTTACCAGAGTACACGGTAAGCGGTAATCTTGTGTAGCCCATGGCAACTTTTATACAGCTGGTGGTTATACTTAAACATTCCCTATTAAGCACCTTATAACTCTGAGAATAATTATCATAGAGTACCAAACTTGATAGCATTAATGTGCAGAGTATGGGTGCACGATTTTCATGCCTCACAGCCGGCCAGAGTGGCCGAGCGGTTCTAGGCGCTACAGTGTGAAACTACGCGACCGCTACGGTCTCAGGTTCGAATCCTGCCTCGGGCATGGATGTGTGTGATGTCCTTAAGTCAGTTAGGTTTAAGTAGTTCTAAGTTCTAGGGGACTGATGACCTCAGAAGTTAAGTCCCATAGTGCTCAGAGCCATTTGAATCATGCCTCACAGCGCCACCGTCCATTTCCAGCAATGGCCACCTGGTGCCGTGGTCAGTCAACGTGATTCATAGTCTCACACACCTGACCAGTCGCAGTGCACTTGTTGATGTGTCAACATGGGCTTGGAGAAAAGGAGCGGGGCATTATTTGTGTAGCTCTATTATCGAAACAACAGTAATGCTGCAACTGCACTTCGAGAATATCGCCGGCTGAAAGGATTACGGAAGGCTCCTCTTTCTCCATCTGCTGTGCGGAGAATGATGAAGAAATTCGAATCAACTGGAGAACCGGGCGTCGCTCTGGGAAGAGGCCGACGACCGGTTGCACCACAGGTGGTTGATCAAATCGCTGTGCTATGGCAGACAACGCTTCGCGCAATTCCCGAACGACAGGCAGTGCACGTGCTGTGTCACGACAGTTGGACATCCCGTGGTCCACTGTATGGAAGATGCTTTGAACCATTCTCAACTGGTATCCGTACAAGATCCATATCGTACAGCAGCTTGCGCCAAGGACGCACAACGACGTGTTGACTTCGCTCTCCACTTTCTCGCAAGGATTGAAGTTTGCGAAGGCTGGCCCTGCACCATCCTATGAACAGACGAAGCTCATTTTTCTCTAATGGGTGAGGTGAACACACAGAATTGCCGAGTGTGGTGATCTTCACCTTTAGTCACTTGTACATGAAGTTCCTCTGTCTAGTGAACGTGTCACCGCATGGTGTGGCTTCACGGCTAAGTTCATCATCGGCCAATTCTTTTTTTGAACAGGCTGGCGCTCAAGAACAATAGAAGGGCAGTGTGACTGGCCAGCGTTATTGCTGTATGCTTCGCCATCCCTACAGGAAAAGTTTCCATGCAAGATTTGGCCCCACCGCACATCGCTCGTGACGTGCACCTGCTTCTCCGAAACACAACTGGAAACGATCGAATAATCAATCGGTCTTTTCCAAATGCTTGGCCGGTCACGATCACCTGATCTCACTACTTGCTATTTCTGGTTGTGGGGCTACCTGAAGGACAGGGTTTACCAGGGGAACATTCACACTTGTGCTGATCTGAAGCGCAGCATATCGAGAGAGGTAGCCAGCATTCCTACTGTCATGCTTCGCTCAGCTGTGCAGAATGTGATCCTGCGCTTTCAGATTCTTCTGGACACTGATGGACGCCATATTGATCCCCTCTTGTTGCAGTAATGGTACCGGCGTGTAATGGTATGATGTACCGTAGCAACACATTAAAAGTGTCTCGATTGAATTGATTCTGCATTATTTCTCTTCCCCATGCCCTTGACACTAATGCTACCAAGTTTTGTCCACGTACAATGATTAGTTTCCGTGTAATAACGCGTTAAATAGGACAAGTTTAATTATAACCACCCGGTATTTATAGAGAGTACCAAGTCGTAATATGAGACGAAACTATCGTAAGCAAACGGAACATTTATATTTGCTGCATGTGTGGTGCAGCATTAAAGGGCGTAGAAGATATTAGTGAGATCAGTTCTGAAATGACTATGACATCAGACTTCGAACAAATTCAGAGGTGCACTGCTGTGATCAAGCCATGCCGATATAGTCCATACAAAAGTCTACCAGAAATGTTGAGGGAATTAAAATCGAAATATCTGGAAGAAAGTTGTTATTCTTGAGAAAACATGTTGGTAAGTTTGGGGAACTGTTACTTGGGACTGTGCGGAAATTCAATTGTCTCTGTCGTATATTTGGTGAATAAAATGAGGCAGTTAGCGAAAAATGTAAACTGATTTACCCTCACTTGACACGGAAATAGAATAGAGTACAAGAGTACATAATCGCTAATATTGCTAAAAGTGACCTTCTCGGTCCAACGTACAGTGGTCAGCGGAGTATATATTTATAACAAACTGTATACTGTGTAGTTACTTGCTGGTTTGGGTCCACTGAATTCTCTTCTTCCCAAAATCGAGCTTTCTGTCTTCTGTCTTCTGGTTCGCGGATTGAGCGTGCGTGGGTTATAGGGAGTAGGGAGGCAGTCAAACCACGGATACCCAAACGTGTATAAAGTTACATAATGGATTTAACTAACGCGACATGAAGAGTCAGTCCTGTAGTGATTAGAAACAATACCTAACCGACAACAATAAATACAGGGTGGGGCAAATAACAGTTGCCCGGACGAGTGGATACGACTGGATGCGAATGTATGCAAATAACGGAGGAGGAAAAGACCTACAATTACTTCCAATAGGATGAAGCAACTGTCCATACCGCAGGCCGAACTTTGGAGCACATTTACACAAACTTCGCGCCTTACAGAGTTGTCAGCAGAGGTCAGTCTGGTGGCGACCCTAGCTGGCCGCCCAGGTCACCTGATCTGTCAGTGTGCGATTACTTTGTGTGAGGAACCCTCAAGTCTAAAGTGTATCGCAACAGCCCTCATAGCCTTCGAGAACTGCAGCAGAACATTACGAATGAGACTGCAGCAATTCCAGCAGTCAACGTCGATACATCTTCACTAACTTGCTGACCAGGCCCAAAACTTGCGAGAGATGAATGGTGATCACTTTCAACATCTGCTAAGTCGGGTTAGTACTGTATTTCCTTTCCTCTGCTGTGTTTTTTGTGCCCTGCAACTCTGTTCCCCGGGCCACTATTCTTTGCCCTTGTAGTTATATCTCAATGAGTATCCCACAACTAGAGCATATCGTATGGATTGTTCAATAATTTTCTAAGATATTCATTTATCTCGTCCTTAATCCCCTTCAAATTACCCTTTGCATTTGGGCATTATTAATAAAAAAACACAAAACAAAAATGTCAATGATCAAGGGAAATTAATTTCAACTGAAAGAATAAATGCAATTCTGCACAATACAAATTAAATTAATTAAGCAATGACATAATCGTCCAACTGCCATACAAAACAAAATACGAGTTATTCTAATGTAATACTAGCATTCAGCTTCTCAGTTCTGCCCTCACTTCGGATATGTGATCTGTGAAGTAAAACGTGAAAAGACCACCACCACCTCAGTCTGAAATTCTAGAAATAAACTACTTACAAACGATTGGTATGAATCCTCAGTGGAGACAAAAGTTCTTCAATACTGGTCTCAGAAATTTACTTTTACAGCCCTGTAATGCCAGAGTGAATCACAATATCACTGTGGCTTCAATGTGGCTGTGAGATGGAATGACGATTCTCGAAGAAATATGCTCTGTCGGTAAAACTAGCAGCCCTTCAGAATATTCTAAATGTTAAACTATCTTACCTAGGGCAGCAGACTGCAGTCCACAGACTATTAATTCTTAATACTGTCTTGTAGCTTCTCTACACACAATAGACGAGAGACGTGAACTCCCAGCCAGAACGGCGAAATTCAGAAACGTCTCAACGTGAGAGCATATCAAGAGAAGTGCACTCAAATTCAACATATGCTGAATAATAGACGAGATTTCCCTGCCAGAAAGGCTAAGCCCAGAATCGTCTAAGTTCACAACAAGTACAGTGGCCTAACTGCTCTATAAAATATAAGTTCGCCTGAGAGCAGAAAACAGCAAATCCGTCCGTCATCAACGAGAGGTGACACGTAAGACGTCCGTTCCACATAGAAATCCAGACATTATATCTCTCAAAACTGCTGGCTCTACAGCAAACCTCTGATTTCCTCCCCTTAAGCTCAAATGGTTCAAATGACTCTCAGCACTATGGGACTTAACATCTGAGGTCATCAGTTCGGTAGAACTTAGAACTACATAAACCCAACTAACGACCGTAGCGGTCGCATGGTTCCAGACTGAAGCGCCTAAAACCGCTCGGCCACACCGGCCGGCTCCCCATAAGTGCTGGTGGCGAACCATAATCATGGAATTCCCTGTACATTCACCCTCTCTGCTCTTTCTGCTGACCACCGACCAACAACCGATTTTAGTTAGGATTTTGGTGCCTAAAGGTCTAGAATTTATCCCTACTTTGCGGTCTAAACAAAATTCCACCAACTGGAGGCCACTCAGTGAAAAATTTGCCCACACAGAGCAAGATTTTCTACTTCTTATCTTTGTGCTTGCCAATCCCTACCTTGGCCTGCAAGGTCGCCGGATTTGGCAGCAGTATGGGGAACATTATTGGGACGGCACTCCAACCATCTCGAGATTTTGACGATCTTACAAGCCAGTTGGACTGAATTTGGCACGATATCTCTCAGGAGGACATGCAATCAATTATCAATCAACGCCAAGCGGCTGATTTAGGGGGTGGATTTGCATACGAGAGAAACGAGCTTTAACAGCGAACCTGCCCTTCAAGATCTAAGTTTTCCGTTGTTTTCTACATAGTATAAGGCAAATGGCGGCAAGATTTTTTTGAAAAATACTTACTCTTCCACATCATTCTTTAGAGTCTTTTTCCGTTTCTACCTCGACGTTGAGGTGAAGTCGTTCCTTCTTCCACCGCTTCCCCTGTGTCGATTTTTTTCCGATTCGTTACTCTCCTGTCTACCACTTTTCATCATTGTCCTCTCTCCTCCACCTATCATTCACCGAAGTTCCATGAAGGCGTCAAATAGCCACATTTTTACCGACTTCTCGTCGGTCCGTGGTGAAGAATTTCAGGTACAATTCAAACGTGAATATAATCTAAATTTCAGGCACAAAACATCACGAAGACTTGACAGCGCTCGCTCTGCTGATATTGCTCTCTGTTGGACATGACTGAATTGTATTGCCTGCGAGCTATTGTTGCATGGCACACCAATGAAAATTAGAGCGCGAAGTGAACCTTCCAAATCAAGGCAATGTCGTTTCAATCGCAATGGAACACAGGCTCTTGCTTTGGAATTAATTAGGTGTTTGCCTTGGAGCAGTGCGGTCTGAGTTCTGGCAGCGTTGTATCGTCCAAATGCACGATATAATGCGTACACGTGGCGAGTGCGTAGAAATTCATGCTACTGGTAATACGAAATAGACGGTACACTACGTGTCTAGAGATCTCTTCTGTTATTTCTCCATCTGAATCTGAATTATCTACAACTGTGTTTCTGAAGTTACTCCACGACCGCCTGCAACCGTAAACGTATTGATTTATTGGTAAAATTGTGGACACTCTATAGGTTATGGTCCGTTCTTCGACACTTTTCTCTCTTCGCCCCTAAAGATAGAACTGGTTATTCGAGTCTTAATTATTTGTAGAAGAAAAGTTTTATACTAGTCTCTTGCACTCATTTTGTATATGAATTCATGTTCTCAGCATCGTAATTTCGAGATCGATGTGGTTGATGTTATATAGCTAGGGAAGGTCGAAATGCACGCTATAAGCTCACGCAGGATGGCGTGAGGTCTGAAACAGGATACGTAATGAATGCTATAAAGAAAAGTACGTAGCTGCTGGAATACTTAACTTTAATCCACCATTTGTATACATCGTTCTTGATGAGACATGCTTCATACGATAACTATCAATTGCTATGGCGCCTTGCTAGGTCGTAGCCATTGACTTAGCTGAAGGCTATTCTAACAATCTTCTCTGCAAATAAACGAGGCTTCGTCAGTGTTGCATCGCTAGCTAAGTCGTCCGTACAACTGGGGCGAGTGCTAGTACGTCTCTCGAGACCTGCCGTGTGGTGGCGCTCGGTCTTCGATCACTGACAGTGGCGACACGCGGATCCGACATGTACTAATGGACCGCGGCCGATTTGAAGCTACCACCTAGCAAGTGTGGTGTCTGGCGGTGACACCACATTCCTCCCCCACAAATCGGCGAACGGTCGTGTTATAAGGATTCCGCCCGCCGTGTGGAGGACCCCATGTTGGCGTATGCGATGAGGTGGGGAGCCTAACAACAGGCGAGGCTGTGCCACCCGCACCCGGCCATTCGGTCCGAGGGAAGCTAGGAAACGCCTGAAAACCTAGTCCAGGGTGCACGCCAACATGCGGTGTATGCGCCCGTAAAGAGACAGGAGGGGCCGAAGGGTCGACCTCCATTGCGTCGGGGTACCCGACCCGCGAAGACGCCATGTGGTCCGGAGCGGGCAAGAGTTCCATGGCGGAGGACTGCTGGTCACGGGAAGCGATCGGCGGCGCGTGACCCAGGGAGGCGCTTGGCGGCTGCAGCGACGCGTCCACTGCGGGCGGCGCCGGCGGCGGCGGCGCGTCGCCATGGGGCAAAATGGAAGGCAGCGTCGGTAACACCTGGGGATGAGGCGAGCCAGTAGATGGGTCCCCAGGGCGCTGACCGGACGGCACCGTCGCTGAAAGCAGACGGGGAGCGGCAGAACCGGTGCGACGACAGAGGCGCAGCTGATTGAGATGCCGACGCACCTCACCAGAGGCCCCCAAAACCAGATACATAGCGCGGCCGGGGCAGCGAAGAATGCGCCCTGCGTGCCAACGCTGTGAACTGCGATAGTTTCGATAGAATACAACGTCGCCTGGAGCAAAAGCAGGAGTCTGCCGCTGCACAGGAACCTGATGCGGCGGATGCAGCAAAGACATCAAGGTTCGATGAGGACGACCGTGGAGCAACTCAGCCGGCGAGCGACCGGGGCTGAGAGCGATACAAAGACAAAAAGAGCAACAACGCGTCCTCCCGAGAATGCGACTCTTTCGACTTCAACATCTGTGACTTCAAAGTCTGGACCAATCGTTCAGCGGCACCGTTTGACTGAGGCGAAAACGGCGCGTACGTCAGATGTTGAATACCATTGGCCTTGCAGAATGACTGAAATTCTGCGGACATGAATTGTGGGCCATTGTCGGAAACTATAGTCCGTGCAAGACCTTCAATGCAAAAGATAGCGGATAACGCTTGGATGGCTGCAGATGACGTCGTGGAAGACATCCGGACAACAAAATGAAAATTACTGAAAGAATCGACCACAACCAACCATCGAGAATTCCAGAATGGACCAGCAAAATCTATGTGCAAGCGTTGCCAAGGGGACGTGGTTTTTGGCCATGCAAAGAAGTTCCGCGGCAGTGCGGATTGTTGTTCGGCACACGCCATGCAAGAAGAGCACATATTCGTAATCGCAGCATCGATTCCGAACCAAGTACAGTGCTGACGAGCAAGTTGTTTCGTTCGCACTATACCCCAATGTCCTTGGTGAAGAAGCCGTAAAACAGAGGACTGTAACGAACGTGGTACCACGACTCTGGACTGATCATTATCAGAACGCAACAACAAAACACCACATCGAACAAAAAGTCTCTCCTTGTGAGCAAAAAATCTGCGAACCAACGGATCCTCGATCCGTGACTTTGACAAGGGCCATTGCGTAGCAACAAAACGCAAAACGGTAGCAAGGACAGGGTCAGCAGCCGTGGATGTAGCTACACGACGAAAATCAATCGGAAACGATTCGACCACGTCATCGGTTTCCGCATCAATGAACATTCAAGCAAGTTCGGAAGAATCGAATGCTTTATCCTCAGCAACAGGCAAACGGGACAACGCATCGGCGTTTCCGTGCTTAGCAGTGGACCGATACAAGATATCGTAGCGGTACTGCGAGAGGAAAATAGACCAGCGAATGAATTTCTGCGCTGTACGTGGAGGGACAGGCTTGTTCGGATGAAAAAGCGATGTCAAAGGTTTGTGGTCTGTGATGATGGTAAAGTGACGACCATACAAGAAATCATGAAACTTCGTAACACCAAACACGAGAGCCAAAGCTTCCTTCTCGATCTGTGAATAATTTCTTTGCGCTGACGAGAGCAATTTGGACGCAAAGGCAATAGGGCGATCATGCGAACCATCTTTGTGCGCAAGCACAGCTCCGATCCCGAAATCCGATGCATCTACCATCAACAAAAGGGGTTTCCAGGGATCGAATGGCGTAAGGCAAGTATTTGAAAGCAACGCCGACTTCAACTGGCGAAAGGCCCGTTCGCATTCCGTTGACCAGACGAACGGAACACCTTTACGGCGTAAGCGATGAAGCGGAGCTGAAATGGAAGAGGCATTGCGCAGAAAGCGATGATAGTAATTTATTTTACCCAGCACACTCTGCAGCTGCTGCAAATTCTGCGGCGAAGGCAAGTCTTTTATGGCACGCAGGTGCTCTGGACTCGGATGTATGCCTTGGGCATTGATTACATGTCCCAAATATGGTAAGTCACGAGCAAAAAAACACACATTTGTCCTTCCGCAAGCGAAGACCATTTTGTCGCAAGACCTGAAATAATGTGCAGAGGTTGGCTAAATGTTCGGCTTCTGTCTTTCCGGAGATCACAATATCGTGCAGATAGTTTGCTGCAGTAGGGACCGACGCACAAACAGTTTGTAGATACTGCTGAAACAATGCAGGGGCGGATGCACACCCGAATGGCAGTCTTTTGAAGCGATACAACCCAAGATGCTTGTTAACCACCAAAACGCGCTGGGATTCTTCGTCCACCGGTATTTGCAAGTACGCATCTGCTAGGTCCAACTTAGAAAAATATGTACCCGGGCACAGTTTGTCAAAAAGATCTTCCGGGCGGGGTAAAGGAAAAGTTGCAATCACTAGTTGTGGATTCACTGTGGCCTTGAAGTCCACGCAAAGTCTCAATTTTCCGGAAGGTTTTGGCAAAATCACTAAGGGTGATGCCCAGAGAGAAGCCTGCACACGTTCAATCACACCTTGTGATTCTAAATCGTGTAATGTTCTTGCGACCTCATCACGCAATGCATGGGTAACATTGCGCGCTCTGAAAAATTTCGGTTGCACGTTTACTTTCAGTTCCAAATGTGCTTTATAGTTCTTAGCGCAACCAAGGCCCGGTGCAAAAAGGTCTGCAAATTCTTCACATAGACGAGAAACACTGGCGGAAGGCAAAGTCTGATTCACTGATAGGACCTGATTTATGATAGACAAGTTAAACAACTGAAATAAATCCAAACCAAACAAGTTCACTGCAGAAGAAGAACAAAGGACGTAAAATGACACAAGTTTTGTTTGTTCCTTGTATGTTGCAAGGAGGCTGCACTGTCCTAACACAGGGATCGTGTGACCTGAATATGTAGTTAGCTTAACATATGCGGCACGCAACAAAGGAGTGCCCAGTTGTGTGTACGTGTCTTTATTGATCAATGAAACTGCAGCTCCGGTATCGAGCTGGAATGGGATCACGTTGCCATTAATGTCCAAGTCTACAAAAAGTTTATTGTCCTGCTGATGACAAGAGCGACTGTTTTGTACAACGTGAACAGACACTGGAACAGAATCACTTGCGACTTGACGTGATGTCTGTTGATGTCGACGCACACTTTTTGTGGGAGGAACACAGTCCCCGTTAGAGAGAGTGGCACTGGGCGGAATGGAATGAACTACATGGATGTCCATGGGCGAAGGTTCACGAGCCTGAGTATTCTTGGTTCGACTCCGGCGCGAAGCAAAGGGCCTGGAATGGTTTTTAGTATCCGATCTGAGCTTTTTCTGGCAAACACTTTGAACATGTCCTTTTTTATTACAGAAAAAGCAAAGAGCTTGGCGTGACGGGCAATTCTCACGCGAATGTCTAGTAGCACACCGCGGGCAGGACTTTAGTACTGCATTTGCATGCTGGCGCGGGACACGTGCCTGCGCGGACATGCGCGAGGGCTGTTTACTGTTCCGTGCAGCTCGCCCGGCTGGCCGGTTAATGTGACACACAGCTGGCGAAGTTTCAAACGATTCCTGAGCAAAGTCAAGTGTGTCTTGCCCATCCAATATGTCTATCACTTGTGGAAGGGAGGGATTGACTAGTTTCAAAATTTGCTCCCGTATACGAACATCAGAAACGTTCTGTGCAATTGCATCACGGACCATAGTATCTGAATAAGGAAGTCCACATTCACACTCAAAAGCACAATCCCTTGTAAGGCCTTGCAAAGTTGCAACCCACTCCCGATTAGTTTGACCGGCCGTACGTTTTGTACGAAAGAACGTATACCTTTCTGCAACTACATTAACTGTTTCCTTGAAATAGGCATCTAAAGCAGACAAAATTTCTTCGTAGGACAGAGTTGCTACGTCGCGTCGGGGAAACAATTTCACTATCACACGGTACGTCTGCACCCCTACACACGACAATAAGTGAGGCTGCCGCTCGTTACCTTGAATTCTGTAGGCGGCGAGATGAAATCCAAATTGGCGTGACCACTCCGTCCAGCTTTCCATTGCCGGGTCAAATGGCTGGAACGGGTGTGCAACAGCATGTTGTGGCTGCGGTAGCGGTGAAGCGGCGGCTGCCGCATTGTTTTGTATTGCACGTTGACCCTGGACGAGCTGTCCAAGCGCATCCAATAACGCCTGCGTCTGCTGATTCTGCAAGCGATAAAATTCGGACAGTACATCTGGAGATTGTGGCGAAGCCATGACACAAGTAAATTAGAGCAATACGAACGCGAAATCCTCTTTTAAGCCTCGTCGCCACTTGTTATATAGCTAGGGAAGGCCGAAATGCACGCTATAAGCTCACGCAGGATGGCGTGAGGACTGAAACAGGATACGTAATGAATGCTATAAAGAAAAGTACGTAGCTGCTGGAATACTTAACTTTAATCCACCATTTGTATACATCGTTCTTGATGAGACATGCTTCATACGATAACTATCAATTGCTATGGCGCCTTGCTAGGTCGTAGCCATTGACTTAGCTGAAGGCTATTCTAACTATCTTCTCTGCAAATAAACGAGGCTTCGTCAGTGTTGCATCGCTAGCTAAGTCGTCCGTACAACTGGGGCGAGTGCTAGTACGTCTCTCGAGACCTGCCGTGTGGTGGCGCTCGGTCTTCGATCATTGACAGTGGCAACACGCGGGTCCGACATGTACTAATGGACCGCGGCCGATTTAAAGCTACCACCTAGCAAGTGTGGTGTCTGGCGGTGACACCACAGTTGATATGCTTAAAACTGTGAATCTTCTCCATTGTGTGTGAAAACAAAAATTTATATGCACCTTTATTTCTAAATAGCGTACATTCACGCTCGGTGTATAGGTCACCACTCAACATCACTTCGTGTAGACTGACAGTGAAAAAGGTAAACATGCCAATATTTCGAATCAGAGATTTGACGAACCCGCATTATAATTTACATCCATTGTAAAGTAAAATGGACTAAGGTGTAACTGTGGCAATAAACCAAGAAATGATAGCTGAAGGCCATCGTGCAATGATTTCAAAAATTTCTAGAAACGATGGCTCCTTATATGATTCGATTCCTACATTTTTACTGCATTTTCTTCCAAAATGTATTTACCAGCCGAGCGGTCTAAGACGCTGCTGTCATGGACTGTGCGGCTGGTCCCGGCTGAGGTTCGAGTCCTCCCTCGGGCATGGTTGTGTGTGTTTAGGTTAAGTAGAGTGTAAGCTTAGGGACTGATGACCTTAGCAGTTAAGTCCCATAAGATTTCACACACATTTGAACGTTTTGTATTTACTACACAGACTGAAACATCCGCATTCATATTCTGTCTTAGGATGATGCACTATAATTTGTGGTGTTCTTTTCCTATTGTCATCTTTATTCCCTTAGTTAGTCTATCCATTGGTTGGATGTGGTCTGGCATTATTTCATCTCTTGTACCAACCCTTTTATTTCAAAGTAGCACCTACAGCACATACATTACTTAATCTTTCCCTTTCCCTACAGTGTCTGCACTCTACCGTTCCCTCTAGAACCACAGAACTTATTTTAAGACGTTTTGATGACGATGATATTTGCTTTGTGGGGTGCTCAACTGCGCGGTTATCAGCGCCCGTACGAATTTCCAATCTTTGCTCAGCCGAATCTCGCCACTTTCCTGAATGATGATGAAATAATGAGGACAACACAAACACCAAGCTATCTCGAGGCAGGTGAAAAATCCCTGACCCCGTCGGGAATCGAACCCGGGACCCCGTGCTCGGGAAGCGAGAACGCGACCACGAGACCATGAGCTGCAGACTCAATCAAGATGTTTTAACAGATGTTCTACAGGATGGCGCATATGAATAAAGGAATAAAGTAAATGTAGTGAAAATGCAGAAACGAAGAGCTGAAATTGACTTACCTTTATTTACAATGAAAAATACAGTGAAAAATACATTTATACAAGATGCTGAAAGTGACTCTCCGGGGACCGATGATATCGCTGTTTGGTCTCCTCCCCCCAAATCGATCCACCAATCAACGTGACCCTGTGCAACAACAATACGTCTAAGCATATTCAGATACACCCAGCGTAAAGTTCTGATATAGATGGCGCAACTACATGGCTAATGTTGTCCTTCAGTTCCTGCATTTTGTGTGGATTTGTTTCGTAGACCATGCTCTACAAGCGACACCACAGGAAAAAAAAATCATATGTTGTTAGATTCGGTGAACGTGGTGGCCATAAATACTTGCTGATAGTTCGTTCCTCGGTGAAGACATCATGAACTCGCTCCATCGATACCTTCGGCATGTAACGTGTAGTCCCATCTTGCTCGAAGGGCCACTATTGTCTTACACATACAGTGAGTTGAGCACAAAATGCATAAAATATTTACATATGTGCTACGGTGTTGAGTGTAGTGTCAAAAAATATTGGTAAATGGTGAGCGTTCATGTCACACAGCACCAACCGCTGATTTTTTCCTCGTGGAGTTGTTGATGACACACAGCGTTAGGGTTCTCCGTTGTCCAGTACCTCGTGTCCTCTGAATATACATGACTGGATAGATGAAACCATGCTTCATCACCCATGATGTAATGGAAAGGGTCACTGATGCTATTCAAAAGCCATGTTCAGTAATCTACACTCTTCAGATTGTCGTCTCCCCGTAATTGCTGCACATCCGTCACACGACATGGCTTCAAATTAAGACCTTTCAATATCCACTGGAAATGAATCCTACTTGCATGCACCTCTTGGGCCAGTTTACATATAAACTTCTTTGGGCTCTGAATAATTCTTCGGCGAATGTTTGCAATAACTTCCGGTGTACGAAATGAAGGAATTCTTTGTTGTTTTACATTTTGCACAGATCATAGGTGCGCCAATTTTTATACAGACTGTGTATTTCTTTCTTTCCTAGTAGCCCCCCATTCGGATACTTGACCCCGAAAATTTTGCGAGTGTCCGCAATCGAACCTGTTTTCACATATGCTTCCACAATTTCGATTCTTTCTTCTACCGAGAACGTCATTTTGAACACCGCAAAGAGAATCGTCTAACTTCACTGACAAAATAAACTGAAATTTTGACAGAAGAATGCTAACTATCCATTATTGTATAGTACTGTCCATTGTTGTAAGTTATTTTCATGTTAGATCTGTCGTTAATCTTAGTTGCGACGCTCCTCAACACTTGTTTTTATCCTATGATTCACTCTCAATGTGTGTTCAGTTCTCAGTAGTTCTGTAATTGCTCTCCGTAGCAATTGTTTCACGTTTTCACACAGGTCAGCAAAGCATCAGTGAATCCTTATCACTGATATCCTTTCATCCTTTTGATTCTTTGTTGAATTTTGATTACACAGATTGAAAAATAGAGGAGAAAGACTTCTTGCCTGCTTTACGCCGTTTTTAATACAAACACTTTGCTCTTGGTCTTCCAATCTTATTGTACTAGTAAACACAACTTTTGGCAGTCTAATGGTCCGAGTGTCATGCTATCTCTTATCGCCAGTGTCAGTACTTTCCCCATTCAAAGTGACCGGCCACGTTATCATTAATGAACGACCACTTACAACTGCCAAAATTCATAAACTGTATTGGTTAACACAGGTTGCCAAAATCCATAAATTGTATTCTTTCCACAGGCAACAGTATGGACTGAGATTTTCCCTGCAAGTACTGTTCTAACAGAGAAATGCCATCTGTGTGCCCTTTTCATTACCGATTTGAGGAATAATGGCTTGAGTCATGCTCGGCTCGTGTTGGTGCTGTTTGTATGTTTCCGTCCTCAGTTGGAGGCCAGACTAGATCGTTTAGCTGACATGGTTGCGATTGGTTGTCTTCTTCTCGTGTTGACTGGCGCCACTTGGTTTAGCAAGCGTTGCCTGACCACTAGTGGCAGCAGCGGCGGTTATCGATGTGAAGTAACTGTTGCCCTATCTTTGGGGCGACGTCGTTGTTCTTCCGGGTCGAGTTAGTGAGCAGTCCGGTTGGGGACTGTAGAGGAGAGAGGTCCACGCGGTGCGGCAACACTTCAGGACCGCTGGCGGCGCGCATCAACTGCCAGATCGAAGGCCTGTGGTCACGAGGGTACACGACCTCGTCGTAAACCGGATCCTGCAAGTTTTAAGTTGAGTAAATTTTGGATTCAACTAGAGAAACCTCCACCATTGTGAGATCTTACGATTCTCCAGTGACTTGGGTACGTGTTGCTGCTCGTAGTGTTGCTGAAGCAAAGAGCAGTGATTGGAGTGCTTGGGGAAGGCGGATCTGATTAACTTTCCTGGACTTCTGATTACTATTTATTGCGTTCCGTTTGTTACTATTTGTTAAGTTCAACCGGTGGTATTTTTCCTACCTCGTGGCCGCTAACGCCCCAATTACCTGCTCTGGGGGTTAGTGTATGTAACGGCAGTGTGTCTCCCTGCCTTGCCGCTGCTGTCCAGTGAGGCGTGTAGTTTTGACAGCTTTCTTGATTGTAGGTTGGTTGGCGATTCTTCTACTCTGGTGGTAGTGATTCCTTTCTCGTTCCGGGCGCTCTAAGAACAGTATTCTGTGGGCGGAGTCCAGACCGGCGGTTCCGGCTTTGGCGTATTTTTACATCTTGGCATTTGGTTTATTGGACGTCAGGTAGCCTCAGCAGGGTTATCATTAGTCATTCATTAGACTGCCGCTAGTCTGAGCTACCATCTTGTGAAGTGAACTCTTGACTGTCTATCTCATCGCTCACGAAAGTGTTTTTTGCTGGACCTACTCAGAGGTCGATTCCTGGTGCACCGTCTGAGACTGGCCCTTGTGTTTTATTACTGTATTTGCTGCTTTAGTGTATGTTTCTAAAATATTTTATATAATTGCCATTCTTGGCGTTACAACAGGTTTAAATGATTGTGCTACCAAGTTTACCATCATCATTTTGTCTCATCTGTTTGGTGATGAGTAGCTTGTCCTTTTAAATTAATCTTTGCTGTTGTATTTACTGTTTTACAGTTTGTTTGTTAAATTTTTTTATAACTGCCGTTCTTGGCGTTAAAGCCCTTCAGCCGGGACTGTGGTTACTTGCCTTAAAATTCTAATTGGGATCACATTGGCTTGTTTTTAAAACATTATTTACTGTGTCTGTGTTTTATGCTCATTTGGTAAATTGTAACCCACTGAAACCACTATTAATTACACAGTTGTCTATTCCTTCATTAATAACGTGTGATATCTTTATTTATTGCTGAGTCTGGAAATACCGTTTAGAAATAAATGTGTGTAATTGCCAAAGGGACCCAATAGTAACTGATTACGCCCCGTCCACAATCGTAACCGAATACTGCCTTCCTTGACTAGCACGTTTCAGTGAGTAGTCATCTAAACAGTCAAATTCAATTCAAAAAGAATCCATCACAAAATCCTTCACTTCTGCCACCGGTCAAGGGAGCCCAGTCTCAGACTTGAGGAGGCAGGTAATTAAGTTCCGTTACTCCTTTCAGCCTTGTATGTATACAACCTGGAGTAGATTGAGAGATTGATTGATGAACACCCACGTCTGATATGCGTGGACCTGAAAATTTTCGAGTGTAATTACAGTATCTGATAGGCGTTCCAAGCCTCTGAAACGGCCACTGGAAAATTCCTGACAGTGGTTTTCAGTATGTTGTGGGTTTCGATATCTTATAGAACACCGGCGCAGCACTTGATACAACAATCTTAAGTCGTGAGATTGCAGCTCTTATTAGAAAACTTTTGTACTAGTTTCCTTTAGAATAGTGCGGAACTGGACGTTTTTGAGTATTGAACTTTCTCATTCTGAGATAACTGAAGGGCGATCTGCTTCATTGTTGAAAACCATTCAACAGCCAAGATGTGCAACCGGCTATTGTCCATATACACATTGCTCACAGCTGCTTGTTGTATCATACAAAGGCGGTACAAAGTAGCACAAGTGTTTACGTATGCTGGACATATTTTAAACAGTGCGAATCCGATTTAAATGGCGTAAAGGTGTGTAAATGAGACTGAGGTGTTTCCAATAACGAAAGTGGTAAGGTGTGTTGTTGTTCCGAAAGCGCTTTGATATGCAGTTTATACTGGTCAGGGTAGCTACCGGTTGGACCAAGTTCACCAGTGGCTGTCCGCAGCTCGTGGTCTAGTGGCTAGCGTTGGTTCCTCTGGATCACCGGGTCCCGGGTTCGATTCCCGGCCAGGTTGGGGATTTTCTCTTCCAGGCGACCGAGTGTTTGTGTTGTCCACGTCATTTCATCATCATCATAACTCGTGACAGTGGCTACTACATTGGACTGTATGAAGAACTGGACTGTGAAAAGGTTGGGACTTTGTACGGGAGCTGATGACCGCGCAGCTGAGTGGCCCACAAACCAAACATCATCATCATCACCAGCAGCTAAGCTGGACATGATCAAGGGACAAGCAGCGACGCGTATCCACTGTGTACCGACGTAGCATCTCACGTCATGAGCGACTGAGGTTAAATTCCTCCAAATCAAACGTAAAAATATTTAATGCAGACATCATAGAATGAAAAACTAGATCATTTTATTTCCAATTTCCCACTCATTTATTACTGGCATGGCTCAGATTAGCAACAGAACACTTATGTTAACGAAATGGTACAAAACTATATGAGGAATACATAGGATTAAAGCACTAAAATCACTGCTGCGACCTAGGGGAGTGAGTCGCTGAGTTAGGAGGCGGTGTTAGGTTGCCTACGTCAGGACCTGGCTGGACTGTCACCTCTTGGGCATGAGCCAGCAGTGACTCAATGGGTTATGGCCTGTTCAGCGCCCAAAGGGTCTAATAGAGCAGCATCAACCAAAAAAACATGTATTGTTCCAAAGTACACGGTCTTCTTCATTCACGGCAGCCACGGCATGCTCCCTGCGATGAAAATATTGTTAACTGCTCCCTGGACACACTGATTAACACATTAGATCAGAAGGCCTGTTGGCAGACGTCCAACACAGTTCCGCGTCAGTCTCGATCCGACTGACAGCATTGTGACTCGCAGTAACAGTGTTTACCAGGCAGCACTTGCTGTTTCACCAGAGATTGAAGACGGCCTTGACGGGCAGAGGATGGACCAACTCAGGTCCAACCTTCTGGCTGAACAGGTGCTAACTGAGTAGAAGTAGATGATGCCACTGTGCAGTAGTAGCATTTATACAAGAACTGTCCTGAGTGCGTTGCTATTGCGAGGCTACGATGGCTTTGTATGGCCTGCTCTTCTTGAACGGTCAGCTTTCTGAACACTCCTCCTGTAGCTGAAAAGTGTTTTAACTTCGCCATTCAGAGGCAGTTGTGGATGTATTCTGTAGCACCAGTGCTCTGATTAATCATTCCTCAGTCCAAATTATTTCTTCTTAGTTTGTGTGGTCAACACAGTGACTACATCTCTCTTCCCTACGATATCATTTTGTTGCAATGACACTTTGGACACTCATCTGTAGCAATGAACTCTACGTTATGAGCTTCTTACAAGCAACATGAGGAATCCTTTCTTGTTGCCATTGTTTCATACTGAGACCTGGCCTCTTGTGTTACCACGGCAAGGCTTTTAAATTTTAAACAGTTGTCCAACCTATTAATCAGGGGCACTTTACCCGTCTCCCATTTAAAAAATCCGCCATGGATCTCACTCGAGATATTCCTAGAACAGTCTCAACAAATATTTACACAGAAGTTCGCGTTGTATATTTTAGTTTTCTCTATGTTCCAGGTGAGCGAAAACCCAATGTTCCTCTGCTTAGTCACATCATTCCTCAAAGTTTAGCTAGATGAGCAACATACCGCTCTATTATTTACATTTTCTAGGTCTCACTTACTTACCAGCATAATCATTTCCTGTAACATAGCCCACACAAAATTTTCTTTTACAAGATCACTCGTTCTCCACCTAATAAATCTTTATTCACTTAACCTACTTCTTATCCACTACTGGTTTCTAACAAACTGGTATCTGGTATGCAAGATGTCCTCAACTTTAGCGCTCACTGCGTCAATCTACTAGACTCATCTTTTAAACCCAACAACCACTTTAATGCTGAGTGACTTGTTATAATTTTAAACTTCCTACCATACAAACAATAACAGAAATACTTCACTCAATAAATGACAACTAATATTTCCTTTCCTGTGGTATAATAATTCTGTTCTGCTTTTTTCGTTGTCTTTGTGCATATGTCATTGGGTGTTCTTTACCATCTAGATCTCGGCTAAGAACACATCCAATTTCCACAGTTTTTGCATCACACGATAAAATAAACTCCTTACTAAAATCAGGAAATACAGACACTAAACCAGATGTTAACGCCTGTTCCAAGCTCTGAAATGCAGTTTCACAGTCAGCTGACCACTATAATTTCACTGCCCACCACTCAGTGGTTCAGAAACTTTGGCAAACCCATTAATCTTTCTATAATAATTACAGAACCTGAAATACGGCTGAAGCTGTTTTGTTGTCTGTTGTGACACAAAATCGCGCACTGCAGAAACTGAACATGGATCAGCATTGACACACTTCCGGCTAATCACATTACCTACATAATTTATCTGTTGTTATAAAGTTATATTTATACACACTGAGCATCAATCATGTGGTACATAAACTCCAGAAAAGTACTTCCAGCTGTTACACACATTCTTCCATATGCTTTGATTATACAATTGTGACATCAAAGTAAATACACTCCTGGAAATGGAAAAAAGAACACATTGACACCGGTGTGTCAGACCCACCATACTTGCTCCGGACACTGCGAGAGGGCTGTACAAGCAATGATCACACGCACGGCACAGCGGACACACCAGGAACCGCGGTGTTGGCCGCCGAATGGCGCTAGCTGCGCAGCATTTGTGCACCGCCGCCGTCAGTGTCAGCCAGTTTGCCGTGGCATACGGAGCTCCATCGCAGTCTTTAACACTGGTAGCATGCCGCGATAGCGTGGACGTGAACCGTATGTGCAGTTGACGGACTTTGAGCGAGGGCATATAGTGGGCATGCGGGAGGCCGGGTGGACGTACCGCCGAATTGCTCAACACGTGGGGCGTGAGGTCTCCACAGTACATCGATGTTGTCGCCAGTGGTCGGCGGAAGGTGCACGTGCCCGTCGACCTGGGACTGGACCGCAGCGACGCACGGATGCACGCCAAGACCGTAGGATCCTGCGCAGTGCCGTAGGGGACCGCACCGCCACTTCCCAGCAAATTAGGAACACTGTTGCTCCTGGGGTATCGGCGAGGACCATTCGCAACCGTCTCCATGAAGCTGGGCTACGGTCCCGCACACCGTTAGGCCGTCTTCCGCTCACGCCCCAACATCGTGCAGCCCGCCTCCAGTGGTGTCGCGACAGGCGTGAATGGAGGGACGAATGGAGACGTGTCGTCTTCAGCGATGAGAGTCGCTTCTGCCTTGGTGCCAATGATGGTCGTATGCGTGTTTGGCGCCGTGCAGGTGAGCGCCACAATCAGGACTGCATACGACCGAGGCACACAGGGTCAACACCCGGCATCATGGTGTGGGGAGCGATCTCCTACACTGGCCGTACACCACTGGTGATCGTCGAGGGGACACTGAATAGTGCACGGTACATCCAAACCGTCATCGAACCCATCGTTCTACCATTCCTAGACCGGCAAGGGACCTTCCTGTTCCAACAGGACAATGCACGTCCGCATGTATCCCGTGCCACCCAACGTGCTCTAGAAGGTGTAAGTCAACTACCCTGGCCAGCAATATCTCCGGATCTGTCCCCCATTGAGCATGTTTGGGACTGGATGAAGTGTCGTCTCACGCGTTCTGCACGTCCAGCACGAACGCTGGTCCAACTGAGGCGCCAGGTGGAAATGGCATGGCAAGCCGTTCCAAAGGACTACATCCAGCATCTCTACGATCGTCTCCATGGGAGAATAGCAACCTGCATTGCTGCGAAAGGTGGATATACACTGTACTAGTGCCGACATTGTGCATGCTCTGTTGCCTGTGTCTATGTGCCTGTGGTTCTGTCAGTGTGATCATGTGATGTATCTGACCCCAGGAATGTGTCAATGAAGTTTCCCCTTCCTGGGACAATGAATTCACGGTGTTCTTATTTCAATTTCCAGGAGTGTAGTACACTGCTTCAGTTTCAGTCTTCTGAACACTCCACCTAGTAACTTCTGGAAGGTAGATGGCGCATTTTTAAGAAACAAACGGCATACTAAAATCTCTGTCTACTCCAGTCTGTACACATACAAAACTGAAAGGAATAAGGAGATTGGGAGTACTGAGATAGTTCTCGGGGAACAGTAAGAAGAGTCATCAGCCTGTCCTCCAGATCTGCATCCCATATGTGATAGCCACTATTCTATTCCATTTTCTTGAATGATCTATTCCCGAGTTACCCTGAGTGTCCAATTTAATACAGGATAAGGATCAACAATTATCCTTTCATTTAAACAATTGTAATGCTAGCAGAATCTATAGTGTCCTCTGGTGATTTTTTCTGAACAATGTTGAAGCTTTCAGCCCGTGGAGTGTAACTGTGCAGCCGGCCGGAGCGGCCGAGCGGTTCTAGGCGCTACAGTCTGGAACTGCGCGACCGCTACGGTCGCAGGTTCGAATCCTGCCTCGGGCATGGATGTGTGTGATGTCCTTAGGTTAGTTAGGCTTAAGTAGTTCTAAGTTCTAGGGACTGATGACCACAGCAGTTAAGTCCCATAGTGCTCAGAGCCATCTGAACCATTTTTGTAACTGTGCACGATAATATTGTCTGCCATCTGTTGGTAAATAGACTCCTCCATTATGAGTTTCCAGTATTTTTGGATCCTGTGTGGCTTCCTATATACCGGAGCATTCTATTCCGTGTCACTTGCATTGCAGGCTACAGTCCCTCAAGTTTAAACAGATTCTCAAATTTTACCAACAAAACTTCCATAGCAGATTTTTCTTCCCCCACTAAATCTTCCAATTCCTCAAACAATGCAGATATATCGACAGCTTGCTTGTGGCCAGGTCTCCACTCGGCTTAGCTAGACCATCCTCATTCAGGACAACCACACTGGTAATCAGTAACCTCTTTGGCAGACTCACAGTATCCATGCCAAAATTATCTATAATCTTCAAAATCATATTATCTCAATCTACCCCTGTCACATCTGTTATACTTCTATACACAAAGTAATGTTATGCATCCAACTCATCACTGCACTCTACCGGCTCCGCAACACATGTCATTTCACTTGGGAGATCAGCACCTAAACTAACCCAGAGAAACTTTCCTGTACCTCTTCACACTTTATCATGCAAATTAATCTATCATCTGCAGTTTATTTGGTACCAACTTCATGACAGGTAAACCCTGCAGCAATGTAACACTTTTATTGATCGCTCCCAGTTAAAACAACGTCCCGTCTCATACTATACTGTGAAATATCAGTTTCTGCATCATGTTGATCCAGAAAGTCAAGTCCCAGGATGGCACAGTATCCCCCCGCAGTGTAACATTTCTTCCATGTATTTCTGAAAGTTCTTCACTCCAGTACTGAAACTGAGTGAAGTTGACACCAGCGATTCTACTTCAATGTCACCTGTCTCACGTAACATTCATGTGCGTTGAAAATTTCTGTAAGTTTGAACGTTGCTGAGGAAAATTCACTGGTGATCTTCGGACATCACATCTGCGCAGCATGATTATGTTGGATCTGGTGAGTCGTCATTAGTTAATCTGAGCATGTGCGTTTTGTTGTGTGGCAGACCAGTTTTCACTGTAGTGTCCTGGGCCGTGCTTTGGCGATATTAGAAGTATTTCCATTGAATATTGTTTTAAGCGGCCTTTCTTGCAATGAAATCAGTTTGTATCCTCGCTAATCTCAAGACGTCTGTTAATGTGAAGTATGAGTCAATTAAGCTTTTTTTTTCTTGAGTAATCAGTCTTCTGAGTGGTTTGGTGCAGCCCGCCACATCTTCACCGCAGAGTAGCACTTGCAACCTTCGTCCTCAACTATTTGCTGGATGTATTCCAGCCTCTGTCTTCCTCCACATGGAAGGCGTTCCCTTATGTCTTACCAGCTTTCCTATCACGCTGTCCCTTCTTCTTGTCTGCGCAGAACTTCCTCATTCCTTACCTTACTAGTCCACCTAATTTTCAGCACCATATGTCAAATGCTTCTATTCTCTTCTGTTCCAATTTTCACACAGTCCATGTTTCACTACCACACATTGCTATGCTCCAAACGTACATTCTGAGAAATTTATACCTCAAATTCAGGGCTATGTTTGATACTAGTATATTTTTCTTGGCTAGAATGGACTTTTGGCTAGTGCTAGCCTGGTTTTTGATGTCCTCATTGCTCCATCTGTCAATGGTTATTTTGCTACCTAGGTAGCAAGATTCTTTAACTTCAGCTTCGTGACCGTCAATCCTGATATTAAGTTTCTCGCTATTCTCTATTCTCCTACTTCTCATTACTTTCGTCTTTCTTCAATTTACTCTCGATCCATATTCTGTAGACTGTTCGTTTCATTCAGCAGTTCATGTAATTTCTTTTCACTTACACTGACGATAGCAATGTCCTCAGCGAATTGTGTCATTGCTGTCCTTTCACTTTGAATTTTAATCCCATTCCTGAACCTTCCTTTTATTTCCATTATTGCTTCTTCGATGTACAGATTGAACAGTAGGGGTGAACGACTACATCTCTGTCTTACATCCTTTTTATCCGATCACATCGTTCTTCGTCGTCCATTTTATTATTCCCTCTTAGTCCTTGTACGTATTGTATATTATCCGTCTCTTCCTATAGCTTACCCCTATTTTTCTGAGAATTTCGAACATCTTTCACTAATTCACACTATCGAAATCTCTTTCCAATTCGACAAATCCTATGAACGTGTCTTGATTTTTCTTTAATCTTGCTTCCATAATCAACCACAACGGCAGAATTACCTTTCCCTACAGCCAAACTGAACGGATTCTAACACATTCTCAATTTTCGTCTCCATCCTTCTGTATATTATTCTTGTGAGTAGCTTGAATGCATTAACTGTTAAGATGATTGTGCCATAATTTTCGCACTTGTCAGCTCCTGCAGTCTTCGCAACCGTCAGCATGATATTTTTCAGAAAGTCAGATACTACGTCGCCAGACATTCATTCTGCACACCAACGTGAATAATCGTTTTGTTGTCACTTCCCCCAATGATTTCAGAATTTCTGATGGAATGTTATCTATCCCTTCTGCCTTATTTGATCTTAATTCCTCCACAGCTCTTCTAAATTTTGATTGTAATTCTGGACACCCCCCCACACTATCTCTTCTACATCGACTCATGTTTCTTCTTCTATCACATCAGACAAATCTTCCACTTCATAGAGGCCTTCAGTGTACTCTTTCCACCTATCCGCTCTCTCCTTTGTATTTAACAGTGGAATTCCCATTGTACCCTTAATGTTACCATCCCTGCTTTTAATTTCACTGAAGGTTGCTTTAACTCTCCAATATGCTGAGTCAGTCTTTCCGCCAAGCATTTCCTTTTCGATTGCTTCACATTTTTCGTTCAGCCATTTCGTCGTCTTAGCTTCCCTGCACTTACTATTTATTTCTTTCCTCAGTGGCTTGTTTTTGTGTAGTTCGGAATTTCAGTGAACATTTTTGCACTTCCTTCTTTCATCGATCAAGTGAAGTATTTCTTCTGTTACCCATGGCTTCTTCACGGTTATCTTCTTTGCATCTATGTTTTTCTTTCCAACTTATTCATTACCAGACTGAGATTTCACTCTGCAGCGGACAGTGTGCTGATATGAAACTTCCCCCAGGCTGTGGCTAAGCCATGTCTCCGCAATATCCTTTCTTCCTGGAGTGCTAGTTCTGCAAGGCATGCAGAAGAGCTTCTGTGAAGTTTGGAAGGTAGGAGACGAGCTACTGGTAGAATTGAAGCTGTGAGGAGGGGTCGTAAGTCGTGCTTGAGTAGCTCAGGTGGTAGAGCACTTTCCCGCGTAAAGTAAAGGTCCCTAGTTCGAATCTCGGTCCGGCACACAGTTTTAATTTGCCAGGAAGTTTGTTATTCACTACCCTTTTTAGAGATGTCCACTCCTCTTCAATTGTAGTGCCTACTGAGCTATTCCCTATTGCTGTATCTAACCACTTCAGGCGTATCTCGTCATTCTTTAGTACTTCTTTCTCCCACTTCTTTGAGAATTGATTCTCCCTGACTAATCTCTTAAACTTCAGCCTACTCTTCATCACTACTACATAGTGATCTGAGTCTATACCTGCTCCTGGGTAGGCCTTACAATTCAGTGTCTTATTTCGGAATATCTGTCTCACCGTGGTGCAATGTAACTGAAATCTTCCCATATCACCCTGCCTTTTACACCTGCTTCTCTTGTGGTTCTTCAGCAGAGTATTCGGTTTTATTGGGTATTACAAGCTGAAATTTATTACAGAATTCATTAATCGTATATATTACATAAATTGACGATGTTCGTGCCTCCGTGTTATTAAGTCCAGAGTACAGTCAACCTCACCTTAATAGGTAACTGTTCTTAGTACACATTTCATCATTTAATGCCCATTGAGAATTTATGTTTCTCATGTATTGAAGTGCATGGCGTGTGTTTGACTTTCCTTTCTGTATGTTGTAGTCAAGTGGGTCATTGGCGACTGTGGTACTCGTAACTTTTAAGGCACACACACGATCTATACGGTGTCGAGCTTAATTGGTGTGTAGAAGAGCCTTATATTACAATAGAACAAATCTTAACAATCTTCTACTTTCTAATTAATGTTCAGGTAGCAAATGGGTGCCATAGCTAGAAAGGAGCTGATTACGAATTGTTATTTCTTTTTAAACCTGTCTACCACACTTGACAGTAACCGAGTATTTAAAGCTGTAATTGATGTGTTTTACTTTATTCTTTTATTACATTTAACAATGTTTTCATAATTTTTATTTCTCAGTTCAAGCTGTAACTTTAATGGTCAAGATATTTTAATATAACTTTTTTATTTAATTTCAATTGATGATTGGTTCGTTGTGCTTGGTTTGAACTGGAATTAACTTGAACTTGATTTTTAAAAGCTTATGTCAAATTTCCTTTGTGGAGACCTCTGAAAAATAAAAATAGTTACTGTATTAAAACCTTACTCTACTGAAGTCCACTATCTACTGCGTCCATGCTGCATGTAGTTGCTAGCATGGTAAATATTCTTCACCACATCATTCACTTTTCCAAGTTACACATGCTGTGGTTTGCAGCGATCTGCATGGTTGGAAATAAAGAACACACTTCGTATGCCGCGATCGCTGTAGACACTTTTATTGTTCCAAGATAGCCAGTTTCAACAGTTTTATGTTGCCATCATCTGATCTTATGGAACTTGTTATGAAATTCCCATGTTACATTACACGAAAGCAAAGCATAAAATGTGCTACTTACATATACATATTTTGATAAAATCCAGTTTGATAAAATGCACGCAATTGATTAAATGCACACAGCTGATATAATCCACGTACCATCCATGCATATTGTCGGCGAACATGACTCCCCCAAATCTTGCCACACAGCACCACCCAGCCGGCGTAGTGGATTTTATGAATATGCCTGTCCTGCCATCATCTGATCTTATGGAAGTGCCCTTTATGCTTTGACTTCGTGTAATGTAACACGGCAATTGTATTACAAGTTCCACACGGTCGGATGATGGCAGTACAAGACTGTTGAAATCGGTCATCTTGGAACAATAACGGTGACTCCACAGCGATCGTCGGGTACGAAGTGTGTCCTTCATTTTCAGTATCAATTACTTTTAAAAATTCTACAGACTGAGTATATGAGAAGATGCTGTGGATTATAATGAACGAAAGATCAACCCGGAAACCTCAAATAACTATCTTAAACGCAGATGTGGCCTGATATTTTTGCAGCACCGCAACCACGGCGGCATTTCTGTCGCTTTCGGTTTTGGAATACAACAGCTCCCTCCTCTTCTCTATAATGTAACCGCTTCACAACCGTGCATCATTTTTTATCGTTACCTGTATTTAGAGACAAAAAAGAAACTTTAATGCCATTTGCTGCCTGAGTGGACATAAATTGTTTAACAGAGAGAAAAACAAAATAAATTATGGATGAAATTTTATGTATCTTACGAATTGCTTTAAAAAATAACTGTGTAAAAGTGGTAATTAATCAAACATGCTCTGTTTGCATGCAGTGGCGCCATCGCGCGGCCGGCCATTAACCATCACAACGGCAGAGCTACGGTCTCGCCGGTAGCTGCGGTGCTCACGACACGTGGCCATTATGACTCACTGGCTCCGTACCTTCCGTGGAATTCAGCGATACAGTTGCGCTCCAAGTGCTGTTCGCTGTACGAAGCTTCATGTAGAACATGAACTAACAAAATTTATAAAGGCATAGCTGGCACATCTCAGTGCGCTGAAATGCCAACATACGCCACTGAATAGTCAAATATCAGAGAGAAAGGAAGAGAGAGACAGAGACAATGGAATGTGTATGTATGTGTCCGAGCAGGTTTGTACATGTGTGTGTGTGTGCGTGCGTGTGTGTGTGTGTGTGTGTGTGTGTGTGTGTGTGTGTGTGTCGAAGCTACGTCTTAGTCACTGAAAGCGTGCGTCTAGAAGAAAACCAGTAAACCCCCGATTCCGTATGAATCAAACTCCCATGTAGGAGACAACTTCTGCTTACTTTAAAAATGAGTTAATGTCTCAAACATTTCACGTTTAGCATGTAAGCGAGAAAAAAATTAGAAAATATGTGCAAGTATGTTTAAAGTTTTCTGGAATTCGCAAAGTGCTCTTTTTATCAATCATTAGATGAGGATAGTCTGAGTAATTTGCACGCCATTTTAAGAAAAAGCTAGTTTTCTACGCTTCGCAATGTTTATAACGTTGCAGGTATATTCAGTTGTATATGGGGATGGTGTCTGCAAAAGGTTTAGCAGTGATGAAGTAATGAGTTAAAACAACATGCCTGTTACTACGTAAATAGCGAAAATGTAGTAAGCGCTAAACTTTCTTCCTTACATCGCTTTGTGGAGATGTTAGGGAGAAAGTTCCGTGAAGGTTTCAAAGTGTGTGTAAAATTCGTCAAGTCTCTAAGTGCTCTCATTCTTAAATACTGATGCATGCACTGTTGATATTTGTCTGTGGTGAGTTACAGTGCCTCAGCACACATACACAGTTTCTAAGTGCAATACTTGTCTTACTGTGATAAATCTTTAGCATAAGGTTATAAATCTTAGTAAGTAGAACATGGCAACACTCAAAAATTCCATATTCGTTCGTAAATTTTACGAAATATTGAAAATCAAATTTTTTTTGCCCCTAGAAGTCCTTAGATAGGCAACCTGGATGTGCTCCATGGACATAGATCATGAACTCAACTGGGTTAACAGTTGAAACGTCTCTGTGGAGTCGTTTCGTAAACGCTTGTCTCGCTGGATTCTGTGCATCCTATCCTGTCCACTGCATGATTGCGGTTTAATTTATTAACTCTCCCAGAAAGACTGAGCAATCAAACTAAGGCTTATTAAATGACATTATGTTTGATTTTTTTGTGTTCCATAGGAAATCATGCCCTGTATTTATTACGTTTTTCTCTTCACCCTACCCTATGTGTGCGTGAATGTGACTGAATGACTGTTTTTACGAGTGATTTCGGGTTTCTTTTGTGGGGGACGCTGAGATGGTTGTCGTCTGCTAGGAGCAGGTGATGTTTGTTTCTCGTTTGGAGGGTAGCACAAAATGACCAACTTAGGATCCCAGTACCTGGACAGAGAGGTTTACCCCTTGTAGTGTGAGGTTGGTTCGTCTGTCAGGTTGGTGGCGGAAGCCTACCCCTCTGGTAGCATCCGTTACACCGGTAGTTAGGCGATGCTCGGTGGAGAAAGGACGCTCTGCAGCTAGCGGTCGGTGAGTACTGTTCGTAGCTCCTAGAGAGGGTTTCTGTCTTGCCGAGTTAATTTAATTTCGTAACGGCAAAATCATTCTGCTATTGGACTATTAAAATTTCTTACATTGGTGCCTGGTTTAAGGTCTAATTTCTGAACAGTTAACTCGCAATCAAGTTTACCACGTGCTGACGTTCGGCCGTTCGTAAGCGACAGGCGCGGATTCCACGTCGTATATCTGCTATACACACCTTGCGAATCGGATAAATGTCTTTCCAAGCTAGTGCATGAGCATAATGGTGATAGGTATCTCTCTGAACTATTTCTGTCGTGGATATGTAGATGGAATGATTGAATTATTGTGTTCCACTTCCCTTTTGTGTGTTTTTCCTTTTTTAATTGTGCTATTCTACCATTTTTGGCGAATTATTTTGTTAAATTTTTCATTCAGGCTCCAGTCATGTGTATTCATAGGCTGTACATCAGATTCAGTAATGAAATAAACGTGCTACGTAGAAGATAAACTCTACGTCCTTTATCTTTCTCATTGATGCCAGTTTTCAAATTAGTTTTCCATTCCCTGATTTTTTTAAAGTTAATCTGCTTGCTCGTGATGAACAAAAATGGGAGGAAAAATCAATTTAATTTCACAAGCTCATTGATATAGGACATACAATTCTGTTAATCTTGTTAGTTCCTTTAAACAAATTGCATTCTTATAATAAAATTCTTAACTTGATTGAACTGATAATTTCCAGTTCGGTCTTTTCTTAATTGTTAGGAAGGGCTTGGGCTGGTGGCGACCCTGTGATTTTTAAATTTATAATTGTCCTTGTGAGGTGGCTTAACCAGAAATTCCGCCCAAGGGCTACATTATTCTTGATATGTAACGTATGTCGAGCCTTGGCTAGCATCCGTTTACAGTTCAACGTACATACTTTACGCAGTTTGGTAATGAAGATATACCAAGCTTACGTAAAAAAATCTATAAACAGAAGCCACGCGGGATTAGCCGAGCGGTCGAAGGCGTTGCAGTCATGTACTGTGTTGCTGGTCCCGGCGGAGATCCGAGTCCTCCCTCAGGCATGGGTGTGTGTGTTTGTCTTTAGGATAATTTAGGTTAAGTAGTGTGTAAGCTTAGGGACTGATGACCTTAGCAGTTAAGTCCCATAAGATTTCACACACATCTGAACATTTTATAAACAGAACTCTTCAGATTTTACGCAGAAACTGAAGAATAACTTTGTGTACTTCAAATGCAGACATATTTCCGAATTCGGTGCACGTCTTTGTTACTACCTCCAACACATACAACCCGCTGAAGGCTCCTGTATTGTGAAGGCACAACCTAATGGTTTTAAGATCCGAAGAGCCAGACGATTGATATTTTTTTTTTCATTCATTCAGGTTTTTAAGTCAAATAAACCATTGAATGAAATTCTTCGTTGCAGGCACATCAGTTTTATGAAAGTTACCACTCACTCTCCGGGTTTAAGTGGTTTCAGTTAGTGTGAGATAGTGTGAGACATCGAACTGATACATGTGTCAGACGGTTACGTCAGTTATATGAAAGTTTTTCGTAACCTCTGGTTGAAGTGTTAGTAGTAGTGGTGGTAGTAGTCGTAGTAGCAGTAGTAGTAGCAGCAGTAGTTTTATTCGTCCGTAGATCACTTTTACAAGGGTATTTGACATGTGTTAGTTTGAAGAATAACAAAAGTAACGTAATTCATACACTATCCAGTCACATTAATGCCATCACGTGTCAGAAGTCTGAATAAACACATTTTCCAGCACGGAACGCTACGCGACGTACAGGAAGGGAGCTGACGATGTTCTGGAAGGTGTGGAGTCACGCGGACTCCAGTCCCTAATTAAACAGCGCTAGATTTCTCCGTTGAGGATCCATGGTACGAACAGCCCTATCGAGGTGGTCCCACGGATTCTCGATCGGGTTTTAATCCGCGGAGTTTGGTGGCCAGGGGAATAGGGGAGACCCACTGTGGTGCCCTTCAAACCACGCACGTACACTGCGAGCTATCTGACATGTTGAATTGTTCTGCTGATACATGCTATCTTGCAGAAAAAAACTGCATGTAATGGTCTCCAAGGATAACTGCATACTTTCATGTTTCTCCATGTTCCCTTTCAGAATGACAAGGTCACCCGAGAAACGTCACGAAAACGTTCCCCAAGCAACAACGCTCCCTTCTCCGGCCTGAACCCTTCACATGATTGCTGCAGGTTCTTTCTTATCGGATGTTTCACGAGGTTCTTGTCAATAGCCATCGCCTCTCAGTGGACGTCCAGCTGGGGTACTGATGTGCAAATTCCAGCCGTCGTTGTTGTTGGACAACTGTCAGCATGAGTGGTTCAATTAAGCACTTGCTGCGGAGTTCCATACGCAGCAATGTTCGCTGAACGGTCGTTGGGAAGACGCTGTTGGTAACCCTTTGGTTCACCTGGCCAAAAAGCTCACCCCTCTGGACGTTATATAATTCGCTCCGTTACCGCATTACGACAATGACTGCAATGTTTTCCACGTCCCCCCCCCCCCCCCACCCCTCGACACACTTCATACACCCTCCACTGCTGGTGTTGCCAACCTGCTGCCTGTGAGTGGTTACTGCACGTTTACTTCGAACTGGTCTTATTAATGTGCAGTTAGCCGTGCCCTTATGGTAGGAACCATCTCGGAATTTATCTTTCAAGTTTAGGGAAACCACGGGAAACCTAAATCAGGATGGCCAGTTGAGATAGGAGACTCCACCCTCCCGAATACAAGACCTGTCTGTTTAAAACAGTCCTACCTTATTCGGTTTATCCCTAGTGAACAATACTATTTTACAAAGAGGTTATTTTATAATGTAAAAGGTTAGTGCTAGATTGTTCATTCATTTTTCACTCTCAGTCACTACGAATATTACACACACTATACACACATCGTTTCATATTGTCAACACTACACACGCTATCAGCTGATGTCAGGACCATAGTGACAATGTCTGTTTTCAATTTTGTGCACCACAACTTCCCATTTTCTAGCCTGAAAAATTGAGTTAGCATCTCTCTATAAGGAGTGGAATGTTGAGTGAGAAAGAGGATAAAGTGTTAGTTATACATTGCAAAGCTTTGTGTGTAACTTATTTCTAGAAATGAAATAAAGAAGGAAAAAATAGTGTGCAATGACATCTATTTTATTATCGTTATTATTATTTATATGCTTACATTTTTTACCAAACCTCTAATCTGTGTTATCTAAGTAGGCCTTCACTGTATAGAATGTCTTTTTTAACAGATACATTTTAACCGCGTTTCTAAATACGTTTGTTTTAGTAATCACTTCCGTCTCCTATGACAATTTATTCTACAAGTTTACTTCTTGGTAGAAAATGCTGCTTTGACTTTTATGTTTATACTTTCTTGGTAAATGTCTAGCTCTTGTTCCATAGTTACGGATATAGGTGTTTGTTCAGTAATTATCAATGGTTCTATTATGTGTACAACTGATTGACAAATGTAGTCACATGGTCTAGTGGTGTAGTTAAAACACTCAGTGTTTTGAACAGAGCTGTACAACGAAACCGACTACTATTTTTGATAACTATTCGTATGGTCCTTTACTGCATTTTAACCAACATAATTGGTTTGGAAACTGTGCTCAGATTTTGCGCATTTGTTCCCCAGAAAAGGAAACCGTAACAAAAAATGAGTGTACACATGAGTAGTATGTAACTAAAAGACACTGATGACAGAATTCTAAGTCCATAAGATGCTACTGACGTTCTGTTTGCAAATATCTTCGTGTGGTAACACCACTTCAACTCGGAATCTATTTAATTCTTAAGAATTTTATATTTCTTACACACTCGCTAAGCGTTTTCAGTTATTGATGAGCTGCCAAAGATTTTACATAACAGGAAGTATATACCTCAAAAATGGAGAAATTTCAAAATTTACTTTCATACGAATTTGACGTGATTCTGACAACAAACACCAATTTGTCGTTGGTTTTCACAGTTTTATAACTGGTGCTGCATTCTAAATAAGTGCACAATTACTTTTTCAATTAAATATACTGAATCTCTCTCTCTCTCTCTCTCTCTCTCTCTCTCTCTCTCTCTCTCTCTCTTTCTCTATACCTGCCGGTTTTCACCCATCTTTGATAATTCTCATTCGATAAATGCTAAAGTGACATGAACAGAAAGTGTATGAGACGCAGTTTCTTTCATTGTTTGGTGGCTTAATCGCTTGCTTTTTAAGCGTATACTGCCACTTGTCGGAAGTGCTTTTTGTTGAGAGGTATTTATCAGCATTCATCAATTTTCGTTGACTTATTTAATGCAGTTTCAGAACATAAATCATCGTGGTATATACTGTGTATCCCACGGAACTTATGTAGAGGTTCACTTCTGATCAAGTCGTATGATTTCTCCCATTTTCACGCAGCTGAGCGTTTCATCATTTCATCCAGAAACAGAATGCTATTAAATAAACGAACTATTTATAAACGAGGACGAAAAATTGAAACAACAGCTACTTTTTGATACTAAATAGAAAGTAAATATCGAAACAATACCAACAGTGACGACTGACGATAACAGAGCGCTGTCAATAATAATGCTTTAACAACAGCGAAACGATCGATTTTGACTTTGAAGTTGAAGTACCAATGTGCGAATGTGAATAGAACTTCTTCATACCCGTGAAATATTTTTTCACCTGCTGTGAAATATAAACAGATTTGTGTGCATAGGTGTCCTTTGTACGTACATAGATGTGACGTAATTTTTCTGTGCAAAATATTTACCTTCCATACAAATAAATGGATGAATAAATGTTTATGGTATTCAAATGTTTTTAATGTATGGAGACCATCAACGCTTTCCAGTGAAACGGATTGCAAATAGCCGCTACAGTTTCACAATGATTCTTTCTTCTTCACCTTCCAGTAACAGCAAATTTCACGCTCAATTTCTTACTCCTAAGTATGTTAACTGTAAGTGAATATGGAACGACTAAATCCGCAGCACTACATTAAAAAGTTTTAAATAATGAACTTAGAAGCAGTGAGAAGTCTTCATGTACACCAGAGGCCACTGATACCCTCCAGGATATGCAGTCCTACTGTATACCGCTGCTTTAGATCAGCCATTGAAAGTGGTTTTAGCTGAAAGACCGAAAATCCTCTTCCGTCGACAGAAAGACTACAGACTGGGTGCAGTTGAAAGGAAATATTGAATAATTCAGTCAGTATGCAAAATTACAGCGGGCTGTATCATTGAAAGAACGAATACATGGCTTAACCGAAGAAAGGACTACGGACTGGTACAGATCGATATGAAAGAATGAATAATTCAGACAGTATGTAAAAATCTCAGTGGAGTTTATCGATTGTTTTCATTCGGTAGCAGACTGGTTTCACTAGAAAGAATGAATGAATCAATGAATAACAATCAAGCCGATACATAAAACCATAACAGACTGAATCGATAGTATTCATTCAGTTGATCTCATAGACCGGTTCCACACACAGGATGTAATTCGTAATTCAAGTCGTACGTTAACCGAATGAGTTGACTGTTTTGCATTTTTCGATTTTTCTTAATATTCGTTTGTTCCCGTCACTACTGTACTGCCATTTGTCCAAGGTCCGTTTTCACAAATCTTTCATTAAGTAACTTTCGTTAATACATAGATCACATCGTCGTAGAAATATTTCAGACTACTATTACTCTCAGTTGTCCATCTCTTTGGCTGAGTGGTCAGCGCAGCTGCCTGCCATGTGGAGGGCCGGATTCGATTCCCGGTGCTTTCAGGGATTTTTTCGTGGTTGGAGGACCGGTATGGGGCGCATTTAGCCTCTTAATGTCAGCTGAGGAGCTATTTGTCCGAAGAGTGGTGGCTTCTGGTCCGAAAACTGACAACGGCCAGGAAAACTGAAGATGCTTAGCGAGTGTGTAAGAAATATAAAATTCTTAAGAATTAAATAGATTCCGAGTTGAAGTGGTGTTACCACACGAAGATATTTGCAAACAGAACGTCCCGTCCATGCTTCATCCAATGACGCCATTGACAGAGGATGACATGGCGCTCGATCAGTACCGATGGGTACGTCAGGATTGGTGGACGCAGTTTACTGATCATTCGCAGTTTTCTGAGCCTGTGATGCAACGTTTAATCTGATCCAAGGGTGAAATTCCTGCGCTGAATTTGTTTCGAATTATTCGAATAAATGCTCATCGAAATCAAACAAAGATAAGCAAAGACCTACTAGTCACTGTGGTCTATGTGTGGACTCTTTAACTAGTAGTCATTAATGAGTCACGAGTAAGATCCTAACCATTGCTTAAAATTGAATAAAAGTCTTCACCAATTGCGGCCGAAGACTTACTGCATTAGGAAGGAGTTACCTTCATTCTGCTAAAGGCCTTGTCAAAGAAGGCGGAGTGTCGGACAGAGTTACAGGTGAAATGCCCTTAAAGGCAGAAGAATCAGCAATGGTCAACAGCATGAGCACGCAGATAGCAATGGAAACCACTGCACTAACGACGTTTAATTTGTATCCACAGGACACTTGTACAAATCAACCGAGACAGAAATTGAAGCTGCATCCGAGATTGTTTGGGCAAGACTCAGTATCAGCGGTGGGCATAAAATTTTAATTGGATCCTTCTACCTGTCATCAGAGTCACCTGCTGATGTAGCAGCAGACTTGACAAAACCTCATTTCGCTAGTACATAAGTTCCGTAACCACACTGTAATTATCGGGGAAGACTCCAATTATCTTACAATAAACTCGGAAAATTACGGTTAGTAGGGGACATTGTAAGACATATTGTGAGACATCACTAAGTGCCTTCTTTGAAAACTACCTACAACATATGGTACGGAACCACACTCATAATGGAAATATTTTAGAACTAATGACAACAAACAGACCTGACCCCTTTGAGGACGTACACGTCGAAACTACTATCAGTGACCATGACTTGCTTGTGGCAAATTGATTATAAAAATACAAAGGGCACCTAAAACAAGTAGGAAGACATATATGTTCATTAAACTAGGTAAAAAAAGCAGTAGTGAATTATCTCAATGAGAAACTTTAAACTTTTAGCATAGGACTCGACCGTGTAGAGGGCAATGGCTCAAGTTTAAAAAAATAATTTCCTACGCGCTGGATAGCTATGTACCTAATAGAACAGTTCATAATGGGACAGAACCTCCAGGGTATACCGTCACTGTAAAAACACATCTAATGAAACAGAGACAACTGGACAATAAGGCGCAGCACAAAGCATAGAGCTATACATAGAGAACCACTGAAAGAAAGCCGTTTGGCTGTGAAGAGAGCAATGTATGAGGCCTTCAGTGACTACCGCAACAGAATTTTGTCTAATGATCTTTCACAGAATCCAAAGAAATTCTAGTATTATGTAATTATCTTACAATAAACTCGGAAAATTACGGTTAGTGGGGGACTTTGTAAGACATATTGTGAGACATTACTAAGTGCCTTCTTTGAAAACTACCTACAACATATGGTACGGAACCACACACATAATGGAAATGTTTTAGAACTAATGACAACAAACAGACCTGACCCCTTTGAGGTCCAGACACTCATGGACGAGGCAGGAATTGGAATTAAGTGTGACGCAGCAAAAGCAGAAATACTTAACTCCGTTTGCCAACGGTTATTTGCAAATGAAAACCCGAACTCTCACAATTTACTTGTTGTATCCCTTAAAAACCAGTAAAATAGATATTAGTGCTAGTGGCGTTGAGAAGCAGCCGAAATCGTTAAAACTGAAAAAGCTCCAGGTCCATTGGAATTCCAGACAGATTCTACACTGAAATCGCGATTGAGTTGTCCCCTCTTTTAAGTGTAACCTGGTATAGATTCCCCAGATAAAGAAAACCGTGCCCACTAGTTGTAAGAAAGTAAAAGTCACACCCGTAAGTGTGATAGAAGTGGTCCACAAAACCTCCGTCCAGTATCCTTGACATCGATTTGTTGTAGAATCATAGAACATATTCTGAGCAAGACATAATGCGATATCTCGAACAGAATGCCCTCTTCCATGCGGACCAGTGTGGATTCTAAAAACATCGATCATGTGAAACCCATCTCACATTTGCATCACACGGAGTACTGAAAGCTTTGGATCAACGTGGTCAGGTACATGAACTGTTTCTTGAGCTGCGAAAAGCATTTCGCTCAGTACCTCATACACACGTATTATCAAAAGTACGATCGAATTGGGTACCAAGCGAAATTTATGACTCGACTGAGGATTTCTTAGTAGGAAGAACGAAGCAAGTTATCTTGCATGGAGTATTATCGACATATGTATAAATAACTTCAGGTGTGCCCAAGCAAGTGTGTTGGGGCGCTTGATGTCCATGTTTCATATCTATAGCCTTCTGGACAATATTAATAGTAACCTCAGACTTTTTACCTAAGAGGCACTCACCGATAATAAAGTACTGTCTGAAAGCAGCTGCATACATATTAACTCAGATATTGATAAGATTTTAAAGTGGTGCAACGATTGGCAACTTGCTTTCAACTTTCATAAAAGTAAAATTGTGCACTTCACAAAATGAAAAAACTTAGGATTCTATGATTGTAGTATCATTTAGTCACGTTTGGAATTTATCGGCTCACATAAATAACTAGTTGCTACACTTCGTTGGGATATGAAATGGAATGATCACTTAGTCGTGGGTGAAGGAGATGGTAGACTTCGGTTTACTGGTAAAATACAGGGGAAACCCAATCATTCTGCAAAGACTGACTCTAGTAATGTATCACAACTCCCTATACATCGCTCCATTACTGATCGTGAGAACATGATTACATTAATCACAGCACGTCTGGAGGGATGCAGACTACCATTCTCCCGCTTTCCACTAGTCAATGTAACGGAGAAAATACATAATAACTGGTACAGTTGGACGAACTCTCTGCCATGCACTTCGCAGTGGTTTGCAGAGTATAACTGTAGACGTAGATGTAAACATGTGATCTGTGACTGAAAAATCTCATGATGATCTCTCCATTGGCAAAAGATTCCAGATTAGTCACCAATTCGGATCTTCGAGAAGTCTCCTAAAGGGGAGCTGATAAGGGGGAAAAGACTGAATAACCAACGAGAGGATTTTTTTTAAGTCATCAGTTTTCTGACCGGTTTACTTCTTCATCGTGCCAATGGGAGGGCGCGAATCCGTCATCCTCCAGGGAAATTTGGAAATTTGTAGTAACGACTATGGGATCAAACTGCTGAGGTCATCGGTCCCTATGCTTATGCACTACTTAATCTAACATAAACTAAATTACGCTAAGGACAACACACACACATATGCCCGAGAGAGGACTCGAACCTCCGACGGGGGTAGCCGCGCGGACCGTGACAAGGCACCTAGATCGCGCGGTTACACCGCGCGGCAAAATCAAATAACAAGTAACTACTTTATACCAGTGAAGAAGCTTTTATTACGTAATTGAAGCTGCTCATTAAGAATAAGGCCGTCATTCCGAGAAAAATGTTTAAAAATTTCTAATTCTTCGAGAACATCTAACCTACGGCCTTTCTTCTCAGTGTGCAAGATGTTGATATCGTGAACAACTTTGGGCGCGTGACCTGTAATCAGGAGATGATCGGCAGAAGAAGAATTCTTAGTGCTAGTGCCATTTTTTATTAAAAGATGTTCTTTGTATCTGACTGTAAAGGCACGATCTGTTTGTCCTATGTACCCTATCGGCCATTAAAATTGCTACACCACGACGATGACGTGCTACAGAATCGAAATTTAACCGACAGGAAGAAGATGCTGTGATATGCAAACTATTAGCTTTTCAGAGTATTCACACAACATTGGCGCCTGTGGCGACACCTACAACGTGCTAACATGAGGAAAGTTCCCAACCGATTTCTCATACACAAACAGCAGTTGACCGGCGTTGCCTGGTGGAACGTTGTTGTGATGCCTCGTGTAAGGAGGAGAAATGCCATCACGTTTCCGTCTTTGATAAAGGTCGGATTGTAGCCTAACGCGATTGCGGTTTATCGTATCGCGACATTGCTACTCGCGTTGGTCGACATCCAATGACTGTTAGCACAATATGGAATCGTTGGATTCAGGAGGGTAATACGGAACGCCGTGCTGGATCACAACGGCCTCGTATCACTAGCAGTCGAGATGACACGTATCTTATCCGCATGGCTCTAACGGATAGTGCAGCCGCGTCTCGATCCCTGAGTCAACAAATGGGGACGTTTGCAAGACAACAACCATCTGCACGAACAGTTCGACGACGTTTGCAGCAGCATGGACTATCAGCTCGGAGACGTTGGCTGCGGTTACCCTTGACGCTGCATCACAGACAGGAGCGTCAGCGATGGTGTACTCAACGACGAACCTGGGTGCACGAATGGCAAAACGCCATTTTTTTTCGGATGAATCCAGGTTCTGTTCACAGCATCATGATGGTCGCATCCGTGTTTGGCGACATCGGCGTGAACGCACATTGGAAGCGTATATTCGTCATCGCCATACTGGCGTATCACCCGGCGTGAAGGTATGGGATGCCATTGGTTACACGTCTCGGTCACCTCTTGTTCGCATTGACGGCACTTTGAACAGTGGACGTTACATTTCAGATGTGTTACAACCCGTGGCTCTACCCTTCATTCGATCCCAGTGAAACCCTACATTTCAGCAGGATAATGCACGACCGCATGTTGCAGGTCCTGTACGGTCTTTCTGGATTCAGAAAATGTTCGACTGCTGCCCTGGCCAGCACATTCTCCAGATCTCTCACCAACTGAAAACGTCTGGTCAATGGTGGCCGAGCAACTGGTTCATCACAATACGCCACTCTTGATGAACTGTGGTATCGTGCTGAAGCTGCATGGGCAACTGTATCTGTACACGCCATCCAAGCTCTGTTTGACTCAATGCCCAGGCGTATCAAGGCCGTTATTACGGTCAGGAGTGGTTGTTCTGGGTACGGATTTCTCAGGACCTATGCACCCAAGTTGCGTGAAAATGTAATCACATGTCAGTTCTAGTATAATATATTTGTCCAATGAATACCCGTTTATCATCTGCATTTCTTCTTGGTGTAGCAATTTTAATGGCCAGTAGTGTCGTAAGAAGAGCAAGTGTCTTAAAAACCTTATAGACACTAGGGTTTTCAGAGGGGAACAGGCCGATTATAAATTATGAATAAATTTTTTTCAAACTATTATTCGTTGAGAAAGCGACATTACAGTTGTATCTATTACGAGGAAGGCTTTGAATCTGAAGGAGATGGGCCCCAAGAAAGGAACAGAAAGAAAGCTTCTTCTTTTGGTTGGACTCAATTATAGAGGTGCCGAGTGTAGTAACTCTTTTAACAGTTTTCTTTTTAATGGTATTGTCAGCTATGGTAGGTTCGTTTTCGTTGTTAATTACTATCGATTTGATCAAATGTTCTTCCTCGAATATTTCTTTTGAGAGAGGAATAGAAGTAGCTCAGTGAATAACAGAAATCGTTTTTATGAGATTGTGGGTGCATGGAAGACGTAGGTAGGATCTGATAGGTATATGTTTCTATACGAAAAACTTTAAATGAGATTTTATTTTCTTCTACTGTTAGCGTCAAATCAAGAAAGTTCAGTTGGTTGGCCTCGTTTCCGAGTTCACTGGTGAAGGATATTTTCTAGTGAAGTTTATTAAAGAGATTGAAATTATGGTCAATGTCATCAACAGGCCCTTTTCAGATGACTAAAATATCATCGACATATCTGAAATAGGAGAGAGTACCCAGTGTTGTAGCTGAGAAACAGTTGAAGAACTTTTCTTCTAGAAAATTAATGAAAATGTCAGTAAGGGTATCAGCCAACGGATTTCCCATAGCGAGGCCACCGGGTTGCTGATACAATTGTTAATTAAATTCAAAGTAGTTGTATTTGACTACGACTGTGATTAGATTCATAAAGTCAGTGATTTGTTCATCTGAAAGTTCTTTTTTGAAATGGCGTAAATTTTTTTCTACGATCGTAAGCCTTTCTTGCACGGAAACGTTTGTATAAAGAAGTTTGATGACTAATGAAAACAACTTGGTATCTGGCCTGCATCCTAAATCTTTTATTTTATGGACTAAGGCGTGACTATTGGGGATGGAATAATTGTTCTTGAAGACGAATTATTTTTGCAGAGTTTCATGCATAAATTTGTCTAAATCATGACACACGTCGTTCGTAATATTAGATATCGTATGGTTTGTGAATTTTGAATTGAGAATAAAGTTTTGGGGGTTGAGGGTTCATGTTGATAAAGATATTCTTATGAAAAGGATTGAGTAAAAATTTTCCGTCACTCATAGATGATCTGACGTCTTTTTGTAACTACGTAGTCAGAACCTCATGAGTTCCGAAATACTATTTCCGTTAAAAAAATGTAAGGTTTTAGAAATATATTCAGAATTGTGGGAAATAACCAAAGAGAAACCTTCGTCAGACTCAGTTATTAACGCATTGGCTTTTTTAAGTTTATTATTAATAGATTTAACCAACTTCCTATCGTCATGCTCAGCATTTTGAAAATAGGCTGTGTTTCTACAGAGAATGTTAGCTACGTCAAAGGCAATTCTAGTCTGACATGATTTATCAATTTTTATACAATCAAGACCAATTTTTAGGCAGACAAGTATCTTTTCTGTTACATTTTTTTCTGACAAGTTGGGCACGACATTGTATTTTAGAACTTTTTCAAGCAAGGCAGTTTCATTTTGCGTAAACTTAATGTTAGTCTTATTTAAAATTCTTTTATAAAATACATGACTGGTTTTCTTAAAAATACTTTAAGAACATTTAACAGCAGGAAATAGACAAAAAATTTACTAAGCTTGTTTTCGTGCCTGAGCAGTAGGCCTTGTTTACAAATTTCTAAATGTTCATAAACCTGAATCCAGAAATCGTCAAAGTTAAAATTATAATTGATACGGAAAAAAAGTGAGCTCTAAATATAGATAATACGACTCTTCATTGAGAACATCTTTTTTAGCATATAGCCTGTTAACATGATTTAACACATTCCAGACCGGGTTAATTCGGATTCATCAGTGGTGTGCTCCGAATGGATCAACAGTACCAGGATTTGATGTGATGGCAAGGGAAATCTGCCTTTTAACTAGGCTGGTGGTGTAATTACGTACAGTGAAGGCTGCAGTGAGAATGGTGGTGTATTGCTGTAAAGCGTCTGCAGCCGAACAAATATGTTTGCCTCGGATGCCAAGGCTATGTGGAACGGAACACTTTTACATGGAAAGAATATGGTTTAATGTTTTTGAAGCCGTGTTCCGTTTTCGAAGTTTTGAGTCTTGAATTCTTTTGTTGTAACATAGTACACAACCGCTTATTTGTATTCTTACCATATGATTCATACTCTATAACCAATATACACTATGACAACTGCCAAGATTACTGAAAGAGAAGGAACATTTCAATGACCGGTCGGACAGTTCACAATTTTGTCGAAAAGCACAACATTTTAAAAATATTCCAGGAGGGAGTTTTGAACACAGCTCGTCAGCTTCGCAGTCCAACACTTTTTTAAGGAACCTTCCCGGCACCTAAAGGTGAGGGGTGGAGTCAATGTGGGCAGGGGTCGCAAGCCGAGGCTTATTTATTTATCCTTCCTTTCTTTTTTATTTTTATGTATTTATTTTTGACATTAATACCACAGAGAACAGCTGCAAACCAGAGCCGCGAGGAGGAGGGCGCAGCAAGACGTCAGACTCACTGACACTGTCAACGTATATTTTTTCCGAGAAGAACATTCCGAAGACCAGAGAAGAGGCCAGGATTAGCTCTAATGACAAAAACACTCCAGCTCTGGATTGGGTTAAGGAAGACACCCCAAAGGAAATTGGAAAAGAGTTGTCTGAATTTTAGATTGTAGACAACTGCACAATGGCGTTCATTAACGAACTACCAAAAGTCAAGGATACTTCTCTAGTCACCAGCAAACAAGTAGTGAGCTGCGTGTCCACAAATCCACTTCACAGAGTTCGTCTTCACTTGCGGGAAGTATCCCGCGTTCGGCAAGAGACACAGGTGAGTAGGTGTGTGATTAGGGGTAAGGGGGTGTCAAGTGTAATTAGGGACAACATCAGTCTCACCAAGAACCAGACACCTCTTGCCGATCTGCACACCAGGCGGTGCTCCTCTGCGTCGAAGACATCACAGGTGACAAACAACCACGTGTCTGCTAGGTGAATCTGTGAAGGCGTGACCGGTTAACTTGTTTCCCTGTGACATTAAGGTGCCATGCAGACTGGACAAGCCACTTAAGCACGACGCCGTGGTTGTTTTCCGCTCGCCTGTGTTGCACTTCTTATGCTTGGATCTTCCACTGTTTCTATTTTTACAGTTCAGCGCACCTTCTTCCTGTTTTCATACTTGATCTGTGTTCATTTTATGACGGGCTATCCACTGGGCAATCTTACCACAACATTTGTGGGGGAGGGGGGGAGGGGGGAGGTTTGCACGGGGGGAGTTTCCCTTGTTAGTAACACCCGACTGCAAAGCTTTTCACCAGACTAAAGCCGAGCTATCGAAACCCACAGCCATGGCCAACACGAGCTCTGCCTCGTTGCTGTAGTGCCCCTGTCCAACACTTTGATCTTAGACACGGGCGGTCAGGAACAGACTCGACCAAAACGTGCACCGCACCTCGCGGCCACCGCGGACGCCGCTAGTGCCACAACGCCGCACATAGGACGCCAAACACTACGTGAAATACAAAGAAACTACACGAGGTGGCGCGAATTCCAAATTGTCAGGGAAGGAGACCAACTGTACAAGCTTTAATAGACCGGACTTGGAAATGAAGCCAACATAATAAAGCGCAACTCTGACGGAAATACAAAAAGAATTTATGTTATCCAAGTTGCCGATCCTGCCCTGACGTCACCCTGGAAATACACAAAAACATATTATTTTATTTTTTAACATCTGCCTCACACTATTGTACTATGATGATACAATATTTCAGAATCAAATCGACATGATGACTCCTGTGGGCCAAGTGGTATGAGTTGATGACAGGCAGTGTGCTTTCAGTGCACTTTCTCTCCCAACAATATGGATACCGTTTCTGAAGCAGATGTGTTTCGATCTTTCAGACCTACGTCGTTCTTGCAGAGTGGATAAGGCTCGGGATACATGCGTAGAAAAGTGACTGCACACTTACAAATTAAATTTAATAGCCATGGATACCCTTGTGTGGGTAATAATAATAATAACAAATGCAATTGTATACTACGCAGACAGTCCTCAACTGTTTAGCTGTACCGATGGACGCTTTCCAATTAATCAACACGGCGATGACGTCGCCGTAAAACCGCACCTCCAGCACAGGGGCATATTCAGGCGAGTGGGTCACCTACGAACGGTCGCCCTCCGGTGCAATAACTTTTTATTCGCTCTCAGTCGCGCACCGGGAACAGTAAAAATACTCATTTAGCAGAGAGCTGGCCAGATGGCCGCCTTTATAGCTCATATTTCAGCCGCGTCCATTATCTTGCGGCGCTCCGATGGCAATTAAAGGAAACGCCCGGCGGCGGCGTATGGCTCTCACTTTAATGGTGCCATACGAGGACTGTGTGGATCAAAGTGCCTGTCAGTTTTCCGTGTTAGCGGCGCGACGCTTCACTTAGCCTTCTGCTCGCTCTACATGGCCATTCAGTTGCGGTCTGAGGTCCGTTATCAGCGACACATGTAGGGACGAGGGAGGGGGAACAGCGTTTAACGTCCCGTCGTCGAGACGAGGTCGTTATAGGAGAAGCTCATACAGGGTACGGGTGGGGAAGGATGGCGACCATGTTCTTTACAAAGGAAACACACCAGCATCATGGCCATCTGCAAAGGGGAAGACGCGCTTACCTCTTTCTGGAATCTGGGATCAGTTTTTTCCTTCAGTACAGAATTCCCTTAAATTTCGAACACCCAATGTCTGAAACTTCATTAAATAAGAGTTGAACAATGCTGATGTGGACGAAGAATACTATAGTCTTACCCTGGAGTTTCTGAGATGTCACTTTGTTCAAGGGAAATTACGCCGATTCTTTTTTGCGGCTGTCATTTCGGCCCTGATCTGCAGTCAAGATGAATACGAAGCTTTACAGAACCGCGAAGAAATAAAGTCGTCAATTTTTTATATATATATATATATATATATATATATATATATATATATATATATATATATATATATATATATATATAACACGCTGGAGACCAGTTATTGTAGGGATGTGAGTTAGTTGCAGTTCGACTCTTGGCCAGGACGGAGAGCCGAGCTTTACATTCGTCGGCTCTGCTCAGTGCCCGTTTTAATGCTTTTGTAGCGCGTCGGTGCCACGATCAGTCGTTGCTTAAGTTTCAGTGTGAAAGCGATCGGTTCCAAATTGTGGCGTGTAGACTGAAATGATAAATAATATCGAAAGTGTTAATGTTTAATCAGTGTATGAATAAATTGTAATTTGCGACCCCTTAAGAATCGATGTTCTCACTTGAAACAGTCATCATAGAATCCCTGGACGAATTATTTAATGACATTAGCTGTACCAAGTTTGTTGGAAGTAAGGAGAGACTGCGGCCAAATATAGTAGGCCTCGAAGAGCACCAACAGCGTCGTTATAAGTTGTTAGCGACCTTCGGAAAGTAACCATTCAATAGTTTCGACGCACGAATTGTGGCAGTAGTGTACGTACCAGTCTTCTGTCTCCTATTCCTATAAGGGAGTTCCCTCCACTTGGTACACATCAGAATGACAGCACAACTTCGCCGTTTATTTGTGGACAAAGAAAAGCCACATTGGCTTGCTCATTCTTCATTCGATTTTGCAACACAGAGATATTATAGAACACTCGCAAGAGTACAGTCATGATTTATTGTAGGCATGTACATCTATACGTAATCCCAAATACATCAGTAGATTTTCTGCGCTGGAAGAGGGGGAACAAAAATGAAATTTCAGTGACAAAAAGATGTGCTCTCCAGGACTGGTGCCTTCTCAAAGTCTATCAATGCAACACAGCGTCTCATGCAGTCACAGAGCTACGAATTCTGTGTCCTAGTTGGGGGGCTGCATAATAGCACGAAAAACAGAAGACACGAGAATTAACATGTCACAGTGCTAAACTGCTAAAAGTTGAGTATATCGGGATATTTGAGTATAGTTTCGGGGGATTCCCCACATGCACCTCGTCGCATAGTAGCGCTGCGGAGCACTTTACCTAACCAACCCAAAAATATGTAGCTTTAATAACACATTTTTCAATTTCAGCTACGCTAGCCAACACTAAAAAGTAGAAATCATAAAAGTAATGCAACAAATATCTTAATGGGACAGCTGTGCAGTTTTATAAGCGAAAGAAGTGTTACAGCTGGCATCATAGTTGAATACGCCTTTTCAAAAGTTGCTGCCCTCTTTCTCACTTCGAAGGGTATTAATGTGTTAGTTTTGTTGGTATCTAGTGCGATTCCCTCAGTTATTTCACTTTCCCTTATATCAAATTATTAATCGGGGCAGTTTCAGCCTAACATTATGGGAATGTGAATAAATTATTTTTGTAAATGTTTTCTAGTTTTATTTCATAATGCGTTGGGTACTCTGGATTCCATTATATGATAAGTTATTTCAGGCCGTATAATGGAGAAGGTAGCATCCATATTCATAGTAATAAAATAAAAATATGTACTTTGCACTTACTATTGAAATACGCTTATAGTGTAGGTACTAAAGTAATTTATTTAAAAATACTAAATAGATAAAAATCAGCCTTTTGAGCACGACACGTTTTCGAACCAATCAGTTATATCAGAACTGGCAAGTTTTGAATCTTGCCCTCCCCCCTTGGAAAAATTTCTGCGGGTACCTATGCACAGTACTAGTGTTTATCGGTTCAAGGAAACAGCATATAACCAAAATCAGATTACTCAGATATAGTTTAACTGACTGTCAAGAGCCCAAAATAACATGAAATCATGAGTATCGGATGGATTCAAATAAAGACGATGGCATCGCTCCTGCCTTACACGAGATTAACGTGCTTATTATATGGCCATCCTTCTTGGCGGTAGAAGATGTTTGGAATTAGGATAAATATAGAAGTAATGTGTAGCTAAAGGTGGAAAATATAGAATATGTACAAGGACTAAGAAGGAACAGAAAGAATGGAAGACCTACAACGAAGTGCTCGGATTCAAAAGGGTGAAATAATTAAATGTACGAGGGTTATTCCAAAAGTAAGGTCCGATCGGTCGCGAAATGGAAACGACTATGAAAATCCGGTAAAGCTTTGCACAGATGTGTTGGGTAGTGTCTCTAGAATAACCCCAGTTAGCATCACGTCGCTCTTCTCATTTCTGAGCTCGCAGTGAGTGCGTAAAGATGTCTAGAAAATAGTGTCTGCCGCCAAGTACGAGGGCCTGGTGAGAAATTTCGCCTGAAGCTATGCAGCCAACATTACATAACTGTCGTGCTGTTTCGTCTTCACGACAATTCTCAGCCGCATTCTGCAGGGGCAATGAAGATGCTCCTGCATCGTTTTCAAATGGAAATGTTAGATTACCCACAATACAGTCCGCAATTGTCTCCCCCTGAGTTTCATCTCTGGTCACATGAACCGCTGTCTTTGAAGACAACATTTTGACACAGACAACGAGGTGTAGGCCAGCGTGGAGAATTGGCGGAAAGCACTGGCGGCTGCCTTCTATGATGAGGCTATTGAAAAGTTGGTACAACGCTATGACAAAAGTCTAAGTCAGAACGGCGACTACGTAGAGAAGTAGCTGAAAGGCGTAGCTAATTGTTACAAGTAAAACATTTCTGATGTTCACTGTGGTTTCAATTTGGCAATCAATCGGACCTTACTTTTGGAATAACCCTCGTATGTAGTCTGCCGCTTCTGATGCGCAATTCGAACATTTAAAGTTCGAGAATCGGATTAAAATTCGTGGTGGAACGATAGTAATGAAATCTTTGATGACTTTGTTGCCATCAGGGAAAATGAAACGTTTACAGGAATGAACACTCAAATGACTGTAGAACACGGACTGAGAATAGATAGAAGAAAAACAAAAGTAATGAAGTGGAGAAGAAATGAAATTAACAATCAATTTAAGATCAAAATTGGAGATCGCGAAGTAAACAAGGACTTCTGCTACCTTGGAAGCAAAAGATCACTTGACGGACTAAATAAGGAGGACATAAAAAGCATCTTAGTGCACGCAACGAGGGCGTTACCGGCAAAGAGAAGCCTGCTAGTACAAGACATGATCGTGGGCCTTTTCAGCACAGCACTGTAAGGTACTAAATTATTGACTGTGGAAGAACTCCAAAATAACTGATGCGTTTTAGATGTGGTGCCGTAAAAGGATGTTGAAAATTAGATGGACTGACAAAGTAAGGGGTGAAGAGTTTCTCTGCATAATCAGTCAACAACAGTGGAAAACACTACACGAAGAAAGAACAGGGACATCTATTAAGACATCAGGAAATAACTACCATGGCACCAGAGGGAGCTGTAAAGGGTAACTGCTGTAAAGGAAGCGAGAGACAGGAATACATCCAACAAATAATTATGGACGCAGGGTGTAAGTGCTACCCTGAATTGAAGAGGGAGGCACAAGTGAGGAATCCGTGGCCGACCGCAGCGAACGACTCAAAAGTAATTCTTTTTTAACATTTCAGTCCTTGTCTGAAGTCTGCAATTAGCGACCAATATTAAGATCTCCATGTCAATTATACTATAATACAGCCAAAAAGATGGCACATTTCTGAACACACGGTGTGTCCTAGCAGAGAAACTAAGCAGTAGCTTTCATTTTCCTCTCGAATTACATCTGTCGCGTAGGACCCACTAAATGGTTCAAATGGCTCTAAGCACTATGGGACTCAACATCTGAGGTCATCAGTCCCCTAGACTTAGAACTACTTAAACCTAACTAACCTAAGGACATCACGCACATCCGTGCCCGAGGCAAGATTCGAACCTGAGATTCGAGCAGCCGCGTGGTTCCGGACTGAAGCGCCTAGAACCGGTCGGCCACAGCAGCTGGTTAGGACCCTCTACGACGTTAAACTCGCCGTTATGGTTCTCTGTTGCTTCGGACTGCCCTGCCATTTTGTATACCGAAAACTTGTCACTAAATAAACACCTGAAATTTCCACTCTCCTCAATAACGTCTTCCCTAGGATGGCAACTTAAAATTATAATAGATTTTACATTTTATGTAGCCGCTGAAGAAAGCTTGGTCAAAAATCTAGTGGTGTGCCTGTTGACTTCCGCTACTCTGCTAGCCAGGAAGCTTGGCCGCTTGCAGTAACCACCAGAAGACCACATCTGCAGCCACCACCCAGCACAACGGAAGTCGTTGAGGCCGCCGGCTACGCCGCAACAGCTCGCCCACACATCTTGCTGAGAACTGCAGGCTGGGCCAGTTTCACTGCCCACAAATGCGTCTGTCAACCTTCTCCGAAGAAGAAGACATTGCAGCCTATCCGAAGGTGCAGCGTCGAATCGAAGTACTGAACTCTTTAGACCTATTATTATATACGTTTCGATCACCGCTAGACTTCCCATGGATGTGAACTGTAAGGGAAGATTGCCCTACTAAATATGTGTTGTTGCGGTCTTCAGTTCAGAGACGGGTTTGATGCAGCTCTCCGTGCTACTGTGTCTTGTGCAAGCTTCTTCATCTCCGAGTAAGTACTGCAACCTACATCCTTCTGAATATGTTTAGTGTATTCATGACTTGGTCTCCCTCTCGATTTTTATCCTCCACACTTCCCTCGAACACTAAATTGATGAACCCTTGATCCCTCAGAATATATCCTACCAACCGATCCCATCTTCTAGTCAATTTATGTCGCAAATTCCTCTTCTCCCCAATTCTGTTCAATACCTCCTCATTAGCTACGTGATCTACCCATCTCATCTTCATCATTCTTCTGTAGCACCCCATTTCGAAAGCTCTACTAAAAGTATTGAATTTATTGATGTTACATGACAAAATTCCGGAGACTTTACTGGTCTCCTAAAAATATGATTTTATCTATATAAAATGAAGTAGAGAGTGAAAAATTGTACCAAGGCCGGGAATCGAACCCAGGTCTCCTGCTTAGTAGTCAGGTGTGTTAGCCTCTAAGCTACACTTTTTTTTATTTTTTGTGAAAAAAAATAAGCTCGGGGGAGATGTGAACACAGATCTCTTTCTTCGCACATTTTCTTTTAAAGGAACCTTCCTGGCGCCCACAGGGAGAAAATTGTGTGAAATCTTATGGGACTTAACTGCTAAGGTCATCAGTCCCTAAGCTTACACACTACTTAACCTAAATCATCCTAAGGACGAACACACACACCCATGCCCGAGGGAGGACTCGAACCTCCGCCGGGACCACCCGGACAATCCATGACTGCAGCGCGTGAGACCGCTCGGCTAATCCCGCGCGGCACTCACAGGGAGAGGTGGGGGCAAATTGGGCAATGGCTGCAATATGTGGCCTGGCCACCATGCACCATTCCCACACCCCAGGAACCAAGGAAGGTGTAGGCAACGTGAAATAGCGGTACAATGTACATCTATGGTTTTTCATAAACTGACGTTGATACCACAGACGACAGCAGAAAACCGACTTCGCGAGGAGGAGGGCGCAGCAAGACGTCAGACTCATTTACACCACCGATGCATAGTTTTTCGGAGAAGAGCATTCTGTTGACCACAGAATATATCGGTTCTAAGTATGGTAGAGGCGCGGATGAACTCCTCATGGTAGAACACCCCAGCTTTGGGGTTGGTTAAGGAAAACACTACAAAGGGAACTGGAGAAAATTGTCTGTACTTGGGACTGGACAGCTGCACAATCGCTTTCATTAAGGAAGTGCCAAAAATTAAGGACACTTTCCTCGCTATAAGCAAACAAGTAGTGAGCTGCATGTCCACAAATCCACTTCACAGAGTTCGTCTTCATCTCCAGAAAGAGGTGCAGCGGAGGAGGTAACTGATGAGAAGCCGTACGGGTAATTGGGGCCAAGATGTGTAGCATCAATAATCTGACACATCTTGCAGCTCCGCACACCGGGCGATGCTCGTCGGTGTCCAAAACATCAGAGGTGATACACAATAGTTTGCCTTCGACGTGAACCCTGTGAAGGTGTGACCGGCATACTTGCTTCCCATTGACAGTAAGGTACCATGCAGGTTGGACATCAGTGTCAAGATAAGGAGCACACACCGACGCCAAACGGCACTCCCGTCGATGTGGGGATGCTTCACCTCAACCACATTTGGCTACCACTGCTACTGAAGGAAGCCATAGATCGACTTAGTGGATGGTTCAAATGGTTCAAATGGCTCTGAGCACTATGGGACTTAACATCAGTGGTCATCAGTCCCCTAGAACTTAGAACTACTTAAACCTAACTAACCTAAGGATATCACACACATCAATTCCCGAAGCAGAATTTGAACCTGCGACCGTAGCAGTCGCGCAGCTCCGGACCGAGCGCCTTGACTTCGTGGATGTCAAGTGTAGATGCAGTAGTACAGATGTAGCTCAGTTCGGAGAAAAAGTGGCGGAAATAAAAGAATGTCGGCGAGATGTCCGAAAGCGAAATAAGGTATTGAGAGAGTGTGTGGTGCAATAGCCTCCAGCAATAGGGTGGTAAGCCACGTAGGACAACGGCGCCACAGCGCCATGTGAGAGCCGACGAAAAGGTCTATCGCTCCGTCAGACACATGATACAGATCCTCCCCTACATTGCGGGAGGATGAAGGTCTCGTGCCTTATCTTGAACAGCAAGCCTTGACAAACATATGAATCCAATGCTGCTACCAAGAAGCCAGCCATGGGTGGAGGAATAGAAAGTTTCTGTGCCACGTGAGGGTTACGTGATGCAAAATAAACATTTACATATTGTGTCCATTTCAGAAGATCGAGTGCCTATAAACGGTGATCTAAGAGCATAGCTCTTGGTTGGGAAAGATGGTGCTGGCAGTTGAGGTACTTGTGAACCACTTGCAGATCGCTTGTAAAATCGAATCGTAAGCATCACATAGTATCAGATAGCATCAGCTACACACAAAGGAGCAACGCCGTCCACAGAAAGCCTCGCACTTATAGCTATTATAGCTATGGTGCACCATTTAAGGCATCAAACCAGTCAGAACACTGATGACTCAGAAAAAAAGGCAGCTTACTGAAGCTTCGCTGTAGGTGGTAACCCATGCCTGTGACTTCCTGAGGTCATCACTGCTATGAAGAATGATGGCGAAATCGTCTGCATAAACAGTGCAGCTGAATACATGGCCACCGAGAGACATCCAAGCGAAGCATTAACGGGGCCCCCAGAGCAACAGTTCCACGGTGAGAGCATACAGCAGTACAGAGAGCGGACAGCCTTCATGCACCAATTAACGTATCGAGATTGGGGAAGTGAGAGGGCCATTGTAGAGTACACAGGACGTAGCTCCATGAAGGAGGCGCATCATGACGTCGACGGTAGTGTCAGGGTATCCCAGGCAGTCATGATTGACCCAAATGAACGCCTGACTCAAGTCAAAAGCTGCCGAAAACTGGGCATAGGACGAGCGTGTGCAAGAGAAATTATGTTCCAATAGCGACTTAGGACAGTCGGATGTTATTGGCACCTCCCAAAGAAGTTTGAAAAGGTGAAGCTCTTTGTATCTCTGTCGAGCAAAGACAAGTAGCGCATTTCTTTGAGATACCCAAACGCTTGTGAATGGGAATGAGAAAACCATTTGGGATTGGCGTGAGAGGTGACATGAGGTCCTGACAAATTTCCGCCAGCACTGGCGCCAGGAGGGGACGAAATATCCGATAAAACTCCATTGGGAGGCCGTCAGGGCCAGCCGACCTCCTCCGTAGAACCCACCTGGATAGCATCATGGACTTTCCCCCATGGCATCAGCAAGAAGATCTATCATTGCATCCCCAGCAACCGAGCCAAAGGAGAGATCGCTGTAATGTTGGCACAGTGGTTATTTTGTTCAGAGTGCAACACAACATAATGTCTATGAAGGGCAGATTCTGTATCATGTTGGGTACCAAAACGCCACCCACCAATGGTCGTAAGAATATTAATGAAAGTTGTCCTACTGTGGCGCCATTCCGATATCACATGATACATAGCATTAACCTGTAGTGCGTGTGCGCCCTGACCATAGCTCCATCAAGGTGATGGCGAGAGAGAGAAGTGAACTGTGCCTTGGCACGATTCACCATCGCTTGGTACTCTGGTGAATATAGCATCATAGTACATTCCTGCAGAATGGGATCATCGCCGCCACACTGCAGGCTCCCTTCTGTAACCGATCAAGGCCTTGTGGAGGGCAGGCTTTAAGCAGAGCACCCACCAAGACAGAGCAGACTGATACTCATCACGGCATCGACGACAGTTTGTCGACGTTGTTTTGATGGGCTGCCAGTAGTTGGGTGAAGTAAGGTGGATCATGTACAGTTTCCATGGTCCACATACACATGGTCCACCACACCCTTTGGCAACAAGGACTGGCACAGATAACATCTCATGGTCAGAGAATGCAGTGGGCCGGTCTTCAGCAGCCTACACCCCACCAAAATATCACAAGGGACGTAAACACGGTTGAGACGGACGGAATAACGGCTAGTGGAATGCGTAAACACCGGATAATCGCAGTGAACATGCTCCCAAGAAGTTCTGGAGAGTTGTCGCTAGCACCGCGTATGGGTAGTGACGTAGTTGTTGGTCTTTGGGTGCCAGGGTGTAGTTGATATAGCCTCCTGTGGTAAATGCATTCTGACGACCCAGGAAAAGACAAAAAATGTTCAAATGTGTGTGAAATCTTATGGGACTTATCTGCTAAGGTCATCAGTCCCTAAGCGTACACACTACTTAACCTAAATTATCCTAAGGACAAACACACAAACTCGAACCTCCGCCAGGATCAGCCGCACAGTACATGACTGCAGCGCCTTAGATCGCTCGGCTAATGCCGCGCGGCCCAGGAAAAGACGCGTGACTGTCTGAGAAGAAGGTGGAATATTCACGGTGGCGACCCAGACCAGATGGCACATAGATACTAACAATCCTGATGCTACTAAACATGTGATCCATGCGTCTGGCATCAGGGAAATAGGCAACTGCATCAGTGAGGATACCGCCACTCCGCTACCAGTGGGGTAGCAAGAGAGACATGTAAAACCATGGGGAGCACAGAAAGTAGCAACGTGGACAATGTCAATGTGCACAGCATGTAGCAAGCCACGAAGTAAAGCCAGTTTATGGCGTACGCAAATAATATTTACACTGATCAAGGCTATGTGAATGCTGCAAGGAGGACAGGTGATTCAAACATGGGGGAGGCAAAGGGAATGCCCTGTTAGGCCCCTGTAGAAGCGCACATCACTGTGACAGGGAGAGATCCGACCATACCAATGGGGGTCCGTCGCTGTGTACACCTCCAGAACATCCATCCTCAGTATGGACGTCGTCCGCTCAGGAGACAGACGTCTCACTGGGCCAGTTCGGTGAAACACTACTAGAGGTGCGCCCACAGGTAGCGTCAGGCGGGGAAAGAGGGACAATTGCATCAGACACAGACGGGGGAAGGTCGGTGTCCGGAGCTGGACGCTGACTGGAGACCGAGGCGGGGAAAGTAGTCAGGTCGTCAGGTGCCAGGGCGTCAGAGGACGGCGCATCATCAGTAGCAGGGTCGTCATCCTCTGCACACATCCGGTGGAGGCAGTCATCAGAAGGACTATTGGTACTGTATCTTCCGTTTCCTCGGCGACCATTGTTTCCTAACATGCCTTTCCATGTTAGATGGTGGGTACCTATCGTCCAGCATGCGGCCAGACGGCAGAGGTCAGAATAGCTCCATGATCAACAAACAAGGGGTCGGGACAGACAGATTGTGGCTACTGACGATCACCGTTCGTTTATACCGAATCCAGCAGCAGTATATGAGAGACAGGCAAAACGTCTATCGCGTCGCCGTTACCACCTCACTCAGAGGGGCGCAGAGGCAGCACCGCCGTGGACACATAAGATAGAGGTAACACATTGGGCGCCGCAGGAGGAGCGACGTATTTGATCAGCGTCTGAACGAGTCTACATCGGACACATTCAGAACGGACATGGCATCTTGCCACAATCTGAACAAGTGCGCGGTTGGCCATCGTACATGAGGACAGCCTTGCAGCCAGCAGTAACCAAATAGGAAGGCGTGTGTTTCTGTAGTTCAGATTTATCTGATGGACACCATTAAGAACACGGTAAGTTTCGAACGTCTTCCACGTTTCAGCAGAGTGACTGATAACGTTGCCATAAAGATTAATGACGGTCACCACAGCGTCCGATGGTACTTCAAACGGGATTTCGAAAACGCTCATCGTTCAGAGGCCAAAACTAGCGTGATCAACCACGACAGTCCCTAAATGTCCGTCAAAGTATCAGAACTTGAGATAGTTAGCACGGCGCCACGTAACATCGGCGCACAACATATATTTCGCCAGCTTTAGGTACACAGTAGTACTGAGGATCGAAAAATGAATTCGGAGAACATTTTGTGGCGGGAGATGCATTTCATCCCGTATAAAATGTTCTTCTTCATACGCCTTCGGTCGTTCGTGATCCAAAGGGAAAGCTAATTTCATTGTGACCTGGCAATAAGAAAACGCCAGGATGGTCTATGAGGTCGTATTGTGAGACAAGCCGCTATGCGGGAGGAAACACACGCGCGCTCGCTCGCAAGCAGCAAAACAGGTGAGACGCAAACACGGCGTGCTCGCCTCACCATGCCAAAGGCGGACTGTAATGAGAATTTGAATAGAGGAGGGAAGTGTACCAGGGTAATCCGTACAGTTGTATGAGCTACTTTGTAAGGTGCCGTGGTGGGTAACACACATGTCCCTAAGCCGGAAACCAGGGTTCTATTCCCAGTTTTGGTAAACATTTTCACTCGCCGATTCACTCTATATACATAAAATGTATTGAAGCTGTTATAGTCGTTGGTTATTGACTGCAGCCAGTTCTCGAATCTGAAACCCCAGTCAGCTGAGCCGGAAGCTCTGGTGTAATCCATAAGGACATTCCCACCACCACCTTGTAGCATCGGCATCTGCCCTCAAACATCTGTTTACAGACCCAGTAGCACCTACATGCTGTTAGGTGGACAATCCTGACGTCCCTCTCCAGTTATACTTAATTTCCATTACAGAGCTTTTTCTTGAGCATACATAGTTGACATCATGTGTCTCACCTTTACCCGCGGTAATGATACAGACTGAAGCAATGAATTAAAATTTCCGTTAGACCCGAGTTCGAATCCCGGCGCTGTACAAATTTTAATTTATTGCTACAGCCTACACCATTATCGCCGAGCTGTTTCTGATAGCGGAATTAAAAAAAAATACTTTAAGCCTAAATTAACAAAATAGTTTCATTTACTTTTTCTTATTTTTCGTGGATTCGTTTGCAGAGGAACCAATGTGTTTTCTTAACAGAAAAAAGTTTCCTGGCCTAAAAACTACAAATAACCAATTGAGTTCAAACGAGCTGCGACATAGAGCGAAAGCAGCCGTGAAAATGTTCTGGTATGACAATAAACACACAACAGACGCTCTCTTTCCCGCAACTGCGAAAGGATCTTGTATCTCAGCTGGCACAATAAAAAAAACGCATCAGTTTTTGTTGCTGTAACGCTCAGACCAAAGAATAGTTTGTTGCATTTCTCCACGTTACTCTATCCTCTGATTACCAAAGTGATGATTTCTTAATTTCTCAGAAAGTATCCTATCAGCCGGTCCCTTCTTTTAGTCATGCCATATTTTTTTCACCAGTTCGATCCTGTAACTCTTGATTAGATTATCTACTCACTTAATCTTCAGCATTGTTCTGTAGCGTTACGTTTGAATATCTTCTATTCCATTGTCTGAACTAATTATCGTCAGTACAAGGCTACACTGCAGACAAAAACCTTCATAAAAGACTTTCTAAGCAGTTCTTGCTGGATGTTGTCAAGTATCTCTCTCTTTCAGATACGATTTTCATGCTATAGCCTATATTTTATATCCCTCTACTTTGGTCAACGACAGTTATTTTACTGCTCGAATGATAAACTCATCTATAGCTTTTAGTGTCTGATTTCCTAATCTAAATCATTCACCTGATTTAATTAGACTACTTTCTATTGCTCTTGTTTTACTTTTGTTTATATTATAACCTCCTTTAAAGGTATTATACTTTCCATTCAACTGATCTTCCAAGTCGTTTGCTATGACGGAACTATAATGTAATTGGCAAACACAAAGTTTTTGTTGCGTCTCCCTGAACTTTAATTCCCTTTCCAAATTTCTCCTTGGTTTCTTTTAATGATTGCTCAGTGTACAGACTGAAAACGTCGGTTACAAAAATAACGGTTAGGTTACAGAGTAACTAGATCAGTTTGGCGCCATTTCTCATGTATTGCTTAGGTGATGTGCTGCTTTTCTCGTCTGTGATCTATCACATACGTTGTCTTCTTTTCATTTTTAATCACCCACATTACAGTCCATGTGTGGTAGAGGCAATAGTGGAGATCTCCCCGCGTTGTAGCAACTTGTCTGTAGTGCAGACGCGGCGTACGTCGGGGCCTCACGTGTCAGTCCAGTGCCGGCCTCTTGCTCCCCCAGCAAGATGAGTGGCGAAAAGTCGGAAGTACGTCTGGCACGCGGCTGAAATCGGAAAGCAGTCACGTGACTTCCTTCGCCGTGCAGTGCGAACTTTGTCTTGACCGACTTATTTACGAAAGCATTATTAAGAATTCTATCGCAGCGAAATATTTGTGACAAGCAAGACTATAAACATAATTGGTGCTCGTTTCATTCCCAGCAATTTAAGTTGTGCTCTTAGTTTCCTACCAAGCCAATACCGCGACATATTCCGAATGAACAGCAAAGTATTGGTGACAAGCAAAACTGTAAAAATAACTGACCATTGTTTTATCGTCAGCAATTTAAGCTGTGGTCTTAGATTCCTGCCTAATTACACACTCTGAATTGCGAAGTACTCGGAAGGAACACTCAAATATTTGTGACGAGAATGAATATAAAGCTCACTGCAGGCTGTTTCACTTGCAGCAATTTCATCTTTCTTTTTCTGATCAGAGTGAAGTCGCAAAACGAAAGGAACTCATTACTGAGAGAGCACTTTTCCATATACACTCAAGCGCCAAAGAAACTGGTACAGGCATGGATATTCAAATACAGTGTTACGTAAATAGGGAGAAGACGGTGCTGCGGTGGCAACGCCTATACGGTATAAGACAAGTGTCTGGCGAAGTTGCTACATCGGTTACTGCTGCTACGATGGCAGGTTATCAAGATTTAAGTGGGTTCCAACTTGGTGCTATAGTCAGGGCACGGGTAACGGGACACAGCATCTCCGAGGTAGTGATGAAGTGGTAAATTTCCCGTACGACCATTTCACGAGTGTACTGTGAATATCAGGAATCCGGTAAAACATCTAATCTCCCACATCGCTGCCGCCAGAAAATGATCGTGCAAGAACGGGACCAACGACGACTGAAGAGAATCGTTCAACGTGACACAAGTGCAACCCTTCCGCAAATTGCTGCAGATCTAACTCTGAGCCATCAACAAGTGTCAGCGTGCGAACCATTCAACGAAACATGATCGACATGGGCTTTCGGAGCTGAAGACCCACTCGTGTAGGCTTGATGACTGCACGACACAAAGCTTTACACCTCGCCTTGGCCCCTGAACACCGACATTCGACTGTTGATGACTGGAAACATTTGGCTGGTCGGATGAGTATCGTTTCAAATTGTATCGAGCGGATGGACATGTGCGGCTATGGAGACAAACTCATAAATCCAACGACCCTGCGTGTCACCAAGCGACTGTTTAAGCTGGTGGAGGCCCTGAAATGGTGTGGGGCGTGTGCAGTTGGAGTGATATGGGCCCCCTGATACGCCTAGATACGACTGTGACAGGTGACACGTACGTAAGCGTCTTGTCTGATGACCTGCATCCATTCATGTTCATAGCGTATTCCGAAGAACTTCGGCAATTCCAGCAGGACAATTTGACACCACACACGTCCAGAATTGCTACAGAGTGGCTCCAGAAACACTCTTCTAATTTTAAACACTCCTGCTGCCCACTAAACTTGCCAGACATGAACATTATTGAGCATATCTGGGATGCCTTGCAACGTGCTGTTCAGGAGAAATTTCCACTCCCTCGTACTCTCACCATTTTATGGACAGCGCTGCAGGATTTATGATGTGAATACCCTCCAGCACTACTTCAAATATTAGTCGAGTCCATGTCGTGTTGCGACACTTATGAGCGCTCGCGGGGGCGCTGCACGATATGAAGCAGGTGTATCAATTTCTTTGGCTCGTCAGTGTATAAACAGCATCTAATATTCTGTTGTATGAGTGAGAAATTACTAGAATGTCTTACAAACATGAAGATAAAAAAAACAGGATGAGACAAAAAGAACTGTAGAACTTTGGAATGATATATAAATTTAGTCAGATAACTTACAGAATAGGTATACGTGTCATTTTTAGCACACAGCTTGAAGTTTCACATAAAAGTGTCAGTTGTTATTTTGGTACGATGTGACTACCGTCTGTGACGCGCTAAACATTCCACTAGTAATCAACTTCTTCCGACACTCATTGCTTGGACAACGGCAGCTTAGAATCGAGTTTCACGTCGGTAAATTGTTTGATAGGAGAGGAACACACACATAGTCTTCAATAAAACCCCAGAGAAAGAAATCCATTGGTGTCAAGTCTGGAGAGTGAGTTGGGCATGCGAGCCAATCCACCGACCAGGGCAGTGATTATCGACGGAACCTCGAACTTTGATGAGGAAACGAGGTTGTGCACTATCTTGCTGGTAGTAAACCATTTCATCTTGGTCATCGTCATCGATCTGTGGAATTAAAAAGTTTCAAACATATCTTGATACACAATACCAGTGACAGCTTTTCCAATGAAGAGGTAAGGGTCATACACTTTCAATTTGCTAAGGGCACAAAACCCTTCCCAGAAAAGTTATTGTGCTAAGGGTAAATTGCACGGCAGTTTGAAGGCCCTTTAGCGTACTCGGTGTAAAAATTATGCCCGATAGTTGTTGCAGTGTTCGATTCATGAAACCAGAACACACGGCGAGCTCCCTCCGCACCAGCGAAAGCAGCCATTTTAACTGTGCGCCATGGTGGTGCTCCTGGTGGCGGGATGAGGTACTGATGCAGTACATGAATCAACTTGAGGTTGTTTGTTCCGAAATTCCACTAATACTGATTCTGTAAGTTATCTCAATAAATTTGTATATCACTCCAAAGTAGGAAAGAAAATAACATGACCACAACGGAAGTATTACTCTAAAACTGCTCATAGTGAATTCTTTAAGGACTTTTACAGACGATTTGTCATTAATCACCATAAATCGCACCTACAGTGGATTGGGTACTGATGCAGTACATGGATCAACTTGAGGGTGTTTCCTCAGAAATTACACTTATACCGATTCTGTAAGTTATCTCAATAAATCTGTATATCATTCCAAAGTAGGAAAGAAAATAACATGACCACACCGGAAGTATTACTCTAAAACTGGTCATAGCGAATTCTCTAAGGACTTTTACAGACGATTTGTCATTGATCATCATAAATCGCACCTACATACAGTGTTTAACAGTTAAATGTTCGGATAATAAGTTGCCGTCTCTTTAATCTAAGAATAGATGATCAGTGGAGCTAGCCGCTATCTCTGTGTAATGTCTTGTCTGTATAGACATGTATCTGTTGTCTTTAAGATCCCTTCACCTTCACACATAAGTCTATACAGTAAAGTTACGCCCTCCCAGTTCTTGGCTGATCCGTGATAAGACAGGCGAAAAATTAGACTAATGGAGGATTTTTAGTATTATCTCTATTTTCATTCGCTCTCTCTCTCTTTCTCTCCTTTATCTATGTACAGTTTTTAATATAAGATTTCATTACGTGATATAGTGATAAAAAGAATCAGCCAAATAGAATCTTTGGTGGAGTCCTTCGTCTCGGTAATCAACGGCTGGCTTGCTGTTAGAGATCTTTACAGTTATTATTACTGTTAAACACTGCAGTCAGTCGGGAGAATCAATCGTTTGGACAATTTGCTCCTTTCACGAAAGATTGCGAATTACAGATGTGTACGAAGCCTTTTTGGACGATTTAACACAGACTCAGTGATTGCAGGCTCTCTTCGACACAGCTGAAAGTTCCCCACTAATTACAGGGCCAACGTGATCAACAAATGATTCAGAAAAAACTCATTCGTTCATTCACTCCCGAACAAAAAAGTCACAAACCTTAATTATGGAGGAAATCGTGTATTAAATCCATCTCCATTAAATGTCCAGATCTCCGGTGATTTCACGCCTAAATTATTTTCCTTTTACAATCTCTTTCTCTTCAAAACAAACCGCTAGCGGCACAAATGTCAATTGGCTCGCTTTAGCGAGAAGAAAAGCAGAATATGTATCTCTCAGAAACACGTCAATCCCTCAACAGATACTGCAGAAGCTGTCCTAGTTACCACTCTTCTAACAACCATGGAGAATGCATATATGCATCTCTGTTATTTCAAAGAATAAATGCACTAGAAAATACTTTGGCGTCGACGAGCTGTCGCCGCAAATATTACGAGAAAATCAGATCAGATAACTTTTCCAAAGCGAATGAATGTGGATGGTTTGATTGAAAATGATTAATTGGTGCGTGGTAAAGGGTATTTGCTGTGGGACATTAGAAGTGGTAGGGTGATACATCTCCATTGCGTCTTTGCCTGAAAACACGCTACTTATAATAAGGTAGCGTCCGGAATATAATGAACCCAATGTGGCTGTCCCCGTCGGGGGTTCGAGTCCTCCCTCGGGCATGGGTGTGTGTGTCGTCCCTAGCGTAAGTTAAAGTTAGATTAAGTATTGTGTAAGCCTAGGGACCGATGACATTAGCAGTTTGATCCCATAAGACCCTACCACAAATTTCCAATTTTCCAACATGGCGACTCAGTAGTAACTAGCCAAGGACGTCACGTGACCGCTTTCCGACTTCAGCCGAGTGCCAGACGTACTTTCGATTCTTAGTCGTTCTTCCAGAAAGCCGCCTCGACGCGCCCACGGTTCCTGCCGCCATGCCAGCAGGCGCTGCGATCGTTGGCGGCCCCTCCGAGGCGCCATTCCGCGGATCGCTTTCGGCGTCACTGAGCCGAGCCTCTTATTTGATTTGGGAGAAGTGAAAGTGCGCCAAATACAGGCGAATGCTGTCGACTTTCATGGGCGGCCCGGTGAGCGCCGGCCATCCATTATGCATGAGTCAATCACGGCCAACGGGCCGTGACTGGCGACCCGCCGCGTGCCGCCCACCGCACGCCGCAGTGGCTCACAGGCCCGGGCCTGCTCCCACACCGACTGCCGGCTTCTCGATTTCACTCAAGTCGTCCGCCTACCGCCCTCTTGTCTAAACACTTCATCTCGCTCTGGCGCCAGCTGAAGCTCCAATTGCAGGCGACTGTCTGACTGCTTTCGGGTCCCACGCTTTCGTATAAAATACGTGTTTCTTCCTGAGAAGTCTTCTCCCTAAGATGATAAAAGCCTCCAGTACTAGTGTTACAAGTAAGGAGTACTTCTGTCTTAGGAGGACGCCAACCATCCGTTCCAAGAGTAAGGGCTGGAAAAACTACTGAACATCATTTCTTACCAACTACTTTCTAAAACAGTTAATTAACCGACAGTAATTTCTTTTCCTCAACAGAAATGAGATACAAGGCTGAACTTAAAAAACATATAAAACAAAGTTCAGCTTTCACCCTTAAGAAAAGCCATTAAACGTGGAACACAACAGGCTAAACAGTTTAGATATTATGTAAGTCTGCAGGCTTACGTGGCAGTTCTCACTGTAGTTAAAATATCCTGGTTTGTTAGACCGTGTCATATTTCCTTCTAAAATAATCGAGGTTTAGACCCCTCTGCTGGGATCTTCTTCAGGGTTTTCGGTGTCCACTATTGCTAGACCACTGTCAGAGACCAGTGTCGCGTTCTCTTATAAAGGCAAGTTTTCTCGCGTTTGTGCTGGAGAGTGGGAGTATCGCCTAAAATTGTTGTGGCTACCGTTGGCGGGCCATCGTCATAGGTCAACATTCCTGCGCTGATGCAGAAGAAAGGGCGTTATTAGCTAAACTCTCATGGATATTATTGGTGGCCCCTCGTCATTGGACAGAAAGGTACTATTCCAGACTTACGCTAAAGAAGGGTTATTGGTTGAAATTCTTCCTGCTGTTATTGGTTGGCCACCATAATTGGCTAGATGCGAAACGGACAGAGCGAGAGGGGGGAGGCGGGAATGTTCACACAAAATATTATTGTCTGCCAGGGTGACTTGCAGCGCGTTGTTTATGTTGCTCGCACACCGCATCCGCATACTTAACTGCCTTGATGGCGGGGAACCACAATGCCGGAAGCCTATACCCGTCGTCTTTATTGAAATTATATGCATTCTTGAAAATTTCAACCGTTTCTCGGATCTTTCTTCTACAAACGTTAGTTTCCTTAGCCAGCACACGTACGTTATTAAAATCTATGTCAGAGCCAATGTTCTCATGATGTTCTGTTGCTGCCGAGTTTACACTCTGTTTTACCTGCCTTCATTAACAGTTCTTTTCATTTCGCCTATATACACTACTGGCCATTAAAATTGCTACACCACGAAGATGACGTGCTAAAGACGCGAAATTTAACCGACAGGAAGTAGGTGCTGTGATATGCAAATGACTAGCTTTTCAGAGCATTCACACAAGGTTGACGCCGGTGGCGACACCTACAACGTGCTTACATGAGGAAAGTTTCCACCGATTTCTCATACACAAACAGCAGTTGACCGGTGGTGCCTCGTGTAAGGAGGAGAAATGCGTACCATCAAGTTTCCGACTTTGATAAAGGTCGGATTGTAGCCTATCGCAATGGATGTTTATCGTATCGCAACATTCCTGCTCGCGTTGGTCGACATCCAATGACTGTTAGGAGAATATGGAATCGGTGGGTTCAGGAGGATAATATGGAACGCCGTGCTGGATCCCAACGGCCTCGTGTCACTAGCAGTCGAGATGACAGGCATCTTATGCGCATGGCTGTAACGGATGGTGCAGCCACGTCTCGATCCCTGAGTCAACAGATGGGGACGTTTGCAAGACAACAACCATCTGCACGAACAGTTCGACGACGTTTGCAGCAACATGGACTATCAGCTAGGAGACCATGGCTGCGGTTACCCTTGACGCTGCATCACAGACAGAAGCGCCTGCGATGGTGTACTCAACGACGAACCTGGGTGCACGAATGGCAAAACGTCACTTTTTCGGATGAATCCAGGTTCTGATTACAGCATCACGATGGTCGCATCCGTGTTTGGCGACATCGTGGTGAACGCACATTGGAAGCGTGTTCCCGAACGCGCGTTGCTATTGGCCTGCCAGTCTGGCCGTTGTATACCTCTCCACATTCACATTCCACGGTGTACACGCCTGCAGTGTGTAATGCATCACCCTTGTCCTTAGTGGAGCTTAGCAGGTGCTGCATACTGCGACCACTATTGAAGATTTGCTGCATCCCAACCCGGTGAATGTGTTTGCCTATTCGGTCAGTAACATTTTTCACATAAGGTATGCGCACTGTTGGCTGCAGTTTGTCTATTTCTTGCTTATCTTGCTTACTTGTATTCTTCGACAAGGCTGTGTGGATCGACGTATGGCTGTAACCACCGGCTAGAAACGTTGTGCGTAGCCTTTTAAGCTCAAGTGTTATGTTTTGAGTATCACTTAGGCGCTGCGCACGGATTGTCAAAGAACGCATGTCCGAGTTCTTCTGCGCTGGATGGTGGTAGGATTGGGCGTGTAGATACCTGTCTGTATGTGTAGGCTTGCGATATATTCTGTACCCCAGTGCGCCCTCCATTGTCCTGTATACCTCGACGTCTAGAAATGGAATTGCACCATTCTTCTCTACTTCGAGAGTGAACTGTATCTTCCCGTGCATGTTGTTCAAATATTCGTGAAACTTGTGTAGCTCTGTTTCACCGCTAGTCCATATAGTGAACGTGTCGTCCATGTATCTGTACCAGCTACGTGGGCGTAAAGTAGCTGAACCAAGGGCCGTTGCTTCAAAGGCTTCCATGAATATGTTGGCTGCCAGCAGAGATAGGGGACACCCCATTTCTATTCCGTATGTCTGCTCGTAGTGCTTTCCTTACCATTTGAAGTAGGTTGAAGTCCGGCACAACTCAACCATGTCGCATATGTTTGGCGGTACGTGCTCTTGAAGGATGCGGATAGTTTCGTCTACTGGAACGTTCGTAAATAGTGACTTCATGTCAAAGTTGACCATGATCTCCGTAGGTAAAATTGTTTCTATAAAGTGCGTCGAGTTCTTCATATAAGAGTCCGTCTTGCCAATTAGACGTGCTGTTTCCACGGATTCGCTAATTTCTTCCGTAGGAATCCGCTCAGTTGTGACGTCAAAGTTTAGTCCTTTACCTAGTGCTTCTGTTGCTGCGTTGTTGACGGGATGAGATGGAAGGTTCACTACTGTTCGAGATGTATCCAGTCGAGGCGTAGTGGTCCGTGTCGTCTTTGCTAGCTGCTCAAATTCCTTCTTCTGGCGAATGGCGGCGGTTTCACTAGTTGCATAAGCTTGCAAGTTAATGATTCTGTCGACGTTATTCCAGTCGGTAGGCGATAACGTAGATGATAGCAGAAGATGTATTTGCAGCAATCATTTGTTGTTGAAGTCAAGTTCTCTTCGCACCTTGTGGATACGCTCCTTCAGAAGAGATTTACTGGCTCGTCTGTGGATGCTTCTTGCTTTGTGAGTGTCGATGTTAAATTTAAACTGGAGAAATTTAGGTACAATGTCGTGATCCCGACACCTCTTCAAGTAGATAAGATCGTTGAGAAGTTTCCATTTCTTCTTCCTGGACGTTTCCAGTTTGCGGATGTTGCTGAGTGTTTCCTGCCCATACAGGTTGTTAATATAATTGCGTAGGCTTCCGCAGCCAGAGTCAGTCGTCACAAAAGTTTTCTGGGTATGGTACCGTCTCATAATGTATAAAACTACTGCTGCTGGAGAAAAACCAGCGTTTCGGTCACGGTTGTAGCGGCCTTCTTCTGGGTCTACCCATCTGCGTTTGCATCTTGCCACGCGAAAATAGTTGATTTCTAAACGTTTGTTGACCTCTGTGTACTGTGTATCGGTCCTTCAAGGATTGCGGGGTCCAAATAAGTCATTAAAATCCTTCTGTGTGTACTACCGGGTCATTTCATAAAACTACTTAAAACATTAAAATAATCTCAATTTTTGGCGTCTTGTAGCAGTCTGGCTCTACCGAGAAGAAGGCCGCTGCAACCGTGGCCGAAACGTTGGTTTTTCTCCAGCAGCAGTAGTTTCATACAACATGACGCAATACCATAGCCACAAAACTTATATGTCGAGTGATACACATTGATCAGAAAGCGCTGCCGAACATCTGCTTGTCTACCGTGTCCAACACTGACGATGAGGCCTGTGACTAACTTCTCAGCGTCTCGAAGGAAGGTTACCGATTCTGCCACTCTGACGGAAACGTGGGCAACACTTGAACGGAAAAGTGGGTCGCTCTTTAACGTGTGGGACTGCGAATATAAAATGTGCTCGTGTTTGAGCGGATTTAGTCACGCTGATTTAGTCACAGATCATGGTTCAAATATGCATTTTATAAAGAAACTCGAAGCTTTACAATATTTATTTGCTACCTTTTGGAGATGGCCTCTTCTCTTGTTCTGGCGAAACGGATGTTAGATGTACAAATCTCTTCATGTGTGTGAAAAAATTGAGCAATATTTTGTATGCCAATTCTGAACAAAGAGGACATAGCAACACTTCTTATGTCCGATTCGCCTCTGAGCCGTGCTGCGGCTCGCGTTGGTGCTGTTTGTAGGTTTCCGCCCTCTGTTGGAGGCCAGTCGGTATCGTTTAGTTGGCGTGGTTGCGGTTGTTTGTCTTCTTCTCGTGTTGATTGACGCCACTCGGTCTCGCAAGCGTAACCTGTCCGCAAGTGGCAGCAACGGCGGTTATCGATATGTAGTAACTGTTGCCCTATCTTTGGGGTGGCGTCGTTGTTTTTTCGGGTCGTGTGAGTGGACCAGCTTGGTTGGGGACTCAGGAGGAGCCAGGTCCGCGCAGTGCCAGAACACGCCGGGACTGCTGGCTACACGGTTGGACTGCTGTGCTCACGAGGGTGCACGACCTCATCGTAAATCGGATCTAGCAAGCTTTAAGATGAGTATATTTCAATCCAAGTAGAGAAACCTCCACCATTGTGATATCTCGCGATTCTCCAGTGACTTGGGTTCGTGTTGCTGCTCGTAGTGTCGCCGAGGCGAAGAGCAGCGAGTGGAGTGCTTGGGGAAGGCGGATCTGATGAGCTTTCCTCGACTTCTTATTACTATTTACTGCGTTAAACTTGTTACAATTTGTTAAGTTCAGCCAGCGGTAATTTTTCTTGCCTGGTGGCCGCTAACACCTCAGTTACCTGCCCTGGGGGTTAGTGTATGTAACGGCAGTGTACGTTTCCTCGCCTTGCCGCTGCTGTCCGGTAAGGCGTGTAGTTTTGACAGGTTTTTTTTTTCTTTTAGGCCGGTTGGTGGTTCTTCTACTCTGGTGGTAGTGATTCCTTTCTCGTTGCGGGGGCTCTAAACACAGTATTCTGGAGACGTAGTGCAGACCTCCGGTTCCGGATTTGGCGTATGTTTCATCGTTGTATTTGGTTTGTCAGACGTCACGTAGCTTCAGCAAGATTATAATTAGTCATTCGTTATACAGCCACTAGTCTGAGTTACCAGGTTGTGAAGTGAATGCAACTCTTGGCTGTCTATCTCATAGCTCGCGAAAGTGTTTGTTGCCGGACCTTCTGGAGAGGTCGATTCCTGGAGCAGCGTTTGTGGCCCCTTGGTTCTTGTAAGACATGTGTGTTCTAAAATCAGGTCTGATGGCTAGTAGTTCAGCCTAACACTCCTTCAGTCCACGCCTTCTGCGGGTATAATCTGCCTCAGTACCCTTTAAGGAACTTATGTACTGATCGTTGTGTTTTATTATTGTATTATTTATTGCAATACCTTGTAATACCTACATTAAAGGTTATATATATCTAGTTAATAGTTCTGGTCGCCTTCTAGAATTAATCTACAGTGTAGTGTTCAGTGAATGTTTAGGGTTGTGTTACAAAGTTTACCATCATCTTATTTCACCCGTTTGGTGATCAGTTGCTTGCTTTTTTAATTAACCTTTGCTATTGTAATTGCTGTTTTACAGCAGGTTTCTAAATTTTTTATATTATTGCCGTTCCTTGCGTGTAAGGCCTTCAGCAGTTATAGTGGTCATTTGCTCAAAATTCTAATTTCGTATTTGTACTGTAGCAGTAAGCATTAAAACTTTATTTGCTGCCATTCCTGGCATCTGATGCCTTCTGCTGCGTTTGCGGCGAATGACCTTTAATATTTCAATACCTGTAAGTCGCAAATTTCAGCGAGTTTTTAAACAATTCTTAATTGATTGCCACTCCTGGCGTGTAACGCCTCCTGTCCAGATCACAGCGGCTTACTTTTAAAAAATTATCTGCTGTATCTGTTTTGAATGGTGATTTGCTAAATTGTAACTCACTGAAAACACTATTATTTACACATTGTTTATTCCCTCATTAATTACGAGTGGTATTTTTTATTTGTTGTTGAGTCTGGAATTACTGGTTCAAAATAAATTGTGTGTAACTGTAAAAGGCAACCAATAGTAACTGATTCCGGCCCCGTCCACAATCGTAACCGAATCCTGCCTTCCCTTGTCTATGGGGTTCCAGCCTCCATTATAGCTAACACGGGAACAGTTATTGAGAGGAGCGGCGAAATAATAGTCCTTACAACGATCACAAGAAACTGAAGGGTAAAAAGTCGAACTTTAAAATATTTACAGAAATTGGACTGTGTGACTGTATCAACGAACCAATATACAGGGCTTCCCAAGAAAGATAACTCACCATAGCTTCCATGCAAGGCCGCCCCCCCCCAAACCTTTTATTATTTTAATAATTTATTATAACGCCTCCTGTACCCACCATAGCTTCCGCGTAAGGCCGCTCAGTAGCTCGGTACGGGCTTTCGTTGAAGTTTCGAGAAAACACCTTCCGCCACACACCGTCAGGTGGCTTGGACAGTATGGATGTAGATGTAGATGTAGAAACTTTTTGTTATCTTAATAATTTCATATAACGCCTCCTGTACCCATACAAACCTCCCTGTCATCGTGTCTACAGCTCGCACACTTTTTTTTTATTCCCGCACAGGGAGAGACATTGTTGTTATCGTCGTTTCGGCCTGTTTTGGCAAATAATACAATTTTGCAATGTCTGTATTTTACAGTATCTGTATAGTACTACCGTCTGTATAGTACTACCTTCAGTTGCATAATACTATACAGGCACTGTAAAATAGAGACGTTACAGAACTGTTAACTCATAACATTTAACAAATGTGAGCCGTCTCGAAAAGTGAATGAGTTTAATAAATATTACGAACTGTCTGAGGTGTGCGCATCGGTAGGTTTTCACACCAGCAGGTTTGTTGTTACATTCATTTCGATAAGGCTTGTGCTTTTGAAGGCTAAGACTGTCAATTGTATGTTTATTTCGTCAAATTTGTCGTTATTACGCCACCGTCATTGATCGCTATGCAACTTAAATCGTAAGTCGGTAAAGGGATCCCTATAACAGTGATGCATACTTGAAAAGATCTGGTAACAACGCACCTGGTCGAGGAACCTGCTGCATTAAGTCTTTTCGGCTAAGTTGCGCTAATAAGGAAGCTGCAAGTTTGTCCAAGTTTTAAATTCCTTGACGCGTAGCCTGTCTGGCGGAGTTAGGAAGTTCCCCAGCGACTCATTAGCACACTAAATACATTCACAGTCGCCGTAACGAAGTGAGATGCACTGTTTGTTCTGCAACTTTCTTGTTACAGCTGTTTGCTTTCACTCTATCTGCCAGCGTCTCCCACTGAAGGCGTATCTTCCTCTCGAGATATAAGACACCGATGAGTAAACTATCCATTCTGCAGCAGGGGAGAAAATGCATCAAATTGATTGCCTAAGAGATGCGGCCGAGAGTGTAGGTAGGAGGTGTGAGCACGAGGTATATATTCACAGGACGTTCACAACCGTTTAATATGTTTGTCTTATTGTAGTTAGTGAAGTCTTTGCAAGTCGGTAAGGCGTAAAAAATAGCGAATTAGCTCGCGAGACAAAGAATCCAGCTTGGCACGACTGTATCGACGCGCGAGTTTAACTATGCTGGTATGCTACACTGGGTACGCTAACTGTGAACTTTATGCGCTTTTCAAAATCCATTTATATATCTCAACAACATGTCACAAATCAAGCAAACTCCTAAACCGAAAAAAATTTGCGACTTTCACAGCCATATGACTTACCAGGCATCTGTGTTGCCATCATCAAGCGATTGACGATGTTGTGTCAGCAACTACATCTTGTCATGTGAAAAAAGTTAATTTCTTAACGTTTGTTGAGCTATGTGTATCGGTCTCTCAAGGGCTGCGGGGTCCAAACAAGTCATTAAAATCATTCTGCGTGTACTGCCACGTCGTTTTATAAAATTGCTCAAAATATTAAAATAATCGCTGTTTTTGGCGTGTTGTAGCAACCTTCATCAGGGCGTAGGCTAGTTACAAAGGTCTGCAAAAAAATATTTTTTGAAAGTTGTTTGAAATTTGATAACTGACTTTTATGTACTTTACAGCGCTGATTTCAAAAATGCAATCCATTTTTTTCTATCACGTCAGGTTTTCTCACAAGAAAGAGATTATTCTTTGGTATAATAACAAAATTTAAGCAATTTATCGCATTTTTTTCAACGTTATAAAATTTTAATTTTATTTATAAATCATATCCCAAACTACATTTCCAGTACACTTCCATTCCTCTTTGAGCTCGTAAGTCCTCATAATAACGCTTTCGCTCTCTGTCGAAGCTTCTTTTATTGCTTTTCCGGCTGTGGACTCGTTGAGGACCATCTCTTTTTATCATCCAGCTGTAGTCTGCTATCATGTTGACGTTTCATCCTCCTTGATATTTTCTTTCCATTTCTTTAGTCCGCCCCCGGTAGCTGAATGGTCAGCGAGACAGAATGTCAATCCTAAGGGCCCAGGTTCGATTCCCGGCTGGGTCGGAGATTTTCTCCCTTCACGGACTGGGTGTTGTGTTGTCCGAATCATCATCATCATTTCATCCCCATCGACACGCAAGTCGCCGAACTGGCGTCATATCGAAAGACTTGCACACGGCGAACGGTCTACCGGACGGGAGGCTCTAGTCACACATTCTTTTTTTTTTCATTTCTTTGATGTCTTGGTGGAAACTTTCACCCTGCTCTTGACTTACATCACCAAGGTTTGCAGGGAAGTAGTCAAGATGTGAGTGGAGAAAATGAACTTTAATGCTCATGTTACAGATCATCTTCTTACAGTTGTCGAGCATGTCACCGACAATTGTCTTGTAGTTTGGATCTCTTTTGTTTCCTAGGACACCGGTAACAACTAATTTAAAAGATGTCCATATTGCCTTTTCTTTTGTTTCCATTTTGTCCACTAAGTTGGGATCTGTCATTAGTTTTCTAATGTCTGGACCGGCAAAAATTCCTTCCTTTAGCTTGGCCTCGGATAAACCAGGAAACTGTCAACAAAGATTTCTGAAACATTCCCCTTCTTTTGGCAATGCCTTAACAAACTGTTTCATCAGCCCCAACTTAATGTGAAGTGGTGGAAGTAACACCTTTTTGGGATCCACAAGGCTTTTCCTCTCAGCATTTTTAACCCCTACCCGTGGTCTAGGGGTAGCGTCTTTGATTCATAATCAAAACGTCTTCGGTCCCGGGTTCGATTCCCGCCACTGCCTAAATTTTGATAAATAATCAGCATTGGCGGCCGAAGACTTCCCGCATAAGAAGTCAGCCCCATTCTGCCAACGGCCTTGTCAAAGAGGGCGGAGGAGCGGATAGAGGTTCAGAGCACTCTCTTGTCCTAGGGGTGGGAAATTGCCCCTAAAGGCGGAAGAATCAGCAATGATCAACGACATGAAGATGCAGAAGGCAATGGAAACCACTGCATTAAAGATACGTAACGTGTATCCACAGGACACGTGGCCTGTAACTGAAGAAGGGTCATGATGATCTCTCCATTGGCAAAAGATTCCGGAATAGTCCCCCATTCGGATCTCCGGGAGGGGACTGCCAAGGCGGAGGTTAACAAGAGAAAAAGATTGAATAATCTACGAAAGGATAACGTTCTACGAGTCGGGGCGTGGAATGTCAGAAGCTTGAACGTCGTAGGGAAACTAGAAAATCTGAAAAGGGAAATGCAAAGGCTCAATCTAGATATAGTAGGGGTCAGTGAAGTGAAGTGGAAGGAAGACAAGGATTTCTGGTCAGATGAGTGTCGGGTAATATCAACAGCAGCAGAAAATGGTATAACAGGGGTAGGATTCGTTATGAATAGGAAGGCAGGGCAGAGGGTGTGTTACTGTGAACAGTTCAGTTGCCGGGTTGTTCTAATCAGAATCGACAGCAGACCAACACCGACAACGATAGTTCAGGTACACATGCCGACGACGCAAGCTGAAGATGAACAGATAGAGAAAGTGTATGAGGATATTGAAAGGGTAATGCAGTATGTAAAGGGGGACGAAAATCTAATAGTCATGGGCGACTGGAATGCAGTTGTAGGGGAAGGAGTAGAAGAAAACGTTACAGGAGAATATGGACTTGGGACAAGGAATGAAAGAGGAGCAAGACTAATTGAGTTCTGTAACAAGTTTCAGATAGTAATAGCGAATACCCTGTTCAAGTATCACAGGAGGAGGAGGTGTACTTGGAAATGGCCGGGAGATACGGGAAGATTTCAGTTAGATTACATCATGGTCAGACAGAGATTCCGAAATCAGATACTGGATTGTAAGGTGTAACCAGGAGCAGATATAGACTCACATCACAATATAGTAGTGATGAAGAGTAGGCTGAAGTTCAAGACATTAGTCAGGAAGAATCAATACGCAAAGAAGTGGGATGCGGAAGTACTAAGGAATGACGAGATACGTTTGAAGTTCTCTAACGCTATAGATACAGCAATAAGGAATATCTCAGTAGGCAGTACAGTTGAAGAGGAATGGACATCTCTAAAAAGGGCCATCACAGAAGTTGGGAAGGAAAACATAGGTACAAAGAAGGTAGCTGCGAAGAAACCATGGGTAACAGAAGAAATACTTCAGGAGGAAGTACAAACATGCTCCGGGAAAATCAGGAATACAGAAATACAAGTCGCTGAGGAATGAAATAAATAGGAAGTGCAGGGAAGCTAAGACGAAGTGGCTGCAGGAAAAATGTGAAGACATCGAAAAAGGTATGATTGTCGGAAGGACAGACTCAGCATACAGGAAAGTCAAAACAACCTTTGGTGACATTAAAAGCAACGGTGGTAACATTAGGAGTGCAACGGGAATTCCACTGTTAAATGCAGAGCAGATAGGTGGAAAGAATACATTGAAAGCCTCTATGAGGGTGAAGGTTTGTCTGATGTGATAGAAGAAGAAACAGGAGTCGATTTAGAAGAGATAGGGGATCCAGTATTAGAATCGGAATTTAAAAGAGCTTTGGAAGACTTACGGTCAAATAAGGCAGAAGGGATAGGTAACATTCCATCAGAATTTCTAAAATCATTGGGGGAACTGGCAACAAAACGACTATTCACGTTGGTGTGTAGAATATATGAGTCTGGCGATATACCATCTGACTTTCGGAAAAGGATCATCCACCCAATTCCGAAGACGGCAAGAGCTGACAAGTGCGAAAATTATCGCACAATCAGCTTAACAGCTCATGCATCGAAGCTGCTTACAACAATAATATACAGAAGAATGGAAAAAAAATTGAGAATGCGCTAGGTGACGATCAGTTTGGCTTTAGGAAAAGTAATGGGACGAGAGAGGCAATTCTGACGTTACGGCTAATAATGGAAGCAAGGCTAACGAAAAATCAAGACACTTTCATAGGATTTGTCGACCTGGAAAAAGCGTTCGAAAATATAAAATGGTGCAAGCTGTTCGAGATTCTGAAAAAAGTAGGGGTAAGCTATAGGGAGAGACGGGTCATATACAATATGTACAACAACCAAGAGGGAATAATAAGAGTGGACGATCAAGAACGAAGTGCTCGTATTAAGAAGGGTGTAAGACAAGGCTGTAGCCTTTCGCCCCTACTCTTCAATCTGTACATCGAGCAAGCAATGATGGAAATAAAAGAAAGGTTCAGGAGTGGAATTAAAATACAGGGTGAAAGGATATCAATGATACGATTCGCTGATGACATTGGTATCCTGAGTGAAACTGAAGAAGAATTAAATGATCTGCTGAACGGAATGAACAGTGTAATGAGTACACAGTATGGTTTGAGAGTAAATCGGAGAAAGACGAAGGTAATGAGAAGTAGTAGAAATGAGAACAGCGAGAAACTTAACATCAGGATTGATGGTCACGAAATCAATGAAGTTAAGGAATTCTGCTACCTAGGCAGTAAAATAACCAATGACGGACGGAGCAAGGAGGACATCAAAAGCAGACTCGCTATGGCAAGAAAGGTATTCTGGCCAAGAGAAGTCTACTAATACTAAATACCGGCCTTAATTTGAGGAAGAAATTTCTGAGGATGTACGGCTGGAGTCCCCCCCATGAACCATGGACCTTGCCGTTGGTGGGGAGGCTTGCGTGCCTCAGCGATACAGATAGCCGTACCGTAGGTGCAACCACAACGGAGGGGTATCTGTTGAGAGGCCAGACAAACGTGTGGTTCCTGAAGAGGGGCAGCAGCCTTTTCAGTAGTTGCAAGGGCAACAGTCTGGATGATTGACTGATCTGGCCTTGTAACAATAACCAACACGGCCTTGCTGTGCTGGTACTGCGAACGGCTGAAAGCAAGGGGAAACTACAGCCGTAATTTTTCCCGAGGGCATGCAGCTTTACTGTATGATTACATGATGATGGCGTCCTCTTGGGTAAAATATTCCGGATGTAAAATAGTCCCCCATTCGGATCTCCGGGCGGGGACTACTCAAGAGGATGTCGTTATCAGGAGAAAGAAAACTGGCGTTCTACGGATCGGAGCGTGGAATGTCAGATCCCTTAATCGGGCAGGTAGGTTAGAAAATTTAAAAAGGGAAATGGATAGGTTGAAGTTAGATATAGTGGGAATTAGTGAAGTTCGGTGGCAGGAGGAACAAGACTTCTGGTCAGGTGACTACAGGGTTATAAACACAAAATCAAATAGGGGTAATGCAGGAGTAGGTTTAATAATGAATAGGAAAATAGGAATGCGGGTAAGCTACTACAAACAGCATAGTGAACGCATTATTGTGGCCAAGATAGATACGAAGCCCACATGTACTACAGTAGTACAAGTTTATATGCCAACTAGCTCTGCAGATGACGAAGAAATTGAAGAAATGTATGATGAAATAAAAGAAATTATTCAGATTGTGAAAGGAGACGAAAATTTAATAGTCATGGGTGACTGGAATTCGAGTGTAGGAAAAGGGAGAGAAGGAAACATAGTAGGTGAATATGGATTGGGGGACAGAAATGAAAGAGGAAGCCGCCTGGTAGAATTTTGCACAGAGCACAACATAATCATAACTAACACTTGGTTTAAGAATCATGAAAGAAGGTTGTATACATGGAAGAACCCTGGAGATACTAAAAGGTATCAGATAGATTATATAATGGTAAGACAGAGATTTAGGAACCAGGTTTTAAATTGTAAGACATTTCCAGGGGCAGATGTGGACTCTGACCACAATCTATTGGTTATGACCTGTAGATTAAAACTGAAGAAACTGCAAAAAGGTGGGAATTTAAGGAGATGTGACCTGGATAAACTGAAAGAACCAGAGGTTGTACAGAGATTCAGGGAGAGCATAAGGGAGCAATTAACAGGAATGGGGGAAATACATACAGTAGAAGAAGAATGGGTAGCTTTGAGGGATAAAGAAGTGAAGGCAGCAGAGGATAAAGTAGGTAAAAAGACGAGGGCTAGTAGAAATCCTTGGGTAACAGAAGAAATATTGAATTTAATTTATGAAAGGAGAAAATATAAAAATGCAGTAAGTGAAACAGGCAAAAAGGAATACAAACGTCTCAAAAATGAGATCGACAGGAAGTGCAAAATGGCTAAGCAGGGATGGCTAGAGGACAAATGTAATGATGTAGAGGCCTATCTCACTAGGGGTAAGATAGATACCGCCTACAGGAAAATTAAAGAGACCTTTGGAGATAAGAGAACGACTTGTATGAATATCAAGAGCTCAGATGGAAACCCAGTTCTAAGCAAAGAAGGGAAAGCAGAAAGGTGGAAGTATATAGAGGGTCTATACAAGGGCGATGTACTTGAGGACAATATTATGGAAATGGAAGAGGATGTAGATGAAGATGAAATGGGAGATACGATACTGCGTGAAGAGTTTGACAGAGCACTGAAACACCTGAGTCGAAACAAGGCCCCCGGAGTAGACAATATTCCATTGGAACTACTGACGGCCGTGGGAGAGCCAGTCCTGACAAAACTCTACCATCTGGTGAGCAAGATGTATGAAACAGGCGAAATACCCTCAGACTTCAAGAAGAATATAATAATTCCAATCCCAAAGAAAGCAGGTGTTGACAGATGTGAAAATTACCGAACTATCAGCTTAATAAGTCACAGCTGCAAAATACTAACACGAATTCTTTACAGACGAATGGAAAAACTAGTAGAAGCCAACCTCGGGGAAGATCAGTTTGGATTCCGTAGAAACACTGGAACACGTGAGGCAATACTGACCTTACGACTTATCTTAGAAGAAAGATTAAGGAAAGGCAAACCTACGTTTCTAGCATTTGTAGACTTAGAGAAAGCTTTTGACAATGTTGACTGGAATACTCTCTTTCAAATTCTAAAGGTGGCAGGGGTAAAATACAGGGAGCGAAAGGCTATTTACAATTTGTACAGAAACCAGATGGCAGTTATAAGAGTCGAGGGACATGAAAGGGAAGCAGTGGTTGGGAAGGGAGTAAGACAGGGTTGTAGCCTCTCCCCGATGTTGTTCAATCTGTATATTGAGCAAGCAGTAAAGGAAACAAACGAAAAATTCGGAGTAGGTATTAAAATTCATGGAGAAGAAATAAAAACTTTGAGGTTCGCCGATGACATTGTAATTCTGTCAGAGACAGCACAGGACTTGGAAGAGCAGTTGAATGGAATGGACAGTGTCTTGAAAGGAGGATATAAGATGAACATCAACAAAAGCAAAACAAGGATAATGGAATGTAGTCTAATTAAGTCTGGTGATGCTGAGGGAATTAGATTAGGAAATGAGGCACTTAAAGTAGTAAAGGAATTTTGCTATTTGGGGAGTAAAATAACTGATGATGGTCGAAGTAGAGAGGATATAAAATGTAGGCTGGCAATGGCAAGGAAAGCGTTTCTGAAGAAGAGAAATTTGTTAACATCCAGTATTGATTTAAGTGTCAGGAAGTCATTTCTGAAAGTATTCGTATGGAGTGTAGCCATGTATGGAAGTGAAACATGGACGGTAAATAGTTTGGACAAGAAGAGAATAGAAGCTTTCGAAATGTGGTGCTACAGAAGAATGCTGAAGATTAGATGGGTAGATCACGTAACTGATGAGGAAGTGTTGAATAGGATTGGGGAGAAGAGAAGTTTGTGGCACAACTTGACCAGAAGAAGGGATCGGTTGGTAGGACATGTTCTGAGGCATCAAGGGATCACCAATTTAGTATTGGAGGGCAGCGTGGAGGGTAAAAATCGTAGAGGGAGACCAAGAGATGAATACACTAAGCAGATTCAGAAGGATGTAGGTTGCAGTAGGTACTGGGAGATGAAAAAGCTTGCACAGGACAGAGTAGCATGGAGAGCTGCATCAAACCAGTCTCAGGACTGAAGACCACAACAACAACAACGGCTGGAGTACAGCATTGTATGGTAGTGAAACATGGACTGTGGGAAAACCGGAACAGAAGAGAATCGAAGCATTTGAGATGTGGTGCTATAGACGAATGTTGAGAATTAGGTGGACTGATAAGGTAAGGAATGAGGAGGTTCTACGCAGAATCGGAGAGGAAAGGAATATGTTGGAAACACTGATAAGGAGAAGGGACAGGATGATAGGACATCTGCTAAGATTCGAGGGAATGACTTCCATGGTACTAGAGGGAGCTGTAGAGGGCAAAAACTGTAGAGGAAGACAGAGATTGGAATACGTCAAGCAGATAATTGAGGACGTAGGTTGCAAGTGCTACTCTGAGATGAAGAGGTTAGAACAGGAAAGGAATTCGTGGCGGGCCGCATCAAACCAGTCAGTAGACTGATGACCCAAAAAAAAAAAACCTGTAAGGTTTTTCTCAAGGGCCAAGCTTTTTTTATGTTGTGCAGCTTTCTGTCTCTACTGTCCCATTCACAGAGTAAGCAAGGGAACTTTGTATAGCCAGTTTGTTGACGAAGTAGCATTGAAGTCATTTTTAAATCACCACATAATGTCCATTTGTGGTCTGAATAGCCGGGTTAGCTTAAAACCAGTTCAAGGTTTTCTTAACATTCTTTTAAGTGAACCGAGTGGCTAACTGGTATAGAATAATACTTATTGCCATTGTGTAGAATTACTGCTTTAAGGTTCCTTTTTGAAGAATCAATAAAAATTCTCCACTCATGAGGAGCTTATTCTATTTTGAAACGTGCCATAAGTCGAGGAACATCACTGCAAAACATCAGGTCACCTTCTTGAGAGAAGAAAGATACGAGCTCCTTTTCCCTCGATCGATACCAAGCAAAGGATGTACCCAGAGCCAACATACGTTTATCTTTCTATCTAGATCCCAAAACCGCTGCCGATTTTTTAGAAAGGTCTAGGTCTCTAACTAAATCGTTCAGTTCATATTTGAGAATGGAATGGGATCGGTTGTGACAGGATCATAACAATCTCTGTCTTCTTCACTATCACCTTGCGGAGCCAGTGGCTCGTGATCATCTATATCGTCCAAAGAATCTGGAGGAGAGGCTAAATAACAGTTTATGGAGATCCTAAAAACCAAAATTCAAACTCACTAGAGTGTTGAAATATCGAAAAAAGCTAAAACTAGACAAGCCGTTTATGAAATAACTGTACGTGATGGGATTTTTTCACTATTTCTCCCGAAATCAGCGTTGAAAACACTATAAATATCACTTAATAAATTTTAAACAATTTTTATGTCGCAGACCTGTGTTATTTAGCTGGGAGAAGGAAAAATATTTCATCTCTAACGGCATCCCCTGAAATAACTGACATTTTATTGGCTGTATAATACCACTGCTCAGTGCTGAATGAGAGGGCGGGGATATATGGCAGACTACTAGTGGGTTATGCGGTTTACGATAACTGGTACCTCACAGCGAATCTGCGACAAGCTGGTGGGGACCAAGATTCCTTTGTACTAACGCGGAAAACGCACGTCAGTTGCGGGTCGCTGTTCGTTTAGCCTGTGACAGCATTCTCCTTTGACGCTACTGCCCTGCCACCGCACGCGACCCATCGTACTGGCATTTCTAGCAACCAAGAGCCTATGGCCGTTCGTCTGTATTGATGCTGTTCGACTGACTGCAGGTTTAGTTTTCTAGCTTACATCGCGCGTGCTCATTTACGAATGTCTCGCAAGTTCTCAATCTTCCTAGAGTTTCCACAATCGCGATGGTGTTCGGCTTGTGCCTATCTGCTCTGTGACCAGTCGACCGAAGATTGGACTTATTGCAGCGCCCATGGAGAAATTTAAGCATTCTTCTCGCGCTGCACATGTGGATGGAACTGGAGGAAACGTTAGTAAGTGCTGGAATCGAAAATACCTTCTGTCGTGCATTTCACTATGGTTTCCATTGTACCGATGTAGATGCAGATATAGGTATTGGGTGAGAGCGAGGCAGCTGCCGACTCCGTAACTGGGCCAGGAAAGCGAGAGAAACAATGATAGATGGAGAGAAAGAGAGAGAGAGAGGGAGGGGGGGGGGCGTGTTCGTTAGTCTCACTTCTGCCTGAGCACTTATATATTTACAAGAACAAAAGCTGAAAGACAATTTAAAAGAAAAAGCTGAGATTCTTTATTGAAATTGAAAGTAACATGTTTTAACAGCCACAAACACAAATAAGTTCTGCTCCTATCCTTAGACATCAGAAAATTTTCCTAAGACGATAATTACTATGCCTCTCCAACAGTTTATATTATTATTCAGTAGTAAATGTAATATCGTACTGCATCGGTGGCAGAGTAACGCCAGGCGATGGATTCAGTCGACTAATTGGAAATGTTTGCCTTTCGTCGTGCACGTTGGACCTTACCTTCCTTCGCCAAGAGCGAACGTTGTGCTGTAAGTGTGTATGTTAAGCGTAGGTGACTAATCATGAGTGTGTATATAATTTTGTGTCATGTTTGTATTGTGTGGTGATGACAGAAGGGAGAGAGGTTGAAGCGCGGTGCCAAGAATTAGGTTACACCTGTACAATAGCACCAAGGGACTTTGATCTGTTTAATTAGAAATACAGCAGCTTTTGTGGATCTTTCTGTACGAAAAATTTGTTCTTCGCTTAGCAAACTTTCTGACGTCGTACTTGAACTGCTATTCAAGGTCCTAGTCTAGTCAGTGTTTGCGGCATCCTCTAAGCCAATACCTCCATAGTTCTGGCATTTTCTTCCTTGTCCATTTTTAAAAAGCGAAAAGGCTGCTAAGCTGTGTTTTATGTAGGTTTTAGAATAGTTAAAGACATTACTCTGAACTGACTTCTATGTGAAGACGATGTCACATTTATCACTGAAGGAGAGATTAAGTTGCAAAAAGTAAGCAAAAAGTAATCTACCACCTACGTGAAATTCTCGAAGACTATACTGTAACTATATCCACAACGAAAACTAAAACCATGACTCTCATAGAAATGAAAACTTACAAATTAAAATAATTACGCAGAATGCAAGAGTACAAGATAATAATCATTTTAAGTATGTGATAGATAGATAGATAGATAGATAGAAAAATTAGGCTTTATACATGTGGGACAACAGACAGATGTTGAAGATACAAGACATGGAGAGTAATTTGAATGAAGTTTCGTAAAGCAGTAACTATCCGAACACTATTCTATGGAGGTAAGTTATTTACCGCTTGCAAACGGCCAAAAATTACGAACCAGGAAGACATGGCGAGTGCAGAGTACGTCTCTAAGTCCGTATTTTTGCTGCTAATAAGGAATGCCCATTTGTTTTTAAAACTTTATTTATTTATGCATATCGGGCGTATCCCAACATAATAATGTCACACAAAAGAACAATGTAGGGTCTTTCCAGAATGAGATTTTCACTCTGCAGCGGAGTGTGCGCTGATATGAAACTTCCTGATATGAAACTTCCTGATATGAAACTTCCTGATATGAAACTTCCTGATATGAAACTGCGTGCTGGAGCGAGACTCCAACTCGGGACCTTTGCCTTTCTCGGGCAAGTGCTCTACCGTCTGAGCTACCCAAGAGCGAACAAGTTAGCAGGAGAGCTTCTGTAAAGTTTGGAAGGTAGGAGACGAGGTACTGGCGGAAGTAAAACTGTGAGGAGGTGTCGTCAGTCGCTCTTCGGTAGCTCAGACGGTAGAGCACATGCACGCGAAAGGCAACGGTCCCGAGTTCGAGTCTCGGTCCAGCACACAGTTTTAATCTGCCAGGAAGTTTCAATGCGGGGTACTGTGTGTTACGTTGCAGTCACATATCATTATGCGATGTTCGATTAGTTCCTATTTCTTTATTTTTTAAACTCTGCTGCAAGGGGGTACGTGGCTTGTTAGTTCAGGAATAAAGCTTCAAAATTGTACTGAAGGAGACGAGCAAATCCGGGTGCGAGTCTCTGCTCTCGGTGGCCGGTTGCAGCGATCTCTGTGTGCGGGAAGCAGCTCCCCAACGGACTGCGGTCTGCGGGATTCCGCGAGGCCAGGCCAGCCATGTGCTTCTTTCAGTACGGTTCGGCGTTCGCCTTTACAGCTTGTTCTAAGCCACCGTGGGTCCCTAGACAATAATTCCTCCTTTCTAAAAGTACCTTCCTGTAAAAACGCTTCGCTGCAGCTACGTCGTGCACCGTGAGAGAATTAGCTTCCTTTCATTCCAGACGTTGCCGTTCAATCAAATGTCATTGCACCTCTGCCCCACGTCGCGAAAGCCGTGACCAACGCATGAGACACTGCTGTCTGCCAGTAGCAGTCTCTTGCATGTTAAGTAACTTTATGTAAGCTGTAGTAGGAAATTTCGGCAGGATTCCCCTCCATTTACGCCAGTTTAGGAAACGTCTTGCTGATCACGATGATAAAACCTGGGACCCTTCTCCACCATGTGATGTTTTTTGGCAAGGAGAGAGCGAAGCTTTGAGAGCACGATCGGTAAGGCGGAATCCAGCAGCCCAGTCAGGGTAAGAGATACGTCGGGTCCAACCGGCCCGCTTGCTGAAATTTTGCACTTTGTGTTCATCTACATCTACATCATACTCCGCAAGCCACCTAATGGTGTGTGGCGGAGGGTACTTTCGGTACCATTATCTGATCCCTCCAACCCAGTTCCACTCGCGAATAGTGTGTGGGAAGGATGATTGTCGGTAAGCCTCTGCATTGGCTCTAATTTCTCGAATTTTCTCCCCGTGGTCAATACGCGAGATTTATGTGGGAGGAAGTAATATGTTATCTCACTCCTCCTGAAAAGTGCTGTCCAGAAATTTCAATAGTAAATCTCTCCGTGATGCAGAACGCCTGTCTTGTAACGTCTGCCAGTGGAGTTTGTTTAGCATTTAAGTGTCAGGAAATAGTTTCAGAAAGTATTTGTATGGAGTGTGGCCATGTATGGAAGTGAAACGTGGACGATAAGTAATTTAGACAAAAAGAGAATAGAAGCTTTCGAAATGTGGTGCTACAGAAGAATGTCGATGATTAGATGGGTAGATCACATAACTAATGAGGAGGTATTGACTAGAATTGGGGAGAAGAGAAATTTGTGGCACAACTTGACAAGAAGAAGGGATCGGTTGGTAGGACATATTCTGAGGCATCAAGGGATCGCCAATTTAGTACTGGAGGGCAGCGTGGAAGGTAAAAATTGTAGAGGAATATACTAAGCAGATTCAGAAGGATGTAGGTTGCAGTAGGTACTGGGAGACGAAGAAGCTTGCACAGGATAAAGTAACATGGAGAGCTGCAGTCTCTGGACTGAAGACCGCAACAACAACAGCAACAACAAACAAGAAAGCATTACTGCGTGGCCATCCCGCACGTAGTTTCGAGTCCTCCCTCGGGCGCGCGCTCGCGGTTGTGTGTGTGTGTGTGTGTGTGTGTGTGTGTGTGTGTGTGTGTGTGTGTGTGTGTGTTGTTCTTAGCATAAGTTAGTTTAAGTAGTGTGTCAGAATAGGGACTGATGACCTAACCAGTTTGGTTCCTTAGGAATTCACACACATACACACACACGCACACACACACACACACACACACACACACAGACACGCGCGCGCAAGAAAGCGATGAGGCAGAATAAATTAATTAAGGACGAAATATGGTGACAACAGAGAAAAGTTCTCTTTCACTAAATTAAATAGGGCTATATTGAGAATATTATGATTTAATAAAGCTTTATAATTTCTGTATTTAAAGGTTCACTCATTTAGGATACTACCGTCAATTACTAATTTTTATATCAGGTGCAGTCGTTGGTTCCCCTGTTGTGTACTATATAATGGTTGTGCGGTGTTTGCTGGATATGGGTTTTATGTGGTCGCTATAATATTTTGGTGGTCACCAGAACGTCTTTCGCATCAATGTGTGTTTTAAGGGAAAAGTTCGAGGTTTATCTCGTCGAGATTTTATGAATATTTTTGAATGTTAATCCCTGAGTCAGAGGGCTCTAAAATATTGTTGACTGTTCTGGAGTTTAGGATATTGTAGAAAGTCTCTGAATTTTTAACGTTCTCGTATGTTTTGGAATGTTTTCTGTATTCTATAAAGAAGTAATTGGCAGAGTACTTTATTTCAAATTAGGGTATTGTTTAGTGCGTGAGTGGACTTAACAGTAATGCAGGGTATTTCTGAGAACTCGAGAGAACGTTTTAGCTAGGCATTTAACAATTATACGGTTTCTTGAATGTACATTTTTTACTATGTTCATTTGGAATGTCCGCAGAAAACAAATGAAAATGAAAACCACGCGAAGCGGGTCTTTTTCAGCTAGTGAATAGATGTAAAACAGGAAACACAAAACCACATATCACAAGCAGTCACCCTGATGAACGCTGCTTGCAGTTTTAGCCGAAATGACAGTCATTTTATAATGCGGAAAGTTACAAACAGCTGTGGCCACCCTTTCAAAAAACATTCGCGCAGGAGAAGAAAATATGTTATATGTACAAGCGTCCAGAAAAGTTTTATCTCCACGTTTGTGCTCACTTCCTACTGCTCATCAACACAGTAATCATGGGTAGCACTCAGGAAAAGAACATATCAGTACAGTATACAATAGTTTCCTAAATGAAATATGTAAAATGCTTTCCGTCACTAAGGATACACAAGGATACATGTACTAGCACGCCGTGGCATTGAATCCCTGATGCACTGTTGTATCGCTGGAGAATTGCGTATTGTTTCACAGCCTTATACAATTCCGGCACGAAGTCTGTGTATATTTTGTATCGGTATTGCGTACACAGGAGCTTTCAAATGCCCCCACAGATAAAAGTCTGGTGGGTTTACATACGGAGCGCATGGTGGCCAAGTATTTACTCCACTTCTACCAATCCATCTGTCACAGAATTTGTTCTTTAAAAGCCTATGAACATGAACACTAAAATAAGGAGGAGCGCATTGTGCGTGACGTACTCGTAAACGCACATGTTCTGGCAGAACTGGTAGTTTATTCTCTAAGAAAGCATAGTTAGTTTCTCCGGAGAACATGGGTGGAGGAACATGAGGCCCTAACAAAGAGCCGGCCAGGGTGGCCGAGCGGTTCTAGGCGCTACAGTCCGGAACCGCGAGACCGCTACGGTCGCAGGTTCGAATCCTGCCTCGGGCATGGATGTGTGTGATGTCCTTAGTTAGGTTTAAGTAGTTCTAAGTTCTAGGGGACTGATGACCTCAGAAGTTTAGTCCCATAGTGCTCAGAGCCATTTGAACCTAACAAAGAGTCACCAACAATGCCGGATCAAACTTTGACAGAAAATCTTTGCTACTGACGTGAGTGCTCACCTTAGTAAGGATTCTCAACAGTCCATACGTACTAATGAAAATTTGCAATCTAATGCGTTGAAACAATGCCTCAGGCGTGAACTAACGTGAGGGATGATACGTTGTTGAATGAACCATTCACAGAAGTGGGTCCGTACAGGAAAATCAGCTGCTGATAGTGCCTGCTCACCTTGTGCATTGTACGAATAGAGCAGATTCTCATGTAACGCTTTGCAGACAGTCGTGTCGTCAACATTACTTGTTGCAGCTAATTGTGTTGCGCTGACACTTGCGTTTTATTCAAATGCACGAAGTAGTCCGTCTTCCTGTTGAGATGGTGTCGTCCTCCTGGGCCTCCTCCAGGAGCTGGTCGCGGAATTTAATGTCCCATTGCCCCTTAGACGACGATCAGCTGTTTAAATCATTCTCCTGTCGGGGCACCATCATCCCTAAAAGTCTCCCGATTCAAACGTTGAGCGCTACCATATGCTGACCCGTCGGGCATATGGGCATCCGCCAACTCCGCTTTCGAGTACATTTCCATTTCAGTGTACCGCAAACCAAGTTCGTGATGAACAATGAACAGTTGATGCTACGTGCTTGCACAGCCCGTGATGAACAATAAACAGTTGTACTGCATTTTGATGTTAGTAGAGTAATTAAGATTAATTGTATGTCAACAGAAGCGATGATGTGAGTCACTTGTCAAGTCAGTCGTGGTGAGTCTAAGAGTTACAACTTACTGACCAAACGCAACCCGGACGGTATTTTGAACATCTCATCTAAGAAAACGTTTCATATAATACTGGTACGTTCTATTTCTATGTGTTTCCCATAATTAATGTGATTGTGAAGAGAATAAAAAACAGCTCTTACATAGAAATAAAGCGTTTGCAGATCGAGGTCTATATAACACATTTTATTCCTCTGTTTGTGAAGACTATTTACTGAAAACTTGGCCTCACGTTATTGTTACATTCGTAAACTATTGAAAAGGTGAATACGGTGATACAACGTCTCTTAATGTTGGAGATAACTTTTCGTGGAAGTATTCAAGAAACGTACTAGCATCGAGGACAAGGCGGCTGAAGTCTGATGCAGTGTAAACGCCGTCGAGCGACTCTCCCATACCAACCTCCATCGCTCTATCGAGCCTTTTTACAGTTTACTCGTCTGCATTGCTGAACTAGGAGGAAACCAACAGTTCACCTCCGTTCAAACGTTCCCTGTGTGCAGACATGTGCACCACTTGGTAGAAATTAAGCAATTTGCTTCTGTCTTGAGCATGTCAAAGAAGTATTGTCAGAGGAGCGCTTCGGTTTAGGTCCATTGACTCTGATCGCCGGCGTCCAACACACAAGGCTCTAGCAGAGATTATTAGTACACTAGAGGGAACATGCAACTTGAACGCCAAACAGTGGGCGAGAAAGAAGGCTGCAACTGACAGAGCGCTCTAAGGAGCTGTTCTAGTTAAGGCACTTTTCAGCCCACGCCATACCACGAGACGTTGTGATATTATAAACGGTCGGCTCACGGAGCGAGAGCTGACAAGGGAGCGTTAGTAAAGTTGGGTTTTCGTAAGAGCAGTATTTTGGGCCGCGTAGTACGTAATGGTCCAGGCGTAGTGCGTCGTCCCGTGGACAATCACAATATAGTGAAGGCGTTTCCCGACAGAGAGCAGTGCGTAGTGAGCCAGCGTCGCTTTATGTCAAGGGTGACAGGAAAACTTTTCAGAGCGTGTCTAATGTGTCGTACACTACGTTCTAGTGACCCAGCTGCCGCAAGGAAGATAACGTTCGTGTGCAAAATGGCTGAAAAGTTCGCTAAAAAGCTGCAAGTGCTTTTAAATGCCAAGTAAGATGAACTGTTAATTGATGCAATGTCAAAAACTTATTGCTGACTGTTTCTCTGCGCTTCGCTTAAGCTTGGAGCAAATAAACTTCTCCTTAGTCGTGACTATGTGTTTAGCTCACACTGAATTCGCATTCGGGGGGACGACGGTTCAAACCCGCGTCCGGCCATCCCGATTTAGGTTTTCCGTGATTTCCCTGAATCGCTAAATCTACCAACTAACCATGTTTAGCTACCAGTAGACCCAGGAGTTTCTATGCACTCCATCAGTACTGTATAGGTTATTTCATTAAATCACTCCTGGAAAATGCCGGGATGATTCCTTCACAAGAGCACGTCCGATTTCCTTTCCCATCGTTGACAAAATCAGAGCTTGTGCTGTGTCTCTAATGACTTCGATCTCGACGGGACGTTAAACCTGATCTTCCTGCATTCCTTCCTTCTTCCTTCCTTCTCCCTTTAGTAACTATACAGTGTATTAACACTTCGGTTAAAGATAGAACACGCTGCTTGAAAACTCTTCCCACACGGCACAGTGGAATGAATACTTAATGCACTTGCTGTTTCATGTTCTAGGAAAACACAAAAGGGCACGTATTTAAGTTTTTTGTCCCTGCCGACTCAAAAAGGCCCTTTTCACTTCATCAGGTGGAAAGCTCCTGCTCGTAGGAAAACCCGGCGTAACTGTCAGTGCTTGTCAAGATAAGCAGGATGTTCAAAGAACACGAGATTTTCCCCACAGCGTTCATCAGGCATAGCTAAGGAGGTAAGCTCAGATGGATATGACATACCTTACAAACATTACACAATAAAGCAAAACACGCCATAAAAATTGCAGCGCTGAGACGAGTTCTTTGAAATTTTAAACATGATTCTGTTGTAAGATGAAGAAAATTTAAAACTATATAATTATAGATATTATACTAGGAAAAAACATTAATAACATTTAAACCTTCGGACCGACAACATCATATCTAGTAAATGGAGCTTCACGTCCGGGACTGAATTGTAGGTGATATTGCTTCTGTCCAAAAGTTGAAATGATTTCTTACTAAGAACATAGTTTAGAGTAGCCCTCCCACTGAAGAACGATCCAAATCTGTAGTACATTGACAGTTAACGTGGGGGCTCTACAGTATTAAGTAGTGCAGTAACAGCATACAGATAGGTTAGTTATGGAAGCTAAGAGGAAGAGCATGTTTGCAGCAGTGAATAATGGTGGAGATGAACAGCGGTGTGTGCTTCGATGCGGAGCCTTCTCTAGTGATCTGCCCCTTCACTGTGATGTATACATCCGGTGCACTATGGAAGGACAGCAGCTGCATATCGCATTGTCAGTACAGCAGGCAGCAGTGGCGTGTGAAAATGGCACCGGACGCACAGATCGTGTCAAGAGTCATCATGCAGACTCAGCAAGAGTGGATTCACGTCGCAGCAGCGGTAGTAGCAGATGGCGGCTTCATATAATATCATATCACGGTTCCGTCGATTGCTTCATGTCGCATTCGCCCTAGCGGACAGCAGCTTCACGTTACAGTAGCAGACAGGGACGCCGCGTTGCGGGAGCAGACGACGGCTACACGTCACAAAAGCAGTAACAAGCGACAGGTTCAAGTCATGTCGCGGTGCTGGACGGCGGCTTCAAATTGTGGCAGCAGGCTGTTTCACATCGAGGTGGCGGTCAGTGGATTCACATCGCAGCGATAGCAGGTAGTGGACTCGCACCACAACCGCGGAGGCGGCGTAATGCCGGTGGTTTTGAGACAGGAAGCGGCAGAAGTTGGGCTGTAAAGTTCGTGTTTTGCACATCTTTAGGCATAATAAGTGGTATTAAGAAATAGTTCAGTGACTGAGGTTAGGATAGTGTGGAAAGTGAAACAATTATAGGAAATGCGCATTTAGAACCCATGGTAAGAAATTCACTTTGAACGGATTCAAGGACGAAGTGAAGACTTTATGTAGATTGGAAGGAACATCTAGGAATCTAGGCTGACTGGCAGTAGCTTTCGGTACATGGAATGAAACTTTGAAGAGTCGAAAATCAAAGAAAAGAAAAAGTGAATAAACTCAGCATAAAATCAAGTCGGTTTCATGAACGTCGAGTATAAAATTGAAGTCACTGTTACAGTGTTACTGGGGTTAATTAATAAAGTGGGTGCGGTAAAAAAAGGGATTATCAAGAAAACTGGAAGCTATAGAAAGTGATCCTGGGAACGAATTGAGACACAAAAACAGAAATGGAAGAAATATGAGATGGAAACATATGGAGCATTATAAAGAACAAGTGGATGTGTAGTACAATGTAGTAACGGTATAAGCCAGAACAATGAAAATATAAAAAGGTAGAAAAATAATTTAAAACAAATAATGATCAATGTTGCAGATGGGCAAGCAGGCTTCGTAGCGGACCATCCCATCATCAGGGCCTGTGTACTAAAGATTTTAAAGGGCAAAATAAATACCAAGCTGTGGATTTTTTTGCAGCATGCAATAACAATTTTATAACGGCTACTTGGCATGCTGAGAAATTTGCTGACTCTAAAACTTTAAGAGCCGAGTAATGAAGGTTTGCCAGAATAATAAGAATAAATCATCTAAATTCGAGTAGCAACAATAAGCATTATGATTTAGAAAGAGTCATACAGCGCCAGTCGCTTTCGCGTGTTCGGTATTTGGTATTACCCACTAACAAACCGCTGATGGAATGCTCACTAATTGCGAATTTGACGCGAATGACGACGCAGTCGCGCACCATCTGTACGCAGGCAGGTCCAAACGCAGTGTATAGAAGCCATCAATCGACAAGCAGAGCAGACTTCCGACCAGCAGCGAAGTTCGTCCCCTTAGTACATTGAAAGCAACGCTTCGGATGATCACTACGTGAATTAGAAGACTTAAACTCAGTTAAGCTTGTACACTAGAAAATATTTGCAAAGCTTGCCAGTTATTAGGGGTTTCCTTTGTACATTTGCCCACATGTACCGGTATCTATTTGACACTTTCATTGTACGGTGTAACTGAACCTAAGGGTTCGAGTAAAGCACTGTTAACTGGCTCCTTTCATGATTCGTAATTTGAAATACCATGTGTTACTTTTTTTACAGTATTCCAAATAGCGTTAGTCCAGAGCTGCCATTTATTCTAGTAATTGCTGGGAGCATCTGATGATTTCGTGAGGTTGAGAGCCTCGTCTATGTTTCACGCTTACATTAAGTGGAACTTCGGACTCGAGTGATAAGCCAAGGTCTGTGCTCTTTGGTATGTTAATGAAAACACTTGAAGAAGCGTTAAATGCAAAGCAAAAACCAAACCAAAGTCTCTTTTCCATATTAACACCGTATATACTTCCTTAGCCTGATTTCCTAGTCGTTTTGTACCGTCTCCAACCACAAAGACCCAAAAAATCTCAGCTTGACTCTTGTCTCCGTCTCAGCCCGCAAATAGCCGCTCACACACCAGATACGGATGACCTAAAATTCCACGTCATCTCGACCCTGATTGTGTGACCGCAGCGAGTATGTTGCGACCGGCTTCGAGCGGCACTAGCTTTTAATTAAATACTGGGAGAAGCCAAGCAACTCAGTTTACAAAATGATTTATGGAATGGGTTGAACCATAAACGTGTTAAGTAATGTATGAGGAAATTTTGTGTTGCGCAACTAAGTAAATTCATTCATTTAAATAGAGCATTGATAGAAATTTCAACATTGGTTGGAACTTAAGCACAATCCTACCGATTGCAAAGAGATTACAAACATTGTCAAAAGAGAGTGTGTAGGGCGCTTTGTTGTAGGGCAAAACTGGCACAGCATAGGGAAAACAAAAGCAATAAGAGAAATCATGACAGGAACAACACAGTAGTAATAGTAATAATAACGTGCTCTGCAGGATATTCTTAAAATCATGTTAAAGTCAAAACGGATAATATAGAGATCATCGAAATCACAGAGAATTCCAAATTGACCATGCAGCAATCTCTTACCCATATCACAGAGAAATTAAGGTTCCAGTCAGTAAGGGTGCGAACATAGAGCATTACCTGACAAGAACAAAAAACCTTAGAGGTTGGAAAAAAAAACAGAAAAAAGGGGACATGCACAAAGCTCCAAATTTGACCATAAGAAGATCCAATCATGTCTCATGAAAGAACTAGAGCGAAAGGAGTCAAATATTGGCGACAAAAGCAAATTGACCGAAACAGCACCAAAAATAACACCGCTGCAGAAAAGGTAAAAGCAGTCTTGGTGGAATGGAGAATGACAGTATGGAATTCAATCTCGACAGGATGTTTACAACAAGTGGAACTGCAATAAGACCGAAGACATCTACAAAACATTTCTGACAGCGAGGAAAGATAGCGAAATTAATCGGAAAGCCCAAAAAAATATGCAAAGGATCAAGTAATAGAAATTGAAGCCAAGTTAAGCAGAAAAACCAAAAGAAAACATGTAAAGGATCAACTACTTGAAACTGATTAAGGCTTCGAAAGAAACAACGCACAAAATTTCTACAAGAAGATCAAAACGGACCTCATAGGATATCAACGACGAAGTTTCTGCATCAAGAAAGCAAATTGCCAGTCGACTCTAAATAATCAAGAAAACTGCAAGGCACTTGCCATATACTTCAAAGCACTGCTTAACTGCCCAGAACCAACACAAAGGTGCCACCATAATAACATGAAAATTCTAATCCAAATTCGTTGCCGCTAGATGAAGAAGTCATAGCCAGACAGAGCAAAATACTCAAGAACAATAAAACTTCGAGGTTAAATTGATTCATAGCAAAAATCTTCAAATCAGCAGGCTGAAACACCATAAAAGAATCATTGAAATAATGTAAGGCATTTGGCAAACAGAACAAATTCCATGAAATCAGAAAACTGCGTAAATTCACCTTTCACACAAGAACGGAGACGAAACAGAAATAAATAACTACAGGCGAATTTCACCAATGCCAAAGGCGTCAGTAACAAGTGAAGCTACACATTAACGTTACCATCACCTATGTCAGATGTCAACTTGCAACAACCACTAACAGATGACAGGTGACAGCACTGGCAGTGGAGGGTATGTACAGCATGTCGGGAGACGCGGGAAACAGAGTGCAGTCCTTGTTATAAGGCGGGAACGGAGCGACTTCTGTGACGTCCAAAAGAGCATGATCATTGGCTTTCTGGCGAAGCTCGGAAGCATTCCGGAAACGACTGAGTTTGTTAACTGTTCGCGTGCCGCCATGGTTAAAGTATATTGTACATGGCTAAGTGCCACTGTCGGAAACTGTGGTGCACAACAAGTCATAGGTGACACAGGTAAACAACGGCTGCGGAGATATGTAGGGTCGAATAGACATGCAACTATTGAGCAACTGAGCGCCCACATAAACCAAGGGGCTACCAACAGAATCTCCTCAAAGACCATTCACTGGACGTTGCAGCATATGGGCCTCCGCAGCAGGCGCCTGATTCAAAAAAAAAAAAAAGGACTCCAAGCACTATGGGACTTATCGTCTGAGGTCATCAGTCAGCTAGACTTAGAACTACTTAAACCTAACTAGCCTTAGGACATCACACACATCCATGCCCGATGTAGGATTCGAACCTGCGACCGTAGCAGCAGCGTGGTTCCGGACTGAAGCGCCTAGAACCACTCGACCACAGCGGCCGGCGCGCCTGGTTCATACAAGCATGCTGACTGCTGTTCATTGGCGACGAAACCTGGTATTTGCACGTTTACAGCTACACATCCACTGAGGAGTGACAGGTGGCCTTCTCAGATAAATCACGTTTATGCTCCATCGGACAGATGGGCGTTGGTGTGTAAGGCGTGAAACTTATGAATGCCAACATCTTGCAACGATCATCGGAAGGGTCCACGCCAGAGGAGGGAGCGTTATGGTCTGTGGAATGTTTTCATGACATTCCCTGTGTGATCTCATCATTCTGAAAGGTACCATGGATCAACACAAGTACGCATCTATCCATTGGGACCATGTCCGCCTCTACATGCAATTTGTTTTACCTCGGCATGATGGCATCTACCAGCAGGACAACGCAACGTGCCTCAGAGCTCGCAGAGTATGAGCCTAGTTTTAAGTGCACCAGGTACTCCCCTGGACACTAGACTTGTCGGATTTACATCCAATCTGTGAGACCACCCTGATCCGGCTGTACGCACCATGGAGCCTCAGCCGAGAAACCTTTTGCACCCAGCCACGACACTAGAGACGGTATGACTCCACGTCAATGTTAGTACCTTCCAGACATCACTGACTGACTTCCTGCACCTCTCGCAGCGGTCCTCTCTGGACATGTCGTTATTCAGTGTTTTGACAGGCAGTGATTGGACGGAGTATATCTACCCCATGGGAGAGCATCACGGAGATGCTGAAAAACTGATGTGGCAGTCACTTGAGGATGTAAGAGCGTACGCCAGATATCCTGCGAAAGCCTACTTGTGAAGAGTATGTGGAGTGTGTGGGAGTATGCGTACGGAACTATTTGAAGTGGAATGATAATATAAAATTAATTGTTGGTAAGTAGGGTGCCAGGTTGAGATTCATTGGGAGAGTCCTTAGAAAATGTAGTCCATGAACAAAAGAGGTGGCTTACAGAACACTCGTTCGAACTATACTTGAGTATTGCTCATCAGTGTGGGATCCGTACCAGGTCGGGTTGACAGAGGAGATAGAGATGATCCAAAGAAGAGCGGCGCGTTTCGTCACAGGGTTATTTGGTACGCGTGATAGCGTTACGGAGATGTTTTTCAAAGTGGCAGACTCTGCAAGGAGGCGCTCTGCATCGGGGTGTAACTTGCTGTCCAGGTTTCGAGAGGGTGCGTTTCTGGATGAAGTGTCGAATATATTGCTTCCCCCACTTATACCTCCCGAGCAGATCACGAATGTAAAATTAGAGAGATTCGAGCGCGCATGGAGGCCCACCGGTAGTCGTTCTTCCCGCGAACCATACGCAACTGGAACAGGAAAGGGAGGTAATGACAGTGGCACGTCAAGTGCCCTCCGCCACACACCGTTGGGTGGCTTGCGGAGTATAAATGTAGATGTAGATGTGAAGTGTCAAGATTCAGTATTTACTCCCTACTGTAAGAATATACAATACGCTTATAAGTATCACACCCTTAGTGACTGCGAAGACAAGTTTAAATTAGCCACCGTCTCCATAGCGGTACTGAAGCAATTATTTATCCTTCGATCCATATATGAAGGGAAGAGGAAAATGGGGAATATCATCTGCTCTCCACTTCACCGTCTTTTCATATTATATATATGAATGTAAGGCCCTTAGCATTTGAAAAAAATGTAGTTTGACAGTGCCCCATTTTTTTGAGACAGATATTTGCCATGGAGCAATTTGCAAGACCAAATACGGCTGCCCACAATCTACTCGCCATCCTGTACGAAATTCGTTCAGGAGGCTTACGTTGTAGTTTATAGTGTAGTGTTTGCAATGTAATTAGTAAGAAAATATTTTTTCCAGCACATGATATCGAATAGCCTTTATATTGAGCAGGGCCATGTCTCTAATCTGCTGTTTCGTTTATGGCGTGAAGTGATGGATACACAGTTCATCCAATACAACATGTCGATGGACGAAAGACGTTCACTTTAATTTAAAACTGTTCAGAGTTCGCTGAGAAACTTTTACATACTGAGAAAAGTTGTTAAATATTCATGAAAATATCGTACACTCTCTCTCTCTCTCTCGTCACATGATTGTTGAATCAGACATTTTGTTTCACTTTCGCCTGCCATTAAATATTGAACACTGCAATTTTCTGGTATTTTAATTTGTAGTTGTTGATTCATAATCTCATTCATCTTTAAGAGATATTCTTCTAATGAAAGTGACTAAAAGAGTAGATAAGTTTAAAGGAAACGTCCTCATCCCTGCTCCATGACTTAGTGATCTGTTGACCACGGATCATCGTGACTCACACAGTACATTCAACAACGAGTAGCCTTTATAAGAGGATATCAGTGCAACACGCAGCCACATGTCCCTAATTCAAATTGTCATAAGTAACCGCAAAGAATGTATATATTGAAATGCCCGTAGTAAAAGGATGTTGCTAAATGTGCCTCTTCCACTTTTATAGATATATTCATTGAAGGAGGCACAGATTTTGCAAACGAGCATTATCGATTTCAAGCATCTATAGCCGCCGTTCTATTGCAACTCATCATGTGACCAAGTGTGTTATCTCATTAATTACTGTTATTACACTGAATATTATGAAGCACTGCCTGCTCTATGTATTAACATATTTTCACTATCAGATCAATATCTCATACATTGCTGCTTATATGCGACATATCAATAAATAATTATCGCTAACCACCTACGTGTCTCGGGACCCGCAGTAAACGTTACTGTGCTTCATAACTCAAGCTATTTGTTGTTAATTCATTAGCGTGTGCTCTTCCATATATTATTTGCTGTTCGTTTCGGCTGCTATTCGCGTTGTGCACATACGAAACATCAACGACTGCACACACACAAACACACCCACACACTCGCTTACCCCCTCCCCCCCCCCCCAAACACGCGCACGCCCGCTTCCCCTAACACCAATGCATTTGTGTATATATCATAGAACCAACAGAAAAAACGAGGGTAATGAAGTAAGTACTCATATGTTCCCAATAAACATCAAGATAGATGAGAATGATGCGATTTTTGAAACCAAATCGTTCTTTCTTCTATAAAGATTAAATACTTGCACTGAATACTCTAATCTTAAATCCATCACTGAGTACACCATGACCCATATGTGCAAGTACAAATGATTAACCAACTTCCAAAAATTTTATAGGCTATACCAAATGATATTCATCATACCTGTCATTTCTTGAACGGTTTAAGATGTCAAGACGAGGTTTTGCGAAATGATAGTAAGTTGTAGCCACGTAATTTTGTTGTGTGGTTAATCCTGTTAACCGAGATATTGAAACAAATACTTTTTTATATATGGAACGATATACCTTTTAATGGCATTCGAAACGTCTTGAAAATAAGTCCTCGGAGGGTTTCATCTTTTGCGAGCGGTATTATGTCGATGGGTTTGTTTGGAGGCCGTCGAAATAGCCCAACACAAAGTTAAAGTATGAGGTGGTCCTGTGATAATTAGTCTAAGACCAGTGATCATCACCCGTTAAACAAACCCATCGATACATGCCCCATTAAACATTTTTGAGTGACGGTATTTCGCTCTTCAATGTAACTTTTAATTATTATTCGTAGCACATGATCTGACATGCAACACTTCATGTCGTGTGCTGACTTCGATCGCAGATGTTGTGCTGTGAAAACGCCGGACGATTTTGGCCAGTGTCTTGCGTCCAGGTTTCATCGTCCCCATGTACAGCCAGAAGTGTTCTCTGCAACCTCTCAGCAGTCAAACCATGTCCTATTAAATATTCAGATAAGCCCAATGACTGATTGCCTAACATATTGACCCCATGACTTCTCAGAGATCACACTATTTCAAATCTTCCTAGGTTCACTATAGGTGGAACATGCAAAGAAATATGGAACTATAATAACAATGTATTATCTTAAAATATAACTGCATATTTTAATTTTAAATATGCTCAAGTATTACATGCCAGCTACACATCTGAAAGCCAATGAAAGTACTTTTTACTACATATGCTTATGATGCTGTGCAAATATTGAAGCCAAGAAAGATATACATAGGGACTGACTACACACAAATAAAACTACTCTTCCGTGCCTCATTTATTAACCATATCATGTGCTGACCGAATTAAACAAACCAAACAAGGAAGTTAAAGACTATTAAACCCACATCCTTACATTAGAGGACGATATAAATTATGCCTTCACTAAAGAAAATCGAATTATTCCAAAATAATATTGTCAGCGTGTCCGGCAGTTATGGGGAGGACCCGAGTTCTATTACATGCACTGCAGGGATTTTCCTTGCTTAGAGACTGCAACAGTACTGACTCAGCCTCGTAATGTCAGTGACGAACTACTTGAATGAGAAGTAGCGGAGCCAATGTCAAGAACCCAAAAACATCTGAGAGAGCGTTGCGCTAATCTCATGCCGCCTTCAAAACGCATCCAAATGACGCCTTTGACAAAAGGTGACATGGAGATCGGTTGGTTCTAAACGGCACATCTGTTTTAGAACGTGGAGCTCTGCTTTTGGCTTACTAAATTATGCTCGGTATCCTAGCAGCATTGGTCACTATTCAGGGATGTGACAGGAATGATCATCTGAAGAAAAAAATCTGGTAAACATGGGTTCTAAAATGCATAGATTACCTGAAGAGCTTTGAGTACTTGTTCGATATTATGAAACAAATCTGTTCTACTGCAAAATCTTTGCGTAAGTATTTCGAAAGATAGATCACAAAATGAAAAACTTCTCTAATAAACATAAGCTCCAGAATGCATGTCTTAAGAACTATGACTACTTGTTCAGTAGAAGATATGTGTCACACAGTAGCAAAGATGAAGAAATACTCATCGTATGTTTCCTAAACTTTTTGCTACAAATGAAGGTTCCTATCATGTCCTTGAATACTGACCATTGCTCCTGGGACACCATGTACATCATTTCTCATCCCCTTCCCCGTGCACCATACTGTGTCTGTAGGTACTATATTATTACTTAATTAAAATTGTGTTTGATCCATAAGGACATTATGACTTAATTACTGTGTTTTAATGTCTTAGTTTTGTGTGCCGGGAGATGCACTCCTTATAGATATTTTGAGTAAGCCGGTATACAGTTTCCTTATTTTTGCATCTTATTTCGTTTGTTTTTGTTTCTATTTCATTTTAGTTTGTGGTTTTACAGAGACATTTAAATTTTGAAACTCATTTAATTTTGCCATATTTCGTCTCCGTGAGTATTGCTTTTTGGGGGGTTGGGTTGGTTTGTTTGGAGGAGGAGACCAGACAGCGAGGTCATCGGTCTCATAGGATTAGGGAAGGACTGGGAAAGAAGTCAGCCATACCTTTTCGAAGGAACCATCCCCGCATTTGCCTGGAGCGATTTAGGGAAATCACGGAAAACCTAAATCAGGATGGCCGGACACGGGATTCAACCGCCGTCCTCCCGAATGCGAGTCCAGTGTGCTAGCCACTGTGCCACCTCACTCGGTATTGCTTTTTCTTCCAGGTCATCTTTTTAAAAGATGTTTGTAAGACGACCCCTTCTGTAGATTCTTTGAAGAATTCAGTTTAATTCTGGGATACTGAAATGTCGCGAGTTACTGCATCTAAAGCGTCTGCAAACGCTAGGTGATCTACAAGTAACTTGTCTCTGCCTAAATTGATTGGTTAGTCAACTTTGAGGAGAGTTTTTCTTCCGTTTTTGTTTCGAAAGGTTCTGAGAGTTCCCCATAAATTTAAATCTGGACTTTGAACCTATCAGTGTTTGTTTTATGATTGCTGGTGTTTTCAAGCAAACATCTTGTTGTTTTAATTTTTGGAAGAGTAATTTTCTGTCAACTGAGCCATCATATGCGCAGACTAAATTCTTGATACAATTTTCTTGCTGACTTAGAGTTAACTTCTGCTTCAAGATTTGCTCCGGACACGAACGGGGTCTGAGATGTGCCTGATATTCTCCAATTTTTGGCTGAAGTGCTTTCTGTCCTCTGTAGAGAAATCACTTGGATAGTATTCTGTATACATTAGTGAAATTCGCCAGTAGAAAAATTAATTCTAGCCATGTTGCCTAAATTAAAATTACTAAATTATAAAATGTTAATAATAATGAAGAGTTTCTGTTTGAGACTTGAAATTTAACATTTCGCTAACTGTTCCTTGATATAATTGATACTCAGCAGAGACTCTAAAACTCTCAAACATAATGACGGTATGGCCCACTTTAAAAATTCAAATTGTTTTTGCTTTCTCTTTAACGGAAAACTATATACTTTCCCTGAGAACTATAAAATAAGGCTACGCAGTGGGCTTATATGTGATTGTACAACGTAGCACTATATTCTAAAGAAGCATTATCCATTTTTTATGAACAACAAATCTTTGCAGTGCATATCCCTGTAGACAGGAGTAGTAAATACTTACCTTATGACACTTCGCGACAAACTGTAATATCTGAAATCGAGAAATTTTATTCACGTGTTACGTCACGTTTTGATTTACGTAATATTTTGACTACCACGCACAAATGAACTTTCGTTTCCGTAAATAGACACCGTATTTACACGCCCGTCCATTACTGGATTTTCATCTCCTTACTTTCATTCATGGACACATTTACCAAAAGAGTCAAGAACATAAAACCAATTACAGAATGATAAGAAAGACAAAACAAAATGTTAGTAGAAGATAATTTTCGTGCCTCCTTCTACGTGTATAGTTACCTCGCAGTCATGTAGTCTCCGTTATTACATCTTGGTGTCAGGTGAGTTGTCTTGTGAACGTCACTTGCCAGGCAATTCTTGTTGCTTTACCACAAACGGTTTCCAATTTATAATCAGCACATGGAGCGGAGACAAAATGTCACGACAACTAGCAATAACATTACGACAATACTGTCCACTTTTGTAACTTAGGTCTGTAGTGCATATCGTTCTTGACACGAAGGCAGCCTATTCGAATCTCCACAATTTATACACCAAGAAACAAGAGATGATGTCATAAAGTTCCTGATCAAAAGATTTTGCAGAAGTTTGGTGGGTGCAGTTTCAGCCCTTTCCGCAGTGTTGTGCTGATGGTGATCCATCCATTTTTTCAGGTAGCGCCATTAAGTTCAGCGATGTCATTGTTGCTATTCGAGAAAAGTTGGCAACGTGCTAGCACCAGGTTTCACCGACAGCATGATCTGTGATTATCATCAATTGCACCAAGACGAAACTACACTCATCGAACATTTCTCAGTTAAAAAGCAGCAGACCTGTAGAAAAAGCAGACTGCCAAAGTGGTTTCAATTGCGAAAGTTCGCAATAGGCAATGACCCATGCGGGAGGTAAGTATTGTCCGCGAGCAATCAACTTACGGAGACAAGGCGTATTATATCGCCGAAACCGATAGCCCAGTATACAAACTGGGGTGACCTACCATTCAGCAAAGCAAGAATGGACCTCCCAAATTAGGAAGACGTAGAAGAAATTCTAACGGTAATATACAATTTAATTTTTGCAGCGAATGAATTTAATATTAAGCGAAGAAAACTAAAACATTCGCTTTTCGGTGATTTCCTTATTATGCAGTTACGTGAATTTTCTAAATGACAATCCTTTCGCCAAGTGATTGTTCTTTTATTTCCTACTGGATATTTAATATGATGCAGAGAAAACTAAACAGTTACTTTTCAGTGACTTCCTTCTTATGAGGTGTCATAGTCATGAAGAATTTTCTACGTGATAATACTTTCGCCATTTCCATGTTATTTTATTTGCTTTTGGATACACTATTGCAGTTTCGATCTTGAATCCATTTTCAAATTTTCCATCTTGTCCTTTCGTAATCAGTTACACTGTGTGTTGTAGTATATGTTTTGAAGATCATATTCATTACTTGACCATAAATAAATTGTCTTGTTAATGCTTTGTATAAGGTATTTCACAGTAAAAACTGAAGGTATCATTACTTGAAAAATTAAAATCCAATTACAGCAGAACCATAATAACAATCTAAATCAGTGAACAAGTTTCATAGTTGTAATATACAAGGTGTAGCAGAACTCCGTCGAAAATATTTCGGAGGTGGTTGAGAAATATTTTCTGAGTATTTTAGTATAACGGATCTGTGGTCTCTGGCAGTTCGTTATAGAGTTGATGATGTTGATGGTATGTTTCGTTTGTGGGGCGCTCAACTGCGCGGTCATCAGCGCCCGTACCAAGTCCTTATACTTACACAGTCCCATATTTTTTTAAACAGTCCAAGTAATCAACTGTCACGAATGATGAAGATGAGATGATGAAGACAACACAAACACTCAGTCCCCGAGTATAGAAAATCCACAACGCGGCCGGGAATCGAACCCGGGACTCCGTGATCCAGAGACAGTAACGCTAGCCACTATACCATTAGCTGCGGACTCATTACAGAGTAACTGCGTTTGTTTTGGTTTTTTGCCTTTATTTACCTTTGTATTTGTACTGCACTGAAAACAACTGCATAACATTTCAAATGTCGACGTTATGCACTGTATGTGGAAAAGAGGAACAGGGAGAAGAAAGTGGAAAGAGGAAGAAGAAGACTGGAAAAGGCCGAAAGCCACTATAGGGGCAAGGGAGCTGAGGCGTATGAAAGAGCATCACGGTTAGATTTTAACTGCATTCTGTTGAGCAACAGTCCCTTGCTGGTACAGAGGTGCTGTCGGTTGTTTTCGAGTATTAAAATGGAACCACTCACGGTATGCCAAGTGAATCAATGCAACGAAAGTGTATCAGGTACAGTATGTATCTGATTTTTTGTTTGTCATGGCTTATCATTGTGAATGAAACAATGAAAAAAATTGCTTTATTGTTGCGAGCTGTACGATTTCTTCTGTGTATCTCGAGGGATTTTCGGCCGTAGATTGAATTGTGTCCGAAGAACAAAGTCAGCGTTGCTCCTTATTTGATTGGCGCGGTCTGTGCAACACGTGAAGCTGAAAACGCGAGAAGTTCGTGTATGGGAGCCCCTGCTGGGTCTGCAGCCAGCGACGCAGCCCAGGTGATCGATGGCCGCAGCGCCAGGCAGGGCCTCGCGCCCACGGCCGGCTGACCGACTGCCGCGTAAGGAAGTCGACAAATGTCTCGTCTCCGGCACCCAATCTCCCGCCCGTGCCGGAACACGAGTTTAAATTGCAAACACCGAAGCAGAAAATTGGATTTCTCGCGACATGTCTTATTTGATTACGCCGGCGGGTAAACTCAGCCGGGAAGGCAGAAAGGCGCCACACAGCACTCCTCACGACGGGATTAGGGCGGACCCTCGCCTCACACCGCGATCCACTAGCCGCCGCGGTCCCCTCCGCCTTCCTGAAGTCTTCTGCTCGCCTCTACTGCATTCCCACACTACAGTTGCACCAATCTCCTTCCTCGTAATGTCATTATCTGTCAGGAATCCAGTCTATTTATTGTCTACGTTACTAATATCATTAATTCGTTTGACCTTCTAAGAAGAGCATATCACTATTAGATATAATTTCATGCTGTGGGCAACCGCAGCTAAAGCAATATATATTTGACAAATGAACTGCTTCCAGCTGTATGTGAACATTTACTTTTAAGAACACAAACCATTTCTTGATGTCAAATGACATTCTCAGGTGCACATACGTCGTTAAAGCATTAAACCCATTGTAGGGGAAGGAGGAGCACTCAGCTTTCTGTAAACAAAATGCCCTTACCTGCAACAAGCAGGGGAAGTTTCGTTGGTGACGCCCTGCTTGTTCCAGGTAACAGCATTTTATTTAGAGAAGGTTTAGTCCCCCTATTTTCTCGCCTATGGGTTTAGTGTTTTTATGACGTTTGTAGACCTGAAGATTTGGTTTGATGTCACGAAACCGGTCGTGTTCCTATAAATAAGGATTAATATACAGCTGAAGCGGTTTATTTGACAAACATGTAACTAAAATTTTAATCATGGTTGCGATTCAGCAACTGTGTAAATTTGAAGAGATTGAAAAAATCAGCCAACCAGTTGCAAACGAGAGCTTTATTTAACCCTAGAACTAGGTTTAGATACTTTTTTAAAATATCGAACCCTAGGTCAAGGGCTAAATAAACCTCTGGTTTGCAACTGGCTGACTGACTTTTTCAAACTCTTCAAACATAATTGTTTAACTCTTCTTGTTGTTCTTGGAAAAACACTGAATTCTTTCACTTGAAAATAACCAAACTTTGAACCGGCCTTTGTGAATAAAACATTTTAAACAGTCTGAAGGTTTGTTCCCTTTTCTACATCATATCAGATTCGCGGAGTGTATGTGCAGTACTCCTTATGAACAAATCTTTGATCGCACAGAATGAATGACTGAAATGCTCATTATTTTTGCCGAGTTCTTAATATAGCTGATCGTTGCGTTTGCCTACTTTCAACAACGACAACGCCGTCACGTTCAGAACACGTGTAAGTGTACTCCAGGTTACATTTATTACTAGCTGGCCACCCAAACATGGAAAAGTTGTAGGACAATGTAAAGGAATCTAAGTGAAGACAGAGACTAAAAGATATTTAATTGCTCTAGTGACTGACAAAAATGACAACAAAAATAAATACATAACGAATTTCTCCAATAATCAAACAAAAAAAAAAGAAATTACAAAATTACCCTAACACAAGGGGGAGACACCAGAAAGTATGGGAGACTGTATAGAAACAAGATCTACTCATCTGGGCAATTCACGAATCAAAGTTAACGATACTACAAGATGCCTCAAATTATAATCAAATTAAGCAACAAAAGATGAGTGGCAAAGTAAGCATCCAGCGAGCTCTTTAAAATATGGATCACTCTACTGCAATTGCGACACTCCTCAGAATCAACAAACCGTGTGCTCATTTGCACCTAATACAGCCAGAAAATTAGTGGTCCTCACGACCGGATCACAACGAAACATAAATCTCCCTCCACAACTTTCTACTTTCAAAATACCCTATATGGATGGTGCAAGTGAATGCTGTCGCCAATATGGCGGACGTGAATCTTCCTTATTTCATGAAAAAACTGAAAAATGCTGTAATAGCTTCCCACTCTTGACGTACAAAGCGCCCCTTAACAACTAAGAAAGTGCTACTGTGATGCAGTGGTGTCCCATCGATTAGTCGCCCTCTTCGCCCCAAGCATGGTGGCAGAGTGACTCACATGGATTCGATACACCAAATTTTGGAGCGAAAGCAATGGACCTTACCACGCTGGTTGGGCTGCATATCAGTGTCTTTTCCTTTGATGTCTGAACAGAACAGGCTCCTTTATTCTCTGGAGATGGCAATGGCACCACAGCGCCTTCTGCCCAATGCTAGGAGTGGCGCCACCTCTGCTGACAAAGACACGTTGCGGGCTACAGGCTCACTTCCACAAAAACTGCCCAACTCTCAGGTGACCATCGTCCTTCCTAATGAGACTGACTGGCCACCTCTTGCCGACATAGGGGTCACTAGGATCACATCCACAGAACACCTTCCTAGTGAGAAAAACGCAAAGCTTTTCTCCTAGGAAATGAGCCCAGTACCCGTTAAATAAAATTAACCTCGAAATCGTGGCAAAAATGAGCTGATATCATGTAGCGATATGAGGTAGTAATGTCACAAGTCAAATGTGACGAGGATGTTGTAACATCCCCATAACCAGATCTGTTAAATCACAATTGTCATGTAATCGTAAGTCTAACAGTTCGGAAACAGTACCGAAACGCGACCAAAACGAAATTAGGAAATATATATTTACTGCTGATCTTAGATGGGTGATCATCTGGTCTGCCGAGCGCTGTTGGCAAGCGGGTTGCACTCAGCCCTTTTGAGGCAAACTGTGGAGCTACTTGACTGAGAAGTAGATGGGCCGACCTCGGAAACTGACATACGGCCGGGAGTGCGGTGTTCTGACCACATGCCCCTCCATATCCGCATCCAGTGACGCCTGTGGTCTGAGAATGACACGGCGGCCGGTCGGTACCGTTGGGCCTTCATGGCCTGTTCGGGAGGGGTTTTACAGCTGAAAAAAGCATCATTTTCTACTTAACTTCTTATAAAAACACGTGGTAATTTTGATAAATGTAGTGCAAAATCACAGTGAGTCTTACACATTAAAAGTACCATTCGCAAAAAGGACGCAACAAATTAATCAATACAGAATTCGATCGCTAATCCATTACGGACTGATTAAACACGTAACTGATCGATTATTCGATCAGTTGTTCCTGTAATTTACACGAACGCACATTTACTACCATAGGTAAAGGTAGAGCAGTAGGTACTTAGCAAAACACGTATTTTCTCAGACATTAAAGCAATGACACTTAACTGTACATAGAGTAGGTACAGGATCTTGTCCCAGGTAACAATAACATGAGGGTTAGCAGCATAAATAAGCAGTTGATTTTATTTCGCATTTGAATGTTTTGAGGAATAGTAGTTGAGGTAAACCTCCCGGCAGTTGCGTATTTCTAATTAGTTAATAACATTAGATAATCGAACATCTGTACAGTAAAGCCGACTCACTTCAATAATTTGTATTTTCTTGCGATCTGTACCTATCTCACTTGTTTTAACTTCCGTAATAGACACAATATTTTCTGACCTAGAAGCACTCTGATCTATTTCCAAAAAATGGGATGTGGCGCTATAGTCTATGTTGTTCAAGTATTACGACAATGTGATGATATTTATAAGTCTGAGTTTATTTGTGAACCATACCTATCATGCCTGTTTCAACTTCCATAACGAATGAGATATTTTCTGGCTTAGATGCATTATTTCCACAAAGGGGTCTGCAAGAAAGGGAGAATTGCATAGAACTGGAGAGAGGGTAACGGGGAGGGGCAGGGGGAGGACCAAGGAGAGCGGGATGGCAAGATGATGTCATAGAAAGGGGTGTGGCTTAGGACGGATTCTGGCCTCGACACCCCTCAGTCAGAACCTGCACTTACCATATTCTGAGGAACAGTCAGAGTGAATATGTAGTCCCGAATTCCCACAGGACTCCTACTGTCGTAAACTGCTCATTAACGGGGACAATCTTACAGTAAAGGTTTAACATGTCAACTGTGTATATGCACTGCGACACTTGACTCAAAACACCCAGATTACCCAGATTATTTTCATCCAGTATTTGAGAATAAGAGCACTTAGTGACTTCTACATCTACATATATACTTCGCAAGTGACCCTTATGGTTTGTAACTATCTCCTTTTCCTGTTTCAGTCGGGAATGGTTCGTGGGAAGAATGATTGCTGATAAGCATCCATGTAGGCTCAATCTGCAGTTTAGTCTTCATGATCTTTTCGCGAGGTATACATAGGAGAAAGCAGTGTGTCTATTGAGTCGTCTAGGGACGTACACTCTCGGAGCTTTAACAATGGATCACACTATGGTGCAGTTCGCCCCTATTGCAGCGTCTTCCACTGGAGATGTTTATCATCTCCATGCTTACTAAATGAACATATAACGAAGCGCCGGCCAGAGTGGCCGAGCGGTTCTAGGCGCTTTAGTCCGGAACCTCGCGACTGCTACGGTCGCAGGTTCGAATTCTGCTTCAGGCATGGCTGTGTGTGATGTCCTTAGGTTATTTAGGTTTAAGTAGTTCTAAGTTCTAGGGGACTGATGACCTCAGATGTAAAGTCCCATAGTGATCAGAGCCATTTGAACCATATAACGAAGCTCGCGCCCCTTCTTTGGATATTATTTGTTTCCTTTATCAACCCTATCTGGTATGAATTCTATACTGACGAATAATATTAAAGTACGGTATTGATAGAGTGCGAGTGCTGTAAGCTACCTCCTTTATGACTACAACTCCTGAGGACTCTTCCATGAATCTCAGTCTGGTATCTACCTTTCCTGAGATTAGTTTTACGTTGTCATTCCACTTTAAATCGCTATGTAGCCATGGTCCTAGAGATAAGGGCTATTCATTTATTAGGGTTGATCTGTCGTGAAAGCAAAGCCACAGTGAAAATTCGCCGAAGCTTTGCACAGATGGGCTGCACAGTGTCTGCAACAGCACCACGTAGCGTCACGTCGCTCTTCTCCCTTCTGAGTGCGTATTGAGTACGTAAAGATACCTAGAAAGTAGTGTCTCCTGCCATGTATAAGTCCCTGCTGAGAGATTACGCTTGATTTCATGAAGCCTACATAACGTAACTGTCACATATTATCCCCTTCATGATACGAGGGTTGTCCAGAAAGTAAATTCCCGTCGGTCGCGAAATGGAAACCACAGTGAAAACCAGAACCGTTTTATTTGCAACAGTTAGGTATACCTTTCATCTGCTTCTCTACATAGTCGCCGCTCCAACTTCGAGTGTTGTCGTAGTATTGTATCAACTTTCCAGTATCCTTGTCATAGAAAGCAGCCACCTGTGCTTTCGGCCATTATCTGCACTGGTCTGCAGCTCGTTGTCTGTGGAAAAATTTTGTCTTCATAGCCAGCGGTTCTTGTGAGCAGAGATGATACTCAAAAGGAGCCAATTACGGACTGTAATGTGGGTTATCAAACACTTCTCATTGAAATGTGCGGCTGAGAATTGGCATGAAGAAGGAATTGTTCGACAGTTGTGTTATGTGGGCTGCATGACACAGACGAAATCTCTAACCAGGCCCTCATACTTGGCGGGAGACGCTATTCCCCAGAAAACTTTATGTGCTCACTGTTCACGCAAAACTGACAAGAGCGATGCGACACGATCGACCGGCACACTAGAGACACTGCCCAATACATCTGTGCAAAGCTTTACCAGATTTTCCCAGTGGTTTTCATTTCGCGACCGATCGGAACTTACTTTCTGGACAAACCTCGTAATTCTCGGCCGCACGCTGCAGGGGCAATGAAGACATTCCCGCAGCGTTTTCGATGGGAAGTGTTTGAGCATCCACCACACAGCTTCTGATTTTTTCCTCTGTTGGCTCTGAAGACAACATTTTGACACAGACAACGAGCTGCAGGGCTTCATAGAGAATTGGGGGAAAGCACAGGCGATTGCATTCTATTACGAGGGAATTGGGAAGTTGGTACATCGCTGCGACAGATGTCTAGGTGGAGGCGATGACTCCATAGAGAAGTAGCTGGAGGGCATACCTAACAGTTTCAAATAAAACGTTTTCGATTTTCACTGTGGTTTCCATTCGCGACCTATCGGACCTTAACAAACGAATAGCCTTCGTATTTTATGGAAGTAACTGCTTCTACTAATTGTTATGCAATCGTGTAATCATACAATAATGGGTATTTTTGTTTACACGAACACATTACTTTACATTTATTTATGTAGAGGTTCAGTTGCACTTCCTGCACCAAGCGTCGACCCTCTGCAGACATTCCTGCAATTTACTGTACATTTCTAGCGATGCGACGTCTCTGTACTCAACAGCATCATTCGCAAAAAGCCCCATGCAAATTCCGATGTTGTCTACTATACCATTTATACGAGGGAACATCAGAAAGTAAGGCACAATAATTTTTTCTCTCCTGGTTTTGCAACTGGAATGTTGAAATTCATGACGATGCAGTTTGATGTTTGCGCTTCCGAGAGTATTTTGTTTTCATGTGCAGCTCTAGCGAGAGAAGAAGATGAGACTTTCACAGATTCTTTCAGTCTCTTCATTATCTGCGGGAATAGTCCTATAACGTAGTACTGAGATGGGTGTTGGAGTCATCATTGCCTAGAATGTTATTATCATTCACTACGGTTTAGTACCTTGCTACATTATATTTTCTCATTCATTATTGGACCTCCTCCTGCATTATGTCTGTTTGATTTTCTATTGATAATCCTGTAGCCGCCTGACAAGAAGTCTTGTTCTTCCTCCAAGGGCACTTCACTAACGCCCACTATGTCTCACCTCAAACTATCCATTCCCTATTTAACTTTTTAACCCACCGACCCGATTAAAGGATCTAAAATTTCTCCTCATGACGACGTCCTCCAGAGATCTGAATAGGAACCCGCCTCCGGAATATTTTATCTGCGATGATTCTGCGAGATCGGTAGGGTTTACACCGACCGTAAACGACGCTGTCAGCTCACCGTTCCGAAGTCGACCGCGTATAGTGACTCCACATTGGTCACCAGGGGGCGCCTCTCTCGCTCCGGATTATCCGTCACAGTTACTAGAAGCGACTGTATTCAGTTGGATGAAAATTGACACAAAGTACTGCAACTGTGTGTCATAGACTTTGTAGTACAGATGTCTACCGCGTATCCACCTCCTACAACTGCAGGCATAACAGATACCATCACCATTAAGCTACAGAGTAGAGATGCATCTCCATGGGAAATTGACTCAAAATGAATGGGTGAAAAGGAAAGCATTCCTGTGACGACAATAACGACTTTATTTCAGAAATACATATATAGATTGAAAGTTTAAATCTCACATTTACTATGAACAGTCATAGAAGTGCGATGTGCGTAGTATTTGTGACAATATAAATGTCTATCGTGTGCTGCATTTCCTTCCAGGCCCGTTCCACCGTAGGCCCATCAGTGGAGTTAAATGCTCTGGCTATCAGGTGCTTTAGGTGCTGTAAGTCGAATGGAAATGGGGGAAGTATACCATGTCTATCACAGATCCCCAAAAGAAAAGAAATGAATTTCGACCAGCAAGCTCCAAACCTCAAGAGCAGCCTGAAGAAGCAGAGAACACCACGGGGTTGGTTTTTCTACCGTATGTCGGTGGAGTGTCTTTTAAGATGGACACAATTTTGAAGAAATACCGGATCAAATGTGTTTTCCGGCCTCCAGCACGAGTGCAATCAATGCTGGGCTCTGTTAAAGACAACGTTGGCCTGAGGAGACCAGGAATATACACTCCTGGAAATTGAAATAAGAACACCGTGAATTCATTGTCCCAGGAAGGGGAAACTTTATTGACACATTCCTGGGGTCAGATACATCACATGATCACACTGACAGAACCACAGGCACATAGACACAGGCAACAGAGCATGCACAATGTCGGCACTAGTACAGTGTATATCCACCTTTCGTAGCAATGCAGGCTGCTATTCTCCCATGGAGACGATCGTAGAGATGCTGGATGTAGTCCTGTGGAACGGCTTGCCATGCCATTTCCACCTGGCGCCTCAGTTGGACCAGCGTTCGTGCTGGACGTGCAGACCGCGTGAGACGGCGCTTCATCCAGTCCCAAACATGCTCAATGGGGGACAGATCCGGAGATCTTGCTGGCCAGGGTAGTTCACTTACACCTTCTAGAGCACGTTGGGTGGCACGGGATACATGCGGACGTGCATTGTCCTGTTGGAACAGCAAGTTCCCTTGCCGGTCTAGGAATGGTAGAACGATGGGTTCTTTGACGGTTTGGATGTACCGTGCACTATTCAGTGTCCCCTCGACGATCACCAGTGGTGTACGGCCAGTGTAGGAGATCGCTCCCCACACCATGATGCCGGGTGTTGGCCCTGTGTGCCTCGGTCGTATGCAGTCCTGATTGTGGCGCTCACCTGCACGGCGCCAAACACGCATACAACCATCATTGGCACCAAGGCAGAAGCGACTCTCATCGCTGAAGACGACACGTCTCCATTCGTCCCTCCATTCACGCCTGTCGCGACACCACTGGAGGCGGGCTGCACGATGTTGGGGCGTGAGCGGAAGACGGCCTAACGGTGTGCGGGACCGTAGCCCAGCTTCATGGAGACGGTTGCGAATGGTCCTCGCCGATACCCCAGGAGCAACAGTGTCCCTAATTTGCTGGGAAGTGGCGGTACGGTCCCCTACTTCACTGCGTAGGATCCTACGGTCTTGGCGTGCATCCGTGCGTCGCTGCGGTCCGGTCCCAGTTCGACGGGCACGTGCACCTTCCGCCGACCACTGGCGACAACATCGATGTACTGTGGAGACCTCACGCCCCACGTGTTGAGCAATTCGGCAGTACGTCCACCCGGCCTCCCGCATGCCCACTATACGCCCTCGCTCAAAGTCCGTCAACTGCACATACGGTTCACGTCCACGCTGTCGCGGCATGCTACCAGTGTTAAAGACTGCGATGGAGCTCCGTATGCCACGGCAAACTGGCTGACACTGACGGCGGCGGTGCACAAATGCTGCGCAGCTAGCGCCATTCGACGGCCAACACCGCGGTTCCTGGTGTGTCCGCTGTGCCGTGCGTGTGATCATTGCTTGTACAGCCCTCTCGCAGTGTCTGGAGCAAGTATGGTGGGTCTGACACACCGGTGTCAATGTGTTCTTTTTTCCATTTCCAGGAGTGTATAAAATCCCGTGCCACTGTGGGAAGTCTTACATTGGCCAGACGTGTCGTACGGTTAAAGACAGATGCGACGAACATCAACGTCACACGAGATTGGGTCAGCCAGAGGAATCTGCGGTTACTGAACACTGCCTTGACACGGGACACGGAATGAACTACGAAGAAACCTAGATCCTCTCGTATGCTTCCACATACTGGGAATCCATCATCAAAGAGGCAGTCGAAATACGTATAAGCAGTGACCTAATAAACAGAGACCCTGGGTTTCATCTGAGCAAAGCCTGGGAGCCAGCCTTGGCGGCACTAAGGAATCTTCAGCCGCAGATTAGCAACTGCACCGAGTGAAACGCAGATGGGAAACCTTAGCGCAGATGTTTAAATCGCGCGCCAACACCTTTCGCGCGCGAACGGTGTCCGTCGCTCCCGGCCGCATTTTCCCGCGCCGCGGCGCGCTTCCGCAGACCGCTACCCGTTTCTCCAGCAGAGGGCTCTGGTATTCGACGCCGTCTACGATTGGTCTTCGATGACGTTATGCCCCCGCTGGCGCCTGCGCTATTCCAGAACAGAAAGCCAACATATAAATTGGCGAGGTTCTCAGCGACGCGACAGTAGCACCTGGAGATGGTGGGCAGTTGTCTCGCTGAAATAAGAAAAATTCATTGCTGCAAGGTTGGGAGACATGGTAGGCGGTGGGAAGGGGGGGGGGGGGGACAACACAGCACGATCAGTCCAGCGCTCTGGTAGCTGTTCGTTGAGGTGACCGCATACAAGATTACGTCAGTGTGGCGCGGCTCAGTCCTGCTGCAAAATGGAGCTGGATACTTCTTTTGTCAACTCAGGCAATAACCAGGGAGAAAGCATATCGTGATCCATGCCTGTAACGGTAAATTCTGCGATGAGCAAAGAACCAGAAACTCTCAGTTATGGCGCAGAAAATATTAAATTTCGGAGAATCACATTGTGTCAAAGAGACCTGAGAGTTTTCTGTAGCCCATAGTCTCAAATTATGCTTGTTCATTTTGTCTCTTAAGTGAAATGTGGCTTTGTCAGAGAGCACACGTCTGTCTGCGAAAGCGTCTGTCTTCATCCGTGCTTGAAAACCAGCGCATAATTCTCTCCGTTTCAGTTTGTCGGCTGGTTTTAATGCCTACAACATTTGAATTCTATAAACCTCGAATGCAGACTCTTACGCAACATACGTCGCTTTACTGATTGCGATACATTCACTTCTCTGCTCACAAGGCGCGTGAATTCTCTGGGGCTTTTTTCATAGATCGTAAAAATGTTTTTTAACCGATTCATTCTCGACGGATGGCTGTCCTGTGGTATTCTTCTTGCATTCTGTCTCCTCGAATAGCTTTGCCCAACTAGCAGCATTCCCGCGGTGTGGTGCCACTTTACGAAATTTGGTGCGAAAATGTCTTTGGGCAATGATTATTGGTGATGTCTTTCTTTGCTTATTCTACGACACACGACTCCTTTGCTATTGTAAGCACCATTTTTAATACTAACGCCAGCGATGAATAACAACTGCGATGTTCCATTGGTTCATTGTTGCCAACCAAAACCGAGAGAGTTAGACTTTCACGCTATATGTGTATTTCTGAAATAAAGTCCGGCTGTTCTCACAGAATAGTTTCTTATTGTCCCGTTCATTTTGAATTATCCTATATAGTAGCTGTAGTCTCGCCTTTTTTCAGCTGTTGGGAGGACCAGCGCAGCAAGGCCACTTTAGTCCATCATCCAGACCGGTGCAGGGGACTACTGAAAAGGCTGCTGCCCTTTTGCACGAACCACATCTTTGTCAACCGTTTCCATAGACACTCGTTCAATGTGGCTGCACCTATAGATCGGCTATATGTATCCTAGAGGCCTTCAAGCCACCCCACGTCGGCAAGGTCATAGTTTGTGAAAAGGGTGGGAGGTAACGAATAATTTTGGACTCCATATTCCATTTAAAAAATTCATAACGTATATAAAATCAGCAACCATACGAATGTATTTCGGACACTGTCTAGCTAGAAAAAAATGAGAACAACCTACAGCTGAGGAAAGAGAATATTGCTTTTAATTGAACATACAACCGTTACACTGTTAAATCCTCCTCAAGACGAGCTAAACTTAAACTGCAAGTAAATTATAAACAAGAAAGAACTACTTATAAGACAAAGAGAAATGTCTGAGAACATCATTCGCCAAATGACCTGTTGAAAAGTCTGTAAACGGCTACTATAGGCTTGGAGGAAGAGACTAATTGTACCAAAGAAAAAAAATGGCTCTAAGCACTATGGGACTTAACATCTGAGGTCATCAGTCCCCTAGAGCTTAGAACTACTTAAGGCTAACTAACCTAAGGACATACACACATACTGCCCGTGGCAGGATTCGAACCTGCGACCGTAGCGGTCGTGTGGTTCCAGACTTAAGCCTAGAGCCGCTTGGCCACACCGGCCGGCGCACCAAAGAAAAGAACAGGTTTCGGGAATAAAACAAGACGAATGGCACCGAGAGATTGAAGGAACCATAGGTAAAGTATGTGGAAGTCATTCAAAATGGGACAGAAGACAGATGTCTTACCGACAATTTTAAGGAGTTCCTCAAACAGTGCTTTAAGATGTGAAGCAGTAAAAACTAGACCGCAGAGAGAAGACATACAACCAAGGAAATAATGCTAGGCCCGATGTCAAACATTCAACCAACTTCGTGATTATAATTTTTCTCCATAGTTCTATAGAAGTGTTAAGAATAACAATACACTGCCAGAAACATGTAACATCCTCAAGAATAAATCATTTTACTGAAAAATGATGAGACAGTTAAAAAACAGAGGTAATAATGAGACTGGATGACCAAGAAAGAAGTGCTCGTTTTAAAAAGAGTGTAAGACAAGGATGTAGTCTTTCGCCCCAACTGTTCAATCTGCAAATCGAAGAAGCAATGATGGAAATAAAAGGAAGGTTCAAGAACCGGACTGAAATTTAAGGTGAAAGGATGTCAATGGTACGATTCGCTGATGACATTACTATGCTGAGTGAAATTGAAAAAGAATTGCAGGATCTGGTGAAAGGAATGAACAGTCTAATGAGTGCTCAATATGGATTGAGAGTAAACTGAGGAAAGACGAAAGTAATGAGAAGTAGCAGAAATGAGAATAGCGAGAAACTTAATATCGGGATTTATGGTCACGAAGTACATGAAGTTAAGGGACACTGCTACATAGGCACCAAAATTACCAATGACGAACGGAGCAGGGGCGACATCAAAAGCTGACTAGCACTGACAAAAAGGGCATTCCCAGCCAAGAAAAGTCTACTAGTATAAAAAATGCACCTTCATTTGAGGGAGAAAGTTCTGAGAATGTACGTTTGGAGTACGGCATCGTATGGTAGTGAAACATGGACTGTAGGAAAACCGGAACAGAAGAGAATCAAAGCATTTGAGATGTGGTGCGACAGACGAATGCTGAAAATTAGGTGGACTGATAAGTTATCGTATGAGGAGATTCTGTGCAGAATCGGAGAGGAGAGGAAATAAATACTGATAAGGAGAAGGGAATGGATGATAGGACGTCTGGGACCTGAGGGAATGACTTCCATGGTACTTGAGGGAGCTGTAGAGGGCAAGAATTGTAGAGGAAGACAGAGACTGGAATAGACCCAGCAAATAATTGAGGACGCAAGTTGCTACTCTGAGACGAAGAGGCGGGCACAGGAGAGGAACTTGTGGCCGTGGTGGGCCATATCAGAGCAGTCAGAAGACTGATGACCAAAAAGGAAAAGACACGAAGTTCATCATTGTAGGAGTTCCTGATGACAAATTCAGAACAAATGAAATCTACACGTCACCTTAAAGAGTGCCCAAACAGTCGTATAAGTACAAAGTGTACCCCTTCTTGCGGCAAATGGCTCTGAGCACTATGGGACTCAACTGCTGTTGTCATAAGTCCCCTAGAACTTAGAACTACTTAAACCTAACTAACCTAAGGACATCACACACATCCATGCCCGAGGCAGGATTCGAACCTGCGACCGTAGCGGTCGTGCGGTTTCAGACTGTAGCGCCTTTAACCGCTCGGCCACACCGGCCGGCTTCTGGCGGCAACGCAGGCGTGAATTCTCGAATGCAAACTATCATAAAAGTGCCGAATGGCATCCTGTAAAGATTGTCCCGAGAATCTTGCACCTTTTGTTGTAGTTCGGCAGTGATTCCCCAGAATGAGTAAGCTCGCTCTTCATCGTGACTCATACGTTTATAGAGATTTGGTTATCTTGCTGGCGAGGGCAGTAGTTGTACTCTACGAGGAGCACGTTGCACCGCCGAAGCCCTATGTGGTCGTGCACTGTCCTGCACTTCACCTCCCTGTCTAAGCATGGCAGCAGCACGGGCATAACAGCTTGTGCAATGTAGCGAGCCCTGGTTGTTTTACCCTGCAGAGACACCAAACGTGACCACAAGTTTAACTAATGCCCCCCCCCCCTTCGCACCATGGAGCCTAGGATGCAACCTGTGTGTCGTGGGGAACGCTTTCTGGAATAGGTACCTCACTAGGTCTCGACCTACACGTATATATCCCTCACTCGCTTACAGGCAGAATCTAATCAATGAAGACACTGCGTGCCGTTCCATTCTCCCGTCAACTCTTCCACGACGCCAGATTACAAAAGCTTGTTGTGGTGTGAATGGTGGACTGGCCAGAGGCCCACGTGATGTTAATCCTGCTGCAGGGAAACGTTTCCTAATGGTCGCTGATGACACTGGCAATATGTGCCCTGATTTCGTCCCTGGATGATGTTCGGTCGGCCACCACTGCTCGTACAATGGCCTGATCTTGACGTGCGTCTGTATTATGCGGGCGTCCAGAACCCGGTCTACGGGTGTGATAATGTTCCATTGACCACCACGGAACATTATGCCCAACATGTGCAACAGTCCGATGATATGTCCGTCAATCTTCCCACAATGCTAGCCGTTTTGAATGGCTGAAGCTGTTCAGCATGAGTACGTACTTGTTGGTGGGGCATGATTGTACCCTAGAATAAATGTTGCAAATACTGTTCGCATCTGAACTCAGCAGAATTACTGCTTCCAGACAGACGGTGCACAGACAGGCCTCCTGCATGCCATCTTACTGCCAAAGACTGTGACAAATGAATCACTACCACTACAACCCCTCAGTATGCGCAAAGGCTTATTATAGCCTGGTGCCACTAGACTCTGTCCTTAAGGGAATAGAACTTTTCTCTGCCAGTGTATAAATGAAAATATTAACACTTCCTAATCACTTCCGTTGTAAATGTATCCCCCTGAGCACTTCGTGTGTATTAACAGGATACACAGAGGCACTCACCAATTATCAAAGTTAATGGAGATACCTAGGAGTTCGAATTTCGGCACGTGCTGAATGTGAACAGTACTAATATAAAGTATATAACAACAGAGTAATATTGTAACATACCCATAAAGTTAAAAAAAAAATTGTCTGCATCTCCTATAATCTAATCATTTAACGCATTTTCATTTATCTCACTACATATAATAATCTGAGACAGTTCCAGCAGATCCCATTTTCCACACTTAGCCTGTATGTTCAAAATTACGTCTTCTTCAGATCCCAAGACGTAGTGGCCTGATTCATGGATGTGCATGGCTATGAAATTATTAATCCAAAAAGCGTCCTTGGCTTCTTTGTATCTCAACTTGAAGGACATACCGATCTACCCTCTATAGTTCGCAATAGAAGTGAATTTTCTAGATACTGGCTTTATCGAAACTATCAACTTTCTATTTTAAAACACTTGCTTCACACCATAGCGTTTTGTTGGTTTTAAATCCGGGTTGAACTTTAAATAGCATTAAAATGTTCACTACTTTCTGAGATAAATTACTGAAATACGGAATCGTCACTCTCTTACCATTCTGTGTGGCTTTCTCATTTGCCTTCGTGCGGTGTTTCTTACGCATTAATTTATTCGCTACGTTTTCTTGGTATTAGTCAGTTATGGCCAGCGATCTTAATCAACTCAGTCATTATATCCTGTTTACTCATTGAGCTTTTAAACACTCTCTACACGACAGCGTAGGATGGAGGATGGAAAGTTTTTGGCAATTTCGATGACGAGAGTTATTACGAATCAAAATATCCGTTGTTGTCGGCTTCCTGTATAATTTGGAGGCACAACTACTATCTTGCTTTACGATATTTACTTCAACGAATTTTCAGTTCATCATTTTTTCTAATTCGATGGCGAATCCAGTTTTATAATTGAAATAATTAAGTTTATTTACAGTTTCCGTGAGCCGGCCGCTGTGGAGGAGCGGTTCTAGACGCTTGGGTCCGGGACCGCGCTGCTGCTACGCTCGCAGGTTCGAATCCTGCCGCGGGCATGGATGTGTGTGATATCCTTAGGTTGGTTAGGTTTAAGTAGTTCTAAGTCTAGGGGCTGATGACCTCAGATGTTAATTCCCATAGCGCTTAGAGCCATTTTAACCATTCTGAACAGTTTCCGTGACCTCCGTCTTTTCCCCTTCAAGCATCAAAAGCAGCGCATCGCCCACGTAGAGGTTATTGTACAGGATTTTATCGACGGAGTGCTGGGCATTAGAGAAGATTTCTCCGGATGGTTAAAACAAATTTCCGCTGTAGTTTCGGACATGCTGCAGGCCATAACTTTTTGCATGGAAATTTTATTGTTAATGGAGAAATAGTTACATTATGAACAAACTGTAATAGTTCAATGAATTCAGCTTATTTTTCCTGAGATAATCTCTTGTATTTAAGTTGGATCTAATTATTCACACGAAGAGCCCAGTCGCTCTACTTACGTGTTTGTATCCAGCTGTCTTTCCTGGCGGTGTACAGGAATAGCTGTGGCCGTGACACTGTCATTTTCACTGACTGCACACACCAATCCATTTTACTTTTATTTTACCGATTGAACGAATAATCTCCAAGCACATTTCACGAAGACACGGTAACAAAGAAAGTGATCATGAATTTTTAACATTTTTATCTTCATCGCCTTTGGAAGATTCTTGCAGAATAATTCTGTTGATGAAAGCTTGCTCCTTCAAAATACGTCATGTTCAGTACTTTTGCATTCCAAAAGGTGGTTGATCATGCATTTTAACATTGAATTTGACGACTACGGCCTTGCATCCATCATAGATACAGCCATGATGCTCAGATTCTGGCAAAGACGAATTAAATGGGTTTAAGTACTTCAGTTACGCTTTATTGACAAAATGTTTCTCGCATGTAATTATATTTTTAAGGCTCAAGATCAGGAAGTAGGGGAAGAGGAGTTTGACAGAGAGAGAGGGAGGAGGAGGAGATGGAGAGAAAGATACGGGGGGAGGAGCAGATTAGGATATATACCCAATTTCCATAAATATGTAGCAACTGCGAAGCAATGCCGTGTTTTCTAATACTAATATAAATTACACTTCTGCGTCGAATACGTACAAGTTACTGGTATTTGAAACAACGAACGCTGCTAGCACTGAAGAAGACTCTCAAGTACTTATAGCGCCCCAATCGCTCTAGCCTTCGCAATCAGTTCTTCTATCAGTCTGGCATAGGCAGGAAGTCTAAGAAATGCTCAGGAATTTATTTCCAAATGCTGTCGAGACACTAATATAACAAATGTCATCAAACTTGCTGAAGAAAATAGGTATTGCTAACACATAAGGTACACGCTAGTAGATGAACATCACGAAAAACTGCACAGCCGTACAGTGAAATCACTAATGAACAGGAACCTTACAAGGTACTAAATTATCTGTGATACCCGCTCCGAGTGCATGATAACGCTGACGAACTGTGGAGATAACTTGAGAGTTGTCGTTGTTTCTGGCCTGGACGGGGAGGGTGGAATAACATGCCCCAGTTAGGCGTCCGGGCGATAAGTGAACTTTTAGAAGAGAACCAAGTTCTGGCCGTTCAAGTGGAAAGTTCAAGTTAGCTAAGGCCCAGCGGCAGCCACAGAACCAAAAGTTTCTCCTGCAAGTAGCTTCCTTAGCTTCGTTATCCAACTAGAGTTAGAGTGGGGCACGGATACCCTTCATGATTCTGGGAACCGTTTAATCAGCCTCTAATCAGAGGAGAGTGACTTCCATACAGCAACTCATTTACGATTTTGCTTTCCATACCTGGGAATCTATAAAACGGGTTTCATAGTGGGCTACTTCTTTACAAAGAGGATCCAGTGATTAATCGGACAGCTACAAAAATCCATGTATCTTAGTAGATGTTCTTCCACTGAGGGTTAGAAGGTATAGATAGAGAAAAAATATGATTTAGCGCTTTAGTATTAAATGAAGACCTGAAATTAACATTACTTCACAATTAATGCCAGCGCTTCGTACTCAAATCATGTTTTAACAGTTCTATAGAATTAGTTTAGGCATTCTTTCTCGCATCCACCCGACGAATTTTCAATTTACGTATTTCTTAAATTCTTGGAGAATACCTGTCGGCCGGCAGGAGTGGCCGTGCGGTTCTGTGCGCTACAGTCTGGAGCCGAGCGATCGCTGCGGTCGCAGGTTCAAATCCTGCCTAGGGCATGGATGTGTGTGATGTCCTTAGGTTAGTTAGGTTTAATTAGTTCTACGTTCTAGGTGACTGATCACCTCAGAAGTTCAGTCGGATAGTGTTCAGGGCCAATACCTGTCGAATCACTGTTGTGTACAACTCAAATTAATGTTGTATTCAAGACAGAAATTAGCCATGTCTTGACTGCAACATTAGACCAATAAACGTCGATAGTTTCTGTTGCATCTACAGTGCCATAAGCTATTTCACTATTATTAAAACAGATTATTCTTATTTTTTTCTAAAACTGGTACTTGCGAAGAATAAAGTTAAGCATTTTACGCCAAAAACGAAGAAATTAGAAACGCTACAGATGCTCGACGATAAAGCAAATCGACCGCGACTTCCCCAGAGGATCAGTCATGTCATTCACCTTAAACAGATCAGTTTGGTTGGATCTTTGTGCATCCTAGATATGGACAGCTGAATGAATATTCGAACCCAGTTCTTCTCCCAAAAACCAGTCCAACGGCTTGATTAGTGTACCACCGCGCAATACTCCGTTTCCTCCAAAATTTCTTATGGTTAATTTTGACGGCTATTGTTTATGGTGGGTAGCGAAAGAGGCGCAGAAATTAGCTCAGTCTGAACGTAGTCTCGATTATGTTCGTTTTTAAACAGCTCTTAAGTCTTTCTTAGTTATACGAAGAGACTTCAGAAAGTAAGTTACACGTTTTTATGGCAAGCCAATTAATTTTTATTGAATGCTGCCCCACGCGTCATAGTGACGCAGTTACATGGCACTTTTTTCAAAGTAGTCTGTTGGTTCCTCTAAACAATCGTCCAGTTCCTCGACATCAGAAATCTGCTCCTTGATCACAAAACCATTTGAGAACCGCTATGTGTACATCCTCGTCGTCGAGAAATATCTTTCACCGCAGATGTCATTCAATTCGCCGAAAATATGGAAATCGTATGGTACAAGATCTGGACTGCACCATGGCCATCACACATATTTGTACAGTCTTGGTCGAATTGTTGGCGTCGTTTCAATACGGCTGGACGAGATACTGCATTCGGCTCATATGCCGTCACAACTTGATTGGATCTTTGTGCAATTTAGCCGTTTTGCTCAGAAGATCTTCAGTCGCACACTGTGGTTCACCTGTTATTCGTACCGCAGCACTTTCTGAAGTCCGTACGTGACATACCTGTTTCAGTAAGATACACACAACCAATATAGTTTCAAGTTTAATACACAGTTTGTGCGCGTCAGAGAATGGCACAAAGCGAACTCATTTGAATTCCTTAGAACTCCAAATATTAACATTAAATGTGGAAGCTGCTGTCCATATTACGCACTACGCAGTGCTTACAAACATCATCTCATACGCTTATGGGACATATTAGCTTCGTACGATGTGAGGTGTTAACAAAACACCACTCTAAGGCCGAGTGAATAACGACTACAAAAAAGTCTCATTTACTTCTCACTTTATGCAAAAAACATTAGTAAAACTCAACACCCATATTAAACAGTTGCACGAATAAAGACCAGTTGCGACATTATTATATGGTTTGTCCCTTAAATGGTTTTCTTTGCTAAACGCATCCGTGACCGTTTGGACGAACCTTAATACGGAACTCGAGACTCGGATTCTTCATCTCCTATCACCACCCGGCCCCTCTCACCCATCAAGAAAAATGGGCTGGTAAAATAAAATAAGAACCTTCCGTCAGAGGACGGTTCGATCGACCGTCTGTCCTCGATGACATTACGTCCCTCACAACCTCGCTCTGATTTAGTACTTGCGTTATTATTTTTCTTTCCCTCCTATACGGAACGCCTTATCCATATTCATTCGTAGTTATTCCCTACTGGTTTTGTTAACATTTGCCTAGTACGGTCTGTTTAGTCACTGTTTATTTTTATTAATTCCTCACTTTTGATATCGCTTCTTTTTTAATATTATTTTTACATTTCTATCCAAAGGAACACCCTTTCGCACTATTTTTCTGAAATTACTGAGCGTCTGTTCTAATACAACCTAGTCATTTTTCCTGTCGTGTTATCCAGTATCAACCATCGGAACAGATGGTACTAAAACGAATCTCTACTTCATGGAAGGAAGATTAACGTTACGTCTAACGTCCGGTCGATGACGAGGTCATTAAAGACGGAGCACAAGCACGGGAAAGAAAATCGGCCGTGTGCTGTACACATCTACCCTGGGATTTGCCTCACGCGATTTGAGGAAACCACGCGAAACCTTTTCAATGGCGGATAGATTTGTGAACCGCCATCTTCCGGATCGTGACGTCAGTGTCTTGCCTCTTTGCCACCTCAATCGTTTCGCTGCCTTAAGTCCTGCAACTTCCACAGCATGAGGTGAGATAGTTGCAAAACCTCTACACAGGTGAAAATTTCTGCTGGTTCAAACGGTGAAATAGTACGGAGTAGTAAAAGAAAACTGTAATCATGCCCTTTCTTTAATATGGGAAAGTTGAGTAAAACCGAGTGTGCGGGTCAAACCAGATCCCTCCAGATCTCCCCAGCAAGTTCTGACATTGGTCTGATTACGCTCATAACTACCAACAACAGAAATTTCGGTGAGTTATAGGTACTCTTTGTTAGTGATAGCCTATTCCTTTTCCTTCTAGACTGTTGTAATGTTTTTTCTGAAATTTGCTCTGGCGTTGGCACGTGTTGGAGAACTGTTACAAAGAGAAACATTACCTGATAAGAAATAAGCACGTAATTATTTAAAAAAAAGAAGACATCCGTAAGGTAAAACACCACAAGTGGAAGTATCAGAAAGTGTGGCATTTCAGGAAGCCAATGCGCTCCAAGACAAAGTTCATCAATCTTATACGACCTAAAAATTTCAATACCCGCAAGATGAATTAATAGCTTTTCCTGGGACTTTGTAAATTAAATCGAACTGGTTGGTTGAAGTTCCTTCTAATGCCTCTTCCAACGCTTGACCTTATAGAAATTGCAAAGAAAGATTCTGTTCTCCTCTCCATACAAAAATGGTTTGGAAACTGATGAAAAAAACAGGAAAGAGAAAGAAGAAAATAAAGAAAGCAAAGAAGCATAAAAAAACTGTTGGGAAGACTAGAACACCTTAAAAAAGTTAAAAACGTACTTCGGCTTTATGAGGCGAAAAAGACTAGCAAGCATATTTTGTAATAGACTACATTCAGAAACATTATCGAATGTGGGACGGAACTGGTACCTTATCTTGTCGTGCCTGGGCCAATGTCAATGTTCCAATGGTGACAAAGAAGACGCTACTTCACCTACGATTTCTGTTACTAAGAACATAAATCGCAGACGAAAAAGTGGTTTTCTTCCTCAGCACTGGAATATTGTTCATGAGTGTACACTATGTGTGCTTTAATTGTTTATTAGAAGTTTCAAGAACTTTGCCGATGTCAGTTGAATGTTCCGAAAATTTTAAGTTCTTTCACAAAAAAACAATTTTGGTTCTTAGAGTAGGTTTATGGTATCCGTTGGTAATACTTCTAACGATTTTTTATGTGTTCTGATTTATTTTTGCAGACCAAAAAAACTTTGTATCGATTTCAATTTTTTTTCTATTCATTTAAATGGATACCCCACTTTAGCCGACGGGTGGGGCAAAACCAGTGTTTTGCATCTAACGACGTTGGCTTGCTTCATGCTGAAATCGCACTAGTATCATGTTGTTGAATATATATAGGAGCTCTACGCAACCTTCATTTCTAAACACAGTGCACAGTTTTGTCCTACTTTCGCCTACCTTATTTACTTAATTTACCTGTTACGGAGAAATATGCTACTTGCAGTCGTTTGTCGCTAAAAACTAAAAATTTAACATTTTTATTTCATTTACTATGAGGTATACAAATTGTCAGACATCGCAGTGAGATTAAAAAGTCAGTTTCGCAAAAACTAGACCAACCATTCTTAAAGATTATTTTTAGTGCATTCTAAGATAACGAATCGCTAGCGGAAAACGAATACCTCTTGAAGGAGATGTTCTCAATATTTTCCACCAAATCATCGTTCTGTAACTTTATATCTTTTAGGGAAAAGAATTTTTTAAGTTTACAATCTTCTCGGTGTACAGGTAGCGTCAAATCTGGGCTTCAAAGATAACCATCATCGTCTTCGTAGTCGTTTCCTGGAGAATAATATGATGATGATAATCTTTAAAATCTCAAGTTTTACTGCAGATTTCACACGATTTGTACTCTGAGAAGATATTATACAAGGATTCCGTCGTGGAAAACTTGGATGTCATCGAAAACTTTTTCTCACTAATTAATTAAACCTTCTAAAAGAGTGCTGGGGTAGGAAACTAAAAGGTGAGGGAGAGAGGTGTTAAGTTGGGAGTTTCAGATTTAGTTTGCTATTCACTAAGCTTTAGAAATGGATATGAAATGACGAACCTAAGTTAGTGTGAGAACTGTTATTTTACCTAAGCATACCGGGTCTCCGTCGCTGTAATTACACGTGTCAGCTCAGCCATGAGAGCTCTCAACCGTAACGCTATAGTGGTAACAGTTGACCTTCATCGTGCAGTTAGTCGCTGTGATAGAGACAGATGTTATAATTACATTTCACAGAACCGCATTAGATAAATGGTGGCTAGAATTTATATCTGTACTCTGCGAAATTCATACTACAATATACCTGTATTCCTCATTTTGTGGACGTTCTCACTGATGGCTTGCCGGAAAATCTACTATAAACTTTTAGTACGTTGTAGATGTAAGATGTAAGAAACATTCTTTTTTATGCTTTAAAATAGATTAATCGCAAAGCGATTTAAATGCCTGTCAAGTTTTAATCTCTTTTAATGTCCGCTTAGCTTTGCTGAATAATCATCTGGCCAGACTCAGTCTTATCGTTTTATGTGGTTCTTCGCCGATTCACCAATTATTCAGATCTTGGAAAAAATATAGCAAATGAGAGCCAAATAAGGCGATTGTGAGGAGGGACGTAGTGAGGGTCACAAAGTTTAGGCAGCTACGATCCGGGACGTGCAGGTATGAGTGTGCGTTTTTGTGATGGAAAAGAACTTTCTTTCTTGGAAATTTAATGACATCCTTTAAGTTGTACAAAAGAGTAGCGTCATATTCTTTAGACATTGTTCTTGTGAAGAGAGTGTATGAGCACAATACTATGAGAATTCGAAAACAACGGAAAGTGGAACATATGACCTTTTTCTGCTGATGGAAAAGATTATCTTCCATTGGTGTACGTTCAGATTTTGTCACACACTTTTTCGACTGCTCCTTTGTCTCTGTTAAGTAATGATGGATCCGCATTTCGTCTATTCAAAAACGGTTCTGAGCACTATGGGACTTAACTTCTGATGCCATCAGTCCCCTAGAACATAGAACTACTTAAACCTAACTAACCTAAGAACATCACACACATCCATGCCCGAGGCAGGATTCGAACCTGCGACCGAAACGATCACGCGGTTCCAGACTGTACCGCCTAGAACCGCTCGGTCACCCCGGCCGGCCATTTCGTCTACTGTTACAAAAAAATTAATACTGTCACACTACCGAAGAAACTCTAAGCAGATAATTGAGAACAATTCCCACCACTCTGACCTCTCATATTTCTAACTTAACAGACCGGATGATATAGAAAATAACAGAAAGAAAAAAAGAACAGTTGAAGAGGTACTGGACAATGATATGTTCAGGAACCGGCGAAGTGCAAGAAAACCCATTTTACCTAATGCTTAGGCATGAAAGGAAGGATAAAATAGTCTATATACTTCGGCGGCGTCTGTGGTAGCATCGAAATCCTATGATTGCTTATTTATGTAGTTATAAAACGACGACGGAAGCAGACGAAGAGCGTACAATAACCACAAAGACAATGCGCAAGGAATAAAAGTAGAAATTCAAAAAACACAAGTTCGGCTTGGGAAGGACGAAATTCAGCCTTGAAAGTTATTTCCATTACATCGAGGCAGGAATGAAAAAAAAATGAAACTTCTGGGAGAGAAAAAAACAACGTAAAGGGAAAAATTCATATTCTACAGTTTACATGTTATATAGGCATTAAGTCCAACATCAAAGAAACACTTCTTTCGAGTGATTAACAGCACACGTTGCTCAAATGTGGGTTACGGATCAACAGAACACAGATAAAAGAGCCGGAAATGGTATAAACGAGGACAGCGACTTTTTGACATCGAAATGGAGGAAGATACCGTGGTGTCTAGAAAGCAATATTACACAGGATGGCTGTAACAAGTAAGATGTCGAAAGCAGATAGCTCTAGGCGGAGTTAATATTATTCAACGAACTTTTTTCATCAAATTTATGCGTGAAAGTGTACAGCTTTAGGGATCACTGTACCTAAGTGGAACTGTAACTGCAGGAAAAAAAGTGGGAACTTCTGAAATACAGTACTACAGTCGGTAGTGTACAGATAAAGCACCAAATAAGGATATCAAGGAAAGGACATAAAATGAAATATGAACGTCTTGTCTTTTAACTGACCGCTAAGTCTTAGAATCATCTGTTCACAATGACAGTTCGTACGACCTTTCCAAAAATGCACAATGTGATTATCTTAATTTTTCATCACTCACTTCCGTCACATTGTTCGTGGTATATTTGAAATTATCTATGCCTCCTTTTCATTGAGTAACAATAATTGGGAATCGCGACAGTCATGCGGAAAAGTTCTTTACTTTCTTCCCGTTATTGTAACTTGCTGTCACGCAAAGAGAAAGGAACAACTCTGTGAGGAACCTTGGCTCTCCCACATGGAGGACACATTTCTTTTTAATAACCAGAGGCAAGCTGGGCTGGCCCCTGAGACAGTGTTACGTTATAGCAAATCGACCCTTCTTCATATTTATGTCCAACGTTTTTCAAAAATTCGATTTATGTGAATTTGGTAGAAGATTAAACAACAATGAAACTTTTTTACTGGCTAACTGCTTAATTACACGAATGCATGCGAGACATTCCATCGTCTGTAGTTCCTAATTACAGAATTCACAGGAAAAATTTATGTGTTTTTCCATTATTCCCGCGCAGCACACTGAGGTAATTTACTGCATGCTGTATAACTTCTTTCTGTTTCATTAAGACCGCATGGGACGAGTTCTCTTTTAATATGACGCCTGGAAATTGTGTAGGTTATGTTTCTTGGAGGTGTGTACAGGAGCAGAAAGACGTTTCTCTAATGGAGTATGCGCATGACCTCTTCCATCAGCAAGTGCGTAGGAGAACTGTGTTAAGAAAACACTGTGGATAAACACTGGCTTACTCTAATGAGAATATGAAGTTTACACAGTACAGGTGCAAAGTGGCAGAAACTTGTCTGCACTTAACCAACTGCTTGGGAGTGTGAAGAACTTTCCAGACAACGGGCGGAGAAAAGCGATAAGAAACCTTCACTGCCAGATTTAAATCTCGTTGCATATTTATTGGAGTGAAATAAGTCAACAAACTGTTTGTAAGCCTGTTTTATACATTTTTCACGAAACTGTAAATAATTTCTTCCTACTGGCCACAAATAAGCAACTAAATGTATACCTCTATAAACTCATTACTTCAAACTAAGCAGCCACTCATACCATTTGACGTATTCGTGCTATCTTTGCACTGAGACTGGAAATTATATAACGATACTTATATCCCTCTAGCAGTTGATACCTCTCATCCTGCGTCCAGAATCTGCTACGTAACATGAGATGAGATTTTTGTACGTCCTCCCCGCATTTTCACATTTCCACATTTGTTGGATTGTAGCAACGTTAGTTTTCACCAATTAGACGAAAATTTGTAAATACAAAACCAGCTCTATAAAGCTGACCCACGATCATCTTGTAAAAATATGTTTTACGACTTATGAATTTTGATTACTTCTTCACAGTATATTTACGATCTCATGAAGTTTGTTGGAACTATCGGTTCAACGGTGTACACAATTCCGAACCCAGTAGAAAGAAATTGATATTATTCCACACCATAGCTGACTCTGAGCACGTCTTACGTCAATCCCTTATTAGGACTCTAAAAGTAATATATTCTCTGACGCAATTCACTAGAAAATCTGCCAAATGGAAAATAATAGCGATACAGTTGGAAGGGTACAATCCTTTCCCCTTCACATTCCTTCACTTTGGCCAGTCCTGCATGTCATGATATGTGCATATAACTTCATTGTTTCTCGGATCAGTGGTATCAAAGAGCTATGGAGAAGAGATGGACAAATGATATTTTATTTTGCAGTGTACAATCCTCAAGGGTCCTTATATTCTCACTGACTATATTTGTGATTCATGCTTGTTTTCTTCTTGTGGTTGGTTTGGGTGTTGAATGGCATGGAGAGTGTCATTTGCTCAGATCTTGAGGGGCCTTTCGTAGATGCTGCGTGTCCAGTACCAAGCTGTTGCTAACTTGCATTTTCTTCCTTGTGTAGCAAAACAAGCAAAGGGTCCAAGATGAGTAGGGATCTACAGAGGTGGCAGGCCATGTCTGGTCATTGTAGGAAGTCCTTTTCTCCACCACTAACTGGAAGCCGGATTGATCTTTAAGTCGCCCTGTTAGGCACTTGGACGCTGACTCTGGAGATCGACAGTTGAACTTTGTATATGCCCCGTAGCTCTCGTTGTCGACAAGGGTATTGTATGTGAGATATTTACGTAGAATTACACACTTACCTGTATAAGCTTTCTATAAAAATTGTCTAAGTCTGAGAAAACTGAATATATTTATTTCGAAAATTTTCTTATCATTTAATATGTACTTTAGCTATCGTATTCAGTTGCTAAGCAAAGTTGACTGTTGGTTGGCCCTGTGTTGCGCATGCGAACACTATCGTGAAATAAAACATTAAACTTCATGAAATACAAAATTTGAAAACAAGTGATTTTAATTTAATGCCAAAAGAAACTAATTGTATGCTCAGTGAAAACCGTATAAGTAAAACTCAATATCGAAGTACATTATGAACGTTGCGTCATACGAAGTGCAATGTTAGACTTGAAATATCCACGAAAATAAATTACTGCTATAGTCGGAAGAAAATATCTGTCTGAAATTACCAATACTGTTCACTGAAAATTAATGTGCTTGCTAGCACAGGCTGTCAATGCTGACTACACACTGTTTGCTCAGAAATACAGGGTGATATTTGCCTTGAAATGAAAATGACTTCTCTCTTGCCCGGAATGCTGTTTTTGTTTATGAGTACTGACGTTCTCGAAAGCAAATACAAATTAGAAATCAGCAGAAGCAGCAGCTAACGAAAAACAATATATTCACTTTTCCTATTTCAAAATATTCAGACCTTACTACAAATCATGGAGGAAGGTTTTACTTTACAGAAAACTGTTCTTGAGAATTTAAACACTGATTACTGACAAAAGACTGCACTCCACAAGAAGACTCTAAAAATTACAAAAATTTCATTACACAAAAATGAAGCTATAAACATTTCAACCAATCGAGTCGTTTACGACATAACGAAAAAGAGAAAGATCAGATGAACACTAATCATGAAATTTATTAGTTACCTGAGGCACAAAGATATCCTTCAAATAATAGTTCTGCGCACGCATTACCTTTAATATTCCTTCAAAATCTTGTCCATCAGTATAAAAAAAGAGAAAGTATTACATATAATTTTTCATCTCCTTAGTAAAGTATTGCAGATACCTTCTCCTAGATTCACCAAAACGAAGCCTCAAATAAGAATGCCCCAGCATTGCACAACTGACTGACCAGCGAGTCAGTCACAGATAAAACTAAACAGAGTCAAGGATCTTATTCACTGCTCATGCATTGCACTCATTCACCTTTGTCCCAGTAGAGTAAAAGTGACTTATTTACAATAGCAGAATAAATATGAGAACCTTACATGTGTTGCTTTTCACGAAATATATGTTAGTAAATAATGAGGTTTTTCTTTCGCTTAGTTACGAAACTTGGATAGGGCGCCTCGACGAATCATGCTCCTTTGTTATAAGCAACGGACAATCTTTTCGATTAGGTTCCATTATGATTTTTTCGTGTACCACGTCACACGGTGAGTATATTAGAATACCATTGTCTCCAGCGGACTTCGTGGTCGGTGGTTGCATGGACGATGTCGGGAGGCCGATTCCAGTTGAGGTTAATAGGTGTAGAATTAAGTGTGGCTCGTTTAATTTTTAGTTAATCGCCATTAGGGTGGAAATATTTTGACTGAACTGAAACTAATAATGTGCATGTGAAAGAGATTGCGTAGGTGGGGACTGTGTCAAGATTAAGTAATGGTCTGGATGAACCACCAAATCTGGGGTCAACGTGTCTGGGTGATCGCTGCGAGCCACATTCACGCTTTGCTATTTCAGTCTAGTGGTATATAGAAAGTTCCAGGGAGTTTTTAATTGCATGTGTGTAAATGTGTAATGACGGCACAGCCTTTCGACGATGCCTGTGCGCAAAAAGAATGCATAGACCATTTGTGTTAATAGAGAAAATGATAGTCAACTGTTCCCCGCGAAGAGTGGGCGACTGTTAAAATAAATGTTCATGACTGGGTACGTAGGAGACCAACTGTTTTAAAGAGGAAGTGGTAAAGTCATTTGTTCCCCAGCAAGCGTGAGCTTTTGGTTAAATAAATGTCCATAGCAAATAGTAATCGTAGGAGATCATATACTTAAATTGAGAAAATGAGTTATCTGTTTCCCGCCAAGAGTGGGTCTTAGGATAAATAAATGTTCATCGTGTTCAAAGAACTTAATTGGGCGTTCATATTGTTTTGCACACAGTGCCATGTACACGTCCCGCTATTTTTTCCCATCATGACCGCCATCAAAAAATCCATTGAGTGGCTCGCTGTGCGTAATCTTCATTGATCAAAGTCCATTTGTGCGTTACCCATTGTGAAGTTTAGTATTTGGTCACCAAAAAAAATGTGGTATTGCAATTACTTAGGACCGATATTGACCCGCTGTATAGATTTTTCGGATCACGTGAAGGTACGCAACTGTGGGTGTCCACCCAATATATACGATGAGAACCTTGACCTTCTGTCAACCCACATCGTTCTTGGCCAGATCCCCCATCTAAGGATTTGAGCCTCAGATACAGCAAGAGAACGGGATGGATGTGTCAGGACAGTAACAAAATTTTATTAGTTCAAAGAGCAGTTTTTGACAGTAAATGTATAGTTTAAGAATCACTACCCCCTCCTACACCCTCCTCCCCTTTACAGTACAAGCAAAATTTATAAAGACATTAAGTGTAAAAATATTCAGCAACGTTAATAATTAGTTTTATGTACTGTATCTGTAATTACGTTCTCGTCATCGGTGCTCGAGTCATGTCGGGCTGCCGTTTAAAAAACGAACTGCTAGTAAATAATACCAGGTGTTACGTATCACCCGGATAAGTGTTTAATCAGCCCGGGTAGGACAATATTCTGTGTGATATACTAAAAATTTTAACGTTAATGTACGCACATCGCTAGGAGAGTAACGTTAGTTTGAAGCGTTGACGAATATAGAGCATTGTTTTCGCGCCTGTTTACTATGACAACGTTTACGTATTCAAATGACAAATGTGTATTTGTACACACGCACGAAGACTGACGGAGTAAATTTACTAGTGTAGGAGTGTGCACTTAAAAATGGTTAACAGCAGAAATCAGCTGACCGCAGCGTAAATAACAGTGATTTTACAACAACCAGGGTGAAAAATGGAACAGTCCTTCAACAAATGAGTAGCTGTGCCATCCGAAATGGAGAAAAAACTTTTTATACATTGTAGAACGCTTTTTTTGATGTGTACAAATCTATGAATGTGTCTTCTTTTTTTTTTTTTTTAAGTAACGTTTCCATCATCAACCGCAACGTCGGAACACCCTTTCTGGTATCTCTGACTTTCCGAAATTCTAAATAATGTGTCTGATCCTAAATGTCCTTTTTCATTCATCTGTCGATTTCCTTCGTCAGTAACTCAGAAGCAGAATCTGATAAGCAGATTGTGCGATAGGTCTCGTACTTACCTACATATCTCATCTTCGGGATTATGTGGAACTTTGATGGTAAGTCTCAATTTCCATATATTCTACATACCAACGTGTACTCGTTTCGTTGCCACTTCTCACAATAATTTTAGAAACTGTGAAAAAGCATGGTCAGTTCTTACAGATTTTCTCTGGGAATCCATCTCCCTGGCTCTGCTAATAAAATGTTACGTGTAAACAAATAATACATTATATGAGCTTCCAGCGGTTGGCGTTCTAGGTCTTCATCCTCATATCAACTACATAATGGTTAAAAAAAAGAAATTAGTACTCTGAGTGATTCAAATAAATTAGGAGCTGGTTTCTAATTTATATCTCTGTATTCAAATACAGAGATATGTAAACAGGCAGAGCACGGCGCAGCGGTCGGCAACGCCTGTATAAGACAACAAGTATCTGGCGCAGTGGATAGATCGGTTTCTGCTGCTACAACGGCAGGTTATCAAGATTTAACTGGGTTTGTACTTGGCGTTACAGGCGGCGCGCGAGCGATGGGACACAGCATTCCGAGGTAGTGATGAAGTTGGATTTTCCAGTACGACCATTTCAAGAGTGTATTGTGAATAGCACGAATCCGGTAAAACATATTATCTGAGACATCGCTGCGACCGGAGAAAGATGCTACAAGAACGGTACTAACAACGACTGAAGAGAATCGTTCAACGCGACTGAAGTGCAATCCTTCTGCAAATTGCTGCAGATTTCAGCGCTAGGCCATCAACAAGTGTCAGCGTGTGAACTACTCAACGAAACATCATCGATATGGGCTTTCGGAGACGAAGGCCCACTCGTGTATCCTTGATGACTGCCTCAGCCCGTCAGTGTCGACACTGGACTGTTGATGACTGGAAACATGTTGCCTGATCGGATGAGGCTCGTTTCAAATTGCATCGAGCGGATGGACGTGTACGACATTTAGAATTGTAATTTATGAAACATATTGTTGTTCTGTTTCATTTGGATGTCTATTTTATATTGTGGTCGGTTACTGGCGAAGGCAATAAAAACGAATCCACCATTTTTTCTGACTACCACAAGAATGTCGTTCAGGTATGATTTGTTTTTCAGAATAGAAAATCCTGAAGCCGTACTGCACTGCACAACGTTGGGGTATCTGTTGACAGGCCAGACAAAGGAGCAATTACTTAAATGATTGACTGATCTGGCCTTGTAAAATCAACGAAAACGGTCTGTTGTGCTGGTACCACGAACGGCTGAAATCAAATGGAAACTACAGATGTAGGTCTTCGAGAAGGCATGCAGCTCCACGGTATGGTAAAATGATAATGGCGCCCTCTTTCGTAAAATATTCCTGAGCTAAGATAGTCTCCCAGTCGGATCTCGGGCGGGGACTACTCAGGGGGAAGTCGTTATCAGGAGAAAAAAAACTTGTCCCCTATGGATCGGACCGTGGAATGTCAAATCGCTTAAACGGGCAGGTAGGTTTGAAATGTTAAAAAGAGAAATGAAAGGTTAAAGTTAGATGTAGTAGGGGCTAGTAAAGTTCGGTAGCAGAAGGAACAGGACTTCTGGTGAGATGAACATAGGGGTATAAATACAAAATTTGGTAGGGGTAATGCTGGAGTAGGTTTAACACTGTATAAGAAAATAGAAACGTGGATAAGCTACTATGAACAGCATAATGAACGTATTATTCTAGCCTAGACAGGAAGGAAGCCCACACCCAGCATAGTAGTAAAAGTTCATACGCCAACTAGTTACGCATATTATGAAGAGATTGAAGAAATGTGTGATGAGAGAAAAGAAATTATTCAGGTAGTTACGGGAGAAGAAAATTTAATAGTCATGGTGGTCTGGAATTAGATAGTAGGAAAAGGAAGAGAAGGAAAACGTAGTAGGTGAATATGGACTGAGGGAAAGGAATGGAAGAGAAAGCCTCCTGGTAGAACTTTGCACACAGCGTAATTTAATCATCTCTAACGCATGGCTTAAGAACCATGAAGGAAGATTGTATACATAGAAGAGATCTGGAGACACCAGAAGGTTTGAGATTGATTATGTGAAGATAAGAAAAGCATTTAGGAACCAGGTTATAAATTGTAAAATGTTTGCAGGGGTAGATGAGGACTCTGACCACGCTTTAGTGGTTATGAACTGTAGATTAAAACTGAAGAAATTGCAAAATGGTAGGAATTTGAAGAAGTGGGATCCGGAAATGCTGAAAGAACCAGAGTTTGTTGAGAGTTTTGGAGGGAGGGTTAGGAAACGATTTGCAAGAACAGGGGAAAGGAATGCAGTAGAAGAAGAGTGGGTAGCTTTCAGAGACGACATAGTGAAGGCAGCAGAGGAGCAAGTAGGTAAGAAGCCAAGACCCAGTAGAAATCTTTGGGTAACACAAGAGATATGGAATTTGAATGATGAAAGGAGACAATATAAAAATGCAACAAATAAAGAAGGTGAAACGGAATATAAAAGTCCAAAAAATGAGACTGACGGAAGATGCAAAGTAGCTAAGCAGGAATGGATAGAGGACAAATATATTGATTTAGAAGCATATATCACCAGAGGAAAGGCAGATACCGCCTACAGGAAAAATAAAGTGACCTTTGGAGAAAAAGAACCGCCTGTATGAATATCAACAGCTCAGATAATAAACCAGTCCTAATCAAAGAAAGGGAAAGCTGAGAGGTGAAAGAAGTATATAGAAGTGCTATACAAGAGAAATGTACTTGAGGGCAATATTATAGAAATGGAGGAGGATGTAGATGTAAAAGTAGATGAGATGGGAGATATGATACAGCGGGAAGAATTAGACAGAGCACAGAAGGCCTTAACTCGTCACGAGGCCCCTAGAGTAGACAACATTTCCTTAGAACTACGATAGTCTTGGGAGAACCAGCCATGACAAAATTCTTCGATTTGGTGAGCAAGATGTATGAGACAGGCCGAATATCCTCAGACTTGAAGAAGAATATAATAATCTCAATTCCGAAGAAAGCAGGCGCTGACATTCGTGAAAATTACGAAACTATCAGTTTAATAAGTCAAGGTTGCAAAATACTAACACGAATTCCTTACAGCAGAATGGAAAAACTGATGGAAGCCGACCTCGTGGTAGATCAGTTTGGATTCCAAAGAAATGTACGAACACGCGAGGCAATACTGACCCTACGACTTCTCACAGAAGGTAGGTTAAGTAAAGCCCAAACCTACGTTTATGGCACTTGTAGACTTACAGAAAGATTTTGACAATGTTGACTGGAATATTCTTTGTGATATTCTGAAGGTAGCCGGGTAAAATACATGGAGTGAAACGCTATGACCAACTTGTACTGAACCTAGATGAGAGTTATAAAAGTCGAGGTGCATGAAAAAGAGGCAGTGGTTGAAAACGGAGTGACACAGTGTTGGAGCCTAACCCCGATGTTATTCAATCGTACATTAAGCAAGCAGTAAAGGAAAGAAAAGAAAAACTTGGAACAGGAGTTAAAGTTCAGGTAGAAGATATAAAAACCTTCAGGTTTGCCGATGACATTGTAACTGTCTCAGAAAAAGCAAGGGACTTTGAATAGCAGTTGAATGGAATGTACAGTGCCTTGAAGGGAGGTAATAAAATGAATATAAAAAAATCAAAACGAGGATAATGAAATGTCGCCGAATCAAATCAGTCGATGCCGAGGAATCGATTAGGAAATTAGACACTTGAAGCAGTAGATGAGATTTGTTATTTGGGCAGCAAAATAAATGATGTACGAAGCAGAGAGGATAACATGGAGACTAGTAATGACAAGAAAAGCGTTCCTGAAGAAGTTTCCTGACATCGAGAGTAGATTTAAGCGTCAGAAAGCTTTTTCTTATTAAAAGTACTTGTATGGTGTGTAGCCACGTACGGAAGTGAAACATGGACGATAACAGTTTAGACAAGAAGAGAATAGTAGATTTTGAAATTTGATGCTACAGAAGAATGCTGGAGATCAGATGGGTAGAGCAGGTAACGAACGTGAAGGTGAAGGGGAAATTTGTGGGTATCACCACTTACATGTCAGTCGTGCAGTGAGCCGACTGTCGCACCCAAGCACTTTGTTCGAGATGTAGGCTTCGGTGACGGTGGGGTGACGAGAACTGATAAGTACACTTGCCGAAAATCTATTTATTCTGCCAAATGAGTAAATAAACAAGTGACAAAAAATGAAATCAGATCGCAACATCATTAACCGGCGACCGTGATAATTGACTTTGCATGACACTTCCACTCGAACACTGATGCTGGAGCGCGTCGTCCGATCACGTGAGCGCGGAAGAACAGTGGACGCGTGTCCAGAACGAAAAGATCCTTTTTCTCGCGACCGCGGGGCGCCATGTGTTTCGCGGGCGCGACAAAGCGAAAGCGGAAACGAAGGGGAAGCACTGAACGAACTTCCGTATGCGTTTGTGGAGAGCTCGCGTAAAGCTGACCCACATGGTTCGTGGACTGAAGTTACAGACTCCCGAAATATGCGTCTTTACTGTACGGCGGCTCAGTTCGCACTGCTGTTGCTTTCTTGTTGACGCGTCCGTGCGTGCCGCACTTTGCCAAAATTTTGCCTATCGGCAGGCATGCAAGCCGACGGTTTCTGACGCAGCTAACTTAGGCCGGTCGTGAGCGGCTCTGGTCAGTTCACGCATTTTTGCCGCACGGCTATCACACAGATCCCCTCTTGGAAAGCGAAGTTCGGGAGCTGCAGGCGTCCAGCTTGTGTGGAAGATGTTTGGGTTTCGCGCGTTCCGTTGTGACGTCATGGCGAACGCGATGGAGGTTGGCCGGTCAGCGATGATTGGGCAATGGTGCGCGACGTCAGCGCGAGGATACACAATGGTCGTGTCCTCGAGCGACTGGCTAGTGACAGAAGCGGCAGTCAGTGAGTTACATGAAAAGATGTCATCTCGAAAGAAACACTGATAGTATAGGGTAATGAAATAAAACGTTCACGAGTTTCGCTGTTCAAAGTTCACAGACTCACTCGGTCGCGGGAGCACGGCGCAAAATTCAGTCCGGACTCGACGCTTAAGCACAGCGGGGGTACGGTAATCACGTGAAGTATCTACACTGACAAGGTATAGGTCCCAGGGATACCACGATCATCGGGAATTTAAATTTCAAATTTCAAAATAGAATAAAAAATGACATAATAAAAGCTTTTGTGTGATATAATTGCAAATTATTTATTATTATTTATTATATTATTATGTTATGTTATTATTATTATTATTATTATTATTAGCGAATGTCCCCATGGGAGAACGATAAGCAGGTGATTAACATTTCTTAATGTTCTTCTTATTTCCCCAGTATTTCTTCATTGCCTCCCCAAAGGCCTTCTTCCTTTCTTCGGTCCACTTTGGTCGGAAAGGTTTAGATTCCGTCTCTGGAGTAAACTTCCACTTGTCGATTTTTCTTCTGAATGTATCCCGGTCTGATGTGTTTGTTATGTCAATTTTTGCCTTTTTCAAATCCTTCTTAACTTCAGTTACCCAGGGTATTGTTGCCTTAAGTGATGTCATATAGTCCAATAGACGTTTAGTTAACCTGTTTCCAGGTAATCTGTCTACATGTCCATAAAACTTCATCCGCCTCTTCCTGATATCTGCCTCGATGTTTGATATTTTTTCGGTTGTCTCGGTAGTCTGCAGCCTGTATCCATCTTGTGTGTATCGTGGTCCTAGGATTTTTCTAATAATTTTTCTCTCTACTTTCTTAATTTCGTGTAAATCTAATTTTCTATTCAGGGAGAGTGTTTCACTTGCATATGTGACTGTTGGTTTGATGACTGTGTTGTAGTGTCTGATTTTAGTGCCTTTTGATAGACATTTCTTGTTATATATATTTTGAATAAGTCCGAATACTTTCTTGATTTTCTGTAATCGGTTTTTTTGTGCTATTTTCTCAAGTCCTGTTGGTTCAATAACTTCACCGAGATACTTAAAGTGCTTGACTCTAGTTATTTCACCATACTTTGTTTTTAGTTTCGAAATATCTAATTTTGAGCAGATGAATTCTGTCTTCTCAAAGGAGATTTGCAGGCCAACCTTCTCAGCACATTCTTTAAGTGTCTCAATTTGTTTTACTGCTGTTTCTTCACTGTCAGTTATAATTGCCAAGTCATCTGCAAACGCTAAATAAGGGATGTTCAATTTTCCTTTACCTCTTCCTAGTTCAATTGGCTTCCAAAAGCTTTGTTTCCTTAGTGTTACTTCCCACTCTTTCATAACTTTGTCCAAAACTATATTGAATAATAGTGGTGAGATCCCATCTCCTTGTCTTACTCCTGTTTTAATTGAGAATGGTTCCGAAATTTCCCCTCTGAATTTAATTTTTGATTTGGTTTCTGTTAGTGTTTGTTCAATTAGTTTTCGGGTTTTAGTGTCTAGGCCTCGTTCTTCGAGAATGTGACATAGAGACTGTCTGTCTATGGAATCGTATGCCTTTTTGAAATCAACGAATGTGTAGATTATTGGTTTTGACCTGATTGCTTTAATCTTTAAAATAGTTTTAAGGTTGAATATCTGTTCCGGGCATGATCTATTAGGACGAAAGCCTGCTTGGTAGTCTGAAATTGTATGTTCTAGTTGTTCTTGTGCCCTCTTTAGGAGACATGCAGATAGAATTTTGTAGGTAACTGGTAAAAGTGAAATGCCTCTGTAGTTGTTTACGTCTGATCTCTCTCCCTTTTTGTGCAATGGGTGAATTAGTGCACACTTCCACTCCTCTGGGATATTTTCTGTCTGCCAAATTTCTTTGATGATGCTAGTGATCTCTTTTAACGAATTTGGACCAAGGTTTTTCAGTAGTTCAGCTACAATTCCATCTTCTCCCGATGATTTATTATTTTTGAGTTTTCTAATGTGACTATAAATTTCTTCTTGAGATGGTGGTAGTGAAGTCTCATTCGTGTGTTCTGGTTGTAATCTGGGGAATCTTGTACTTGGTTGTGGGCAATTTAGGAGTTGTGAGAAATATTTAGCTAGTTCTTGGCAATTTTCTTTGTTAGTTAGTTATTATTATTTATTATTATTTTTTTTTCCTTTACTTTTACTGTGAAACCTTTCTTCTGTCAAAATTTCAATACTCCACTTCAAAGTGAAGTACCCTATAGTTTTTAGCGAGTATCGAAATATGTGGCATAAATAGCCGCATCTTTTGATTGCACTGACTTAGAAGCTTAACATTTTTGCTCCACTATAGAATCATAGACCGTAGTGTGTGACATAAATTCCAATTTGATATGTCTATTCGTTCCTTAGACGAATGGTTTTTCACAGACAGAGGGGCAGACAGCAAAGTGGTCCTATACAGGTTCCGTTTTTATCAGTTTTGGTACGGAACGCTAAAAAACTATGAACATTAACTCCTCCATTAACACATAATTTCGAGTGTCGAACTGTTCGTTAGGACAATTCGTGTGACGAAGAAGGTGTTTACCTGAGAACTGTTAGTGTTTCAATTTATCCTTTACGATTTTATTTGTAAATTTGTACATTTTATTTGTTGTCAGAAACTGGCTGTAAGCCCATTCAGAGGTACAAATTAATAACATTATCTTGATACGCAGCACAAGTGGTGTTGTAGCTTGTATGTCTTTGTAACTTCATCATACACTGAAGAGCCAAACAAACAGGTACACAGGCAGGCTCGCAGAAGTGCCGCAATCCGACGTGGCATGGACTCGACCAGTGTCTGAAGTAGTGCTGGAGGGAATCGACACCATGAATCCTGCAAGGCTGTCCATAAATCCGTAAGACTACGAGGGGGATGGAGATCTCTTCTGAACAGCACTTGCAAGGCATCCCAAGTCTGCTCAATAATGTTCATGTCTTGGGAGTTTGGTGGCCAGCGGAAGTGTTTAAACTCATATGAGTGTTCCTGAAGCCACTCTGTAGCAATTCTGGAAGTGAGGGTTGTCGCATTGTCCTGCTGGAATTGCCCAGGTCCGTCGGAATGCAGGTGATCAGACAGGATGCTTACGGAGCCTCCACCAGCTTGAACATTCCCCTGCTGACATGCAGGGGCTATGGTTTCATGAGATTGTCTCCATACTCGTACACGTCCAGCCGCACGTTACAATGTGAAACGAAACTCGTCCGACCAGGCAACATGTTTCCAGTCATCAACAGTCCAATGGTGGTAATGACGGGCCCAGGCGAGGCGTAAATCTTTGTGTCATGCAGTCACCAAGGCCCGAGTGGACCTTAGGCTCCAAAAACCCATATCGATGATGTTTTGTTGAATGGTTCGCACGCTGACACTTGTTGATGCCCCAGTATTGAAATCTGCAGGAATCTGCGGAAGGCTTGCACTTCTGTCACTTTGAACGACTCTCTTCAGTCGTTGTTTGCCCCGTTCTTGCAGTATCTTTCTCCGACGGTAGTGAACTCGGAGATTTGATGTTTTCCCGTATTCCTGATATTCATGGTACACTCGTGAAATGGTCGTACGGGAAAACCCAACATCATTGCTTCCTCGGAGTTACTGTGTCCCATCGCTCGTGCACCACTATAACACAACTTTCAATCTCACTTAAATCTTGATAATCTACCAATCTAACAACTGCACCAGACACTTGTTGTCTTATATAGGCGCTGCCGACCGCAGTGCCGTATTCTACTAGTTTATATATCTCTGTATTTGAATAAGCATGCCTATATCAGTTTCTGGCGCTTCAGTGTAGTTTCTATAGCAGAATTAATGGTTCATGAAATGATCTTGACCTGCACCGTCAGTAGCATTGTAACTTGTACATGTTTGTAACCTTATAGTTAGTTGGTAGAGCACTTGCCCGCGAAAGGCAAAGGTCACGAGTTTGAGTCTCCGTCGGGCACACAGTTTGAAAGGTCTCTGTTGGATTCCTTTCATGTTTAATTTCTTAAATCTGTTGTCATTTATGGAGTAAATTCCTCTCCTAAATTTACTGTGGCGTTTCTGACTATCTGGGAGGAGACTGAGTAGTGGAACGTGTTACTTTTACACATAAACAAGAACGATCTGTCACACTACTACACTTTAAAACACAGTTTATATGTAATTCATGTCACACAGTCTCATACGGAACCTACATCCGCTTTCTTTTATATACTGTATATGATAAGATACTGTCATCCCCCTTCCCTTCTGTGTGAGAGTATGAATGAGCAAATGTATTTGTAGTTGCATGCTTGAGGGTAGCAGACAAGCCTGTCTGCTAGAGAAAAGTAGGACCAACGTCGGAACAGGTAGCTATGCTTCCTAAAAGCAAAGAGGTTTCTATCCTTAGTATGGTTCTGTCCGTCCGTTGTTATGTTGGTATAGGAAGCTGCCCCTCTGGCCACTTCCGTTTGTCTTTGTCAGCCACCCTCAGGAAGCACGCTCGGCAGTAGGCAGTTGCTGTGGGACCGTGGCGAGCGTCTGAAGTGGTAAGATCTCCGTCTAAGCGCGTGTCTGCTAAGTCCATAGGACAATGGATTTGTTAAGTTCAGCCTAACTGAAAATTTAATCATCTTTATTTCGGGTTTAGCTCTAAAATATCTAAGGTTATCTTAAATTGCAGCGTAGTGTAATTCTCGTGTGAAGTTCATATTATTTTCCGGTTGTTGCTTTGTTACTACTTTGTGAGTAAAGTGGAACCACGTGTTGATCAGTAACTCTAACTAAGTTCATCAATCTTAAATGTGAATGCTTGTGTGATTATAACGTCTCGTCTTGACAATATTTTACAATATAGCAACTTTTCTTTATGCTTTTCTTTATGTTCAACCCACGTGGAGTGTACTTTGCGAGACCAGTACCACGTGCTTATATAACTGTTTGACCCATCAGGTTAATAGTAAGACGTTAGTAACCAGTTCAAGGTTTTTCTTTTGTCAATTGCTTTTCGATCGAATTTATCTTAATTATCAAAATTACTGTGGAGTTATACGCTTTCTGTAAACCAAGTTGACCACGTGGAGCATGTGGTGTAATCATCAAAGTAGCCTTCAGCTATTCCTTTTGGGAAGATTTTACAAAGAGTTAATATGAATTTAGTATACCAGTGTGTGGTAATTACATGACGGACAGGATTGTGTTACGAACGTAATTTCTTTGGGTGAAAACTGAATCTGTTGGTTGTGGTTAATTTCTCCTTGCTTATGTTTCAACGTTCTTTGGGTGTTGTTTTGTGAATGCAGGGTTGTATGCAGTCTCCCAATCTTGGCTCCATATTTGATGTGTTCCGTAAGATTAAAATCTCACATTTTTACAGTCCTTAAACAAGGCACCAGCTCAGTTATAACTCACGTATAATATGCTGAAATTTCAATGAACAATCTTAAAATAAATTTCCAAATATAAACTGATTTCTTTCTTTTTATTTAAATTCTCCTTTTTATATATAGATATATTACCGGTTGTTGTATGACTGTAAAAGATTATAATCAATGTTAGTCTGTTTGGGAATTTGGTAAACTTAGACTAGATACCTGATGAAACAGTTGCTTAGTAATACAAGATTAACTTCGCCAGACAGCTCACAGCTTTTAACCCGCTTTTATTCTACTATTAGCACCCGATTTCAGCATAGCAAATTCCTGTAGCAATATTACACATGGCGACCCTGTTCTGTGATTCCGCTAGACTCTGGAATCTCTGAGACGTTAGATTGCAAGCGTTGTATAATCTTAATTTTTTTTCCCTACAGCGCTCAAACAACTTCTGCGTTGTTTCTGAGGAGACTTTCTAAAGATTCACTGCGTTGTTGAGCGGCGTTGTGTTGTTTGTCTTGTTGTTTTGTTTTCTATATTTGTGTGTTTTATATGTGTGTGTGGTTTTTTTTCTCGCTTGTAAATTCCACTGTTTCGATCAAAGATAAAAATTTGTTTTGCGTGTGAAAAAGTGAGTACTAGGTTGGGTATCTTTCGTGTAACTGTCGAAATTTTTGGGGGATACATTTACTGTGATTAGTGTGTTGCGTACTGGGTATAAATTGAACTAATGCAGACACGTAACCAAACTAAAAGTAAGCGGTCCGACAACTTAAGCAACATGGACCAAGGGGATAATTTGATTTCGAATGTTAACGCGTCGGGCGGTTCCGAAAATGCAATGGGAAATACTTCAGACGAAATGCAGAACAGCACGAACGGGCTCACATCAGAGCCACAAATTAATTTGCCTCCTACTAACCAAAATGATTTGGCAGAACTCATGAAAGCCTTATTGCAACAAAATAAAGAAAACGCACAGAAATCTGAAAAATCGATCCGCGAGCTAGGGGAACAAATGACGCAGAAATCTGAAAAATCGATCCGAGAGCTAGGCGAACAAATAGACGAAAAACTAATCCAGCAGACAAATAAAGTCGACAAGTCGATGCAGAGAGTGTCCGATGATATCTCACAAAGAATAAACAATGTGGCAAGTGAAATAAAAAGTGATATTATGAAAGAATTAGGCCGTACATTTGAACAAATCGATGATCGTCTGCAAGCCTTAGAACAGAGCAAGCGGAGTCGCGATGCCGAATCTAAAGAAAGCGAAAAACGGCTACTTAGGAATTTCCAAGAGCTGAGGGAAGAATGCCAAAGGGAACATCAGCAGGTACTCTCGAGGGTCCAAGATGCGGAAACGCATTGTCCCACGTCCGTTAGCAACACAATAGCGGACAACAGTTTAGCGATCCACGCGTTGGAACAGCAAGTAGAACAATTGAAGCAGACTGGGGCGGAGGACAAGAGACAAATAGATGATAAGATTGCGGCATTAGCGGACATTGTAGGCACAATGAAGCTGACTACACCGGTAGCGGCCGCAGAGACCGAAGAAGTGCGTTCGCTTCTGAGATTTCAGAAGGGACAATTCGAAGTGAACAGGCAACACAAGGCTGTAACAGGCGAATTACAAGAACGCGTGGCGCATCTGGAAAACTGCATGGCGTGTGATTCCGAACTCGCCAATAGCACTAAAAATAGCCGTACGAACAGTGCAGAGTGGGACTCCGGCCACGAGGGAGATTTTGACGACAGGGAAGAATGTAATTTGAGGGGCAGACATGAGAAAAATAGAAACATTCAAGGGCCTCGACAGGAGGAAATGCGGGGATTTGATTTCAAACATTTCCTTACGGTAAGAAAGTTTGAGATATTCCGAAATTCGCAAAAAGGAATACATCCACGAGCATGGCTCGAGCAATTTGAGTTCTGTCTTCCTCCCGACTGTGCAAGTTCACATAAGATAGAATATATGTGTGGCTATTTGGAAGGCGAACCGGCGATTCGCATGAGGTCGGCAGCGCGTCACTGCAACTCCACTCGGGAGTTTCGACAAGCCTTTCTCTCCGCCTATTGGTCGGAAGCGGCACAAGACAGGGTCAAACATGGCATAATTATGCTGCCAAATTTGAACCAGTCTGGTTTCGGCAGCCCTGCACGCCTATTCGACCACATGCTGCAGGCAAATCAATTTTTATACGATCCATACGGGCCTGCGGAACTAATTAGGATATGCATCACCAAATTGCCGATGCACTTGCGGCACGTCATTCTTGCGGGACGATGCAAAGAGGACGTGGAAACGTTTAAAACACTTCTCCAAGAGTTGGAATATAATACAGCAGAATGCCCGCCTAATCAGGCACAAAGTTATTACGGGGCACAGCAGCGCGACTGCAGTCGTGGTCGTATTACTAATCAACGGCGTGACTGGTCGTCGCGACGCGAACGTAACAACAATCGGGACAGGCCGTATAGAAACTGGGGTAACAGTCGCGAACACAGGTGGAACAACAAAAATGATCGAGGACGTGGACAAGATCGTGAACGCTACAGGTACGGCAACCAGAAGCGATACTACAATGAATACGGTGGGAATAGGACTGTAGGCGGAGCACCTCATGATGTTGAAATTCGGCCGGCTAACCCTAGACATAATCCAGCAAAAGGAAATGAACAAAACCGGCAATGACAAACTATCAGCGCAGAAGGCGCCCAATCGGAATAAATGAGTGACTTGGCAAATGAGTAGAAAGGACAGTGAGAAATAGAGCATAATACATTGGTAAAAAAATTAATGATAAAGATGTTTCTATGTGATTGATTGAAGTGATGTTTTAATTTTTTTTCATTCCTTGTGCAATTAGGATGTAGTTTGATTCAAACGTGAAGATAAAAGGTTTCTTTGTGAACGAGTGAAATGCTGTTTATGTTTTTTTTTGTGTAAATTGAAAAGAGTCGCTCCTGAGGGAAGCAAGATCTGTGATGAATTAATGCAAAACTCAGGGGAATATCCGATCTGTGGGTATTATGGGTCTGGCAAACCCAGGTCCCCAGCTGTTAGTAGCCTTGTTTCCGATTTTCTGCTTTCAGTGCTACTATCTATCTATTACTATTCTATATCTGTCAGTATAAATGAGGATCTCTTACTATAGTATGCGTGCTGTATGAATATTTTAAGACAGGAGAACTCTGAGAAAGGAATGAGTAAATCTAGAATCTTGAAAACAGGACGCGATAATACGATTGTTTAACCATTGGCTTCCCAATATGCGATGATATGTTAATATTGATGATATATGTCTTTTTTGTTCTTTATAGCTGAGTACGGAAAGTGCTGTCTGTGGATTTCGTAAGTAGATTGATTCCCTTCAAGGTGAAAGAAGAATTGTGGTTTGTGTAATTTACGTCACCCTGAAATATTCTTGTGGCAGTCAAATACGAGCAGTTTTCCAGCAAATGGAGAATGGAACGGAAATGTGGATCCTTTTTGTAGTCTTCACCGATGTTGAGCCAGAGCCTAAGAAAAAATTATTCTGCGTTAATACTTGTCCTAGAAAAGCGACGTTTATGTATTTTTGCTGATGCTGTGAGCATTACAGCTTACCGTTTTCGCTGGTGCGGGATGCACTGCAGCCTATATGGTTTGTAATGAGGAAATTTCCCTCTTGAAGGTAGAGGATGATTAAATAATTTTGATTATGGGAACGAAGGAAAGCTTGGTTTAAGGTAATAAGGATGAAGCAAAACATTTGTCATTTAAACTGCAGGAGAATTCGGATCTTTTGTGTCTGTTGTAAGTTCAATATGTTAAGATGATACTGTTTTACAGAATAGAGGTGACCACAATTTTGCCATTCATGAGAAATGAATCCAGAATAACCACCACAGGCGAAATGACTGATTTGGAAGCGAGAGGTAACTTAAAGAATGAACGAAATCGCAGCAAAATGGGTAAGAAAATGTAGTATAACCTGTATAGTGCAGACATTTTTACCGTTCTCAGAGCCATCTGTGTGATTAATTCTTGTGATAACGTAATTTTAGATGAAATTTTCTTACTGTTTTATGTGTGAATATATGAGTATGATAAATGTATAATTGCGAGTCTCTTTTCAGGTGTGCGAACTGGTATAAATGTTTTGGTGTGTAAATAACCATTGTTCTTTTTACTGTGTATGTTTAAGGAAAGTTTCTCCATATTTATCATGTGACAAGACGTATGCCGCGAGCGTCAAGAAGAGGACGAATTAGAACAATGTTGTAGTGGTATATACACGGTGTTGAGATAGCATTGAAGTAGCTTATTGGCTTAACTAGTAGTGGATAGAAGTAGAATATTGAGTAATGCATGTTTATGGGTAGTTAGTTTGTAGAATAGACAACAGGTGTGCATGTATGTGTGTGTAAATAACATGTGAACCCTATGCTGTCCTGACCTATACTTGCACAAGGCATAATCCTATTCATTTTAGTGAATTAATAAGTAGCATTGGATTTATTAAAACGTAAGTGAACCACATTAGTGATGTGGATTTAAATATTATATTGTCAGTTCATTTAATTTTTTATTTTTTTTACATTGTAAAGTCATTTCACTTTTATTTTTTTACATTGCCAAGTCATTTAAATTTTATTTTATATTGTTAAGTCTCACTTTGTTCTTAAAAATTGTGAAAGACAATACTAAGTGGTATTATGTATGACATTGTGTAATCACATAACTACGATAAAAAAAAATTTTCTGTGAATGCAGTTGAGAACGTGAAAGCGAACCGGCTAAACTCTTACGAGACAGCGGGAGCAGCCGGACAAGTTGTAAACTGGCGGGTTTCCCAGCTGGACACGCTGTCAGCCAGGCCACTTCGGGAGCGCGGCCGATAACAAAAGAAGGGTACGCGGCAAACACTTTCCCTTGTACCTGGAGCTAATGGGCGGCCGCCCCGTGCGACCCTTCCTGAAGGCGACGACCTGAGATGGGCGAGCGGTCCACCGCTCGGAAATCCATCTGCTGGCAACGCACCACACGCACGCGACCGTGACGAGACGGCCGCGGAGAAACAACACAAGGGGCGTGGAGCCTTTTGACAGGTACTGTCCAGAGAAACTGGCAGACTTCAACGACGCCTATCAACATTTCCTGATGGATGCCTACTGTCAAGCGACAGTAAATCATGGTTCGATGTTCTCTGGTCGCTAAGGGTGGCACAAAAGAAGAGCCACTAAGTGCCATCCTTGCCCAGGAATATCAACCTGGCGTGTCAATCGAGGATACCGCACGAATTTGACAACACAAACATGTAACCAAATCGAGATGTACGTGACACAGACCACCAAGAGAAACTTCATGAGAGGGCAGAGACGGCGGGATTGCACGCAACAGATGGACAAAAATCCCTACTGACAGCTGCGGCGACGGACCCCCTCCCCCACCCCTTATACTGTGCCTCGGAACAGTGGAACTAGTGAGTGTATCAGTGAACAGTGATTATACGGTTCTTAGTTCAATGCATATACGTGTGTTTCTGTCACAGAAACTTTGACTCGTGTGTTTTGCAGGGATTCGATTTATTGGTGTTTATTAGACTGACTCTTGTATTTTGCAGGTGTTCTATTTTTGTTTTTTTTTAGACTTTGACTCCTGTATTTTGCAGGTGTTCTATTTATTATTTTTTTTAGACTTTGACTCTCGTATTTTGCAGGTGTTCTATTTATTGTTCTTTTTAGACTTTGACTCTTGTATTTTGCAAGGTGTTTTATGTATTGGTGTCTTTTTTTTTAGATGTTGACTAGTGTACTGTTTTATTGATCAATGTTTGTTCTTGTGTGATGTATTAGATTTGTGTTATTTTGTTTCGTAAATTCATTCATGTGGCATTGCATAGTTTATCAGTCAGATTGCTATTCATTCTCATTGGACTGTGATCGATTAGCCTTTGCATGGGGCATATTTATTGTGAGGAACCCCTTAAGGGTAACAATCACATAATTATTGAAGTTTCAGTATAATGACACAGTGCTCATTGTTTGCTAGCTAATTGAAATATAGGAGAGTGATTAAATTGTGCCACATAGTTATTTTAATTCTACAAATTACTAGTTTTATAAGATATAGAATTTTTTTTTTTTGCGATAACCACTTTGTAAAACATGTTTTTTCTCTTATCATTTTTTTTGCTTTTGCGGATTGTGCATTGTAATGTTCTGCTTTATAATACCGATGTTATTTGATGTTCTTTTTTTAATTGCTGTGGCATCTTTGCTATTTTCATAAATTTTACTTGTTAATAAACAGTCATAAATTGTCCTGTGATCAGTTGGCTCTTGCAATGAGCAAATACTGGTGAACTCCATAAGGGTAACAACCAGAAATTGTTTTCATATTAATGACACAGGAACCATTGTTTTTACTTGCTGACCGAATTAGGTCTACAATATCTTTTAAATAGGTGTCACAGATTGTTTTTTTGTTTCCTCCTTGAAATTGGTAGATTCTAAAATGTGTTGAAATTATTGTGTTTTAGCAAGTAGCTGGTGACCTTTTGCCTTTTTTTTTTACATTTTTGGTTTAAGTAGGGTGTGAGAAGCCTGCTTGGGAATGTCCTAGCATGGCCAGAAAATTCCCTGCACAGTCTTTTCCCGGAGCGTTGGGGTTATGAAAGGTCTCTGTTGGATTCCTTTCATGTTTAATTTCTTAAATCTGTTGTCATTTATGGAGTAAATTCCTCTCCTAAATTTACTGTGGCGTTTCTGACTATCTGGGAGGAGACTGAGTAGTGGAACGTGTTACTTTTACACATAAACAAGAACGATCTGTCACACTACTACACTTTAAAACACAGTTTATATGTAATTCATGTCACACAGTCTCATACGGAACCTACATCCGCTTTCTTTTATATACTGTATATGATAAGATACTGTCATCCCCCTTCCCTTCTGTGTGAGAGTATGAATGAGCAAATGTATTTGTAGTTGCATGCTTGAGGGTAGCAGACAAGCCTGTCTGCTAGAGAAAAGTAGGACCAACGTCGGAACAGGTAGCTATGCTTCCTAAAAGCAAAGAGGTTTCTATCCTTAGTATGGTTCTGTCCGTCCGTTGTTATGTTGGTATAGGAAGCTGCCCCTCTGGCCACTTCCGTTTGTCTTTGTCAGCCACCCTCAGGAAGCACGCTCGGCAGTAGGCAGTTGCTGTGGGACCGTGGCGAGCGTCTGAAGTGGTAAGATCTCCGTCTAAGCGCGTGTCTGCTAAGTCCATAGGACAATGGATTTGTTAAGTTCAGCCTAACTGAAAATTTAATCATCTTTATTTCGGGTTTAGCTCTAAAATATCTAAGGTTATCTTAAATTGCAGCGTAGTGTAATTCTCGTGTGAAGTTCATATTATTTTCCGGTTGTTGCTTTGTTACTACTTTGTGAGTAAAGTGGAACCACGTGTTGATCAGTAACTCTAACTAAGTTCATCAATCTTAAATGTGAATGCTTGTGTGATTATAACGTCTCGTCTTGACAATATTTTACAATATAGCAACTTTTCTTTATGCTTTTCTTTATGTTCAACCCACGTGGAGTGTACTTTGCGAGACCAGTACCACGTGCTTATATAACTGTTTGACCCATCAGGTTAATAGTAAGACGTTAGTAACCAGTTCAAGGTTTTTCTTTTGTCAATTGCTTTTCGATCGAATTTATCTTAATTATCAAAATTACTGTGGAGTTATACGCTTTCTGTAAACCAAGTTGACCACGTGGAGCATGTGGTGTAATCATCAAAGTAGCCTTCACCTATTCCTTTTGGGAAGATTTTACAAAGAGTTAATATGAATTTAGTATACCAGTGTGTGGTAATTACATGACGGACAGGATTGTGTTACGAACGTAATTTCTTTGGGTGAAAACTGAATCTGTTGGTTGTGGTTAATTTCTCCTTGCTTATGTTTCAACGTTCTTTGGGTGTTGTTTTGTGAATGCAGGGTTGTATGCAGTCTCCCAATCTTGGCTCCATATTTGATGTGTTCCGTAAGATTAAAATCTCACATTTTTACAATCCTTAAACAAGGCACCAGCTCAGTTATAACTCACGTATAATATGCTGAAATTTCAATGAACAATCTTAAAATAAATTTCCAAATATAAACTGATTTCTTTCTTTTTATTTAAATTCTCCTTTTTATATATAGATATATTACCGGTTGTTGTATGACTGTAAAAGATTATAATCAATGTTAGTCTGTTTGGGAATTTGGTAAACTTAGACTAGATACCTGATGAAACAGTTGCTTAGTAATACAAGATTAACTTCGCCAGACAGCTCACAGCTTTTAACCCGCTTTTATTCTACTATTAGCACCCGATTTCAGCATAGCAAATTCCTGTAGCAATATTACACATGGCGACCCTGTTCTGTGATTCCGCTAGACTCTGGAATCTCTGAGACGTTAGATTGCAAGCGTTGTATAATCTTAATTTTTTTTCCCTACAGCGCTCAAACAACTTCTGCGTTGTTTCTGAGGAGACTTTCTAAAGATTCACTGCGTTGTTGAGCGGCGTTGTGTTGTTTGTCTTGTTGTTTTGTTTTCTATATTTGTGTGTTTTATATGTGTGTGTGGTTTTTTTTCTCGCTTGTAAATTCCACTGTTTCGATCAAAGATAAAAATTTGTTTTGCGTGTGAAAAAGTGAGTACTAGGTTGGGTATCTTTCGTGTAACTGTCGAAATTTTTGGGGGATACATTTACTGTGATTAGTGTGTTGCGTACTGGGTATAAATTGAACTAATGCAGACACGTAACCAAACTAAAAGTAAGCGGTCCGACAACTTAAGCAACATGGACCAAGGGGATAATTTGATTTCGAATGTTAACGCGTCGGGCGGTTCCGAAAATGCAATGGGAAATACTTCAGACGAAATGCAGAACAGCACGAACGGGCTCACATCAGAGCCACAAATTAATTTGCCTCCTACTAACCAAAATGATTTGGCAGAACTCATGAAAGCCTTATTGCAACAAAATAAAGAAAACGCACAGAAATCTGAAAAATCGATCCGCGAGCTAGGGGAACAAATGACGCAGAAATCTGAAAAATCGATCCGAGAGCTAGGCGAACAAATAGACGAAAAACTAATCCAGCAGACAAATAAAGTCGACAAGTCGATGCAGAGAGTGTCCGATGATATCTCACAAAGAATAAACAATGTGGCAAGTGAAATAAAAAGTGATATTATGAAAGAATTAGGCCGTACATTTGAACAAATCGATGATCGTCTGCAAGCCTTAGAACAGAGCAAGCGGAGTCGCGATGCCGAATCTAAAGAAAGCGAAAAACGGCTACTTAGGAATTTCCAAGAGCTGAGGGAAGAATGCCAAAGGGAACATCAGCAGGTACTCTCGAGGGTCCAAGATGCGGAAACGCATTGTCCCACGTCCGTTAGCAACACAATAGCGGACAACAGTTTAGCGATCCACGCGTTGGAACAGCAAGTAGAACAATTGAAGCAGACTGGGGCGGAGGACAAGAGACAAATAGATGATAAGATTGCGGCATTAGCGGACATTGTAGGCACGATGAAGCTGACTACACCGGTAGCGGCCGCATTGTATTCAAATGTAGTTAAACTATATGTTTCTGATATTTTCAAAGCGGGGGTCTGTGGTGTAGGAGCCCACACATGCGGGCGACAGTGGAATGCAAAATAGGGCGCTCGCTCCTGCGGACGATGCATTACCTTCGGACAAGGACACCCTCACTGACACATGATTGAAGAGGTGGCGTCTCAACCCCTTCGGCCACCAATTCTTGCTGGGCATATCGCGCCGCCAATACTCCACCTTATCTGGCAATATGAGTTATCTGCTGGATGTCCTACTGACCACACGGGCGCCCATATCAAGGGCTTCTACAGTCACTTTCATCAGACACTGCCTGCTATTGTGAAACGCCGACACCCGGCGGTTGGCTGGATGCGGATGTGAGGTAACATACACTCGCCTTTCTTCCCCAACGCTGTGAGGGCGCTTTGGTATGTAATAATGACTGAAGAGTTACGACCCGACAACGTTTATACACTTTACGTCTTGCCGGGGACCCTCTCTGCCCCCAGATGTGCCGCTGTCGGCACGGACGTGCACTGTTTAGTTTGTGGTACAGCTGCCGACTATTGGCTCCTCACACGCCACGTTTTGCCATTGTTGTTGCGATGGACTCCTCAGTCCGTAGAGCCCAATGAACTGATTCATCCTGACGCCACATTTACGCTGCTAGGGTACATAATGTCACAGTGTGGGTTAAATATACGGCGTTGTCATGCTATTTAGTAAGGGCGTTGCAGAGTTGTTATATTCTGGCTTGGCTACTTGACGAGCAATTATACAGTTATACAGCACAGGGCGTCGTGTGGTTCGATCTTTGCGAATTTCTTAGGGTCGTTGTTTAAGCACCTTCCAGAGCATAGCAGGGTATAGGATGTGAGAAGAGATTGGGGATTTGGCAGCCGATGGACTGACGTGGGACTACAACGATAATTATACGTTGTTTAACCCTCGATGAACGAGAAGACGACCTGGATACCGCGTCGTCTGTATTTTATAAACTTGGACGTCATACAACACGCTGCAACAGAGGTAAGTTTGCTGAGAGCAAACAGCAAGAGAGAAAGTTGCAATTGCTCATTTTCAGAGCTCTGCACGCGACCTAACCGACGGTACGTCAATAAGGAGTTGCACTGCGTCTCACCATCATTGCTTCGTGGTACAGTTGCACAGCGTGTTCCCGTCTGTCAATCGAATCTCTAATGCGTCCAGCCTGTAGCCCGTCTTGTCTTCAAGTGGCCTTGTTGACTATTCATCACCTGCGACAGGACGCAATGTTTTCCTTTTTTTTTTTGCCCACCTTCAGGCCAATCAATGAACTAGCTTCCGGGCTCAACGCGATGGCCCAATCAGCTCACGTCGAAAGCTCGTCCTATGGAGCCCTCGTTCGCCCGTTTTATCTGACACTCTTTAGAAATATCTTGAAGTTTCCATCGGGAACTTACAGCAACCACTTGATCCAAGTCACATATGCCAAGACAGGGAGGATTGGTGTCCTCTCTACAACATTTATCCTTCTTGTGTGATTCTCATTCGCCCCCCTCCTTCCCCTTGCCCACTGGTATTATGCGGTGCACTCAACGTTTCAGCCCTCTCTTTCTGAGCTTGGAGAGAGCCGAAAATTCGCATTAACAAACAACCAAATTAGCAGAGTGGATTTTATGCAAGACAGGGAGTGTTCATGAAGTAGTATCTGCTGATCACAAAGGAAGATCAGTATTAAATAAAACACTTACCCACAGATCGCTTCTCATAGGCAATGGTCTGTGTAGCAAACGATAAAAACAAAAGATGTATTAAAAAAAAAAAACGTAATTCTTTCACGGCTTTAAATAAAATATAACTTTCCTACACATCCGTTTATGCAAAAATGATTCATGTTCTTTGGGTAGAAAATTGGTGAAGTCAGAAACCTTACGTTCTCACTCACTTCTAAGGGAAATATTTACTGTATCGTTAATAGCATCTGTAGCTCAGCTGTAACCTCCAGCTAAGCCAGAATTCAGCAATACGACGCTATCGTCTCTGAACCATCTTGTGTACAGTCCTAACACGGGTTAAGTTCAATTTTAATAATGCCTAGAACGAAGATTTACTTGAAACTGGGTGAAACACTTTGTATTTTGTGTCCGTCAGAATTCTTCACTTAAAACATGGAATCCATGTACAAAAGAATTTCCACTACTCCAGAAAAGTCCGCCCACGTCCGTTGTCTTTTAGCATACGACGTACGGCACGCAGCGCCAGGCACTGGTCCGCTGCCTCCATACGATTCTGCAGAGAGGGACCACGCTGAATCCATGTGCGGGCTGACTACTGGCCGCGTACCTCCCACCGACACCGTCGAGTGTGACAGAGGAAAGAGCGGTGGCTGCGGTTTCGGCCCTGTGGCTCGTCCTCAGACACCTGTTAGCGCGCGCCTCTGCTGCGGCTGGAAGGCACGCGCCGTGGCGAGCGCGCGTGACACTCCGGCCGCTGCCGCCGCTTGTCCGGACACGTGGTCACTAATTACTCGACACACCGTGCCCTAGTGTGTTGCAAAGCGCAGCTCTGGGGTGCATGTCGTCACTCTCCGGTTACTTTGCTGTTACGGAAATTGTGAAAGTACCATTTTCACCTCATCGTTGTCAAACTGTAAGTAGTTTCCTACCGCATCATCGTCCATAGAAAGATTTTTTCCTTCTTGCTGCATCCGTACCAAAGTCACTGATGTATGTGACTGCACGATTATAAAGTAGCTGGTTTAATCATATCTATGGGAGAATGTTTCATCGACATCAGCACCTCGTGCATTCATCAGATTTTGGATTTTGTGCCAGTTTCCTGGACGATAATTGAAACCACACTACTGGAGTGAGCACATATGTTGATTTCAGATGATGTAACTGTCACCCCCTCCTCTTGGCATTAATTAATTGCTACAAAAGTATATTATACACTTTAATCCATAGAATGTAAATATAAAGTAGAATTAGTCAGGTAAGCTGCTGGGAATATGAATGCATATGCATCAGAATACACAGTACTAAAGTATAGTTACATAGGGTAGATATAATGTTTTAACTATCCACCGAAAGATAACATAAAGCTATTATTTTTTTATTTGCAGGTATGTGTTTGCTGTCATGAAATACATCCGCCATAGAACTGCAACATGTTGCCAAGTCAACCAAAACAAATAGGCTCACCCAGGTCGTAAAGTAATGTATCTTTTAGTATAAGGGCGATAAAAATTTTGCCCTTTGTGGGTGTTGCTGCAGCATGTACGCAACCCAGCGTGACTAGAATGCGCGCATATAAGCACCCACTACCACAAGACGTTAGTGTGGTCTTGAAATGGAAACTGTTGATCGTCCCTTAAGCAGGATGTTATGGATTTAGGTACAGGTACTGTGATAATTGGTACCTTAATATATACCCACTTCATTGTGTTAGTCGTTTTTCTCTTCATCTAACAGTCTTCCCACAAACACTTCACATAATTTACTACCTGGCGGTTTATTCGTGGTCGTAAATGAACTTGTAGTGGTTGGGACCTGTCAGTATAAACTAACTAATTTGCATCCATGCGTCCGTACTTCAGTACCTGACCTGCAGCACAGGGGAAATACCATGCGTGTTAGACTAGCTATAATTATCATGGTCTCTGTCTCTCGCATTTCTGTGTTCTGTAGCTTCATAGGGGCAATGTCCCTTAGTTCTGCACTCTCGACTGTATTAATTCTTCAAATCTTGACTTTGTAAGTTTTATCATATATTTAATTCGTTTCCCTTATCCTCTTCCTAATAAACACCCCCTACTCATCCCAGAATATTTTGTTATTTTGTCATTTTATAATATGTTTAAGGTCAGGGTTAAAAGCCCCCTCTTGTTTTTCCAATTTTAGCCTCGTTCTGATGGGTTCTCCGTATTTTGATTTTATAACTGACTACTGTCTCCTTAATGAATTTTTATCTATATGCTTAATGATCTTTTTTTTTATTTTGTCTGATGACTATGTACTAATTCTGATGAAATATTTTTAACCAATGTGTTAAAGTGAAGGTTCAAATCATGTCTTTCTATTATTTTGTCTCTATGACAAATGGAATTTCAATTTCATTTTATGGTGAAATTTTTTTCTGATCAAGGTGTTATAGTTCAGATGCATACCATGTTTCTTCATTAACATTCTGGTTTTATTTTGTCTTATTTTTAAAACTGCAGACGTTTTGCATCTACATATTCTACATTCATTGTATGTTTTCCTTCACTCCTAAAAATTATATTTTGTTCTTCTTATTTTAATTTAATGTGTATTTTCGTCTGAAAAGGCTTGACTGATTTTAATTTCACGAATTGTTGCTTAGCTTGTATTTCACATGCTTACGTTTTTTGACAGGATTGTAAAATATTTATATTTTTACAGTCGTTAGTCTTGTTTATCTGTTTTGTTTCATGTAATCTCTGTCAAGTGCTGAACTTTTAATACTTCGATTTCGTAATCTCAATATCACATATATTATGTAGTGGCAACTTGTTTGTATTCGTTCAAGGCTGTCATCTTTGACCTTGACATTCTTTGACTTGTTTTGTTGTACATCACTTGTTGTCTTTGTGTCAGTGTGCCATCATATTTTTATCTTGTTACAATTTTCGATTTCATATTATCTTTGAAATTACGATTTTCTGCGATACCTTACTTTAAAGTATGTACAACATGTGATATATGTGTGATAATTTTCATGAGTATTTTGATAGATTTTAAATTTTTTCTGTTTTTCTTATTTCGTTTGGCATCGTCACATTACCCACCATTGTATTGTGTACAGCTGCCATTGATGATGGTTCACAACTGAAATTGGTAGCAAAATAAATTAACGTTATTACAGACAGCACAGTGTTATGCGTTTTTTTTTTAATTTGTACATACTGTTGACCATGGCTGAAGCAAGATGTTCAGTTTACTGCCAACACAACAGGCGATTTTGGCTTATCAACGTGCAAAGGTGAGACATATGAAATGTGATGCTGCAGTTAAGTTCATAAGTAGAAGTATTACTTCATGAATTACAGCTATTTTCGCTCAAGTTACAATTAAGGTTAGGAATGACATTACTAAAAAGTTGAAAGAAGATTACTAGAACAAGTAGTTGAAAAGCGTGTTCAAAGCCAAATATAAGTGACAATCTAATATCAACAAAAATTCTATATGGCACATACGTTTTGGGGGAAGTTTTAAATTTTTTACACCTTGACTTTGTCTTTGAAGTAGTGGATGAATCTGTCAATTTACAGTGACAGTCTTTAATAGAGAGACATAACAAGAAAATTGATGGTCTTATTTTAAAACAGTGCTCTGATTTTAGATGTATTGATCCTGATTTTAAATATTAGGATAGGTTGGTAAATTTAACAGCTATTGAGTTTTCCAGTGAGAGGTACGAATGCTTGAAAAAAGTCTTAAATATAATTTGTGTTCTACTGTTAATGACAAGAATCTGAAGAGAGAGTATGAAGGGGATACTAGCTATAGTAGAACTGGTAGTTCCTTATCTCAAAAAAACTTTATTTTTAGTAAGGTGACTAAACTCATACAACAACACATAAAGGAAAATAAGAGGGCTAAAATTAACGATTTTTAATATTGTACAGTATAAAAGATTCCAAGATACATAGAGTGGTATTCCATTAAGACCAGTTGTTAATTTTATTAATAGCCCAGATTATTTAATTTGTGAGAAACTTATCTACATCATCAACAATAACTATGTATTCAAATAAAAATGCAGTATTAAGAATACCAGTGAGTTAATATATCTTCTGAATAATATTGAAAACTCACAAAATATCACACTATGCTCTTTTGATGTCCTTGACTTACATACTAATGTACCAGATGAAGAAGCCATTGGGTTAGTTAGACAAAATTTCTTGCAACACAAAAAGTTAGAAGGTCCACAGATTGTTGAATTTATTGAGCTTTTAACACTTGTTTTATCCCACAATTATTTTTTCTTCAACAATGGAAAAGTGTGCTACTAATAATAGTCATAATTATTAACCTTCAAATGAAGTAAATACTGATGTAATGTTGTGCAACACACTTTTCCAGTCATCAATAGAGATATATGAACTTACACCCTGAACACCATGTATATTCAAAGGGCAGCAGTCAATGCTGAGTAAACGAAAATGTATGGCAAAAATATACCATCATAAGAGACTTTGGTTTGGTGCTGCAATTGCTTCCAATGTTGTCAAACAAGTAGTGAGTGGAATAATCACATTGCAACTATAGATTTCATTGATTGTATGTTTATATATCGGTTGTATCATTACTCATTCATTTATTTCGAGTAAAACTAGTCTGTGGGTGCAACCATACTAAAGCAATCTACACAGTCATTGGTAGTTTTGCATACTGTTTATTCTTGATTTTAAATGCAAACCAGTCTACAATCATTCAGTCTGTTGAACTATGTATTCGTTCTTTCAGTGATATGGTCCATTGTAATTTTCCATACTGACTAAATTATTCATGCTTTCATTTCAACTGGACTCACATAATTCTTTCAACTGAAAACACTCTTCCATGTTTGACTTGACTGAAATATCCTTTTATTTCCCTGAATTAAACAATTTTGTTGTACTGTCATGGGTTGAACTAAATCAGTAGTATACGACATGGAACACATACCCCACAGGAAGCCCCTACCTCAAGAGGTACGTGAAGACATTCTGAGGGGGGGGGGGGCGGGGGAGGGACTGTCAGATTTAAAATAAGCATAGGATATATTCATGTGATCATGTACTGAATAGCGTATTTCTTATTTTCATCATTTAAAACTAATTAATAAACTGATGTTAAGATGTTTCACATGCAATCAGCATGTAACTAACTGCGCTAATGTATCGTTGGAGGTTAGAAGTTCAGTGTAAAGGTTCGCTTGGGAGAATGGGAAGAAGAAAGTAGCATTAACAAATCTTAGCGACAGTTTTCGTTCCATTTTAATGGAAAGGTATGATGATCTCCATAAAACAAAACTCATTTATTCAGCAATTTATCTGTATGGGGGAAAATACATTATATATAAAATTACTTAATCAAAGATGTACTTACAAGTGGCACACATCCAAACAGACCTGATCACATTTCCCAGCCTGTGAAAAGTGGCAGCTATAGCATTTCGCAGCTACGAAGAAGTGTGATTCACATTCACACACTGGAAGTTCAGGTTTACATCTTACTGTAGCCAATACCGTCAACAGTCTTAACTAAATCCTCACCGCTGTGGACATTACTTATGTAGCTAATTCAGTATAGTAAATTACAAATGATTAGACACTTAATACATTTCAATGTGCCTAAGCCCAAAGAAATTCTAATCGTATGTAAAGGTTATTAGTGGCTGCAAAGTCAGTGTCCAGTCACTCAGAGACGAGTCAGAAAATGAAACTGAGGATAGCAAAGCAGAAATTAATTCTGTTTCCAAATGTTTCCTTAAAAGGGAAAACCCAGTAACATTGCCCCAGTTTCATTATCATACCACTGGAAAGATTTGTGGAATAGGTGTTAGTGTGAACAGTGTCGAGAAAAAGCTAAAATCTTTCAGACTGAACAAATCCCCAGGGTCTTATGGAATCCCAGTCAGACTCTGTACTGAATTTGTGACTGATTTAACCCCTCTTCTAACTACAATATTTCGCAGGGCACTCGAACGAAAATCAGAGCACAGTATTTAGAAGGAAGTACAGGTCATAGCAGACTGCCAGAAGGCTAGCAGGAGTCATACACAAAATTACCGTCCAACTACCTCTGACATCCAATTGTTCCACAGTCTTAGAACATGTTCTAAGCTCAAACGTAATGAGGTGCCTTGAAAACAATGCCCTCCTCCATGCAAACTAGCAAAGCATGTTGTCTTGGATGGAAAGTCATTGACAGATGTAGAAATAACTTTGGCAGTGCCCTAGGGAAGTGTGTGTGGACCTTTGTACATTTATGACCTTGAGAACAATATTAACAGTAACTTCGGGCTTTTCGCAGATCATGCGTCGCTGAAATACTGACTGAAAGAAGCTATACAAACGTTCGCTCAGATGTTGATAAGATTTCAAATATGTGTAAAAATTGGAAACTTGCTTTAAATGTGCAGAAATGCAAAATAGTGCACTTTAAAGAAGTATTCAGTGGCTATCACATCAATGAGACAGTTGGAATCCGTAATTCATACAAATACCTTGGCGTAGTACTTCGTACTGATATCAAATGGCCGGCCGAGGTGGCCGAGCGGTATAGTCTGGAACCGCGCGACCGCTACGGTCGCAGGTTCGAGTCCTGATTCGGGCATGGATGTGAGTGATGTCCTTAGTTAGGTTTAAGTAGTTCTAAGTTCTAGGGGACTGATGACCTCAGAAGTTAAGTCCCATAGTACTCAGAATCATTTGATATCAAATGGAACGAGCATATAGATTCAGTAGTAGGTAAAGCAGGTATCAGACTTCGCTTTATTGGCCGAATACCAGGGAAATGCAATCAGTCTACAAGGAAAGGCGCTTAGAAACCACTCGTGCAACCTATTCTAGAATATTGCTTAAATGTGTGGGACCCATACCAAATTTGACTAATGGGAAACTTTTAACGTACGTAGAGGACGGCAGCACGTACGGTAACAGATTACTCATGGAAGTGTCACGGAGATGCTAAAAGAACTGGACAGGCAGACTTTAAAACAGATGTAAACTCTACCGAGAAAGCATACTTACAAAATTTCAAGAACCGGATTTAATCGATGTCTTTAGCAATATACTACAACCCCTTATTTATCGTTCTTCTAGGAACTGTGAGGAGAAGATTAGATTAGTGGCAGATCGTACAGAGGCGTTCAGATAGTTATTCTTCCCAAGATATGTACATGAATGGAGAAAATCGTACAGTGAGACTTGTCCTCTGCAGTTCACTTTACAGTGGTCTGCAGAGTATAGATGTAGATGAAATATAAATATCGAATAAGTACATTCACAGCTTGAGTGCCATGGTGTGTCACTAGTACATCCGTTGCCTTGCTGTGTAGCTTGTCCATTACTTGAAAGTAACATTCACACCTAGCCGTGGCGCCACATTTTACTTTGCTTGGTTCTTGTATGGCGCCACTGGCGCGAGTCGATTTAGCATTTGTTCAGTAAGCATCTTTGGTCGAAGTCGGCCTAGGAAGATGTGCTGGCTGTGTGGTGTTTCTCTGGGTGGGAAGACCATTGGTGTGAGACAGCGGAGTAGCACGTTTAGAGCCGAGATGTTTGTGAAATGGGGTTCCTATGTGAGAACTGAGTTGGGCTGTTTGATCCAAGTTGGACTGCGAAAGCCGCATCCATCCGACACAGGAAGTTGGCTGTTGAACGAGTGGTGTGTGGGGCGTGTCGGTCGGTTGGATGGGTCTGCCTTCGTTGCGTCCGCCAGCTAGTGCTGGCCTCCGGCTGCGGAAAGGCCCCTTCGTGGCAGTCCGATCGTTAGTTAGTGGCACCACAATTAATCGGGTTGTATGGACTGCCGCTTCACGTTCCTCGCAGCCTGGTTCGTCTGATTCACCCTGGACCGATCTGCCGGATACGCCATCCGACTGTTTGTTTAAAAATTACCATCTCCAGGTACCTCTTGCATCCATGCATCGCCGACACCCTACACAAGATGAGTATTAAGTGCGGCTTCGTTTGACTATAGTAGTCTGAAAAGAGTAACCTGTAGTCATATTTCTCCAAACTGTGGTCTTTAAGATTTACATTGCAAATTTCTCCTGAACTTTTGCGTAGCCGCCCTTTTTATTACTATTATTATTAAAAGCATGTGGAATTATGATTTAAAATGCAATATTTATTTCTTAGATTTGAAGTTAAATTTTAAATTATCAATAAATTGTTATTTGGATGAAATAACAAGCTGATTTGTGGGCCCAGTTCTTCCCGTTTTCCTTAACTCCAGAATGTCCGGTTCACACACCTTGTTATAGCAAGGGTACACGGCGCTGTTACGTTATTCAACTGAATGACTGTGAGGCATCACTTTAAAATGGTAAAATAGGTGACGCGGTAGCGGGATACAGTGTCTGCTCGTTGTGTACCACGTTTGAGGACCCGTGAGGCGTCTCAGTCTGATTTCCTGTCATTTAGAGCCTGCTCTCCGGGTCAGCCTGTGAATTGCAGGTAATTTCCCCACTCTCGTCTGCTTGAATGCTGGACTGAACAACCGTCTCCGGTTTAGTCACACGTTAAGCAAACACTGACAATAAGAAAAACATTTTTAGTTAGTAACACTAAAATTCAGACACCTTTCAACACACATAAGACCAACATTTGAGACTGCGTTGGTTTGTTTCGTCCGGTTTTTTGTGTTTCAGTTGTTGCAGAACAAGCCCAAGTTTGTAATTTATCGATGTCGTTTCTTCGTTGGCACTACTTTAGTAGCAACAAATAATTCTGAAAGTGACTTCGATATGTAATAAGTCCGACAAAAACAAAGAATCTTTAATTGCTATGTAAATATACGAATGGATAAAAAGTGATCATCAGAATTTAATGTGATATGCAGTCTGTGAAAGGATGATTCATATTCTGAAACTAACTTAATTAAAGCAGATCAGAGAAAACAAACGAATGATGACAAACATTTTTCGCAAAAAGTAGATCCTGCAAGGTGTAGTAAAAGGGAAGTGATGAAGTCACCGTACAAAGTAAATTTTATTCTGTTCATTTTCTGTTCAAATTATCTCAACGTGTAACTTAAAATGTAACTGATCATTTATCTAACCAAAATTTAGAATGTAGCACCAGTTGCTAAACTTTTAAAATCAACCAAAAATTGATGTTCAATTCAAGAATTACGAAGAATTACATAGATACATAAATTTTCCGATATTTTTGGAAATACTTTTTAGTTACGTCTTGGTAAATGGAGATCAGCCTTTATTCAAATGACCGGTTTCGCAGCTTATAGCAGCATCCTCAGACAAACTTCTGAAAAAAAGGGGAAACAATAAATAGTCTTAACTATACATCAATATAAAAATGGATGTAGCAAAAATCAGATAAGAGTATTCGCAATCAATTTATGCAAAATACAGACCGGCGTTAAATAGACGACCGAACATTCTCAATCAAATCAAAATAAAATGTCCATGGGACGGCCGATAATCAGGTAATAAAATTGACAGAGCGATGGGGTTCGACCATACCAGATAGCATGGTATTTTACAACAAAAAAGTCAATAGAACTGATAGGGTCTACAATTCAAAGTTTGAAAATGTGGGTGAAAAGAAGGTAATCCATAAAACGAGAATTTAATTAGATAAACTCAACTTTGAGAGAGCAACTTAATGCGGAATAGACTCATGTGTCAGTAGTATACTGTAGCATGCCTGCAGAAAAACAGATTAGACAAAAACCGCGATAAATACGAAACCTAAAATAAAAGTAGAGCATTACTAGCCAACAAAGATGGACACGTAAGTTGGAACCAATAAGGGCGCTTGTTGCCCGCTGTGTACTTTGCTGTACAGAAAGTGTTCATGCCTTTTGGCGTCATTTTGTATGAATTACGGTTTATAGCAAGGTGTGTGGTTTGAGAATTGGCGTCTTTGTATCAGTACAGTTGAGACGGACGGAATAAAAAATTATCCAGTTTGTTCAATAAAGACTAACCAAAAGACACTGAAATATGGAAGAAGGGTGGTATGTAGGAGCTTACCAGAATGTGACACTCAGAAGTCATGTAACCGGAACATACACATGTTGGAGCCAGTGGCACCCGGAGAGCACGGGGCCAAGGAACAGACACGAAAAGGCCAGCGCGCGCAGACTAGGTAATCTACATCTACATTTACACTCCGCAAGCCACCCAACGGTGTGTGGCGGAGGGTACTTTACGTGCCACTGTCATTACCTCCCTTTTCTGTTCCAGTCGCGTATGGTTTGCGGGAAGAACGACTGCCGGAAAGCCTCCGTGCGCAGTCGAATCTCTCTAATTTTACATTCGTGATCTCCTCGGGAGGTATAAGTAGGGGGAATCAATATATTCGATACCTCATCCAGAAACGCATCCTCTCGAAACCTATACAGCAAGCTACACCGCGATCCAGAGCATCTCTCTTGCAGAGTCTGCCACTTAAGTTTGCTATACATCTCCGTAACGCTATCACGCTTACCAAATAACCCTGTGACGAAACGCGCCGCTTTTCTTTGGATCTTCTCTATCTCCTCTGTCAACCCGACCTGCTACGAATCCCACACTGATGAGCAATACTCAAGTACAAGTCGAACGAGTGTTTTGTAAGCCACCTCCTTTGTTGATGGACTACATTTTCTAAGGACTCTGCCAATGAATCTCAACCTGGCACCCGCCTTACCAACAATTAATTTTATGTGATCATTCCACTTCAAATAGTTCCGCACGCATAATCCCAGATATTTTACAGAAGTAACTGCTACCAGTGTTTGTTCCGCTATCATAAAATCATATAATAAAGGATCCTTCTTTCTATGTATTCGCAATAGATTATATTTGTCTATGTTAAGGGTCAGTTGCCACTCCCTGCAACAATTGCCTATCCGCTGCAGATATTCCTGCATTTCGCTGCAATTGTCTAATGCTGCAACTCTCTGTATAGTGCAGCATCATCTGCGAAAAGCCGCATGGAACTTCCGACACTATCTACTAGGTCCCGTAACACTCCCCTGTGGCACACCAGAGGTTACTTTAAGTCTGTAGACGTCTCTCCATTGAGAACAGCATGCTGTGTTCTGTTTGCTAAAAACTCTTCAATCCAGCCACACAGCTGGTCTGATATTCCGTAGGCTCTTGCTTTGTTTATCAGGTGACAGTGCGGAACTGTATAGAACGCCTTCCGGAAGTCAAGGAGAATGGCATCTACCTGGGAGCCTGTATCTAATATTTTCTGGTTCTCATGAACAAATAAAGCGAGTTGGGTCTCACACGATCGCTGTTTCCGGAATCCATGTTGATTCCTCCAGAGTAGATTCTGGGTTTCCAGAAACGACATGATACGCGAACAAAAAACATGTTCTAAAATTCTGCAACAGATCGATGTCAGGGATATAGGCCTATACTTTTGCGCATCAGCTCGACTACCCTTCTTGAAAACTCGAACTACCTGTGCTCTTTTCCAATCATTTGGAACCTTCCGTTCTCTAGAGACTTGCGGTACACGGCTGTTAGAAGGGGGGCAAGTTCTTTCGCGTACTCTGTATAGAATCGAATTGGTATCCCGTCAGGTCCAGTGGACTTTCCTCTGTTGAGTCATTTCAGTTGCTTTTATATTCCTTGGACACTTATTTCGATGTCGGTCATTTTTTCGTTTGTGCGAGGATTTAGAGAAGGAACTGCAGTGCGGTCTTCCTCTGTGAAACAGCTTTGGAAAAAGGTGTTTAGTGTAATACGCGACACCACACGAGCATGGCAGAAACATCACATGCTTCGAACGAACGGCCCATGTATAGTTGGGTAGTGTCCTTACATAGCTGATTAAAGACGGACTGATAAAAAACAGGCTAATAAAACCTGTAACATGAAATAATTCTTACAGAAACTAAAAGACTTTTACACAGCCACTAATCATCGACTGAGAATATGGATGAAAACTATTAGTTAAAGAAGGTGATACTTTTAAGGAGGGCCGTAAGAAGGTGTGTCTCGAAAATTGATTTTTAATTGATTAAATTCAGATGTTCTCGAAATATGATGCTGAAACCCCCGCCAGGTTGGGTATTGTACACAGTGGGATCCTATCACATCAGATGCAATAGACACCTGTGGCACTGTATTTTAGCCAGTGGTACATTCTTCGTATCTGTGTCTGCTACCGATATTATTGGCTATGAAATAGGCGAGCTCTATATTTTTAACACGAAGGTTGAAGTCTGCATTCACCGAGATTTTGCCAAAGTTTAGAAATCTATGATATATAACTTCATCCTCAGTCTCATGAGCCACATTCGCCAGTGTTATATCATCTCCCCTAGATACGGGTGCTTTAGCTCTTTTTAAATGCCGTTGTTAATATTATTTATAAAATTAGCATCACAGCCATTGCTGTACGTTCTATATTCAGACACTTCATATTCTCTTTCTAAGACTTCCTTACACAAGGGGATGTTATAGATTCTATAAAGGGATGACCTGAATAGGGCCATTTTACATTTTAAGGGATGACTGGAGGTGTTGTGAATAACAAGATTCATAGTAGTTGCTTTCTAGTCTCATTCCAGCTCAGAAATGTTTAGAGTGATAAAAAGCTCTAAATAAGGAAGTGATCCGCCCTCACTATGTTCAACAGTGAAATGGATATTGTGACGTAAACCGTTTCACTTATCTACAAAATTACAACAATAATATTTTGTACCTTCATATAAAACAAGAATATCATCTACGTATCTGTTCCACAATATAATTTAGTTGGCATGGGTTGGAAACTTTGTCATTAGATATCATATTGAGGGATAGACGTAAAAAATATTTAGCAGACAGTGTGCAAATGGTGATACCATAGCTAGTCCTTGATTTATAATGTGCTACTACACCGAGAGTCCGCAGCTCGTGGTCTCATGGTCGCGTTCTCGCTTCCCGAGCACGGGGTCCCGGTTCGATTCCTGGCGGGGTCAGGAATTTTCACCAGCCCCTACATGACTGGGTGTTGTTGTGCCGTCATCATCATCATTCGTCCCCAATACGGTAGGAGGAAGGCAACGACAGACCACCTCCATTAGGACCTTGCCTAGTACGACGGTGCGGGTCTCCCGCATCATTCCCCTACGCTCTGTCAAGAAGCATGGGACTTCATTTCCACGACACCTAGGTGACAAATGTCTTGGAATACCTTCTAATATCACGTCAGACCTCATTTTTCCCGGCACAGTGCAGCAACTCGATGTGGCATGGACTCAACAAGTCGTTGGAAGTCCCCTACAGAAATAATGTCATGCTGCCTCTATAGCCGTCCATTAATGCGAAAGTGTTGCTGGTGCAGGATTTTGTGCACGAACTGAGGTCTCGATTACATTACATAAATTTTATATGGGCTTCATGTCGGGCGATTAGAATGGCCAAATCATTCGCTCGGATTGTCCAAAATGTTCTTCAAACCAATCACGAACAATTATGTACCCGGTGACATAGCGCACTGTCATTTATAAATATTGTATCGTTGTTTGGGAACATAAAGTATATAAATGGCTGCAGATGGTCTCCAAGTATCCGAACACAACCGAGGACCCAGTCCATTCCATGCGAACACAGCCCACATCATTACGGAGCTACCAAGACCTTGCACAGTGCCTTGTTGACAACCTGGCTCCGTGGCATCGTGGGGAGTCCTCCACTCCCGAGCCTTTCCATCGACTCTGCCAACAAAAATCGCTACTCACCTGACGAGACCAAGGTTTTTCAGTCATCTGAGGTCCAGCTGATACCGTCACGAGCCCAGGAGAGCCGCTGCAGGCAATGTCGTGCAGTTAGCAAAGACACTCGCGACGGTCGTCACCTGCCGTAGGCCATTAACGCTAAATTTCGCCACGCTTTCCTAACGGATACGTTAGGCGTACGTCCCAGATTAATTTCCGTGTTTACTTCACGCAGTGTTACTTGCCTGTCAGCAACAACTCTAAGCAAAAACTGTTGTTAAGTGAAGACCGGCGGTCACTGCGTTGTCCGCGGTGAGAGGTGATGCCTGAAATTTTATACCCTCGGCACACTCTTGACAATGTGGAGCTCAGCTCAGAATATTGAATTCCCTAACGATTTCCGATGTGGAATGTCTCATGCGTATAGCTCCGTGTTGCAAGTCTTTTAATACCCGTCGTGCGGCTATTACCATGTCGTCAACCTTCTCACATGTATCACCTGAGCACAAATGACAGTTCCACCAGCGCACTGCCATTTTACACCTTATTTACGAGAGACTATCCCCCTTTGTACGTGTGCATATCGCTATCCCCAGACTTCTGTCACGTCAGTGTAGTTACCTCTTCTTGGAATAAGATACGTTATTTATCTGCAGAAAAGTTAATCCAAAGAAAACAGTAAGGAAATCGTAAGAGCCTTGTCATTCGGACGTCTCGCGTTAAGTGAAACCACTCAGACCCAAATATTGAGTGAAAAACCGGAACAATCAGGTAGTTTAGATGACCCCACAGAGACTAAAACAGCTTAACTAAAAAAAGCAATCTACTTTGCTAATGACTTGTTCAAAACCAGTCTGTTGCCCACAACTTCAAAAAAGTTGGGCCGCGCGGTATTGGGCGCCTTGCCACGGTCATCGCAGCTCCCCCCGTCGGAGGTTCGAGTCCTCTCTCGGGCATGTGTGTGTGTTGTTCTTAGCGTAAGTTAAACTCAGATTAAGTAGTGTGTAAGTTTAGCGACCGATGACCTCAGCAGTTTGGTCCCATAAGGCCTTACCACAAATTTCCAAATTTCCAAAAAAGTTGGTATGAGGAAGGAGGAAGAGGCAGACCATCTCTCACAGAAGATTGAGCAATCGCAAGAGGAGACACTTGATGATCGAAGACTGGCGCACCAGAGGATAATGGAAACAGTGAAAATCAATCACGAATCAGTTTTAAACATCTTGCACAGCATTTTTGAATATGACGAAGATCGCCACCAACTGGATTTCCTTCAGAAAGCCCTCCAAACCGAGGAAGCAGCTGAAATGTTGCATATGTGCCCAGCCATTGAAAATTACTTCATTTACTGGCTAATCACCAGAGACGAGCGGGGTGGATGTATCACTACAACAAAGGAGAAAACCAATCAGTGGAAACATGCGGATCCAACACCGCCGATAAAAGCGGAGGTGATGCTGAGGGTTTCATGAGGCTACTACGCTGTGGAGCTAACAGACTATGATCTTAAAGGACAAACCGTCATATGAGCATACAACCGGAAACTCCTGACTAACTGCCGCAGAAAGCTGTCCAGGGGTATATTTTTGTTCTACGACAGCGGCCTGGCTCATTCTGCAGGAGTATACGCCCTGTTTCTTTGGGCAACCAAATTATCCTCATCCTCCATGTTCTCTGGACATTACGTATTCCTCTTTCGTCTTATGAAGAAACCATTGCTTGGTAGGTTCTTCCAAAATGGCGACGACCTGATATCCAGCGGTTCATGAACAGCAGAAATGGTTCAAATGGCTCTGAGCACTATGGGCTCTGAGCACTATGGTCATCAGTCCCCTACAACTTAGAACTACTTAAACCTAACTAACCTAAAGACATCACACAACACCTAGTCATCACGAGGAACAGCAGAAAGCAAAGTTTTTTTAACATATGTCACCGCCAAGTCAATCATCATTGGAAAAAGTATGTCGCATTGAAAGTTACATGTCCATAACTTGACTTTTTTTTTCTTTTCGACACGATAGTTAATCCTTTGTGACTATTCCTCTTTCCCCCATCTACATTTACACAAACTTTATAATTTTATTGATGATCCTACACTGGTAAGTCAAAACATTACAGCCACTGCCCACCACAACATTGGATGCCGCTTGATGGCGTTGCGAGCACGTGACTTCATAGCAACAGTATGTAAGCGGAGCAGACAGGGATGGTCTGCAAATGTGGAAATCCATTGAGGTAAGTGACTTTGAGAAAGAGCGGATTATTATTACGCAGAGCCTGTGTACGAGTATCTCCAAAATTGCTCTGTAGAGTAGGATGGGTGGCGATCTGTGCCATCTTTGCCGAAAGAGCGCAATGCTGTTGCGCACACAAGTGTTTCGGAGCACCCCGTTCCACGTACATTGTTGAAGATGGAGCTCTGCAGCAGACATCGTCGGTTAAGGTTGCAATTGGCACGGGGCCACCGGGATACGACAATAGATCAATGGAAACGTGTCGGCTCTTCGGGTGAATGACATTTTTGCTACGCTAGGTCGATGCTCGTCTCCACAAACGCTGTCATCGAGATCAACAGCAGCTAGAAACGTGCAGCGCACCACGGACACAGGCTGGTGGGAGCAGTGTTATGCTATTGGAGATATTCTCCTGCGCTTCCATAGGACCTGTGGTAGCAATTGAAGACATGCTGACAAATGCAAAATCACCTGCATTCTTTCATGCTTGATGTCTTCTACGACGTCGATGTCATCCTTCAGAGGTATAACTGTCCGTGCCCCGGAGCCATAGCCGTGCTACAGTGGTTTCAGGAGCATTATAGTGAACTCAAGTTGATGTCTCTGAGACCAAATTCACCTGATGTAAATCCTATGCAACCCATCTTGATAGCCATGGGGCGAGATCACCGCATACGCAAATCAGCGGCCCGTTATTTACGCGAATTACCTGTACGTAGATATCTAATGCCACATATCTCCACAAATCTGCAAATAAACTGTCGGATTCCTGACACGCAGAATCAGTTATGTGTTTCGTTCCCAAAACGGACAAAGGCAAGCTATTAAGCAAATGGTCATAATGATTTGACTCTTCAGTGTAAATTGAGAGGAACAGAAGAGTTATGAGTGTGATATATTTTATAATGCCAACGGCCTTGCCGCAGTGGTAATACCGGTCCCCGTCAGATCACCGAAGTTAAGCGCTGTCGGTCTGGGCTACCACTCTGATGGGTGACCATCCGGTCTGCCGAGCGCTGTTGGCAAGTGGGGTGTACTAAACCCTTGTGAGGCAAACTGAGGAGCTACTCGATTGGGAAGTATCGGTTCCGGTCTCGTAAACTGACACACGGCGGGGAGAGTGGTGTGCTGACCACATGTCCCTCCATATGCGCATCCAGTGACGCCTGTGGACTGACGATGACACGGCGGCCGGTCGGTACCGTTGGGACTTCCAAGACTTTTCGGACGGACTTTAGTTTTATGTTTTATAATATTGAGAATGAGGGAGATACAAGTGTTGTTGAAGTATGTACCCGTGGTCTAGGGGTAGCGTCTTTGACTCATAATCAAAACGTCTTCGGTCCCGGGTTCGATCCCCGCCTCTGCCTAAATTTTGATAAATAATCAGCATTGGCGGCCGAAGACTTCCGGCATAAGAAGTCAGCCTCATTCTGTCAACGGCCTTGTCAAAGAGGGCGGAGGAGCGGATAGAGGTTCAGGGCACTCTCTTGGCCTAGGGGTGGGAAATTGCCCCTAAAGGCGGAAGAATCAGCAATGATCAATGACATGAGGATGCAGAAGGCAATAGAAACCACTGCATTAAAGACACGTAACGTGTATCCACAGGACATGTGGCCTGTAATTGAAGAAGTGTCATGATGATCTCTCCATTGGCAAAAGATTCCGGAATAGTCCCCCATTCGGATCTCCGGGAGGGGACTGCCAAGGGGGAGGTTACCATGAGAAAAAGATTGAATAATCTACGAAAGGATAACGTTCTACGAGTCGGGGCGTGGAATGTCAGAAGCTTGAACGTGGTAGGGGAACTAGAAAACCTGAAAAGGGAAATGCAAAGGCTCAATCTAGATATAGTAGGGGTCAGTGAAGTGAAGTGGAAGGAAGACAAGGATTTCTGGTCAGATGAGTATCGGGTAATATCAACAGCAGCAGAAAATGGTATAACAGGTGTAGGATTCATTATGAATAGGAAGGTAGGGCAGAGGGTGTGTTACTGTGAACAGTTCAGTGACCGGGTTGTACTAATCAGAATCGACAGCAGACCAACACCGACAACGGTAGTTCAGGTATACATGCCGACGTCGCAAGCTGAAGATGAACAGATAGAGAAAGTGTATGAGGATATTGAAAGGGTAATGCAGTATGTAAAGCGGGACGAAAATCAAATAGTCATGGGCGACTGGAATGCAGTTGTAGGGGAAGGAGTAGAAGAAAAGGTTACAGGAGAATATGAACTTGGGACAAGGAATGAAAGAGGAGAAAGACTAATTGAGTTCTGTAACAAGTTTCAGCTAGTAATAGCGAATACCCTGTTCAAGAATCACAAGAGGAGATATACTTGGAAAAGGCCGGGAGATACGGGAAGATTTCAATTAGATTACATCATGGTCACACAGAGATTCCGAAATCAGATACTGGATTGTAAGGCGTACCCAGGAGCAGATATAGACTCAGATCACAATATAGTAGTGATGAAGAGTAGGCTGAAGTTCAAGATATTAGTCAGGAAGAATCAATACGCAAAGAAGTGGGATACGGAAGTACTAAGGATTGTTCAAATGGTTCAAATGGCTCTGAGCACTATGGGACTCAACTGCTGAGGCCATTAGTCCCTTAGAACTTAGAACTAGTTAAACCTAACTAACCTAAGGACATCACAAACATCCATGCCCGAGGCAGGATTCGAACCTGCGACCGTAGCGGTCTTGCGGTTCCAGACTGCAGCGCCTTTAACCACACGGCCACTTCGGCCGGCACTAAGGATTGTCGAGATACGTTTGAAGTTCTCTAACGCTATAGATACAACAATAAGGAATAGCGCAGTAGGCAGTACAGTTGAAGAGGAATGGACATCTCTAAAAAGGGCCATCACAGCATTTGGGAAGGAAAACATAGGTACAAAGAAGGTAGCTGTGAAGAAACCACGGGTAACAGAAGAAATACTTTAGTTGATTGATGAAAGGAGGAAGTACAAATAAGTTCCGGGAAAATCAGGAATACAGAAATACAAGTCGCTGAGGAATGAAATAAATAGGAAGTGCAGGGAAGCTGCAGAAAAAATGTGAAGACATCGAAAAAAATATGATTGTCGGAAGGACAGACTCAGCAAACAGGAAAGTCAAAACAACCTTTGGTGACATTAAAAGCAACGGTGGTAACATTAAGAGTGCAACGAGAATTCCATTGTTAAATGCAGAGGAGAGAGCAGATAGGTGAAAAGAATACATTGAAAGCCTCTATGAGGGTGAAGATTTGTCTGATGTGATAGAAGAAGAAACAGGAGTCGATTTAGAAGAGATAGGGGATCCAGTATTAGAATCGGAATTTAAAAGAGCTTTGGAGGACTTACGGTCAAATAAGGCAGAAGGGATAGATAAAATTCCATCAGAATTTCTAAAATCATTGGGGGAAGTGGCAACAAAACAACTATTCACGTTGGTGTGTAGAATATATGAGTCTGGCGACATACCATCTGACTTTCGGAAAAGCATCATCCACACAATTCCGAAGACGGCAAGAGCTGACAAGTGCAAGAATTATCGCACAATCAGCTTAACAGCTCATGCACCGAAGCTGCTTACATGAATAATATACAGAAGAATGGAAAAGAAAATTGAGAACATGCTAGGTGACGATCAGTTTGGCTTTAGGAAAAGTAAAGGGACGAGAGAGGCAATTCAGACGTTACGGCTAATAATGGAAGCAAGGCTAAGGAAAAATCAAGACACTTTCATAGGATTTGTCGACCTGGAAAAAGCGTTCGACAATATAAAATGGTGCAAGCTGTTCGAGATTCTGAAAAAAGTAGGGGTAAGCTATAGGGAGAGACGGGTCATATACAATATGTACAACAACCAAGAGGGAATAATAAGCGTGGACGATCAAGAACGAAGTGCTCGTATTAAGAAGGGTGTAAGACAAGGCTGTAGCCTTTCGCCCCTACTCTTCAATCTGTACATCGAGGAAGCAATGATGGAAATAAAGGAAAGGTTCAGGAGTGGAATTAAAATACAAGGTGAAAGGATATCAATGATACGATTCGCTGATGACATTGCTATCCTGGGTGAAAGTGAAGAAGAATTAAATGACCTGCTGAATGGAATGAACAGTCTAATGAGTACACAGTATGATTTGAGAGTAAATCGGAGAAAGACGAAGGTAATGAGAAGTAGTAGAAATGAGAACAGCGAGAAACTTAACATCAGGATTGATGGTCACGAAGTCAATGAAGTTAAGGAATTCTGCTACCTAGGCAGTAAAATAACCAATGACGGACGGAGCAAGGAGGACATCAAAACCAGACTCGCTATGGCAAAAAAGGCATTTCTGGCCAAGAGAAGTCTACTAATATCAAATACCGACCTTAATATGAGGAAGAAATTTCTGAGGATGTACGTCTGGAGTACAGCATTGTATGATAGTGAAACATGGACTGTGGGAAAACCGGAACAGAAGAGAATCGAAGCATTTGAGATATGGTGCTATAGACGAATGTTGAAAATTAGGTGGACTGATAAGGTAAGGAATGAGGAGTTTCTACGCAGAATCGGAGAGGAAAGGAATATGTGGAAAACACTGATAAGGAGAAGGGACGGGATGATAGGACATCTGCTAAGACATGAGGGAATGACTTCCATGGTACTAGAGGGAGCTGTAGAGGGCAAAAACTGTAGAGGAAGACAGAGATTGGAATACGTCAAGCAAATAATTGAGGACGTAGGTTGCAAGTGCTACTCTGAGATGAAGAGGTTAGCACAGGAAAGGAATTCGTGGCGGGCCGCATCAAACCAGTCAGTAGGCTGATGACCAAAAAAAAAAAAAAAAATTACACTCTCCAGCCTCACTAGTGTCTGAAGCCTGAATGACCACCTTTCCAGCGCGAACCACAGCGAGACAGGTAGGAAGAGAGTTAATGAGCTTGTGGAAGATACCGACAGCTACGTGGAGCCATGTCTACTTTAGTGTATTGACCAGCTGCGCTAGGTTTCTCGGATGAAGACCCATGGCAGCAACAGCCCGATTGAGTTTTTAAATACGGTGAGTTTGGTGGCCAGAGAAGTAAGATAAACTCTTCGTGGTGCACTTCGAAACACGCACGTACACTGAGAACTGTGTACAACTTGCATTGCCCTGCTGGGACGTACCGTGGTGCCAAGGTAAAACATACTACATGTAGGGGTGGACTTGATCCCCAAGGATATATGCAGAATTGGGTTGATCAAAAATGGTTCAAATGGCTCTGAGCACTATGGGACTCAACTGCTGTGGTCATCAGTCCCCTAGAACTTAGAACTACTTAAACCTAACTAACCTAAGGACATCACACACACCCATGCCCGAGGCAGGATTCGAACCTGTGACCGCAGCAGCAGCGCGGCTCCGGACTGGAGCGCCTAGAACCGCACGGCCACCGCGGCCGGCAATTGTGTTGATCCACTGTGGCTTCCAGAATAACGAGATCAACCAGGCAATGCCACGAAAACATTCCCCAATCTATGACGCTCCCTGTTCCGGCCTGGAACATTCCGACATTTGTTGCAGGGTGTTTTCTTCCAGACGTTTCAGGCCTGATGGAGCATAAAACGTGAGTCATCCGAAAAGTCCACCGTCGCCGCTCAATGGACGTCCAGTTGCCGTAGCTGCACGCAAATTTCAGCCTTTGTCGCTGATGAACAGCAGCCACCATAGGCGCATGAACCAGGCGCCTGCTGTGGAGGCCAAATGCAGCAACGGTCGTTGAGGAGGCACAGTGGTAGTTCATTGGTTTATTTGGGCGGTCAGGTATTCAAAAGCTGCTCGTCTATTCGCCCGTACATATCTCCGCATGTGTCGTTCATCCTAGTCATTTATGGCCATTGATGAACCACACATGTCTCGGCGCCGATTTTCAAAAATGTTCAAATGTGTGTAAATCTTATGGGACTTAACTGCTAAGGTCATCATTCCCTAAGCTACACACTAAATTATCCTAAGGACAACCACACACCCAAGACCAAGGTCCTCCGCCGGGACCAGCTGCAGAGGGCGCCAATTTTGGATAGAGCTATATTGGGCAGTGTACTTTAACCTTGGTGGTACGCGAAAGGTTTACAAACTTAGCCATTTCGGAGATGCTCCACTCCCCACCCCCCACCCCCTCACTAGTCCCGAGGGCCAATCATTGTGCGCTGTTGGACATCGGATAAATCGCTTAGTTTCCGCATTACGACAAGGATTGCACGTTTTCCACGTGCCCCGACACTTTTAACCCCATATATCCTCCAGTACAAGTGCTCCCACCTGCCGTCTGTGAGTGGTTGTTCAATGTTGTCCTCGAACATAGGCGATGGTCACACTATTGTGACTGGATCGTGTATACTGTACACATTACAAGAAAAGGTGTGGTCCCAGGTGTTCTGGCGTATAGCGATTTCCATTTTGTGTACACTAATGCTCCAGTCGACCCAGTCGTCTTCTTCATGTGATAAAAACTATGCTGGAGTGTGTATCCGCTGCCTGGACTCGAACCAGATATTTTACTGGAAGTTCTGAGTCGCATTGCAACAGTTCTTAGTTCTCTCTATAATTGATAAATGCAGTCTCATATTCGGCAGTGGCTCTGAGCACTATGGGACTCAACTGCTGAGGTCATAAGTCCCCTAGAACTTAGAACTACTTAAACCTAACTAACCTAAGGACAACACACACATCCATGCCCGAGGCAGGATTCGAACCTGCGACCGTAGCGGTCGCGCGGTTCCAGACTGTAGCGCCAGAACCGCTCGGCTACCAGCGGCCGGCTATTCGGCAGTCAGGTAAGAGATTTGTAGGGGGTTGGGTTGTTTGGGGGAACAGACCAAACATCAAGCTCATCGGTCTCATCGGATTAGGGAAGGATGGGGAAGGAAGTCGGCCGTGCCCTTTCAAAGGAACCATCCCGGCATTTGCCTGGAGCGATCTAGGGAAATCACGGAAAACCTAAATCAGGATGGCCGGACGCGTGATTGAACCGTCGTCCTCCCGAATGCGAGTCCAGTGTGATAACCACTGCGCCACCTCGCTCGGTAAGAGATTTCTAGACTTGTTTGTATTTAGTAATGTTGCACTGTGTGTTGACATTATGTTATCGATTTCAGAGTTATGCAACTTCATCCTCACGTATCCATATCGCTGTTCAAATCAAACGACGCACTCCGTAGCTGATTAATTTGAACTGCCAGTTACTTGAAAAGCTGTATAGATTAACACATCCGTAAGAAATGGAAGCGTTCCTTTCTCTTCTCTTAAAGATAGAGGCTACTTTCGCTGAGTTTTATACATTACAATTTTGACACTTTTAAATATGTCCAGAATTCTCAGCTTTAGAAGCATTCAATCGACTCCATGTGTCCGAACTTTCCCGAACACTCAACAAAGAGTACCATATTGAGTATCACGCTACTACCTACATTCTGAGAAATATTTAGCGATAAAACTCTTCCTTCGCTGATTATGCTAAGTCCCCTGGAGCTAGAGCCGGAGGGGGGGGGGGGTGGAGCTGAAGTTGCGCCGACCTGGGGAACAAAAGGGACTCGACTTAATGCTTCCGTCCAGTGTGCATTCTATCAAGTTAATGTCCGCTCCCCTTGTCTTAACGCCTGACTTATGTCCGGCGGAGAGAAAGTTGGTGAAAGTCTTTTCATTAACGCAGCAGAAGCAGGCGGCCGTAGCCTCTAATTAGATACACTCGCAGGCGGCAGAAAAATAGCGGCCGCGCCCGGTTAATGGAGCCGCTCGTTACTTCTGGAACCGCCCGCGGACTAGCCGGGGCGGCCGCTGCGTGGCGCTGGCGCAGCCGAGGCTCGCGCCGTAAATCACCGCCACTCCGGAAAGGATAAGGGATTCATTGAGAGGCCCTCTGATGAGAACTCTCCACGAGACTACCACTGGCCGCAGCATTCGTTCTCCTGTTGATGATCCTGTCGTGCCAGCCCTTTACATCTAACTCGTCACAAGCAAAGCGCCATTTCCGCTGAAGAAACCAATGAAGGGATTGGCCGCAATGCTAGTGCACTAAAGCACATCGTAGTGGTGGCAAAGAAACAGCCCCGGTTACCACTGACGTCTATAATTCGTGTATCCCGCAGCACTAAATGAAATCCACTGCACAGCGTTTCCGTAGCAGGCAACAGGCAGGAATTTGTTGCTCAGTTTCCACCTCATCACCAAACTAGATATACGGCTTTGAGAGAGTGTGGCCATCTAATCCAAGCTGGTAAAAAAAGACATACCACTAAGGAAGTATCCGAGTGATGGAAATCGATAGATGCGGTGTACATGTTGTACAGAAAAACAAATCATTGCAAATTCAGAAAAAACTGAATGATTTTTTTCAAGAGATAGAGCTTCACAAATTGAACAAGTCGATAATGAATTGGTCCACCTCTGGCCCTATATGCAAGCAGCTGTTCGGCTTGGGATTCACTGATAGTTGTTGGATATCCTCCTGAGGGATATCGTCCAACTGGTGCGCTATATCTCCAAAATCCCGAGCTGATTGGAGGTCCCTGCCCGTAATTCTCCAGTATAAATTGGGGAGAGATCTGGCGAACTTGCTGGCCAATGTAGGGTTTGGCAGACACGAAAATAGTCAGTAAAAACTCTTTCCGTGTCCGTGTCAAGGCGGACATTATCTGCTGACTTGTAAGACCAGAATGGCTTGCCATAAAGAACAACAAAACCGGGAGTAGAGTATCATCGACGTGGACCTGTGCTGCAAGGGTGCCGCGGATGACAACCACAAGGATCCTGCTATGGAGAAAAAAAAATACCACCGCAGACCATCGCTCCTGGTAGTCAAGCCGTATGGCGGGTTGGTATCCCACTGCTAACGTCTTCGGCCTGTATGCTCATTGAGTAGAGTAGAATTGTCTTCAGTGATGAGTCCCACTTCGAACAGAGCCCCGATGACCAACGACTTCAGTGATGAGTCCCGCTTCGAATGGAACCCCAATGTCCAGCGAAGACCTGTTTTGTATGATTATATGGTAGCGGAACAAACACCAAACACTGGTAGCAGTTACTTCTGTAAAATATCTGGGAGTATGCGTACGGAACGATTTGAAGTGGAATGATCATATAAAATTAATTGTTGGTAAGGCGGGTGCCAGGTTGAGATTCATTGGGAGAGTCCTTAGAAAATGTAGTCCATCAACAAAGGAGGTGGCTTACAAAACCGACCTATACTTGAGTATTGCTCATCAGTGTGGGATCCGTACCAGGTCGGGTTGACAGAGGAGATAGAGAAGATCCAAAGAAGAGCGGCGCGTTTCGTCACAGGGTTATTTGGTAACCGTGATAGCGTTACGGAGATGTTTAGCAAACTCAAGTGGCAGACTCTGCAGGAGATGCGCTCTGCATCGCGGTGTAGCTTGCTCGCCAGGTTTCGAGAGGGTGCGTCTCTGGATGAGGTATCGAATATATTGCTTCCCCCTACTTATACCTCCCGAGGAGGTCACGAGTGTAAAATTACAGAGATCCGAGCGCGCACGGAGGCTTTCCGGCAGTCGTTCTTCCCGCGAACCATACGCGACTGGAACAGAAAAGGGAGGTAATGACATTGGCATGTAGAGTGCCCTCCGCCACACACCGTTGGGTGGCTTGCGGAGTATAAATGTAGATGTGGAAGACGTGTCTGGAGACGCTCTGGACATAGGCGGAAAATCAGACTGACTGTCACCCGACACATGGCATGACAACTAGGAGTGATGGTTTTGCGTGCCGTTTCTTTTCATAGTAGACTCGCTTTGCCTGTCATTCGCGACACCCTTACAACACAGTGGCAAGTCGACGATATTCTACGCCCCGTTTTGTTGCCCTTCATGGCAAGACATCCTGGGCTCGAATTTCAGTGAGCTAAAGCCCGCCCGCGCACGGCGAGAGTTTTTACTGCTTGTCTTCGACATTGCCAAATCCTATCTTGGACACCAAGGTCGCCAGATGTCTCCCCAGTTGAGTACGCTAGAAGCATTATGGGTAGAGCCCTCCAAGCAGATGGGGATTACCATGATCTAATGCTCCAATCGGGTTTGGCACGATATACCTCAGGAGGACATCCAAAAACTATCAATCAATGCCAAACCGAAGAACTCCATAAGGGCCAGAGATGGACCAACGGTTTGTGGATTTACTCAGCTTGTGTAGCTGTCTCTCTTGAATACGTGATAAGTTTTTTTTATCTGTTCGTGTACACCACATCTACCGATCTCCGTCACATTCGAATAATTCCTTGGTGGCTAGCCAATTTATTAATTTATTTATTTATTGTGTCTTAGAGTGTAATAAATTATTCTATCGCCTGGGATATGGGTGAATCACAACGCAACCAGAAAAATGACTATGGCTCTGTTTTGTGAAGGGAGGTTGGTTGTATCCACTGCTTTTAATTCAATTAACAAAGAAAAAACATTCAATTTTCAATCAGTGGCCAAATTAATTATAGTGAAGTGGTGGGCTACTACAAATCAATGTAGCCGATACGAATTTTTTGCGCTAAAACAGAAAGATTATTTGATGAAATTTCATTAATTCTGTGCACTAATGCATGTTGTGAGCCTGTACTCAAAAAATGATAAAATACGCAGATCAGCTCATAATACAGTGTAGATAACACTATAAAATTTCTATCTACTCAATCACTATTCGTGAAACGGAGAGTAAATAAAATTTCCGAGTATTCGTTGCACCACGAAATTAATGAAAGTCCCAATTGTGACTCCTCCTTTTTCTCTAGAGTTTAACCCTGAGGTTGGTTTGCAGCAGTACGCCATTCCAGTCTCATCTGCATACCTCTTCATTTCCGCGTACGTAGCGCATACCGCATCGTTCATCTGCTGCATGTGTCGCATCCTTAGTCGTCCCCGCCGATTCCTTCCACCAACAGCTCCTTCTGCTATTGTTTGTTAGTTTATTATCTGTGCCTGATTTTTGCTACGTGTAACTTTTCTTTCTTATCATATACGCATTGTTCACAACTACTACAATCCCGAAGATTCTGGCTATCGAAATGTAAATTTAATTTTGCATTTTTCACCATATAGATAGCATTATTTAATTTTTCGAGGATAATGTTATGTTAAGACATCATTTTGTACGTGATTGTATTTAACATCGACATGCTACACTCTTTACGAACAATGCAAGTGCTTCTAGGAAAATAGCAACACTGTTGTCCAAGAATACATTCGAACATTTTGAAAGTAAACTGATGCTTCCTTTGCTTATTGCCATTGTCACGTGGCTTAATGTTGTTAACTAGTACCGGGTATGTGTCTCGAAACAAAAATATCAATGTTTCGTATCAATGTTGTTTCAAACGTAAGGTCTATTTGTGAAATATTGATGTCTGTGTGACATTATTTAGATTCGCTTCCTGAAAGTAAAGGAAAATATCAAAATGCAAGCTCCAGTTGTTTCAGAAAATGTTGAACGTTTTTATAGCTACAAGCACTTGTTGTGTGAAAACATACGTTCCCTCAGTTTCGAGAACCTCTGCATGCTGTCATACACGTAACAGCACCGCGATGGTTACACAGCAATCTTCGTACATCTTCAGAAACGGTAATTCTTAAAGACAAGCACAACGATTTCAAATTAGTTACCTATTTTGTAATTTCAGTTCTAACGTCCTGTAAAGATTTTCGTTGATCTAGTTCCTTTTTTAATTAACTTTATATGTGTTTTATATCGTTTCTACATCATCTTAGCGGTATTTTCTGGTATTTTTTAGTGATAGGGTTCCGGGTATTTTAGGTTATAAAAATCCAGACCCAAAGGTTAGAATTCCTTCTTCACTCCCACCTTCCTCTCCCTGCGGGTGTCGCTGTGTATCTGGTCGTTACAGCCCGCCCACGTCATGATGTTTCTGGCGGTGTTGACGAGTGAAGGTGTTGTATCATAAAAGGTGTCACTCTCTCATCTCTTGCTGTCATAATTATTATGAGACGTTAGGGATATCCAGAAGCACGTAACGATGACGAGTCGCGTTGTCCTTGAGGATCCGTCGCCTTAAGCGAGAGGACATCATGTAGCATCAGCTGCAGCAAAACATGGACTTCTCACAACAGTCCACTTGTATAGCTAATGGGGCGTCAGATGAGTTTCACTGTCAATCTCTCCTCTCTGTGTTCTTACAACAATATTTTTATTTTTATCTGGATTTGACTGGTAACATACGCTACTTCACAAATAAATAATTTGGCAATATTTTACATAAGAGATAATCTGCGGAAATATGCAGATTTATGCAACCGAAGACGCGTTTGGTATCCATATGCGCAAATGAAAGTCATGTGATCTTAGTTTATTAGTGCGAGACTTGGTGGTTCCTGGTAAGTAAAATATAGATGTTGCTTGAAATATGAGTAGTAAATTTGTCTCTAAATATGAGAATAATTTAAAAATCCACGTGTAGATACATATTCCTAAATACCGGGCGGTACTGCGCGCAATTGTTAGTGAATTCCTTTCTTGTTTCCTTCACAGATGGAACAAGGGAGAAACGGCCATCCGTACGCCTGCGTAAGAGCCATAATTTTTCTTTTTTCCGCGGTCTTTATGGGAAGATATGTTGGTGGCAGTGTACATTGCTCTGCTGTCTGTCGGAAATACGTATTCTCTAAACGTCCCCAGCGTTTCGCGAAAAGAGCGCCTTCTCCCTCCAGAGACTCACATTTGAGTTTATGTAGCATCTCTGTAATACTCACATGTTGATCGAACTTTTAGGTAAGAAATCTAGCATCATGCCTCTGAATTCCTGCAATGCCTTTCCTTAATCCGACCTAGTGGGGACCCCATACACTAGAACAATACTCAAGAATGGGTCGCGATAGATTAGCTACACTTCCTGAAAGTCACCGAATATACAGAATCTATCATTTGTCATCCCTACTACCGACCTCACGTGCTGGGTTCGTTAAATGTAGCATTGCAACGTTACGCTGTTCATAATTATAACTGTGTCAGACAGTAAGGCCTTGTTTCGCTCTTGTCTAGAGCCTGTGTATCGGGAGAATGACTCTTGCATGCACAGTACAGATGGTCTGAAGCGAGTTTAATCGAGTACGTAGTCGGAATTTTCATCTGCTAGAGGACAGTAGCGTACAGGACTAAACAGAAAGAAGTATAATATAGTTAAGAATTTTGGCCACCAGAGTTCAGTAGTGCACAGAGACATTCAAGAAACAGGTCAAGAGAATGTTTTTGTGAATTGTCCTGTTTTACAGTTTTGTATATTTTTATATGCTTTTAGTAGTGCCAATGATGCGTGAATGTGGTCTAAAGTAAATATGTAGATCATTGTTCTACTGATGAATACTGTACGAACTACTGTGAGAAAGTTTTAAGACAGTGTGAATGCAGACGACGGGGAATTTTGTATCATAATATGTTAAGTAAGTTTGTGATAAAAGGAAAGCTAACTCGAGTGCAAATGAAATTAGTTAATAACGTAAAGTATGAACAAAATATCAAAATGTTAAATATTTATTTCAGGTAAAAGTACAGTTCGAAAGTGTTTTATTTGTCGATTGGTTAGTCATGAAAAGCGCGGTCTAACGTGGGAGAATGTTTTTCTGTTGGCCTTAAAGAAATCTGACCAATCATAAAGGAGTATTCTTCGCGTGTCTTTTCTCTTGGGGATATAGAATGCTTACGGCAGACTAATGGAGTCGGAGCCCAGCCTTTCAATGGTACGGTCGTGTGTAGTATGAGCTCCAAAGGAAATTGTAATTTGCCGGTTTTAGTTATTTCAAAAGTGTTTTAAAGTCAAGGTATGTTCCAGTGTGTGTGTTTTTATTTAGAAAGTACGGTCTTTTAAGTACACTACTGGCCATTAAAATTGCTACACCACGACGATGACGTGCTTCAGACGCGAAATTTAGCCGACAGGAAGAAGATGCTGTGATATGCAAATGATTAGCTTTTCAGAACATTCACACAAGGTTGGCGCCGGGGGCGACACCTACAACGTGCTGATATGAGGAAAGTTTCCAACTGATTTCTCATACACAAACAGCAGTTCACCGGCGTTGCCTGGTGAAACGTTGTGATGCCTCGTGTAAGGAGAAGAAATGCGTACCATCACGTTTCCGACTTTAATAAAGGTCGGATTGTAGCCTATCGCTGTTGCGGTTTATCGTATCGCGACATTGCTGCTCGCGTTGGTCGAGATCGAATGACTGTTAGCAGAATATGGAATCGGTTGGCTCAGTAGGGTAATACAGAACGCCTTGCTGGATCCCAACGGCCTCGTATCACTAGCAGTCGAGATGACAGGCATCTTATACGCATGGTTGTAACGGATCGTGCAGCCACGTCTCGATCCCTGAGTCAACAGATGGGAACGTTTTCAAGACAACAACCATCTGCACGAACAGTTCGACGACGTTTGCAGCAGCATGGACTATCAGCTCGGAGACCATGGCTGCGGTTACCCTTCATCACAGGCAGGAGCGCCGGCTATGGTGTACTCAACGACGAACCTGGGTGCACGAATGGCAAAACGTCATTTTTTCGGATGAATCCAGGTTCTGTTTACAGCAACATGATGGTCGCATCATCGCGACATCTTAGTGAACGCACACTGGAAGCGTGTATTTGTCATCGCCATACTGGCGTTATCACCCGGCGTGATGGTATGGGGTGCCATTTCTTACACGTCTCGGTCACCTCTTGTTCGCATTGACGGCATTTTAAACAGTGGACGTTACATTTCAGATGTGTTACGACCCGATCCCTGTGAAACCCCACATTTCAGCTGGACAATGCACGACCACATGTTGCAGGTCCTGTACGGGCCTTTCTGGATACAGAAAACCTTCGACTGCTGCCATGGCCAGCACATTCTCCAGATCTCTCACCAATTGAAGACGTCTGGTCAATGATGGCTAGCAACTGGCTCGTCACAATACGCCAGTGACTACTCTTGATGAACGGTGGTATCGTGTTGAAGCTGCATGGGCAGCTGTACCAGTACACGCCATCCAAGCTCTGTTTGACTCAATGCCGAGGCGTATCAAGGCCGTTATCACGGCCAGAGGTGGTTGTTCTGGGTACTGATTTCTCAGGATCTATGCACCCAAACTGCGAGAAAATGTAATCACATGTCAGTTCTAGTATAATACATTTGTCCAATGAATACCCGTTCATCTTCTGCATTTGTTCTTGGTGTAGCCATTTTAATGACAGTAGTCTAATTTTGTGTATGAGAGAAGATATATCGACAGATTGGTGACTAATAACCTGAGTGCATTAGACACCGATAAACTTCATAGTATGGCGAGCATTTTCATTTAAGGACAACCGTGCTTAGTAGCTGTTCAGATTTCGGGAAATGCGTTACCATCAACTTGCCAGCGTGAAGGAAAGGGTTTGTGCGTGACTGTGTTAAGATTAGCACCGGCTTGGCAGTGATCAAGTGCATCCCAAGGATCAGAATACAAAGTCGTTTTGCCAGTATTTCCACATTTCATTGAAAATTAAGACCCCTCACCACAACGTAAGCAAATTCGACTTGTGCATACCACTCCGCCAATACTCAAGTACAGAGGATGTCTGTAGTAGTGACTAAGAATTGTAAGTTCAGCCCTGCTCTCTCGCTGACGCCCCGTGACAAATTTTTCTCTGCCTGCTGTCTCTTTATCTTCTCCTTTACAAAACCCAGCTATTTCTGCAAGCGCTGGAATCCTGATGGCCGATTGTAAAATATTTTATGAGACCCAACCAATGAAAAGCTTACAACAATTTCCTTTTTCCTAATGGAACTGTCGTAGTTAACCAACATCTCTCAGCTCGCTCATAGAGTGTGACAGAAGACAGAAATTCTCCGACACTATGAATATGTTTTCGCGTTTTACCCTACGTAAACCCTTGCACGTATTTACTTCGTGGGCTTCCTTCCACAATTTTAACATGAATACCTGTGACTTCCTTCGACCAACAACTGCTGTCTCCTGTAGTGTGTGTGTCGTGTTTTTCTCCTGCAGTAGCAGATTTTATCTCTCCTAAGAGCAATATTTACGCTCCTCATTTTCTGAAAATTTACCACCTGCTGGGCTCTCTCTATTGCTCTACCGCCCACTCATCAACCCACCAGTGTTTTCGTGTCTGCTGAAAAAACAGTGCTGTGTTCCCCGCCTGTGCCTTCTGTACATGGCTGAGTATTACTTTCAGCGATAGCATTTTTGCTGTCCACCATCCTTGCCCTTATCAACTCTCATAGCTGGCTTTCTACAGAGAAATACTAAAGGACCTATCACTGCACAGAGTGGAAGAAAAGATTACTACTTATATCTATAACTCATTAGTATGAGATTCAACTGCATGAGTATTTTCAAGCAGTGTATATAATTTAAGTGAATTGGGCACCCCCAACTTAAGAATGGTTTATTAATTAGGTTACAGAGCATTTTGAGAAAACTGTCCCATAACATCACTCATTCCTCAGTTTCTGAAATTGATGCATATGTATTTGTGCTGGAGCTTGCCTGTAGGACAGGCACATCAAATAAATTTTGTTTTGGTTTTAGATACTATTTTTCTATTTTATTTTGTGGCAAATGAATTAACATGCTTCACAGCACAGATTATGTTATGTATTTGGGTATTCTGTGGCCAAAGGTACAATTTTAAATTCATATTCATACCTAACCACAATTCTCCCCACAAACACTCATCCTTGTTGGCGTGATGCTAAAATTTTATTTGGATTACATGTAAATAATGGAGCACCAGCTCAATAAATTCCAGTCATATTTACTTTTCACTTTTACAATAGTACAGAGAATAGGCATTGCCTTAATCTCACACTCATGGGTGGCCCGTTGCACAAATTCACTCGTACTCAAAGTTAATTGGACAGTTACTTATTAGACATTCACACATACTATCTTATAATTGCAAATATTTCACACATTTACACACTATCCTTACAATATTATTCATCATAAAACACTCTATATTAAACGTATATAAATACATTGATATATTACCTTTTAAACATATATGCATAGACTACAAGATTGATACTTAAAACATTAGAAAAATTCGTTTACAATATCACTTATGTCCCTGTGTGAGAAAAATTTGAGTTCAAGTTTGTAAAATCTTGTTGTGACATATTAAAAACACAATACGTAACACTGATGCCACTGATACGTTCACATAGATTATAATTATTTTCACATAAAACAAAAGCACAATAAAATATAATGAATTTACAGAATTGCACAGCTTGCAATACCGCTGATGGTGCATCTCAAGGTTACTCCATTGAGTAGATAGTTCACATGAACCTGTATTCAACTGCCAGTTGCTGTTATAAGGAAACACCTCACACAAGTAATTAAATATATCTCTACAAAGAAAAACATCAAATAAATTAAAAAGATACACTGCACTATTGTGAAGCAAACACACACTGTTCAAAACACAGGTAGGCTTGTCTCGAAGTTCGGCACGAGAAGTAACAAGATTGCAAAACGGTTTATATTCACAGAGTTTTCCAGTTCATTTTCCAGAAGCATGTCATGATTGTTAAGTTCGTATTAAAGTTCCCTTTTCTTGTCTGCTCCCACAACTCTATCTTGATGAAAGAGCTGGGTAACATTATTCTTCATTTCCATAGTCTGCTTGTAATAAAGACTCCTTTCAGTATCTCTCATTGTGATGTTCATGACTACAGGATTACATGGATGATCAGTGTCTTAACTACATTAGTGAGCCAATGTGAATAGCCTTTAGGACTGGGCCACAAGAATACTTGCTGTGGGGAGTTGCCTTGCCGTGTTCATTCTCACACAGAGGAAACATAGAATGAAATTTTTAACGTCTACCACACGGATGCAGTCACACTTGTCACTTGTAGATCATATTGTGTACAGACATGGAAAGTTCAGGGTGGGTGTGAGACATGATATTTTCTATTGAGATGGTGTCTCCTTTTATGAGCAATACAATGGCGAATTTCATTAAAGGTTTGTGCAAATTCCACACAGGATCGCTAGTGTCCCAGATCGACTCACAGCCTCCCTGTATTGACTGCTGTGGCACTAAATAAATTAACGCCTCAAGCTTTGTCTCTTGATATTGTCGTCAGTCACCAGTGTGGAATTCCAAAAAGGATTACTGTACAGTAATCTGTTGTCATGGAGATGTATGCAATTGACAACTGGTCAGCTACAGTAGGTATAGGTACCCATCACGCAGCTGATGTCAAGAACTATTTCTGCGCAGCCAGCCATAAACCTCCAGTCTGCCACTTGTCACTGAGGGTGGGTACTCTTGAGAGCGGTGCACCAGCTAAAGGCAATTAGCAGTGCACTCCCAGTAAAGCTTGCCCTTCGTCACCTGTTTCTTCTACTTATCCCATCAGTATGCCAAGTCTGCATTTTCTAGCAACTGGCCATTCAGTCAGGTGGAATCAGATTTTCACTCCGCAGTGGAGTGTGCGCTGATATGTGAGCCGTGGTAAAAATTGCTGTTTTGAAGAGCGCGCCGCAGCGCGTTCTGTGAAGTAGTCGCCCTCCGTTTCTGGCGGTGGCGCCGCTGTGGCAATCGCAGCTTTGGTGTCTCCTTCTGGTGGGAAACGGGAAAGGTTGCCTGTTCACGTGCATTTAAGAGGCGCTATCAGCTCGGCAGTTGGTCGGTCGGAGTGAGGTTGGGTCAGTCTCGCGTCACCAGTTGCCGGTCTGTCTCTCGTTCGCATTGGTGCGGCAGTGAGTGTCTGTCTGTCTTCGGAGTGCAGTATGGCTGTCGTTTGGATCAAACTTTAAAGCCAGGAAATGAGAGTCTTGCCACTCCGCCAGTAACAGAACTCAGCTAGTGGTCGCCCGGTCGAGGCTGTGTTCCTGCATCTGAATCTGCGAGTAAGGTCGCCAGTCTGCTCGAGTTGCTTGGGCAACGGTTATTGGCGGTTGGATCGGTCGGTTGGTCGGTCGCACACTGAGATAGAAGATGACTGGTCCGCCTTTAGCGTCGGCGCATGTGAGGTCCCCAGTCCAGAGTCCAGTGGGCCGCGCCGTATAGAAAAAGGTAGTGGCTTCGCGTTCGACACGAGAGCAACAGGAGTCAGACCAAGACATCGGGCTGGCCGGGGCGATCTGCGACGCCGTTAGACGGGAGATCGGCGCGCCTACCTGCGTCCGTTGAAGCGGCTGGCAGCGTTCGGCTCTGGAGAGCGTTAGGGGTGCTGCGCCAGGTCTTCGCCAGAAATCGCAGTTTATTAGAAGTTAAGTGACTGGAAATATGTTGTTTCATTTACTTGTTAAATTCTGTTTTCTTGGTGAGGTCACCAGCCGCTTTGTTTTGGGGTCGTCCCACCATTCTTCTCCGTTTGCCCGCCCGCGGGAAGGTGGTTATTCATGAATTGGGTGGTCCGTTTTCCCTTGTGGAGTCGGGGCGAGTTAGAGCAATCTGCGGTTCGGGTTGTCCAGTAATCGCCCTGTCAATCTGCCATACGTTAATAGCAGCCTCTGTCATGTTTGTCGGATTCGGTATTAACGAATTTATTGCTTAAGGTGTAAAGGCCGAATTCCTTAAATATGTTTTTATCTTGCCTATCATCTTGCGAGGTGGTATATGTGTAATGTAGAGCATGTTGGTACATTTTATGTAAAATTGCATTTCACGGATTTTATTTAAATGGTTATTTTAGTATATAAAGTTGCCACCCTTCCACCGTAAGAGTTCTTTTAAAAACAAGTTGTACTTTCGGTGGCAAATAATTTTTAATGTGAGTGTTTTGTACAATTTCCATCCCTCTTACTGGGTGCATAGTGTATGTGTTTGTGTGAGTTGTTAAAATTTTTAGTTTAAAGTAATCTGGTGTGTTGCAGATTTGCACCAGTGTAGTCTTTCAGAGGCTTTTGTGTGCGGTCGTGACTACGGCTGTGTTAAAAGGGAGCGGCAAGGTTCTCAGCCCGAAAGCTCATACTATAAAAAAAAATTGTTATTCTTGCCTCTGAATAAATTGTAACTTGATATTTACAGGGTACTTTCTGATTATAATTTTAAATCTGTTTAAAAAAGAGACTTTTAGGGATAAAATTTCCATTTATTGAAAAAAAATCTATTTGTCTCTTCAGTTACCATTGGCAACTACTTCCACGATCACATAGTGTGATTAAATGTGTTAATGAATCGCTAGTAGATAAAGTAAATTCTTAAGAAAAGGCAACTACTTCCACCCTCACATAGTGTGATTAAATGTGTTAATGAATCGCTAGTAAATAAAGTAAATTCTTAAGAAAAGGTTTTGAAAGTAAATTCACGGTTCATTATGAAACTTCCTGTAAGATTAAAACTGTGTACCGGACCTAGACTCGAACTCAGGACCTTTGCCTTTCCCAGGCAAATGCTCTACTAACTGAGCTACTCAAGAACGACTCACGACCCGTCTTCACAGCTTCAGTTCTGCCAGTACCTCGTCTCCTACCTTCCAAACTTCACAGAAGCTCTTCTGCGAACCTAGCAGAACTAGCACTCCTGTAAGAAAGGAAGAGCTTCTGTGAATTTTGGAAGGTAGGAGACGAGGTACTGGCAGAACTGAAGCTGCGAAGATGGGTCGTGAGTCGCGGTAGGGTAATTCAGTTGGTAGAGCACTTGCACGCGAAAGGCAAAGGTCCTGAGTTCGAGTCTCGGTCCAGCACACAGATTTAATCTGCCAGGAAGTTTCACACAGTCAGCTGTCGTATCATCTCGATCATGCCCTGTCGCCCATGACGATTGTTTGCCCTCAAACACTATTGCATAGTTGCTTTTGACACACAAAACGAAACTTTATAAAATGGTCGTGACCATTGATGTGATTTATGGATAAAAGTATTTACTCATTATCATTTCAAATTACAAATAGAAGAAAAACTTTACCAGATGTGGCGTTCGCTGTGTTATTCAGTGGTTCGGTATTTAACTAATTTGTTAATGAAAATGATAATGTTATTTCATTGCTGTGAGTAATTACAAAATAATTTTTTCTCCTGGCTAACGATTTGGTCGAGTTGCTAAAGAAATCCAAGTTAACGTTGTGTTAAAGTGTTGTCTGTAAGTTGTGTAAGTGTCACTAAATCATAATTAATACAACAGATTCTATACAACTATTGATTATGTTGGAAACAGTTATCTTCAGCAAAATGATCATTAAAACCACCGAATATCAGCCGCGCACAACACTGACGCATGTTACCTGAAACAGTATTCTTCGCAACTCGTGCTTAATTAATTTTCATCAAGCAAACATTTGATACTTTCGTAAGAAACACAGTTAAAAATGCGATACAACTATCATCAATGGCTACGCTCCTTGCAGCAGAAAGAAATAATTAACACAGGTAATGCTTATTGGGAGAGGAATTAAAGTTACAAATAATTATTCACACATATTTATAATAATAAAGAACCCTATTCTCAAGTAATAATTAACAAATAACATCACCAAAAAAAGTTTTTTATATGGATCGTGCTATGAGCACCGTTTTTAAATAACCAATCTGATTCGAATTATTTTCATTAAAATGAGTTCGGGACCACCGGTGCACATTTATTTTTACATATTTTTATTATCTTCGGCATTTATGTCTGCAGAGTTGCGTAATTTGAATTTTCCGCTAAGATAATTGTTAAGATGGCGGCAGACAATTAACAGAGACTTTCTATTGTTAGAGTAGATTTCCTTTTAACAGGAAGTATCTGAACTAATGCAATCAAACTTTACTTTTATATTGTCCACTATTTAGACTAATTTTCATCAAGCAAACATTTGATACTTTCGTAAGAAACACAGTTAAAAATGCGATACAACTATCATCAATGGCTACGCTCCTTGCAGCAGAAAGAAATAATTAACACAGGTAATGCTTATTGGGAGAGGAATTAAAGTTACAAATAATTATTCACACATATTTATAATAATAAAGAACCCTATTCTCAAGTAATAATTAACAAATAATTACAATTTCTTAACAGACCTCAGTTTCATATGCGTCTTGCATCCGCAACCTACAAAAGCCAACCAAAGAGAGGTAAACACAAAGGAAGACGAACGCAGATTATAAAAAGAATTAACAATTATCATTGTCTTTGTATGATACACATCGATATGTCCGGTTACATCATAAAATATTATATAAATAATTAATATTTATCATCGTTTTGTTTTATTTCACTGTTTTTCTATATGTCGGATAGATAATGGTTATAACTGTTAGAGGCAATTTTCCTCTCGTCGCACTGCAGCTAAAATTTATCTCGTGGATGTTACACATGTATCCATTACAGTTAACATGATTCAGTACATAGTAAAACTAGTTGGTATTTCGTGATTTAACTTACTATATAAATGTTATTTCTTTGCTAAATAAAAGAGGAACAATCTTAGCTTGTCTGGCGTTCTTGAGCACGGTGAATCATACTAATGTTTAGATTCTGATTGTAATACTGGAAGTTGTCGATGTGTTTGGTATATGTATGCGTGCAAGTTAGTGGTCATGCAATTTCTTGGATCCCTGAGGTTCCCATTAATACCTAGCGGAACCCCCTATGTTACCTTGGTAATCAACATGCTAGTTGACATGCTGTCAGCTTAACACATGTAGATCTTCATTCCAACAGTGCTGTAAGTACTCACGTGGCATCTCCCAACATTAAAGTATGATGGCTGTTCTATAGCCCATGCTACTTCCAAATCTAACACAAATGGTATTTGTACACTCCTACACACACAACATTGTTATTACATTCGTAACTTACAAGTTTAATTCACACACTAATCCATACATCCAACATCACATTGTCTCTTTCGTGGTGTAGATGGGCATTTCAGACACATTAAACACTTAATATTTCAAGCATGGTGGTTCCCATCTTGTCACCACCTAGTAGTACCAGAAATCCAGTCCTGACACACATGCCTCATCTGGCTAATGTAATTTCTTTGCTCATTCTTTATGGCAGTTTTAATAAGCAGAGCCATATAATATCTTTTGCTACGTACAACTCATCCAAAATGTTATTCCATGTAATCACACTTTTAAAGTACAGAACTTGGTTGTTCAACTCAGAGATTGAGTACTTCGTACTATAAGTATTCCCCTTTTTTCTTGTTCTTTCTATACCTATGACCAAGACCTATCTAGAAATTCCTGTCGAAATTCATATAAATTTCTGCATGATATTACTACGTCTCTTAAAGTTGTGATGGTGATGATGTTTGGTTTGCGGGGCGCTCAACTGCGCGTTCATCAACGCCTGACTCTTTAAACTTGTCACTGGTTCCCCTCATAGGTGTGCACAAACAAAACATGTGACTGTAAGAGTAGTAATAACCCAAATTTATGGATGGAGGCCACTGGTTTGGTCTGGTCTGATAAATTACTTATTTTATGTACACTTATACACTCTTTTCATATTTTATCCTCTTACTGTTCTTGAGTGACTCTCCCATCTGTGAAGTGCAACAACTACATTTATTTTCTTTGTCCTTCTCCTTCGCAGCTTCTACACATCTCATTCCATGTTTTCCTAATAATTTTTATACTTTCTACTTCAGAATAGCTAAACCTTGTCGATTTCGTAACCCCTGTCATCATTAACTTTGCCTCACCTTGCATTCCCACGGTAGTTCTGCGGTGTCCTTGTGTCATCTTTTCCAATGTTGTTTCTATGTTCTGCACCTGCTTGTGTAACCTTGTAGTCACTCTCTTATCGATCCGATGACTTCGCCCTCAACCCTTTTTTGCTTACTCAATGAGGTGTCCTTCCGTTTTTCTTCCATTTTCTACTAAAGTATGACGGGTTTTTACCAATTGTTCCAACTTCGTGCTAATGGTTCAGAACTCAATCTTTCCAGCATGGTGTTCTGCTTCTCCAGTCTGTTAAACAATTCGCTAATCCTTATATACCTGCATTGTAGCTTGTTCTGCCACATCATACTCGATAACAGTTTTTCTTCATTCTCGTTGACTCTTTACACTAACGTGTTCTGCGTGATGACGTCGACTATTGCATGCTGGATAACACAGGAAACGTGTTTCTCGCTACCATATCTTCATTAGATTGTTCTGATGGCGTAGCTTTGATCAACTCTTACAGGTTATTGTTGTGTTCTTTCACTGCTGGTAATTTCTCCTGCATACCACTCTCGCTTTTCTTCATTTCATGACATGTATTCGCCATACTAATGAGATCATCATTTATTCCTAATTTACTCGTTTATGGTTTTCTGGTTGATATTTCGTGATACTTCATGGTGATCGTCTTTCTGTGAATGAAACTTCGAGTCTCCTGTTCTGTCGTTAGAGATTGTCAACATGCACAAAAGGTCGTTAGCAAATGTTAATCAATTCCATTTTCATCCACCTCTCATGGTTTGGCTAGCTCGCCTCAGTTGCTGGATACATCAAACTTAATGAATACATCAAACTCCTTTTCACACTTAAATCCTGCATCGCACACACTCCACTCTGACACAACAGCTGAATGAATCGTTATAGCCCATATCCAACAATATCAGCTTAGCACACAGTATGCAGGGCTGCAAACTGAAGTAAAAATGCAACTAATGAAATATATCCACATACAAATTTAGATTCTAACACTTGTAGCAGCATGTCGCAGACATGATACAAATCATTGTAAAACATTTTCACTTTAACTTTTCTCATCATTAAACTGATCCAAATCATTATTCTTATCCGTCAAACGCCGCCCAATGATTTCCATACGCATCTCTTTAATTCTGCTTGCTTTTCCCTCTTCATACATAGTTAAGTGCACTCTTCACTTTCCCTTGCCGTGTGCCCATAAGCCTTACACGTTGCACAATATAGCGGCGTTGATCGAGAATAAGGCGTGCTTTGTCCAGTCAAATTGCCTTGCATGCCCCTAGCGCGACGCAGATCCTCTAGCTCTCGCGTGTTCCCTTTGACTTAATTTTTAAAAAAATATTCGAAATTTGATTCCTACAAAATTCCTATAGTATTTTGCTAATTCTACATACACAAGAAAACACAATAAAAATTTCCGAAAAGCACAAACAAAAAATAAATCAATCACCAAAAGTTTAACGTTTCTCATAACAATGACAGCAACTTCCCTTCCCTCTTGTTGCTGTAAAAAGAGTACAAATCATCACACCGCTTGCAACTTACGACTGCTTTACTTATTTGAAGCTAGTTATTATTGTGGTTCATGTACCTTTCTAGTCTTAGAATGTAATAAATGATTAAATTATTCAAACTGTGTTCGAATACATATCGGAAGATTTCAGGGTTTCGGAAATTTATCCTAGTCTGCAGTCACCAAATTCTGATGTGAGGTGTCGGTTGAGCATTTAGCAGACCCCTGAGATGCTAAGAACTTGGCACCTGATGATCTGTACTAATAACGATACCCTTCCCTCTGATGAACACTCACTGGGTTCTATTACTTCGAGCCACTCACATATCCTACAGTAGTACCTGGAAGGTTGAATGCCGGCCCTGTTATGTCATATTTTGTCCCATTCATCACCAACCCACTGGCATGTACTTCCTGTCGCTTCGCCCCTCGAACTCTCCCTTGTTAATAGCAAATCGCCACCAGTTCTAAAGGATCGTACGCAGAGTAGATCGAATGTAGCCTTGTTCGTTTGAAACAAGGATGTGTCTGCAGGTTGTCCCATGGGCATTCCTGCTCATCCACCTCACCTGAAATAACTTAATATCGCACTTGTCCTTGCCAGTGTGGAGCACTCCAGTCGGTCATATTGCAGCCTTTTCCCTTTGACCGTGATGGAGTTGACGTTACAGCGTGCCTTTCCCCTCCTCAGAAATTACCATTACCCCCCTCCCCCCCCCCCCATTGTCTTTACCTGGATGTACTTCCCTAGGGCCTCACACGTTACTGGGTAAGAGTGGACGGTGAAACATTTATGTCGTGCATCACCGTTGGCAACCAGGAACTGAAGCACGTAGAGTCGTAATTAGTCCTCTCCGACTTCTACTGTCACTACATGGTAGGTAGTACAGCGGTAAACCTTCCTTACCTACTTCGGCGATGAGTCTCAAACCAAACGGTAACTCCTTCATAATTTAACAAAGTAATTCTATAGCGACAGTAACTCGGGGCTCAGTTGGCCGTACAGTGCATGGTGAATGCCTTCTTATAGCTCGAGAAATGGTAAAGACTGCCAGTCTTGCTTCTGTTGCGGGGGTAAGGATAGTCGAACCCGGGACTCCAGATGGCCGAGCTGAAGCAGGGATCCACCGCCGTCTTTCGTCAGGCGGCCAAGCAAGTTCAAGAGCGTCAAGGGGCAGTGCAGAGTGATACAGTGGTATTTGGGGGCATTACTTTATTCTCATGATTTACAGTGCTTAGATGAGTGCAGCGTAGTGTCGGCGGCCGCCCACGCGCTGTGCCACGAGTCCAGCCGTCTCAGTAACTCCTGGAATGCCGAGACCGCTGCTGCCATCTGCAAAGCTGCTCAGCTGGAACTCAGCCGCGCTCGCCCGGTCCCCTCACCTGACGAGGCGTAGCGGCTGGCGCCGCGCCACTACCCGCTATTTTGGAGACTGCTACAGTCCCTGGTCCTCGCCACCCTCCGCCCCGTTTGGCCTGCTCTGTCCGACCATGGGACAAAGGTGGATGTACTGGTCGCCCGTGGCCCTCGGCCGATGCTGTTCCCAGGACAGGACCGAACTCGAACCCACGCCCTCCTGGGTGCTGTGCCACAACTTGCCACTAATGGTGCTTCCCGGATGGCAACCCCCGCTGCTGTCTCTGGGGCTGCTCCAGCGCTGCGACGCCTCCCATAGCGTACGCCTCGCCCGGATCCCGGTACGCCAGGTGGGAAGTGAACGTGGCCCATCCTGGATGCTGCAGACCGCTGCCACTGCCCTCCTTCAGGCTGACCGTGCGATCTCCAAGTACCCGGCGGCCGTTCCGTCGCGCCCCAGTGTTGCGTCCCCGGAGGCGGAATATAGCCCGAACAAGTACATAGAAATAAAGTAAGATTTTCATAGAATATTTACAACATTGCTGCCAGACTGGCCCCTATAAGTGTAGACCAGCACAGGTCCGTCCCGACGCTCGACTGGGCTAGCACACCTTGTCCAAAGGTAAAAGTACCTCACTATTTAAACTGCCTTTCCCCTCGGCCCTGACGTAGTGTCAGAGAGAGGCGAAACTATGGCAGGGATAAATTTCCAAACGTCAGCCATCTACAACTCTTCACTGGTCTAGTTCCTCGCCTCATATCCCAATAACTTCAAGCAACGCTGCAGTTTGCTGCCTCGTTGTCGCTTCACACAAAGCAATTCGTGCGCGCAATAGTGCCGTCGCAGCACAGCGATCGCGAGTGGCATGTTTGGATTTTCTGGCCTACTAGCTGTCGACTGTTTCAACACTCTGCCAGCGGCCCCATGTTCCATCGTCCAACCGCTCGTCATTGACTTTTAATAAAATTTCTCTTTCTTCCGACTAAGACTAATACCAGCGCAGCTCTTCAAAGATTAAGAAGGAGTTCACCATCTGCAGCATCGTCGATAGAACCGACTGTGGTCCTTTGATGCAGAGCCGAGTGGGTGGTCTGAATCAGAGTCTCAGGCGGTTCTGTGACCGTGTAGGCTGCAGGTGGGTTTCCAGGTTCTGCTTAATAGGTCAGGAGTCCACTACACACAGGAGGCGGCTACACGGGTAGCGGGGGCTGTGTGGAAGGGACTGGGTGGTTTTTTAGGTTATAGGGTATTAGGGAACCATAGAAAGAGCGTCCGTTTAAAAAGGGGCAGGTAAAATACACGAAGGTAGTTGTAGAAACAATCGTTATCACAATTGTAAATTGTCGTAGCTGTGCTGGGAAAGAACCAGAGCTCCAGGCCCTAATAGAAAGCACGTGTGTTCAAATAGTTATAGGTACATAAAGCTGGCTAAAGCCGGAAATAAGTTCTGCCGCAATTTTCCCAAACGATCTAACAGTGTTCAGAAAGAATAGATTAAATATAATTGCTGGTGGAGTATTTATTGCTGTCTGAAGCAGTTTGCCTTGTAGTGAATTTGAAGTAGATGGTTCCTGCGAAACAGTATGGGTAGAAGTCATATCTGACAATCGGACTAAACTATTAATTGGATTGTTTTATCGATCCCCCCGACTCAGAAGATATAGTTGCTGAACAATTCAAAGAAAACTTGAGTCTCATTTCAAATGGGTACCCCACTCATACAATTATAGTCGATGGTGACTTCAATCTACCCTCGATATCCTAGACAAATTATACGTTTAAAGCTGGCGGCAGGCATAAAACGTCATCAAAAATTGTACTGGATGCTTTCTCAGAGAATTATTTTGAACAATTAGTTCATGAGCCCACTCGAAGAGTAAATGGCTGCGAAAGCATACTTGACGTCTTAGCAACAAATAATCCTGGACAAATAGTGAGTATCGTGACGAATACAGGGATTAGTGGCCACAAAGCAGTTTCTGCTAGGCTGAATACCGTAACACTTACAACCGTCAAAAAGAAACGCAAAGTATATCCATTTAAAAAAGCTGATAAAAATGCTGTTAACGCCTTTTTAAGAGACAGTCTTCACACCTTCCGATATGATCACGTAAACATAGAAAAGTTGTGAATGATTTCAAAGAGATAGTATCGACAGCAATTGAGAGATATATACCACATAAGTTAATAAATGATGGTACTAATCCCCCATGGTACACAGAACGGGTCAGATCGCTGTTGCAAAAGCAACGAAAAAACCATGCCAAATTTAAAAGAACGCAAAACTCCCAAGACTGGCAAAATTTTGCAGAAGTTCGAAATATAGCGCGTACTTCAATGCGAGATGCTATTAATAATTTCCACAACAAAATTCTGTCTCTAAATCTAGCAGAAAACCCAAAGAGATTCTGGTCATACATAAATCACACCAGTGGCAAGACGGAATCAATACCTTCACTGCGCGATAACAACGGTGAAGTCACTGATGACAGTGCCACTAAAGCAGAGTTATTAAACACGGTTTTCGGAAGAAGACAAAGTAAATATTCCTGAATTCCAGTCAAGAAAACTGCCAAGATGAGAAACATAGAAGTAGATATCCTCGGTGTAGCAAAGCAGTTTAAATCACTTGATAAAGCCGAAGCCTCCGGTCCAGATTGTATACCACTCAGATTACTCTCAGAGTATGCTGATACAATAGCTCCATATTTAGCAGTTATATTCAATCGCTCGTTCATAGAAAGATCCGTACCTAAAGACTGGAAAATTACTCAAGTCACAGGAATACTCAAAAAGGAATGTAGGAGTAATCTGCTGAATTACAGGGCCACATCAGTAATGTCGATTTGCAGCAGGGTTTTGAAACATATACTGCATTCGAACATTATGAAGTACCTCGAAGAAAACGGTTTATTGACACATAGCACGGATTCAGAAAATATCGTTCTTGCGAAACACAACTAGCTCTTTTTACTCATGAAGTAATGAGTGCTATCGACAGAGGATGTCAAATTGATTCCATATTTTTAGATTTACAGAAGGCTTTCGACACCGTTCCTCACAAGCGTCTTCTAACCAAATCGCGTGCCTATGGGATATCGCCTCAGTTGTGCGACTGAATTCGAGATTTCCTGTCAGAAAGGTCACAGTTCGTAGTATTGGCGGAAAGTCATCCAGTAAAACAGAAGTAATATCCGGCGTCCCCCAAGGAAGTATTATAGGCTCTCTATTGTTCCTGATCTATATTAACGACATAGGAGACAATCTGAGTAGCGGTCTTAGATTGTTTGCAGATGACGCTGTCATTTACCTTCTTGTAAAGTAATCCGATGACCGAAACGAATTTCAAAATGATTTAGATAATATATCTGTATAGTTAAAGGAGAGGGAAACATAAGTAAAAGGGAGAGAAGGAAACATAGTAGGTGAATATGGATTGGGGGGAAGAAATGAAAGAGGAAGCCGCCTTCTAGAATTTTGCACAGAGCATAACTTAATCATAACTAACACATGGTTCAAGAATCATAAAAGATGATTGTATACCTGGAAGAATCCTGGAGATACTAAAAGCTATCAGATAAATTATATAATGGTAAGACAGAGATTTAGGAACCAGGTTTTAAATTGTAAGACATTTCCAGGGGCAGATGTGGATTCTGACCACAATCTATTGGTTATGAACTGCAGATTGAAACTGAAGAGCCGGCCGAAGTGGCCGTGCGGTTAAAGGCGCTGCAGTTTGGAACCGCAAGACCGCTACGGTCGCAGGTTCGAATCCTGCCTCGGGCATGGATGTTTGTGATGTCCTTAGGTTAGTTAGGTTTAACTAGTTCTAAGTTCTAGGGGACTAATGACCTCAGCAGTTGAGTCCCATAGTGCTCAGAGCCATTTGAACCATTTTTTTTTGAAACTGAAGAAACTGCAAAAAGGTGGGAATTTAAGGAGATGGGACCTGGATAAACTGAAAGAACCAGAGGTTGTACAGAGTTTTAGGGAGAGCATAAGGGAACAATGGACAGGAATGGGGGAAAGAAATACAGTAGAAGAAGAATGGGTAGCTCTGAGGGATGAAGTAGTAAAGGCAGCAGACGAGCAAGTAGGTAAAAAGACGAGGGCTAATAGAAATCCTTGGGTAACAGAAGAAATATTGAATTTAATTGATGAAAGGAGAAAATATAAAAGTGCAGTAAATGAAGCAGGCAAAAAGGAATACAAACGTCTCAAAAATGAGATCGACAGGAAGTCCAAAATGGCTAAGCAGGGATGGCTAGAGGACAAATGTAAGGATGTAGAGGCTTGTCTCACTAGGGGTAAGATATATACTGAATACAGGAAAATTAAAGAGACCTTTGGAGAGAAGAGAACCACTTGTATGAATATCAAGAGCTCAGATGGCAACCTTGTTCTAAGCAAAGAAGGGAAGGCAGAAAGGTGGAGGGAGTATATAGAGGGTTTATACAAGGGCAATGTACTTGAGGACAATATTATGGAAATGGAAGAGGATGTAGATGAAGACGAAATGGGAGATAAGATACTGCGTGAAGAGTTTGCCAGAGCGCAGGAGTAGACAACATTCCATTAGAACTACTGATGGCGTTGGGAGAGCCAGTCATGACAAAACTCTACCATCTGGTGAGCAAGATGTATGAGACAGGCGAAATACCCTCAGACTTCAAGAAGAATATAATAATTCCAATCCCAAACAAAGCAGGTGTTGACAGATGTGAAAATTACCGAACTATCAGTTCAATAAGTCACAGCTGCAAAATACTAACGCGAATTCTTTACAGACGAATGGAAAAACTGGTAGGAGCGGACCTCGGGGAAGATCAGTTTGGATTCCGTAGAAATGTTGGAACACGTGAGGCAATACTAACCTTACGACTTATCTTAGAAGAAAGATTAAGAAAAGGCAAACCTACGTTTCTAGCATTTGTAGACTTAGAGAAAGCTATTGACAATGTTAACTGGAATACTCTCTTTCAAATTCTGAAGGTGGCAGGGGTAAAATACAGGGAGCGAAAGGCTATTTACAATTTGTACAGTAATCAGATGGCAGTTATAAGAGTCGAGGGGCATGAAAGGGAAGCAGTGGTTGGGAAAGGAGTGAGAAAGGTTGTAGCCTCTCCCCGATGTTATTCAATCTGTATATTGAGCAAGCAGTAAAGGAAACAAAAGAAAAATTCGGAGTAGGTATTAAAATTCATGGAGAAGAAGTAAAAACTTTGAGGTTCGCCGATGACATTGTAATTCTGTCAGAGACAGCAAAGGACTTGGAAGAGCAGTTGAATGGAATGGACAGTGTCTTGAAAGGAGGATAGAAGATGAACATCAACAAAAGCAAAACGAGGATAATGGAATGTAGTCAAATTAAATCGGGTGATGCTGAGGGAATTAGATTAGGAAATGAGACACTTAAAGTAGTAAAGGAGTTTTGCTATTTAGGGAGTAAAATAACTGACGATGGTCGAAGTAGAGAGGATATAAAATGTAGACTGGCAATGGCAAGGAAATCGTTTCTGAAGAAGAAAAATTTGTTAACATCGAGTATAGATTTAAGTGTCAGGAAGTCGTTTCTGAAAGTATTTGTATGGAGTGTAGCCATGTATGGAAGTGAAACATGGACGATAAATAGTTCGGACAGGAGGAGAATAGAAGCTTTCGAAATGTGGTGCTACAGAAGAATGCTGAAGATTAGGTGGGTAGATCACATAACTAATGAGGAAGTATTGAATAGAATTGGGGAGAAGAGGAGTTTGTGGCACAACTTGACGAGAAGAAGGGACCGGTTGGTAGGACATGTTCTGAGGCATCAAGGGATCACAAATTTAGCATTGGAGGGCAGCGTGGAGGGTAAAAATCGTAGAGTTGGACCAAGGGATGAATACACTAAGCAGATTCAGAAGGATGTAGGTTGCAGTAGGTACTGGGAGATGAAGAAGCTTGCACAGGATAGAGTAGCATGGAGAGCTGCATCAAACCAGTCTCAGGACTGAAGACCACAACATCAACAACATCTGTATCGTGCGAAAAGTGGCAGTTGACCCTGAATAAAGAAAAGTGTGAAGTTATTCACCTGAATACTAGAAGAAATCGGCTAAATTTCGATTACGTGATAAGTCACACAAATCTGAAGGCTGAAAATTCAACTGAATACTTAGGTATTACTATTACAAATAACCTAAATTGGAAGGATCACATAGATAATGATGTGGGTAGAGCAAAAACAAAAGACTGCGATTCATTGGCAGAACACTTAGAAGGTGCAACAGATCTATAAAGAGACTGCTTACACTACACTTGTCCGCCCTATGATGGAGTATTGCTTTGCCGTGTGGGATCCGTATCAGGTAGCACTGACGGATTATATTGAAAAAGTTCAAAGAAGGGTGGCTCGTTTTGTATTATCGCGAAGTAGGGGAGATAGTGCCACAGACATGATACATGAATTGGAGTGGCAATCACTAAAACAAAGGCGTTTTTTGTTTCGATGGGATCTTCTGATGAAATTTCAATCACCAGTTTTCTCCTCCGATTGCGAAAACATTCTGTTGGCGCTCACCTACATAGGGAGAAATAATCATCACGGTAAAATTACAGAAATCAGGGCTCGCACAGAAAAATTGAAGTGCTCGTTTTTCCTGCGCGCCGTTCGTGAGTGTAACGGTAGAGAGACACTTTGAAGGTGGTTCATTGAACCCTCTGTCAGGCACTTTATTGTGAATAGCAGAGTAATCAGTAGATGTACATGTAAAAAATCTTTCTGGTCATCCAATATGCTACTAGCCTAGCGACTGTAGACGACTTTAAACCACTACCCTCGTATCCAATGAATTCAGTCACACCTCCCGTATCTCAGATCATTGTATCAACTCTTTTAGCTGCAAACTCTGTCAGCTCTGCTGTCAGTTTCTGCAATGTACGTGTGATGTTTAGCATACCCTGCTCAAGTCGGACAGCTGGGTAGTGTGTCATTTCTAGTACTGCGTTATTACTCTCTGCATCTTCGCCTGTTTTTCTTCTGCTTTCGGATGTCGTTGTCCTGGGCAGTCCTGAATACTGCTTTCAATATCTTTCCACCAGCATCCGACCACCCCTCTTGCACCTTTCCAAGATTCGTGGTACCTCAACTATTGTTTGCTGCAATTTCCCCCGTAATCTACCGTATAACATACGCAATCCGCAGTATTTTCACCTAAACCTTTACTCTCTACCTCTCGACGTAATTTCGGAAATGTCTCCTCCAACCTCCACACCTCATTCCTCGTTTCGCACGTATTTTGTATCAGAGTCCATCAGTGACTGGTTAGAATAACATCCTCTTGCCTGTTGAACAGCATTCATTTCCCAACTGCCGGTTCGGCAGCGCTCCTACTCCAACTTCAGTGAAGAAGTGTAGCAGTGCCAGGTTTAGGATGCCACTGACGCCCTCTCGCCCCATCTCCGACGTGCAGCTACCTGCGGAAAGGAATCTGTGATTATTATGCCTCCCTTTGTCGAAAGACCTGACGTCCCTCAACACAATTCCTCTAGTGAAACATATAAATTCCCTTGGGGTGAATACACCCATCAGAAAAAAACAATAGTTACAGTAACAAAGGTAATCAAAACTTATGGAGAATCAGTTAGCAGCTGTCCTGCCATTTTTTAGTCGTTAGTCTTCTGACTGATCTGACGCGGCCTGCCCCCGCATTTCTCTCTTGTGCCAATGTTTTCATCCCGTCCTCAGTTATTTGCTGAATGTATTGCAATATCTGTCTTCCCCTACACTATTTAGCCTCTGCAGCTTCCTCTAGTACCACGGAACTTGTTCCATAACGCCTTAACAGGTGTCGTATCATCTTGTCCCTTTTTGGAATCAGTGTTTTCCATATATTCCTTTCCTCTTCTAATTTGAGGAGGACCGTATCATTCCTTACTTTATCAGTTCACTTAATTTTCAATATTCTACTGCAACACCACATCTTAAATGCTTCGATTCTTTTCTGTTCCATTTTTTCCACAGTCCATGTTTCACAATCACGCAATGCTGTGCTCCAAATATGATTTCTCAGAAATTTCTTTCCCAAATTGAGATCTGTGTTTGATACTAGTAGACTTCTTCTAGACAGGAATGCCCTTTTTGCCAATGCTGGTCTGCTTTTTATGTCCTCCTTGCTACGTCCGTCGTGGTTTTTTTTTCTGCCTGGATAGCAGTATTCTTCGATTTCATCTACCTGATGACCCCAGTTCTGATGTTAGGTTTCTTGCTGTTCTTTATTCTGCTACTTCTCGTTATTTACGTCTTCCTTTGATTTACTCTTAGTTCATATTTGTACCCATTACACTGTTCATTCGATCCAAGGGATCCTGCGGTTCTTCTTCGCTTTCACAGAGGATAGCAATGTCATCAGCGAATCCTATCTTTGACATCCTTTCACCCCAAATTTTAATGCTGCACTTGTTTCTCTCTTGTGTTTCCACCCCTCCTTACCGTCCCCCCCCCCCCCCCCCCCCCCAAGTATAGGTTGAACAGTAGGGGCGGAAGGCTGTATCCCTTTCTTATACACTTTTTAATCTTAGCACTTTGTTCTTGGTCTCCCACTCTTCTTGTTCCCTCTTGGTTCTTGTATGTATTATACACTACCCGTCCTTCCCTATACTTTCCCCTTCTTCTCTCATAATTTGAAACATCTTGCACCATTTCACATTGTCGAAAGCTTATTCCAGGTTGACAAGTCCTATGAACATGTCTTGATTTTTCTCGTCTAAACCGCAACATCAGAACTACCTATCTGGAGATTTTTACCTTTCCTAAGATAAACTGATCGTCATCTAACAGATCCTCAATCTTCTTTTCCGTTCTCCTGTATATATTCTCGTTAGCAACATGGATACATGAGCTGTTAAGCTGATTGTGGGATAATTCTTGCACTTAGTGGCCCTTGCCATCTTCAGAATTGTGTGGATAACGTTTCTGCTGAAGTTGATGGTATATCTCTAGTCTCACAGAATCCACAATCGAACGTGGATAGTCATTTTGTTGCCATTTCCCACAATGATTTTAGAAATTCCGATGGAATGCTGTCTATCCCTTCTACGTTATTTGATATTAAGTCCTCCAAAGCTCTTTTAAATTCTGACTCTAATACTGGATCTCTCATCTCTTCCCTATCGACTCGTGTTTCTTCTTCAATCAGTCACGTCTTCCCCCTCACAGAAGCATCTAGTGCATTATTTGCACCTAACCACTCCTTCCTCTGTAGTTAACAGTAGAATTCCAACTGCACTTTTAATGTTACTGCCCTTACTTTTAATTTCACCGAAGACTGTTCTGACTGTGTCAGTCCTTCGACAATCATTTGTTTTACGATTTTTGTCGTCCCTACCCACATAACAACAGCATCATAACGTCACAACGTAAAATACTCTAACGTCCTATCTACGTTAAACATAATATCATGGTAAATGACACCCTCCTAACTCATATGGGATGTCAAATTAAACACCTTTCAGCCGTCTATTTCCAAATTTATTATATTTGGCTACCAGTTTCGGTGATTTACTACGCCATTTTCTGCCCGAAGTAAATCGCCGAAACTGAAAGCCAAATGAAATAAGGTGTTTAATTTGACATCCTGCATCGAATATCCGAGTCCCGCAACCATCTCTGAAAAGATCAGTTAACTCATACGGTATCGCTCTTACAGATGGCAAAAGATCCTTGTTTTCCTCACTTTCTGTTTCTCCCCGCCCTTTTCTGTGTGGTTGGTGCCAATACTTGCGTGAATGAGTACGGAGCACCTCGAAACGGTCTCAGGCGTCCAGTGCGAATTGTAGTCGTTCACGTAGGCGATATTGTGGCTTGACATTCACAGGTGACATCATCTGGATCAACTGATACGGTCCCTGGTACCTGGTCCCAATCTTCGTCTTAACACTTGGGGTATACGGAATTGACAGTATCACCAACTGTTCTACTCTGTACTCTGGCAATATTCCTGTTTGTTTCCTTACCTCTTCCTGAGGTTCCAGGGCTTTGGAGTTTTCCCTCAGTACATGTGTCCTCGTGGAATTCTGAACTGGCTCTCCATTCCTGCTGATTTTCGGTCTGAGTACATCAAATGATGAAGTTCTCTTCCTCTCATACTCTACCTCACATGGCAAAAGCCCAGTGCTTGCGCACAGGTTGGAATTATATGTGGCTATTACAAATGGTCAGTAAAATCCCAATCGTTATGGTGGCCAATGACGTATCAATTCTGTGGTGTCACCGCCAGACACCACACTTGCTAGGTGGTAGCCTTTAAATCGGCCGCGGTCCGTTAGTATACGTCGGACCCGCGTGTCGCCACTATCAGTGATTGCAGACCGAGCGCCGCCACACGGCAGGTCTAGAGAGACTTCCTAGCACTCTCCCAGTTGTACAACCGACTTTGCTAGCGATGGTTCACTGACAAAATACGCTCCCATTTGCCGAGACGATAGTTAGCATAGCCTTCAGCTACGTCATTTGCTACGACCTAGCAAGGTGCCATTATCAGTTACCATTGATATTGTGAATCATGTACCGGCAAGACCGACGTTCTTCATTACCGGATTTAAGTATTCCACCAGCTACGTCCGTTTTTTCTAAATTTTAATTTCTTTGTCCTGTTCCAGACCTCACGCCAGCCTGCGTGAGCTAAAACGCGTGCCTTTCGGCCTCCTCTAGTAACACGGTGTTGGCTCTCCTGCCAACCAAAACAAATTCACCATCCTACCAAAATTATGTCGTACACATCCCATTCGACCTCAGGAAGTCACACCTAGTGATACGTGGCTGGCGACCACGGGGCCCCGAGCTGAGTCCTGGCATTGCTTCCACTTACTTATGCCAGGCTCCTCACTCTTATCTTTCCTATCTGGCCACCCTCGGCCAGCTCTTGTTCTTTTCCGACCCTGACCCTATTAGGTTTCGAGGGCTAGGGGTCTTTCATTTTCCAACCTATACTTCTCATGCAGCGTCTGACCCGGAGCGGGCGGCTGCAAAAGGCGTCTGTATCCCATGTCAGGGGCGGCCTCCAGAACTGCGGAAGGCAACGGAATACCACCGCAGATTATCTTCCCTGCATAATGCAGTCTCCATTTTATGCACACAAAATGGCTTCCTCTCATGTTAAATCAGTGTCCGGAGGAAAAATAGTCCACCATTCGGATTTCCGGGGGGGACAACTTGAAAGGAGGCAAAAAATCAAAACGAGAATTGGTACCTGGAATGTCAGAACTCTGCTACAAGCAGGAAAACTAGAAAACCTTAAAAGAGAGATGGAAAAGAATCATATGGACCTCGTAGGAGTTGCTGAGGTAAGCTGGAATGGACATGGAGAGTTGCAGTCAGATGAATATGTATTCTACTACTCAGGAGGAGAAGTAAAAGGAATTAATGGAGTAGGAATGATTATGACAAAGGAATTGGCTAAATGTGTGGAATATGCAGTCTGTGCAAATGACCGGGTTATTGGTGTAAGGCTGAAAGGAGCACAAAAAGATTTACTGATTGTCCAGGTGTATATGCCAACTTCAGAACATGATGACCAAATTGTAGAGGAAACGTACAATGTAATAGAGAGAATAATGGACGAATATAAAAAATGCTGCAAAATAGTAATGGGAGACTGGAACGCCATTGTGGGAGAAGGGAAAGAGGGAAACATAGTAGGCAGTCATGGTCTGGGAAAGAGAAATGACAGAGGTGAATGGTTAATTGACTTCTGCAGGGAAAGGCAGCTGATAGCGGCAAACACATGGTTCAAGAACCATAAGAGGAGGCTCTACACTTGGAAATCACCAGGGGATAAATATAGGCCGGCCGAAGTGGCCGTGCGGTTAAAGGCGCTGCAGTCTGGAACCGCAAGACCGCTACGGTCGCAGGTTCGAATCCTGCCTCGGGCATGGATGTTTGTGATGTCCTTAGGTTAGTTAGGTTTAACTAGTTCTAAGTTCTAGGGGACTAATGACCTCAGCAGTTGAGTCCCATAGTGCTCAGAGCCATTTGAACCATTTTGATAAATATAGAAACCAAATCGATTTTATACTGGTAGAAGAAAGATACAGGAATGGAATCAAGAAGGTGCACACATTACCAGGTGCAGATATTAATAGTGACCACAACTTACTTATGGCAGAAATAGAAATAAGAATGAAAAAACTGAAAAAGGCGACAATGGTGAAGAAATGGGTCTAGAGAAGATAAGGTCCAACAAAGAACAAATTACAGAAATGCTGTCTCGGGACTTTCTAAACACATTACGAGACAAAGAAGCACCTGATAATGCTAACGAGTACTGGAATATGCTGAAAGAAGGAATCATTAAAGCAGGACAGCAAAATATAGGATATGTAAAAGGGAAAAGGTCAAAAAAACCATGGGTCACACAAGAAATGATTTCCAAGATGGAGGAGAGAAGAAAATTGAAAAACAAGAACACTGAAGATGCAAGAAAGATACACCGAAGGTTAAATAACGAACTGCGAAGAGAAACAGAGCAGGCTAGGAAAAAATGGCTAAAAGAGGAATGTGATGAAATTGAAGAACTAGACAGGAAGGGAATATACGACTTACTATACAACAGAGTAAAGACTATGACATGGGAACAAAACAGAGCAGGAAGTGCTACTATGGAAATTTTGAGTAAAGACGAAGAGGTAGTGCACAAAGATCGTGACGATGTCCTCCAGAGATGGGAAGAATATATAAAAGAAATATATGACACAAATAGCAAACCAGAAACTCTGGAACTTGAATCACACAACAGTGTAAGTGATGAGGAGAAAGGACCGACCATCATAATGGAAGAAGTAAAGTCTGCCATTGCTGCAATAAAAAATGGCAAAGCAGTAGGTACAGATACAATACCGGGAGAAATACTAAAATGCTTGAACCACAATGGAATAAGAGAAATATTGAGGTTATGTAATAAAATATATGACAGTGGTGAATGGCCTGAGGACTTTTTGACAACAGTAATGATTCCATTACCGAAAAACAAGGAACCAAGAAGTGCAGCGAGCACAGGACAATTAGCCGCATTTCACATGCAGCCAGAGTGATGTTAAGAATAATTAATAAAAGACTTGAAAAAGTAATAGAGGAGAATCTCGGCGAGGAGCAGTTTGGCTTTAGACGGAATACGGGCACCAGAGATGCAATAGGGCTCCTACGAATCTTGGGAGAAAGGTTTATTGAAAAAGGAAGAGACTTATATATGTGCTTCATCGATTTAGAAAAGGCATTTGACAATGTGGTTTAGGACAAGCTGGCGACTATTATGAGGGAAAATAGAGTGGACTGGAAAACCAGAAGACTTATAAACTCAATGTACCTTAATCAAAAAGTTTCAGTTAAAGTGAGAGGAGAAAGTACAAACTGGATCAGACTAGGAAAAGGAGTAAGACAAGGATGCTGTTTATCACCTACTCTTTTCAACCTGTACTTGGAAAATATTATTGACCAATGCTCATTAGATGACAAAGGAGTAGATATTGGAGGAAGAAGAGATTTGCTGATGACATGGTCCTTCTAGCCACAGGGGAAAAAGAATTATAGGATTTGGTGGACACCATTGCAACTAACGGAAAAAAATATGGAATGAAAATTAACACAATTAAAACAAAAGTATTGGCAATAGGAGGAAATAAGGAAATAAAAATTGTGCTGAATGGAGAAACACTAGAACAGGTGCAAAATTTTAAGTATCTTGGAAGCAGGATGGACACCGACTGGAAGTGCACCACAGAAATTAAAACAAGGATAGCAATGGCAAAAGAGGCGTTTTATAGGAAAAGGAGAATCTTCTGCAGCGGTATGGACAGAGAACTCAGAAAGAGACTCATAAAATGTCTTGTATGGAGTGTTATTCTATATGGCGCTGAAACATGGACCATGAGGAAAAAAGACAGAGAAAGGCTGGAGGCTTTTGAGATCTGGACATGGCGGAAGATGGAAAGAATAAGTTGGACGGACAGAGTAAAACATGAAGAGGTACTGAGAAGAGTGGGAGAGAAAAGGCAGTTACTAGATTTAATAAAGAGAAGAAAAAGAAATTGGATTGGGCATATATTAAGAAAGAATGACGGACTGATAAAAACAGTTTTAGAAGGTTATGTAGAAGGGAAAAGGAAGCGAGGAAGGAAGAGATTCCAGATACTGGATGATATGATGGACGGTACAACATACAGCAGCCTTAAGAAGGAAGCAATGGATCGCAGAAAATGGAGAGGCAAAGGACCTGCTAATATAGCAGATAACTGATGATGATGACATTCCATTCAACCATTTGCTTGCTGATGCGAGGGACCAGTTCTTAGTCTCTGAAGGTGTAACAAGTGACGTAACAGCCTCATCAAGTCCAGCATGAAGTGGTCTATGATTACCGTTTCAGGGACAACAAACTTCAGCAACCAGTTATTCAAAATGGTCTGCACCACTATAGTCACTTCTTATTTTTGAATGGTGACCATTGCTATGTATCATGAGAAATGATCAATAACAGTTACTAAGCAGATGTTTCAGACTGGCATCTGTCTAGAAGGTTCTAAAATATTCATTCTTATAATCACAAAAAGGTTTCGTTGCCTCCAGTAGCCTCTGTAGCGGTACTTGCTGATGGCTCAGATCCACTCGTTGTGTACACAGTACACAGTTCTTTATGTACTGTCTTCATCCTCCACCAGTAATGCACTGCTAGCTTTTGACTTGTCGCCGTTCAACCTATGGGCCCAGACAGAAAGTGACTGTGGGCTTCCTTCAACGCTTTTGTTTCAGTTCAGCAGATACTATTATGCATGGCCCCAGTTTAGAAAACCTACACAAGAATCCCTTCAGCACAATAAACCAACTGAGGTCTGCTTCGGCACCTTGTTCTTTCTGCCACTCTGCAAGGCCGTAAAAAAATGGTTCAAATGGCTCTGAGCACTATGGGACTCAACTGCTGTGGTCATAAGTCCCCTAGAACTTAGAACTACTTAAACCTAACTAACCTAAGGACATCACACACAGCCATGCCAGAGGCAGGATTCGAACCTGCCACCGTAGCGGTCGTGCGGTTCCAGACTGTAGCGCCTTTAACCGCTCGGCCACTCTGGCTGTGCAAGGCCGTAACATATGGCTCACACTAATGTAACCTTCCTGCTCAGACTGCCCGTGTTGTCAAGCTTCCTGCCTGATTTATGAATCACTTCAAAGTAAGTTAGTCTCAGAACCCGCAATGTGAAGCTGCTCGAAGGATCTTTCAACACCACCCGCCAATTTAATCTACGTGATCGCATATAACCTTCAATTTTGTAACGTACAGACATCATCTAAAATATTTAATCCCTTCTCTCAAGATGAACATCTCCTTCTCCATTGTGGAATAATTCCGCTCGGCGTAACCGAGCGAGGTGGCGCAGTGGTTAGCACACTGGACTCGCATTCGGGAGGACGACGGTTCAATCCCGTCTCCGGCCATCCTGATTTAGGTTTTCCGCGATTTCCCTAAATCGCTTCAGGCAAATGCCGGGATGGTTTCTTTGAAAGGGCACGGCCGATTTCCTTCCCCATCCTTCCCTCACCCGAGCTTGCGCTCCGTCTCTAATGACCTCGTTGTCTACGGGACGTTAAACACTAATCTCCTCCTCCTCCTCCTCCCGCTCGGCGTTGTTCAACTGCCATGAGGCATAAGCTGCAGTACGTTCTTCACAGTGAATTGCTTTACTCAAAACACGCCACAGTACCAGTCTGTAAGTGCCACTACATGTCCACCCCTATAGCTGAGTGGTTAGCGTTACGGATTGCCGTCCTACAGGCCCGGGTTTGATTCCCGGCTGGGTCTGGGATTTTCTCCGCTCAGAGACTGGGTGTTGTGTTGTCATCATTATTTCATCCCCATCCGGCGCGCAGGTCACCCAATGTGGTGTCGAATGTATAAAGACCTGCACCAAGGCGGCCGGACCTGCCAGTAAGGGGCCTCCCGGCCAATGACGCCAAACGCTCATTTCCATTTCAGTGCCACTAGATAGTACAAACTCCTTCTCATACTACAGAAAGATCAACACTGGACTTGACATCAAAGCTTGTACCAGCTTTTCAAATGTTGCTTAAAACTCTATTGCGTACTGGAACTTAATCTTCTTCTTCAGTAATTGTGTAAGTGGCTATGCAATATCTGCAAACCCCTTCACTAATTATCTGTGGTAACTGTCCAATCTCAAGACTGACTGTAAATCCGTACTCATCTGAGGAGCAGAAAAACCTGCACTGTCTGTATATATCTGGGGCCATCTTTCCCCTCTGTCATCTAATTATATGTCCCAAACAAGTCACTTCCTACAGGTAAAAATGACACTTCTCTGGACTAAATGTAAAATTCACAGAAAGTAATTTCCTTCATATCCTTGAAAACATAATTATATTGTCGAGGTACAATGTTCATTTCAGATCCCTTTATTACTCTGCCCAACAACGGCTGAAATGTGGCTAGTGAATTTTTTATCCTAAATGGCGTTCTTTAGTACTAATAAGGACCATAGCGAACCGAAAATGGGTTGTCCTCCAGAACTGCACCCAAATTGTTATACCCACTACTTAAAACTACTGTAGAGAAGTACTGATACTGTTCCAAGTTATCGAGAGTTTCCGTACTCTTGGATACTTGGTATGCATTGTTATTATTTTATTAGTTATATGTCGATAGTCACAACTAAATCTCTGCTTTTTTATTTCATCTCCTGATTTTTTTGATACAATGATGACAGCTGAAGTCCAAGAACTAGTGCTCTTCTCTATTATGCTGTAATTGGCTGCAGATGTGAGGTACACAATACAGTTTCTGATATAGAGGTGGTTCGTTTCCTATAGAAATTCTGTGCTGCGTTATGGCTAACAGCAATAATGGGCTCTGAGGTTAGATAGATCCTCCAATTCCAGTAAAAATTCTTCCATTTAAACTCCCTCCATTCTCTTCAAATGCTCTAATTTGACATGTGAAGCAGATGTAGTGGCAGTTTGCATATTATCGTAGACTGTATTTGATGTGTCCAAATTATCTTTGTACAGAGCAGCTAAACTCACTACCAAAAATCATTTCGTTAACTACATCTCATTCACGCTAAAGTTATCTAAACTGACAGGCAGCATGATCTCACCATCCCTTTCCTGTATGCATACAATGCTGCTCTGTAAAAAAACATCCTCACACATCTAATACATGATTCTCCTCTAGTGGTTCTATCACCAAAAAATGGCTCTGAGCACTATGGGATTTAACATCTGAGGTCATCAGTGCCCTAGAACTTAGAACTACTTAAACCTAACTAACCTAAGGACATCACACACATCCATGCCCGAGGCAGGATTCGAACCTGCCACCGTAGCGGTCAAACGGCTCCAGACTGAAGCGCCTAGAACCGCTCGGCTACACCGGCCGGCGTTCTATCACACAAACATGTCAACAAGCAATTCGAGTCACACTCTCGCCCGATGTAGGTTTCTGGTGCCTTCTGCCACTATACCACATGAATTAAACCTTAATGTGTTTGCCAGCAGTTCAACTGTTTTGTCATTTAAGGCAGAATAACCTTGCGATAACATTTCAGTGGCGATAGTTTGCCACCAGCTGGAAAATTGTCCGCCCTGAGTTCCGCCTTATATCGCCGAAGGTCGCTTTTACATGGTACTTGAACAAAAAGTCTAGCTCCAGGGTTGTGCAGTAGCAGTCACTTACATGAGACACCACATCCACACAATTCTGAAATTGTTCCGCCTCAACCTGTACACTGTTACTGAACCTAGTGACTTCACATTACTATCCTATACCCAACACAAACTATAGTGCACTGTTGTTTAACTGTTCCCTATCTATGACGGCTTTCCACTGACACATGCGCCCTTGTGTATAACAAAAATCTGTATTTCTTACCTCCTACAACTCCTACTATGCAATACTCCATCTCTGCATATGTCTTTGTAGCATTTAAATTTTATGGGGGAACTACCTCACGGATTTGGTGTTCCCATTTGTGTTTAATGTCTGTTGTTCCGTCCTTGGTCCTTGTCTATTACGTCGCTTTATTCCACAAAACCGCAGTTGGTGCCCAAACACGTCACACTTCTTACTTTATGGCTGACAACATCGCCTCTGGATATGTCCTGAACGTCCACGCCTATTACACCTTATGTCAGTAGATAAAATACAATGCCTACCCGTATTGTGCATCCGTGTTACTGTATACAACTCCTCCTGCTCCGTAACTATCTTGACAGCAGTTTTCAGGTCTTTTGGGGTACCTACCCGAGCACTCCTAGTCATGTCGAGTGGTAGGCCCTTCAGAAAGGTCTCTAGAGCTCTCTGCACAGCTTTCTGGAAGAAAATAGCGTCACTGTCACGGCTGTTGCAAAAGGCCATGGAAGCCAGCGAGTTTTGAGTCGACCTTAACACCGATACGTCATGTGCAGCAACGCCCCTACATAGCAGGACGAGCCAATGGCCAGCAACTCAGGAACGTCGGTACAGCAGAAACACAGGGCGACCACGGCATCGGCGACCGGTTGCCAGTATTCCAAGGTACAGTTTTGTTTCGGGATAAATAGCACAACGTCAGAGCTACCTTTCTGGTGCCCCTACAGTTCCGAAAGTCAAAACAGTTATCTACATCTACATCTACATCCATACTCCGCAAGCCACCTGACGGTGTGTGGCGGAGGGTACCCTGAATACCTCTATCGGTTCTCCCTTCTATTCCAGTCTCGTATTGTTCGTGGAAAGAAGGATTGTCGGTATGCTTCTGTGTGGGCTCTAATCTCTCTGATTTTATCCTCATGGTCTCTTCGTGAGATATACGTAGGAGGGAGCAATATACTGCTTGACTCTTCGGTGAAGGTATGTTCTCGAAACTTTAACAAAAGCCCGTACCGAGCTACTGAGCGTCTCTCCTGCAGAGTCTTCCACTGGAGTTTATCTATCATCTCCGTAACGCTTTCGTGATTACTAAATGATCCTGTAACGAAGTGCACTGCTCTCCGTTGGATCTTCTCTATCTCTTCTATCAACCCTATCTAATACGGATCCCACACTGCTGAGCAGTATTCAAGCAGTGGGCGAACAATCGTACTGTAATCTACTTCCTTTGTTTTCGGATTGCATTTTCTTAGGATTCTTCCAATGAATCATCTATCAGATCCACAGTTTCCTTTTCCATGCTAGTGTGTATTACTCTTCTTTGCAAATTGGATGCATGAAATATTATGCTGAATATGTAACAGTTCTCGCTTTGTTCAAATTGTTCAAAGCACAATGAGAACATCTGAGGTCATCAGTCCCCTACACTTAGAACTACTTAAACCTAACTAACCTAAGGACCTCACACACATCCATGCCCGAGGCATGATTCGAACCTGTGACCGTAGCAGCAGCGCGGTTCCGAACTGAACCGCCTAGAACCGCTCGGCCCCATCACCGGCTCTCGCTTTGTCTGCTCTTACCATCTTCGGGATCGTATGGATGACATTTTCCTAAAAGTCTGATGATATGTTTCTAGTCTCAAGGATTTTGCACACCAACTTGAATAGTTGTTTGGTTGCCATTTCCCCCAGTGGTTTTGGAAGATCCGATGGTATTTCATCCACCCCTTTTGCCTTATTTGATAGCAAATCTTCCAAAGTTCGGTTAAACTCCAATGTTGGATCCACTATGTCTTCTGCGTCGAATGCCATTTCTTCTTCTGCCACGTGATCAGACAAGTCCTCCAACACATATGGGGCTTAAGTGTACTCTTTCCACCTAGCCGCTATCTCCTCTGCATTTAACAGTTGAATTCCCATTGTACTCTCAAAGTCAACGCCCTTCATTTTGATTTAACGAAAAGTTATTTTGATTATTGTGTGTGTGTGTGTGTGTGTGTGTGTGTGTGTGTGTGTGACCAAACTGCTGAGGTCATCGGTCCCTAGACTTCCACACTACTTAACTAACTTATAGTAAGAACGACACACACACCCATGCCCGAGGGAGGACTCGAACCTCCGCCGGAAGGGGCCGTGCAATCCGTGACATGGCGCCTCAAACCACGAGGCCACTCCGCGTGGCTCTTGATTATTTAATATGCGGACTTGATCCTACGAAAGACCATTTAATTTTCGACCCCTTCTCCTTTTTTCCAGCAGCTGTATCGCTCTGGCTTCCCTGCACTTTAAATCTATTTCATCCCTAAGCGTCTCTCTACCTTTTTGAAGTGTGCCGCCTTCTCCTCTGGTGATTTTTATATAATCTATCCGCTACTATTAACTGACATTTATAGCAGAACTCAATCTTTCTCCCCTCTCCTTTATGTTACCTGCAATGTATCTAGAAAGGATGAGAGAAGAAAGACTTTTTTCTTTTTTATGATTATCTTAATTAAATGTAACAGCTTACGGTAAATTGTACATAGTCATAGGAACTAAGAAAATACAGCACCTTTCAATTCTTAAATTGAAAGCCGAAGATTAGGCTACATTCATCTTTTTTTAAAATTAGCTTCTTCTGTCTATACGACTCGTTGCTGAAGCGTGTTGAGCGAATCAGCCATGTTAACGCTCTCTAATGAAAACTCCGCTTCTAAAGGAAAAATATACAAGTCTTTATGAACTCAAAGATTGTTCAGTTAATTTTTTTATCAACTGATACCAGAAAAGGATTTCAAGTATCTAGAAGCCGCAGCACAGAGAGACGATAAAGTACGATCCGATCGCTGAATCCAGGCTATTCATGAACAATTCAAGATTCGTTTTGGTGGATCACGGTTAATTTACAGAGGCTGGAAGAACGCACAATGTAGACGAAAGACGTCGATCTTAACTACTTCCGGAAGAATCTTCACCTATAATTACACCATTAAGGACAATCCATATAAACGCTAGCACTGTATAAAAATCTAATTATTTTCGTTATTCTTTTAGTTTGTGTAAGAGACTCCAAAAAATCTTAACTGATTGGTAAATAGTGCAAAATTAACGCTATATATCAATCCCATATTTCCCTGTAACTCTTTCCACAATTCCTTCTCCTATTACAACTTTCCATTACTCCATGATTATTAAATTATCATATCTCTTTACATTCTCAATTATCCATTCAGTATCCTCGCATACTATATTTACCCTTGCATCTACTGCCAATGATTTCGGCAAGATTACCTGTACTATTGATTCTGTCTCTGGTTTGCTGTCGATTCTGATGAGAATAATTCTATAACTGAAATGTTCATTGAAACTCACTTCCTGCCCTACCGTTTTATTCACAGCGAATCCTATTCGCATTAAAAGATTTTTTGCTGCTCTTGTTATGATCCGACATTTGTCTGACCAGAAATCCTTAACTTCTTCCCATTTCACTTCACTGATCTCACTGTATCTAGACTGAAAGTTTGCATTTGTTTTTTCTAGCTTTCCTATCACGTTCAAACCTTTGACATTCCATGCTCCGAGTCGTTACATTTTCTTTGGTTATTCAATATTTTTCTCATGGATAGCTCCATCTTCGCAGTTCCCTACAGTAGACCCAGTAGGGGCTAACCCGGAAAGTTCTGCCAATGAAGAGATCTTCATGGCAGTTTTCAATTACAGGCTACGTGCCCTTTGGGTACACATTGTGTGTCTTGAGTTCAGTGATTTTCATTGCCTTCTGCTTCCTCATGCCATTGATCATTGCTTGGTTCTTTCGCATTTTCTGGACAGTTTTGCAACAAAAGTGCAAGTAGTTGTTTTGAAGCTCTGTCTGCTTCTTTGCCCTTTTCCGACAAGGTGCTGGCAGAACAAGGGTGACTTCATATATCAGGAGTCTTTGGACACCACTGATGGTTGTATTTATTCAAAATTGATTATTGTGTTTATTGCCTTAGGAGCCCTGGAGTTTTTTGTTATTAGTCAAATACGCTACATCTGAGCCAAGCGTGCGACAGCCTGAAATATGCCACATACACTGTTTCATAATCGAGTGACCTTCATGCATCTTTTGCACATGCGAAACCTGCCAGAGGTGTGGTATTACCAACGTTCCCAGCAAGTAATCACTACTTTCAGTTAGTGTAGTTGTAACACAGGTGCACCACATTTCTGCACCTCTGTGTAAATGCCATCTGGTCATGTGAATTTCTATTTTCCATTTATTGTTGGGATTCATGTAACTCGTCCATCATTATTTCGTCTACATTGTAAATCTCCCCCGCTACGGTCTCAGGTTCGAATTCTGCCTCGGGCAAGGATGTGTGTGATGTCCTTAGGTTAGTTAGGTTTAAGTAGTTCTAAGTTCTAGGGGACTGATGACCACAGATGTTAAGTCCCATAGTGCTCAGAGCCATTTTCGTAAATCTCCCGTTGTCCCCTACGTAGCCTGTGACAGTGGTCAGTCCAAGCCGCTAGCTACCTAGCTAGAGATTGGTGACGTTTACTAGGAAAATATCAGTGCTCAACAATCTCTCTTAGTGCCCTCATTTAGTGAAAGCTCAGTATTAAGATAACGTCAAGCACACACTAACAGGTGAATTAATAAATTATACTCGACATGCGAACTGGCTAAAAAGCAACGTTTTAAAGTTGTCCCATTACGTATTAGTTTACGATCACTACCATTTATCTAGCTGTAGCAGCAGTGGTGCTAGCAGCAGTAGTTTTATTCATCCTTAGATTACTTTTACAAGTAGGTTAGACTGTTCGACAAGGATGGGACAGATAGTTGGCCTTATGGTAGAAACCGTACGGGCATTTGGCTGAAGTAATGTAGGAAACAACGAAAACCTAAGTCAGTGTGATCGGATGAAGAGTGAGAACTCCACCCTCCCGAATGCAAGGTCAGCGTGTGTGATGAGTTCAAACGCTATCGCTGCACACCCATCAGTTCGGCTACAGAGTTACGCGTCTCATAAAGATAAGGGCGGTGACGACCCGGTGTGACGTCTTCCTTCGGGGCCAGGTCAGTAGCTGCGGCTGCGGCAGCGGCAGCGGCAGAGGCGGAGGCGGCGGCAGGAGGGCGGGATTTAGCTGCCGGCGACTGACTCCCTATTATCTAAATTGCTGTTTGCACGGCGCCAGCCATTAACTCGGCGGGCCACTGCGGGAGCACTCACTCTTCCACCGTGTTCTGCGGCTCCAAGGTGCTACGGCTAGTCACCTAAAGGCAGAGTGGAAATTTAAAAGCGAAATGTAATTAAAGTTTGATGAAATATCATTAGGGAAGTTTTAATTTTGAAACTTGGAAAAAAAGGCCGGGAGTCGGACAGAGGAGTAATCAGAGACATCTGGTGCGCGACTTAATTAAAAGCGTTGTGGACGGAGGGAGACAGGAGCAACGAGCCCAAATGAGGCCGTAACCTAGCCTACCCGGTGTCTCAGGCGCAGGGCAAGCACAGCCACGCCCCCTGCTTCTCTGCCTCTGCGCTCAGGGTGCCTACCGGTCACTTCCCTTCGTTTCACTTTCACTTCCCTCAGTAAGTTGAAACGGCAGTCTCAGTTAAGCAATTAACAAGGAATACACTGTAAGGGCAAAATAAAAATACTGTGATTCCGAAAGGTCAGGTCCTGGTAGAGGAGTAAGGGTTCAATAGTTTTAGTCTTCCTCAGATATCGCTATTAAGCCTACTAGTGTTTAATGTTTATACAGCGGACATGGGAACCAAGTTGCCAAGTGCTACTATTCAACTACGAGGGTCACTCCAAAATAAATGCACATTATTTTTGTATGAGTGGTGCCGTCACAGCATGTATTCAAGATGGCCGCTATACTTGACGTTCGTCAGAAGCAACGTGCTGTCATATAATTCCTGTGCTGTGAAAACGAGACAGTGGGAAACATCCACAAGAGGTTGAAAAAGGTGTATGGAGATGCTGGTGTCGATGGCAGTTCAGTTAGTCAGTGGGCAATCAGGTAACGTGATGAAACCGGGCACGGCAATATTGAGGATTGTGCTCGCAGCGGCAGGCCTCGCACTGCACACACTCCAGACAATGTGCAGAGAGTTAACGTACTGGTGACCGCTGACAGACGCATCACAGTGAACGAATTGTCACGCTACGTTGGAATAGGGGAAGGAAGTGTTTGCAGAATACTGAAAGTGTTGGCGTTAAAAAAGGTTTGTCCCAGGTGGGTTCCCAGGATGTTGACAGTGGCTCACAAAGAAACAAGAAAAACGGTATGCAGCGAACTTTTGGAACAGTACGAGAATGGCGGAGATGAATTTCTTCGAAGAATTGTGATAGGTAATGATACATGGCTCCATCATTTCGCACCAGAGACGAAGAGGTAATCAGTGGAGTGGCATCATACAAATTCACCCAAGAAAAAAATTTGAAAACCACACCATCTGCTGGAATAGTTATGGCTACGGTGTTTTTCGATTCCGAAGGACTCTTGCTTGTGAACATCATGCCAAGTGGAACCACCATAAATTCTTATGCATATGTGACGACGCTGAAGAAATTTCAAGCTCGACTGAGTCGTGTTCGACCACATCGGCAAAAGCAGGATGTTTTGCTGTTTCACGACAATGCACGGCCACATGTCAGTCAAAAAATCATGGAAGCGATCACAAACCTCGGATGGACAACACTGAAACACCCGCCTTACAGTCCTGACCTGGCTCGATGTGACTATCATCTCTTTGGGAAACTAAAAGACTCTCTTCGTGGAACAAGATTTGAAGACGATTACTCCCTTGTGCACGCTGCCAAACAGTGGCTCCAACAGGTTGGTCCAGAATTTTACCTTGCAGGTATACAGGCGCTGGTTCGAAGATGGCGTAAGGCAGTTGAGAGGGATGGAAATTATGTGGAGAAATGAAAGTATTGTTCGTAAGGGATGTATCTATACACTGTAAAACTTTCAAACATGTAGAATTTCTTTTGGAGTGACCCTTGTACTTCAATAGTCTGATGACATTCGTACAAGGGTGTGCTGAAAAGTAATGCCTCTGAAATTTTTTAAGTGAAAACTCTTAAAGGTTCTTAAATAAAACAAACTTTATTAACGTTCTACGTCTTTATTCTTTATGCCTACATATCTGCAGCCGTCTGCCGCTAGAGGGCTCCGACTTGTAACGTGTAAAGTGTCAGTGTGTAACGATGTCGGTGCGTCAGAAACAGCGTGTTCTAATCGAGTTTCGAATTCGAAGACTTCGTCCACACATCGAGCATCGTCTCCTTCAGTATGGCAATGCCAAGCCACACAGGAGCGCTGCGAAATGTGCAACAATCCGACTGTCATCAGTCATCATGCACAGTGTCCTGTCTTGGTCCCATCCGATTTTCGTCTGATTATAAATCTTAAAGAATAACTTCGACGACTTCTATTTAATAGTGATGCAGTGGTGCATGTAGAGCTGAGGTTGTGGTTTCGTCAACGCAGTCGAATATTCTACAGTGATCGTATCAACAAACTGGTCTCTCGTTGGGAGAAACATGTTTGTTACGTGGTGATTTTATTGGGAAATAAATATGTAGGCATAAAGAATAGAGATGTAGTATGTTAATGAAGTATTTTATTTAAAAATTTTTAAGAGTTTTCAGAGAAAAAAATCTAAAGCATTGCTTGTACCTCATACACATGCCGTTTCCACACTTAAAGGAAGTAGGAGAGTAATGAGTTCAGGAACGTTCGAGTTAGAAACATGTCTGGCATGCAGAGGCTTAGAGCTTACATTTCTCAAGACGAAGTGGTTAACTCTGACAGCCGAAGGACTCTACAGGGCCTAACATACAAGGGAATAAATTATCACCTTTTCCCAGTGAAGAATTAAATTAAATTTCTGGGAATGATAAAGAATGATAAAGAACTCACGGCCCTCATGGTCAGCATATATTGAATACCATAATGAGAAGATTCAACCTTGCATAATGAGTTGCTCTCGGTTACAAGAGCATGGTGCGAAGTGAATCACAATATTCTGTTGTTAATCAAACAATGTAAAATCTAGGATGGAATGTAACAATACCAGAGAAGGGAAGTTGCTACTCACCATATAGCGGAGATGCTGAGTCGCAATAGGCACAATAAAAAGATTCACACAATTAAAGCTTTCGGCCATTAAGGCCTTTGTCAGCAGTAGACACACATGCACACACGCACACACACACACACACACACACACACACACACACACACACACACACATAAACGCAACTTGCACACACATCTGCAGTCTCAGAGTGCAGAGACCACACTGCAGTGTGGTCTCAGCTCTCTGAGACTGCAGATGTGTGTGCAAGTTGCGTTTAAGTGTGTGTGTGTGTGTGTGTGAGTGTGTGTGTGTGTGTGTGTGTGTGTGTGTGTGTGTGTGTGTGTCTACTGCAGTGTGGTCTCAGCTCTCTGACACTGCAGATGTGTGCGCAAGTTGCGTTTATGTGTGTGTGTGTGTGTGTGTGTGTGTGTGTGTGTGTGTGTGTGTCTACTGCAGTGTGGTCTCAGCTCTCTGACACTGCAGATGTGTGCGCAAGTTGCGTTTATGTGAGTGCGTGTGTGCGTGTGTGTATGTGTGTCTACTGCTGGTAAAGGCCTTAATGGCCGAAAGCTTTAATTGTGTGAATCTTTTTATTGTGCCTATCGCGAATCAGCATTTCCGCTATATTCTGTTGTTAATTACAGGAGTTTTGTAAGACCCACAGGGTGGGCCATAAGTCAAGATCTGAAAAAATTCAAGTAGCTGAACATACAGTTTCGGGGATAACTGGACCTGGAAACGTTTTCTATAGTAGCGGAAATCGGTATAAAGACATGAATATTTGTAGGAAAATGAACATTGTCGGTTGAAAAAGCTGTGCACAGTAGTTTGAGATCCAGTATACCGACAAATTCCATCAAGTGATATCGCATTTGATGTCAGTAGTAGTAGTACAGTATATAACAAGATATCAACGCTTCAGGTGGTAGAGGAATCAGTATAAAGGTACGCAGCTGTGGTGTTCTGTGTGTGACTAAAACCGCTATCTATCTGCTATTTTTAGCAGCAGACCTCCACATACCACAGCCGGCAGAGGGCTTCCAATGCAAGAATGATGCGTCGTGTCCACCAAACCGATGGAAAACTTATTTCGATACCCTCCCCTAGATGCGTGAAGATGCTTGCGAAGTATACCATTTTGCTGCTACACCTTGGTCATGAATCGAATCTTCCGTTTCATAAATGCTGTGATTGTAAGTCAGAGACAGGTACTTCAATCATTGTTGATACATTTCCTTGACAGTTGTTGTTGTTGTTGCTGCTTGTAGTGTGTGTTGTGTGTGTGTGTGTGTGTGTGTGTGTGTGTGTGTGTGTGTGTGTGTGTGTGTGTTTAGAGAGAGAGAGAATATGTTCTGTTCATGGAGTTAGTGCAACATGACATGCAATTTCATATGTCAAACCCACGTCTAAGCATCTGTCAATTTCCTCATAAGATGCTGTTTTTTCATGCATCTTCCGTTGCTGGCAATCCTATTATAGCATTACAATTGAGCCAGACATAGTATAATCTCTGAACTGTATTTGGACGTAAATAGTGGGCGCTATACCCCTCCGGAAGTCTGTCCAGTGCATGTATCACACACAGCATAGTAGTGATCATAATGAATGGGAAGAAAACTTGCAGGATGAATAAATGTCAGGTTTTGGAAATATATGTCCTCCACTGGAGTATTAACAGCGTTGAATTCCATAACGAATATGTCAGAAACTGCACTGCTTTAACACTACAGTATGTTTAAGCGCAGAATCATGTACATTAGGCTGTGTGTTTTTTTTATTCTATGGTTATCCATCTATTTCCAGTATGTTCTTGGTATGGACTCCAAACCGTAGAGCAGCACCCCAGAATTGACAGCACAAATGATTAACGTAAAATGTTTTACACTTCTTCCGTCTGGAGATCCATCATCCATAAACCATAAGTTTCTTCTTCTTCTTCTTCTTCTTCTTCTTCTTCTTCTTCTTCTTCTTCTTCTTCTTAACAGACTGTTATATTACCACAACACTCTCAAATGTATCAGGCTCGTATCTACTATACATCAATAGGGAGTGCTAACTTCCTCAGCATGCATGCACCTAGAGAAAGCGTTGTACTGGGATAGGTGATGTAAGACTGGTATGGAACCGTCTTTGCAGAACGGCAATTACAGTACTGGAATGATAATACCGGAATACATTACTAGCATCGGGCGGTTGTGCAAGTTTGGAAAACGCTATGCTTTTTCCGAAACCAAAATATCGAAGTGCATTACTTACAATCAACTCACCTTATTCTGCTCCTTCATAAAACATAGAGTGTAACCTCCTGCTCCCGAACAACTCCAAATTAAATCGGAGACAATGTTACAGGGAAGGTTGTTTAATGACAGAGAAACAGTTACAAGACGCATAGAGAGTCCATCTAGAGTTTTGCTCAGGATCCTTAGCCAATAGGTTCAATGAAGGTGCAGCTCATTGCTGAATGGAGGACAGAGAGCTGCTATGGATATAATTCGTTTGTAGGCGTGGTAATCATCAAAGTTATGTGAGATCTCTCGGTCTCCAACTTTAGCCTACTAACGAAAGAATGCTTCGTGTCTCCGACCCACATTGGGAGAGATGGCCAGTCGTAACAAAATCTTAGAATTTATAAAGTCTTTTGGCTAAGAAACATAGTTTTTGTACCTCCTCGCTGCTGCTGGCTGTTTTCCACAGTACAAAACAGTATTTGTGTCATGTGATGTAAGCTGTGTAACAGGGTTCACGATATGTCCACATGTATATAGTGTATTTAGCACTCACAGAGTAATGGAAGGGATGGTTTAGCAATGATACACAAATTGAGAACCATGCTGCAATGTCATTGGCTAATAGCATCACAAGATCAATACGATGAGTCGTTTTGTTGATGTGACAAGACGTCGAGAGCAGTGATTTGGAACTCGAGTAAGTGGTTAAAATGTGTTAAAATCACGGAAAACCCGGTAAAATTGTGAAAATTGATGGAAAACGTGCAAAAATGATTTTCATAGGGCAGTTTGCTCATCTGTAATTGACAACAGTGTCATAGAGCGAGTTTGTAGTTTTACTCAGCTGCGTGTTACAAAATAACAAAGAGGGAGGGGTGCGAATTGAAGCTTGCTATCGGATGTTTTTCTTTGACAAGTGAACAGGTGGCGTGAAATCCGATGTTCTGTATTGATATTGGTGTATCTGAAATGTTTGTAATATCCATATGCAAGACAATTTGTCTACAAGACTTCCACGGACACTAAAGTTGAGTGCCTGGGATATGGGAGGCTACTGCAAGAGGCCGGTGGCAGCGAGGTGGTCGGTGGCAGCGTAGTATATGGCACCAAGTGCAGTGACCTAAACGGTCGCTGGTGACGGTGCCTGCCTGGCTACGGCGCCCAATCCTGTGGTGAGTGCAACCTCTCGAGTTGCTTCTTGCCACTGCAAGACATAGCCGACGGCCACGGCATGCTGTTGGCCATTCTAGTTCCACAGAGATGTCTGTGATGAATAGTGTAGTATTTCGATATTGTCCTACAGGTAGGCAACTCCTAGAAATAGTTTGCCTAGTCTGTGTGCAGATGTCAGGTTGAAGACTCGTGCACTGGTCTTGTGGAAGACTGTTTTTTTCGATAGCTGTGTGACGCTATTACAGTCCTTCGTCTTCCCGCAGAACAGAGGCGTAGCGTAACATAGTGGTTGCTATGTGTTTCTTTCTTTTAATTTTTTTAATACTTGCTCAGTTAAAAGAGAATTACATCTCTCTCCTCCCAAGACACACTGCTACTACGCACAAGAAAAACACGTCTATCCATCCCTGAAAGTTTGCTCAATATTGGTAATCAACTTGTTATTTGGACTACCGGCATTTCATTATTGTCGAAGTCTTCTGCTCACCATAGAGTGTGGATCTTGTTAGCAGAAATTATATATAAGAACTGTTGGATGGTGTTGAATGCTTAATTTATAGTATATTCAACACAAAATTCAATGTTGTTGGTTTAATATTCATTGTAGGAAACATAAGTTCATACCATTAGAGTGAATTCACACTTTTTAGCTGGAGATTTCGTTGATTTTGGTAGTATATCCACTGTTTGCACTGTTGCCATCATAGCAATCTCTTTAAAAGAGCAAGACTACACTCTGTACACGATGTGAGGTGAGGTCTGTCGATACACTATCCGCAAGGATAAGAATACCACCAGGAGAACGAGCTTACACTTATTTAGCTGGAGTACTAATCCATTATTTGCGCTGTCACAGTATTCATTTTAAAATCATAAGATGTGAGATGAGGTCTGTTGGTACAAGATTAGTTGCATCATGCATAAGAATCACATGTAGAGAAAACACGATGGTAATACTTCATGCAGCATATAAGTATTCATGTTTATTCAGTCACTTTTTTTAAAATAAATGAGCTAAGATTATAGCAATTGAACTAGTGAGAACGGCAACACTTTAGACAGACAAGCACTGCGTTACTCCATGAGGAGCAAGTAAGCTGTGTAAAATTTCTGTATATTCTTGTGGAGTCCGTACAGAGGAATCTCATCCTCCCATAGTATACAAGAACACACACACACACACACACACACACGCAGTCACGCGCGCGCGCGCGCACACACAAACACACAAATTGTCATATGGAACAGTGGAGTGTCTGAAAACTCTACCAGACAGCCTTCGGACAGTTTACCTGAAGAAACAGAATAAATGCTAGTGATGACAGACTATAACCACTTGCAGTGGTGCAAGAAAGCGAGAGTAGTCAGTGCTCTCAACCCGTCAGGGGCAGAGTTGCCAGATCAGTACACAGTGAGATGACTAGAATCGAAATCCGTTTGTATCTCGTTTACATGGAACATATTATTTCAGTGTTCTTCCTTTAAGAGACTGATTTTACTTAGCCGAGAACCACATTTAGTGACGGCACATCCATAACGTTTAAAAGCAACATGCTTTTAGCCGTTTGTTTCTTCATCCACGACGAATGGCAGATATTTCGCTATCGTTCAAGGGGGATCAGTCGTTCTGAGAAATACTTTTAATGGATTGTAGTAAGCGTTCTGTTCTTGAGTCTTTTGTCCATGTGTGACTGATTTCTGCAGCTCGTTAACAGTACATCACTGCCAGCGAATGTATCTCTTTGTGTACCAGCAGCAACAGGCTAGAACGGGCATGGAAAATCAGTGTCCCTACCTACAAGTGAAGCAGGGGGAGGAGGAGGGGTGGTAGACTGGTACTAAGCTGCTTGGTCTGTATCCTCACATCAAGGAGAACACACGTGGCCGTCACCCTCTCCTAGAGACATCTTTCGGGGTCGTTTTTTGTGGCATTGTGTTATTACAATGATTAATGATTTTCCGCAATTCCCAGGGCGTGCGTCGCATTATGATCAATTGCTTATGAGTGCGTTTTTTTTTCACTACAGTTTCGACGTGTAATTAGAGCAGTGAAGCATTTTCCATCAGTTTGTGGTTGTGTGTATTGGCCTTCCTACACTTCAGTGATAGTTTCCTGTCCTATCTCTTCTTACGATGTGTCTGTGTACAAGTTCCTCTGTAGTTTGATAGGTGGCGATTCTTCTGTCAGTGGCTGTAGGATAGTTCCAATTTCTACTGATATTGTGGACTAGGACACACAGAAATGTGAAGGAGTCCGAAAGTGGAAAAAAATCTAGTTTCAAGCACGCTTAGTCTAGCCCCAAACACCAAGACGAGTAGCTCTGGTTCATTCAGTCTGTGGTAGTGGTATAGGACGAAGTTATCTCCTGCACTGTTGACTGACGGGCCGTTTAGAAAAACAGGAATAGCTTCAGTACAGGGAGTACTCTCTATAAGTATCGAAATGCATCCTCAGTCCACCCTTCTTCATCACCATTATTTGCTGAAAAGCATTCCCCCTATGCTCATCCATTATCTCAGCTTTCCAACCATCAAGTATGAAGCTCAGCTTTATGGCTACAGATAATACACTTAATAAACTCCTCTCTATCCGATACCAACATATCATCAATTGAACTCATTTTCGATCAATTTAGTTACTTAATTATATAATGTTTCAATAAATAAACAATATATTGCTCGAAGTTTCTGCCCTTTTCATGCCATGAGATACATTTTTCAGTAAGAGTGTTTTCTATCATCCTGCCAATTTTAAACAGTGGTGTTTATTTCAGTTTCAAGCAGCAAGGCTGTAGGGTCATTGTCAATTTGTTTTCCCTGCCAAAATTTTGGATATTCTTCCAGCAGGATAATACACACATAGATAAATGAACCAAATTCCCAAGACAGTACCTTATGTCCTTCCCCTCCAGCAGCGCAGCAAGTCTTCTGCCAGCAATTCACAAATGGGGGAGGTGCGAGAAGTGTGGATGGGGAGGGGACGTGGGGGATGGGAGTAGTAGGTTTGGTGATGTCAACAATGTGACACTGCAACACTGAAATGGTGTTTGCCCACTACTCACGGCCTTTAGATTTGGTTGATTTATAATGTCCTTGTGTTTAATGGATCACTTTTGGTATTCATGTGGATAATCTAACACTTTTCATTATTTAGGATCAATTGCTAATTTTCACGCCATACAGATATCTTATCTAAATCGTATTGCAATTGGTTTTGATCTTCTGTTGACTTTACTAGACGATGAACGACAGCATCATCTGCAAACAACCTACGACGGCTCCTCAGATTGTGAACTAAATCGTTTATATAGATAAGGAACAGCAGAGGTCCTGTAACACTATCTTGGGGAACGCCAGAAATCACTTCTACTTGACTCGATGACTTTCCCTCAATTATTACGAACTGTGACCTCTCTGACAAGAAATCACGAATCCAGTCGCATAACTGAGACACATTCCATGAGCATGCTATTTGATTACAAGCCGCTTGGGAGGTATGGTGTCAAATGCCTTTCGCAAGTCTAGACATACGGAATGAACTTGAAATCTCTTGTCGGTAGCACTCAACACTTCCTGTGAATAAAAAGCTAGTTGTTTTTCACATCAACGATGTTTTCTGAATCCGGTTTGACTATGTGTCAATAGACAGTTCTCTTCGTGGTATTTCATAAGGTACTCTGTAGTTTTCGCCAAACATTCGTTGAGGAGACACTGAAAGTAGCCCATTAGTTCATCTGTGCGGACAGCGGTTGTACATCTATTCGCCTGTGCTCCTTTCCGCTGCCGTCGTTCAGCCCGTCATCTACTGCGTATGGTGAACAACAGTAGTCTCAGAGCCAAATTTGGATAGCGCCATTTTGCCAAGTACGGTATGCTTTAACCACAGCGGCAAATGAGTAGTTTACAAACTTACCTGATTCGGAAATGCTTCCACTCTTGTCCCAAAAATCAATGATCGTGCTCTTCGTTTCCGCTTTAAGACACTGACAGGACTGTTTTCCACGTCCCCCCACCCCTCCCCGATATGCTTTATATACCCTCCACTGCTAGTGCTGGCACCTGTAAATCGACATCGAACACACGCGGTCAAATGGTTCAAATGGCTCTGACCACTATGGGACTTAACATCTAAGGTCATCAGTCCCCTAGAACTTAGAACTACTTAAATCTAACTAACCTAAGGATATCACACACATCCATGCCCGAGGCAGGATTCGAACCTGTGACCGTAACGGTCGCACGGTTCCAGACTGAAGCGCCTAGAACCGCTCGGCCATAACGGCCGGCAACAGACGCGGTTTTCACAATAATGTGACTGGCTGGTGTATGAATCCATGGTGTCTGTTTGTGACAGCACCAAACCGCTGCCTAAGATCGCGGACATATAAACAGTTCGACTTGCTCCGTTTGTTTTGCTTCTGTAACAGCTTTCTGAGCCATCAAAGCGTCTCATGAAATCTCCATCACTGGAAGACCAAAAGTTAAGTAGAAAATTTGCCTTGGACCACTGCCTTTCGTCAGCAAATCGAGTATCAGCGCATTGTAAACATCGCAATACTGCCAGAACGTCATCAGTGTGCAACAACCATGTCATATCGCGTTGCAGGTCTGCGGTAAGCCGGACTTGCATTCGGGAAGACGATGATTCTGTTCACTGTCTCGCCATCCGCATTTACCTTTTCGGTAATCTCACGAAATCGCTTAAGATAGATGACAGAATGGTTCCTTTGAAAAGGGAACGATCAATTTCCTTTTTCTTTCCATTCCCAACCCGGACTAGTGTTCCGTCTCTAACGATCTCGTCGTCGATGTAACGTTAGAGCCTAATTTTCCTTGCATCGTTCCTTCCCCTCTAAGATTAGCAACAGCAAAGGTGTTTAGAAGCTGACTGACGTTAACAAATCTATTTCTAAGTGTAGGTGTATGACTAACACTGATAAACGTGTTCATTAATGTCAAATTTACGACAGTGAACCAATGGGAAAATGGTTAGCATGCATGAAACTAAGCAGACATTTACATACTGTGAACTAGCCCGTTCCACATTATTTAAGTACCATCAAATGATCTACGGAAGCCGGCCGTAGTGGCCGCGTGGTTCTAGGCGCTTCAGTCAGGAACCGCGCGACCGCTACGGTCGCAGGTTCGAGTCCTGTCTCGAGCATGGATGTGTGTTATGTCCTTAGGTTAGTTAGTTTTAAGTAATTGTAAGTTCTAGGGGACTGATGACCACAGATGTTAAGTCCCATAGTGCTCAGAGCCATTTTCTTTTATCTACGGAACGTGTAATCAACTAGCTAACAGTCATTTCTAATGGCACGGTGAGACGAATATTTGGTACTGACAGTGTAGTAGCGCGATTCGTTGCCTGGTGGCAGTAGGAAGACAGTCAATAACGGATGGCGATTTAGCAGGTGGCTCTGAGCACTATGGGACTTAACTTCTGAGGTCATCAGTCCCCTAGAACTTAGTACTACTTAAACCTAACTAAACTAAGGACATCACACACATCCATGCCCGAGGCAGGATTTGAACCTGCTACCGTAGCGGTCGCGCGGTGTCAGATTGTAGCGCCTAGAACCGCTCGGCCACTCCGGCCGGCATTTAGCAGGTAAGAGTCACATTACCACAAGAAGTATGTGAAACGTAATAGTGAGTTTCTTGAATGTAGCTGGTGCTGCCGATGGACGTTCTTTAATTCATGTCCGTTTCATGTTCAATGCGGCGTTTGGCACAAGCCCGACAGGTAAAACGAAACGGAGGAAGAAACGTATACCACACAGCCAGGGTGTTTCATCGAAGTTTTATGGGTGAAAATAAAACAGCAGATTGCTGCAAACAGCTAAAGTTTACAATCTCTGAAGCTGATAAACTGCACTTGGAAGCTATGCATCAGGTAACCAGTAAGATATGGAGGAGAGCAGTGAACAAAACATTGGAGAAGCAACCGAATACGTGGGCCCTGTGGGAGACTTCATGCTTGATTCATTATTCATATTCTAGGGAGCATTAACATATTATGGGCAACGGACGAGAAAGTCTTTAACACTCTTACGCTGACGTCGATGTGAGGTGAAGTTTTCAATTGCCGAAAATGCAACGCGGTCAGGAATTTAAAGAAGAGGGCCACATCAACAGATTATCGTAATGTGGATACTTTGTCAGATTAGTACTCTTAAAATGCTAATAGATTCTGCTCTCACTCGTTGATGGAATCTAATAATAAAAATACACATATGAGCAGAACACATCTTGTGAAACACAACTAGCTCTTTATTCGCTTAAAGTGTTGAGTGTTATTGACTAGGGATTTCAGATTTATTACGTATTTCTGAATTTACGGAAGGCTTTTGACACTGCACCACACAAGCGACTTGTAGTGAAATTGCGTGCTTATGGAATATCGTCTCAGTTATGTGACTGGATTTACGATTTCCTGTAGGAGGGGTCACAGTTCGTAGCAACTGAAGGAAAGTGATAGAGTAAAACAGAAGTGATTTCTGGGTTTCCCCAAGGTAGTGTTGTAGACCCCTCTGCTGTTCCTTATCTATATAAATGATTTGGGAGACAATCTGAGCAGCTTCTTAGGTTGTTTGCAGATGACGCTGTCGTTTATCAACTAATAAAGTCATCAGAAGGCCAAAAAAAATGCAAAACGATTTAGAAAGGATATCTGAATGGTGTGAAAATTGGCAGTTGACCCTAAGTAACGAAAAGTGTGAGATCATCCAAGAGAGTCATTAAGGGATCCGTTAAACTTCGGTTACACGAAAAATCAGTAAAATCTAAAAGTCGAAAATTCCACTAAATACCTAGGAATTAAGATTACTAACAACGTAAATTGGAAGGAACACTTAGAAAATGTTGTGGGGACGGCTAACCAAAGACTGCGTTTTACTGGCAGGACACTTTGACAATGTAACAGATCTACTGAGGAGACTGCCTACACTACGATTGTCCGTCCTCTTTGAGAATACTGCTGCTCGGTGTGGGATCCTTACCAGATAGGACTCACGGTGTTCATCGAAAAAGGTCAAAGAAGGGCAGCACGTTTTGTATTATCGCGAAAATTGGAGAGAGTGTCACTGAAATGATACAGGGAGAAACGATCACCACGATAAAATAATGTAAGTCAGAGGTCTTACGGAAAGATATAGGTGTTCGTTCTTCCCGCACGCTATACGAGATTGGAATAATAGAGAATTGTGAAGGTGCTCCGATGAACCCTCTGCCAGGCATTTGAATGTGATTTTCAGAGTATCCATTTAGATGCGTACGTAGAACATCACCACCATCTGATGAATGGCGTATTACACCACCTTCTGAATGCAGTACAGTGGTGACGGCTTCCTTGTAGTCAAGGAACATGACGGCAACCTGGGCAAAGATATCTACTGCCTACTGGGATTTGTGGACGAGCTATCAAATTAAACATATCTCTCTCTTTCTCCTTCTTTTTCCATAATTACATGTTCCGCCACAACATTCAAAATTCTAACACTCGATGCCTTCATTTTTAGAACATTGGATTAATGCAACCACATCTTGACGGCTATCTGTGAGCAGTCCTCAAGCAGAGATGTGAATGAATTGACTGGAAATTTTCGAAACTTATTGTAAAGTTTATTATCTACGTATTGTGGAAGACTGCGTGCCTTTGGATACACTTCGATGTACCTTCGCAGCTTCGGTTCCTTTCTGGATTACAATGCCGATAAGTCTTAATTGAGTCTTCTGATTTTAGGATCAGTCGCCCATCCCAATGCAAAAAGGTTACCGTGAATATCTCTCTGAAAGAGGGACTCATACCAGCAGTATTTAGTCACCAGTATAAGTGATTTCTGTTATAATTTGCTCAAAATCTTGTCATTTGGTGTATTCGAACTGAGGCCTGCTTTTCAACATTCTATGGGCTGCAGCATAATATAGATCACGGAACGACATTTTAACGAATCGACAAGTCTGTTAACTGCCGAAAGTTTATTATTCTTTCATATTATAAGCTTATTTCTGAGTTATTGCCATTTTCTAGTACAACCTGCAATAATTACACATAATAAATATGTTGTCAATGAAATGGTGATTTACAGGGAATATCTATAAATGCATACTTAGGTTAGGATGTTCATAACGTATGTACATTCTGCATCTGTGTAAGGTAACTATTTTCTTGCTGTCTTACATTATGAACAATTATACATTATTCATAAGATTTGTCAGTTGTTTTTATTTAGAAAAATACATAAACTAAACTAAAATTCCTCCCTAACACGCCATGGAGGCCCAATGGTACGGACCGGCCGCCTCCACGCGTCACTGGATGCGGATGTGTAAGGGCATATGGTCAGCACACCGTTCTCCCGGCCGTATGCCAGCTTCCGGGATCGGAGCCGCTACTTCTGAATCAAGTAGCTCCTCAGTTTGCCTCACAAGGGCTGAGTGCACCCGGCTTGCCAACAGCGCTCGGCACACCGGATGATGACCCATCCAAGTACTAGCCCTGCCCAACAGCGCACAACTTCGGTGACCTAACGAGAATCGGTGTTACCACTGTGGCAAGGCTTCGAAAAATTCATAATTGTTCATAATATAAGAACTCAAGAAAATAGCTACCAGACACAGATGGAGTATGTACAGTCGTGCTCAGAAGTATCCGAACGACCTGAATTGCATTTCGCCTGATTCGCATGCAAACCACATAACGCAACTGTCTAGCAGGTCCTCTAATCGCTGCTTTGTACAGTCGTTTGACTATTGAAAATGGTTCCAACAAGTCACCACTAGATAACACTGCTCTGTATCGCAATGACTCAAGACGTAAAGTAATACTACGATACTAGAAATATCAGGGAACACCTTATCACAGATAAGACTGTCCTTCAGGCTTGTAAGGTCATATTTATTGCAATTAATGACATACCTGAAATGTTACCACTCTCATTATTACATGAGACAGGTAATGCACGTAGTAAGTTCGTCGTATTCATAATTTCCTCTTCAAAGTAACATACCGTACTTGTTATTTAACACAAAACGACATTAAAAATTGAAGTTAATCACGAGCAGCTAGTTGAGAATATGTATGAACTTCAAATGACACGACGAACCGTCTCGCTCTGCATATGGGTTCAAACCCATGTGATGCAGACTAAGATTTCGAGACTGACGTAAACTAATAGTCATTCCTGACTAGTCATACACAGAGTGATATACCTCGATTTTAGACAGTATCAGTTAGCAAATATCAACTTTAAATTACATAACGTAAACAGTTTTAACGGACGCGAATTCCTACCCAGCACCTATTGTCCCTGTTAACGCACTACGAGAGATGTTAAATATTGCTTCTTCACAAGTAACTTACTTGAAAGACCGTGAGGTAAAGCTTTGTGTTGAACAGGGATTCGAACCCAGAACCTAATCGGATTGTTATCGAAGCACAATTAACTGTGGCATGCCGATGGCAGCTAGATGTTTTAACTGAAATGACGAGACGAACATTAATTTTTTCCTTCCCAGCACTCCAATCCGGCACCTATCGCCGTTATATTCTAGAGAAATCGAACGTTAAATATGGGTTTGTTACACCAGCAGCGACATGTGAGCATGATTGAACTAGAAATAATATGACGAAGTGTACACTGATGACTGGGATTGGAGCCGCACACACATCGTTTCTACATTCAAACAAACGTCAGCTACGGAATTTTTCTCCACCAGCAGCTCCGAATAACATCCTTGAACTTACAGTGATCTCGCAAATAGTTATAAGTCTCACTGGGAGTCAAAAACGTCATATATCGTTAGTGTTGACAACGAGCATTAAAAATCAAAATTATTATCCACCAGCAGATAGGTGTTCTCATGCTAGAGCTTGATAATTCATAATGAAAATCCTAGTGCCGGGCCAGGATTCGAACCCATTCACGCGCAATATGTGGAGATGTTGAGGAATCTGCAGTTTTGAACAAACAAAAATTGTAGTCGAACTGTATTGTCACGAACGGATTAAATTCCACGTTAAGGGCGGTCTGAGTTGCATTCCCAGTCCAGAACCGATTTTATCGGCATACAGAAGCTCAAATAAAAGATGGAATAAGTCTCCTGTGGCCCTACATAGCGTTTGTTTCGTCACTAGAAATAAATAACTAGTATAAGAAAGGATACTGGTTCCTTCATGTCGCCACTCCTGACTTTATTGTTGTTCAACCTGACGTCTACTTGGTAGAGAAGGAATATCATGTTTAATGTGAATTTCAAACCACAATGTCATTATACCTTCTTCACTTGGCGTAGGCAGAAGCGGATAGAATCTGATCTCTGCCTATCAAAAACCATACACAGAAGATGGAATCGAACTCAGACCATAAGTATATGAACCTATCATCAAACCAACAGACCACCAAATTCTCTTCATTCTGACGTGTTTTTCTATCATAACACTGATGCGGCACACTCGATGAGAATTCTGACACACAGGCTCCCTGTAGTGGTTTGCAGCATGTTCAGTACATTCATTTACTTGGTTGACCGAATCGCCATGAACTAGCTGCCTCGGCTATCCAGTGCAAACATTCGACTCTATTTCGTAATCACCGAAATAAAATAACATAACTGCCACCTACACAGAGCTGCCGACAGTGTAGGATGCAGAAATTTAAATAGGAAGTGTTACTGTCCACTTGAGCAATTCTACTGCCCTATCTGTTTGTTGAGAACGTCGTGCAACGCAAAAGAAAAGCTGTAACTGTCTGTCTCTCAGAAGTAGATCCGGTCTTATGCATTATCTCACAGTACTGTGGAATTTCTAGAGGAATTGTTGTTGAATCCTGCAGGTACCGTAACTATGTGTTAGCTTGTAGCGTGGTGGGAAGCGTTGTGCACTGTAGATAAGATGTCGTGAGTTTGTGTACATTCACTGCTACATTTTTTTAAAACGCAATTCTGATGTCTGCTGAAGTTATCAATCTAATGGAACTTTGAACATAATTCCCTTCACTTCTCAACCCAAAATAGTCGCATGTGGGGAAAGGGCTAACTTCTACGACATTTTGTTCTTTTCAGGTTTAATAGATGGACAGGCAGCAGATGCATCTCGAAGCTTTTGTATTGTGTAAGATGAGAGTGCATCGTGCCAGAATAGTCAGAAAAGTATTTTCTACATTAGCTGTCGTGTGATAGTGGCATTTTATTCTTCTTCAAACCTTGTTTGACAGCTTTAACTCGGCACAAGTATTCTACATGCATGTAATCAATAAACTGCATGTGCACTAAGACTGTTATAGATAACATCAGAGAATTCGCATATATCGTTGACGATTAATTTCTCTCTCACGTTAAGTATTGTTTTAACAACACTAAAATAAACCTTAGGAAAATTGTGCACTGTATTAAAGGAAATGAAACGAAACTACCCACGATAACCTTACGACGAAGGTCTGGTTTAATAAAACTGAGTATCTGTACACAAGTATGCCTCTATCGGCACGAATTTGTAAAATATTACTCACTTAGATTTCGCTTGGGCCTGTGTTTAATTGGTTTGCTGTGTCATGCTCAACAGGTATACAAATGTGGCATTTCATACATAAAGTTATGTATTCCTAGAAACCCAAAATTTCCTTGTCAGCAGCGGAAAGAGGCGTTACCTGTGGTGCAGCATTGTAAGTTTTTCACTATTGCACTATGAGCTGAAAGTATTTTCTTGCAATTTGCTTATCGATGTTTGATCTGACTGCTTGTAGCTCTTTCACAGAAGAGATAAAAACGTTACAGTCAGCGAGACTGGGACCGCGAACCATAGCAGACGTTTTTCCACAGGTCAGCATATTACAACAGAGCTAGTGAAGAGGTATGTGCCAGGTCTTTCTTTACAAGGCCAATAGTGGCTAGAACGCGTAAACCGCTATTTAAAGGACGAGATTAGTTGCGATTTCCACGTGCAACTACTTTCCTGAGCTGAAAACCGTAAATTTACAGTCTTCTGTTACACCTCAAGCGATAATTACTCAGATTATTCAATGGAAATGACAGGAAAAATCAAGCGAACTTTGAGGCATCATTCCGTTTACACCAGGAAGTATCTCGTCGATCACAGGGTTGCCAAACATACCTTGCCTTGTTGCCAAATTTCAGTTACAGTACCAGCAGGAAGAAGACTAACCGATGTGATCCTACAGCGGGCTGGGAAGTGACCATAGCTGGCGTCTCAAGATGCGGCTGCTACGGCCTGGAATACGTAATGCGTCTGATTCGCATTTCTGTAACTAGGTTTAGAGACTGGAGCGTAGTTACTAATAATACTCAGAACTGACTGCTAACTAAGCATCATAAATCAGTAACTCTCATAGTTGTTTATATATTTCTTTCGTAACTGTACTCAAAACTAAGAAATTCGTTCACGTACGTTTTCGTGACTCGCCGATAGTCGAGCACAACAAACAAATAAAAATAAAAAGAGAATGTCAATGTGTGTGTGTGTGTGTGTGTGTGTGTGTGTGTGTGAGAGAGAGAGATAGAGAGAGAGAGAGAGAGAGAGAGAGAGAGAAGAGAGCGAGAGAGAGAGAAAGAGAGAGAGACAGAGAGATAAAAATAAAAAAGAATGAGAGAGAGGGTAAAAAATTGTTGTAAAGGAATTGAATACTGGAATGTAAAGAAATCTTTCATTAAAATGACACGTTCCACATCATTACGAAATGTCGTATTAATGATCTACGGAACAAGTATTAATCTAATCTAATCTGATCTAATCATATCATATTACTGACTAGTCATGAAGAGTCATGAATTACCGAAATTTTCGGCAATATCAGTAACCAAATCTAAACTTGAAAGTAAAAGACGACAGTTTTTGTAATAAACCGGGACTCCTATCAAGACCCTTTCGTCCCTGTTAACTAACCACGAAAGATATCTCATATACCTCAATTCAGAAGTAACAAGTGTGTATCCATTTAAAGATGAAGCGCATGATGTGAAGCTCTGTGTGGAGATACGAACCCAACAAATAATCGGATTGTTAACTAAGTAAAATCAAATGTTACGTATCGGTTTTTTTACCATCTGCTAGCTGTTTGAATCTAAAATAAGGATACAAATTTTTGTGACCGAGCGACAATCGAACCGCATTCCTATCGTTCTTTATCGTCCACGAATATAGTTTAAGTATCAATTTCTTACTCACCAACAGTAAGATGTGTGCATGTTTGACCAGAAATTGTTGGCAACACATGAACAGACATTAAAAATGCACGTTAATTTTCGCTAGCAGGCCGCTGTGCACGTGGTAGGGCTTGAAATTAAATTATGAATATTTTTGTACTGAATCGGGATTCAGACCCACATACTTAACTTTGGAGGAGACCTAGAGAAGATTGCAGTTTTGGGAAAAGGAACGAAATGATTGAACTATACTGTTCCTAGAAATTCAGATCCTCGAAAGAGGAGATACGAATTCGAATCCCAGTCCAGCACCAAATTTTTCAACGTCTCTAGTTCAATCAAGTATAAGTAAAATAAGAGCCCTGTTCCTTTACATGGCTATCGGTTCATCAAATAAAATAAAATTTTGTATGTAAGTAAGTTTACTGGCGACAGTATTTCTGTTTACCATGACCTCCACCTATGTCATTTCCCAACGTAAACCGGCACTGCCCAGTTGAGAATGAAGGAACGTGATGTTTAATGCGGATTCTGGATTGTAACATCTTTCTCTTGAGGTTACCAGAGGTAAAGTAAATCTGTTTGTGCCTCTTAAAAGTAAATGCCTGAACCCACGCATTGCACCAGACCATTGGGGCCACATTTCCCAGCCCCGGGAGTGTGCTGTAATGGATTAAATGCTTAGCTTACAAAATTAGTTACGGTGTAAAAAAATGCGAATCTATTAAATGGTTAAATAGAAGAAGCTTCTGAAGTGGGGATAATGCTATTCTCATGTCAGCAGGATGTAAAGACTCTTCTAGGCATCATAGCCTCGATGTGAACCCATTTTGAAATTTTCACTAATTCAGGAAATTTCTTAGTTCGAGAAAATCCACTGCGAAGTGTGAAGTTATCGGATAATTCGATTATTACCGTCATTATTACTATCATTTTCTTCATACCGCTGCTGGAACACATGTGCTTGAAGATCATTAAAGCCTTTTGGTCATTATAGAAGAGGTTGCCAAAGAACAGGTTTTTTCCCTGTCTACGAAATCCTTCTCATGTTAATATCAAACATCAGCAATTACTCGTAGATCACATTAAAACTAAAGTAATTGATGAAGACGTTACTTGATAACAAAAACGCGCTGCCTTTCTTCATTTACTTGCGCCTAGAAATGGCTGTCGAATACTGCCAAACCAAAAGTCAAGGGATCTTATTGCCTTCCGACATACGTCGCTGCCAGTTCTTCCATATGATTTGGTCGACGTGACCTGTTTCAAGTTGTGTATGAGAGAGTGTTTTATAAAATCAATTGTTTTCCTTTGCAATGAAGAGAAAGATTTTCATTCTAAGCTATCCAAGTTCAAAATTTTCGCAATATTAGTTCAAATTTAATATTCACTTCTATAATGTAGGAAAGTATTTCACAGTTGCAAAACCCGCATCCGAATCATTGTCTTTACATTTAGCCGCTAAGCATAAATTCCAGCTCAGAGTGACACCACTTTAAGTAACCTAATGTAGCGAAGACTATTTGCCAGTGCTCTTTCTCCCAGGAAAATATGCAATTCACTCATTGGGCTCCATAAGTACACTGTAACAGTAATTTCTGTGTGTATGCAATGCATACGGATTGTAGAATTTAGTGGTGCTGTTTCTTCCATTTCTGTATACAATATGCCTGACCTAAACGGACACTTTATCATTACAGGCCCTGGGCGGTGCAACATCATATTGACAACAGTAATGTGCTTATACTGACAGCCTCACTGTTCGTTTTACCTGATTTTGTAATCATTTAAATAAAACAACATGACCTTCCAGTGGGAGACATTTCGTCCCCCTTTTCCTTCTGTGAAATTTGTCAGTAAGCTTTTCGCCTTCCAACCAGTGAAACGCGGCCGAGTACGGCCGGTAAACGATTCACAAACCACAATTTAGTGCCATTAAGGCGAATTCTTTAAACATTGTCGTAGCTGAAGGAATTTATTTTCTTCTTAAATCGTCTTATGCAGCAACGTTCACATATATCTTAAATAGGAAAAGCTCTTTATCCAGGTACGAAGGTTGTAAAACAAACTTCCCACAGTTAGTGTCAGGTTGATCTTTTCCTCTGACAGCATTGCGTAAGTATTTTGTCTAAGAGGTATCACAAGTAGTGTTCCTGTAGCTGTGGGAATAATTGGTTGAAAAGGAGTTTAACACCAATGGGTACAGTACTGCTAAATACTCAAATTGATTATCAACCTAAGTCTGCGTTCATCCACAAACTGAGGCGTATTTGTAATACTGAAAAAAAAAAGAAGTGTGTGAAATCTTATGGGACTTAACTGCTAAGGTCATCAGTCCCTAAGCTTACACACTACTTAACCTAAATTATCCTAAGGACAAATACACACACCCATGCCCGAGGGAGGACTCGAACCTCCACCGGGACCAGCCGCACAGTCCATGACTGCAGCGCCTGAGACCGCTCGGCTAATCCCGCGCGGCTGTAATATTGATGCTAGACTGTGTGTCTTCCTTGAGTGGGCATTGGAAGGCGTTTACACACAAATATACGAGTGTAATCCCAAAGTTAAGGTCTGCTAAGGGACACGCAACTGCCAACCCAGGCACAAACAAGAGATCCTAATTTCAATGCCAAACAGAAACCACTGTGTTGGCTGCATGGTGGCAAGGTGATAAACAGCAAGACTACGGATACTGAGGTCTCAGGTTTGATCCCTCGTCAGTCTCGCGATTTTTATGTGCCATTTTACACTTGTTTCCCCTCGGGAAGTTTTTTTTTATGTGAAAAATGTCGAGTTGCACTGTGGTCCGAAAGCCACATTAAACTGTAGGTTTCCCTATTAACTGGCTAGGTAAGTCAACTCAAAGGTCGGAGGAAAGCAACGGCATATCACCACCAACAAGACTGTGCTTATTAAAGCACTGTGGTGTTCAAACCACTCTTCCTACTGATGATTGCTTTACTTTCCATGGGTTCCAAAATTAATGATCTTCGGGTTATTAACATTTTTGTGTTTTCATGCTGTAGCTTTGATACTAGTAAACGTAAGTAACCAGTCGAGCGCTGTCACCGTTCCAGTTGTCAAGGTGGTAGACGACGATGCTATCGACCCCAGTTATAGTCTTTATCATGGCTATGTTTCAGTCGAATACCTCTATGTGTCTTTCTGTGTATTTCAAGTTATACTTTTATACAGTTGGTACGCATCCAAATTGATATCTGATAGAGCTGTATTTAGCAACATGAATCAGATATGTTTTCCGTGCAATATATCGGACAACTCGTCAGTGCAGCGAGATTTCGTTTGTGTGCTCCGTATGGTGCAAAAGATATTTGTGCTTTGCTTGCTGTTGTGATAGGTGCGAGCAAGCTCACGAATAGTCTGTCAATAACTTGAATTACGCAATAATACACTTAAAAGTTGTATTTTTACATTACGTATCCCAATGGAAATAACTGTAAGCAGGTTATATGCCTACTTGCTTATTATTCGCGCTTCTCGATGCTTTCCTAAAAAATAAAAATAAAAATTAAAAAGAGAGAGAGAGAGACAGAGAGAGAAAACAGAAATGTATTTCAAATATCAGCTCAGTGACGCCATGTTCGTTTCGTGATGTAAAGCAAGGACAGTTGATAGGTATCATATCGTTGTACTAGCGATATGTATGGCTACAGGGTTCTTTCTTTTCATTCTGCAAACAACCAGAACAGAATTCAGTAACAAAGTGGTAAGAACAGCCATGCAGTGCGCCTATTAAACACTCAGCCATTCTTGGTTATTTTGTTAATCGTCTGTAATGCAGTAAACGTCTTTGATTATTGATTTGTTATTACTACCATTGTTATTGTTATTCGTCACCTCACAACAGCTTTCCTATCACTCACGGTCGCCGATGCACGTAACGAATGGATCAGAACGAATGGAATGTGGGATGTTTCGTCACGGAGATTATACACATTTATCTCGGATTCTTGTGTTCAGGGTAATATGAAAATCTCAATAAGAGAAGACGACAACGGGGTGCCGGTGATGAAGGGAATAATACCCAACTATTTCTGTCGACTTAACACCATGACGACAGACAAACTGGCGTCTCACTGTATTTTGATTATAATTCGTTAGCTTTCTTGCGACCTCGTTTTCATACTTCGTGGAAGCAGGCATAATATTTTGCTTTTTGAACACCGAACACACAAAGATAGTAGACACAAGGATACAAAGAAACAATCAAAGTCATGAGTGTGGATACAGTTCATCATTAGAAGACTAAACAAGAGGGAAACATTACGAAAGCAATGGATACGCTGGTTAGTATACATTATTTGTATAGACCTGAAGATGCAAAAGCGCAAATCTGGACAGTGCCCACATCTGCACTTTAGTTTCTGTCTTAATGGGCATAATTTTTAGTTTCTTCTCTTCTGAATTTTCAAATGGGTTGATTATTATGTGGTACAGAATAATTAGTTAACTGTGTTTCTTACAGCTTCCATTCGCACCAAAATTTTTCTACATTCTCGTGCAGATCATGAAATTCTACTTGTATGATCACAAGACTGCACATAGATGCGATCGATTTCGAGGTGCAAAGTGTATGTTATCTTACTTTTCGTGACAGGTGGGAAAAGTTGATTTCCAAAGATTTTTATTGTACTGAAATAATCTTTTGTCACAAAGTAACAAGGTAAGTGTTTTATTCGTATATATTTTTTGGGAAACTGTAATCGTGATGGAAGATTACACATCTGAATGTTTGACACAACTGGTAGGAGAAAACTCTGCATATTAACCAAACCCCGCGCCTCCTGTCCGTATCCTCCTATGATACAAGCACGAGATTCTCCTCCTATAACGCTACAGAGCTGTTCCTAGCACAGCTGAGAATTGGCAACATCGTCACAAACATTTGGCAACACTGTGACAGTGCAATCACTTCCGCGTGTGGTACTGAACTGACTCGCTAAACTCAATTGATATTCCCTTTCCATTTGAATGACTCGTGCTATATAATCCTCCTGTAAACTAAGACAGTGAGACAGAAAATTCAATTTTTTGGCTAAAGAAATGCTATTCTTCACATAAGTGACAACTTTTATTATCGTTCACGATGCGTTATGAGGCTGAGGGACCAATACCGCGATGAGAGTGGTGTGCTGGCAGCACCGGGTCCGTAGCCCCGTGGTACCGCCCGTGTCTAGTGGTGCCGCCACGGTAGCTCAGCGTATTCGGTCAGAGGGTTAGCTGCCCTCTGTAATAAAAAACTGAGTGAATGCATCAACGACGAACTTCACCGGGCGTCAGGGGAAGTCCGCCACGAACAATTGCAACGAACTATAACAACCAAAACGAGATTAAAAAAAAGTGTTGCAACGGTTCAAACAGTCTTCAGCTCTAATCGTGGTAGGGGCCAGCAACTGTGAGCTTCTTTTCATGGTTTATTTTATGGAGCTGCGTATTTCCAGAAAAAATTCTGTAACGAAATCAGAAGAAAACCTTCGCACATCAAATCCTCTTGGCAGCTCGACTCAGTAAGTTGTGTTAATGGTCATAGATCTCGGCTTTCTGACTGCCAAGCTGCTGCCGGCCATTGTGGCCGAGCGGTTCTAGGCGCTTCAGTCTGGAACCGCGCTGCTGCTACTGTCACAGGTTCGAATCCTGCCTCGGGCATGGATGTGTGTGATGTCCTTAGGTTAGTTAGGTTTAAGTAGTTCTAAGTTCTAGGGGACTGATGACTTCAGATGTTAAGTCCCATAGTGCTCAGAGCCATTTGAACTGCCAAGCTGCTTCACAATACAAGCGTCTCTGAAGAAATTCGATCGACCGTCAACGATACGAAATTCAATATTGTTCTTCACTTAAGACTCACATGCCAGTGTGATAAGTAGGAAGGAAATGAAATGATAAGCAAACCACAACTTAACTTAAATTTTTAATGTCGTTTTGTGTTAAATAACAAGTACGGTATGTTACTTTGAAGAGGAAATCATGAATACGACGAACTTACTACGTGCATTACCTGTCTCACGTAATAATGAGAGTGGTAACTTTTCAGGTATGTCATTTATTGCAATAAATGTGACCTTACAAGCCTTAAGGACAGTCTTATCTGTGATAAGGTGTTCCCTGATATTTCTAGTATCGTGGTATTACTTTACGTCTTGAGTTATTGCGATACAGTGCAGTGTTTTCTAGTGGTGACTTGTTGGAACCATTTTCAGTAGTCAAACGACTATACCAAGGAGCGATTAGAGGACCTGCTAGACAGCTGCCTTATGTGGGTTGCATGCGAATCAGGCGAAATGCAATTCAGGTCGTTCGGATACTTTTGAGCATGACTGTACATAGATGATGTTCAGATGTGTGTGAAATCTTACGGGACTTAACTGCAAAGGTCATCAGTTCCTAAGCTTACACACTACTTAACCTAAATTATCCTAAAGACAAACACACACCCATGCCCGAGGGAAGACTCGAACCTCCGCCGGGACCAGCCGCACAGTCCATGACTGCAGCACCCAAGACCGCTCGGGCTAATCCCGCGTGGCGGAGTATGTACATACTTTATGAATAATTTAACGTAAGTATATCTTTTTACACATTCCATGCGGACTACTATCTAACTGTCGACATCTGTACTATGTATAATTGCACTTGTACTAGAAAATGGCAATAACTCCGAAATAAGCGTATAGTACGAAAGAATGATAAACACTCAGCAGCTAACAGGAAATGACAATTAATTAAAATGTCGTACTGAGGCCTTTCTGTTAACTAATATGAACTAGAATCGATAGATCACGAATATCAAATACTTGGCTATAACAAATATATCACGAGAGCCACGATTTCTGTATTTCTCGTTTCTCAAGAAAGGAAGACTGGAATGCGGTCGTGAAAACAGCTTTTCGAGTATTGCCAATTACTTTCCGTTGTGTAAGGAAAGGATGGTTGTTGTTGTGGACTGTAAAAAAAAACGTGATTTCGTGTATTGTTCGCCGACTAGGGAACGCCGTAAATATGAACATGGAAATATAGTTCTCTTGTGTGCGGCCCTTACCTCGAATTGTAGGAGCGTAAAATCCACAGACAATGCCCAGCTTATGCTGGTGGAAATAAAAAGGTTACGAGCAGAGAGCTACCGTCTCTTAAGCTTGGTGCCCAGCAGCCTATACCCTTTTAAAGGCCTTACGGCCATATTGCACCCTACAGCGCGGTATAGTGAGATATGGCCTTTAAGATTTTATACTGCTACGTCTCCAATTTTGCCCGAATCTCTTATTTTGTGTGTGTGTGTGTGTGTGTGTGTGTGTGTGTGTGTGTGTGTGTGTGTGTGTGGTGTGGGGGTAGGGGGGGGGGGGGGCGTGGGCGTGCGTGCGCGTGTTTTCAGAACCGTTTAATATTCGAGTGAGCTCATGAACTAACTGCTCAAAATAATCTTCAGAGAATGTTTTTAGTATAATTTCGGATGATGTTTATTTCGCACCTCCGGATTTAGACGTGTATTTACACCAACGCATCTAAGGTAAAGTGAAGTCATCACCAACTATAATTGTATGGGTCGGATATGAGTTCGAAATGAGACTCAAGTTTCCTTTGAAAATTTCGGCAATTGTATCATCTCAGTTGGGAAGCCAGTAAAGGAATTCAATTATTAATCTATTCTGGTTGCCAAAATGGCCTCTACCAACATTAACTCACAGGAACTATCTACTTCAGTTTCGCTACAAGATAAATTACTTGTAACAGCACCAGAAACGCCACCGCCCACTGTATTTAGCCTATCGTTTCTGAACACCGTTCGATCCTTCGTAAAAATTTCGACTGAATTTATATCCGGCATTAGCCAGCTTTCAGTGCCTCCAACGATTTGCTCACCAGAGCTTTCTATTAACGCTTAGAGTTATGATACGTTCCCAACACAGCTGTGACAATATTCAGCTGTTATACCAGTGGTTCCTAGATCTCCGTTCTTCCAGTGTTTGACCTGCACCCTGTGAGAGTTACGTCTTTTTTGTGTTTCCCTGAGATTCTCTAACCTAAAAGTCCGCCAAGTCCACGCCGAACAGCCCCTGCTACCCGGGTAGCTGCCTCCTTAACTACTGCTTTAGTTTTACGTTCGCCGTCTCTTATAACAGCGGTCTGCTTTCTCTACAAGTTGTAAACAACCTTGTGCCCCTACTGTATACTTGTTACCTTCAAAGTTTCATAAGTCTCCAATTTTTCCCGTATCGCTTACTGTGTGTGTGTGTGTGTGTGTATGTGTATGTGTATGTGTGTGTGTGTGTGTGTGTGTGTGTGTGTGTGTGTGTGTGTGGGCGGGCGTGGGCGTGCGTGCGCTTGAATGGAAACGTGTGAGGTTCTACTATCAGGACGCTTCAAAAAGAAGCAACATTTATTGCCTATGTATTTACAACGAACTTTGTTTTATCAAGAGACAGAACAAAAAACTCCCTAATACTGCCACTATCTGCGTTATCAAACTGCTCAATTTGACCTTCGCTTCATTAATCCTCGATCTTATTTCTGCTCAGTTTTTAACTACAAGCAGCCCATGGTAGTCGATACTCTACATAAATAAATGTATAGTAATGCATGTAAGCAGACGACCAATTATCAGTAATTGGAATTACACTGAAAGTCACATTAATGTGACCACCTGTCAAAAGTCTGAATAGCCACCTATTGCAGCGCGGATCGTGCGATAACAGCAAAAAGAGACACAGTGAGGTTCTGGAAACTACTGAAAGGGACGTGGCGCCATGCCGACTCTAGTGCTGTAGCCAGCTGCGCTTAGTTAATCGACTAAGGTAAACTCCTCCAGGTGCTCTTAGAACCACGCACGTCCACTGTGAACTGTGTGACACGTTGCATTGCCTTACCGCTAGACGCCATCGTGCAGAGGAGAAACAAACTGCATGTAGGGGTGGGCATGGTCCCCAAGGACAGATGCATACTTGTGCTGATCCATTGCTTTCCAGAATGTCGATATCACCCAGGGAATGCCACGAAAACATTCCCCTAAGCATAATGCTCCCTCCTCCAGCCTGGACCGTTTCGAAGAGTGTTTGCTTTCAGTTCGATGGAGCATAACTGGCGTGCAAGTTTGAGCCCTCGTCGCCTATGACCAGCAGTCAGTTTGCGTATTCAATGCTAACAGACAAGCAACACTGCGTGAAATAACCACAGAAATCAATATGGGACGTAGGACGAACGTATCTGTTAGGACCGTGCGGCGATATTTGGCGTTAATGGGCTACGGCAGCAGACGACCTCTGCCACCAGCACGACATCATGTGCAGCGTCTCTCCTGGGGTCGTGACCATATCGGTTGGACCGTAAACTACTGAAAAACCGTGGCCTGGTCAGATGAGCCCCTATTTGAGCTGGTAAGAGTTAGACTGTAGAACAGACACCGCGAAGCCATGGTCCCAAGCTGTCAACAAGGCACTGTGCAAGCTAGTGATGGCTCCATAATGGTGTGGGCTGTGTTTACATGGAATGGACTTGGTCCTCTAGTCCGGCTGAACAGATAGTTGACTGGAAATGGTTACGTTCTGCTACTTGGGGGCCATCTGCAGCCATTCGTGGACTTAATGTACCGGAACAATGGTAGAATTTTTATGGATGACAGTGCGACATGTCGCCGCTCTACAATTGTTCGCGATTTGTTTGAAGAAAATTCAAGACAGTTCGAGTGAATAGTTTGGCTACCGAGATCCCTCGACATCAATCCATCGAACATTTACCAGACCAGGCATAATTTAGGCGTCAGTCCGTGCACAACATGGTACACTGTCACCACTTTCGCAGTTATGGGCGGCTATAGAGGCAACATGGCGCAATATTTCTACAGGTGACTTCCAAAGTCTTGAGAATGAGATTTTCACTCTGCAGCGGAGTGCGTGCTGATATGAATCTTCCTGGCAGATTAAAACTGTGTGCCGGACGGAGACTCGAACTCGGGACCTTTGCCTTTCGCGGGCAAGTGCTCTACCAACTGAGCTACAGAAGCACGACTGACGCCCCGTCCTCACAGCTGTACTTCTGCCAGTACCTCGTCTCCTAGAGCACTTGCCCGCGAAAGGCAAAGGTCCCGAGTTCGAGTCTCAGTCCGGCACACAGTTTTAATCTCCCAGGAAGTTCTAAAGTCTTGTTGAGTCCTTGTCACGTCGAGTTTCTGCACTACTTCGGCCAAAAGAAGGTTCGACACGATATTAGGAGGTATCCCATGGGTTCTGTCACCTCTGTTCTTATAACAAGCTGTACCTTTGTAATAATGTTTGATGTTTTATCCATAATTTCTGATTATTTACTTGAGCTCATAATGTTTGCTAGAAATGTTAACGTAATGTGACTGTAATCTTGCTGAAGAAGATACCGTTAACTGTACTGATACTTGGTCGAGGCTTATTCCAATAAACTCAATGCAACCGGTTGCTTGTATACATCACTTACTGGAACTAATAAAAGTCTGTTTAAAACTGTCTGCTTTTAGTAAGACCAAGTGTCAAAAATGCGACACATTCCACAATGCTATCGAGGCAGCCACCTGCACACATGTCTTAATCATCATCTAAAAATTAAAAGAAATGTACGTGTTGACAAATACGTCAACAGAAAATTAGTTGTCAGTCTCAACGTTCAAGCTACATGCAGTATGATTCAGTAGCATTAGTGAACATTGGCGTGGATCAGTATACAACTGAAAGATGATATGGAAAATTCCGATGAATTTAGGGTTACAGCTGGTAGAAGTTTAAATGCGTTTCTTCTTGGAAATGCAGTACATGGAACTACAACGTGGCTTATAACTCCTTACAAGAATCCTACAACGTCAGCAAACTGCTTACAACAAAAACATCGCAAAGTAACATTTTACATATGAAGGTTGTTTTCCAATTTTGTAACCAAAAGGGCAGATTTAGAATACAGAAAAGTCAAATCGCCTGTGATTAAAACTAAAAACAAAGGCTTCGGTATTAAGAGTGAAAAGGAATTCACCATTTATACACAGAAGGGAAGGCGGGTTGCTACAAAGAGTACATTTTAGGCATGTACAAGCTGGATTCCTTTCCTAGTAACGTGAAAAAAATAGGAGCCAATTTGGAAGCCATACGTGATTCAATATTGCAGTCAGAGTTTCACAGAGAATTGGATTACTTTCGAATAACGAAGACAGTATAGGTAGATCAACATTCCTTCGGAATTTTTGAAACCATTCGGGGAAGTGACAACCAACGCCTATCCGAGTTTGTATGTAGAATCTATGAGACGAAAGGAAGACCCAATAAAAATAGACTCATTCATACAATTCCTTCGACAGATAAACTTGTGCAAGATGTTCGAATTTCTCAGAAATGTAGGTGAAAGTAATAGGGAAAAGCAGGTAATAAAAATATGTCCAAGCACCAAGAGGGAACAAATAGAATGAAAGGCGAAGAGAGAAGTGCACTAATTAAAGAAGCGTGTAAACAGGGATGCAGTCTTTATCCGCTGCTGTCCAATGTGTACATCGTGGAAGAAATAACGGAATAAATGGAACTAGGATTAAAGTTCAGTAAGTTCAGTGTGAAAGGATATCAATGATAAGACTCGCGCTGATAACATTGCTGTCCTCGTGGTAAGTGAGGAAGAATTACGTAGCTTGTTGAACTGAACGGACAGCCTAATGGCGGAAGCCTGAGGGAAAAGACAAAAGTAACGAGGACTAACAGGAATGATATTGGTGATACACTTAACAACAAAATTGGACACACCGAAGTAGATAAAATAGGGCATGGCGAACGAAACAAGGAGGATGTAAGATACAGACCAGCACAGGCATTCCTCGCTATTGTATCCAACATGGCCCCTAAGCTAAGGATTTTTTTTTTTTTTTTTTTTTTAAAGAAGTGCATCTGAAACACGGCTATGTATGGAAGTGAATCACGCATTACACATTACAGAACAACAGGAAAGTAGAAGAAACAAAGTTTTTGAGATGTTCTGCTGCAGAAGGATGTTGAAAAACATGTGGGGTCATAACAAAATAAATAAGAGGTACTACGCAGGATCGGAGAGGGAAGGGGTATGTGGGAAAAATTGACAATAAGAAGGGACATGTTGATAAGACATGTGTTTAGACATCAGGCAATAACTTCATGGTACCAAAGGGAGTGCAGAGAGTGATAACTGAATGGAAGACTGATGACACTAAAAAAACATGTACTGCAAATAATGATGAACGATTAGCGGGAGCTGTTATTACAATAAGGCACAATATGGTGGAAAGCATTAACGAGAAGAAGGAACAGGATGACTGACGTGTAAAATCTGAAGGGATGAACAGAGTTGGTAATATATCCAACAAAAATTTGAGAACATTGGTAGCAAACGGTAGCGTGAGATGAAGAGATGGTATGAGAGAGAAACTCGTTGCAAACAGCATCTAATCGATCAGAAGGTTGGTGACCCTGAAAAAAAACATAAGATATTTATTCCATATAGTTAGACGGGCTTAATTTCTTCTTTAGACTATTGTGATGTATAGCAGCTGTTTGCAAATGCATATCGTTCAATATTGTCACACAAGTTATCCGCCAAAACAAGAAACGTGTAAATATTGTGTCGATATATAACTCAACTGGTATGCCAAACTCAAGAACGAAAGTAATTTTCACATGATGTGTTACTGCCAAGAAAAATAGCTCAATGAAACTTTGAAACTTGGGCCGTACGTAGAAAGAACTTCTGCAGTATTTTACAGAAGGTAAGTGAAAGAAATACGCAATGAGACGAACAGGAATAAAGCTTTTATTCAAAAAAATAATTACATTGAAATAGCCGCGATTTATTTTGCTCCCTTGGACATTACAAAAGGTGAGACATGGTTCTCAACAGGGTGTGTGATCACCACGGGCAGCAATTCATGCTGGCCACAAAGTACGTAAGGAGTCCTTGTCGTAAAATGTTCCATTGTTTCATCTGTTCAAATGGTTCAAATGGCTCTGAGCACTATGGGACTTAACATCTGAGTTCATCAGTCCCCTAGAACTTAAAACTACTTAAACCTAACTAACCTAAGGACACCACACACATCCATGACCGAGGCAGGATTCGAACCAGCGACCGTAGCAGTCGTGCGGTTCCGGACTGAAGCGCCTAAAACCGCTCGGCCACCGCGGCCGGCGCTTCATCTGTGCGGTTTACAACTGCAGGATGGTCACTGGCGCACCAAGACGCGCTGCAGTACGTTCCGCACGCATCCGACAAGTGCCAGATTGAACTGAAGTCAGGAGAACGCACAGAGCAGTCCATTCGTCGAATATCATCTCGTTCCAAGAGTTCTCCCACCTGCGTTGTTCGACGCGGTAGCCCGTTGTTATCCATCAAAATGAAGTCAGGCAGAATGCACCACTAAAACGTCGCACACGGGGAAGAAGTACAGTGTCCCAATAAAGCTGACCGATTAGTGCACCGAGTTAAAATCGGTGGAGGTCAGTAAGCCCGTGCAACATCGTGTCAGACCACACTGTAACACATGGATCACCAAGACATTCGATTCTACTCAGAGTACGCGAAAGAACTTGCCACCCTTCTAACAACCGTGTACCGCAAGCCTCTAGAGGAACAGAAGGTTCCAAATGATTGGAAAAGAGCACAGGTAGTCCCAGTCTTCAAGAAGGGTCGTCGAGCAGATGCGCAAAACTATAGACCTATATCTCTGACGTCGATCTGTTGTAGAATTTTAGAACGTGTTTTTTGCTCGAGTATCATGTCGTTTTTGGAAACCCAGAATCTACTATGTAGGAATCAACATGGATTCCGGAAACAGCGATCGTGTGAGACCCAACTCGCCTTATTTGTTCATGAGACCCAGAAAATATTAGATACAGACTCCCAGGTAGATGCTATTTTTCTTGACTTCCGGAAGGCGTTCGATACAGTTCCGCACTGTCGCCTGATAAACAAAGTAAGAGCCTACGGAATATCAGACCAGCTGTGTGGCTGGATTGAAGAGTTTTTAGCAAACAGAACACAGCATGTTGTTATCAATGGAGAGACGTCTACAGACGTTAAAGTAACCTCTGGCGTGCCACAGGGGAGTGTTATGGCACCATTGCTTTTCACAATATATATAAATGACCTAGTAGATAGTGTCGGAAGGTCCATGCGGCTTTTCGCGGATGATGCTGTAGTATACAGAGAAGTTGCAGCATTAGAAAATTGTAGCCAAATGCAGGAAGATCTGCAGCGGATAGGCACTTGGTGCAGGGAGTGGCAACTGACCCTTAACATATACAAATGTAATGTATTGCGAATACATAGAAAGAAGGATCCTTTATTGTATGATTATATGATAGCGGAACAAACACTGGTAGCAGTTACTTCTGTAAAATATCTGGGAGTATGCGTGCGGAACGATTTGAAGTGGAATGATCATATAAAATCAATTGTTGGTAAGGCGGGTACCAGGTTGAGATTCAGTGGGAGAGTCCTTAGAAAATGTAGTCCATCAACAAAGGAGGTGGCTTACAAAACACTCGTTCGACCTATACTTGAGTATTGCTCATCAGTGTGGGATCCGTACCAGATCGGGTTGACGGAGGAGATAGAGAAGATCCAAAGAAGAGAGGCGTGTTTCGTCACAGGGTTATTTGGTAACCGTGATAGCGTTACGGAGATGTTTAACAAACTCAAGTGGCAGACTCTGCAAGAGAGGCGCTCTGCATCGCGGTGTAGCTTGCTCGCCAGGTTCTACATCTACATCTACATTGATACTCCGCAAGCCACCCAGCGGTGTGTGGCGGAGGGCACTTTACGTGCCACTGTCATTACCTCCCTTTCCTGTTCCAGTCGCGTATGGTTCGCGGGAAGAACGACTGTCTGAAAGCCTCCGTGCGCGCTCTAATCTCTCTAATTTTACATTCGTGATCTCCTCGGGAAGTATAAGTAGGGGGAAGCAATATATTCGATACCTCATCCAGAAACGCACCCTCTCGAAACCTGGCGAGCAAGCTACACCGCGATGCAGAGCGCCTCTCTTGCAGAGTCTGCCACTTGAGTTTATTAAACATCTCCGTAACGCTATCACGGTTACCAAATAACCCGGTGACAAAACGCGCCGCTCTTCTTTGGATCTTCTCTATCTCCTCCGTCAACCCGACCTGGTACGGATCCCACACTGATGAGCAATACTCAAGTATAGGTCGAACGAGTGTTTTGTAAGCCACCTCCTTTGTTGATGGACTACATTTTCTAAGCACTCTCCCAATGAATCTCAACCTGGTACCCGCCTTACCAACAATTAATTTTATATGATCATTCCACTTCAAATCGTTCCGTACGCATACTCCCAGATATTTTACAGAAGTAACTGCTACCAGTGTTTGTTCCGCTATCATATAATCATACAATAAAGGATCCTTCTTTCTATGTATTCGCAATACATTACATTTGTCTATGTTAAGGGTCAGTTGCCACTCCCTGCACCAAGTGCCTATCCGCTGCAGATCTTCCTGTATTTCGCTACAATTTTCTAATGCAGCAACTTCTCTGTATACTACAGCATCATCCGCGAAAAGCCGCATGGAACTTCCGACACTATCTACTAAGTCATTTATATATATTGTGAAAAGCAATGGTCCCATAACACTCCCCTGTGGCACGCCAGAGGTTACTTTAACGTCTGTAGACGTCTCTCCATTGATAACAACATGCTGTGTTCTGTTTGCTAAAAACTCTTCAATCCAGCCACACAGCTGGTCTGATATTTCGTAGGCTCTTACTTTGTTTATCAGGCGACAGTGCGGAACTGTATCGAACGCCTTCCGGAAGTCAAGAAAAATAGCATCTACCTGGGAGCCTGTATCTAATATTTTCTGGGTCTCATGAACAAATAAGGCGAGTTGGGTCTCACACGATCGCTGTTTCTGGAATCCATGTTGATTCCTACATAGTAGATTCTGGGTTTCCAGAAATGACATGATACGCGAGCAAAAAACATGTTCTAAAATTCTACAACAGATCGACGTAAGATATATAGGTCTATAGTTTTGCGCATCTGCTCGACGACCCTTCTTGAAGACTGGGACTATCTGTGCTCTTTTCCAATCATTTGGAACCCTCCGTTCCTCTAGAGACTTGCGGTACACGGCTGTTAGAAGGGGGGCAAGTTCTTTCGCGTACTCTGTGTAGAATCGAATTGGTATCCCGTCAGGTCCAGTGGACTTTCCTCTATTGAGTGATTCCAGTTGCTTTCCTATTCCTTGGACACTTATTTCGATGTCAGCCATTTTTTCGTTTGTGCGAGGATTTAGAGAAGGAACTGCAGTGCGGTCTTCCTCTGTGAAACAGCTTTGGAAAAAGGTGTTTAGTATTTCAGCTTTACGCGTGTCATCCTCTGTTTGAATGCCATCATCATCCCGTAGTGTCTGGATATGCTGTTTCGAGCCACTTACTGATTTAACGTAAGACCAGAACTCCCTTGGATTTTCTGTCAAGTCGGTACATAGAATTTTACTTTCGAATTCAATGAACGCTTCACGCATAGCCCTCCTTACGCTAACTTTGACATCGTTTAGCTTCTGTTTGTCTGAGAGGTTTTGGCTGCGTTTAAACTTGGAGTGGAGCTCTCTTTGCTTTCGCAGTAGTTTCCTAACTTTGTTGTTGTACCACGGTGGGTTTTTCCCGTCCCTCACAGTTTTACTCGGCACGTACCTGTCTAAAACGCATTTTACGATTGCCTTGAACTTTTTCCATAAACACTCAACATTGTCAGTGTCGGAACAGAAATTTTCATTTTGATCTGTTAGGTAGTCTGAAATCTGCCTTCTATTACTCTTGCTAAACAGATAAACCTACCTCCCTTTTTTTATATTCCTATTAACTTCCATATTCAGGGATGCTGCAACGGCCTTATGATCACTGATTCCCTGTTCTGTACATACAGAGTCGAAAAGTTCGGGTCTGTTTGTTATCAGTAGGTCCAATATGTTATCTCCACGAGTCGGTTCTCTGTTTAATTGCTCGAGGTAATTTTCGGATAGTGCTCTCAGTATAATGTCACTCGATGCTCTGTCCCTACCACCCGTCCTAAACATCTGAGTGTCCCAGTATATATATCTGGTAAATTGAAATCTCCACCTAAGACTATAACATGCTGAGAAAATTTACCTGAAATGTATTCCAAATTTTCTCTCAGTTGTTCTGCCACTAATGCTGCTGAGTCGGGAGGTCGGTAAAAGGAGTCAATTATTAACCTAGTTCGGTTGTTTAGTGTAACTTCCACCCATAATAATTCACAGAAACTATCCACTTCTACTTCACTACAGGATAAACTACTACTAACAGCGATGAACACTCCACCACCGGTTGCATGCAATCTATCCTTTCTAAACACCGTCTGTACCTTTGTAAAAATTTCGGCAGAATTTATCTCTGGCTTAAGCCAGCTTTCTGTACCTATAACGATTTCAGCTTCGGTGCTTTCTATCAGCGCTTGAAGTTCCGGTACTTTACCAACGCAGCTTCGACAGTTGACAATTACAATACCGATTGCTGCTTGGTCCCCGCATGTCCTGACTTTGCCCCGCACCCGTTGAGGCTGTTGCCCTTTCTGTACTTGCCCAAGGCCATCTAACCTAAAAAACCGCCCAGCCCACGTCACACAACCCCTGCTACCCGTGTAGCCGCTTGTTGCGTGTAGTGGACTCCTGACCTATCCAGGTTTCGAGAGGGTGCGTTTCTGGATGAGGTATCGAATATATTGCTTCCCCCTACTTATACCTCCCGATGAGGTATGTAAAATTAGAGAGATTAGAGCGCGCACGGAGGCTTTCAGACAGTCGTTCTTCCCGCGAACCATACGCGACTGGAACAGGAAAGGGAGGTAATGACAGTGGCACGTAAAGTACCCTCCGCCACACACCGTTGGGTGGCTTGCGGAGTATAAATGTAGATGTATATGTAGAAAACGGTCATGTTCGACAATGTTCCCTGGGGCATTACTTGTTCCCACCTATCTTCATATGGGGGCACATCCAGAATCATTAATCCAAGTGAATATACTCTCATTCGAGATAAGCAAACGACCCGACTTCTCGTTGGCCCAGACCCTATGCTCTTGGCGCCATAGCAAACGTTACGGCCTATGTGCCAGATCAACAAAAAACTATGTACTGGTCGTTGGGCAAAGATATCACCCCAATAGGGCTGTGGAGAGCCAGAATGCTTGTCTTGCAGTCCTGTTAAATGCGGTTGCAATTACACCGGTTGTTCGTGGTGGGAAGCTTCTTGTTTGCTGAACAATGCAGTGATTATTTGCTGACCGTGGTCGGCCACCTCGTCCCCCTTTGGCAGCAGTGCCTAAGATTTGGAACGATGCCCACGCATGTGGAACAATGCTATAAGCAATACCAAACTGCTGGGCTACACTCGTCACATTTCTTCCTTCTTACAGTTTCCCGATCGTTCTTCCCCACGTGAAATCATCCACGTGTTGTCTCCAGCCCATGTTGTAGTGAAAACCACCACCATGGTGCACCGTAATTGGTTTATGATTGACAAACACACACACACACAATATTTTCCCGTTCCTTCAACTGCCTCGTATCAACTCGCACCCAATCCTAAGAAAATCCAAGTGTGTTCATTCCATCTGAAACGTAAACAAGCTGACAGGAAACTTGAAATATTCTGGAATGGAGTTGCACTAGAATATTGTTCCCACCCCAGGTATTTGGGTGTCACTCTCGACCGTACACTAACCTACAAGGAACATTGTCTGAAGCTGAAGCAGAAAGTATCCTCCAGAAACTGCCTTCTTCGGAAAGTGGCAGGATCGAACTGGGGTACACATCCACAAACATTAAGAACAACAGCTCTTACCTTATGCTATTCTGCTGGAGAGTATGCTAGCCCAGTGTGGTACAATTCAGTACATGCAAAGCAGGTTGATGTAGCCTTAAATGGCAGCTGTAGGATTGTTACAGGCTGCCTAAGGCCAACCCCCCTGGACAAAGTTCAGTGTCTCGCTGGAACTGCTCCATGTGACATCAGAAGAGAGGTCGCCGCTAACATCGAGAGGCATAAATCAAATACAGTGACCCCACATCCACTCTTTGGACATCAACCTGCCAAGCCAAGTCTGAAGTCCAGAAAGAGTTTCCTAACAAGTTCACAGCCCTTAGAAGGATCAGCTGCGGGTAGCCGACTCAACAAGTGGAAAGAAAGTTGCCAACATCGGTCAAACTGGATGACACCACGAGAATCCTTGCCGCCTGGACACATGGAGAAGTGGGTCATCTGGAAGTCCTTGAACAGACTACGGACCGAGGTCGCAAGATCGAGGGACAATCTACTTAAATGGAACTTCCAACTGCCAAATGCCAACACAACACTGTGCGAATGCGGTGAATTGCAGACAACCCGGCATCTCTTCAAATGTAACTTATGCCCAACTAGCTGTAACATGAAGGACTTAGCGTTTGCAACACCCAATACTATCAAAGTTGCCCAATTCTGGGTGAATACTGTATAGTTTTCTTTGTATGTATTGTATTTGTGTTCATTTTAGTGTACCTCTGACATGATTAAAGAAAGAACTGCCTCGTATGGCGGGGCCGTCCCCATTTGGCGCTATAGTCACGCTGACCTCATGCTGGAGCCAACGAGATATACGGGCCGTGCAACGAACTCGTGACATCACACTAGTCGGTTTGTCCGCCAAACTACGTGAGTGCTCGGCTCCGTGCAGGGTGCACGGGAAATCAATACTTAATTGGGAAGGTGCCCAATAAAGGTCTTAATTTTGTCGTTTGCTATCGAGAACCCACAAGCATTTAAACATGCAGTCAATAATTACTACATTTGTCTGAAATAGAAACTCGCTCCCTGCCGGAGACGGCTGCTGGCACTTGTAAGACCTGTAGTGTCACGTGCGGTGACGTACGCGCCACGCGCCGTCTCTTTCGTGGACCTCGCCTCACGCCTTGTGACATCGAGCTGTCTGTGCATTACTGGGGAACATCTGGCAATGCTCCAGCAATTTCATTCATTTCCCCCTCGTAGTTAACATGTTATGTTACTTTATCTACCCGTCGTTAAGTTTTGCAGGGCAGTGTATCTTTTAATGTTGCCCAATAGTGACCCAGCATATCCCTTATTAATCTGCACATCGCAGAAATATCATGCAGAACACTAGTGAATTACAGTTGCACTAACTACTGCCTATGTTATTCTGTTTTTCCTAATTCGCTAGAAACTTCTTTACGACCGCATGCGGTAAGTGTATGATTCACTAGCCAGCCCTTAAGGGGAGGTTTACTATCTTTTGGTCTAAAAAACCGATTTTTTTTAAATTGCACTTTTGGATCCATAAAAGTTTTTGGAATCCACCTCTGAAACGGTTTCTCCGAATACGGAACGGAAATGTTTGTTATTCGCGGTTGAACAAAAAAATGCACCTGCCTAAAGCTGCCTTTTTCATGCACCGGTTTTTTTTTTCTTTCGGAGGACGAGTTATTGTACCGGTGCTTGGGAGAAAACACACAAAATTCAATTGAAAGTTTTAACGCGTGTGTTTGGAAGTTAGCCCCAAAGCATTTGCAATCTGGTGCGAAGACTGTGGAGATTGCGACTTTCCTCGCAGTGAGCAGCTTCAACGAAGGGTATTCAGCAATTCTGAAGACCATGACAACGATGGACGTCACCCCGGGACTCTATTCGACACAGTTCGCGATGCATTCGGACGACCACCGGATTCAAGCGGCCGAAAACCGTTTGTCACCGGCCGTACGAGCGGCTCTGGAGCAGCGCAGGATGGCCCAGATCGAGCAGAACGCTCGCTATGAGGAAGGACTAGTTTATGGACCCGGAATAGCAGATTGAACGTAAGTTGCATAATATTGCATTTATATGCAGTCAAAACTTCAAACGCGTTTTTCTCGAAATGACTTTTTTTTAATCGCGTGGTATGGTAACTTTAAATCTACTGAACCGATTGGCGTGATTCTTTGTATCCGACGAAGCTAACTAAATTGTCTAGGAGTTGTACCACTTTTATTCCGATCCATCAACTACAAATATTTTTACTAGGGCGACAAAGTCGAAAAATCGATGAAAAAACCCTATTTTTTCAAATTGCCGCCAATTTGTTTCCTATGGTCCAAATAACTTAAGCGATGTACAACTCCTAAAGAATCTTATATACTTCGCTAACGTCAACTCAATTTTGATTTCAGGCGAGCTGGCTAACCTGTGACATATCATGCGTGCAGGTCTACATCGAAATTTTGTTTCGTTCCGACGGCAATTCCGCCTTTTTTCGTCGACATTTCCGGTAGAAAAATTCCAGTTTGTAGAGAAAATATCAATAAACATTTTGATTAAATTTGATATTGATATCTGTAACACATCCCGAGAAGATGCTTCTTTCGGGTCGGGCCGAAGATAGTAATCCTCCCCTTTAAGCGTTCGCGTGTTACAATGTGTCAGAAATCTGCTATGAGTTTCTGTTGTATCAAAATATTTTTATATCGAACAACGAAACCCCAGATCCCACTTACAGCAGAACGCTGCCCCGGGAAAGCAGGCGGCTGGCGCAACAACTATTGAATTACGGGAAAAGAGGTACATAATTAGAGAAAGGGGAGAAAGAGAGAGAGAGTCGTTCAAAACGAAAGAGAATTGTTTTGTGTATGAATTCGAAAACAAATAGCAAATAAATACAATGGCAATCAGTAAAGAGAATAGGGACAACCCAACTAAACAGTGAAATGAAAACACGAAACGACACATGTACAAGCTCTTTTTTAATCAGGTGTCGGATAGTGGTTTGAATGCATGTCGCGTACGCCAATGAGAACACATCACGGTAAACAACGACCGATCCGGCTGTGTAATACCACGGGCGTACCAGCCACAGAACAGTAAATTTCAATGGCGGACGTGATGCTTATTTTGCTTCCACACAATACACATAAAACTGGATTCCCAGAAGAACGGGAAATATGTTTAAGGTAACGAGCGGCGGCCTGTCAGTTGTGATCTTCATATTTCTCGTTAACGCAGCTTCGCTCTGATACCATAGCACACAGTTCTTCGCAGCAACAATCGTTAGCCGTTGCTGAGTAGAATGATAATGCAGCAACAATAATGTGTAAATTGAAACTAATATTATTAGGACCTAACTGAACGATAAATGTGCCACAGATCGGGAAACTACCTAAACATTTTTTGCACCGTAAAATGCAACAATAACTGCACACTATCAGTAGCACCCCTCCATTATTACCATATATGAGCTAAATTTTATTGCACATATCGTGGCGACCTCATAACAAATTTTTGTAATTTTGTCAGAGCATAAGTCACAAGATAGTTTGTGTTCGATATATCGCTAAAAGTCAATGACTGAATACGAGGATATGAAGCTGGGATTTCTTACAGACAATAAGCCATGATACCTTTCTTCTCTTTGCAAATCAAGCGTGAATATAAGCAGTTCATCGGCGATGAGTCACACGACCATTTATAGATTTATTTCCCTTGAAAATCAGAAACTACGTCATGTACTGAAAAACTCGTAATAAACTGTGGGAAAACAGGTTCCAAGATTGTCATTAGTCTTCTCCCGGACAAATATTTTCCAGGTTTTGTTTTAAAGTGTACATTTTCAGACAAATACAATCCAGAGTAACGTCCAACACTGCCTTCATCGTTCACTTGCTTCCCTGCCACGGTGCACTGTATTCGATAGAAAATATGCACCGTTTCACCAACACAGTCAAAGAATAAATTATACAATGCAAATTATTTTTGAAGTAAATACGAGTGTTGCCCAGAAAGTAATGCATCTCATTCTTGTTCCTCAACAATTCTTTATTTAACATAATGAGAATTATACACACGAAATAATGGTGTTTTATCTAAAAGCCCTATTTTTCCACGTAATCTTCATACCGTTCTACGGCCTTCCTCCAGTGCGAAACAGTGGCGTGTATGCCCTCTCAGTACAAATCCTTGTCCTGGTGGCGGAGCCAGTGCTTCACTGTGTGAATCACCTCCTCATCGTCCTCAACATGTCGTCCTCAAAATGTCTTCCACGAATGGCATCCTGTAGTGGCCCAAACAAGTGGAAGTCCGAGGGGACTAGGTCAGGGCTGTCAGGTGTGTCAGCCGTGGATAGTCTCCCCGACCGCTGCAAATCGTGGAACTTTTTCTGATGACCTCACCCTCCGTGCCCAGCGACTAACTGTACTTCTGTTGACAGCAGATGATCCATAGACTTTGCTGAAGCGTATGTGAATATTCCTCACAGTTTCTTTCTCTCCATTGAGATATTCAATGACGGTACGTTGCTTGTAACGTACATCACCTTCAGACGCCATTTTGAAACTGTCCAGCAGCTACGCTATCTGTCGGACGTGACGGAAACTTGGCGGGCTCACTCAGGAGACTACAAATAATACATACGCAACGTTTCGTATTCATAGCATTGTTTTCGGCTGAGAAAAAAAAATGCTGTGCATTAGTTTCTGGGCAGTCCTCGTATAGTCATTTTCTACTTACCTGATACAGCAATACCTCTGACTTCGCATTAGACTTTATCATCTTGTCAAATCTGCAACGTAGACATAGGCCTACGTGTCATGTATTCCAGTAACCCAGGGCTATATTTGTTAGCATATCTACTTCTAATCTTTTTATATCTTCACTGCAAGTTTTGTAAATGCTGTTTATATTATAATACATTACATTACCTTTCACAACATCAGTTTAAGTACTCGAGGTAACTATTTACACCTAGAGCCTGTTTGTTGTCTCTCAGATTCTACACTACTGGCCATTAAAATTGCTACACCACGAAGATGACGTGCTACAGACGCGAAATTTAACCGACAGGAAGAAGATACTGTGATATGCAAATGATTAGCTTTTCAGAGCATTCACACAAGACTGGTGCCGGTGGCGACACCTACATCGTGCTAACATGAGGAAAGTGTCCAACCGATTTCTCATACACAAACAGCAATTGACCGGTGTTGCCTGATGAAACGTTGTTGTGATGCCTCGTGTAAGGAGGAGAAATGCGTACCGTCACGTTTCCGACTTTTATAAAGGTCGGATTGGAGCCTATCGCGATTGCGGTTTATAGTATCGCGACACTGCTGCTCGCGTTGGTCGAGATTCAATGACTTTTAGCAGAATATGGAATCGTTGGGTTCAGGAGGGTAATACGGAACGCCGTGCTGGATCCGAACGGCAGTCGAGATGACAGGCATCTTATCCGCATGGCTGGAACGGATCGTGCAGCCACGTCTCGATCCCGGAGTCAACAAATGGCGACGTTTGCAAGACAACAACCATCTGCACGAACAGTTCGACGACGTTTGCAGCAGCATGGACTATCAGCTCGAAGACCATGGCTGCAGTTACCCTTGACGCTGCATCACAGACAGGAGCGCCTGCGACGGTGGACTCAACGACGAAGATGAGTACACGAATGGCAAAACGTCATTTCTTCGGATAAATCCAGGTTCTGTTTACTGCATCATGATGGTCCCATCCGTGTTTGGCGACATCGCGGTGAACGCACATTGGAAGCATGTACTCGTCATCGCCATACTGGCTTATCACCCGGCTTGATGGTACGAGGTGCCATTGGTTATATGTCTCGGTCACCTCTTGTTCGCATTGACGGCACTTTGAACCGTGGCCATTACATTTCAGATGTGTTACGACCCGTGGCTCTACCCTTCACTCTATCCCTGCGAATCCCTACATTTCAGCAGGATAATGCACTACCGCATGTTGCAGGTCCTGTACCGGCCTTTCTGGATACAGAAAATGTTCGACTGCTGCCCTGGCCAGCACATTCTCCAGATTTCTCACCAATTGAAAACGTCTGGTCAATGGTGGCCGAACAAATGGCTCGTCACAATACGCCAGTCACTACTCTTGATGAACTGTGGTAGCTGTACCTGTACACGCCATCCAAGCTCCGTTTGACTCAATGCCCAGGCGTATCAAGGCCGTTATTACGGCTAGGGATGGTTGTTCTGGGTACTGATTTCTCAGGATCTATGCACCCAAATTGCATGAAAATGTAATCACATGTCAGTTCTAGTATAATATATTTGTCCCATGAATATCCGTTTATCATCTGCATTTCTTCTTGGTGTAGCAATTTTAATGGCCAGTAGTGTATATGACGTTCGCGAGAGTTTGTTTTTCAGCATTTATAAGTCTAACGTTGCTATGCAGGTATGCCTTTGTGACTGGTCTGCCACTGGCTCTCTGCCGGCCGGTGTGGCCGTGCGGTTAAAGGCGCTTCAGTCTGGAACCGCGTGACCGCTGCGGTCGCAGGTTCGAATCCTGCCTCGGGCATGGATGTGTGTGATGTCCTTAGGTTAGTTAGGTTTAATTAGTTCTAAATTCTAGGCGACTGATGACCTCAGAAGTTAAGTCGCATAGTGTTCAGAGCCATTGGCTCTCTAAAACGATCGCACTTGAGGGTCGTTTGCACTATTTGTTTTCCTTTTTTGTTTGTTATTTTACTCTGTGAATCATGACGTAGATGTGATCTACATGTACGTTATAGTAAGAAGAACAGTCAGTATGTATCCTGAACATCAGTTAATGCTTCACATATAGGTACATTGGACCATGTATCACTTCCAGTTCCAGCTAATTAGTCAGATTATATTATTTCTTACTACAAACTGTAATTGAGTGATATGTATTGCACTACATTTTACAAGGTGTCCATAATTAAAGCTCCAGTTTCAAAACCGCCCTAGAATGAGAACCATCGCTAAAATCGCGTCAAATTTTAACAGATCGCAGGGGGAAACGTCCTGGAACAAAATAAAGTAACAAAAATTTGACGAATAGTCGGTTACTTAAGCATCGGAATATGAACACTAACAGACGCGCGGCACACGACGGTTCTTCACTTTGCATCCGAGATGGCTAACGCGGCTTGTCCACATGAAGGATCGAGCACTGTTGGTAAAACTCTTTTACGAGAACGGTGGCTCTGCGCCATTTGCTTTGTAGAAGTTTTGGGCACTTAAGGGTATGAAAAAAAGGCATGGGTCCAATGTCTGCTAAGGATCTAGGGTAAATGATTAAAAAATTCAAAAAGACAAGTTCTTCTGAAGTGCATTGTTCCAGAGGAAGGAAAGCTGTGGATTCGACGTTGTCGAAGTTGTGGGTCGTACTGTGATGTGCAAACATGCAGTGCACGGGGAATTGCCCAACGTTACACATGCTGGCAAGCATGTTCATTAAATGCTACGAAACTTTCTTCTATATACAAAATCACCCATGTTCAAACTTTGCTTCCCGCTGACCTGCCTGCAAAAGAAACGTTCGCCCTGGAATTTCTTGCTCTTATTGAAGTGGACAATAAAATGGCCATGGAACATCTGTGCACAAACGAAGTGCATTTCCATTTCCTAGGGCATGTCAGCACGCTGAATCGCAGAATTCGTGCAGCAGAAAACTTGAACACACATCAATCAGTGACTCTGTGGTTCTGCAAAGGTGATGTGTGGTGAAGGATGACGGTATCGTTTATCGTAGGGCCGCATTTTTTCGAGGAGTTGAGTCCTGTGGGTCCTGTTACCTGTAACGTCACCGGTAAAAGTAATGAGAGTCTTTTCCGCATCAACGTCATTCCAAACCTTCAACAGCGAGGATGACTGGATATGACCATTTTTATGCAACATGACACTCCTCCGCACATTACACAGCCAGTGAAGCGCCTTCTGCAGAGGCATGTAGGAAATGCAAAAATTATTACCCGTCATTTCCATACAGTTAGGCTGTTGAAACCACCTGGTCTTAGTCTTGGTAGTTTCTCGCTGTGGGTTTATCTGAAAGATGTTGTGTTCAGTGCTACAGTTGCGAACATGGTTCAAATGAAGGCACGCATTGCCCAACGCTTTCTGAAAGTGACCCACGAGACACTCCGATTTGTAGTAGATTATACTGTTCCTCGATTCAGATTTTGGCGGAAACAGATGCGCAGCATATTGAACATGTCATACGCCTGTCTCACGACGATTTGAACCGATGCCATTTTGCTTTCTATGCGGTTTTACCCCCTAGAAAAATAAAAACTTGAAAACTTGATGTCATTTTGCTTTTTAGCAGTTTTTCGCCCCAGGATATTTAAAAAACGATGTTATTTTGCTTTTCTTGCTGTTTTTGGCCCAGAGCAGTGAAAAATAGATTTTTACATCCAATGTAGTACGACCTCACTGTGGTGGTTGGTCTTACCTAACTAACAGTGCCATAACTATAGACTGTCGAATTTGTTGAATTATGTCCCCAGACGCGTCTTCGCTGATTATGGGGGCTCAGTTAGAAGATGGGCTCATCACTGAAAACAATTCTACTACATTCAGTGCGATTCCAGGCCGAATGTGTGCCCGACACCACTGCAAACGGACTTGTTGGTGTACAAAGGTCAATGGTAGTCGGTGCAAGGGCCCCCTTTCTGTAAGCCGCCTCTTAATGGTCCTTGTGGTCACTGTAGGATCAAACTGCACGTCGGATCGAGGATAGTAAAGAACCCGACCTCTGATGATTGCTCAGTCCTCACGTTCTGTCGTCTCTCTAGGACGACTGCTACCTTCTTGACAATGAGTTCAGCCGTGTTTCACTCACTCCTATCAACATCGTCCTATAGTGGCGCTGCTCCTGTTCAAATGTCGATCGATTCGCCGATTACTCCAACCGGCTTCTTTGATCCCAGCTATACGTCCTCCCTCAAATACTGACATCTGCATATATTGTTCATGGTTCTGTCTGTGCGGTATATGTACTATCCAGTAGAGTGCACTGAATGAAATTCGCAAAGACTTTATCGTCTGGCATCGACATATCCCCTGTATACCATCCTTGCCAGTTGCGCGGTGAGACCACTTTGTAGGGTCACAGTTCATCCATCGGCCGCCACAGATTACAATCTTGAATTTTCCCTCGGTATCTATATGAATACCAGTTTGCGATCAATTTGCATAACTTCTTCGTGGTTCGTCTTTTTTCTTTTTATAGCGTACATAAGCAGACAACTCAATTATTGCATAAGTGACATACTGACAGATGATTTTTGCAGATGATATGGCAATATGGGGTGATAAAGAGGTAGATATACAGTTACAACCTGAAGCGTGGAAGGAAATAATGAAAAACTATGGATTAAAAATAAATAAAGATAAGAGTGAAGTAATGGTATTTGGCAGAGAGATAGGGATCAACGGAAATATTACCTTGAATGGAGAACCCCTCAAAGTGGTAGAAAGTATCACTTATTTAGGGAGTGAAATATCTAGGGATGGAAGAAAAACTAACGAAATAATAGGAGGTTACAGAAGGGAGGCAATTTCTACCAAACAATAAAACAGCTGATTTGGAATAAGGAAGTTTCAGAAAAAGGAAAACTCCTTATGTATAAGAATTATTACTTCTCTATTGTCACCTATGGTGGAGAAACATGGACAATGACAGAAAGGGACTGGAGCAGACTGCAAGCAGGAGAAATGAAATTTCTCAGAGCAGTTAAGGGAAAAACAAAGAATGGACAGAGTAAGGAATGTAGAGATTAGAAAGGACCTAACCAAGAAAGTATGAGAGAAGAAATTGAAAAAAGGAGATTAAGATGGTATGAGCATGTTAAGAGGATGCATTGGTAGAGACTCCCCAAAATTGTGGAAGAACTAAAGATGGACGGGAAAAGACCTAGAGGGCGCCCAAGAACACGGCGGAAAATGGGAGTGAGAATATCATGGAAAGGAGAGGTGTGACCTGGCAACAAGTGGAGGAAGAAAAGTGGTGGGATGACCGAGCCAAATGGAGAGGACACGTCAGCACCCAGACCGGACAGTAGCTGGAGTGGGATCCGGATATAGATAGATAGATATACCGACATAACGGCAGCAAAATACATGATCAGCTATAATAGCAAGAGCAATCAAACTTTTCTGGGTGTCGTAGTTCTCCACTTACGTCTTTTTACGTCTTTGTATATACAGAGTCTCTGTTCAGTCATTGCACAATGAATCTATGACGAAACTTTCAGTCATTATTATCCACTTCGTGATCTATACCACAAGCATGTGAGGCGAAAGATGACCGTATGCTTGACTGTCTCCACATGGAATAAAGGAAGTCCAAATTTTTCCAACAGGATTTCGTAAACAAAACGTCATCTTTCTTCCCATGTAAATTTCCTGTACCCTCTGCTAGTTTTTTTTTCTAGGTTACCTGTTTCCTGTCCCTACCTGTGCGCCATTCAGTGCATTGCGTTAGACGATCTTGATAAGGACCCGAAGCACTAGAGCACGACATCACAATGTCACATTGAGTCTTGGAAGCAGTTTCCTTAACGGGTCACAACGTTCTTTATGAGATTCCTCTCAATGTATCTAAGTCTTCAAACGCCTTCTCACTCACTGATTCCTTATGTTGGTATCGTCTTCACTGTTGCATAGAACAACCCCAGAATATTTGAACAATGTGACAGGCTCCAAATGAACATCCAGCAATTCTGAAACCTTCCTGTACTACCGATCATTGTCTCGTATTACTGGCATTCTCGTGCATTTATGTCATTACTTAATCAACGAATAATCTGAGATCACCGCTAATCCAGTCAGTTGAATCGATAATACTTCGGGCAATAAGGGAATCGTATTATGCTAACTACAACGTTATCTTTGTCTTGCGAGGATAGCAAACTCCGTAGCTGTTAGAGATCATGACAAGAGATCAGTCTATGGGACCCCTGAGACCAATCCATTTGCTGCGCTGCCATTCGACTGCGTAAGCACAGAAACAGTTTTCACTTAAATTACTTTATCAAGTAAAGTTCTATTTCATATTCAAATCTAAATATGACTAAAGTTGAGGCTGTAAGTTATGTGAAATGATGATAATGCTTTATAGAACTCGACGAAGAAAATTTTATGGACTGGACAAGTTTCTTAACAGAATGAGAAATGCTCCTATCGCAACACTAAAAAGGTTCATGTGTCTGGGGAGAGTTAGGTATGTAAAAGAAGGGAAATGCCTTTTCGACTCCTTTTCGACTTACCTGGCGACTTCAAAGACATTTAAATCAAACATATTGGCATATTTTTGCTTTCTTACTTATTAGTATTAGTACCGATGTCACGTAATACAATGCATCACGTCAGGTAAAGTAACAGCCATTTACCCTGTCGTGCACTACGACACAATGTGTCATGAAAGTTTAGGATGCACGCATCCCCGCTATGGAATATTCCTGTTATAGTTGCACCCGCACTCTCGCATGCTTCCTATTGTAGATGCATCCTACTCTTTAGAATTTGTTCTTATACCCCTCATACATGTGAGTCCAAGAGATCTCAATGCGCTGGGAAGTAGGGTAAATCATAAAAAAGCCCGAATACGTCGAGATGTGTTGATTTAAATCACTTTGAAGCTGTCAGATAAGTCGAAAAGCTATTTATCTTCTTTTACACCGTTGAGTCTGCCGGGGGCAACGATAGAAGCATTTGTCAGTCTGTTTATCAAGTGTAACTCTACCATAATGTTAACATTAGACCGCTGTAGCTTGGCAACCAATGCAGATTTTTGATGACTTGCGCGTTGACTGATCCGGTAAGCCTGTATGATCTTTTTTTATTGGCTCTCGGACACTGTTGCTTATATGGAGGCAACGGATAAAGCTTTCACAAAACAACGAGACCAATATTAGTTACATGTATTTATCTACCTTCTTTCAAAATTCGAACTGTCTTATAAGCTTGAAACATACACGTTGCATGCGTTAAAATAATTTAAAAAACGTGATTTTTCTACGTAAAATCCGAATGAAGCAAAACATTTGAAAACAAGTTTTTAGTGTCATTGTAAGCATACATTTTTTATTTATTTGATTCACTTTAAACTGCTTCCGCGCATTCAATTTACGTAGGAACGAATTTTAAGTGCTACATTTAGCTCGACTTGAAACCATCCTATTTCGACAAGGATTGTAGGTTAAAATGAACTTAGTTCTGGCTAACCATTTCCCGACGTGCAAGGTTGGAACAGATTCGCACAAGTTTCAAGTACAGAGGTTACGCGCTTCAAATACTTCCTAGAAAAACATGTTTTTTCCACGTAAAATCCCAAAGAAGCAAAGTTTTTTTCAAACGGTTAAATCCTCGCTTAGATCAAGGTCCTATACACTGATGGACAAACTTGGAACTTCAGTCTATTTCCAGTTCGGAGTTATTTAAGGGTGACTGTTATTGCACGTAAAATCCGAACGGTGCTCGTACAAATGGCGCCATTAGCTGAGCATTAATTTCAGCCCAATTAAAAACGTTTGCAAAAAATTACTCGATTCGCACAATTCGCTTGGGCACTTGCTCCGGTTCATCGTTCAAATCTTGCTTTATATACCGTAACATAGCTACAATAATACAAATGTTCGAGTGACTATATACGAATGGCCGCTGTGCGGCCTAAACCAAACTTTTCTGCCCCATTTTGCTAACTCAAATAGGAACCTAGTACCAAGACCCCCTCACCACTCCCCCCCCTCCCCCTCTCCACGGAAACTACGATTCTGTGCGTAGGCTTTTCATACATACTTGTTAAGCGCTTCCGCGCTGTAACGATTATTGATGTAAGTACTGGTTACGCGTAAGGCAACTCTTAATCACTCTTAATGCCGGAAACATCGATAGTCAATATGCAACACGATAGAAGACTCCGCTTACTTCTGATTTGACTCCATAACCACTGAGAAAATAATGGAAGTTATAAAATGAAACAGGTATTATGACGACCGTTTAAGTGGGCACCTTACGTCGACAGTATAAGATGAAAGAGATTTAGGAAACCTTAAGAAGCAAGGAAATAAAATATCAGAGTAAACAATTTAAAGTCTCTATATTAAAAACGAGGTCAGTACAGGTGGAAAGGGTAACGATCCTACCTGTCTCTTCTCTACAACATGCTTTCTAACGGATGTGCTAGCCTAGAAAATTGTATAAAACAAATCGTAGAATTCAGGTAGAAAGAGATACTGACAGTTGGTAAGAGCCCTGTGAAAGGAAGCAGAACCTAATCGAGTGCCAAACTGGTATACACATTTCTCAACACATTCACAACAGCATATGCTCAAATGCTCACCGGATGAATCATTCCGTTATATCACAAATAGATAGGTGCAGGCAAGGAGCTTTACTGGTTCCAGATATTAAGATGAACCCTAAAGCGCTAACTAGGATACTCACTCACATAAAAATGAGACAAGGGTACTAGGAAAATAGAAGAATGATCTACAGTCAGCTGAAATGAGATACTGGTAAAAGGCGATAGCAATTAAACGGACAAATAATATACGAGACTGAGTGTTAGAAGAAACAGTGCGGAAAAAGATGCGAAAATTGTAATCAGTGACGCTAAGTATTTGACAACAGCTTGCTTGACTCTGGAAAGACCAAGAAAAAACAAAGCTCTTGAATACAGATAAAGATTATATACTGATGAAAGTGGAAATCCTTACACCACCAACTTCGTGACTAAACTCCACCAAGCTGAAACTCCAGTATCTCCATACCAGCCGGATATACTGATTAAAATTCCATCCCTATGCTTGTATGATGCCCCATTTCCCTGCTCTACTACACTTGTCAGCCCTTAGGAGCAACAAAAACTCGGTAATAGCGACTGCTCTAGAGATGTTACAGTTCATAAATATTCCGAAATTATTATTCACTCCACCGCTGCTTATCAAACACGAGCAAAATCCAAATACTTCTTCCGGCAAATATATAATCTCATATCGATTAATAGAAATATAACAGTATGGTATTGTGATTATTATACGTCTTTTGCAATATGACATGCGAAAGAATAATATGTCCTTCTCTGCAATCAATACGACCATGTACTGAACATTACCACGGTGTCATCGATCTAAAGTCACTATAGCAGTGTGCCAATCTCTTTCTTGTATTTTATGAAAAATATGTGAATGAAGATCTCTGCATCGCCCAATCACGCAGTCACTTGTACCAATGCCTTCTACTCAACAGTAGGTTAAGATTTCTGTTTCAATACTAATTAATTAATGCTAGGTTTAGCCTTTAGTTACAGAGAGAGTTCGTTTTCGCTTACCACCGTTCCTGTGTAAGTATAAGTGTAGCGACAATCTAGCGATGTTACTCCAGTCAGGTATAACTCGCTCAATATCTGGTTTCTGCTAGATAATGATATTCAGTAATTTATAATATGACTATTCCTGATATAAAATCCTTTCTTTTAAATAATCACTTTCACCAGACTTGTGACGCCTAATTGCTTTTTCCGTATAATCGGAATTAATTGCCCTCTCATATAATGAGCTGATTAATACGTTAGTGTCTATTCTCTCTCTGTTATATAATTAATTTGGATTTCTTACAGCCTTTTTAGAGGTAATGAAAAAACATTTTTAGTTTGTTTTCTTTTACGATGAAACATAAAATCTAAGAGTAACTAGAAAAATACTGACACAACGCCCTTGTTTATTTTTATTTTGAATAATATGCTTTTTTATTTTTCTTTTCTTGCATACACTCGCTTTCTTCCAGCTCCAAGACATTCGCCGAATCAACCTACTCTTGTCCTTTCCAGACATAAAAAAACCTAGTTGCCACCCCGACCCTAGTTATGAAACACTTAAATAAATCCCTTCAACCTCAGTACTGGCATCTAACAACACGTAAGTACCCCAGTTAGACTTGTTACAATAAATAGTGAATACTCAAGGCAGTACACAGTAAAGCCGTTCCCTGCTTCCTACACTTCCAAAATATGAACTCGTAAAGGGTATGTGTGTCAGCACACCACTCTCCCGGCCGCCGTTGTCAGTGTTCATGACCGGTGCCCCTACTTCTCAATCGAGTAGCTCGTCAGTTCGCCTCACAAGGGCTGATGCACCCGCTGGCCAACAGCATTCGGCATCCAACCGTTAGCAAAGCTCTACAGCACCTAGGTGAAAGCTAGTAAATCGGGTACCTAAAACCATCAAAATGCAACTAAGCATTCTTGCTCTCAAAATAACCTACTATCGCAATGTAAGAAAAATAGCAACTGTTCTCATTGGAGACCATGTTGCTTATCGATAATTACTAATTCCGGATAGTGATCGATACAGTTACCGATCAAACAACTTTCCCATTAACGTAACTCCATATCTGATGAAGACGTTTGACTTTGCTTTCGACTGATGATCGCTACTTTTGTTCATTCTTTTATCTGGATTGACTGTTGTAACGATAAGCAATGGTTTTGCCTCTTCTCCCCAGAACTCAGATAAAGTAACTCCCTGTTACTAATTAGATTACAACACTTCGCCGAACAAATACCTCCATGATATGAAAACACGTGTGGAGTGGACCTTTGTGGTAGGCCGGGTGGGTTATTAATCGCTGACGTCACAGGTTTTCCGGACAAGTTAATGGCAGATAGAAGTTGGTGTAGCTGGGTCACATGTCTCTGCGTGCTGAATGCGATAACGTGTATGGACGCTTCTGCTCGTGCTTCGATCTGTACATTTTGTAGTAGGATCAGAGCAGAATAGTAAAGTTACGAGTAATTTTTCTTATATGAAATTCATGATTAGAAAATCATTGGCTTGGTAGCTGCTTTAGGGCAGCCACGTGGACCTGAGAGTTGAGTTGGATAAGTCTGTTTGAGCCTGTAGCCAGATCTCATGCTAGAGCTTACTGTAATAATTGTTACGTGGTGTCAGACTTTCATTCTTCCACTGATGTGATCTGGTGTGTTCAAATAGTGCCTATGTGCTGTGGGCTTAACATAATCTGACAAGGGGAGGCCACGACATTGGGATCTTCAAACTTTGTACACCGTTATCAGTCCGTTAAAAACAACATTATGTGCAAATAGTAAGGTGCAATACTCTGGAAACTCTGAGAAAATCACAAGGGAAGGGAGTGCGGGGTGGCTGTGCAGTCTAAAGGGCGCCTTGCCACGGTTCGCGCGGCTTCTCCCATCTGAGGTTCGAGTCGTTCCTTGGGCATGGGTGTGTGTGTGTTGTCCTTAGCGTAAGTTAGTTTAAGTTAGATTAAGTAGTGCGTAAGTCTAGGGACCGATGAATTCAGCAGTTTGGTCCCATAGCACTTATCACAAATTGTTCCACAAGAGAAGTTTTGCTCATCTGTTATGTAACTGAAGTATCTGCCCCTAGATACCGGACGTTGGAGTTCATGGTGTTCAAGTGGCTAGGGTTCGAGCGATGTACGACAAACGTGTATGAGGCTACGGTTCGACTCCCGCTCAAACCTTCATTTCGACTCCCACTCAAACCTTCATTTTTGTAGTGCAAATGTATATTTTGTGATATCCAAAAATTTGCACCTACACTATTCTTCTTGGTACATTAGCAACGTCTCACCGTCACGCCGGTTAACTGCCAGATGATGCCTGCCTCCGTGTCTGCAACTCGAATCGTCGAGGTGCAATGTAGTTCCGGGGACCTTACCAGACTGCCTGTACAATGAATTTTGCAGATAACGATAGGCACACATTTTCAGGAAAACTCTATGCGTTTCTTCATTTACTTGTCGATAGTCATAAATTTGTTTGTGCTCATAATTACATTTAATTAACAATAGTAAGTAGTCAAATATTATGAAATTCACTAAAACTTCATGTAACTACACGAGGTTTTTCTTAAATTATATTATCTCTAGATGTCATATCAATTAAATAATACGACCAGTGATGAAAAATATAGATTAAAACTAAGCTGCAGCGGGAGTCGAACCGTCGCCTCACGTAGCTCGAGCGCTAACCACTTCACCACCATTAACTCTAACGTTCGGTACCTTCGTACGAAACCCAGTTACATAATAGACTTGTAAAACTTCACTTGGGTTTTTCTCGAAACTGCCAGAGTAGTGCACCTTGCTACTTGCTCGTGACGTTGTTTTAATGACCTACTAAAGGTGTATAAAGTTTGAAATAAATCTATGATTCCAACGTCACGGTCTCCCCTTGGGAGTTAACGGACGGCTAGTGATTTCTCGTCACGCATGTGTTCACAAAGTTTTTGTCTCATCCCCTAGTTTCTGAGAATTTAAACACATATCGTGTAGAAATCTTTCGATGAATATACATGTATATGATGTTTTATCAGTATGGCTTTTGTGACCCTGTCTTGGCTCCACGTGGTCGGACTGTCAAGGCTTTCTAAAAATGTGTGTCTAGGAGAGCACACAGTTTAAACGTTAGATTAAATGGAGCCCTTTAACAATGTATTTGCTTTTTTAGGGTCATCAAAATGTTGCTGAAGAAAATTTTTGCCTCACAATGTCTTATGTTTCCAGACTTCCCACTTAATTCTGAAAACACATCTTGCACAAATTATTGCAGTCGAATTGCATAGCAGCGTAATTTATTTCAGGAGCATATGAAGATGATTATAATGGGTGGAATGAGTAGACATGCAAATATTTCTATTGGTGACTGAGGACAATGTACTAAAGAACCTTAATTCAATATTCACGTCATTTGCAGACTAATAATTATACGTATCTTAAGTCGTACATTTTTAGGTTGGTTCGCACCTGCCAGAACATGTGGCAAGAACAAGCCTTTAATGCTTATTTGCTGCTGGACAGCAGGTCAGGTGTTGAAGTGTGGACGTAAAACGGTTAGTCTACACTGACAGGAGTAGTGCATTTAGTGCCATATTTATGATCGTTCAGGAAACATCAGATCGTAAAGACTGTCACATGTTTGAGAAAAGGTTGTTAGACGCAGAGAAAAAACAACCAACAGTCTGATGTGTGTACATATTAAGGTACCACACACAAAAATATCTACACTTATATCCATTATATCCTGTATTTCAGGTACTGTTGCAGAGCTTGCTGGTAATGCAGGTGGACGGCAAAGGTTATCTTCAATCGGAAGGATTCCCAGCAATTAGTAACAAAATGACATTTCTTAAATATAAACAAATACTCAATTGATGCTTCTTCTTCTAAAATATCCAGCATAATTAGACTTTTGAACTTTTTCAAATCCTTTAAAATATTAAGGCCCTGTCACTGTGCCTCTGAGTGATGCCTACGCAGAGTTCAGAGACGGCCTACGATGTCTATAGAGTCGACGGACGAACACTGCAGCTCGTAGACTTGGCGGTAACTAAAGACTGTACACGACACGGTGCACAGAAAAGAACTGCCCGCTGTAGCTCAGTGCTCCAGTATTTAACGGGGCATCTACCAATCGCGTCCACACACGTGATGCCCGTGGGTTGACAGCTGGGGCCCATGGCGGATCTCGGTGTAGTTCGTACTGCCAACCCTTACAGCAGCTGCTCTGGAGTGTTTCGAGTGCAGCTTATCGATTGTGGTGCGGTACTCTCTGAAGTCATGAGTACCGTCACCTCAGAGCAGAGCATGTCTTCCATTGCACAGGTGACATTTTCAATTTCAGGGCCACGAGAAACAGACTTTTTGTACTGCATGTTTCAGGGCGAAAGGGCATGTATGCAATTCTTCATAACTTCCTGGTAGAACCCTTAACCATTAGAGGTTAGGAATAGTCTACAAGGTGTCAGATTTTCCTGAGAAACCTTTCTTTTTCTCAGAGTGAACTACAAAGATGCAAAGCAACAGCGTTATTTGCAATTTTTAACAATCATTGGTAGCATGTAATGTCCGCCCGCTGATTTTACAGTAGCCAGATTTGATTAGTATTCATTAGCATCCCTGGAGCGCACCCAAGATCTATTGCATCATTCGTCATTTCTGACAAACCGCGAGCTTCTTCGTTCCCTGCAGCAATACAATAAAATTTTCATATTCGCAATATATAAAAAAATCAAAATTGACATAATTTTAGACAACAGAATTTTTCATTAGTGTTGAACCTAGCATTTATCTGTATGTAAGGTGAGCAACACATTTTTGGTCCGACACACGAGATTCTTTTCATAGTTTCGGTACCGCAAGGAGTCGTTCCTAGCGATGAAGAATGATTCGACAGTACGATGGGTACTGGACGTGCCCAACGTTACTGGAACTTTTGAGGCTGAGTGAAGAATGCCCAGGAGACGCGCACGTGCAACTTGTTGCCATTTCCACACTTTGAGAAAGACGGAATCATTGGAATGAGGGAAACTGGAGCATCATACCGACAGATCCCACAGACATTCCGCTGTATTGCAATGTCCGCGGAAAGAGAGATGAGGAGATGAACTCAGGACAACGGTGCAGCAAGAAGGTAGGCAAAGGTCTTTCAAGGTTTACACCGCTAGAAGAGCGCGTGCCTCAGACAAATAGATGGACGTGAGCAGCTGAAATATGGACAGATGGGGCAAGCATAGCGTTACCACGAACCGCCGCGGACAGGTAATTGGCAGGTGGGTTGAGGCCTGGACTTCCCGTTCGTCGTTTCCCGCTGACGCCGACCAGCCCGAATAGCCGCACGCGTTACCACGGTGTTCGCGGCGCACCCATCGGCGGATTAACGATGAGTACCGGCGTGCTGGACACCCTGGATGTGGCTTTTAAAAGATTTCCTGCATCGCACTAGATGAATACCGAGATGGAACCCAGATTTCTCCTCAGTTACGTAATTAGCGCTGCAGAGAGGAGGGGGTGGCGAGAAAATAGAAATTTTATGAGAATGAATGACAAGTGGTGGCCACCAACGATTTGTAAGTACATTAACAGGTCTGAAGTACCAGCTTATAACCTTCAACAAACTGTCGAATCACAAGTTGCAGCCAATCATTTAACGTGTTACCATCCCTGTGGAGTGTTTGTTTACATTTGATAATTCTTTTTAACTATCAAGTAAAAAATTCCTGCCGGCCGGATTGGCCGAGCGGTTCTCGGCGCTACAGTCTGGAACCGCGAGACCGCTACGGTCGCAGGTTCGAATCCTGCCTCGGGTATGGATGTGTGTGATGTCCTTAGGTTAGTTAGGTTTAAGTAGTTCTAAATTCTAGGGACTGATGACCTCAGCAGTTAAGTCCCATAGTGCTCAGAGCCATTTGAACCATTTTTTTAAAAAATTCCTCAATAATTTCACGTAATTCAGAAGAAGATAATTTCACAATTCTTGAAACCATGGTCAAGGGTTGCTAATAAAACTTTGTACCTGCAACTGGTTGGCTGACTTTCTCAAATTATGCTCTGTTGGTTACAAACCAGGGGACTTGTGGGAGTCCCCTGATTTGTAACCAACAGAGAATGTCTCAGATGTCTCCAGCCAGCAATATCCGTTAACTTATACAGCAAAAACATTGCAAGAAATTCCTCAATGTAGCATTTCTTTCAGGTCACAACGAATATAGTAGTATATTCATGCACATGGTTGTCTAACCTCATAATGATTGCATGACGGACATCTGCATCAAAGTGAATCTAAGTTCGCTCATTTAATACCCGTTAGGTGATGAACATCTCCACAAAGTTTGACCAGTATTTGTCCGGTACTTTTTAGTTGAGGCAGTGTGATATATGTGGTGTCACCGCCAGACACCACACTTGCTAGGTGGTAGCTTAAATCGGCCGCGGTCCATTTAGTACATGTCGGACCCGCGTGTCGCCACTGTGTGATCGCAGACCTAGCGCCACCACAAGGCAGGTCTCGAGATACGATAGAGCACTCGCCCCAGTTGTACGGACGACATTGCTAGCGACCATACGGACGAAGCCTTCCTCTCATTTGCCGAGAGACAGTTAGAATAGCCTTCTGCTAAGTCCATGGCTACAACCTAGCAAGGCGCCAATTGTAACAGTGCATGTATCGTACGAGTCTCATTTGTATAGTCAAGAGAGATGTATCACAAGGAGTGAATAAAGTTAAGTATATTCCAGCTACGTACTTTTCTTGCTACCATTCAATAGTTATCCTGTTCCAGACTTCACGCCCGTCTGCGTTAGATAGCGTGCCTATCGGCCCCCTCAAAATATCACTGTGTCGGCACTTCTGTCGACACATCAATATACACTGCTGGAAACAAACTCGCAACAGCAGGAAGGAGTTGTGTAACATAAACAAAAGATGGTGGACGTGTTTCTACATCTGAAAGAGGATGTCTAGTAAAATTTTGCTTCCGTCGTATAAGAGTGGCGCTAGTAGGGCCACTGTGAGGATGCAAGAGGTTTTCTATAAATACACGCTGTAACAGTTGAGAGGTTAGTTACCTTTGACCTTTGATATTGGACGCTATATGTCGATATTAGGCAAGAATGCCTTTAAAGCGACAGCACCTAACTCAGTGTAATAGGGCTACGAGAAACTCCCTTCTGTGATATTTCAGAAGGACCTGGTAGTAATGTGGCCACTGAACATGATTGCTTACAGCGGAGGTCAGAACAATTTACAGTAACATGTAGACCCGGCTCTGGACGGCCACATGACACTACCGACAGGGAAGACAATCGTGTTCGGCATATGGCTCTGGCCCATCGTACTGCATCTGCAGCAGGAATCTAAGGCCGGTATTACACTATCAAATTTCTTTGTCAAATATCTTTGTCCAATATCTTTGTCAAAGATATTTGATGGTGTAATAGCGGACTATGTCAAATGTCGTCCAATATTTGATCAAATGTAGGGCCTCGCTGTAGATTTGATCAAAGAAGTCGCTTGTCTTCTGTCCACTGCAATGTGACATGTTATCACATGGAGCGCTAGCATCGCTGCAGCATTCTGTCGTCTGTAGTGTTTTTATAAACATTGCCGGTAAATACAATTGGTGTGTTCCGACAACTACAAAATTAATAGAGACGTATGAAGCTGATGAGGTGCTTTACAACGTGAAGCACGCTGAATACAAAAATAGATTAAGAAAATTGGAGACCTGACCTGATCTAACCTAACCTAACCCTCTCCTGTAGCAAGGAATCGGAGTGTTACAGTGAGCCTGTCTTCTGCAGATGTAGCAGTTCTTAAGTGAATATTGTGCTTTGTGATACGAGGATTCACTTCATTGAACACATACAGAAATGTATACTCATCCATTCTTAAGTAATTGATGTACGACTTGACGTCCTCCACTATAAGCTCACGTAACAAGTTCCATTGAATGCTTTTATCGTGTCGTCGTAAAACCTACGGCTTCACCCAGGTATGTTTCCTTTTTTTCCCCCGCTTCTCTTCCGCATGTGCACACAGTGCAATTGTGGTACACGCAACTGCAGCGGATTAATAAAAAGTTGTTGTTGTCAGCCATCTTGAGCTTTGACGAAAAATATGATGACAGTGTAATACCCCTTCTAGCGCTACGTCAAAGATCTTTGTCAAATATATTTGACGGAACATTTGATCACATCTTTGATCAAATCTTTGACAAAGAAATTTGATTGTGTAATACCGGCCTAAGCAGCAGTTGGCACCACAGAGACACAGCGAACTTTCACAAATCGGTTGCTTCAAGGACAGTTCCTAGCGTACATTCTACTGACCCAGAACCACCATTTCCGACTTCAGCAGTGTTAAGCGAGAGCCCATTGGAGGGCCGGGCGAAGGTCTGTTGTGTTTTGTGATCAAAGCTGATTCTGCATCGGTGCCAATAAAGCCCATGCATTGGCTAGAAGTAGGACAGTTGAGGGACTGCAACTAACCTGTCTGCGTGCTAGACACACTTGATTTACCGTCTGGGGTGCGATTTCCTATGACAGCAGAAGCAGTCTTGTGATTATCTCACGTACCCTGACTGCAAAATTTCACGGTTATCTGGTGAGTCGACCTGTTGCGCTGCCGTTCGTTAACAGCTTAAAATCGCAGGGGGTGTTCTCCAACAGGATAACGCTCGCCCACATAGCTCTGTTTGTAATCCTGAACATGTTCTACAGAGGATTAAAACATTGCCCTGGCCTGTTCAGTCAACAGATCGTCCCCTATAGAGCGCATATGGGACATCATCAGCCTACAGTTCCAGCATTATCCGTTCCTGTATTGACCGACCGAGTGCAACAGGCATCGAGCACCATCCCACCAACTGACACCTGGAGCCTGTACAACACAATGCATGCACGTTTGCATGCTTGGATTCAACATTCCTATCCTTAGTGAAAGTGAGGAAGAACAGCAAGATTTGCTGAATGGAACGAACAGTATCACGAGCACAGATTATGGGTTGAGAGTAAATCAAAGAAAAACAAAAGGAATGAGAAGTAGAAGAAATAAGAACAGTGCGAGACTTAACATCAGGTTTGGTGATTACGAAGCAGGTCAAGTTTGCTACCTAGGTGACAAAATGACCCATGACGGACGGAGCAGGGAGGACTTAAAAAGCAGAACCAGCACTGGCAAAAAGGGCATTGGGCAAGAGAAGTCTACTAGTATCAAACATAGGTCTTTATCTGAGGAAGAAATTTCTGAGGATGTACGTTTGGTGCACAGTACTATGTGCTAGTGAAACATATGACTTTGGGAAAACTGGAACTGAAGAGAATTGAGTCATTTGACATGTTGTGCTACAGAAGAACGTTGAAAATTAGGTGAACTGATAAGGTAAGGAATGAGGAGGTTCTGCAGAGAATCGATGAGGAACGAAATATATGGAAAACTGACAGAAGAAGGGACGGGTGACAAGACATCTGTTAAGACATCACGGAATACCTCCATGATACTAGAGGGAGCTGTATAGATTGAAAAATGTAGAGGAAAACAGAGACTGTAATACATCGAGCAAAGAATTGAAGACATAGGTTGCAAGTGCTACTCTGAGATAAAGAGGTTAACACAGGAGAGGAATTCGTGGCGGGTCGCATCAAACCAGTCAGGTGACTGACACATCAGAAAAAAAAAAGTTTCAACATTCTGGCGGTTGCACCGGCTATTAATGTACCAGCAATTCACATTTGCACATTTGTAGTGGCCTATCTCGGGTTTATATTAACCTGTGATCTTGCATGTTAAACACTTAAATATATATAATCTAGACGTTTCATTAATCTATATTAAATATTTTTTGGCGTTGCGAATTTTTTTCCGTGTATTTAACATGATTATCGAAAATGTATATAGTAGGTACGTAAGACGACTTACGTAAGTTAGAAGTAGAGGGCGCACCGTAACCAAAAACACGAAGTCCGTACGTGGAAGATATAGTAGAAAAGATAAATATTCAGAAATTAAAAGTTGCAAAATAAAAGAAGGAACGCTACTTTTACTTTAGAAGTAAGAGGGACGGTCCGAGTAATGTCCAGAGCCAAATCGCTCCGAACTCTCCCTTCCTAATTCGCTGCCTCCTAAGAGAACTTCGTAATGACGCTGCCAGACTTAATGACAGAATAATGACCGTGCGACAGGTGGAGGTCAGCCTCATTGGCTGGCAACGCAGCAGGCGAGAGTCTGCCGAGGCGTGCGGCGAGGGCTGTCCAAGCTCGCACCAGGTTAGTTTGCTGAACGGCTGAGCTGCCGGAAGGGGGGGGGGGGGGGATGGAGATGTGGAGAAGTGAGAGGGATTGTGGGCCGAGCGGGCAATAAGCGCCGCCGCCCGGAGGCAATAACGAGGTTACGCGACGAGCGCCGGCCGGAGCCGACCAGAGCCGCGCCGTGCCGCGTAGCGCGGCGTCGACGGCGACGGCAACGGCAACGCAATTACGGCGCGCCGTGGCCGCGGCCACGCCTAATGGCGTAATCCGGTTGGTCGCTGCAGCCGCCGGCAAACTACTGACAAGCGGCGCGTTATGCAGGCGCAAGGCGGCGGCCTACGCCCTCCATCGCAGCAGACTCACTCTGCGCACCGTCATACGAACTGCTGGCTACTTCCGAAGGCCCAAGCGCAATCTGCTTTTTAACAGTCGTCTAGACACGCACTCATTAGCAGCTGTAGATTTTTCAGTGAGTGTAAGAGAGTAGGGACGGTGTAACGTTCTTTTATAAAAAATAAACTTTTTAAGATTACGTTGATTGAATGTCTGAACTGTGGAATGGATACAAAACTCGAATTAACGTGTAGAGTCCACTTCATTAATTAAAACTTCCGTGCTGAATTGCCGTGGTCCATATATAAAACTTCTTCTCCTTAGGAAAGTCACACACACCGATCGTTACCTACATAAGGATTCGAATCTCATCCTAGGCAGAAGAGAGGAGTCATAAAAACTTTAGTGGACAGGGCTAATAACATCTGTGAGCCAATTATTTGCAAGATGAATTAACCCATTTGCGAACGGCCTTCAAGAGAAATGGGTACACTGACAACGAGACAGATCGAGCACTCCACCCTAGAAGAAAAGTGTCCGAAAATACACGACAACAACAACCGTCGGCTGGAAAAGTTTTTTTTCCATTTCTTCATAACACCACGGACCTGTTGGGAAAGTTTTGGCCAAGTTTCAAGTGGAGACAATCTCTCGACCTACCAAGAAAATTAGTGAAAGTTTAATATCGGTGAAAGACGCACGACACCCCTTATCCACCCCAGGTGTGTATAAAATTCCGTGTGGCTGTGCCATGTTTTATATTGGAACGACTAAAAGGAGAGTTAATACCCGCCTAACGGAACTCAAAAGGAACTGTTGATTGGGACAAATTGACAAATCAGCTGTAGCGGAATACGTTTTCAAAGACGGTGATCACGAAGTGAGACAAGCATGATATCTAGGACCTCACATTATTATACCTGCATGTACAGAGAAGCTATGGAGTTCTGCAAGCACGAAAATAATTTTAATAAAAAAGAAGAAGGATTAAAACTAGACAAGATATGGTGGTCGACTTTGCACGAACGAAGTGACAATCGATTACCTGTAATCGAGAGAGATGGCACTAGCCAGAGATAGTCGAAAGCATATGATGAGTGGTAGCGTCATCTTAGCACTCTATATGAGCGGGACCTCCAGCGCCTAGCAGCAAGTCACCGACTCACCTCGGAAGATGTTGCCCGCAGTAGGCAAAGAAACGTCAGGAAAGAGAAGAAGTTTGCGGCCTTGCAAGCTTACATGTTATGATAATGTGTAGAGTGTTGTAACTGCAAGTGGTGTACTTACACCGTGTTATTGTTAGCAAAACTTAATACGAATCGATGGGGCAATGCAACTCCAAATACCAATAAAGAAATACAGTCACTGCAAGATACATTCGACACCTTAGGCACTGAATCCTATGACCCTGTTCAAAATTAATAACTTTGGACCCTGCGCACATAACAATAAATTAAATTGTCTTGCCTCTAGAGCAGCAACGGTGGAACGCGATATATTCTGGTTTCTCGTAAGAAACATATAAATATGCTAGCTACAGGCTCAGCAGTGTGCAATGCTGGCCATAATACTTTGAAATGCACATGAAATTCTTTTGGCTGATCAACAAGAACATTTATGAGAAACCCAACTTCTTTGAAAAACGTATGACCTGGACAGGGAGGCGGTACTGATTGTGGTAAATAACTAACACAAACAATGATATTTAAACAGCAAGCGTTACCTAACCTCATTAAACCAGTAAAATGCAAATCATCAAATTATGTACAGCTCTGTTAACGAATCTTAGAAGCATTACAAAAATGATATATCTAACTAGCCTTTTTATCAAATCAGCCCACGTACAATCTGGAGTTACTCAACGATTACAAATTATCAGCTCACTCATCTATACTAATGCTCTGGCAAAAACAAAAATCAGAATTTTTAACATCCTTACCTAGCTTACATGAAGACTTCTGCCTCCAAGTTCAACAATATTGACATACCTAAAGTAATCTAACGCTTGGTGGCTTCACACAGCACACCACAGAAACTGCCTGCTCCATCGTCTTTCCCTCACAGACAGCTGCATACGACTGTGCGGCACGCGCTCTCTTACTCCAACATTAAAATCTTAAACCAGAAACAGTATCTTTGGCTCTGCGGTCGTGCACAGTCAGAGAACCGCTTTATAAAGCCTATCAAAGATATACATTGTTTCTAATATCATAGTTTCAGTTTAGTTTACATTAATATTCATATCATTTTCCTGTGCCACATACAAGTGTGCCCCAGTAGACTCCTTTCAATGGAAAAATCGACCTGTTAAAAACGATACCGGTATTTTAGTTCTGAATAACCAGCATTTTTCGATATTTGTTTGCTCTCGGTTGTAACAGGTGTTTTTTTAAATACTGCTCAGCAGTGTGGGATCCGTACCAGATAGGGTTGATAGAAGGGATAGAGAAGATCCAACAGAGAGCAGCGCGCTTCGTTACAGGAACATTTAGTAATCGCGAAAGCGTTACGGAGATGAGAGATAAACTCCAGTGGGAGACTCTGCAGGATAGACGCTCAGTAACTCGGTACGGGCTTTTGTTAAAGTTTCGAGAACATACCTTCACCGAAGAGTCAAGCAGTATATTGCTCCCTCCTACGTATATCTCGCGAAGAGACCATGAGGATAAAATCAGAGAGATTAGAGCCCACACAGCAGCATACCGACAATCCTTCTTTCCACGAACAATACGAAACTGGAAAAGAAGGGAGAACCGATAGAGGTACTCAAGGTACCCTCCACCACACACCGTCACGTGGCTTGCGGAGTATGGATGTAGTTGTAGATGTAGATTACGTTATTATAGAAAATGGGAAAAATTATCAGTGCCATTTTAATAACAATGCCTACAGAATAGAGCAACAAAACATGGCATAAGAATTTGCCTTGCGTCGTCGCTTAAGGTATGTGTGTGCATTCAGTATAGAATACTTGCCCCCGTCTGGCCTACACTATGTGATAGTTTCTCGCTGTCGTCGCCGGACGTCCCCGGTGCTGCAGAATTGCACGAACCACAGACTGGAAATATTTTTAAGAAAGGACGTATATATTAAGTGTAATACTTCATTTGCTTTAAAAGGTTAAAGGTTTGTCTGCCATTTCCATGAAACAGTGTAAGAGGAAGGAAATTATGGTAACGGTAATAGATTAAAAACTTAACAACAACCCATTCATACAATGCAATAACAATAGCAAGTATCTGATCTCCTGCCTGTTCCTGCTTAATACGGTTTTATCTGCTTGCAGCCCTCGAAAATAGACAAATTAACACGAAAAATGGAGTCCTTCAACCTCAGCTTTCATCCTTTAGCCTTGATTATTCGTAATGCCCAAATAGTGGTATGGTCCCCGATTACAACATGATTTTAAGCAGAGTTTCAAAAAATGGGAATCAGTAGGAGAATATTGCAGATTCTTTGCCGTCTTCAACCACTTATGACTTGTCAAGAAAAGCAGCGAACAGTGGAGGGACTAAGTTTTTTTTTTTATCTCCCTCCTTCTGATTGTTAGAAAATGAAACGTCTGCAGCCATCTTTACGAATTTATTTATTGTGTAGCTACCATTTTCGGCGCTTCAATGCGCCATCTTCAAAAACCGTATTGATACCATTATCAACTTATCAACCATGCAGTACAAAGACAGATTAAAAACAGAATGAGAATCAAGGACAAGACTGTACAAGTGAATCTACAGTAACTATTTGATGGAGTTAACAGACACATCCATTGAAAGTGGCCAAAATAAATAAATAAAAATTCAAAAAATCATGGAATAGTTATTTAATGAAGTTATTAATAAATACCACAATTTTACAAAGTATAGACTGGAAATTTGTTATGGTACACTTAACGTACGTGATATTGGATGTATCTGTACGTTCTAGTGGAGGTAGTACAGGCTATTTGACAATTCATGTTACATACTTTAAGGGGTTGTACAGATCACGTTTTACATAGGAACCCATGTTCACAAACGTCATCCAATGACTCTACACATTTACATGTAGGGTGGTTCAGTGAGGATCCCTGCAGCGGAAACGAACGATTCGAAAGTTACAAGCGATAACCGTTCTGGTACCTCTGATCGTAGAATACATGTGTCGGTACTGTTGTTGCTAAGATTGTAGGGTAGGTAACTTTCAGAGGTGTTAGTATGGATCAACAAAAGAAAAAATATCTGGAAGACATGGGCTGTAAAATGCTTACTTTATGAGTTATGAGCACTTCAATAGAGGATATCTATTTCACACTAGCGAAGATGAACACGTACTCATTTGTTTAATCACCCTGTGTGAGGAAATCACTGACAAGAAGAAGGGGCAGAATGTTAGGATATCTGTTAAGACATCAGGGAATAATTTCGATGGTGCTAGATGGAGCTGTAGAGGGTTAAAAACTGTATAGGAAGTCAGAGATTGGAATACATCCAGCAAACAATTGAGGACTTGAGTTTCAATTGCTACTCTGAGATGAAAAGGTTGGCACACACGTGAGGAATTCGTGGCGGGCCGCATCAAACCAGTCAGAAGCCTAATGACTCAAAAAAATGCTAATGGTGTGCGTGAAGAACTGAGTCCGCTCTACTGAATGATTCACTTGGACACTGTAAGGACGTAGTACGAGAACTTGTTAAATAGACTTTACGCCAGGACAGCGTACCTTGCATTAGTAGCTTCCAGATTAGCTTGCACCTTTTGTTTAGATACGCTATGTGCAGACTCACTTGACTAATGCAGCTTTAATTACTGTGTACTGTGCTATGTTGCTGTTATAAGAGGTTGTTGGCAGCGTGGTGTTTGGGGCCGCGCAATAGTTGCGCCACAAAGGTGCGGGAACACTGTTTGTGCACCCTTCCTATACCTTGGATGGCTCTTGCGGTTATACCACCTTACACTGGGCTCGTTTGACGTTTCAGTTTGTATTCTGAGATTGTCCGAGCGGTCTAAGGCGCTGCAGTCATGGACTGTGCGGCTGGTCCAGGCGGAGGTTCGAGTCATCCCTCGGGCCTGGGTGTGTATGTTTGTCCTTAGGATAATTTAGGTTAAGTAGTGTGTAAGCTTAGGGACTGATGACCTTAGCAGTTAAGTTCCATAAGATTTCACACACATTTGAACATTTTGAGAATAGTGTAAGAGTAAGATTGTAAGCGATCTGCTTTCTTTCACGGCACTGTGGTCGGAGAGGGTACTCACGGTTATAACAGCAGTTATTAAGATTTGGGGGGATTATTTGAAGTGCTCTGAAATAGTGACATCTTGGCTAAAAATACGTGCTAAGCGAATGCGGGTACTGTAGTCAACGGGTGTGGGTGGTCACTGATTATGTGACAAGGTATTAATACTGGTTTGTTTACAGATAAGCATATTGTTGATGTCTGTATTGTAATTAACTTATCTACTACCTGGTTGCAGCCACGCCGTGGGCTGAAGAATATTGTATACCGACCAAGTGACCAAACGGAACAGATTGTGGTGTTACGTAAATGAGTCAGCCCCGTTTGTTGGACCGAATATAAAACATTTTCTTTGGGAAATCTTTTTTTTAATTTATGCAAATGATTAACTGTGTTTTTAAAATTTAAACATTATTCTGCAGGAATGTTAAATTAAATTGCATTTGTGAGATTAAAAATTTGTTCAAACTGTCACTTTTCGTTTATTGTACCCAAAGCCTGGTCCACACCATCCACTGCTACAACGAATAACCCAAACTATTACCTCTGGCCTGGACAAGGTCATTTTCCTCGAAATGATTGGAACCTACTGCAGAATCCACGACATCAGACAGTAAAAACCCAAGAACTTTGCCTGAAACGATTACAGTTGTTCATTGAGGATCACCACACCTACTCTTGTCCGTCTCGGTAGCTGTGTGGTCAGTGCGGCAGACTATTAACACAAGTGGTCCGGTTTCGATTCCGGCAGCGTCGGAATTTTTCTCTATTCGCGGACTGGATATTGTGTTGTCCTTGCATTAGTATCGTAGTAACTGACAAGAAAGTCGTCTCCACTACACTGTCGTACCGTCTTTCCATTACTGAAATGGCTGAATGAGCACAAAAGGTAAGCCAATAAATTGAAATAAGAAAAAGAAACGTACCTGCTCTTTCTCCTTTTGTGGATTAAGCTGCAGGTGACTCACGTTTCTCTACGTTTACAGTTTTCACGTACACCTAGAAAGATACACGTGCCTAAAATGATTAAGCCTCTCATACGTTAGCGAACTTCTTGTCTGAATCGACTGCTCATAATGGGTGCTCGTCACACGCTAGTGTGTAAATCACCTGTCAGCCAAGATATGTATCATTCGATGACGTCAAACATCATTTGATTGTGCCTAGTGTTCATGAATTCGCTGAAAGACAGCACATGCGCAGAAACAAGGGACAGTGGCGAATTTGTGTTTCTTGTTTTCTTAATCTGTTATTGTATTCTTTGCTTTGTTTTCATTACACATGATGAAGGATGCAGGAGGACTCGGTATTTTTTCTATAAGGGTTTTCTCAAGAGAGAGACCACATGTGAGAAAGAAGAAGCAAATTATGTTTTTGATACCGGCACTAAGAGAAAAATCATACTATACATGAATAAGACCATAAATAGGTAAGATACTGTTGGGGTTAAAACGATGAAGCAGCACCTCTTTCGCTCGGACATTGGCTGAGATAGTGGTGGCTGGAATCAACCTGTGGACGTCTAACAAGATAACCCTGAATGAATTAGTCATTTATTCAGGTTAGATACAGGAATGAGATCGCCATTGGAATGGAGGCCGTTCGTCCAAGGATGACGTAGTGGGCCACATGAGGTCGGCGTACCGATTTCGGCAGGATCGCCTAGGAGGCTGCGTGCACAGGCAGCGTCGCCTGGTGATGTCACCAAGGCTGTAGAAGCTGACAGAGACCGCACGCCGCCGACAGAGAGAGGCAGCCACGCCCACGCTGCTTGCTGCGCCATGGCTGCGGAATATAACCCCGAGAAGGATGGTACAGAGAAGGATGTTGCCCAAACTGTTGCCTCCAGGACGATCGACGTCGCAGGACTATGCCAGCACTGAGCTGTTACCAACGACAAGGTGGCCCGACAGGAGTGGCAGGGCACAGCCGGGCAGTGGCAGGGTAGCCAGGCAGCTATCAGGCCGGAATCGGTGTTCCGCCAGTGTGGTGGACACCCTGGTGAGAAAGTCACCCCTCACATTATCCTTCGTCCCAAGACAAAGACGCCAAGTGTTCTGCATCCAATCTTCTGCTCGGGTAGAAGCCAGTAACTTCTTGAGTCATCATGTACACGTCTCCTGGATACTGACCGCGAACATCCAGGCACAACTGAGCTCGTCTGAGAGAAACGGTCGGTGTCAAGTGCTACGTGCGACGGTACGATGGCTCAAATGGCTCTGTTCACTATGGGATTTAACTGCTGAGGTCATCAGTCCCCAATAACTTAGAACTACTTAAACCTAACTAACCCAAGGACATCACATACATTCATGCCCGACGCAGGATTCGAACCTGCGATCGTAGCGGTCGCGCGGTTCCAGACTGTAGCGCCTAGAACCGTTTGCGACATCGGCCGGCTGCGTCGGTACGGCTAGAGTTCTCCCCTTGACAGTATTTAAGCCCAGAAACCAAACAAGTTGGCGTGCCCAGCCACCATTGTTCTAAACCGGTCAGCTTTACTGGTACCGTATTGTAGCTGAAAAGCGTGCAAATTCGCTTTTGGGAAGTGACGGCGTAGTGAAAAATTACACTTCAATTCTGAATGTGTCTTCTTACATCGTAGTGCTCGGTCAACAAGATGACGACACCTCTGTCTCTATGATGTCATTATGCTGCTTTAGCGCCAGGTAGTTTATTACTCCTGGCTAGATCATAGCTTAACATTACATTTCAAATTAAAACTGTTGCAACAGTAAAGATGACCTATCGATAGAGGAATATATTTTTGTATTTTATTTGGCAATTAGTAAAAAGACGTTACGCAAGGAGAGCGTAAGAAGGAGCAATATAGTGCGTTCTATTTATTGTTTCATGTATTTGTTTGTGTAGTTTTTCTCGAATCAATAAGAGTTAATGCTTTGAAACGTCTAGCCGACATTTTTCCTATTCTTTCAGTCCTCATCAGTGCGGAAATTTTACCATACAAACTTTTTCGAGAAAAAATCACTATGAATTTTGCATTAATCATCAATAATCTCTATCGCTTGTTGGTTTCTTAATGTCCTTGCTATATTCCGACTTTTTGTTAGCAGGCTGGTCCCTCCCAACTTTACTTGCACCATTCAGTACTGGACTAAGCGAAGTGACGTTATGCCGGCGTTTCATCTTGTGTGAGCCCCTGACGATTTCATCATAATGCCGCCTTCTCTTCCCTTGCGTCACATTCCATTAATGGCCAATGTCAATCGCTTTTGGCACTAAAAGTATGAGGCGCAAAAAGCACCCAAAACATTTGTAGAGGCATACTACCACTCGTAACAAGTGTCTCCGTACCGGAAAAATACACCAAGTGTGCTGCAGTGGACTCACTTGTTACTAACAGTCTATTGACACAAACATTTTGTTCGTCTAAAAGAAGTTTTAGACTTATAATTACAGTAGACAACAATACACACATTATTTGGTAGTGGAACTGTACATAATCTCTGACTTTCAGAATTCAGTACATTATGATGAACACATTTTCGACCAGTCATGTCTAACGCAAGTATGCTAATTGAGATGTCAGGCGATCCCACAGTCCATAAAAACTGTAACACACGTCATTCCCTGAACAGCCTTGTTCTCACACCAAATGGTCAAGCGTTACCGAAACTTCGTATTGACCAGCTTGAAGGAAGGGTGGGTTTTACTCCCTAATGTAGTTACTGTACACTTTACCCCCAGATTATATAAATGCAAGTCGCACATTATATTCAGTGGCACTTAAGGCATCAAGCTTGTAATTTTTGTTACTCGACAATGCTGAATGCAATCACATGTATTGTAATGAGGGTAGGTCAGGTTTGAGCAGACTCGTCTCAAAACGCTACATTCTGCCATTCAGACTACATCTACATCTACATCTACATCTATACTCCGCGAGCCACCTTACGGTGTGTGGCGGAGGGTACTTATTGTACCACTATCTGATCCCCCCTTCCCTGTTCCATTCACGAATTGTGCGTGGGAAGAACGACTGCTTGTAAGTCTCCGTATTTGCTCTAATTTCTCGGATCTTTTCGTTGTGATCATTACGCGAGATATATGTGGGCGGTAGTAATATGTTGCCCATCTCTTCCCGGAATGTGCTCTCTCGTAATTTCGATAATAAACCTCTCCGTATTGCGTAACGCCTTTCTTGAAGTGTCCGCCACTGGAGCTTGTTCAGCATCTCCGTAACGCTCTCGCGCTGACTAAATGTCCCCATGACGAATCGCGCTGCTTTTCGCTGGATCATGTCTATCTCTTCTATTAATCCAACCTGGTAAGGGTCCCATACTGATGAGCAATACTCAAGAATCGGACGAACAAGCGTTTTGTAAGCTACTTCTTTCGTCGATGAGTCACATTTTCTTAGAATTCTTCCTATGAATCTCAACCTGGCGCCTGCTTTTCCCACTATTTGTTTTATGTGATCATTCCACTTCAGATCGCTCCGGATAGTAACTCCTAAGTATTTTACGGTCGTTACCGCTTCCAATGATTTACCACCTATGGCATAATCGTACTGGAATGGATTTCTGCCCCTATGTATGCGCATTATATTACATTTATCTACGTTTAGGGAAAGCTGCCAGCTGTCGCACCATGCATTAATCTTCTGCAGGTCCTCCTGGAGTACGTACGAGTCTTCTGATGTTGCTACTTTCTTGTAGACAACCGTGTCATCTGCAAATAGCCTCACGGAGCTACCGATGTTGTCAACTAAGTCATTTATGTATATTGTAAACAATAAAGGTCCTATCACGCTTCCCTGCGGTACTCCCGAAATTACCTCTACATCTGCAGATTTTGAACCGTTAAGAATGACATGTTGTGTTCTTTCTTCTAGGAAATCCTGAATCCAATCACAAACCTGGTCCGATATTCCGTAAGCTCGTATTTTTTTCACTAAACGTAAGTGCGGAACCGTATCAAATGCCTTCCTGAAGTCCAGGAATACGGCATCAATCTGCTCGCCAGTGTCTACGGCACTGTGAATTTCTTGGGCAAATAGGGCGAGCTGAGTTTCACATGATCTCTGTTTGCGGAATCCATGTTGGTTATGATGAAGGAGATTTGTATTATCTAAGAACGTCATAATACGAGAACACAAAACATGTTCCATTATTCTACAACAGATTGACGTAAGCGAAATAGGCCTATAATTATTCGCATCTGATTTATGACCCTTCTTGAAAATGGGAACGACCTGCGCTTTCTTCCAGTCGCTAGGTACTTTACGTTCTTCCAGCGATCTACGATAAATTGCTGATAGAAAGGGGGCAAGTTCTTTAGCATAATCACTGTAGAATCTTAAGGGTATCTCGTCTGGTCCGGATGCTTTTCCGCTACTAAGTGATAGCAGTTGTTTTTCAATTCCGATATCGTTTATTTCAATATTTTCCATTTTGGCGTCCGTGCGACGGCTGAAGTCAGGGACCGTGTTACGATTTTCCGCAGTGAAACAGTTTCGGAACACTGAATTCAGTATTTCTGCCTTTCTTCGGTCGTCCTCTGTTTCGGTGCCATCGTGGTCAACGAGTGACTGAATAGGGGATTTAGATCCGCTTACCGATTTTACATATGACCAAAACTTTTTAGGGTTCTTGTTTAGATTGTTTGCCAATGTTTTATGTTCGAATTCGTTGAATGCTTCTCTCATTGCTCTCTTTACGCTCTTTTTCGCTTCGTTCAGCTTTTCCTTATCAGCTATGATTCGACTACTCTTAAACCTATGATGAAGCTTTGTTTCCGTAGTACCTTTCGTACGTGATTGTTATACCACGGTGGATCTTTCCCCTCGCTTTGGACCTTAGTCGGTACGAACTTATCTAAGGCGTACTGGACGATGTTTCTGAATTTTTTCCATTTTTGTTCCACATCCTCTTCCTCAGAAATGAACGTTTGATGGTGGTCACTCAGATATTCTGCGATTTGTGCCCTATCACTCTTGTTAAGCAAATATATTTTCCTTCCTTTCTTGGCATTTCTTATTACACTTGTAGTCATTGATGCAACCACTGACTTATGATCACTGATACCCTCTTCTACATTCACGGAGTCGAAAAGTTCCGGTCTATTTGTTGCTATGAGGTCTAAAACGTTAGCTTCACGAGTTGGTTCTCTAACTATCTGCTCGAAGTAATTCTCGGACAAGGCAGTCAGGATAATGTCACAAGAGTCTCTGTCCCTGGCTCCAGTTCTGATTGTGTGACTATCCCATTCTATACCTGGTAGATTGAAGTCTCCCCCTATTACAATAGTATGATCACGAAACTTCTTCACGACGTTCTGCAGGTTCTCTCTGAGGCGCTCAACTACTATGGTTGCTGATGCAGGTGGTCTATAGAAGCATCCGACTATCATATCTGACCCACCTTTTATACTTAACTTAACCCAGATTATTTCACATTCGCATTCGCTAATAACTTCACTGGATATTATTGAATTCTTTACTGCTATAAATACTCCTCCACCATTGGCGTTTATCCTATCCTTGCGGTATATATTCCATTCTGTGTCTAGGATTTCGTTACTGTTCACTTCCGGTTTTAACCAACTTTCCGTTCCTAATACTATATGCGCACTATTTCCTTCAATAAGAGATACTAATTCAGGAACCTTGCCCTGGATACTCCTGCAGTTTACCAATATTACGTTAACTTTTCCTGTTTTTGGTCTCTGAGGACGGACGTTCTTTATCAACGATGATAATGTCCTCTCTGGTAAGCCGTCAGGTATTTTATCGTTTCGCCCAAGGGGGGGTCCCTCTAACCTAAAAACCCCCGTGTGCACGCCACACGTACTCTGCTACCCTAGTAGCTGCTTCCGGTGTGTAGTGCACGCCTGACCTGTCTAGGGGGGCCCTACAGTTCTCCACCCAATAACGGAGGTCGATGAATTTGCAACCATTATAGTCGCAGAGTCGTCTGAGCCTCTGGTTTAGACCCTCCACACGGCTCCAAACCAGAGGACCGCGATCGACTCTGGGCACTATGCTGCAGATATTAAGCTCAGCTTGCACTCCGCGTGCGATGCTGGTTGTCTTCACCAAATCAGCCAGCCGCCGGAAGGAACCAAGGATGGCCTCAGAACCCAAGCGGCAGGCGTCATTCGTTCCGACATGTGCTACTATCTGCAGCCGGTCACACCCAGTGCGTTCAATAGCTGCCGGAAGGGCCTCCTCCACATTAAGGACGAGACCCCCCGGCAAGCACACAGAGTGCACACTGGCATTCTTCCCCGACCTACCCGCTATTTTCCTGAGGGGCTCCATAACCCGCCTAACGTTGGAGCTCCCTATAACTAATAGGCCCGCCCTCTGTGACTGTCGGGACCTTGCCGGAGAATCGGCCACTGGCCCAACAGGCGAGGCATCCTGTGGTGGCTCGGAAACGATGTCATCACCACTAGGAAGCACCCCGTACCTGTTGGAAAGGGGTAAGGCAGCTGCCACGCGGCCAGATCCCACCTTCGCCTTTCGGCCAGGCACGCGCGAGCCCACCACTGTCCGCCATTCACCCTGGAGTGATGGCTGACCGGTAAGATGCTCACTGCCGGAAGACGCAGCGACATCAGGGGTTCCATGTGATTCCAAGGCCACCGAAGTAGGCATAGGTCTCACCACAGTTGCCCCAACGCCACTACGAGCCGACGCCTGCGCCTCGAGCTCGATGAGCCTAACAGACAAAGCCTCCACCTGCCCCCGAAGAGTGGCCAATTCTCCTTGCGTCCGCTCACAACAACCACAGTCCCTACACATGACTATGTTTACCCTACTCTATACGGTGACAAATTCCCAAGATAATCTTCTGATGAGCTACTCTGATAATCAAGAAACACTCACTGAAATACGAGACGCGAAAACTACGCTAGGTTTTACCAGAAAAACTATTTAAAAGCTAAGCGCAGCAAATAAGTACAAAAACGCTTTATACAAACAGTACTCGCTGCTGCTGGTGCTCTCGCTCTGGCTGTCACAAGACAACTGCTGATTCAAGTGACTAGTGGCTAACGGCCGCGAAACAAACAAAAGACGATTTTAGGGCGCTTTCTGTTCCAAACGATCAAGAAAACACTAAGAAATCTAACACGAAAACTACGTAAAGTTTTATCAAGAACTGTTAGTTACTATGCAGAGCAGATAAACATAGAATCCCTTCCTTAGTGGAAGGTCGTAAACAAAATGCAAAATAAACGCTATATACAAACAGTACTCGCTGCTGCTGGTGCTCTCGCTCTGGCTGTCACAAGACTACAGTGTGAGTCGTTTCAGGTAAACTGAATCCGAAACAAAGGCGTGTATGCCTCCATTACAGATCACACAGTACAGCACTGATCCACATATATTGCAGTGCTCCAGTTTCGAGCACTTTGGTGAAGTTTCACATTTCGTGACCTCGAGAAGGAAAAGATGATGAGTGTTTTAATTTTCTCCGGTTGAGGGTCTCTCTGTTACGGGGGGAACAAAGTTACCAACATCCTTCCAAGACTATGTTCACTATGAAAACGAACATTTAATATGTGAAACGTATTTTCTCTGTCATATTTACATATTAGACCTAAATCAAATTTGTAAAAATTATTATACTCGCACACTATTTTCTTTGCAACTGGCAGTAAACACGCAAGATGTGGCAGTTTTTTCAACACTAATCGATTAAGAATCTTCTTCACATCAGTTAACCCTTGCGAAAATTTTATTGGACCCATCTAGATCAATAATTAGTAACCGTTTGTTACTAGTCTTTAGCATTAAAAGTGGCATTCGCTATATCTGATTAGTAATTAGTCAGCTTCAGAGGACATTTGGTTGTCGACAGGCAATTCGTTTCTGCTAATTCAGCAGATAATCAGCATTTATCTATATCTTTCTATCTAACACAGATAAAATCTAGTACTCTTCAACAGAATATAGAAAATAGATAACTTTTACGTTGGTTCAATACTCATTTTCCTTTACTCTTCACGAAATAACTCCATAAACGAAGTTCAATAGAACGAAAATAGATTGTGTGACCTGAAAATCTGGCCGTCATATCCTCAGTTCGAGAATCGATGTTAGTATGCACACGTTACCGTGGGAAATCATAGTTAAGTGACAGTGCAAACAGTGTAAGAGCCTATGCACTATGTGCCAAAGACCTTTCACTCTTCTCTCTATACGTACCTATTCCAGGATATACTTACAACAGTGGCACTATCACACAAACATAGAAGAAAACTTTGTAGATATAATGTAGAGCTTAAGTCCACGACGATTGTACGACTTTAGCAAGTATCAAAGAAAATTCTTCGTCCAGTTTTTCGTTTCTGTTTTATCCACGGAAGACAGCACCTCTGTCGTCTACAACATATTAATGCACGACCTCTTTGTCTGCCCCATGGAGGGAAACACTAATTTGTCACTAACTGATGCACACGGCACTGTAATTCGACAGTGTTTAGCGCATTATGAGTAACAACTATCCAACAAGGTGAAGACATTGCCTGTTACAGATGGTATGCCCAAATACAAACACCTGGCAATGTTTCGTAATTCTAAATATGTGTGGGAGTTAGATGTTCTTCCTGATCCCATTATCACGCCTCCCTCATCTCCTACCTACATCTCTCTCCATCTTCTCCTTCCCCTAGGCCTCCCCACCTCTTCATCCCTCCTCCGTCTGTCCATCTGCCTGTCTCCTCTTTCCCTCTCTGAGTGTCAATTTTCTGCCTTCCCCTCTCTGTCCATCCCCTCTTCCCCATTCCGCTGACCTTGAGTCTTGTTTATTTTTACAGCCAACGAAAACTTGAATGGGAACTGATGTCGCTTAAAATGAATGGATAAATCTGTTGGGATCATCGGTATACTAGGCATGAGAGATCACTCATGCTGCTGGATTTGCGATTATAGGATTTTAATGTCAATACTGCGCATTGTTTTGATCTGCAGACGGGTAAGATTACAAAGCTTCGCACGATATTGAGTCCGCAGTAGTATTCTAATCATAAGGCGATTAGGCATACGTACAATTTTCTTTTTTTCTGTTAAAAATCGACTGCGATGAAGAAAATAAAACACCATATTCTTGAGTATACAGTTTTTGTTTACGATTCTATATAAGAAGGAAGAATAAATATAGAGGAAAAACAATATGTCTAATAGTTTAGATGCCCTACTGTCACAGTTAAAACTGACTGCGAGAAAGAAAACTAAACCGCACATTTTCATAACACAACATAGCACAGCATTTTCTTTCTAACAGTCAGTTTCAACAGAAAACTGTACGTTGTTGTTAAAAAAATGTATAGACGATGTCCGTCTGAAAGTTTAATAGTGTATTGTGTAAAAATTTGAAATAAGTCAAGAAGACTTCAAGGTTTTTGCTGTCAACGTTTCCTCATACATACATAAAATATGGTACCTATGTCAATATGTCACTTACAACAGTCTGAACGTTTATTAAAGTATGTAAAAACAGAAGTTACGAGCAAGAACTATTCTGTCAAGAACTTATCAAGAATTTTGTTAACAACTTTTCCTCTATATATATTATTATATACGTATTTATAAGCATCTATGTTACAAATATATAGCCTATATTCGTCCGAACGTTTATTAGAGTACCGCTTAAAAATTTGAAGAAAATCGGGCAAGAAATTAAACAACGACCTGTCTTCATATAGTAGTACAGATTTATTTATATCTTTGATGACTGAACAACTGACGATCAAAATAACTTGAAACGCTGTAGTTATATTCCACCTCTAAAAACTGAGAAGGGTTGGTGCGTGTGAGTGCATGCTAAAGCGCAGAAGGGGAGAGGGGAATGTGTAGGTCTTTTATATACTAAAAAGGGAATGTTGATTCTAGCGTTTTAGAATATTATGTATCGGAAGCTCACGAGGAAGATATCTGGAAGCAATCGACTACAATAAAATCACCAAACAAATTATTAATTATATGTTTGTGTGTCTTAGCATAATATTATTCATTTGTTCTAGGCATCAGAAAGCATTTTCTCACTTAGTTACAGCACTATATGCAAAGAGTAGGTATACTGTCAGTATATATAAAACTACGTCCACCTAGTGGTTGATTCAAAGAGATGCGCTGGGGGTCAGAGGCTTTCCCCTTATCGCAGAGAGCGTGTCCCGCATTCAACACAGAATAACCTGCTGTTGTATCGCCAGAGAGAACCGGCATGTTCTGGCACAATGCAGCCTCATATAGCTTTAAATCCATGTTCTAGGTCTTGTTTTCCTTCCCTTCCAGGATGGGTACACAAAGTCTTTCCACTTAATGACACATCGACACAAGTGTTCAAGCCGCAGATATAAACAAGGGCAGGATGGGGTCAGCGTAAGCCTGTTTTACGTCCGATACGTGCTGCTCATCAAACTGCATACAATCCTTTGCTTCCCGACAGTAAATCAATAGTACAGAGGGAATGCTCATATATATATCTCTCTCTGTCTCTTCTCTCTTTTTCATTGACTCTCGTCTCTTGTCTCTGACGAAACCGTTTCCCGCGTTGCTCAGAAACGTACAACGAATAACATGATTGCCACAGCCGTGTGCTTTTAAGGACATCCTTTGTTATACTGTAGTAGAAAAGTCAACATACGTTCCCCTCGTCTCCCTTGTATTATTTTTTCCAGCAGCCCGCACGAGCAGAGCGTGACAGAAGCTCTAATTTAGAGTTTTATTTCAAGTGTCATGCCTCGCGACTCAGTGTAATGTGGCGCTTCATTGTCTTCTCAGAGCTCAAGCAACTTAGATAATCGACGTTATAGTTCAGACTCTATGTAAATTCATTAATTTAATGATTATAGAAAATAAGGGGCTAATAATTTCGAATATTCAAAACCCAATGGAGAACAATGACAACTAAATCAAATAGAGTAAAACTTTGTTTCTGAAGTAGTATCTTAGCCTTTTTACAACTGCTGAATCATTTCTTATTTAACTCTAAAGCACTTTTTTGTTGCATCCAAGAAGTTAGTTTTCCAATGTTACATTGAAAAATAGCAATACTAAGTGTGAAGTAACTTATTATATTAGCAAACCTATTATCCTTGCATATATTATTGCTTGCTGAGACTGAGTCTAAACGTTTTTGAAGAAGTATCGATGCTGTAAAACAGAAATAGATTTAATTTTTGGTTTCTAAACTCATTTTTACCGGAACATATAAGATCTTCAGATTAACAAACTCATAATATATTTTCAAACTTTATTCCCCACGAACTTTATAACGTTACTTTCTCTTCTCTATACTTTTACAGCCAACCACAATCGTCCCAAATTAAGTAACATCAGCCGTACATCATAGCTAACGGAAACAGCCTGTGACGTTACGAAAGGAGGGATGCAGTGGTGACTGCTTCGGCAACTCCGTTGGTGGCTAAATGCTGGAATGTAGGGTTTTTCTTGAGGACAGAGCATGCACGCCTGATTGAAGGATGGAGATCACTCAGTAGCAGCTGATATGGACGAAATGAAGGATGAACATCATACTATCAACGAAACTACATTACAGACATGATTCAGAAAAACCAAGACATCAGGAAAATTGTGGTGATGGGACGGGCTCCTTGCAACTTCAACCATGATACGTTGTGTATCAAGAAGGTTAAAATTTTTTCTACTGTGATAAATTGTAAAATTAATAACAGCTGAACTGCTACAACTGTTTGATCACATGAAACGTAAAATGAAACCTGATGACGTGAGTAAATATCACTACAAGCTAATTTACAAAACTTGCATATGTACCAAGAATTACCGACTAGTTTATTAAAAGTTGTATGCGAATGTGAGAATACTAAACATCGTTTCAGTTTCGCGTAGTACGAAGGTAGCACGAGTTCCGAATATCCTTACCTATTCTTCCTACTGAATGAGTTCCCAAATTCAGTATTTTATGTACTTTGAGTGATTAGTTATGTAAATGGCCATTAATAAAAATTGTGTGAAACTGCAATGGAGTCACGAATTGTAATGAATGAAACCTGAAAGTAAGAGATCTTCCAGCTGAAGATCTGCTTCAAACTGGCCTCATTAACACACAATTTTACGTAATTTCTAACCACATTGTAAACAATGTAGATAATATTTGTGAATTTCATTGACAACTTCTTTCATATTTCGTTGTTTTTCGGATGAGCAGGTGCAAAATGTCTGCAACGATTTTAATTTTAGTCTTATATATTATGTGTATTTACAAATATATGTGTATTTGAATGGTGGTCATTATTTAAACGTCTGATATTGATTCAGTAGCATTTAAGAACGAGCTGTAGGACGTATGTGCTCTTTGTCTTTTGCTCGTCTTTTGCTGTTAAGTGGTCATTACGCTTTTGCCGAGAGGATCGTGCAACTAGACAGCCACGTGGAACACATTTTTTAACCTTTCGTTGAACTTGGAATAGTTCTATCAGCATGACAGCTAAAATTGACTGTGTTTTCGGTGAATGATTTTTATGACTTTATGAACTTCAGCTTCGTTTACGGGATATGAGTCGGATGCGAACTCTAATTATTTGCTGCAGCTCTTAATGTATATTCGTATCTGATGGACGTGTTGCATGTTATCGCAGCGGTCAGGCAGGATAACGAAATTTAGTATACGTCGTGACTGATAATGATAAACTGTACACCCATACTTTGAGAGTTTGCTATTGATTTTTGTGATTTAATATGCAGTTAAATGAACTATTCTGACATGTTTTTTGTGTTCGATGCTCTGCTCACACTACATTAATTATTGTTTCACTGTTTTTTATATGAATCCGCAATTTGTGTGCGCTCACCATTCAAAAATGTGAGAATATTATTGAATAAACCTCTGCTTTCATTAAAATAATTAATGTTACGGACTCTATCCAATCACTTCACATTCGCTAATTTGTATACTTACTCAAAAGAGTTTGAGGATAAGTTCTGTATCAGACGTAGGGACTTTAAAACGACCGTGAGTAACAGACTTTTATTGTTTTATAGCGAGTCGAACCAACAACTCGCATTGTGGATTCCCCACACCGATAGTGACCAATAAAGCCGCCAGCGACCTCGTTATGTAAAAGCACATATTCTCTTCAGCGTGATAATTAAACATCCTTTTACGTAAGAGCACACATTCTCTTCTCAGATTTTTCCGTTTTCATTCAGTGTTCTCCGCAATGTTAATAGCAAGGACGAAAGACTAGAGTCACCGCCCTTGTGTATACACAAAACCTTGGGAACGATACTAATATTAGAGGGTGCATGAAGTGATTCAAATGTGACGTGAAGACAAGATTTCCTTTTTCTTATTATAAGGTGTTGTCGTTTTGATGGCCCTTGAGTGTGGAAAATTTGACGATATCTGGGGGTCAAAATTGGTGGTGACTTATGACTTAATAACAGCCCATGGCTCCTGCCCTATTTGAACAAATTATAAACGTTTTCCACCAGATATCCGCTATTTACTATACTTATATGCTCATCTGCCGTAAGTGTAATATCTATACTGGGCACTAACCGTAGCATGAATCATCTATGCACTGAAATCACGAAAACATATTCCCATTCTAACCTTACATAAGATAACTCGAACTCGACACAGCCTTATAAAGACACGGCTTGGCCTTCAAATGATATTTGCACCTTACAGATCTTTTTATAGTACTGACTAAGATTATACTACTGACACTATTGATATTGCGTTGGATATTTGACATGAAATTTGGTAACTAAATTATGGTAGATTGCTAGGCACTATTGTCCTGTAGGAATTTGTTACATGAAAGAAGTAAGATTGACAAAAGTATCAGCATGGTGGATCCTTTGTGCATTAATGGATTGGACTGTATTAAACGATGGCATATTAGCCTTTCCAGTACTATACAAGCTCTCATAAACACGATAAGGAACATGGCTGAATGGGCAGATACACTGGCGGAAAGTTTGACCAAACAAGCACAGATTAAGATCGGAGTGGTTCAAATGGTTCAAACGGCTCTGAGCACTATGGGACTCAACTGCTGTCATAAGTCCCCTAGAACTTAGAACTACTTAAACCTAACTAACCTAAGGACATCACACACATCCATGCCCGAGGCAGGATTCGAACCTGCGACCGTAGCGGTCGTGCGGTTCCAGACTGTAGCGCCTTTAACCGCTCGGCCACTCAGATCGGAGTGGCAAAGCTGCTGTGATAGACAATTCTGCAATAGACAATATCAGGATGAACCACAGTAAGACCTTGCTTTCTAACAGAGCGGAATGCTCACTTTCGGAAACCGACAGCATGGCACCAAATTGACTAAGTATCTATGTATTCATACACAAAAAGAGATTTAGCAACACAGAAAGTTCTCTGTTCCAATAAGCACTGATTGTATCAAGTTACACCATGGTCTACCCCTCTAGCAAACCCCACTTACATTTTCTCTTACCATCTCAGCTTGAAGACTGCAGCAGCTCCACGTAGCTGTAGCTTCTGTAACCTTCCAACAGCCTTCAGCTACGTCTAACGCACATCTCATAAGCTACTCCACGTAGCTGTAGCTTCTGAAACCTTCCAACAGCCTTCTGCTACGTCTAACGCACAGCTCATCTCTACCACTCCCCACAGCCCGTTTGCCGTCCGCAAGACACAGTTTCTCGCCCATGTTTGTCACAGGCTTCTCTGACGAATAAACTGTCATGCTCCTTGGCGTGATGCACTAGCCCATTCGGTGCCTGAGGAAAAGTGCATAGGAATACACTTTTGACGCCCTTGTATACAGAGAAAGCTACTAGAACTTTCTCGAAGCTACCATCAAGATAACAGAGAGGTAATGAAACTACTCGAGTAAAATTAGGCACGAAAGCTCACTTTTCCATTCTCGTACACCTCACAAGTCATTTAGGCCACGAAAGGAATGTGCCGGTTTCGTTCCAACCGTTTTTTAGTGCGTTCGTCCTACCATTGCCCCTTGAAAGCTAATGGACTCTCTGCCTGTAGGAACTTACTTAGTGTCATGAAAGGAGGATATAAGATGAACATCAACAAAAGCAAAACGACGACATTGGAATGTAGTCGAATTAAGTCGGGTGATGCTGAGGGAATTAAATTAGGAAATGAGACACCTGAAGTAGTAAAGGAGTTTTGCTATTTGGGGAGCAAAATAACTGATGATGGTCGAAGTAGAGAGGATATAAAATGTAGACTGGCAATGGCAAGGAAAGCGTTTCTGAAGAAGAGAAATTTGTTAACATCGAGTATAGATTTATATGTTGTTTCTAGACAAGACAGCCTAGACACAATGAGAGGAAGCCGAAAGGCACGCGCTTAAACTCACGCAGGCTGGCGTGAGGTCTGAAACATGATACGTAAAGAATGCTATAAAAAAAAGTACGTAGCTTCTGGAATACTTAACTTTAATCCACATTTGTAGAACATCGCTCTTGATGATACATTAATAGAATCTCAATATCAATTGAATACGGCGCCTTGCTAGGTAGTAGCAAATGTAGCTGCAGGCTATGCTAACTATCGTCTCGGCAAATGAGAGCGTAGTTGTCAGTGAACCGTTCCTTGCAAAGTCGGCTGTACAACTGGGGCGAGTGCCAGTACGTCTCTCTAGACCTGCCGTGTGGTGGCGCTCGGTCTGCAGTTACTGACAGTGGCGACACGCGGGTCCGACGTATACTACCAGACCGCGGCCGATTTAAATGCTACCACCTAGCATGTGTGGTGTCTGGCGGTGACACCACAATTTAAGTGTCAGGAAGTCATTTCTGAAAGCATTTGTGTGGAGTGTAACCATGTATGGAAGTGAAACATGGACGATAAATAGTTTGGACAAGAAGAGAATAGAAGCTTTTGAAATGTGGTGCTACAGAAGAATGCTGAAGATTGGATGGGTAGAGCACATAACTAATGAGGAAGTATTGAATAGGATGGGGGAGAAGAGAAGTTTGTGACGCAACTTGACTAGAAGAAGGGATCGGTTGGTAGGACATGTTCTGAGGCATCAAGGGATCATCAATTTAGTATTGGAGGGCAGCGTGGAGGGTATAAATCGTAGTGGGAGACCAAGAGATGAATACACTAAGCAGATTCAGAAGGATGTAGGTTGCGGTAGGTACTGGGAGATGAAGAAGCTTGCACAGGATAGAGTAGCATGGAGAGCTGCATCAAACCAGTCTCAGGACTGAAGACCACAACAACAAACATATATATATATTCTAAAGTTTGTGGCTGTGTGAACATGTATGATAGTTAATATGTTTGTTACTCCTTCAAGCTGAAATGGTTGCACGGACTTGGAGGAAATTTGGGATGGAGGTAGCTCATAGCCTGAATTAGCACATAGCCTACCTTTTATCCTGAAAAGTCGCTGTTCCCGTGGGATGGTCAACGTGACTACTGTTCCTGTGAGGTGGTCAACTTAACTAAAAAGTCATCCATGAATGTTAAGTATCAAATGAATGCATTAAGTTTAGCCTAGATATTAGTTTTTAACTGTTTTCACAAATGAAATTAGTATATACATAAATCCAGCACATCAAAAATATTCCCGCAGGATAACATAATCAGTAAACTACATAACAATTTAATGTATGCTCATGAAATATTTCGCACTGCCTAGAATGTTGTGGAAAGGTATTGGATTGTTATGTTCTAGGAATTATCGAATATTTTTTGTTTGGTTTTCAATGATTTAGAGTTATTTTGGTGATTTAGTTGGTTTCTAGGATCTTGAAGAGTTGTTTTTTGGATAAGTTTATTGTTTCTTTCGTACACTGACTTGGCACTTGCTTTATATTTCAGATTGTGTTATCGATTTGTTGACTTGGCTTTTTTATGGGGTTTTGAAAGTTGCGAATAGGAATTTTGTTGTACGTGTATAGATACTTCTTCGATGAAATACATTGTTTTATAACTAGTTCAGTTAGTTATTAGGTTAAGTTGTTTAGATAAGATATCTTTTGGCATCACTCCTTCAGCTTAGGTATAATTTTTTAAATCTATAATGACTAAAAACCCCAAGTCCAGTCTTTTGCAGAGCTCATAAAGAATTTAAGCTATGACTTCAGCTAGACAACAAGAATCGTCAGTTCATGCTGTGCAGTGGAGAACAGCAGGCAGACCTCGTGGCTAATGCTCGAGAAGCTGAATCATCGGTGCAGGCTGATGCTTGACTTCAGCAGGAAACTGACTGCACTGCAACTCAGCATGCTCCTGAGACATCTGAGAAGGCAGCTTCTCGGCATCAAGAGAATGCACAACGCAAGACTGCAATGCATGATTCTGAGACGGCTCAAGGTGGTTCTTCTTGGGTCCAGGAGAACTCTGCAACAGTCGGAGAGGCAGATGCGTGACGATTCACTATTGCTCAATGATAAGCTGAAAGTCAGCCATTATTCGCAAGTAATGCCTGGGAAGTTTCTAAAAAAAATGCTTTCGACTATGATCCACCTTTACATTACAGTAACCATACACTCGTCAAAACTGACCATATGAACAAGGCTAGCAAATTTTGTGGGGCACCGAAATGTTGTTGTGGTCTTCAGTCCTGAGACTGGTTTGATGCAGCTCTCCATGCTACTCTATCCTGTGCAAGCTTCTTCATCTCCCAGTACCTACCGCAACCTACATCCTTCTGAATCTGCTTCGTGTATTCATCTCTTGGTCTCCCTCTACTATTTTTACTCTCCTCGCTGCCCTCCAGTACTAAATTGGTGATTCCTTGATACCTCAGAACATGTCCTACCAACCGATCCCTTCTTCTAGTCAAGTTGTGCCACAAACTCATCTTCTCCCCAATCCTATTCAATACCTCCGCATTAGTTATGTGATCTACCCATCTAATCTTCAGCATTCTTCTGTAGCACCACATTTCAAAAGCTTCTATTCTCTTCTTGTCTAAACTATTTAACGTCCATGTTTCACTTCCATACATGGCTACACTCCACACAAATGCTTTCAGAAACGACTTCCTGACACTTAAATCTATACTCGATGTTAACAAATTTCTCTTCTTCAGAAACGCTGTCCTTGCCATTGCCAGTCTACATTTTATATCCTCTCTACTTCGACCATCATCAGTTATTTTGCTCCCTTAAGTGTCCCATTTCCCAATCTAATACCCTCAGCATCACCTGACTTAATTCCACTACATTCCATTATCCTCGTTTTGCGTTTAAGGAGGAAATGGCAGGAATGCGTTACTTGGGGGACAAGGTAGCCATTCCCACATTAGAGGAGCCGATCAGTCCTTCAAAGGAATTATTTTTCGGTGAGACTTCCTAAATCCGTATCAAACAATGTAATTTATGTTTTCATATTATCTCCCTTTGTGCTGATAGAATTCTCGCCATGCCTCGGTTTTCACCTAACTTTACGGTGCAGCGGCAAATTCAGCATAAAGGGTTCTGTTATCTCTGTACAACGGTCAAGCACAGTTTTTTTCAGTTTTATTTTATGAGAGATGACAAGGCGGTGGCTGATAAATGGCGTAAAAGTATTCAGGGAGTTGACTAAACAGGTGACTGTATTGAAAGTACAGAAAGCCTTGCACGATCACAAAGTATTGGCACACGGATTTAAAACAGTTCTCGAGAAGATGCCCTAAAAGATCTGCTAGGTGGTGATCCCGCGTACCACACGCTGGGTGGGCAGCACGCGTGCCGCTAGAACGCGCTGGCTACCACGGAGGTCGCGGCTATTGTCATGGGTGGCGACCCCACCGCCCCGATGGACATCATCCTGCGCAAGCACAATGACTCCCTCATACGATTGCCAACACGCGCCACTTCTACGATGCTCTACAGTACCCCATCGCGTTCGGGATAGGCAAGAGGGTTATAACTTCAGTATCTCTCAAATGAACTTAGTGGCAAGGTGACCAAACACAAACAAAGTGTCGTGCATGGATTTCCACATGTTTCACCTGATGGTCCGTGAACACTAATGCAACTTGCCACTGCAGTGTATGGTACTTTTGTCTCAGTTTGTTGATAGCCATTTACTTGAGGAAAGAGAGCAAGAGTCTCAGGTTCGTAGGACGAAGACAAAGCAAGTTGCACGCAGAGAATTACTTCCACCTTCAAGATGCCATTGCAAACAATGGCAGTGTCAATCCAAACAAGTTGGTGATCCTCTCATCGTCGTTCGTGAGCAGTCTGCGGTACATCCTGTGTCTGGAACTACGGCGGGCCGGACTTATTCATCATCTTCACGCGCAACCTAGTGTGGACCGAGATCAAGGAAGAACTGATGGATGGACAGAAACCGACAGACATTCACGATATCATTGCGCTTGTTTTTGAGGTGACCTCAAACCATAATGGGTATCTATTGCACAGACAAAAAGCACCTGACGATGGGAGATGTACAGTGACGATTAAGTGAATGGTACCAAACATGACGTCGTAGTGGGCAGTAGCTGCGTTGTCCCGTACTCACCGCTCATTTCCAAAGTTTTCAATGTACACGCTAATGTGAAGTTTTGTAACTCAGTTCAAATGGCTCTGAGCACTATGGGACTTAACATCTGAGGGCATCAGTCCCCTAGAACGTAGAACTACTTAAACCTAACTAAGCTAAGGACATCACACACATCCATGCCCGAGGCAGGATTCGAACCTGCGACCGTAACGGTCGCGCGGTTCCAGACTGAAGCACCTAGAACCGCTCGGCCACACTGGCCGGCTTTTGTAACTCAGTCTAGACAGTTAAATACATTCGCAAATTCGTAGACAAAGGCGTGACTACGCGATATTTATTGTGCAGGAGCAGAGTTACGTGTTTATTGCCCCATACGATGAAGTGCAGATGGTTAGAGCAGCAACGAAGCGCGGTGCATATTGTTCCGCTTCACGAGAGGCAACCAGCAGCATAAAGTTACCAAAAAATGAACAGTGCAGGGCCGGAGGGCAGTAAACAACAGCCGGCTATTGATAAGAGTGGCGGGCTTCGACAGTGGCTCAAGAGGCGCTGAGTGCTCATGGGCGCAGATTATTTGCGCTACAGATAACGCATTAGTGTTTCAAAGTTCTGTGGCGCAACTAATCTGTGAGAAGACTCTTGGGAGGGCAGAAGTAGAGACTGTTCTGTGTTGGAAGGCACGCCCCCAGTTCGCTCCTTGCCAGTTTTCAATGGGAGGAAGTTGGTGACCAGTCGCCGCCAACATGCACAGTGAAAGAATATTCAGAATTACCTATTTCTTTTCCATAATTTACAGTCAGTATTTTGACGTCTTCTGTTTATACCTGTCGATGATTCGCATCATAAGCGGCTTTCAGCCTGGTCAAGGTAGCTGACGCTGGCCGTGGCTCCGGCGCCGACCGTATCGCGATACCGCGGCAGTGAGCGAAGGCGGCGCGTGTGCTGGACTTGACGCCAATCCAGGAAGTGCTGCGTCGCCTCCCGCTCACCGCTGTTCTTCTTTATCTGTTGTACCGCAATGACGGTTGCCGTGTAGCTGTGTTGTATGATGACCTTGGGCTGCCATTCAGATAGGCCCTGACCAGTCCCTCAGTATCAGGAACGCTGGTGTCCTGACCCGGAATGATAGGGACGACACCATGATCCACCCATTTACGACAGTGGCAGGCTGTAATGTTGAAATGTAAGCGTGGTGGTTATGGCGATGTAGCCATCTCTCCCAGTAGCGGCTGTCATTGTTCAGTGGCGTCCAGGGAATCTACAACAGACTTGTGCCAGACGTCACTTTACTGCAATCAACGAATGGAGTGCTAACGTTATGTACACCATCGGGCTGTCTGACCAACTTCCTTACGAACTAAAATGTAGGCGTGTTTATAGAGCGAAATAGTGGCTAATGTTTACCTGACATCACTTGTCACCTTCATATAGGTCGTGCTATTAGAAAGGCATCTACGGTTCTCATTTTGCCGTGCTTGTTTAGCAAGTTTGTTGTAGTAAAGCGTTTCTTTTAGCACGTAACGAAGGTGACGCATCCTGTGTAGCTGCTGCGCTCCACTACATTTCCACTGAGGTCCGCTGTCACCCACACCAGAAACGCCGATGTTGTGTTTTCGCCTCAACCACTCTCGGTGGTGAAATATTCTTCGCCTCGTGTCGACACCACCGTAACATAAGCGAGATAGTTTCGCTCCGGGACTTTGGAAATTTTAATCGTTTGCCGCCTTGTACAAGGTTGGCATGCAACAGAAGAATTGACCCCTGGCGAAATGTTGCGCTTTATAAACTTTGTTGTAGGTATTTCGAAATTTCTTTCACTCACCTGCTTCGTAGTAGATATATACTTGATAGTTCACATGAGTCGCCTGCCGGGGCTCCCACTCCTGTTTGTGGCTAACTCTCAACGTCGCTGCTCGAAAGAGTGCACACCAGGAGCAAAGCCGTGTTATACAGCTTCTGATCCTCAATCCTGCCACTGTTTTCAAGTTGCGAGCGTTTCCTGAGCACTGACGCAACGCCCCGATGTCAGTCTACCTTAAATCTGCGCTCCAAATGTTGATGTTGAGCTCCGTCAGCTTCGTCAGATAGCAGTTTCTCTTCATCCCTCCTCCCTCTTCCACCTGCCTGACACATGAATAATAGATTTCTAAACTAATGTATATATTCATTGCTATATAATTTATAATATATATATATATATACAGGGTGGTCCATTGATAGTGACCGGGCCAAATATCTTATGAAATAAGCATCAAATGAAAAAACTACAAAGGACGAAAGAGGCCAACCAGATGACGCTATGGTTGGCCCGCTAGATGGCGCTGCCACAGTTCAAACGGATATCAAGTGCGCTTTTTAAATAGGAACCCCCATTTTTTATTACATATTCGTGTAGTACGTAAAGAAATATGATGTTTTAGTTGCGCCACTTTTTTCTCTTTGTGATAGATGGCACTGTAATAGTCACAAACATATAAGTACGTGCTATCACGTAACATTCCGCCAGTGCTGAGGGTATTTGCTTCGTGATACGTTACCCGAGTTAAAATGGACCGTTTACCAATTGCGGAAAAGGTCGATATCGTGTTGATGTATGGCTATTGTGATCAAAATGCCCAACGGGCGTGTGCTATGTATGCTGCTTGGTAAACCTGGACGGCATCATCCAATTGAAGGGACCGTTCGCCGGATAGTTACGTTATTTAAGGAAACAGGAAGGGTTCAGCCACATGTGAAACGTCAACCGCGACCTGCATCAAATGATGATGCCCAAGTAGGTGTTTTAGCTGCTGTCGCGGCTAATCCGCACATCAATAGCAGACAAACTGCGCGAGAATCGGGAATCTCAAAAACGTCGGTGTTGAGAATGCTACATCATCATCGATTGCACCGGTACGATATTTCTATGCACCAGGAATTGCATGGTGACGGCTTTGAACGTCGTGTACAGTTCTGTCACTGTGCACAAGAGAAATTACGGGACGATGACAGATTTTTTGCACGCGTTCTATTTAGCGACGAAGCGTCATTCACCAACAGCGGTAACGTAAACCGGCATAATATGCACTATTGGGTAAAGGAGAATCCACGATGGCTGCGACAAGTGGAACATCAGCGACCTTGGTGGGTTAACGAATGGTGCGGCATTATGAGAGGAAGGACAATTGGCCCCCATTTTATCGTTGGCAATCTAAATGGTGCAGTGTATGCTGATTTCCTACGTAATGTTCTACCGATGTTACTACAAGATGTTTCACTGCATGACAGAATGGCGATGTACTTCCATCATGATTGATGTCCGGCACATAGCTCGCGTGCGGGTGAAGCGGTATTGAATAGGTGGATTGGTCGTCGAAGCACCATACCATGGCCCGCACGTTCGCCGGATCTGACGTCCCCAGATTTCTTTGATGGGGAAAGTTGAAGGATATTTGCTATCGTGATCCACCGACAACGCCTGACAACATGCGTCAGCGCATTGTCAATGCATGTGCGAACATTACGGAAGGCGAACTACTCGCTGTTGGGAGGAATGTTGTTACACGTATTGCCAAATGCAGTGAGGTTGACGGACATCATTTTGAGCATTTATTGCATTAATGTGGTATTTACAGGTAATCACTCTGCAACAGCATGCGTTCTCAGAAATGATTAGTTCACAAAGGTACATGTACCACACTGGAAAAATCGAAATAAAATGTTCAAACGTACCTACGTTCTGTATTTTAATTTAAAAAACCTACCTGTTACCAACTGTTTGTCTAAAATTGTGAGCCACATGTTTATGACTATTACAGCGCCATTTTTCACAAAGTGAAAAAAGTGGTCCAACTAAAACATTCATATTTCTTTACGTACAACACGAATATGTAATAATAAAATGGGGGTTCCTATTTTTAAAAAAAACGCAGTTGATATACGTTTGACCTATGGGAACGCCATCTAGCGGGGTCAACCATAGCGCCATGAGGTTTCCCTCTTCAAACTAGACAACTTTCATTCTTTGTAGTTTTTTTCGTTTTACGCTTTTTTCGTGAGATATTTGGCCTGGTCACGATCAATGGACCACCCTGTATATTACCAGTGGTCCTTAGCTGTAGCAATACAAAAACTGAGGGATAACAATAAGCATCGTAGACAGATAATCTGTTCAGAACTGTTCTTGCCCATTCAGAACCCTAGAGTATATTTGCGCACACTAGCAGCACAATATGTTACACATCAGGCGCCTCAGCCATGGAGCCAATTGATTTGATCACATGGTACTATAGAAATATGAATTAAGCATGCATGAAGTGAAATTACATCTCCTCGGCAATGGATAAGCAATCACGAGTCTGTCATCCACTCACAAGTGAAAGAAATACAGTTACTTGAGTTACCAAACCCGCGCCTCCGTGAGTTCCATGAGGTTTCAGAAACTCTCCTCGGGCTAGTGTCCCATTTAGCGGTGCCGCGCTTATCAAATTTCACGCCCACCACTTTAGCGACAGCGTCAGCACCCATCGGACTCTGCTCTGAGGGGCCCAAACTCACGCCACTGTGGACTGGCCACCAGCAATAAAGAATGTCCTGTTCCGCTCGGAGCTTCGCACGAGAATGCTTTTCGTACTTCTCATCTCAGTTTCACAGACTCTCCAAAGAAAATCGCCTAGCTTGCTTCGTCCAGTGAAAATCTTGCAACCACCGGTCCATCAATGAGGCGAGTGAAACGAGGTTTTGCCTCCCTCTTTTGCACAACATCAGTTAGTGGCTAATGCGATCTTACCATCCATGAGTGGAAAAGTTTATTGTTTATCAAACTGTGTGGCCCCCGTCTCTCGTAAAATATCTATTTTGTAGGCATAGGAACGCGGCAACTAGCGACGTCTCACTACACTGCCATTGCTTGCATTGCTTGTTGAGGGAGGCCACAATCTGGTCAGCACCACAGTGACATTCTGAGGAGTTGCTCTGAAGAATAGTTTCGGCCAGAGAACAAGAGCCTCGTTTCCTATTCTTAAGATTAGCGCAAGACCAGGCATGCACATCAAGCCGGCTGCATCACGACAGCAGCTCCTAGATTTATAACTGACTTGTTCCTGGACTGACAAAACGGGAAGGTGAAGCTCACTACAGCATCTCTCACCGTCGTCGCGCCGACCCGCCAGACTCGCAGTGAAAGACGCTTTATTTCTAAGGATCAACCCCTCTAGTGTTGCAGGCATAATCATCCTTTTGTGAACTGAAGACAACACAGGTCTCACGACTGATTTTGGATGGGTTTCATTGAAATAAAGTCTCTCCACGCAGTCTGGATGCACTAATACAAAAGTCTAACAAGAGGGCAAGAAATTATTTACTTTATGAACGATTGCAACTGCTTAAACATTACTTCATATAGATGTATCTAAACTACACGGAAAATCGAATGTCGTAAAGGTTTATTCATCAGCCTGGTGCAATTGTTTATGTTATTTATGACGAAAATTCTCCTCTTTTCTCTACCAGGATGGCGTAAGAAGAATAGAAGTGTTATATGGAAACAGTCGATCAGTTAACTGAGAAACTCTAATTGACCGTCTTGTTTCAAACTCTTTATAATGATAATAGCTACGACTTTTAATGTGTCACGTAAATTGCGTAATATTCAAAATCGTCTAAAATCCAGAAATTAAGATGATAAATAACTTCCTGACATGCTAGCACATATTATGTAAAAGATATCGCAGAACGTCAAGTAAATACTCTATCATCGGTTAAGTAAGTAAACAAAATTTTGGTTAAAATGCTAAAATTTACATAACATATTTAGTTTAACCCACCAATGTAGCCGAGAGCACTAATGTGCTGCTTCCTGGACTTGGGTAGGTGCGCCGGGCCCAGATCCAATTCGCCTGGCGGATTAACGACGACGGCCGGCATGCTGGCTAGCCTGGGTGTGGTTTTTAGGCGGTCTTCCACATCCTCTAACATTCTGCGTGGTGTCTGTTTGTTCTATATTGTGTCTCCCTACCACTTTCGCGCAACGACGTTCTGAGCGTGTTTTTTAGGGAATTGATTAGTTTGAACCTGGGACCTGTTGCTGGTAAGGAGAGGAGAAAATAAGTGGCATATAGTTTTAGTGTTTATTATGCCTTACTTTTGTTCTTTATATACTATCCATTTCAGAACTAATGACTTATTTTTATCGATAGTTTATTTTTTACTTAAGTCCATAGTCAATGACTGTTATTTTATAGTTTATTAGCTGTCTGGTGTGCTTAACTTATTTAGTTTTTCACACGTTTCTTTTGCACAATTCTTACATCACATAATTTGATTTCACACATTCACATAATCCTATGAATGTTTAAGCATGAGGTTGGCGAATGTTTTTTGCACGAAGGTGATGGACTTGAGCGAGATGGATGTGGGCAAGTATTTGATGTATAGCTTCATTCAGCGTTCCTTGTTGACTTTGCAAGTGTGTGTTGCTGTTGTGGAGGTCCCATAATGGAATGGAGCTGTGAGTGCAGAATCTCGTGGTTTACTGGCTTTGTATGCGTGAAAGTCATCCTTATGTGTCGCTGAAAGCGGTCGTTTTTCGTTGTAATACTTCGCAGACGACTAGTTTACAATAGGATAGGGATTTGGGAAGGTATGTCGTCTATTCTTCACCCATCTTCTTTCTTGGTTTCAATCTCGCGAATCTTCAACTTCTGTTCTTCCTGCTTTTTCTCTGCTTCTTACTTCCTTCTTGGTTCTTCTCTGGGCAGGATATGGAAATATTTATTGATAACTAGTCGCTTTGAAGTTCTCCTCTTAGTAACAGTTTGATAAATTGTTTGTGCATGTCATTTTTACTGTGTGGAAGTTTTCTTCAGTTTCGTGCATCAGCATGCTGTTTAATAGCAGTAGTGTGACTTTTAAGCATAATTTTTTTTTGCCAGTGGTGGCTTGCCTAAGCGGTCTTCTCATCGGGTCGTTTTTTGCTCACTCCGCTGAGTGGGGGCATTCCGAGACCCTTCTGGCGTTCGGTGTCCTGTCGTGTCTCTGCAGGGTTCCGCAACTGTGTGGTTCCGTGTTCTGTCCCAGCAGGGTTCCGCTTAGCGGCAGATTTATTGCCCACTTCCGATACAAGAGCCCTCTGTTGGTCTCATTGTCCTTTCCCTTCTCTCGACGCTTCTGCCTTGTAGGAATCGTGTCTTGCTAATTACGTCCTTTTCTTTCTTGATACTTCTCGCATTGCAACTTGTGGGTTGTTGCATCTGGTCTTTGTTGGAGTTTTTACAATGGTTCTTACAAAAAGTTTTACTTATAATCATCTAACATATGTCTAGTACCTACATTGTTTTACGCCTTCTTAAAAAGCTTTACAAATTTCGGCGCCCTTTCCATGTTACAATTCTAAGATATAATGAGTCTTAACTTCTACAAAGATCCTCAAATTCGTTTTTTTTATTTTTTGTGTAGTGTCATGGTGTATAGCATTTTAGTATTTCATGCTGTTAGACTATCTATGCTTCATCCCTTCACCTTAATCTATGGTACTATTGGTGTTATTTTTGTTTTTGTTTTTATTGAAACTACTTTCTTTTTCCCACCTTCCTCTCTCTTCATTCTTCTTTCTCCTGACAATCTTATCTGCAACATAATCTTGAAATATTATGCTGATTATTTACCAATAATAAAATTAATCTTCAAACTTGTACTGAAAGTGTTTAATACTGCCAGTCTTAGATAAAAATACCTCTGCTTTATCTCGTAAAATACCCTCTAATTCTCTTTTACTGTGTTCCGAAATACTGAACTTGCAGTTTTCCGTCGATTTCTTTATGAACTTCTGACATGAGTTGAGGCGATTCCCCCTTTTGTGCATACCATTCTAATTCTTCATCCTCTTTATCTCGCATCATTCTTAATGGTTTGTTTATAACTGGTATTTCTTCTAATTTTAGCTTTTGATCAAAGAGAAGTGTGACATTCCCGAATGTTACGCTACCTTTCCCCTTATCTGTTATCGCTCGTCTCTCATTTAAAAAATGTGCACCTGCAATCAAATCTACAGTTAGTTTAGGTATAACCACGAAGTTGGCTTCGATCTTTTGACCTTGACACGAAAGAGTTAACCTTGTTTGTCTCGTAACTTCCGCAGAACTGTTTCTAATAGGATCTCTTACTTTAATCTTACGTGTTTTCAGAACTGGCAATTCCTCATTGGCATTACACTGCATGAATAAATTTTCTGAGATCGCAGTCAGTTCACTTCCGCTATCAATTACAATATTGACTGGGATATGCTTTACCATGGCCTTCACAATTGGTTGAATTTGAAAGGGTTGGTTCTGTTCTTCTTCTTCTTGCATCAACGAATCCTCCACCGAATCATACATGAGTCTTTTTAGGAATTTCCCTAGTGAATTCGAACTTTCTGTAGGATAAGCTTCAACTGCTACTTCTCTCTCTTTTATTTCCTCTTCTCTATTTCTTCCTTCATTTACGCTTTCTTCATCATCCTCTACTTTTTCCTCATCCTCGTCTATCGTCTCCTTCTTCGTCGCTACTTCCACATAATCGCATCTAAATGCTCTAATTATCGCTTCATAACTTCCTTCATTATATACGTTGGGTTGTGTGCCCACTCGTAACTTATTTTCAACTTCTGTCGACTGCACATTATCCTCATTGAATTCGCTTTCCCTGGTTTCCATCTCAAATAGCTCTGCAATACTCATTACTTCGTCCTTTCCTCCTACATTCGTTGTGCATGCCTCTGGTAATTCATCTTCCTCGTCAGTATTCTCCCAATTAATTTCGTCCCAACATCATATTGTTATTTTCTTGCCTTCGTTTTCATCTGGTCCCTGCGGATTTGTTTCTTCCTTCTTCTCTTCTCATGATAAGATTTTTACTTCTCTGTTCAAGGTGCTGCAATTGTCCTGGGTCGGTGCGTCATTCTCTTTGGCATGGGCGCTTCGCTGTCAATTCGAACGTTTATCGGGGTTTGGTGGTCTTACCTCCACCTCTTCTATCTGTATTCTCTTTTCTTGATCAGCTTGTTGATAGTGGTTTCTTTGTTGATAATTTGTCGGTCTATTGGTTCTCCAGTACCCGTTCCGGTTGTCATTATTCCCTCTGTAATAGTTGTTGCTGTTCCTGGGTGAATTATAGTTATTGCCATATTCTCTTCTAAATCCATAACCGGTTCTTTGTTGAAATCTACTGTCGTTTCTTGGTGCGAAGTTATCACATGGCTCGTAATTATTGTTTCTTCATACTGTGTCTTGTGGATTCCATTGCTTTTTGCTTTCGTTTTCACGTGCGCTTCGTCTTTTTCTTGCGTCATCTTCCGAAAATATGAACTCTAGTTCCCTTAGAATACCTTTAAATGCTTCGACGTCATTGCCTCCGCGACCTACTAATGATTGCTGGTATTTCAATGGTAGCTTCATCGCGCATAATTTAATCAACTCTCCGTCACTGTATGGTACATCTAAGCATTGATTTTTCTTTTCCATTAATTCAAAAAATTTCACGGGAGTCTTCTCTCCTGAATTTTCAAAATATGGGTTGTGTAATAATTCGTTCTTCACTCTGTTCTGTGCTTCGCTGGACCAATATCGTGAGAGAAACTTCTCTCTGAAATCTTCGTACGATCGGCATGTCGCTGCAACATTCTGCATGGTTTCTGCGACTGTTCCTGACATGTGTGCACATATAAAGTCTAATTTGTGTGCTAGCGTCCAGTATTCTGGTAATCCTACTCGGAACTGATTAATAAAAGTTCATGGATGTAATGAGTTTCCTTCTCGAAAGTGTTGAAATTTTCCGACTGTGAGGAAATGATCGTTGTCGTACTTCGTCATAGTTCCATATGAAATTCGCGATTCTTCGCCACTTTTGTTTCTGATCATTTCTCCCGTCGTTCTTTCCGGTTGTGGTAGATCCATTGGATATTGTCCACTGTAACTTTCGCCTACCCTTACGTGGTATCGTTGGAGTGGCACGCAATAATTTTCTTCCCTCGGTTGTGAACGTGTAGCTGAATGCATTGCACCGTACTCTTCGCGACCTGGCTTTCCATTGTCACGTATGTTACTTTCCGCCTGTGATTGGAATCGAAAATGCGTAATATCTTCGTTAATTGCTTGTTTTTCCGGTGCTGTTACAATACGCACGTGGTTGCAGACTCTGTGCTTGTTCGATCCTGTTCACTACGCTCTTCAATGGTTTGCAACAACTCTGTTTGCAATTTTTGAAATTGTCGCTTCGTTTGCGCTTCTATTTTGACTATGCGATTATCATATCTTTTCAGCGCTGCTTTTGTGATACGTTTGTGTAACACATTGTTTTCGACAATTTCACGCGCTGTACCTGCTGCTTGTCTAGTAATTTCGTTTATCTGTTTCTCCAGTTTCTTGACTTATCCCTGAGTGTTGTTACGTAATGTTTTGATCTCGTCCTGAGCGTCATTACGTCCGCTTGTACCTTTTCAATGTCTGTTCTCAATTGGTTGTGACCTGTTATTAAGTTTCCTATCACTTCTCGAGATTCTTTTGCCTCATCTTCAATATGACTTAGGTGTAACTGATTTTTTTTTTTTTTTTTTTTTTTTGTTCTTTAATCTCACGCATTTGTCTCGTGGTTTCTGCATTTTGAATTTGAATTTGGTTCGCTATGTCTTTATTTTGCCTTGTCATGGTTTCCGTAATTTGTTGTAATAATTCTGCCAGATTGGTGGGTCCTATTGCGTTTTCCTCCAACGTCCTACGCTCTGTGTTTTCGCCCAAGTGTTGGTTCGCAACCGATTGCATTGAACTGTGCTGTGACACGTTTCTGCTCGCATTCCTTGTACTCTGTGGTGAGGGAGTTCTGATTACTTGTACTATTGGTTCTACGTATTCAAGACGCAAGTTAGAATCCTCATCGGCTGTCTCTCTACTTTCCTGCTCCTCTGTCGTACACTGACTTACGTTTTCTATGCCTTGGCGTACATTATCCTCGTTATGGTGCGTTATATGACCTATTTCTCGCGATACTGCATCGTCTGTTGTACTGTCCTCTATTCTCTGTCCATTTTCATGCTTTGTCTCTACCTCAATTCGGTCAAGGTCTCGATCTGCCATTGCTAATCTTTCCGAATCCCTTATTTTCTGTTTTAAAAGCAATTCACGCGCCCTACTTCGAGTCAACGTGCGCTCATACGATCTCACGCGTTTCATAAACTTTTTGTTCACACGACTTGACAATCAATTCACTTACTTGTTGGGTCAGAACCAACTTGTCAACGATGTATCCGCCACCTGTCCGCTTGCATTGGAGAGAAAACTTAATTCTAACAATTTTTAAAATTCATAACTTAATTATGCTATTGTCTCTGCTAGAATGTCTCATTTTTATTGAATACTTTCTTACTATCTATCGCTGCAGTTACTGTTTTCGATTATTTATAACGTTCAAAAAAAATTTTCTTTTATTACGAAAATTTTTCAACAGGATATTTTTCTGACCTAGTTAGGCATGTAGTTGACCTGCAATCATGGTATTTTACCATCCTGGCAGGGTCGCCATTTTCTAACATTCTGGGTGGTGTCTGTTTGTTCTATATCATGTCTCCCTACCACTTTCGCGCAACGACGCTCTGAGCGTGTTTTTTAGGGAATTGATTAGTTTGAACCTGGGACCTGTTGCTGGTAAGGAGACGCCAGACCACACATGATATGTAGAGTTCAGAAGAGTTCAGTGAGACTAGCGATGATATAACCAAGTACTTAATGATTTCAGCATCAGCTCCACTGCACTCCCTGTAAAAGAATCTTAATACTAACTAAATTTAGTGGAAGGGGTTCAAGGCTTTCCTATTTTTAGTTAGCTGGCAAAATAACGTCGAAAAAGCAGTTAAGTATACCATTGGAAAATTTATTCTACTCACAAAAAATTGTTTATAAATTGCACTATTGATGAAAGGAAATGTTTTAATACAGGATGGTAAAAACAAACTGCGTCCAACAAAAATATGAACGAATATTCCCTGAATGGGTTTCCAAGTTCTACAATGGATCGAAGGATGACCTATGCCATATCACATCTATAATCTAGGTTTAAATTAATTTTCACAAAAGAGAAAACTATCAAAATGGTCTACAGTGACCCTCAATTATCTTTAATTACTTATCTAACTTGTCGTAAATTACAGTGGCTGATGTGGCTTCTCAATAACTACACTCCTGGAAATTGAAATAAGAACACCGTGAATTCATTGTCTCAGGAAGGGGAAACTTTATTGACACATTCCTGGGGTCAGATACATCACATGATCACACTGACAGAACCACAGGCACATAGACACAGGCAACAGAGCATGCACAATGTCGGCACTAGTACAGTGTATATTCACCTTTCGCAGCAATTCAGGCTGCTATTCTCCCATGGAGACGATCGTAGAGATGCTGGATGTAGTCCTGTGGAACGGCTTGCCATGCCATTTCCACCTGGCGCCTCAGTTGGACCAGTGTTCGTGCTGGACGTGCAGACCGCGTGAGACGACGCTTCATCCAGTCCCAAACATGCTCAATGGGGGACAGATCCGGAGATCTTGCTGGCCAGGGTAGTTGACTTACACCTTCTAGAGCACGTTGGGTGGCACGGGATACATGCGGACGTGCATTGTCCTGTTGGAACAGCAAGTTCCCTTGCCGGTCTAGGAATGGTAGAACGATGGGTTCGATGACGGTTTGGATGTACCGTGCACTATTCAGTGTCCCCTCGACGATCACCAGTGGTGTACGGCCAGTGTAGGAGATCACTCCCCACACCATGATGCCGGGTGTTGGCCCTGTGTGCCTCGGTCGTATGCAGTCCTGATTGTGGCGCTCACCTGCACGGCGCCAAACACGCATACGACCATCATTGGCACCAAGGCAGAAGCGACTCTCATCGCTGAAGACGACACGTCTCCATTCGTCCCTCCATCCACGCCTGTCGCGACACCACTGGAGGCGGGCTGCACGATGTTGGGGCGTGAGCGGAAGACGGCCCAACGGTGTGCGGGACCGTAGCCCAGATTCATGGAGACGGTTGCGAATGGTCCTCGCCGACACCCCAGGAGCAACAGTGTCCCTAATTTGCTGGGAAGTGGCGGTGCGGTCCCCTACGGCACTGCGTAGGATCCTACGGTCTTGGCGTGCATCCGTGCGTCGCTGCGGTCCGGTCCCAGGTCGACGGGCACGTGCACCTTCCGCCGACCACTGGCGACAACATCGATGTACTGTGGAGACCTCACGCCCCACGTGTTGAGCAATTCGGCGGTACGTCCACCCGGCCTCCCGCATGCCCACTATACGCCCTCGCTCAAAGTCCGTCAACTGCACATACGGTTCACGTCCACGCTGTCGCGGCATGCTACCAGTGTTAAAGACTGCGATGGAGCTCCGTATGCTTCGGCAAACTGGCTGACACTGACGGCGGCGGTGCACAAATGCCGCGCAGCTAGCGCCATTCGACGGCCAACACCGCGGTTCCTGGTGTGTCCGCTGTGCCGTGCGTGTGATCATTGCTTGTACAGCCCTCTCGCAGTGTCCGGAGCAAGTATGGTGGGTCTGACACACCGGTGTCAATGTGTTCTTTTTTCCATTTCCAGGAGTGTATATAACAGAAAAATCATCGCATTTCAGATTTTTCCTTCAAGTGGCAAATGTGAGCACTATGAGCTTTAATTGACGATCGACACTAGTATTACGCAAAAATGGGGTGTAACAAATGAGACTTCTGCAGTTCTGAGTGAAGCTTTATGCACTGTTATGCGGCATCACATGCGTTCATTACCTTGTCGGTGTTCGTCAGGGGGCGGCGGGCAGCACAGCTCCGCTCACCTCACCGTCTCGGAAGCAACTCTCTCCTAACTTCTCCTTACTACAGTTTACGGAAGTTGGTTTAAAAAAGAAACTATCTGGCTATGTTTTCATCTGACTAATCAGGGTCTCAATGTTAACCTTAAGCTCCGCCTACAGAAATTATGTCTATCCAATGAGAAACGTTATACTTTTCGTGGTGGGGCAATGTTTTTAAAATTTGCAACGTAACAGAGACGCGAAAAAGTCTCACGCTAAAACTTGCGGCTGGGGGTGGCCTGTTTTGTGTTATCGTAAGATCTATACTGTTCTTCTGGAGGGCTCTAGCTTTTAATATCGGCTCGGGGGTGGTCCTGACGTAACAGAGACGCGAAAGAGTCTCACACTAAAACTTGCGTCTGGGGTGGTCCTAGTAGTTAGCTCGCGACGTGGGTGTCCGTCCATTATCGTAGGGCCTTCTCGCTTAACACAGTTCTGCTCTCGGCTTCTGTTCTCGTTTCTCCCCTAGGAACTGCGTCTGTCTCACGGTGGGAAGGTATGACATGCATTTAGGCATTCTTGTGTTAGTCTGTGGTAATCCATTTGCTCACTCGTTACTCGTATTACTTTGGTTAATTTAATGTCACGATTTATTCAGAGCTATGTGACATACTACTGGATTTGCTTATCATGTCAGGGTTTTCATGGAAGGTGTTGGATTTGCCTGACACCTTACAATCTTACTAGGTGAATACCGGGCTGGTCCCCACGTCCCACCTCATTGCCACGACTCGCAGACATTTGAAAAACATTCACACTATTTCACGATTTGCACTAGACGCAGATAGCTGAGGTACGTTACTTCTGTTCTGGGGGGTATGGGGTGGCGGCAGGCAGGGCATCCGGCCACCCCGTCAAAAAAATTAACCATGCCAATTCCGTACTTAACCCTGCCGAACCTGCGCACAATGTGGGATAAAGGCGGTAGCTAAAGAAAGAAAGAAAGATTTAGTTTGAGACAGCCACTGTTATTTCTTTTGTCGGAGGTCATTATTTTCATTTGTAGTATCGTCTGAGTGAAAGAGGTGATGAATGTGACATATTTATGTAGTATGAATCTCAAATAGTTTGTGAGCTGGCAAAGGAGTCAGATTGTGCAACCTCTCTGCACTTCATATACATTTGGAAACAGAATCCGAGGTAGTCAGCTTTCATTGCTTTAGTAACGTAATGTTTTCCTCGAGTCCTTGGAAGTTATTTTTATTTCATTTCTTTTCAGAATTTATTATCTGGGTTTTTGACTAACCTAATTTCGGAACTTTGATTTTTCAAAATGGGGAGATTGTTTGGTTATATTAGCTGAAACAGGAAACGCTTTGTCTAGAGTTTTATCAATCAATCAAAGAACTTTCGCATGGCTTCGTACCGGGACAGGATTTCGCGCTTCCGTCTCTGAGTCCGTAGCCAGACCTTGTGACGTGAGATCGTGTAGCACAGAGCTCTAATCGTTTATGTTTCGAATACGCTAAATTTGTTTTATAAATATTAATGCATAAAAGGGTTGTGACTAATTGTGGTTGACGTCTGAGAAATTTCGAGTTGCCTTAATGATAACTCAGCCTTCCTTTCAGTGGGTATAAATTCAATGTGGCGTGCTGTGCAGCCATAATCATGAATGTCCGAAGTCTTGAAGTATGATGAACTGTTCAGCATATGAACGAGTGTTCAGAACCATTAAACATCGTGTGTATTTATAAACTGCTTGTTAACTTATAAAAAGTTGGCATCTATAGAGAGAGAGAGAGAGTGAGAGAGAGAAAGCTGTATGTGTGAAAGAATTTACACAAACTGTGAATATTTTAGTACTTTCATTTCTGGAGCTATGTGCTTGGGCGGACATGGTAGCGAAATTTTTGTACTCAAATTGATAATACTCGTACAGCACAGCCATTTTATTTCACAACTTTTCTCAATTTAGTAGTCTCTCTAAACCTAATAAAATGAAGACTCTTTACAGTGATGAAACAAATGTCTCCAAACACCCTGTTGACATGTGTAGTGCAGCTACATTTTTCACACGTTTTCTAGGCCGAGGAACATTGTATGTCGCTTCAGGGCAATCATACTTCTAAAGCTCGGCACGGTGAGTAAGTTCGATGTTAGCAGTGCAACAGAGGAGGCTACACCTCCGCGTATAGTGCATCGGCTAGGAAAAATGAAAGTATTCCACGTTTGTAATTAAGTAAACCCATAGTAATTCAGAACTGCAACGAAGAGAAAGTGACTTCGGTAAAGAACAGTGCATTACAGTGTGCACGCGTGTGGGGAAACTGGTTTGCCAGAACTTGGTGCTGCTGGTAGGCATCAGTTACACGACACAATTATTTTGTAAATTGCTCTCTTGTGCGCCCATATTCACTGTAATGTGTGTGCTTCTGTTGCCACACACTTTCACTATTATCAGTTTTCTCTATTAGTTGCAATACACCATGTGTATCTCAGTCCCAGAAATATGGTGTTTACCCTGTTGTCAATGCAATAATTGACCATGATAGATGACTAATGAAAATGAACAGTATAACATCTTACAGTTCTGCACAAAACAGTAGAACTTATTAATGTTACAAGGTTTTAACAACAACAGAAAAGAGATAGAAATGGAGGCATTATATATGGAAAGAGATGGTAAAATGAAATTTGAAGTGTCTTATAATGAATATGTCTCACAGTTGAAAGGAATTTTCCTGAAAAGAATAATCAGTCAGTTCCATTTAAAAGACGGTACAATATGGCGAACTAAAGAGATTAAATACCTTCTAAATGAAGTAGAGAAATCTGTATAATCAGAGAACAAGTAAATATCAAAAACTATGTGAAGATGAAAACTGTATGCCGGACACGACTCAGATTTCAGGCCTTTGCATTTCATAAAAGGCAAAGGTCAATCTAAGCCTGGCATAAAGTTTTAATATAGCAGTAAGCTACAAATCAGCAGACACTCCACTGCAGAGTGAAATTAATTTTGGGAAGACAAGGTTACTTTAATTCTAGAAATATTACTGAAATATATTATGATAATTAAAAGATCAGAGGTATGTATATCATGATAGATAATGATAATGTTGATAACTGAACAATACTGTATGACATAATGTGAAAGAGTAGACATGGCAACCAGCCAGTGCCCGAGATAATGTCACAAATTAAATGACTATTCTTTGACTGATAATTCACAAGCTGCAACTAAATTTAACAATAACTTCCTTAATGATTGCACAAAAGCTAGCCGTTATACAACTATCAATTTGAGAAGAAGAATAATCACCATAGATACAACATTATATCTAAAAATAACATGACTCATAACTAGAGCTGTGAGTGCCTCAGAGGGATTAGAACATGCAGCCACAAAAAATTAGTATCACTTGGTCAATAACTTAAAAACAACCAACAAGTAGAAAAATCTAATCTGAAATTATACACCGCCAGAAAAAAAAGAGCCAGAAGTTTCAGCAGAGAATTGCCACTCAAGTTGGAAGTGCTGCGTCATTTGTACAACGATTCTGGTATCGGTGTTCACACGAACATTTTCGCATCTGCAGGTGAGGTTCTGGATGTCGACACAGCACAGACGGCCGCCATAGTCGTATTGTAAGGGAGCAGTGGCAAATCGTACAGCTACCACAGCTCAGATAAGATGGCTTGTGAGCGCAGACGTGTCAGCATGAACTGTTGCGAACCAGTTATTAGCAGTTGGACTACTGGCACGCAGAGTTCTAGCTCATCATCCACTCACGCCACAGCATTGATGTGCATAGCTCGAATGGTGCGGTCACAGGACCACTTAGGAGATGGAATAGCCCGCCATGGTCTTCAATGATAAAAGCAGATTCTGCCTGAACGCAAGTGATTATGGTTGCATGCACAACGGAGACCTGTTCAGCGTTGTCTCATAGAGTGCATTCGTCGAAGAAACATTGGCCTCACACCGTACCTCACTGTCTGGAGTGCGGTGATCTACAACTCTTGTTCACCTTTGGTATATCTGGAGGAGATGCTAACCAGCTCTCTGCACGTGTAGAATGTTTTTAAACCCGTTCGTGTGTCATTATTGCAACAGGAAGGTAATGTGTTGTTCCAACAGAGTATTGCTCGCCCACACATTGCCCGTGAAACTCAACGTGCTCTTCGAGACTTGCGAAACATCTCTGGCCAGCAAGATCTCCAGACTTGTCTCCAGTCGAGGAGCATGATGGGACAAGAAGTGACTTGTGCGATTCGTCAGCCAACAACTCTTACAGAACTGCACGAACAGGGCGAGCAGGCATGGCATAACATATCCCAGGACGGTATTAGCCATCTGTGTAATCGACTGGATGTCAGAGTCAGCATCAGCATTGCCACTCGTGGAGGTTACACCACATATTTATACGGTTTTTCAGGGTGGTTTGACACCTGTTACCTCAGAACCGCTTACGCTATTGATCTGTAAATGCTCCCTCATATGCACTGCTGCAACATTAAATCTTGAAAGAAATAATAAACCTCCAAAATTGAGCACTAATTTTTCCAGCAATGTATTTTCTAGACAACTCTTTCTATTTTGTAGATGACACTAAATAAATATTGACAGCATGTATAATATAGCAGAAAAATGTATTTGTTTAGTTGTTACACCTATGTTTCACTTGGAATATGCATTCTGGCAAAGTTGAGTAATAGCTGCATGAGGTTCATTTTCAAAATTTATTATACGAGAACAGTATCTAGCTTCATGCCTATCTTCAGTGGCAGACTGTATTTTAAATCACAAGAACGCTATTTAATACATGCACTTCAATCTATCATCATAATAACAACATTTAGTCATCCTTTGTACATGTGATACAATGATCTGGGTTATCCACTTACAAGAGGACACAGTACACAATATTACATAGGAATATATGCAAAAAAATTTTGATTAATTGTTTACAAAACATTGAAAATCACTGTACCGTGAATTGCGAAACATTCGTCTTTCCCTTCGCTGGCGGCGCGTCTTCAAATTGATTTGACAGAGGATCGCACGAGATGGCGCGAGGGGATCGTAACAAGTGCTCGGTGTGGCACCACCAGTCAGTGACAGGCAACCCCGGTAAAACCGATGAGTTAGGAATCGGCTGGTGAACGGAACACTACTAGCAGCTTGGAGGACGAGAGCCGATTCCTGGAGAGACGAAGCAGGAAACGTGTGATGGAGCAGCGAGGCGGTCTGGCGCCGAGGCTGATGGGCGTTCGCTGTCAACACAGGGTATCATTCCAGCTGAAGCAGCGGACGGTCTGGGCTTCAAGGATCCAAGGAATCCAGTGCGGACCGAGTGAAGATCTGGTTGCTTAGGCATGACTACATCTACATCTACATGGTTACTCTGCAATTCACACTTAAGTGCCTGGCAGAGGGTTCATCGAACCATTTTCATACTACTTCTCTACCATTCCACTCTCGAATGGCGCGTGGGAAAAAGGAACACCTAAATCTTTCCGTTCGAGCTCTGATTTCTCTTATTTTATTATGATGATCAGTTCTCCCTACGCAGTTGGGTGTCAACAAAATATTTTCGCATTCGGATGAGAAAATTGGTGATTGAAATTTCGTAAATAGATCTCGTCGCAAAGAAAACCGCCTTTGTTTCAGTGACTGCCATCCCAACTCGCGTATCATACCAGTGACACTCTCACCCCTATTGCGCGATAGCACGAAACCAGCTGCCCTTCCTTGCACTTTTTCGATGTCCTCCGTCAGTCCTACCTGGTAAGGGTCCCACAGCGAGCAGCAATATTCCATCAGAGGACGGGAAAGTGTAATGTAGGCTGTCTCTTTAGTGGGTTTGTCGCATCTTCTAAGTGTTCTGCCAACAAAGCGCACTCTTTGTTTCGCCTTCTCCAAAATATTATGCATGTGATCTTTCCAATTTAAATTGCTCGTAATTGTAATTACTAGGTATTTAGTCGAATTGACAGGCCTTGGGTTTGTGCGATTTATCGTGTACCGTAAATTTATCGGATACTTTTAGTACCCCGGTGGATGACCTCGCACTTTCCTTTGTTTAGTGCCAGTTGCCACTTTTCGCACCATACAGAAATTCTCTCTAGATCATTTTGTAACTGAAATTGATGACCTTACTAGATGGTAAATCACAGCGTTATCTGCAAACAATGTAATGGGGCTGCTCAGATTATCACCTAGAACATTTATGTAAATCAGGAACAGCAGAGGGCCTATGACACTACCTTGCGGAACGCCAGATTTCACTTCTGTTCTGCTCGATGATTTACCGTCTATCACTACGAACTGTGACCTCTCTGAGAGTAAATCATGAATCCAGTCACACAACTGAGACGATACTCCATATGCACGCAATTTGAATAATAGTCGCTTGTGAGGAACGGTATCAAAAGCCTTCTGGAAATCTAGGAATATGAAATCGATCTGAGATCCCTTGTCGAGAGCACTTATTACTTCATGGGAATAAAGAGATAGCTGTGTTGCACAAGAACGATAGTTTCTGAATCTGTGTTGGTTATGTACAATAAGTCATTTTCTTTAAGGTGATTCATAATGTTTGAGTACAGTATATGCTCCAAAATCCTACTGCAAATTGAGGTCAGTGATATGGGTCTGTAATTCAATGGGTTACTCCTATTTCCTTTCTTGAATATTGGTGTGACCTGTGCTACTTTCAAGTCTTTAGGAACAGACCTTTTGTCAAGTGAGCGGTTGTATATGATTGCTAAGAAAGGCACTATTGTGTCTGACGTCTCTGAAAGGAACCTGATTGGTATACCATCTGGACCGGAAGACTTGCCTTTCTTAAGTGATTTGTTTCGCAACACCTAAGATATCTACTTTTATGTCACTCACGCTAACAGCTGTTCTGGTTTCGAATTATGGACTATTTACTTGGTCTTCTTTCGTGAAGGAATTACAGAAAACTGTATTTAGTAACTCCGCATTAGTGGCACCATCATCGGTAACATTTCCATCGCTATCGCGCAGTGACAGTATTGACTGTTTTTTTGCCACTGGTGTACTTTACATACGACCAGAATCTCTTCGGGGTTTCTACCATATTTTGAGACAATGTTTCATTGTGAAAACTATTAAAAGCACTCGCATTGACGTCAACGCCAAATTTCGAGCTTCCGTGAAACTTAGCCAGTCTTGGGGATTTTGCGTTCTTCTGAATTTGGTATGCTTTTTTCATTGCTTCTGTTGTGTCTAGACAAGGCAGCCTATACACAATGCGAGGAAGCCGAAAGGCACGCGCTTAAACTCACGCAGGCTGGTGTGAGGTCTGAAACAGGATACGTAATGAATGCTATAAAGAAAAGTACGTAGCTTCTGGAATACTTAACTTTAATCCACATTTGTAGAACATCGCTCTTGATGATACATGCTTCATATAATAAATATCAATTGAATACGGCGCCTTGCTAGGTCGTAGCAATTGTAGCAGAAGGCTATGCTAACTATCGTCTCGGCAAATGAGAGCGTATTTGTCAGTGAACCGTTCCTTGAAAAGTCGGCTGTACAACTGGGGCGAGTGCCAGGACGTCTCCCTAGACCTTCCGTGTGGTGGCGCTCGGTCTGCAATTACTGACAGTGGCGACACGCGGGTCCGGCGTATACTAATGGACCGCGGCCGATTTAAAGGCTACCACCTAGCAAGTGTGGTGTCTGGCGGTGACAACACAGCTTCTGCGACAGTGTTCTGACGTGTTATGTGTATCATGGTGGATCAGTCCCGTCTCTTATTAAATTATGCGGTATGAATCTATTTATTGCTGTCGATACTGTATCTTTGAATTTGAGCCATACCTGGTCTACACTTAGATAATTAGCTTGGAAGGAATGGAGACTCTCTCTTAGGTAGGCATCAAGCGAATTTTTATCTGCTGTTTTAAATAGATATACTTTGCGTTTATTTTTATTGGTTTTGGTTGATATGACTTTGAGCCTGGCTACAGTGACCTTGAGTTCACTAATCCCTGTGTCCGTTATGACGCTCTCTATTAGATCAGATACAACGACTGGAGGAGTGTGGGCTTGCTGTGATCAGTTCAGTGTAGTGCAAACGAGTGTTGCTAGGCTGGCCTACTTCAACTATCTATTGGTTACTCGGTGGAACAGGAGGAGACCACTGTTGGCTCTAGTGTATTCAACTGAAAGAGCTGAATAAGATGTGCCTAGGAAAATTATATTGCCACTGTTTTGGAATTTCATTGCTTTGCCTTTACCGTATTCTATGCACGTGAATTTTGTCTGACTTGTTGGTCTCTTTAGTACTGCAACGGGAGAAAACTATAGGAGGCCGCAGTCAGACAGCAGATGCGTGTCATTGAACCGCGCGATCGGCTCCCGCGTCGTCGGACCACGAGCGCCGAAATCAAGCCGCAGGCCATGGACATCGACCGCAGCCGGCCATCGCTCCTGCTTCATCAGCGTCTCTCGGCAACGGCAAAACTTCCGTGACACCGTCCCGAGCGTCAATGACCTGGGCCACCCTTTGACAAGCCACTCCGTCTCGGGTGATTTCCGCGTCGTCGCCGATTACGTCAGGCACCGATTATTGCCCTGTTCCAGATGTTTCGCCGTGATCCACAAACGCAGTCCTTCCGCGAATTCAGCGCCGGGATACAGCATTCAAACGCTGGTCAGCCGAGTATCCGGCTCCTGATGTGTTTCAGCCAGGAAGCCACTGGTCCGCGAAGGATGGACCTGTGCCTGTCTGCCCAGCCCGAACAGGTAACACCGCGCCATTCGTCCGCCCCTGCTCCTCACCATTGGACCAGATTTCGACTCCGGGCAACCCCATCGCCGTGCCAATGGAACGACGCGACCTTCTGCATTAGAGAAGACTTGGTGGCCGCGCGTGACCGCAGCGCGGCCGCATCCTGCAGTCTCAGCCCTCCTCGCATACCGGAAACGCCTGCGCAACGCTCTGTCTCAAGAGCAGCGCGTGCGCGCAGCCCGCCATACGTCAACGTCAGCAACTACGACACCGGAATATTATGAGGGAACTCCGGGCCGCACCAGAGAATGGAGCACAATCAGAAGAATGTCTGACGGCCCACAGTCAGACAACCTACCTCTCGCACCTCTACAGTATTAGGTAGGTTGCCGGTTTTGGTTAGGTACTTATAAAATTTGGTTTTGGGGTGAGATTTGGTGTTGAGTCTCTTTAAAAGTTCGTTGTTATTTGAACACTACTGGCCATTAAAATTGCTACACCAAGAAGAAATGCAGATGATAAACGGGTATTCATTGGACAAATACACTCCTGGAAATGGAAAAAAGAACACATTGACACCGGTGTGTCAGACCCACCATACTTGCTCCGGACACTGCGAGAGGGCTGTACAAGCAATGATCACACGCACGGCACAGCGGACACACCAGGAACCGCGGTGTTGGCCGTCGAATAGCGCTAGCTGCGCAGCATTTGTGCACCGCCGCCGTCAGTGTCAGCCAGTTTGCCGTGGCATACGGAGCTCCATCGCAGTCTTTAACACTGGTAGCATGCCGCGACAGCGTGGACGTGAACCGTATGTGCAGTTGACGGACTTTGAGCGAGGGCGTATAGTGGGCATGCGGGAGGCCGGGTGGACGTACCGCCGAATTGCTCAACACGTGGGGCGTGAGGTCTCCACAGTACATCGATGTTGTCGCCAGTGGTCGGCGGAAGGTGCACGTGCCCGTCGACCTGGGACCGGACCGCAGCGACGCACGGATGCACGCCAAGACCGTAGGATCCTACGCAATGCCGTAGGGGACCGCACCGCCACTTCCCAGCAAATTAGGGACACTGTTGCTCCTGGGGTATCGGCGAGGACCATTCGTAATCGTCTCCATGAAGCTGGGCTACGGTCCCGCACACCGTTAGGCCGTCTTCCGCTCACGCCCCAACATCGTGCAGCCCGCCTCCAGTGGTGTCGCGACAGGCGTGAATGGAGGGACGAATGGAGACGTGTCGTCTTCAGCGATGAGAGTCGCTTCTACCTTGGTGCCAATGATGGTCGTATGCGTGTTTGGCGCCGTGCAGGTGAGCGCCACAATCAGGATTGCATACGACCGAGGCACACAGGGCCAACACCCGGCATCATGGTGTGGGGAGCGATCTCCTACACTGGCCGTACACCACTGGTGATCGTCGAGGGGACACTGAATAGTGCACGGTACATCCAAACCGTCATCGAACCCATCGTTCTACCATTCCTAGACCGGCAAGGGAACTTGCTGTTCCAACAGGACAATGCACGTCCGCATGTATCCCGTGCCACCCAACGTGCTCTAGAAGGTGTAAGTCAACTACCCTGGCCAGCAAGATCTCCGGATCTGTCCCCCATTGAGCATGTTTGGGACTGGATGAAGCGTCGTCTCACGCGGTCTGCACATCCAGCACGAACGCTGGTCCAACTGAGGCGCCAGGTGGAAATGGCATGGCAAGCCGTTCCACAGGACTACATCCAGCATCTCTACGATCGTCTCCATGGGAGAATAGCAACCTGCATTGCTGCGAAAGGTGGATATACACTGTACTAGTGCCGACATTGTGCATGCTCTGTTGCCTGTGTCTATGTGCCTGTGGTTCTGTCAGTGTGATCATGTGATGGATCTGACCCCAGGAATGTGTCAATAAAGTTTCCCCTTCCTGGGACAATGAATTCACGGTGTTCTTATTTCAATTTCCAGGAGTGTATATTATACTAGAACTGACATGCGATTACATTTTCACGCAATTTGGGTGCATAGATCCTGATAAATCAGTACCCAGAAGAACCACCTCTGCCCGTAATAACGGTAATAACGGCCTTGATACGCCAGGGCATTGAATCAAACAGAGTTTGGATGGCGTGTACAGGCACAGTTGCCCATGCCGCTTCAACACGATACCACAATTCACCAAGCGTAGTGACTGGCGTATTGTGACGAGCCAGTTGCTCGGCCACCATTCACCAGACGTTTTCAATAGGTGAGAGATCTCGAGAATGTGCTGGCCAGGGCAGCAGTCGAACATTTTCTGTATCCAGAAAGATCCGTACAGGACCTGCAACATGCGGTCGTGCATTATCCTGCTGAAATGTAGGGTCTCGCTGGGATCGAATGAAGGGTAGAGCCACGGGTCGTAACACGTCTGAAATGTAGCGTCCACTGTTCAAAGTGCCGTCAGTTCGAGCAAGAGGTGACCGAGACGTGTAACCAATGGCACCCCATACCATCACGTCGGGTGACACGCCAGTATGGCGATGACGAATACACGCTTCCAATGTGCGTTCACCGCGATGTCGCCAAACACGGATGCGACCATCATGATGCTGTAAACAGAAACTGGATTTATCCGAAAAAATGACGTTTTGCCATTCGTGCAGCCTGGTTCATCGTTGAGTACACCATCGCAGGCGCTCCTGTCTGTGATGCAGCGTCGAGGTTAACCGCAGCCATGGTCTCCGAGCTGATAGCCCATGCTGCTGCAAACGACGTTGAACTGTTCGTGCAGATGGTTGTTGTCTTGCAAACGTCCCCATCTGTTGACTCAGGGCTCGAGACGTGGCTGCACGATCCGTTACAGCCATGCGGATAAGATGCCTGTCATCTCGACTGCTAGTGACACGAGGCCGTTGGGATCCAGCACGGCGTTCCGTATTACCCTCCTGAAGCCACTGATTCCATATTCTGCTAACAGTGATTGGATCTCGACTAACGCGAGCAGTAATGTCGCCATACGATAAACCGCAATCGCGATAGGCTACAATCCGACCTTTATCAAAGTCGGAAACGTGATGGTACGCATTTCTCCTCCTTACACGAGGCATGACAACAACGTTTCACCAGGCAACGCCGGTCAACTGCTGTTTGTGTATGAGAAATCGGTTGGAAACTTTCCTCATGTCAGCACGCTGAAGGTGTCGCCACCGGCGTGAACCTTGTGTGAATGCTCTGAAAAGCTAATCATTTGCATATCACAGCATCTTCTTCCTGTCGGTTAAATTTCGCGTCTATAGCACGTTATCTTCGTGGTGCAGCAATTTTAATGGCCAGTAGTGTATTCTTAACTCATGCTCTGCTGTGTAGCATGAATGAGCTTAGAAGGTCTGACGTATTGACATTCAGCCTATTACATTAGGCAATAGTTAACAAATCGTACTACTTAACAAATTGTATATTCATTTGTGACGCCTTGTTGTAACGTTGATTGGGTTTATTCGGGCAAGTTAGTTAAATGTGCATTAACTATTTCACTGTCTACGTAATCTTTTCTTTTCTGAGTGCTGCCTTCTTTTGTAGTTATTTATTCTGCACGCACTCTGGACTGTTCGTACTTATTAATAAACTGCTTAAGAAGTTATGGCAACACAGTTTCACAGCCACTTAACAATCCCACTATCCTTTGCGCCACACACTGTGCCTGTCTCATCACTGCTAGAGGCATATTTGCTTCATTGTTTTCACCGTTCCAGGCTACCAAGTGTATATATATATATATATATATATATATATATATATGTGTGTGTGTGTGTGTGTGTGTGTGTGTGTGTGTGTGTGTGTGTGTGTGTGTGTGTGTATGCGTGAGAGAGAGAGAGAGAGAGAGAGAGAGAGAGAGAGAGAGACTGAGTATGATGTACTGATAACATTATTTATGTCATTTCAGACTAATAATTAGAGCCATTACAAGTTGTATGTTTTTATGTTTGGTAGTACTTCCAAATACATGCGGCAAAAGCAACCCATCAATGCTTATTTTCCTCTGGGCAACAGGACAGGTACTGCAGTGCGAGAGAGTGGACGCAAAAGCGTCAGTCTACACCGAAGGTATAGTCCACATAGAAGGGAACATTCCCAGGTGTCAATAAACGATCTCGATGAAACTTGGCTGAGCGTAGATGGGACAAAACAGTGCAATACAATTTTTTTTGTTTGTGCCCAGCTTCGCATTTAAGTGGTAAAACACACCATGAAAGGTAGTTTGGAATATTAAGTTCGAAACGACGTTACATAGAAAAACATCTTTCGTGTAAAAGTTGATGTGTAATTAATTTTCTTGAAAACTGTATAATCAAATTTTGTGATAACTTGAGGATTTTAATTAATAATACTTTATTAATTATTTTTGAAAAATAACTACTTTTGTTACAACACAAATTAAAGAAGCTTTCAAGCCACATACATCCCTGTGTAATAGAGCTGCTTTCTGAAATACATTTTTTGGAAAATAAGCTGTACACAATGTGCTGGCCGGCCGCTGTGACCGAGCGGTTCTAGGCGCTTCAATCGGCAACCGCGCAACTGCTACGGTCGCAGGTTCGAATCCTGCCTCGGGCATGGATGTGTGTGATGTTCTTAGGTTGAAGTAGGTCAAAGTCTAGGGGACTGATGACCTCAGATGTTAGGTTCCATAGTGCTCAGAGTCATTTGAACAATGTGCTGTCAATATTTTCGACATACCTAATTAAAATAGCTAAACATTCATTACTGATACGCCGGCTAAAACTGCTGGGCACAACAGGTGATTAGGTTGTGGAAGGGGCCAAATAACGTTGGGGTCAGTTTCACCTTAAAACTGTAATGTATTGTAATTTAATAACACATTTACAACCAAAGCGGCACGTAGCCGAACTTTTACAACTACGAGTTTCAAAATGCAATTATTTCACGGCTGAAGGCCTCCAAATAAGAAATCTTACAAATCAACAAAATAAAAATAAATTAAAATAGCAAATAAAATAACTAAAATATACATTAAATACAGTTAGGCCGAAAGCCTCAAGGCAATGGCGGACAGACAAACATAAACAAGATGCAATACAAACGGCTGAAGGGCCACGATAAAATTTTCAATATTTTAAAATAAATTACCATAACCTTTCAAAGGCAGGAGGCCGCAATTTTCAAGCTTGAAAGGTAATTTTAAGAATAAGGTTCCAAGGCTGAAGGCCCACAATTAATTTTCCAAAATTTAAAAATAATACAAACATAAGCCTTAAGTTTCAAGTAGTTGAAACCTGACTAAAGGAAAAGACAACACAACGGCAATAACCTTTCAGCAAATATCCACTTGCTGGAATTCAAACTTACATAAAACACAGTAAAACAAGAATTTTTTATCATTGGCTATGATAGATTATAAACAGACAATCAAACACCGGTGAGAAATACAGTAAAGACAACAACACTGAGAAGCCAAGGGACAGCCACGGACCGACCGACAAACGACTTGCTTGCCACCAATCGGTACATGAGAATTGAAACACAAAATGTTATAGGCGTGATTATCCACAATCAAATATGTATATGTAGTAAGCTGACAACACTACACACCGTATTGGACAGTGACAACAGGTGAGGAAAGGAGACTGCCTGAAATTACGGTAATGGCCAGGGCAGGTAACCAGAGCACTAACGACCACACGGCAGAAAATTCCGCTGGTGTACTTGAATTGTGGTCAACCAATACAGTTAATTCCACCGCATGGCGGCTAAATTCCAGCAATACAAACACTCGGTGTTGCTCACAGGAAAACCTCCCCAACAACGAAACACCAAAACTAACCACACAACATGAATGGACGTGGCTTGGGTACTTGAAACCCCTACTCAACTTTGACGTCCTGGGTCGGTGAACCATGAAGCTCGTAGCGATCGGACAGCTCCACACACGCTCCGACACTTCGCAGGGACCGCCAGCACACCCAGTCGACTGCACCGCGTGGTAGATAACTTCTCTGGTCCGCAGCAACCAACCGACTCCTCCCAGAATGCCGAAAACATCTAAAATAGTCTTCAGTGGAAATAACGCCAACTACATACAACCTTACAACACTTACAAGAAGACCTGAACAATGCCCCACAGCAACTAAGCATGCACAAAGACAAATCGGGAGTCGATGCACACAGACACAGCCGACTCATAAACGATCGGCGAGCCAAAAGGCGTCGTCCGGTAGGAAGACCGACCGACGATACACAAAGACCGTGGCCCGGCTCAAGTGATGCATGGCGGCAATGGCCGGGCGAGCCATGTCGACGCAGACCTCACTGCTGCTCCAACCTGACTGCACTAGTGCCGCATTGCAACTCCCCAACTGGCAGGTCCGGACTGCGCTCCAGACGCGTTCCAACTGACTGGCAGACCAGAAGTCTCAACCCGGACTTCCTTACTACAGGCAACGACCGGAAAGAAGTAAAAGTAGAGCAAAGATACTACGAGAGGGGATATTTCGATAAGTGCTGCTAACGCCGCTCATGGTCAGGCAAAGCAGCAATTCAGTGACAGTAGTAATTTAAATTAACGTATTAAAAACTTGGTCTAAATATATGACGGCGGGAACACGACCGACGCATGGCTCAATTACTGTTCTAATTATTTATTTTAGTTACATTCGTTTTATGTTTTAAACCGAATTTTATGTTTTACATTCATGTTTTTTTTTTTTTTTTTGGTTTCTTAGTTTACTGTTTCACATGTGTGTGTTTCGTTAGTTGACAACAATAAGTGATTCATTACTAATAATACAATAATGATAAACTGTAAAGAAATGCTTACAACATAACGTTGTTTTACACCATGCATGCATGCATATGAATGAAATTTCTTCACGTAATGTACATGGCTCAGAAGATAATATAAAACAAAATTCAGTAGGATTTTAAATTGTAAAGAGTGATCCTCTAAATATCTTGATTTATATCAGGCTTATTTTATTATATTGATAAGCCATGGCAACGAGAATTAATTATGTACTAGTGACTGCGGCTTGATTGTATTGTTTCTCAAGTGAAGACTGACATCATAACCACTCAACAGAACTACATCTATGGCGCTCTCACAGATGCATCACGCAATCTTTGATGAACTTCCGGAGATTTGCGATTTTGTACGAACATACATTTACATCTACGAGTATAGAAATAGAAATGTTCGTAAACCTCCGAAAGTTCATCACTGATTGCTTTGAAATTTTGGCCTAACGTTGTGTAAGAATAGGCGCGTGATTTTATGAACCACTACTGTAGCGCCATATTAGCGAAAATCTCATGTTGGTAAGTTCAGAATCGTAAATCTCCGAAAGTTCTTCATCAATTGCATCGAAATTTTGACACGCGTGTTTTTATACGCCAATTCTTTATATCTGTACGTGTGTGTGTGTGTGTGTGTGTGTGTATGTGTGTGTGTGTATAGCCTATGTCCGCTGGAATCAGATTAACATGTAAAAGTATATAGTGAAAAATCATTATCAACCAGGCAAGTTTTATTTATGGCTTATCGACTTATGTTTTCAGTACTACCAACGCGTCTGAAGAGCGGAGAGAGGGTAAGGAGGATATGGATAGAGAGGGGGAGAAGGAGATAGGGAAAGGGTGAAAGAGGTGATAGACTGAGGGAGAGGGAGGAGAGGAAGGGGGATTAGGACGTATAGGCAAATCCTATACATATTATACATTCCTCTTTTCTTTTCTCTTTAACTAGACTGAGGCGCAGCAACGAATGGCCAAGAAAAACTAGTTTATTACACAAATGCGTAACACAGAGCTCCCAGCTACTCCATAACTAATTTTCATTTTAATCACATACTTCTACCATCTATTTACCTACCAGAAATTGCGACTTGAAACATTTGCAGGTAACTGCACAGATACTATACACTGAGCTGACGAAAGTCATGACATAATGATGTGGCCATACACAGAAAGGTGGTAGTATCTTGTATAAACGGGTAGTGCATTGGAGAAGCTGTCATTAGTACTCTGATTCACGTGAAAAGATGTCCAACGTGATTATGGCAGCCCGACGGACGTATCAATTAGGACAGAGCTGCGAAAATTGGCGTTAATGGGCTATGACAGCAGACGGCCCAAGCGAGTACCTTAGCTAACAGCAGGATATCGCCTGCAGCGCATCTCCTGTGCTCGTAACCATATCGATTGAATCCTAGACGACTGTAAAACCGTGGCCTGTTCAGATGAGTCCCGATTTCATTTGGTAAGAGGTGATAGAAGGGGTCGAGTGGGCTCAGACCCCACGAAGCTATGACCCAAGTTGTCAACAAGGCACTGTGCAAGCTGGCGGTGGCTGCACAATGGTGTGGGCTGGCTCCCCTGGTCCAACTGGAAATGGTTATGTTCCGCTATTTGGAAACCATTTGCAGCTGTTCATGAATTTCATGTTTCCAAACAACGATTTAATTGTTATGGATGACAACATTCAATTTCAACGGGTGACAATTGTTCTCGATTGGTTTGAAGAACATTCTGGACAATTCGAGCGAATGATTTGGCCACCCTTTATCCCCCGACGTGGGACATAATCTAGTGGTCATTTCGTGCACAAAATCCAGCACCGGCAACATTTTGACAACTATCGACGGCTGTAGAGTTAGCATGGCCCAATATTCTCGCAGGGGACTTCCCAACGACTTGTGGAGTCCACGTCACGTCGAGTTGCTTCACTACACCGACAAAAGGAGGTACAACACGATAGCAGAAGGTATCCCACGACTTTTTTCACCTCAGTGACGTGTGCACTTTCCTAAGAAGAAAGTCATGCTTCACAAGATTAAATCGATCTCGAAACAGCCCGAAGTTAATTCATCGTGCTGTATGGCAATCAGAACTTGTTTCAAGAAATCAAAAATACCTATTTTAGTAGACATCTTTTCTTGAAACTGTCCATACTAATGCTGTTGCTGTTGTGGTCTTCAGTCCCAGCATTGGTTTCATGCAGCTCTCCTTGCTTTTCTGTCCTGTGCAAGCCCCTTTATCTCCGAATAACTACTGCAGCCTTTCGAATCTGCTTACTTTATTCATCCCTTGGTCTCCCTCTATGATTTTCGTACCCCTTACGTCCCTACAATCCTAGAGTGGTGATCCCTTGATGTCTTTGTTTTGATTTTGTAGATGTCTATTTTACGCCCTCCTTTCTGTTCAGCTGCTCTTTGCTGTCTCGAACGGAATTATAATATCATCAGCAAACCCCAGAGTTTTTATTTTTTTCTCATTTCTTGTCCATACTAATATCCATACTAATATTATAAATGTAACTCTGTTACGCTTTCGCGACTAAACCACTGAACTGATCTTGATGAAGTTTGGTTTGGAGATAGGTTGAACCCTGAGGAAGGACATTGGCTACTTTAGAAAGTGTGTAGCACAACACATTTATTGTTTGAAGACTATAACGCGAAATGTGGAACAATAATCACTCTTCGGAAAACCTATTTACTCTTTGAATCTTATATTTAAACATGTTTGTGAAAAAGTTTTTAGACACTACATTTACATGCGACACGGCTTCCGAAATAAGACAATCAAATTTCGGAAACTGTTTTACTCTGTCGTGTTCACATGTTAAGCTCAAAAATGGATTTGCTGGCCCAGTTAAACATGACGTCTGGAAAAAAGCTGTTCAAGTTCCCGATCTAGTCAGCACAATCGCTATTTCTCTTCAGTTGGGGGTACAGTGTTTCAGATTTAGTTTAATATTTCTGCTTACCGTTCAACGCACAATGAGTCACCCCGTCCACATTAGAGGCATATTTTAAAAACAAGATGTAACTTGACAATCCAACCACGTTTCAAAAACTGTTGTGCGATTACATGGTAGCGACATTCGGTTGTGGAAGTGGAAAACCGGCAGTAGAAGCGGAATTCCGGAATCGATTCCGCAGCGTTCGCATGACCATCCAAGAACGGTGTAGGGAAATCGATTTACGAAATCCGGCTTTGGGAGCATCTTGTAAACATAGTACACAATACAATTCAACCAAATGAATACAATGCTTATACAATTGTCTACGTGCTTAATCCACACTTCCATACTAATATCAGTCGCAAGCCCCTTGCAATACAGCCGCTCATTGTGATGCATCACTTGTAGCTTCTGAGGGACGTGTTGATTTCCATCAAAAGCTTATGATCATATTGTTAGAGTTACAGATTGCTTATTATGGGGTCCTGCTATCGATTCCCTTCTAGTCCGATCGCGACTGGCTGTGTATGTGTTGTACTCGTCATCATTTTATCATGATCGACGTGCAGATCGTCGAAGTGGCATTAAAGGAGACTTGCACCAAGCGCCCGAACATTTCGACCGGGGTCAGCCGGATCATAAAGCCTTATGCCCACTTTATTTCATTTTACTGTGTGACACCCCCATATCTATAGAGCAGCGATGAGCTGTGTTTAAGGATCTTTAATTGCGCTCTGTAACGTATTTTGTTTAAATAAATGAATGATTTTTTTTTGCGTCTACCTCGCTGCCGCGAAGGATAGAAACTTCTGTTTTACCTCTACTTGCGACTGGACTCTTTTTCCCATTACAACTGCCGTAACCAGTTTGTAATGTGTAAATTTACGGTGAATATTGTAAAATATGTTACAGTTAATTCAGTCAGTTGTTCTAATAATTTAATTAACCTTAATCATCACTACATTAAATAATTATCCCTGTTTCTTATTACAGCTTATAATTGTCTGTGGGACTGCCGCCACATGCATGACAAAGTGATGCATTTGACCGGCAGAAATTGTCAATGCTGTTAGTGCACGGCCAAAATACAAATTTAAGAATCTCATTTCCTCGAACGTTTAGTTCTGGGATTTCAAAGTCCGATGCTTTCAAATTATTCTCTTATTATTTCAGTTTCAAATAACAAGGTCATGGCATCCCTTTATCAAACAATCAATAGCAGAACTGCTAACATTTTCGCAGTAAGATTACAGGTCTTTCACCCAGACCCACACACTTACTCCGTTGCGTAAATAAGGTGCTTCTTTATATCTGATCCTACCATTTGAGATAAATTTTATTACAATCACTAATTCCGAATTCCAATCTCCAACTGCCAAACCTTTCACAGGATTGTCTGGTAAAAATAATTGCTCCGTTCTTAGCAAAAGAACAGGTATAAACTGACGAAATAACTGAGGGAGGAGGAAACAAATATAACTTATATGCGGGCACACCCTGGGTAAAAACTGGAATACAATGCTTACGCAATCGTCTATGTTTTTCATTCATACTAATCCATATTTCCACACTAATATTACAAAGGCGAAACCAACTCTATCCATTACAACTAAACCTCTAAATCGACTTCGATGAAATTTGGTATGAGACAGCTTGAACTCTGAAGAAGAACCTAGTCTTCATTAGGCTGCATTACCTTTTTGAGTATTAGTAAAATTTTTAAATATGGTATATGTGATTAGGATGCAGACGTAGCTGGATCGATAGTAGGCGACTCAGTTTTTTGTATCATTCCGTGACAATGCTTATCCAGTGTTATTGTGCTCGCGGTTTATGATATTAAGTTGCTAGGACACCTGGTGAAGCTGAAGAGCTTTTGCGGAGCTACAAAAAAAATGTAACGTTACTCCCGCGAACCATGTAATAATTTGATGTCTCGCAAATTTACCGTAAGTACAAAGCAACATAATCTTAACGGACCGTTTTTCGATCTAAAAGCAAATCAAAATGTAAATAATTTAGTTACAGATCACCGATGATGCTTTACGTCAATGAAGCGAAACGGGTCTGGTGAAAAAAATCGAGCATTTTCGTAGTTACAACGACAGAACAAAAATATCCTCAAGAATCGTAAAGCAACCATGGTCAATACAGTCACACAATGAAGAATTCAATCAGTTATATGAATGGGTGGCGTCTATTCTTTCGGACATGCCCGAAAGAACAGACACCACACATCCATATAACTGAGTGACTTTATTTGTTAGACTGTCGGCGAGTTGCTAAATTTGATGAAAGTCAATTTGTCCGAGGCCTAATTTTGTCAGCGCTCCTTATTACACTATCGAATTTTATTTGACAGTTTGACAGTGTAATGCCGGCCATAGCGACCTCGGCCGCAAAGGCGACCCTTGTTTATAAACTTTGGTTTGGAAGCGAACTCTGCATGGTGCTAGGAAGGTTTATCTAATTTAGTTACGCACTCAGACAAGCAGGGAGGTAAATCTATGTATCCGAGACGCGGCTGCCGTGTTGCCCTCGGTGTTTTTGTGGTGGGCGTCGTGTGGTGTGTTTGCCGGTGTGACTAAGCAGACCGCGGCGCTGGCGGCGGCTCAGCGCATAGTTTAAAGAGAGCTCGAGCTGTGGTGGTGACGGGGAGGGGGGGGGGGGGGAGAGGATGGGGAGGAGCCGGAGGGGTACTAGCTACAGAGACAGTGTAACAGCTACAAGCCTAACAATTAACGTCACGCGTCTCTTACTATGAATTTCGAGACGCTTCAAGATTCACAACGACGGCAACATTTAAAGGCTGTACGACAAAGAAAGACGCCGTGTCTTCACGTGTAGAACGCACTGCATTTCATTACGACCCTTTAATTGACTATGTTGATCAACAATTAGTAGCCTTAGGGAGAACGGTCAAAAATGTAGGCATTCGCTCTTTGAAATGTAAGGAAGAGACGGTTTGTATGTGTTGCTTTGGAGGCAAAATCTCACTGTCAATACGAGGTGAGCCAGGAGAGCCCTTATAACCTCAACTTCTGTACGAATGTAATGAACTGCTTTTCAAATGTAATTAGAAATTATAATGCCAGCTCTCAGATGACTTCATCCGGCGTGGATGCAGAAGTCAAAATGGCAAGTTTTTCTCCTGCTTTTAGGATTCGATGTCACATTTATCATAGGACTGGCTGTTTTCTTTCACTACATAATCATCACCCATGAAGCAAGCTACAGGTGTAATAAAATCCAAGGAGTGGAGAACTATACAGTTTTGGATATTCAGAGATTTCGTTCATTGTGTGCATTACAAACATTTATTCATACGAGTACACACACACATATCTCTACCACTATATACCCAAATATTTCTCAATTACTAGCATACTTCCTCCCGTCACTCATAACAAGAAAACTTCTGATAGGCGGGCGATGCCGCAGGTAGCGGCTAGTTTCTCCTGTTTTCGTTTGCTTGTGTTCTCTCCCGCCCGTCTTTGTTGTGGGGAGAGCGTGCGAGGCTCTTGTGCTGCACCCGCGGTCCTCTCGGGCCTGTCTACGTGCCGCCGCCGCGGGTCACGTCCTCGCAGAGCACCTCGAGCACCGCACGTCTCCAGCCAGATGAGCCCCGACGTGCGGCTGACGTCTTGGCGGATCGCCAATTTTGCGGCGCCGTGAGCGTTACAGCACGGCACTCGCCGCTGCCTCCCTCACCAAGTCAAGTACGTATAAACTCTCGACTCAGTGCTTATTCAACGACTCGCCACTTTTTACTTCTAGCTATCCTCCATCGTAGCTGTGCCGCTCGTCCTGGAGGCAGCCAGTTCAGTGCTGGCGGTGGGAAAATTATTTCCATCCCCAATATCTGGCTGGAAAGAAGACTGAGGGTGGTGGCATAATGTTTATGAAGACCGTACATTGCGCTAGTCTGCTGAACTGAATTCCAGCCCTCCCCGCAGGGTCTCGTAAAGTGGGGGCACGTGACGCTGTTGATGGCACTCCGTCGACCGAGTGAGGGCCTCATTGGTGCTGTTCAAGAGTTGCTGATGCCGGGTTTCACTCTCTCGTCCCCCATCATCGTACGACACAGTTAAGACAGCACACTGTACACATACCATGGGATACACTTGGAACAACTCTCAAAAACCGCGAGGAAAGGTGTTATTGTGCACCGAGGAAGAAGATCCCTTAAGGGGCACCGGAACGCCCTATACTTGCAATGTTAAAATAACGCTTATAAATTACATCTTTCCTCACAAAGTATTTGAGGTAGGAAGTTGAACTTTTTACAGATTATTTATTGGAATATGGGCTACAACTTAACACAGGGATTTTACAAAATTTTAGTTCAGTTATTAAAGATGATTTTTTTTCCAATTGTAATGAAAATTCACAACATTTTTTTGCAATTTTTTATTTATTTATCCATAATATACAGTTTTTTGGAAAAAGGCTGTGTTAAATTATGCAGAAGGTACTGTGTAACATTTACTGAAAGTTTGAAACAAATATGTTTGGTAGATCCTTAGAAAACATGTAATTAGTATGAGAAAATAAAAGTTTTGGGAATCGAGCGACAAAGATTGGATTACCTTTTTAGTGCATTCCAGGTCCATAGGATGGATTATCTTCATCCTCTGCAAACTCCTCCACCAGCTTCCTCTTGCTCCTCCTCCTGTTTACTCTTGCTTGTATTTCTAGACTCTTTACAGCCCTGTCTGCAGCCCGAAGGCGTTCCTTGTCTAAAGCAAGCATCGCTCGTACCATGTTAGAACCTATCTTCATTCCCATATTTCTAAATACCTTGCACCTTACAATGTTGCCATCATTGAAAGTCGCAACAGCATCATACACACCAAAGTGAAGTGTTTCTATTCCAACAAATACAGTCTTGGGGATTCTCGACCATATAACACTATTTACACTTTCATTGGGGTTTTGAGTTTTTCCGTGAATACACTTTTTCAACAGTTCAGGTGCTGCTAAGTCTCTGAAAATAGGTTTTATCACCTCCATTATTGCATGAGGCTGACTATGCTTATGAGTGTACACTTCACCAGTTAGCAATCCTTTGTTATATTTACACCAACTGTCTTCTTCTTTGGGACACAAGCTATGTTGGGGATTTTCATCCGTTGAAGAAGTATGAAAAAAAAGAGCCCAAACAGCCTTCTTCATTTCGTCGACACTTTGTGTATTTTGCCTAATAGCCATTCCATAATAGTTCTCTATTTTGTCAATTACACTGTCAGCTAACCTTCCCTTCCCATCCAACCCTTTACCATCACTGAGTTTTTGTTTTTTGTACGAAGCTTTCAGTCGCCGAAGTCTTGTTCCCATTCGCTTCTGTACGTGTCCAATACACTCAAATTTCTGCACTACAACATCATCACCATAGGGCTTCAGTCCTTGAACATGTTTGAAACTTTTAGAATCACCGTCACCAAGGTAATTAACATATCGCACTTTATCACACGCCTCAGAACGCTGGAATAAACTGGCAACACCAGCCACTTCCATTCCTCCACTACTGCCACTATAGCTAGCTTTGCAATTATTTTCATGTGTACCTTTATATTTTTGTGGGCATCTACAATACTTTGATATTACTGCTACATCTAAAACTTTCCCTGTATACATACTGGTGGCAGATACTACACCATGAAGAGATGTGTGTCCCCGTTTATGCCAGGTACCATCGAACGCTGCAGTCAAATCTATGTTACCATTATTTTCCATTACTGCCTTTTCCACAGCGTTCTTCATAGATTCTATACAGACATCTTCTACTTTAGACCCTATTAATTTATTATAGGTCGTAAACTTGGTTGGGGGATTTGGAAGATTCATGATGCCACAGAAAATTGCACCTGCAGTAGCAACCTTACCAACTGAACGCAAGGAATAAACAAATCTAATGTTGTGTTCGTAGATTTTGCTACCATTTTCTTCAGTTGCAGTTACTGCAACACTGTTCCAAAAGGTGGTCATGAATGAACACTTATCACATTTCAGTTGTATTTCACTAGCAAGTCCTACGTGCTTTATTATGGAGAGTTCCAGACCAACTTCACTACAATGAATACATCTTACACAGTTTGAAAAAATTCCTTTGAGAACCGACATATCAAATATTTCATTCACATCCGATTCGCCCATAAAACATTCATAGTTTTCACTCATTGAACCAAGCTTCTTCTGTGAAATATTTTCTTTCCCACTTTGACTGCTATGGGCAGGTGTACTTGAGAGGTTAGGTTCACTCACTTGGTTATCGTCTTTATTGTTTACAGTAATAACACATACCTTTGGCTTTCCAACATTTCTCCTTTTCTTAAAAGCCTTCAGAGGATTTATAATAACTTTACTTTTACTCATTATTATACTTCAACAAAACAGAGACTCAAGAAACAGAATTAATTACGAATATTTTCGAGATAACGACAGAGTAAATAAACATGAAACAATCGACAATCACACCAGCGATATATATTAAACCATCACAGGTTAGCCACAACACATACTTTATCTCACATCACTAAAATGTACCTGATGAACACGGACGTTAATAATAACACTATTTGACAGCAGTTTAACAGCGCCACAGTGGGTCACGCCCATGTAGAACACATTTCAAAAAAAATTTAAAAATAGTTGTAGTCTTCGGAATTGAATAAATTATATATCTGTTAAAAGGTAATAGTCTGCAGATTCAGAAAACGCAAAAAAGTAAAAATTGAACTTTTCATGATTTTGAGCCTTTCCGGAGCCCCTTAAGATTAAGCGGCTGAACATAACCAAACAATTAGGTGAAAAAAGTCATAGGATAGCGATATAAAAATATGAAGATGGCGTTAGTATCGCGTACACAAGGTATGAAAAGGCAACGCATTGGCGAAGCTGTCATTTATACTCAGATGATTCATTTGAGTGGATTTCCGACGTTATTATGTCCGCACGACGGGAATTAACAGATTATGACGATATGGCAGTTGGAGCTAGAAGCACGGGACGTTCCATTTTGGAAATCTGTACGGAATTAAATATCCCGAGATCCACAGTGTCAAGAGTGTTCCGAGAATACCAAATTTCAGGCGTTACCTCTCACGACAGACGACAACTCAGTGGCGACGGCCTTTACTTAACGACTGGGAGCAACAGCATTTGGTTAGAGTTGTCAGTGCTAACAGACAAGCAACACTGCGTGAAATAACAGCAGAAATCAATGTGGGACGTACGACGAACGTATCCGTTAGGATACTGCGGTGAAATATGGCGTTAGTGGGCTATGGCAATAGACGACCTACACGAGTACCTTTGCTAACAGCACCAAAACGCCTGCAGCGCCTCTCCTGGACTCGTGATCATATCGGTTGGATCCTAGAAGACTGATCGGATGAGCCCACATGCCAGCTGGTAAGAGCTGATGGTAGGATTCCAGTGTGACGCAGACCCCAGTAAGCCATGGGCTAAATTGTCAACTATGGACTGTGCAGGCTGCTGGCAGCTTCATAATGGTGTGGGCTGTGTTTACATGGTATGTACTGGGTCCTCTAGTCAAATTGATCATTGACTTGACATGGTTATGTTCAGCTACTTCCAGGCCATTTGTAACCATTCACGGATTTCATGTTCCCTAACAACGATGAACTTTTTATGAATAATAGTGCGCCACGTCACCAAGCCATAATTGTTCACGATTCGTTGGAGGAACAATCTAGACAATTCGAGAGAGCGATTTTGCCACTCAGATCAGCCGAGATGTATTCCATCTAATATATATGGGACATAATCGAGACGTTAGTTCGTCCACAAAATCTTGCACTGAAACATTTTCGAAATTATGGACGGCTATAGAGACACCATAGCTCGGCATTTCTGCAGGGGTCTTCCAACGATTTGTTGGGTCCATGCCACGTCCTGTTGTTGGACTACGCCGGGCAAATGGACGTCTGACAGCGTATTAGGAAATATCTCACGACTTCCGTCACCTCACTGCATAACGATTGTCACAAGCCACGAGGAAAGGGACCGTTGTGCTCTCAGGAGGAACACCACTTACAAATAAGAGGCTGAACCTAACCGTCTGGATCTTGTATCCTAAAACGCCATAAAGTACTTTGTTTTCCTTTTACTTGCACGTGTCGACGGTAGTGTACTTAAAAAAGTGTAATTTTCCTTCCCTTATTGTTATTTCACTCTCTCTCATCTTACGGGAAAGTGTGGTTTGGTAGTGGTACAACATGCTCATCTGCAGGCGCATGCATCTACATCAACAGCAAATAGATTTTGAAAGGTGTCAATCAGTTCAACTCTCATACAATTTTGTGACTTTTCTCTGCCTGCTCATATTTTGCTCATGTTTTCGATGCCAGGGAGGAAGATAACGGTATGAACCTAAACAGATTGTGTTTATTCTAATCTTAATTACAACTGATGGCACGATATGTACCCGTAACCACCTGTCCCAAACATGGATAATCGCTCAGTTTGAATGAACGGGGGTGTAATTATAAATGCATGCAACTAGGCGAATTCAGGTGGACGTTCTTGGTTTAGCTGTGCTGTAGCAGCCTGTGGAAACTAGCTGAATGTAACCTTCGAAGCCAGCTATGGTGGCGATAGACCAACGCGACACTGTGTCGGCACACTTGGCTGCGTATCCCTTGACTTGCGGCCAAGCAATTGATTCTTTCAAATATAAGCATTGGATGCTGCCTTCAAAATTTCAGCCCTTGAACGAAGTGGAAAATTTTAGGCCGAAAGAACCAGCTGTTGTTTCTTCTATCATCTGACTGGAGTAGACGCCTGCTCTTACAGGCAAACTGGTCTTGGTGATTGGTCAGTCTACCCCCACCACGTGTATTCGTTCTCTGTACACAGAGGCGACGCAGTTTAGATGTTAAACAGAACTTACCATAGCGAGGTATTATGGAGTGGCAACAAGCAGTCTCGCACCGTGGTCAAGCAAGGAAGACGTGCTATTTCTATACACAGGTCATTAGTGAATTTTCGACGGTAGTTCAATTTTGAGTCGGAATTCTCTACAGCAAGTAAACTCGATCCTTAGGAGCAATGTGGGATTCTCGAGAGTGCTGATTTAATCATCGTTTCACGTAAATTCAAATGGAACTGAACTTAGTCCTTAATCGGTCACGATTCACTTCATCCATCGTGTGTCCAATGAAATTTCTTGATTCTTTTCCGTGTGAGTCTCGAGCCGGGTCAGCGGATTACTCAGTGAGTTTTAATCGTTGTGTGTGAGCACGTCCACGTTGCATTCCCTTAGTCCACAAATCGTTGCTGACTAATAATGATTTGTATATTATTATCGTTTCCTGGTACGGAATAACAGATCAGTATTTTTATGTGTGTTCCATGTAAATGCAGTTCCGGGATTACATTCTGTCTGTTAAACAAATGTTCATTATGCAGCTACTTAATTCGTTAGACTTCGCCACAACGTGCATACCTGCACACCTTTTCGCTTCCTGTAATCTCCAAATTCATGTAACCTGTGAGAGTAACTTACTTTTAATGTTCATTAAAGGATAAACCTTGATCGCTCTTTCTGGAGTTCGCTAAGTTTCTGTTTTGCGGTTTTCTCCTTAGGGTAGAGACTAGGGCTCATACTCAATTAATAGTCATGAAACTTCCGAAGACTTGGTACTCAGGGCCAGGAAGATAATGTAAAGTATGTCATTTGTCCAACAGACAGCTTTCAGCTACAGGAAGTAATAGATAATAAGTCGGAAAGGCAGTCCCACCACAAAACAAAACAGGCAAGCTACATTTCAACTAACATAAAAATAGGTAAAATATTTACGTAATTCGTTTAACTGCAGTGATATTTTGTTGATAGTTCAAAAAATTGACGAAGCGCCTCACTTTACTAAAACCAAAAGGTCCTGTATCATGACTGGGTAATTTGGGTGAGCAGAGGTTGAGTGATTCTGGTGATGTAATGCAGGGAGCAGCAGTTTCGGTATTTATGAATGGGTGTAATAAGCTATGGTTGATTGGTAGAGGAAAACGTGGGATTTAGAAGAGGTGTAGCTAAGGAGGAGACCAGCCCAAGACTACGAGAAAAAAATAACAGGAGATGTGGCAAGGGAAGAGCGAGCACTGATGTGGTCAGTTCGTGTTGCCACGAGTCCATGCATTCGTACACAGCTGACAGCAATTTTCCACTCATAAGCATGGAAGTGAGATCATCTAAATCAAATGGTTCAAATGGCTCTGAGCGCTATGGGACTTAACAGCTATGGTCATCAGTCCCCTAGAACTTGGAACTACTTAAACCTAACTAACCTAAGGACAGCACACAACACCCAGCCATCACGAGGCAGAGAAAATCCCTGACCCCGCCGGGAATCGAACCCGGGAACCCGGGCGTGGGAAGCGAGAACGCTACCGCACGACCACGAGATGCGGGCTGAGATCATCTAACAGGAATATCAAGACTGTAATGTTAATATCCTCTGTTGCCACTACAATACTAGTTATGATAACAACTATTAATCGTATTTTGCAACTGGATTTTTGTTTCCAACCAACTAACTTTCGTGTGTTTCTACTAGGCATCTTAAGAGGCCTGCATAGGAATAAAAAGGATAAATCTCTACTAATATATTAATATTTTGTTTTGAAATAGGTAATTTTTCATGGCATCAGTATTAACTATTTTACGGTATTCACAAGTACAGGATTGTGATTTGGTATCACTTTTAACTATGTTACAGTATTCACAGGTACAGGATTGTGGTTTGTCACCTGCTTTCATACCTCCTACGCTTTATGTGTAAACACTTCTGGACTGTTCACTGGACTGTTCACTGAACTTGACCTTCCTGCTAGGTCAGCTTAGGTGTAAAAGTGTGGGTAGTGTACTGAGGGCACTCTGGTGATGTTCTTGTGCCTGTCTGTCAGTGTGTGAGTATATATATGCAGGTTGTCCCAAAATAATGTATACACTCCTTGAAACCGAATATATCTTTAATTAAAGGAAACAGAAGTACAGTACAATGTTTGTGGTGTAGCTTAAAGTCCAACTAAAAGTGGTAAATGTCCAAAATGGCCACTTTCCGTCGCAGTACACCGTCAACAACAATTTGGAACAGAGCGACATTCCAGTTGTATTGTTCCTCATGAAATAGCATCATAGGCTTGCTCAATTTGCTCTTTAAGATCACCCGGTGCCCGAGGTCTTGCAGTGTAAACTCTTTTCTTGAGAGTACCCCACAGATAGAAGTCTAGAGGAGTTAAATATGGAGATTCAGCTGGAAACTCGATATTCCCTCTTCCTCCTATCTGTTTGGCAGGGAATGTACGATTGAGAAGTGCCCTCACATCAGTTTGAAAGTGAGGTGGCGTCCCATTCTGTTGAAAGTAATGATCAGTTTCAAATATGTCGTTAAGGCCAGGTGTTATCATTTTCAAAGTTTCTAAGAACCACTTGTGGCAGTGTTTCCAAAGAAGTAAGGCCCGATTAATCCTCCAAAAGACAGACCACGCCAAAATGGCACTCCTGCTGGATTAAAATGCCTTTACTCGGTGACGTACGGGTTCTCACCGGCCTAGTACACGCACTTATGACGGTTCATTGTTCCGTTAAATTTTAAGCTCGGTTCATCAGACCAAAGAATTACGTCTTGGAAACGTTGCTCTCCTTCACATCTCTTAATGAACCACTCGCAAAATTCACTCCGCCTATCGGGACCATCCTCGTTATGACCTTGGAAAAGGCTTGGACTGTAAGACTTAAACTTCTGAGACCGCAAAGTTCTATGAACACAGCTTTCGTAGATCCATTTCTCACCAGAGCATTGCCTCACAGATTTCTTCGGGGACTGTGTGCATGCCTGGATCACTGCATCAACACTTTCACTATCCATTGAACGTCTCGTTTTTCGTCAATGTTCCTTCTTTATACCCTGCACCGTTCCTTCGACGTCCAACTTATTTCGGATTCTTGTAATTGTTATCCTTGTTCGTGGTGGTGTTCCAAATTCAACCCCCAAACGTCGTCGCACCTCACTCACATTGTCTGCTTTCCAACAATACTTTAGCACTCATTTCCTTTAATCCGACGATAGCGCCATGTTTGTTTACAGTCCTGAAACAAAAGGAAGCTTCGTTATGCTTTTCACCATCTTCTCAATTATTACCCGCAAAACTTGAATTTCTATGTCCTTCAATTAAAGAGATATTCAGTTTCGAAGAACGTATATATTCTTTTGGGACACCCTATATGTGTGTGTGTGTGTGTATTTCCTCTCTCTCTGTCTCTCTCTCTCTCTCTCTCTCTCTGTCTCTCTCTCTCTCTCTCTCTCTCTCTCTCTATATATATATATATATATATATATATATATATATATATATATATATATGGAAAACAGCTATTAGATTTGAAGAAAGATTCTGCAAATGTTGATTGCCACACGCTCTTTCAGATTCAAAGATTATCAGGAATAAATTACAGAGAGCAAATTGTTATCTACAACTTCTACTGAAAGTAGACCGCTGTTACAAGAGACAAACGGTACCAAATATAAGCAATAGTTGAGAAGGTTCTAAATGCTGTGTGAGGTTGACTACCTGGTTCAGAAATTTACGTTAAAGCTTCGCACATCCTTTCAATCAAAGTCCACTAATTAATGTACACAATACAACTCAGTAACGCTATCTGAAGAATACCAAAGCTATCTGTCTCACAAGCAGTATGCCATAAAATATACTTCAACGCCAGTAATAGGTGCTAAATGTAAACGCCGAGTAATTGAACATTAAATTATTCATGTGCAATGTCGATATTCATATAATACATAAATCAAATCAGTAATGAGCAAACAATGTTCGAATACAAAGTGACTGTGTGCTCACTGTCTCACAGAGTTATCACATTGCTGAATAATTAGTCGCTAGCAACACAGGCCTCGCTCACGTCGAACCCTGTTAACTCCAGTTCAGCTGCACGAAACGTAAATAAAACATACAATGACTGGACATCCGTCAAATTATCGAAAAAACACATGCATTCAATAGATCTACTGTAGATTTGAGACAGAAATTCGTCTATAACATAAAGTCCTTTGGTAGCAAAGTTTCCTGAAGCGCCAGTGCTGCGCATTATGCTCAACTTGTGCTGAAATGGTGCGGCTAACATGATGCTGGCTCTGCCGTAGAATGTTGGTTGTCTGTGCAGGAGCCGTCTCCCAACCTCATCTCAAACCAATCTTCAAAACGAGGAGTGTCTCCAAGACGCAGTTATAAGCAGAATCCCGAACGTCTAAGACGTTATAAAAATGGTTCAAATGGCTCTAAGCCAGGGCCGGCCAGAAATTCTACACGCGTGCTGTGCTCCTGCACATGTGCAACTTCCGGGTGAGAGCGTGCACGCCGCAGCCGTCAGCGTTCGTGTAGTGCATGTTTCTACGCACAGATGTCGCTTTACCCACTTGCTGGGATACTCTGTACCGTCGCATTCTAGTGTTCCTTCCACAGCTTGCAAGCCACCCATGGGAAGGTATTTCGCGTATTAAACATTACTGTCACAGTCTACTCATTGAGACGTCTACTTTTATGTTAATAGTTTAACCCAATAAGACAACTAATACAGTTAACAACCGTGTGTTTTTATTAAGGCAGCTTGACTGACGGCACGTAAATACGCGTAAAGTTTTTTATCAAGTATTTAAGAAATAGAGCACTTAGCGACTTCCAACGAACCTTATTCATGATAACAAATAACATTAAACTAATGCAACGTTTCGTATAACTAATTCACGGTGCCCTCAGTCACAGCCACATAATTTCTGTCTCACTGACCTCTGAGTAGAATTATAACCGCAGACGTCTCGATGATCACCTGTTATTTCAAAACCATTATTGCTATATCTTTCATCAGTTCAGTCTGAAATCTGCATAACAACCGACAATTAGATGAATGTTATGTTTTATCGACTTCAGCAGAGCGTAGCCCTTCACAAATTAAAAAAAAAAACTACATGCAAGTGTACATTCGAACATTCGGTTTAATGGCCAATTTTCCTGATAATAATGTGACATGGAGCAGAATGTGGCAATAATGCACAGTTAGTAAACAGTAATTTTTAGTTATGAAAGGAATAAATCCAAACACGTTTACCACTGGTCATGAGAAATGATATAGTTAATATCGGGCACAAAATCACGGCTCACTGACAAACGCAAAAATCACTTATGCTTGATCGAAACCTTGATTTATTCATTTTCATCACCGAGAAAAATCTTTCACAAACATATGTCGACCCGAACATGGACGTAACTTCCGCGGCTTCTCGGTGCAGGCGTGGAAATTCTTGTTGTGAAAAGTTTTCGTAGAATTCTTTTGTACTTCGCACTGCAAAGAACTTGTCCTTCAGTCTTGTATTGCACTGTAGGTCGATCAGTTCCATCTCTAGATCATTCGGAGCATCTTTAACTGACGACGAGAACGGTCGAGCAAAGAGGCGAATGACAGGAGACAAAGTCGTAACATCTGTAAATCGTGTTCGAAATTGTTCCTTAATTTTTACAATTATTGACACGTATTCTTGAAATCTAGCACTTTCATGGACCAGTCCAAGAGTAGGGAAATGTGCATGGTTTACTGTCAATAGCTGTCTCCCAAAGCGCAAGCTTCCTTTCAAAGGCATTTACTTTTTCCAACATGTCAGAAATTAAATTATTTTCACCTAGCAAACTGTCGTTCAGGCTGTTCATGTGAGTCGTTATGTCCACGAGAAATGCAAGATCTGATGTCCAACAAGGGTCTTCCAACATAGGTTCACTTTTTCCCTTCTCATGTAAGTATGTTACTATGACCAAACGTAAATAAAAAATATTTTCAGCATTTTACCTCGACTGAGCCAGCGTACTTCGGTATAGTAAGGTATTTCGCCGTACTCTGCTCTTAATTCCTCCAACAACCGCCGAAACTGGCGATGCGTAAGCCCATGTGTCTTCAGATAGTTTACAGTACGCACAACATTTTGCATGACGTTTTCTAACGTTACTGATTTTGCACAAAGCGCCTCTCGATGCAGAATGCAGTGAATTCCATACAACGTCTCGTCTGTGCGCCCTATCTTTTTGCGCATCCGTGCTATGAGTCCTCTGTGATGGCCTTGCATTGATTGTGTGCTCCATCCGTGGTCACTGAGACTAACCGATTCCAGTCCATACCGACACCATCAATCGCTTGCTCGACAGCTTGGAGTAAGTCCGCACCTCTAGTAGTCCCTTTCAAAGTCCAAAACGTCCTGTGTTACACAAAGTGCGTTATCGACACCTCGTATGTATATCACAACCTGGGCTGTATCTGTATGATCTGTTGCTTCATCGAGCGCAATAGAGAAAGCAACAAAGTCTTTAGCCTTATTTATTAGCTGCCTATGCACATCGCCGGCCATAGCACTGATACGTCTTGTCACTGTTTGTTTGGATAGACTGATTTCTTGAAATCTGCTAACATTCGTGGAACACACAAGTTCTGCAGCATCAATCAGACACCCTTTCACAAACTCTCCGCCAGCCGGGGTGGCCGAGCGGTTCTAGGCGCTACAGTCTGGAACCGCGCGACCGCCTACCTTTGGGCATGGATGTGTGTGATGTCCTTAGGTTAGTTAGGTTTAAGTAGTTCTAAGTTCTAGGAGACTGATGACCTCATAAGTTAAGTCCCATAGTGCTCAAAGCCATTTGAACCATTTGAACAAACTCCCCTTCGGAAAAGGGTGTCCCAAATTGTGCAGTTCTTAATGCGATTTTAAAACTTGGTCGCAGTGAAGATTTAGTGTGGTTTGTAATTCTGGAAAACTGAAAACAGTACATTGTAAAGCGTACAGTAAAATAGACATAAATGTAACACAAGAAACTAAGAGTTCAAGAAGTATCAGTTACTTTGACGTACAGTAAAATCGAGTTGATGTGTCTCATCCATTTTCTTAAAGACATTTAATTTTGCTTGCCGTTCTTCACTGTTGAGTACAGTACACTCGTCTTTGTGATATGTATTGTAGAGTCTTTCAATTGAAAACTTACGTTGGCCGCCTATTATTCGGCGGCACAGCAAACACTGTGAGTATTCGCCAACGGCTACAAAAAATAATTGCAGCTCCCAGTCATTTTTAAACGACTGAGAACATAGATCTCCCGTCCTTTGCTTTATCACAGTACCTGCTATTTCTCAGTACTAAGGTTACGGTCACCAGGGGTAAACGAGAGTGGGTATGTTGCGCTCTTGCTTGTACCACATAAACAGGGAAGTGGAGTGGCCGCCGTTCATTTAGGACACATGTCTAATAACAAACGTCGCTGTCGCTCGCTGTCGTACACGAGCGCACATGTGCAGCACTTCCGCACGTCTGCACACTGTGCAGCGTTTGGCCGGCCCTGCTCTAAGCGCTATGGGACTTAATATCTGAGGTCATCAGTCCCCTAGACTTAAAACTACTTAAACCTAACTAACCTAAGGACATCACACACATCCATGCCCGAGGCAGGATTCGAACCTGCGACCGTAGCAGCAGCGCGGTTCCGGACTGAAGCGCCTAGAACCGCTTGGCCACAGCGGCCGACTAAGACGTTATAAAGCGCACAGTGCCCTGTGTGGCTCTTCACCACCTACATTCGTTAGACAGAGTTGCTCGCTAGCCGGACCGAGCTCTGCACAAAGAGCCTTTTTTTCCTGTAGCTGCGTTCCTCTGACTGTCCAGTTCCCCTCACAAATCCACCAAGCTCTGCAATTCCCACAAACAAGAGACTTACGAAAATAGGCTAGCCGTCACCAGGTTAGAGAGTGAAACGAATCATGCTTTCTTAAGTAGTGCGTCCTGTCCCTATAATTATGAATCTTGAGGCCGTGAATTACTTTGCTATAGACCTCCTTTAATATTTTAATTAAAAATATAAATAAAAAAGGTATGCGACCAGGCTTGCAGCGTTTCAAAGGAAGTGAGACGAGGGTGGTAGTCTCTCCCCGATGTTACTCAATCTGTGCATTGAGCGAACAGTGAAAAAATTGGGAGGGAGAAGAAATAAAACTTTGCAGCTTTACAATGACTGTCAGTGTATCAGACACAGCAAAGGCCTTATCAGAGCAATTGAACGCAATGAATAGCGCTTGAGAAGAGGTTATAAGATGAATATCAACAAAACGACACTAATGGAAACTAGTAGATTTAAATGAGATGATGCCAATAGATTTGGGTTAGGAAATAAGACACTGAATGTAGTCGAAGAGTTTAACTATTTGTGCAGCAAAAAGCTGACGGTTGCTTTGGCTGAGAGGATATAAAGGACAGACAGGCTATAGCAAGAAAACGATTTCTCGGAAAGAGGAATTTGTTAACAGTGAATATAATGTTAGGAAGTATTTGTTAAAGGAATCGGTATACTGTGTACCCTTCTGTGAAAGTGGAACGTGTATGACAAGCAGTTCAGACAAGAAGAAAATAGCTTTTGAAATGTGATGCTACAGGGGAATTTTAAGAAATAGATGAAAAACGAATAACAATTAAAAAGGTATAGAATGAAATTGGGAAGCAAATAAATTTATTGCAAGACTTGTCTGAAAGAAGGGATCAGTTGATATGACACAACCTGAGACTTCAGGGAATCGTGGATGATGTGGCCTATTTTAACCATATTTTAGTTCTATGTGACGATGCCTCGCTATTTCTGTGTTTTGACAATGCCATTACGGCTTTAACACGTAAGGACATGGTGTAGAACGGGTATGTTTTACCTTATTTTATCTGTACATTCCCACTTTGCATCAGGGCATACCGTTATAGGAAATACTGAATTGTTTTGAAAGATAGACCACCCATTAGTTGTATATTTTTTATATTGTAAATCTGAAGATGGTCATTACCAACTGAAATCGGTCATCGTTGAAGGGCGTAATATTGTGATCAAATACTTGAATAAAAAAACGTTTAATCGTCAGTTTGGTAATGGAAGGAAATGTGGGGAATGAAACCAGTAGATAGAGACCAAGGTTTGAAAACAGTAAGCAGATTCAAATGGATGTAGGTTGCAGTAGCTGTGAAGGAATGAGTAGACTTGTTCAGAAAAGACGAGCGCGGACGGTTGCAGCAAACCAGCCTTCAGACTGAACAACGCAATAGCTACTCTTTCGGGGCAGTGTGTGTGTCCTTTCTTCGATATTATGACATAATATTATCATATCTGCCTTTATCCTAGTTTGCTTATAATACAGTATTAAGTGCTCTGCATATACTGAGTTGGTGCACTCACTCTTCAGTGCCCTTACTTGACTTTCTGTCTAACACTAGATTCACTGTGAGCAATTCCAATCTAAATCGCAGTTATACCTAAATTTCCGATACTTGAGTCAGTGTAGACGGAAAACTTTTTGCCGTATGGGAAACCAACTTTCTGGTACGGTGACGTAGGGTCGAAACACGAGCATCAATCTGCATTACAGTTGCAGACAGCGACCATTGGTCTGGACAAGGTGGGCCGGGCTTTATTCATAAAGCAGTTCTATCGAAACAAAAGCAATAGTTCTGCTGTTCTTCGTGAGTATCGGCGCATTAAAGGAATAGAAGAAGATCTTGTTTCCACACAGAGGTTGGAGAACGCGATTCTGAAGTTCGAATTAATGGGTGATTTGGGAACTGTATCTGGGAGAGGCCGAAGGACAACTGCACCACAAACTGCTGAATACGTTATTGTTGCCATGGCTGAGAATGCTGGACGCAATGTGCAATCTTCAATCAGTGTCCGAGCTGTGACACAACGGCTGAACATTCCATGGTCCACCGTTCCGAAAGTACTGCGAAGAATTGTGAAATGGTATCCGTACAAACTTCCCATTACTTAATAACTTTTGCAACGTGACGTAGACATGCCAGTTGACGGAGCACAGTTTGCGCTCAGTGAGACAATAAACACCTTTACAAACGCTGCGGCTGGGGATCTTCGCAGTCAACGAACGTTCATGAAGTTCCCCTGCATAGCGAACGCGTCACTGAGAAAAATCGATGATTAGTCCATTTTTCTTCGATCAATTCGGCTCTGAAGTACAAAGAACATGCAGCGTGAACGGCACACGTTAGTGTGCTCTTCTATACGAGAGAGAGACGCCTTGAACATAGCTGTTTTGATGCAAGATGGAACTACACCTCACACTGTTCATCAGGTCACTCAGTTACTCCGTAACCAATTTGGAGAAAATCCAATCATAGGTCGATCGTTCCAAACTGGGTGGACACCAAGATCAGTAGATTTGTACCCATGTGATTTCTGGTTGTGAATTTATCTTGGAGACAGGTTTTATCAGTAGGATACTGACACACATTGGAGACTGAAGATGAGCAAGGCGAGGGGGTAGCAAACATCCCATCTGAGACATTTTGGGCAGCAGTAGAGCTATCTCTAGTGCGATTCCAGGCTGTCGTGGATGGTATGGTCATCACAGTGAGCAACTTTTGTAACATTGAACGTAACCATTGTACGCAGTTAACAAATGTTATGCCCTCAAGTGGAATTTAAATTTCGTTATTTTCAATAATTTGTTCGTTATTTCTCTTTCGCATGCCCTTGCAAACGTTTCCACCAAGTTCCATGGTCCTATGATCGCTCGTGTTTCATGGGGAGCCGTTTCAAATAGAGAAACTCTGTATTTGGGTCACCGCTATTAGATTTTAATTCATAAATTTAATATTGTTGAATTTATCTTCTTCTTATGTCTTGGTTTTTGATTTCTTTTGTACTGTATTGTTTGTTTTGAAGGCTATTGTAATAACATGTTTTGTTTAAGGTGTTGCTAATTTTGGGTGTGACCTCATTTTCATATGATGTATAATTTTCTGTTTGTATTAGTGGATGAGTTTTCTGGTTTAGGAGTACACTGTGTATTAAGCGTTAGAACATCCGATTAGTTCCAATGTAAGAATATGTTGAGTGTCACTTGTTAGTATGTGCGTATGTAATAAATCACAATCGTGTGTTTGTAAATGCTGTAACAATTACGGTAACCTACGATCGCTGCATGTAATATCAATAATGTCGAAAAACATTATTTTTACTCTAGCAAACCGTCAGCACTTCTACTCATTCTGGACAATTGAACATGCCTAATACAATATTGTTATAATTAATATAGAGGCTGTAACGGGTACAAGTGCAGATGTTTTTATATGTGGTGCATTAATAAATATATACATCAGTTTAGTGGTTGTTTCCCTTTCGTGAGACACTGGACTCGCTTTCGGGAGGACGACGGTTCAATCCCGCGTCCGACCATCCTGATTTAGGTTTTCCGTGATTTCCCTAAATCGCTCCAGGCAAATGCCGGGATGGTTCCTTTGAAAGAGCACGGCCGACTTCCTTTCCCGTCCTTCCCTAACCCGACGAAACCGATGACCTCGCTGTCTGGTCTCTTCCCTCAAAACAACCCAACCCAATCTTCCGTGAGGAACAGTCTTCACACGGACATCTCACATAATTTACTACTTGATGTTTTCCACATGGTTGCAATTGCACCAATAAAGTGGACTACACCTGTCAGTATAGATTAACCGTTTTGCGTCCAAGCGTCCGTACGTCAACATATACTGAAGCGCCAAAGAAAGTGGTATAGGCACGTGTATTCAAATACAGAGATATGTAAACAGGCAGAATATGGCACTGCGGTCGGCAACGCCTATGTAAGGTAACAAGTGCCTGGCGCAGTTGTTAGATTGGTTACTTCTGCTACAAGGCAGGTTATCAAGATTTAAGTGAGTTTGAACGTTGTATTAAAGTCGGCGCACGAGCCATGGGACACAGTATCTCCGAGACACCGATGGAGTGGGGATTTTGCCGTACGACCATTTCAAGAGTGTACCGTGAATATCAGGACTCCGGTAAAACGTCAGATCCCCTACAAAGCTGCGGCCGGAAAAAAGATCCTGCAAAGACGAAACCAACGAAGACTGAAGAGAATCGTTCTGCGTGACAGAAGTGCAAGCCTTCCACAAATTGCTGCAGATGTCACTGCTGGGCCATCATCAAGTGTCAGCGTGCGAACCATTCAACGAAACATCATCTATATGGGCTTTCGGAGCCGAAGGGGCACTCATATAACTTTGACGGCTCCACGACACAAAGCTTTACAACTCGCCTGGTCCCGTCAAAGCCTGCAATTGACTGTTTACTGGAAACACGTTGCCTGGTCGGACGTGTCTCGCTTCAGATTGTATCGATCGGATGGACGTGTACGGGTATGGAGAAAACTTCGTGAATCCATGGACCCTACATGTCAGCAGGGTACTGTTCAAGCTGATGGAGGCTCTGTATTTGTATGGGGTGTGTGCAGTTGGGGTTATATGGGACCCCTGATACGTCTAGACACGACTCTGACAGGTGAAACGTACGTAAGCTTCCTGCCTGATCACCTACATCCATTCATGTCCATTGTGCACTCCGACGGAAATGGGCGATTTCAGCAGAACAGTGCGATACCCCACACGTCCAGATTTGCTACAGAGTGGCTCCAAGAATACTCTTCTGACTTTAAACACGTCCGCTGGCGACCAAAATCCCCAGACTGAGCATATCTCGTTTTTCTTGCAATGTGCTATTCAGAAGAGATCTCCACCCCCTCGTACTCTTGCGGAAGGATTCATGGTGTCAGTTCCCTCTGCAGTGGGACGTGAAATTGAAGCGTCACCCATCCACCAGTGTCAGCCCAGTCTGCAGGTCAATATAAGTTTAATTTACTGTTTTGTTTATGTATTTTTGTAATATTTGTAATGACTGTGAATTATCTAAAGTTTTGTATTTATTTTTTATGTTTCATGTACGGAGAGGGCGGCGCAACGAACGGAGACAGCATCTTCGCTGCCGGGACCAGAGAGAAAATTGCTGGCCACTATACGTCGCGGGTCGACAGACAAAGAGCAACAGAAGATCCTGAAACCGATCTGTTGCGTCTTGTCAAGGTTCAGTTCACGTCTATGTATAGGAAGATAATAAACTAGTGGATGCTACTAAAGTTTAAATACGTGTTCCGAGAATTTATTTATGAAGAATTATGTTACGGAATTTATTTGACAAGATTATTAATTTTTGACAACGTTCATCGCGAGTTTGAATCTCGAAAGTTTATTCAATGTGGTTCTAATATCTATTAAAGCAGATATCTTGCATTAATATAATTTCTGAGGAGAAACAAACGACATCTAAATTGAAAAAGTTTGCGCAAACCAATTGGACTGAGTAACGTAATTCTGCGCGTACGACTCAAATGATGATGTTTTAATTACAGTTTTGTTTCGTTCAAGAACCATTCAAAGACAATTTAAAAAAGAATTTAAATAATTTTGAAGTGTGTTGTAACTGACGTAGGTGACGAAGTCTGCACATGGTCATATGTCCAAAGAAAATCATTTAAACAAAAACTATACGTCGTTACACTACACCGTGGCGACCTTATAAACAGGACTTGTGTGCAACTAAGGCACACAGGTACGAAACAATTAAAACATCAAGAGTCCTTCGGAAGTCAACGCGAGTCTTCGTGGAGCCTTCACCCACCAGCGGCGACTTCGCGGGTGTGGGCATCTGACGGAGCGCAGCCAAGCAGTACGGTCACGCAGTTATTCTACGAGAAGGCGCATCTGTTGGGCAGCAGCTGAACGCTGCAAAACCCCACAACCTTTTCCTCCCTCAACTAACAGGCCCAGTACGTCAGCTGGGGGGCGTTCCTCCGGCTGGTATTAGAGGTGTTGCTGAGGGCTTCGCCTGTCTACGATGCGGCTCGGCGTGGTTGCAGCCAGTGACGTCTTCGGTCTTCGACTCAGCGTCCTGCCGGTTGCGGAAGCGGGGTCGCAGCATCTCAGCGGCTGCATCGACGGCTGTTACTTCTGCAGCCCATAGCAGCACACTGATCATCGAGAACTACAAATTACAATATCAGTGTCCGGTGAGTCTGTTTTAAGTTGGTAGTGGAGTGTTGTACATAGGGAGTGTGCTTTAATAGAATTGTTGATTACAAGTCTGCGTGTGTAACTAGTTAATATCTTACAATAATGTCGGGAAGTGAAATGTCAGACGAAGAGCTGTCTGTGTCCGATAGGAGCATGAGATCCCTTTTTAGGGCGATCGCTAAATTAAAACAATCTATCGGGGATTTTTTAGCTGAATTAAAACAATCTAACGAAGAATCTACTGCTTGATTAAGAGAGGAATTAAAACAGGAATTAAAACAGTCTAACGAAGAATCTACTGCTAGATTAAAACAGGAATTAAAACAGTCTAACGAAGAATCTACTGCTAGATTAAAACAGGAATTAAAACAGTATAACGAGGAATCTACTGCTAGATTAAAAGAGGAGCTAACAAAATCTACAGACAGGTTACAGGAATATCTTAACTAAACCAGTCGAGAATTAAGTGATAAAATAGAGGCTTCTAAAGTTGAACTGCAGGAAAAACTAGCAGGACTTAGTAATAAGATTGCTGATAATTGTAAAAGGTTAGAAGAACATATCCAGGAATCGCGTGAGGAAAAAGCTCGCATGCGAAATGATATTACTGACTTAACCAAGAGACTAGATAATGTCAATGTCTTAGTTGTAAATGAAATAGAGAAAAATAACGATAAGTTACGAGATTAACTTTCTTATTAGAATGTATTAAAGAGGTTTCTATCAAACCTGTAGAGATTTCTTCAATAGATAATGTAGAATTAGAGATATTAACTCCTCGAGTAGAAAAAGATCATACTGAAATAGAAAACATGAAATTTTTAATTACCGAAATATGCAGTAACCTTGAGATTTCCAAAGATAATAACATTGACGAAGGTGCAGAGCGTTCACATCGTGAACACAGTGAAGAATCGACATTAGCTAATCGCGTAACCAATACAGAAATGCGAATACAGGAAATTACTAAACGGTTATCGGAATTAGATAATAATGAAAACACTTCAAGTAGTAGAAGCAATAACGTAATCAGAGACAACAGTCGCATCGTGTTTGCTAGCTCGGACGAGAACAATACGAATAAAGAAATCACGGCAAGCAAATCCGACGCAACTCCGTCTCTGCAATCTAAACAAAATCCAACTATGTCTCTCGCAGAATGTTGGGATGATATAACGACAAATTCAAATGTAGCAAATCGATATCCTGTATTCAAACCAGAAGGCGAACTTCACCCTATAATCTTTATAAAAGCTTTTGAAACTTCATTATCTCCCAAATGGAGTAATGAAAAACGGATTCAATTTGTAATAGGACATTTAGAAGCAGAAGCTGCGGAATGGGCAGTACTGCATAGAACTGAATTTGGGGACTGGAATGATTTTGTTAAGCAGTTTAAAGAAAATTATTGGTCAAGAGGAAAACAACAACACTTAACTTTAGAGTTGTTAGACCCTCCCCCTTATTCTAAACGGTGGAGAGGTTATAGGAATTATTTCGAATGGCATTTAAACCGTGCTAAATTAATTGAAGAACCAATTATTGAAAGTCACCTAATAAGAGTCTTAATTAGTAGGTTACCGTATTATGTAAAGGAAAGAAAAATGTTATTCTACGAATTGTCTATCCAAACGAAAAAATTTGCGAACAGATTGTTAAAAACGTTGAACAGAGAATTAAAAGTTATAATCAACATGCTATAAACCCTCATTTCAGGTAGGAGATCTTGTATTAGTACGATCTCATCCTAAGCGTTCGAAGATCAATAAGGAATGTAGAAAATTCTTCTTTATCTTTGAAGTTCCATATGTTGTACATAAGATTGTACATCCCAAAGCGTTACTTCTTATGGAACCTTCATAAGGTGTAATTAAAGGATTATATAGTGCCGATCAAATTAAACCCTTCATTCCTAAATAAGTTAATATTTAGTATAGGTTACATATGGACGAGTGTTCATAGTTTATTCATGTGAAGTTTTTCGTGATAGTTACGTGTTATTTTTAAAGAAATAACAGAAAGTTTAAACAAGTGTCCTACAATAATCTACCGGTACTTCAAAAGGAGAAAGGTAACTAAAAGGGGATTTATATAGAAGAAATTTTGTTATTAGGTCAGAAGGAATTTTGTATATTTTATATTTACTCGGATAGTAGGAACCAAAGGGGATGGTTAATAATTTTAGGGACCATGGGCATCCAGAGCTATATGGCTCACGAGAACATAGCAGAGTGCCTTTAATAGAGATTTGTAATAGTGTTAATATAGAACACACCAAACGGGGCTCTCTCGCTTGTTTCTCCTAAATAAATTGCCATTACCCAACAAAGTGTCCGAAGGTAAAGAAAGCCGTGCCGAGATTCTAAAGAAAGTCTTGCTTGATTTCTTCTTGACCTCAGGCATTAGGGAAAGAAACGACGTAAAGTAAATAGTACTATTAGTTATTGTGAGAAACTTATTAGTAATGTATATTTTTGAAAGAATAAATCTAGTAAATGAATAAAACTGAAACTAACCTATCACAATTTGAACGCTCTGTCCTAATGTAAGAACGTTAAAGAACGTGCTAAATTATTATTTACTAGCAACTATTAAATGAAAAGGAGTAATCTCCATATATTCGGTTGTGAATTACCATAATAGCACAATTAAAAGTAAATGACAAATAGTCAAAACAATATTGTCATAAAAGGATTAAATCTATCTAAGAGCAAGGACTTTAGATTACGGAAAATGTGAGAAAAATGTAAAATATTAACAGTTAAATATTGTATATAGAAGAAGTTTTATTTTCGGTTAAAATCTGACAAACTGAGCTTGCGGGTGGGATATGCAGTGGGACGTGAAATTGAAGCGTCACCCATCTACCAGTGTCAGCCCAGTTTGCAGGTGAATATAAGTTAATTTACTGTTTTGTTTATGTATTTTTGTAATATTTGTAATGGCTGTGAATTATCTAAAGTTTTGTATTTATTTTTTATGTTTCATGTACGGAGAGGGCGGCGAAACGAACGGAGACAGTATCTTCACTGCCGGGACCAGAGAGAAAATTGCTGGCCACTATACGTCGCGGGTCGACAGCCAAAGAGCAACAGAAGATCCTGAAACCGGGTTGTTGCGTCGTGCTTCTAAAAATTGAAAAAAATAAGAATTTGTAATGTTTTGTACAACAATGACGTCATAGAAAGTTTAATCTTGTTGTAAATGTTCAGTTCTGTCTTGTCAAGGCTCAGGTTCACGTCTATATGTAGGAAGATAAACTAGTGGATGCTACTAAAGTTTAAATACGTGTTCCGAGAATTTATCTATGAAGAATTATGTTACGAAATTTATTTGACAAGATCATCGTGAGTTTGAATCTCGAAAGTTTATTCAATGTGTTTCTAATATCTATTAAAGCAGATATATTGCATTAATATAATTTCTGAGGAGAAACAAACGACATCTAAATTGAAAAAGTTTGCGCAAACCAATTGGACTGAGTGACGTAATTCTGCGCATACGACTCAAATGATGATGTTTTAATTACAGTTTTGTTTCGTTCAAGAACCATTCAGAGACAATTTAAAAAAGAATTTAAATAATTTTGAAGTGTGTTGTAACTGACGTAGGTGACAAAGTCTGCACATGGTCATATGTCCAAAGAAAATCATTTAAACAAAAACTATACGTCGTTACACTACACCTCCAGCACTACTTACGACATTAGTCGAGTCCACGCCACGTCGCCTTGGGACACTTCTACGTGCACGCAGGAGCCCTACACGATATTAGGCAGGTGTACCAGTTTCTTTGGCTCTTCAGTTTATGACCTGCTGCCGAAGGGAAAGTAAGCATTAATGACTGGCTCTTGCCGTATGTACTTGGAGATACTAACAGAACCGAAAACATACGGCTTTTAATTGCTATAATTACTAGTATGCGTATGACGAAAACGCTGATGCAATGTTGTTCAATATAGTACAGTACAGTAAAGGTTTTTGTAACTATTAGGTAAAGAGCAAGTAGGGAGAATTTGTGTGGATGGCTTCTGGGTATCGGATATCAATTCTGGATTTTGATTTATTTGCGATCGTCTGTCTCGAAGAGCAGCGTAGACGTACGCGTACGTAACAGAAGGAAACGTTGTAGAAGTGGTCTGACTGAGGTCCTCACCATCCGTAATCCTGGCACCGCCTTTCTGCGCAGAACCGGAGGCCACGCGCATAACGAGAGAGCACACACACTGCGGCCCAGCCACTCGCTTCTTAAACGCCGGAATGCCGTAATGAGCGGCGCCCCTCCCCCCCCCCCCCCCCTCACGGCCCACGCTCTGTGTTGTGCCAACACACACGGCTTCGTGAGCAGCTCGCAGCGACGGGGACGTCTCAGAAACTTCTTCCGCTGGTACGCCGCAGCAAAAGTGGCCATTGTACAGTCTAACTAGCCAGTCCCTCAGAGGCGGCTCGTCCTATAAGGCAGAGACGGAAAACCGGAGCGCTGTGTCTCGCATGGCTTCTCCTCCAAAGACGACTTTTACAGATTTCGCGTAGGCCTTCAGCTGCTTACTACAGGCAGCAGCAGTTATATGATCATTACACAGTTTACTTCGCATCACTGTAAAAGTTTCTCCATCTTTTGAATCTTTATATTCTTTAACATTCCCGTTACGCTCGTTGGTCAAATATTCTCTGATATAAAAAAAAAACACTTTTTAACAATACACACGTGCAGAATATATATCTGACTGGTCCATACAGGAAAATGCAGAAGCAGTGTGGCATATTTTGCTGGGAGACTTATCCATCCCTATCCACACATATCGGCTCCTCTCCTCGCAGAAAGCGACCTTGTATCGTAAGGCCTTCTTTTGAGTTTCGCTGACTGTGATGGACGTGTGTACAAAGTGCGACAATAAGGTAGTGAGACTGGTGTGAAAAAAAAAGTTGCTGACCGTTTTAATCAACTTTAGTGTTGTCTCCTTCAAAATAGTTCCTTTCTGATTGCACACACTTTTTCCAGCGCTTCTGTCATTGATGGTAACATTTCTGGAACTCATCTTCTGCAATATCCTCCAAGACCCTCGTCACAGCTTTTTGGACATCTTGTGTTGTTTGAAAACGGTGTCCCTTGACCGCCGTTTTGACTCATGAAAATAGAAAAAAGTCGCACGGAGCGATATCTGGTGAATAAGGTGACTCTGATAGTACTGAAATTAGTTTTGAGGTTAAACATTGCTGTACTGACAGGGCAGTATGGGATGGCGCATTATCGAAATGCAGAATCCAACTATCAGCGATCTTTCTCATACCAAGATCTTCAGTTATTATTAGACGAACCGTTTCTCGATTGATGTTCAGTTCTTCTGCAATCATTTTCACGAATAATGTTCAAACAGATCTTATGAGTTCACTCACCCTGGCCAAGATGACATCCGTTCGTGAGATTGATGGTCGTCCACTGCGGTCTTCGTCTTCAATATTCGTTCTGCCATCATTCAACATTTTATGCCGACGAAAAACTTGAGCTCTTGACATAACCTCCTCTCCAAAAGCCTTCTGAAGCTTACCGTAAGTTGTCGTCACGTTTTCACCCGATTTAACGCAAAAAGAAATGGCGTACCGTTGCGCAATAATATGCGGTTCCATTTCCGTGACGAGAGACACAAACACGTGTTGACATTGCAGCACAACTCACGACTGAGCAGTTGCATCGATGTGCCTCTTGGATTAGAAGCAGCTTATAGACCAAGATCAAAGATATTGTGCCTACGCAAGCCTGTAGGGTTAACACATATTGCAAAGAAAATCAGTCTCATTACTTTATTGTCGCTCCTCGTATGTGTATAATACGGCGTCGTGTGTGTGTTGTATTATGATAAGACGAGAGAGAGGGTGAAACAGTCCACCACATAGCATGCCCCTCTTGAAGAGCACCAAGAGGACCATCAAGTTTAACGACACCATCCGACGGATGGATTGCCTTCAACATGGTATGTGCACTCCTTCTCGAGACATTTAGGAGAGGTTTGGAAATTAATCTTGGGCACTGGCGCAAACACTGCTGATCAGGAACTTTGATCCCCTACTTGTCCGCTTCACAGCCAAATGGAGGTGAAGAAAATTCTACTCTTCTGTCAGAAAGTAACACTTAATTTTGAAAATGTAACTTATTGCATTAAATACAAAGTTTAAAAGCATTACATTTAATTAACTCAGCCATCTAAGTTTTAAAAAGGTTTGCTCAAAAAAGGTATGAAGTTACTTCAACCGACTGCTCAAAAAAGAATAAAGTTCCTATAAACCGATTGTGCCGACCTGTACTCTCTCATCCCTAAGTCGAAGTGTTACAGGCTGATACATTACTAGTGTTTGCATTGTGGAACTAGACTGGCCTATAATTTCACCATCGAAGAACGATGTTTTGCAAAAAACTCATATTCTCAACCTGAACAATACTACTAAGGGTCCACGTCACTAGGATTGTCGCTTCCACCGACCATCAACAGACCTCAAATGCCTGATGCCAGTACAAGGCTCAACTGTAATCTCGCCGTCATTAGAACGACTTTTGGTTGACGCACAGTGGGAATTAAGAGTGGAATGTGACATAAATTCGATTATTATAATCACGAACACTCCTCTTTAATTACGTAAACGTGTTTTACACGAGGACAGCGTCCTTTCAAAAGCCACTACTATGCATTGTCGCAGTTAGCATTGACCTGTCACTTCAGAATGGCACATAAAGCCGAAATCGTGGTTGTCGATAATTCCACTTCATTATAAAGTAATACTCGTATACTTCCGTAACTGTACCCCTGTTTTGACCCAAAATCTGAATCTTGATGTTGGTTTATTGGAAGACAGTGATTCGAGCCAAGCAACGCGCTATATGGAAACTGAAGTGTGTAATAGTGGATAAACTCAGCACCATAGCGTCCTAATTACTCACTGGATACATGGTGAAACTCAAAAACAACTGACACCGGCAGTCCAGAGCACCCCCTTATAAAGAAGCGTTGCCTCTCCTGGCCTCCGATCGGACAACTTCGATTACAAATTCCAAAATGGCCTTACGTGAAGGGGTGGTATGATAATGTGGGTGAATGTGAATTAAGACATATGTACAGAACGCGACCCTATTTTGTAAATAGTACGAACTTTTTTAACTTCAGTTTTCTGTGATCGTGATTCTGAATCCGAGTGGTATGCATCCCACAAGGATAGGTCTAGTGATAATTAAAATGTACCTTTGCATCCCTAAAATATGTTTGAATACCAATCGCCAGTAGACAAGCAGGCTATTAATCATTTGTAGGGATACTCATTGAAGGTCAAGATTAGTGCTATCAATGGAGCTACAACTTTGCAATATCTTGTGCATAATGGACACGTAACGTGGGTGTAGAGAAAATATGAGAGTGCACCTTAAATGTACAGAAGGTGTCTGCCTGCAGCTTCCACGTGAAATATCTGGCAGTTACCATCAGCCCATATCATCACGTTTTCAGCAGTAATGTCGAGTAAATACGTCGCTCGTACAGGTGAAAAACGGTTCCACCAATTTCCTCTGACGCAAATTTTTCGTCACTTTACTAAAAAAAAGTACGAGCATGTAACTCGAACATAAGAGCAATATTTTGCAAAAGGTCAGTACCCAGTAGATTTCACATTCCATCTTCCGCTCGTAGTTTTCGGGTACTTCCCTGTGTGGCACTAAATTAGCAATATTAAATTGTTACTTACGGAATAAGTGAAATGGAAAGAAGACAAGGATTTCTGGATAAATGAGTATAGGGTAATATCAACAACAGGAGAAACTGGAGCAAGATTCCTTATGAATAGGAACATATAGCAGAGAGTGATTTACTGTGAACAAGTTGTTCTCATTGGAATCGACAGCAAACCAACACAGACAACAATAGTTCAGGTACACTTGCCGACGTCGTAAGCAGAAGTTTAAGAGATAGGAAGACTGTTTGAGGGCACTGAAAGGATGATTCAGATCGTAAAGGGAGATAAAAATCCAAATCAAGGGAGGTTGGAATGCGGTTGTAGGGGAAGGAGAAGAAGAAAGGGCTACAATAGAATATGGGCTTGGTAGTGGAATAAGAGAGGAGAAAATCTAATTCAATTCTGCAGTAATTTTCAGGTAGTAATAGCTAATACCCTGTTCAAGAATCACAAGAGGAGAAGGTATACTGGGAAAAGGCAGGGCAATACGGGAAGATTCCAGTTATATCATTGTCAGGCAAAAATTCTGAAAACAGATATTGGATTGTAAGACTTATTCACGGGCAGAGGTAACTCAGATCATAATTTAGTGGTGGTGAAAAGTAGGCTGAAGTTTAAGAGACTAGTCAGGAGGAATGAACGCGAAAAAAGTAGGATACTGAACTACTAAGGAATGAAGAGATACGCTTGAAATTCTCTGAGGATATTCATACTGTAATAGTGTATAGTTCAGTAGGCGCTTCATCCGAAAGGAAATGGGGATGGCCGAGCGGTTCTAGGCGCTACAGCCTGGAACAGCGCGACTGCTACGGTCGCAGGTTCGAATCCTGCCTCGGGCATGGACGTGTCCTTAGGTTAGTTAGGTTTAAGTAGTTCTAAGTTCTAGGGGACTGATGACCTCAGAAGTTAAGTCCCATAGTGCTCAGAGCCATTTGATTTTTTTTTTTTTTTTTTTTTTTGTGAAAGGGAATGGACGTCTCTAAAAAGGGAAATCAAAGAAGTTAGGAATAAAAACATACGCACAAGGCAGGTAGCTGCGAAGAAACCATTGGCAAGAGGTCAAATACTTCAGTTGATCGACGAAAGAAGGAAGTACAAAAATGTTCAAGAAAATTCAGGAATACAGAAATACAAGTCACTTAGGAATGAAGTAAATAGGGAGTGCGGGGAAGCTAAGGCGAAATGGTTGCATGAAGAATGTGAAGAAATCGAAAAAGAAATTATTATCGGGAGGCATGTAGAAGAACTGAAACAACCTGCGGTGAAATTTATAGCAAGGGTAGTAGTCTTAAGAGTGTAACAGGAATTCCCTCTGTTAATGCAGAGGCGAGAGCGGATAGCTGGAAAGAATACAGTGCAGGCGTCTATAAGGGGGAAAACTTGTCTGGTGGTGTGCAAGTATAAGAAGCAGGAGACGATAGGGAGGACACAGAGGTCCAGTATTAGTATCAATCTTAATTTAAAACAGGTTTGGACGATTTAATATCAAATAAGGCTGAAGGGATAGACAAAGTTCAATCGGAATTTCTAAAACCACTGGTGGAAGTGGCAACAAAACGACTATTCACTTTGGTGTGCAGAATATATGAGTCTGGCGATATACCATCAAACTTTCGAAAATAGATCATACACACCATTCCAAAGATAACAAGAGACGACATGTTCGAGAACAATCGCATAATCAGCTTAACAGCCCATGCAGCCAAGTTGCTGATAGAAGTAATATACAGAAGTATGGAACAGAAAACTGAGGGGGGCAATGGGATTTTCACTCTGCAGCGGAGTGTGCGCTGATATGAAACTTCCCGGCAGGTTAAAATTATATGCCGGACCGAGACTCGAACTCGGGACCTTTGCCTTTCGCGGGTAAGTGCTCTAGGTTCGCAGGAGAGCTTCTGTGAAGTTTGGAAGGTAGGAGACGAGGTACCGGCGGAAGTAAAGCTGTGAGGACGGGGCGTGAGTCGTGCTTGAGTAGCTCAGTTCGTAGAGCACTTGCCCGCGAAAGGCAAAGGTCCGGAGTTCGAGTCTCAGTCCGTCACACAGTTTTAATCTGCCAGGAAGTTTCAGAAAATTGGGGATCAATAAAATGACGATCAGTTTAACTTAGTGAAGGTAGCTCCGACGTTCCGATTGATAATGGTAGGAAGACTGAACAAAAACCATGACACGCTCATAAGACCTGGAAAAAGCGTTCGACAACATAAAACGTTGAAAGATGTTTGAAATTCTTAGAAAAATAGAGGAAAACTGTGGGGAAAGACGGATAATATACAATATGTACAAGAACCAAGAGGAAACAACAAGAGTGGAAGACCAAGAACGAAATGCTCGGATAAAAAAGGGTATAAGGTAGGAATGCTCAGTCTGTACGTCGAAGAAGCAATGACGAAATTAAAAAGGGGTTCAAAAGTGGGATTAAAACAGTAAGTGAAAGGAAGTCAATAACATGATATTCTGATGTCATTCCTATCCTCATTCACAGTGAAGAAGAATTACAGAATCTGTTGAATGGGAGGAACGGTCTGAGTACAGAAAATGGATCGAGAGAAATGGGTGGATGGATTTATGGCGTTAAAGGGATGGGCTAAAACTACGAGGTCATCGGGTCACGCTTGGGAAAGGACCCAGAGAGCAAGGACACAAAATATAAACCCCAGTGGACTCGATTGTTTCCAAGATGCAAGAAAACCGAGTGATAAATGGAAGCAGAAGTGAGAGAGGAGTAAAAGACGGAAGAACTGACCAGCCGAGAAAGCAGCTGGGTCCCTCGGTACCGTTATGCGGCCAGAGACACATCCTCTGCATCCGACCGTGGCTTCCACAGCCTCCATGCCCACCAGAAATCTACCTACATGGATAAGATGGAATCTCAGGAAAGAGAAGAATGATGACGGGTCTGTCAACCAGCGATAGATATAAAAGAATAAGAAGAATTTAAAAGGTGGGAAGGGTAGGAACCAGGCCCGACTCTCGATAAAGGGTAGTCACGGGCCCCTTGAATCGGAGCACGCGACGGGGCATCCCAGTCCGTCAAGCGGCCAAAGCGGCTAATGTGACCCACATTACAAAGTAACAACCACTTATCACGAATAAAGCGTAAAATCAAATTATCCGCTCTGGCATTGTCCGCTAGCTCCAGAGGTTGTCTAGATCGACACCTCAGATAAATCTACTAGTATCAAACACAGGCCTTAATTTAGGAATAAATTTCTGAGAACGTACGGAGTTGCTTGGTAGTGAAACATGGACTGTGGCAAAGCCGTAGCAGAAGAGATTCGAAGCATTTGAGATGTGCTGCCACAAAACAATGTTGAAAATTAAATGGACTCGTAAGACAGGGAATGAGGAGGCTCTCCGAAGAATCGGCGAGAAAACGAACGTATGGAAACCACTGACAATAAAATGGGATACGATAATAGGAAATACAGGGAACAGGTACTAGAGGGAATAGGTACTAGAGGGAACAGTAGAAGGTAAAAACTGAAGATGTTGGCAGAGATTGGAATACATCCAGCTAATAGTTCAGGACGTAGGATGCAAGTGCTACTCTGAGATGAAGAGTTTGGCGCACAGCAGAGGGATTAGTAGCTGCTCTTACCAAACAGATGACTAGACAAATTAAAATAAAAATAAATAAAAATAAAAAGCTGGTAACTACACTGATAGCCACGAAAAAGAGCTGCACGCAGAAGGACAAAGCGGAATTCGATCATTGTTGGCAGACAGGTAGATTGTACCAGATATACGAAATGATTGCACTTTCAGCTTTGAAGGACCAATATGTATTGTGGTAGACAACCACAAAGTTTACATGTTAGTATGATACCGGTTCTCCATGTTTGTGGACAGACGTCCAGAAGCCGCAGCAAGTAATTTTACTTGTCTCAGGTGTAGTCCTGTAGTCCCGTGATACCGCATCTCATGCTGCTTACACTTCAGAGCGCAGTTCCTGCAAATGGATGGGTCGAGGTGGAGTCCTGATGACACTGTCCATGGCATCCCATGCATTCGTGATAGGGCAGAGACCGGGCAAGGAGACTGGCCATGGCAGAGCATCCACAGCCGCAACTTCCTGTCCCAACAGGGCATGAGAGTGGGTATTGACGAACAGCAGAGTTGATGGTTGGAAGAACTCTTCCAGGTACTGTGCGTCTGTTAGAGAGACCGTTAAGAACACTAACGGTGAACGGGCACCACAAGATATCGCTACCCATACCACTGCACCAGGCTGGCGGGACCACTGATGGAACATCACAAATTGCTCTTCACGGCACTCTCCACTGCGCCTCCAGTTACAGACATATTGATCACCACCTCCAAGACAGAATCGGGACTCGTCTCTAAAGATGACCCGCTGCCAGTCTGCAGGGCTCCACGTAAGCCGAGGCCGACGCCAGACGAGTTGGGGGTGATGATGTGGGGATGAGTGGAAGGGGTCATAGCGCTCGATGTGCAGTGAACTGTATGTTATGAAACCACCTGTCAGTAGTACTGTTATCGGGATTCTGCATAGCGACGAGGAGAGCCCTCTGAATGGCCCTTGTAGTTGCTGTTGAATCTGTTCAGGGCGTGGCACACAATCCTTCGGTCCTTCCTCCTTGTAGTGCATATCAGACGTCCAGATTCTACATGTTGTGCATGCCTGCCTTCCTGTATCTATTGTCGGTAACAATGGGTATCCGGACGACTGGTGTGGCGAGCAATGCGACAGTAGAACTGCCACGCCTTCCGCAGATCCACGATATGACCCTTCTCCAAATCGAAAAGCTGTGAATCCTATTGTCAAACGTGTTGACTGGCATAGTGCACGTTCAGGTGTTCTTAAGATGCTACCCGCTGTCGGACTGGCGTGCATGGCTGCATGAGGCCCTCTTATACTCATCCACCAATGCGCATGACGTCACATGTTCCAACGACGTTGCCCTGACTATGCGGCCGACTGTGCAGAAGCAATCATTGGCACAGCTCATGATGTGAAACATACCCATCCAGTTTGCAGTGAGTCAGTCGGGTCCTTCTGGATGCAGTTCCTTTTACGCTAATATCGTGTCGGGCCTCGTTTTGTTGGGAGTAGTGCAGCAGTTGGACGTGACATGAGTCAACAAGCCGTTGGATGTTGTCTGCAGAAATATTGAGCACGAACTAACCATCCATAAGTGTTCAAAGGGATTCATGTCGAGTGTGTTCAAAGGGATTCATGTAGAGCGCTCTGGGTGGCCAAATAATTCGCTCAAATTGTCCAGAATGTTCAGTGAAACCAATCACGAACAATTCTGGCCCTGTGATAGGGCTCATTGTCATCCATAAACATTCCACTGGTTTTTGGGGACATGAAGTCCATGAATGGCTGCAAATAGCCAGCGGTTAGCCGCACATAACCATTGCACGTCAGTGATCGGTTCAGTTGTACCAGAAGACGTGGTCCATTCTATGTAAACACAGCCCACACACACCATACCTTCGAGCCACCAACAGCTTGCACAGTGGCTTATTGACAACCTGAGTCCATGGCTTCGTGTGATCTGTGTCACAGTCAACCCTACCATTAGCTTTTACCAACTGAATTCGAGACTCTTATGACCAGGAAGGCGGTTTTCCAGTCATCTATGGTCCAACCGATATGGTCACAAGCACAGGAGAGGCGCTGCGGGCGATGTATTGTTAGTAAAGGCACTCGGGGGTCGTCTGTTGCCATAGCCCAAAACGCTAAATGTATCCGCACTGTCCTTACGGATGGGTTCGTCATATGTTCCACATTGATTTCCGCGGTTATATCACTGATTTCCGTGATTATTTCACGCGGTGTTGCACTGACAACTCTACGCAGTCGCCTCTGCTCTCGGTCATTAAATAAGGCAGCCGGCCACAGCGTTGTCCATGGTGAGAGGTCATGCCTGAAATTTGGTATTCTCGGCACACTCTTGACACCGCGGATCTTGGAAAACTAGCCCTAACGATTTCTAAATTGGAATTTCACATGCTTCTAGCCCCAACTACCATTCAGCGTTCAGAGTCTGTTAATTCCCACCGTGCGTCAGTAATCACGTCGAAAACCTTAGTACAAATGACAATACACTGCCCTTTTATACCTTGTGTACCGATAAAACTGTCATCTGGATATGGGCATATCGCTGTCCCTTGACTTTTGTCACGTCGATGTATGACGAGCATTGTAAATCGTTATGGGGAGAATGGCCACCCCTGCCCTAGACTGATGCCGGCAAGCAGATGGGTCTTCGCTGTTGACTATTCTTAAGAGACGGACATCAGAATGCAGTTCCTATTCTTGATGCCTTGAGAAAAGTCGCGACCTGGTGCAGTGGCTCACCTCCGCCGGCAGGTTCCCTTTGGTCCGTCCCTCCTCGAAATCCTTCACATAAGCCCCTTTAGAGCGATTACGCCACTTATTGTCTAGAGTAAGGAATCCTTAAGAACAGTCATCCGTCAGGCCAGGGGAAGGCCAACCTCGTTAAGCTGCGCTACTTTTCTTTGCGAGGCCGAATTGCCGGTTACATTTGAAGTTTTTTCTCAATAAAGGAACACAGAAACAATGTGAAGTCAGGATGGTTAATACCATGCCCAGAACGATCCTCTAATTTGGAAGAAAGGAACTGTCCGGGGCTTTTCAAGTCTTTTTGAATAATGGCATGTGCTGGACAGTCGGACACTACACCAGTCGTCAGGAACAAGATTTCCCCTCTTGCGTAAGAATGTCCAGCTGGTTATTCTCAGAATTTTCTTAAAAGGGGATTTAGAAATGCAGATCTCCTTTCGTGTTAGTAGGTGACCGATGGTTATATGTTTTGATTGGCTGATACTAGGTGCGGTTTTCTCCATAGGCATACTAATAAGAGTAAAGAAGCAAAGTTTCTGGGGCACTCTGGTATCATACTCGGACGGACACGGACTCGCTGGCTTCAGACACCAGCGGAAGCTGATTCTCTGGCTTTAGATATCGACGGGGGACAGACATTGTGCTCAGACTGTGAGGGCGATTTTTCGTTTGGTAAGCACTTTTTCGCTGGACAGTATGTAATTTCGAGTAAGCGTTCTTAAGCTTGAAGGAATTTTACGGAGATGTGAGATTTATTCACTTCCGCGCCATTGACTGCTTTAGTTCCTTACTTCGGTTCGAACGTCATCTTAGTGAAGAGTGTCCACACATTTCGGGAAGATTCTCATGCAGTGCGACGTGCGTGCAGTTAATTTCTTGCATAACTTATTAATATCCCCTTCATATAAAATGATTCATACAACTGTGCCTGCACCACCGGCGAATGCAAGTTTGAGACATACTCTGAAAAGCGGTAAGTTTCTTTTGTTCGACCACTTTCCCTGCGGGCCACCCATAACTATTCAGTGTATCATCCAAGGTGTTGCTTCCAGTGGTTATTAAGAGTTTTGTTTCTCTTTCATTTGTAAATGCTCTGTAGACATCTTTTCAAATTTGTGTGTTCATGAGAGATATTAAACTGAGAAAATCTAGACTTACTGTATCTATTCCGCAGTTGTCGTTTCTCGTAAGTGAACGCAAGTAAGCATTTTTTTTTTTTTTTTTTTTTTGAGTCATCAGTCTTTTGACTGCTTTTGTGCAGCCCGCCACGAATTCCTCTCTTTTGCGAACCTTTTTATCTAAGGGTAGCACGTCCTCAATTATTTGCTGGATGTATTCCAATTTCTGTCTTCCTCTACAGTTTTCACCTATACAGCTCACTCTAGCACCATGGAAGATATTCCCTGATGTCATAACAGATGTCCTATCATCCTGGCCCTCCTTTTTATCAGTAATTTCCATATATTTCTTTCCTCGCCGATTCTCCTTTCCCATCAACTGAACTGCCTACCGAGCGATTCATTATCGCAGTCCATAAAGCCATAGCATAGCATTTCCATATCCCACTTCTTTGCCACTGATTCTTCAAGACTGGTCTCTCATCATTACCAAGTTGCAGTCCAAATATACACACATCAGAAAAGTTTTGCATCAGCTCGGTTCCGAGAGTTCCGGAACCTGTAGAGAAAACTGGAATAGACATCAACATAAACATCATTTCCGCCTTTTTTTTTTTATTTGCTCATGTAAACCACACATTGCATTTTGTACCACCATACAGTGAGACCTTCAGAGGTGATGGTCCAGATTGTTGTACATACCGATACCTGTAATAAACAGTAGCACGCCATCTGGCATTGATGCATGCCTGTATTCGTCGTGGCATACTATCCACAACTTCATCAAGGCACTGTTGGTCCAGATTGTCCCACTCCTCAATGGTGATTCGGCGTAGATCTCTCAGAGTGGTTGGTGGGTCACGTCGTTCATAAACAGTCCTCTTCAATCTATCCCAGGCATGATGAATAGGGTTCATGTCGTTATCCTGAAGGAACTCATTCACAAAATGTGCACGGTGGGGGTGCGAATTGACATCCATGAACACGAATGCCTCGCCAATATGCTGCCGATATTGTTGCACTATCGGTCGGAGGATGGGACAGGGTATCTAAGACGTTCAGCCTGACCGGGTTGCATCCAAACACGTCTCCGATTGTCTGGTTGAAGGGAAATGCGACACTCATCAGTGACGAGAATGTATGCCAATCCTGATTGGTACATTCGGCATATTGTTGGGCTCATCTGTGCCCGTGCTGCATGGAGTCGTGATTGCAAAAATGGACCTCGCCATGGACTTCGGGAGTGAAATTGCGCATCATGCAGACTATTGCGCACAGTTTGAGTCGTAACACGATATCCTGTGGTTGCACGAAAAGCATTATTCATTATGGTGACGTTGCTGTCAGGATTCCTCTGAGCCATAATCCGTGGGTAACGGTCATCCACTGCAGTAGTAGCCCTTGGGAGACCTGAGCGATGCATGTCATCGACAGTTCCTGTCTCTCTGTATCTCCTCCATGTCCGAACAACATCGCTTTGGTTCACTTCGAGACGCCTGGACACTTGCCTTGTGAGAGCCCTTTCTGGCACAAAGTAACAATGCGGACGCGATCGAATCGTGGTAATGACCGTCTAGGCATGGTTGAAATTCAGACAACACGAGCCGTGTGCCTCCTTCCTGGTGGAATGACTGGAACTGATCGGCTGTCGGACTCCCTCCGTTGGCCGAGCGGTTCTAAGCGCTATAGTTTGGAACCGCACGACCGCTACGGTCGCAGGTTCGAATCCTGCCTCGGGCATGGATGTGTGTGATGTCCTTAGGTAAGTTAGGTTTAAGTAGTTCCAAGTTCTAGGGGACTGATGACCTTAGAAGTTAAACTCCATAGTGCTCAGAGCCATTTGAACTCCCTCCGTCTAATAGGCGCTACTCGTGCATGGTTGTTTACATCTTTGGGCGGGTTTAGTGATATCTCTGAACAGTCAATGGGGTTGTGTCTGTGATACAATATCCACAGTGAACGTCTATCTTCAGGAGATCTGGGAACCGGAGTGATGCAAAAATTTTTTAGATGTGTGTACACCGCTGACTTTGGAATCTCTACCGGACCATGATGTAATCTAACTGAAACCTTTTCGTACTTTTCGGACTCCTCCAAATATGCTTCCTCCTCTTGTGAGTCTTGAACAGCGTATTCGCAATCACTAACAGAAATTTATTGCACAACTCAACTAGTCTTTCTCCTCTTTCATTCCTGCTATAAAGCTCATATTCTCCTTTAATGCTTTCTGTTACTCCGCTTTCCAGTCCCCAACGACTATTGAATTTTCATCTCCCGTGACGTACTGAATTAACGGTTCGATATCTTCACATACTTTATCTATCTCTTGATCTTCAGCTTCCGGCGTCGGTATGTATATCTGAACTACAGCAGTCGGTGTTGTTTGCTGTCGATTCTGACGGAAAAAACCCTGATTACTGAACTGTTTACAGTAGCTCACTCTCTGTCCTACCTTCCTATTCATAACGAATCCTACTCCCGTTATTCCAGTTTCTGCTGCTTTTGATATTATCTTATAATCATCTGACCAGAAATCCTTGTCTTCTTTCCGTTCGCTACATACAGACTGATGTCAGCCATAGCATCTTCCTTTTCAGATTTCCTAGCTTCCCCACCACATTCAGATTTCTGACATTGCACACCCAGGATCTTAGAATGTTGTCCTTTCTTGACTGTTCAATTTTTTTTTCATAGTCCCCTCCTCTTGGCAGTCCCCTCTCCGGTGGAGGGATCATTATGACACTTTTTTCTATTTAATGCAATGATTCTTAATGCCTTCTGCATCCTCATGCAGTCAATCATTGCTGATTATGCCGCCTTTTAGAGGCAGTTTCCCTCTCCAGGGGCAAGAGAGTGTCGTTCACTCTGTCCGCTCCTCCACCCTCTTTAACACGGCCGTTAACAGAATGAGGGTGATTTCATATGACGGAAGTCTTCGGCCACCATTCCTGATAACTTTTATTCAAAATCTGAGCAGTAAAGGGGTTTGAAAACGAGACCTAGCACGATTTGATTACTAGTCAAATAGGCTTCCCATTAGACCAAAGGTGGAAGAAAATAACTTATTTTAAACATTGTGACAGCAAAACAACGCAAGGAAGTCGCTTCTATGGACGAATTAAAAGTGCTCTAAAAACATAAATAGGGTTCCTGCTGCTTCTGGCCCTGATGGTGGCCTGTCCTCCTGGCATTTAATTTAAGTAACCTGCTCTGATGCCAGGTCGATGGATGTGGGAGACACTAGTGTTGGTTTGCAGCGACGTGTCTGTGACCAATATTTGAACGTAATAGCCAAGAGCTTCTTTTGATTTTTTCCGCTTTGTGGTTTTTGTCAATTAATTGATTAGTGAACGTGAAAATCAATCAGCCCCAGCATTTGGTTGTCCTCTGCTTAGGGAAGCCATTGTTGTTTTCTGATGGCTAGGAAAAATTGATTTTAACGTATAAATTGCACGATTCATTTTAGCGACTTTCTTGATTAATTTAGCAATATACCTGCGATTACAATTATTGATAACATGATTGCGTGTACAGTATAAGTCCGCGATTGGTAAGATGATTTTTATTTTTTGTAACTCTTTCATTGTATGGGACTGGACTATACACCTGATGAAACTTCTCCACGTGGGTTATATGTCTCAGAAAAGTCTCAGTGTTAGAACCTACTTCTAAGAGGCAAGAACAACCGAACAGAGCTGAGTGCGGTACGTACCGTTAAGAACCCAACTGAGCATGCTTGGGACCACCTCGAGCTCGCAGCGAGGTCACAGAAACCTTTTCTGAAACTGGATGATCTCAGGAGGGTCACCGTGAAGAGTGGCACAGGTTTCACCCGCCATGCCGCGGCCACGTTGTGGACTGCAAGGCACGGAGGCTTCAAGCAGGTTATAGTCTATCAGATGGAGGAACGCGCTATTGCCTTAAACCCAGCAGCTGATTCTGAGTTCACAAATTGGCAATGACTTGCATCGCGGAACAGACTGAATATTTTAAATTTTTTTCGTCCTTTCTTCGGAACTCCCATATCGGTGCACCAAGTCGCACTTGAGGCCGTGGATGCAGTTTTAAGCTCCTTTTACACGAGCGACGTTCTCGTCGTACTCGACTGCTTGAAGTGGGTACGCCTTTCGCGGTTGCGTGTAAATCAGCAACCAACCACGACGTTGGTGTGTGTACGATGCCCGTAATCTAAAAGTTGTGCCGAGTGTGGAGATCTAAACTAGCGCAGAAATAGAGATCTATGATGGCATCTGCCAACATCGGAAGCTAACCTATTTGAAGCGACCTCGCTCCTACTATGGAAATGGTTTCCGTGCTTTCGTTTCTTCCTAATATTTATTGTGACGTTTTGTTTGTTTTTGTGACACATCGACACGTTTCCACGAGTCCTGGCATTTTTCTTACTGGTGTTCTCCTGAAAGAGAACGAAATCTCTGAAGCCAAAAACGTGTTTGCGTTTTACGGAGGAAAAGCTTACAGTATGCATAAATAAGATCTTAAATAGGTAAAAGTGTTTTCAGCAAAAATTACTTGATGAGAAATATATTTTTCGACGTTATTTGGCACTCAGCGAGAATTTTGCTTTGGGATCAATAAATTCTATTAGCATTGCATGTTCCTACGTTTTGTTACTACGTTTCTATTGTTTTTTCGTAATAAGGACATTCCCTCATGACCTCACTTTCACCATTCGGATGCCAAACTGCACAGTACACAGCTCTCACAACACACGCCGTTTTAGCGCTGATGTGTAAACGACAGTGACGAGTAGAAACAGATGAGGCTCAGTACAAACGCCAGGAGCGCTGCAGTAGACTCACTTGTCTTCAGTAATCAATTGAGACAAGAAGGTCGATCGTGTAAAAGGGGCTGCTTCAGCAGCGTTCGGTGCGCGAGACAGATTACACAACGTACTGCTTCGCAGATCTAATCGAAAACCTCTATTCGCGGAGCCACACTATCGAGTCAGTCTAAATATAGTCAGCCTCGCCTGACGCACGAGACACGAAAAAGCTTCTCAATATCAATATCAGTCTTTAAAAGCTATGCAACAATCCATCCACTTTTAGAAAGATCCCGAGTTGCAGCCACTGTACTGGAACATGTATACCTCTAGCAGTTCAATACATCTCCTACTGGCTCCTAGCAACTTCCACCGACAATCGCCACAACAAAAAAACAAGAATACAGTTGAAAATCGAAAAGGAAAAGAATGACACAAAATAGCAAACTCAAATTTCCACGGAAGCAAATGAAATTTATTTCCATCAATGGAAATATCGCCATTGCCATCTCGTTCGCTAAAACACCAACCGTCCATCTAGCTTCTCGGTCCCATAATTAGTCAAGGACTCTGCCCACTCCATACTCACTTAAATGGCAACACTCTGCAACCAAAACTGTAAAATCATAGAGCCCCCAACACCCACGCCAGTTCCCTCAGGTTTCTGAGCAGACAGAAATACTTCGCAGATCACTATGTCTCAGAACACAGAAATCAGTAGCACTCTCGAGTCATTATCTTCACTGTGGAAAGTCTCCAACTCCACCGTCCAGGAGGGCAACCCATCGACTACCACCGGATTTAGCGAGCTCCAAACCGTTCCACGAAATTGTTTTACATTTAGTCCCCTCGTCCATTCAGACTCATTAGTCACCTACAGGTAATTTCGTTACCACTTCCCCGTTCACTCTGCTTCAAACTACTCTTTGCTGCCAGGGCTAATTATCTTCACCGCAGAAAGTCTCCAGCTCCATCGTCCAGGAGGTCAATCCATCGACTACCAGCGGATTTCGCGAGCTCTAAAACTGCTCCACGAAATTATTTCGCCTTTCGTCCCTTCGTCCATTCAGACTCAGTAGCCGCCTGTAGGTAATTTCATTGCCCAGTCCACATTCACTCCGCTTCAGACTATTGCTTGCTACCAGGGCTTTTTCAGACTTTTTTTCTGGCAGGTGCTTGGAAGCAATCTCTCCCCCCCTTGAGTGAGCAATTTAGGAGGGTCACCGAGATAGGACCATTGCCTTCGCGCAGTAGATACTTCTTTCCGCAGTTATCGGCTCTAGTGCACACAGAAAGAGCACGCAGGCGTGGCCAGCAAATGATACTTTACAAATGCTTTATCTTTATTTCACAACTGGCCTTTTTCGCATGGCTTCTATCTCGTAAACATTCTTCTCTTCCCACACCTCTTTGTGTCCACCTCATCCTCCCCTGTCTCTCTATCTACCTCATCCTTCCACCTCTACCTATTCATCTCCTTCTCTGTATCCTCTCTGTCTCTACATATCCTCATGACCCCCTGTCTGTCCTTCTCGGCCACCCTGTGTCTTCGAAAATATCCCCTTCCCACTTCATTTTTTCCCTACTCTCTCTGTCCATCTACAACTCCTTGCCCCTTTTTCATCTTCCCCTCTCTCTCTGCGTCTCTCTTCCTCCCCACGTCTGTCTGTCCCCTCCTGGTCCCCTCTCTCTGTCCATCTCCTCCTGCTCCTTCTGTCTTTGTTTATTTTCTTCTCCCCACTCTCTATCGATCTCCTTCTGCCCCCCTTTCCCTACACCTCCTGTCCCCTTCTCCCCAAACCTCAATCCCCCCACCTCACCCTATTAATCTACACTATTCCCCCCCTCTCTGTAGTCCTCCTGCCCTCTTGTCTTCCTCCTGCTTTCCCTGTCTCCCCTATTGTAAATATGGCCCTCACCTCCCTCTCTCTGTCCATCCACATCTGGCCCGTTTTGTCCAGATATTCCTGCTCCCTCTCTGTCCATTCCCTCCTGCCCCTTTGCCTCTTCTGTCCCTATCCATCCCAACCTGCCCCATGTCTCTCCCCTCCTCCATCCACCCTCGGGCATTTATATTCATACATATAGCCCCTGCAAAACTCTTACGCTGACCAATCCTACTGCCACAATGCACTTGTTAGGTGCCAGACAGCCTACACATCAGACGCTTTTAAACAGTTTTTCCCCCTGACATGTAGGCTGACCAGTAAAACAGATCATAAGGCAGGCCCATACTAGTCCACTACAACGCACCTATCATGCAGGGCATCCTATACATCACAGGCTGAAAAACCATTTCCTGCCCATGATATGTATGCTACACTGCATAGCAGACCAGTAAAGCAGACTGATACTACTCCCACAAGACAAGTATATTGTACAGGGCAGCCTGTAGGGCAGGGGCTGGGAAAAACCAGTTCCTTCTCCTATCTCCGCTACATTCGAGCTAGGAGGCTACAAGCCCATAGAGCAGATATTTGTGAGGCCTGCTGTTCCTGTGCCAAATTTGGTTGAAATCTTTCCAGCAGTTTTGGAGGAGATCCCGAGCATAAAAACAAATACACACTCTGCTTTATATATATACCTGACCCCTAGTATCAATTCCCAATCAATTTTGCAGTTATGCACATGTTGTGTCACTCTTTTTAGGTGTTTATATGCATCTCGCGCAGGTTTTTAGAAGTAACGTAAGGAAATGAAACCATGAGAGATGGCAAGTTCCTCTTTCTCGACGGGACTAGAGAAGGAGCTACCTCTCCAGCGAGTACCGCACGACCCGCGGCAGACGCAGAGAGCCCTTGCTGCTGTGAGGGGAGGGAGCTACGTATAGCTGGCTGGGGCTGCCCCTCTGCCCCTGGGAGAACATCCAGCCAGGGCTTTTATCGACTGGCCGCCCCACCCCGCAGCGCAGCGCTGGCAAGAAAGCACGACGGCTGGCTGACTGCTGCCTCTCCGGGCGGTGCTGCATTCTCCACCTCTCGGCGCTCACAGCGATACGGCTGCTGCAGTCTGGCCCCTCCTAAGAGCGCATGAAGGGCTCCCACCAGCAGCTTTCTGCCGTTTCATGCTAAGTACGTTTCGGTGCTCCACTCAGCTTCTCTCCCTAGCGAGTAGCGAGGAAAAAGGCTGTAATTTTCTAGTCTGTGTCGTATCAAATATAATTGTGTGTTCGGGTTCATGGTTAATTAGTATATAAGCCCGCTTTTTCCATCTACCTTTAGACCGTTTTATGCAGTCTGCTACGACTTCTTCTTCTGTGGCCTATGCCAACCTCTTCATCTAATCGTAAGAATTATTCGTTGGATTCATTCCAGTCTCTGTCTTCCCCTACTGTTTTACCCTCTATAGCTCCAAGTACTATCCACTTTATTCCCTTACGTCTTAGCACATGCCTTATCATCCCGCACCTTCTTCTTGCCGATGTTTCCTAGAAGTTCCTATCCTCGCCAGTTCTTCTGGGAACCTTCTCATTTCTTACCAGTCCCTCTAATTTTCGACATCCTTTTGCACCACCGCATTTTAAACGCTTCTGTTTTCCACTTTTCAAGTTTTCCTCACAGTCCATGAATCACTTTCAGATACTACTGTGCTACAACGTACGTTCTCAAAGCATTCTTTCGCAAAGAATGCCGTTTAATATTAGTAGACTTCTTTTTGCCGCTACTGGCTCGTTTTTGTATTTCCTCATTGCTTCTTCCGTCACGTGTACTTTGCTTCTAAGATAGCAGAATTCGTCTACTTCGTAACTCCCAACTCTGATAAGTTTAATTCTGATCTCATTTATGCTACTCTTAATTTTGTCTTTCCTCGGTTTACTCTAAATCAGTAGTGTCCGCTCTGATTGTCCATTCTGTTCAACTAGTCTTGTAGTTTTTCCCCACTTTGACTGAGCGTATCAATGTCACCAGAGAACCTTATCATCGACGTCATTTCAGCATGAATTTCAATCCTACTTCTGAATCTTTATTTTATTTCTGTCATTCCTTTCTCGTTGTGTATAGCGAACAGTAGAATTTAGTCGTTGGTCTACCATTCTTATTTTTCCCCTCTTGGTTTTTCTATTTATTACACATATATTGCCGATCTTCCCGTATGCCTTAAAACCACTTTTATGAGAATTTCGAACAATTTGTATCATTTTACACTATCGAACGCTTTTTCTGATTCGACAAATGATATGAACGTGTCTTAATTTTTCTTACGTGTTGTCTCATTCATGAAGTCGAAGGTGAGAATTGACTTCCAGTGCCTTTATCTTTCATAAGATCACACTGATCATATAACAGATCCTCAATTTTCTTTTTCATTCCTCTGTGGATTATTCTTATCACCAACTTGAATGCATGAGCTGTCAAACTAGCTGCGCGATAGTTCTCGCACTTAGGTGCCCTTTCTATCTGCCGGACTGTGCGGATGATACTTTTCCGACTCATATTCTACAATATAACGTAAATAGTCGTTTATGGGCCACTTTTACAAGTTTGGAAGGAATTTTACCCATGCCTTCCGTCTAATGTGATCGCAAGTCTTCCAGAGCTCAAACTCTGACTCTAATACTAGATCCTCTACGTCTTGCATAGCCACTCCTATTTTTTCGTCCATCACGTTGTCAGACAGTTCCTCCCCATGGTACATGCCTTCAGGACACTCTTTCCACATAACCGCTCCCTCCTCTGTATTTAACAAAGAAATTTCTCTAGCACTCTCAATTTTAATGCCTTAGGGTTTAATTGTTGCCGTATACTGTTTGGAAAACATGCACCTGCGCACAATGTAGACTGCCAGCAATAGCTATGGAAACGGCCAAAAAAATTGAGTGTGTTTATGTGCTCTGAGATAGAAAAAAATAGCATAAATTACATCAGTATCCGAGTGAACAATGTTGTACTATTTTTATACGTTTTGAGTGATCCATTGTCACAACATACTTAGTTTCCCCTCAGTTTTAAGAACAATATTTCCGCCAGCTTTTTGATTAAAACAGTATTTCATTGAACTCTGCTGGATAATTTAGAGCCTGTGTCATTCTCTTGTGCGTAAATGGATGTGGACACTGTGCCGTCTCCTGGCGTATTTTTCCCTTTGAATGTATTTGAGAAAATGACTTAATATTTTTCTGTAATATGTGAAAAACATTGACTTTTTTTCATGTGAAGAACATCGAGTGAAAAGGACAAAGACAATAAGCACGATTTATTATCTGTGTAGACAATGATTAAAGAAAAGAATAAATATCTTATCGAGTTGTACCGCTGACCTAACAAGACGCTCTCTTCCTACGTACCACATTAAGAGGCCTGTAATAAGTGTAATAATTGTTAATTTATCAAAATCGTTTTCAGAATACAAAATGTTATTTATTACTACTGCAGTTATTGAAAGTTTTATTAGTTAACGATCTTACCCTATTATCGTCCGTCATTACGGTCGGTACAACTATTTTTGAAAATTATGACTCTTCTAGCCCAGATATTATTGAGAATACTTATTCATTTTATGCATTTATGAAAGTAGTAAAGCATCTCAATTATTGTTTTCATTCTCTGATGCAAATTTTGCCTTACTGGGCCACTAATGACGAGTACGTTGTTTTTCACGTTGGCACCATTACAGACAAAGCTATAACTAGATGTGCGTCATCCAATTAAAATAAACAAACCAGTTTGTTACCAATAAAAATTCATATAGAACCCTAAAGTTTCAAACCCTGAGACGAAAAGAGATCACGTTCGTATGTTATTTCTGCTTTGGTATGCAATAACGTATCGTACGTAAACGTAACTTCAAAGGAAAAGAAAATGATTTAGTCAATTATTTAGCACATTGAAGAGTTGGGTGTAATACGTTTGTGTTAACATTATCACATTTTAAAGGATCGTAAGAAGATATGTGGTAAAAATAATTAACTAGTATCAGTTTAGAAGACAAATTCATACAACACGCTACAATTACGCTACGCACAGGTCATTCATTCATATTTACATACACAGACAATTTACGCTACACTGGCGCTCAACGTGGGGCCAGATAAACAAAATTTATCTGAATGTTATATGTATATAGTCATGTATATAGTCACGAGGAAGCAGTGATGGAAATAAAAGGAAGGTTCAGGAGTGGAATTAAAATTCAAGGTGAAAGGATGTCAATGATACGATCGCTGATGACATTGCTATCCTGAGTGAAAGTGAAGAAGAATTACATCATCTGCTGAACGGAATGAGCAGTCTAATGAGTACAGAGTATGTATTGGGAGTAAATCGAAGAAAGATGAAGGTAAAGGGAGGTAGTAGAAATGAGAACAGCGAGAAACTTAACATCAGCATTAGTCACCACGAAGTAGATGAAGTTAAGGAATTCTGCTACCTAGGCAGCAAAATAACCAAAGACGGGCGGAGCAAGGAGGACATCAAAAGCAGACTAGCAATGACAAAAAGGGCATTCCTGGCCGAGAGAAGTCTACTAATATCAAATATCGGCCTTAATTTGAGGAAGAAATTTCTGAGAATGTACGTCTGGAGTACAGCATTGTATGGAAGCGAAACATCGACTGTGGGAAAACCGGAACAGAAGAGAATCGAAGCATTTTAGATGTGGTGCTACAGACGAATGTTGAAAAGTGGGTTGACTGATAATGTTAGAAATGAGGAGGTTCTGCGCAGAATCGGAGAGGAAAGGAATATGTGCAAAACACTGATAAGGAGAAGGGACATGATGCTAGGAATCTGTTAAGATATGAAGGAGTGACTTCCATGGTACTAGAGGAAGCTGTGGAGGGCCAAAACTGTAGAGGAAGACAGAGATTGGAATACATTCAGCAAATAATTGAGGACGTAGGTTGCAAGTGCTACTCTGAGATGAAGGGGTTAGCACAGGAGAGAAATTCGTGGCTGGCCGCAGCAGACCAGTCAGAAGACTGATGACCAAAAAAATAAAATACGTTGTGTCATAATAATGAATATGTATTTTCTTTTCATTTACTTCGACATTTAAATGAATTGACAGGAAGAAAAACTAAGGGAACATACCAAATTATCTAACAAACTGGAATGGGTCAGTTATACTAACCTGTGGGACAGTGTTATTCAGAGAAGCTATCAGAGAAGCTATCACAGGTAAGGTCATATAGGCATGTGTTTACTTTCAGGTCGCTTACCAGTGAGCTTACGCTAATTGCGCACAGTATATTTTTTGAAGTGGCTATAGATAAAAGCAGCACGAGTTAGGTGCAAAATACCAGCTGCGAGACAGTCTTCAATCGTTCCAGCAACCTTAAGAGCAGCCGATAACCAATTTTGTGCAAATATTTGCGTGTTTAGTTGTAAGTTACTTTTTGTATTTTGTGCATTTTATGTGTATTGCGAGTGAAGTTTAATAACAGTTTAGCACAATGGTTAGGCCAAAGAGAAAGGAAATCCTTGATACTGACCAGAAAGACAGTGTATAGGAAACAGATAGGAGTATGATTCAGACTTTACCGACAACTGTAATTCCCACGTGGGAAGCAGAAACTCAGAATATAGATAAAAGTATTCCCGATTCGGTACAGGACGTTGTAGAAAAAGGAAATATTTTTACTACGTCCAATAGTGGAAATATTATCGATATTTCTAAGAAGGGGAAGTATCAGCTTGTCCTCAGAATGTACCAGGAACCGCTTTAATTACTATCCTGTTGGAATAGCTGGCTTTATTAGAAAAAGAGCGTGAAACCAAACAAGGTTTATTAGAGTAACTGCGTGAAGAGTGACAGGCTCTTTGGGGAAAACAACTCCTGAACGAGTCTGAAAAAGAACGAGATAGGAAACAGGTTTTATTAGAAAAAGAACATGAAGCCAAATAGGCATTATTAGAAAATGAGCGAGATGCTAAGCATAAGCTTAGAGAGAAGGAAATGGTCAAACAACTAAATCAAGCACGAACTGCTCGAGATGAGGAGTTAGAACCAAGACTAAATATACCGTAGTCTTAGATGCTCGTGGACAATATTATGGATGATATAGACAGTATTCGCGAAGACACCACTACTTTGCAGACTAACTGCAAAGACTTGCCGGATGAAGTGAAAAAACTGACGGCAGATCTGAAGGAAATGAAAGTATCTCATGACACCTTAGAAGGTCAAGTGAAAAAAGTCACTTCAGCTGTGGACGAAATGAGTACACAGATGAGAGACACCATCCAGAAGGAGGTAAACAAAGAGATAGAGGATGCCACAATAGAGGTAGCTTTTGGCAAAGGTGAAACTTGCCAAGGCTTACGTGAGGAGGTAACCAATATTAGGGAAATCTTACAGTCTGCCTTCCCCATGTGCCAAGGTAACCGACCGATGCAGGTCGGAGGACCTGACAGGTAAACACATAATGAAAACAACGCAGAGCAAAATGATGTAAGCCACACTGTTACTCTGTTTGGTAATACACCAATAGCGCCTAATACGTATGAACCTGTGAAAGAGTGCCGTATAATAACACCGCTATGAGACAAACCGAAGTATGTCTTACACAGAATCAGGCATATCAATTTGAAAAACTTAACGCAAGAGGAATGTTTGATCAAACACCACTCTGTGGTATTCATAAAGAATTTCTGAAACGTTCTGCCAAGATCATGGACAGGAAGGCAGAAAATTCACTTTGTCATCTCATATATAACTGGATATGCATCACTAGGGACACTCCAAGTTGCAGAGACATGCAACACATTTGTGGATTTTGAGAAATGTATGTGCAGAAAAGTCTTAGGAAGCTTGCATACAGAGCATAATTACACAATCCCAAAGCGGGAAATCTCAGAAAATACTTCGAGAAATTTACTGGGATGAACCGATCTCTCATAGAGACGTTCTCAGAATATTAAAAGCTCGTCTTTCCATAAAAATGCGAGAGAAATTAGTCAATATTCCTGATACTGACCTGGAGAATTTCCTGTCAGTAATCGATTCCTTGGACCTCATGCAGGAGGAGGCCAAGAAATCGAACGACAACAACTGGAACTATAATAGTTACCGTAATGATGATAACAGAAGAAACAGTGGTTTCAGGTAAAATAACACCGGAAACAAGGGTCAGAACAATAACGGTGAGCCGAAATCTAATGCCAATGGTAATAACCATCAAGCTGCCAATAACAACAATAAACACTACCAGAACGGTAGCAACAACAACTGATATAGAAAGACACGAAATTATATGAGTTCTGATAAAAAAACAACCGCAAACGGGTCGTGGTAGAATCCCGGAACCAGTGGTTGGATGCAAAATACATCGTCACCGCCACAGCAGCCACAAAACGTGCACAGTAATCAGATGTCGGCGATACCGATGCCAGGAGCATTCAACAGCAACACAGGCAGTCGCCGCAAACATGTGCATCACCGAATACCATGTCATCACACAGTATACGCACTGTGGATGTGACGGAAGCTGAGCAGAAGTTCACATTCACAGGCCTAACGACCCCTGTAGGCCTCCGTGAGTCGGTCGCGGCAAAGAATGAAGGCACAACACGACACCTAGCCTTGTTGCGGGCATGACGGGCATGACGTGAGGCAGGAGTTGTCTCAGGAAACCCGTAATTGTACGAAAGACCAAGTGCAAACGGTACAAGCCGCTGTTAACGATCCCATCAATGGTGTTGATGTGCAATCAGTTATAGACACAGGAGCGTCTATTTCAGCTATGGATTACAGCTTCTTCAAAAGTATCAATCAGGTCAAGCGTCTGCCTATACTCCTCGTACAAAATCTTAAGGATGAGGGGGCTATTAGTGTTAAGAGCCAAGTGATAATTAAGCACCGCGTCCTGGCCGACGTCATAGTCGGAAAAGGAGCCATCTGTTGCACTTTTATAATCTAAATAATTTGTCAGTTCAAGTGATCCTGAGGTGGGTCTTTGTGCTCGAGATGGACGCACGCATCGACCTCTCACGGAGTCTTATTTGTACACGCATCAAAAGAAGTTTTGCGTCTCCCCAGTTCCCAGAACTCCTGAAAATAGACGTTGATTGTGGATATTGTATCAGAGACACAGTCTCTTTGACTGTTGAGAGATGTCACTAAACCCACCCAAAGATGAAAACAACCATGCATAAACGCCTTTTAGACGGGGGGGTCCGACAGCCCATCAGTTCCAGTCATTCCACCAGGAAGGAGGTACGCAGCTCGTGTTCTCTGTAGTTCAGCCATGCCTAGATGGTCATTACCGCGGTTCGATCGCGTCCGCATTATTACTTTGCGTCAGGAAGGGCTCTCAAGAAGGGAAGTGTCCAGGCGTCTCGAAGTGAACCAAAGCGATGTTTTTCGGACATCGAGGAGATACAGAGAGACAGGAACCGTCGATGTCACGCCTCGTACAGGCCGCCCAAGGGCTACTACTGCAATGGACGACCGCTACCTACTGATTATGGCTCGGAGGAACCCTGACAGCAACGCCACCATGTTGAATAATGCTTTTCGTGCAACCACAGGACGTCGTGTAACGACTCAAACTGAGCGCAATATGCTACAGCATGCGCAACTTCACTCCCGACGTCCAAGGCGATGTCCATCTTTGCAACCACTACACCATGCAGCGCCGTACAGATGGGCCCAACAACATGCCGAAGGGGCCGCTCAGGATTCGCACCACGTTCACTTCAATGATTAGTGTCGCATGTGCCTTCAACCAGACAATCGTCGGAGACGTGTTTGGAGGCAACCCGGCCAGGTTTAACGCCTTAGACACACTTTCCAGCGAGTGCAACAAGGTGGAGGTTCCCTGCTGTTTTGGGGTGGCATTATGTGGGGCCGACGAATGACGCTGGTCTTCATGGAAGGCGCCGTAACGGCTGTACGATACGTGAATGCCATCCTCCGACCGATTGTGCAACCACATCCACAGCATATTGGTGAGGTATTCGTCTTCATGGGCGATAATTCGCGCCCCCATTTTGCACATCTTCTGAATGACGTCCTTCAGGATAACGGCATCGCTCGACTAAAGTGGCCAGCATGTTCTCCAGACATGAACCCTATCCAACATTCCTGTGATAGACTGAAAAGGGCTGTTTATGGACGACGTGACCTACGAACCACTCTGAGGGATCTACGCCGAATCACCACTAAGGAGTGGGACAATCTGGACCAACAGTGCCGTGATGAACTTGTGGATAGTATGCCACGACGAATACAGGCATGCATCAATGCAAGATGACGTGCTACTGGGTATTACACGTACCGGAGTGTACAGCAATCTGGACCACGACCTCTGAAGGTCTCGCTGCATGGTGTGGTACACCATGCAATGTGTGTTTTTCATGAGCAATAAAAAGGTCGGAAATGGTTCAAATGGCTCTGAGCACTATGGGACTTAGCTGCTGTGGTCATCAGTCCCCTATAACTTAGAACTACTTAAACCTAACTAACCTAAATACATCACAAACATCCATGCCCGAGGCAGGATTCGAACCTGCGACCGTAGCGGTCGCGCGGTTCCAGACTGTAGCGCCTAGAACCGCTCGGCCACTCCGGCCGGGGAGCAAATTGTGTTGATGTTGATCTCTATTCCAATTTTCTGCACAGGTTCCGGAACTCTCGGAACCGAGGTGATGCAAAACTTTTTTTTATGTATGTATAGTAGACCATTTAGAGAAGATTGTACTGGATCTTGTAAAAAGAATTGATATTCATCGTAAGTACTGCCATTGTGCCAAGGTAAAATGCGTACGATCGAATATTTTGTTTTTAAACTACAACCGACCACAGGAAGGTTATTGTGACATTAATGTTGCCCATAGCGAAGAAGCACGTAAGTGGATAATTTAGTGCAGGTTCAAGTAGCAAAATGAGACCACATAAGCGCCAAGCAACAGCGCAAGCTAGTAAGCTTATTCCAGCAAGAAAGTATTCCAGCAAGGAAGTATTCTTGGAAAAACCAGGGGGTGACACGAGGATAAACGTACGACATCCAAATGTACGAACATCAGACAGACCTATTATCGTGCCGCGTATTCTGTGCCGTGGTCTCGGAAAGAGGCATTGATGAAAGAGTTACGAAAAATGGTAGACCAGATGGCACTTACTGTACACAGGGACATATAAGTTAGTAAACATGCAACGTGAAGGGTGTTATTTCCTCGCAAATCTAGACACATTGAAGGTAAAAGACTTTACCCTCACGCTGACACAAAGCGATTTGTAGTTTAATAATCACCATTTCACTGTGACCTATGTAAATAGTAATTAGTATTTATTTTCTTGCTTCTAGTAAATAAATTTTAAATGTATTACGTACATAGTAGACGTAAGCTCAAATGCAATGTACACTCTTCAAGTGTGCAAAACTTTACCCAAGAGCAAATGAACACTCTTCAAGGGTGCAAATCTTTGTGTACTAGAAACATTCATATCCATCAAACTCTGTAAGAACCTTGATTAAATCAGTATTTTTGTCTATGATAAAACCATAGTCATTCACTTCATGAACTTAATGTGTATGGATGATGATTTGAATGTGGTATTAAAGATACACAATATCTGATGAAAATACACAGAGGTCACACTGTGACTATGAATATGTATATCACGCACGCTAGACACATGTGCCGTAATCTTGCGGGTACCGACCGATGCGACACAGTTCGGGATGATTTTTGTCCGCTTGTTGTTTCGAGTAACGTTTAGACTCGTTTAAGATGGCGTGTTTTACATTTTTTGCTCGCGTGTGTGCTTCGCATTAGGAAACAAACACATTCATATGGGTCCTCTTTTTATCAATTCCAAGGCAGAGGCCGAAGATATGTATCTGTATGAATGGAATCAACATTGTACAACAACACTTGCTGTCCAGTGCGATCAAGTGGTCTTACTTTCTGTAGAGGACACTTTTCTTTGATGTAAATTAGAATTGTAATTGACCGTAATGTGAGTATGCATCAACTGTAAATTTTGAGAAGATGTGCTCCGATCGTAAACTAAATGTGACTAATGAAATTGGACGCAGACTGTACTAACGTGTGACAGTGCCCACGTTAAAGTACGAAAAAAAGAGGGTGCTTACTGGATTTATGCTGAAGATGAACTGTATATGAACGATGTTTACAGCGCAAATCTGTAAGTGGACTGATAAAACATTTCGTATAAATGTGATTAGTGATAAAAAGAGACGCTCTCTGAGTGCCTCTCAAATTCTTTACGTGAATGAAAAGACATTGATTTATTAAATATCTTCAGAACTAAGTAGGATAACAACAAAAACTGATGAAGGAATGAAGTGGCTTAGGAAAGCGTGTGCAGTATTAAACGTCACGCTACGGTACGAACTGTATCAGTGCTGCGACCAACAGTCAATGTTTCGAAATCGTCGATCGGTAGCGGCGCGCCATAAAATATAACGAAATGTCGATGTAACAAAGTTCAGTTACGTGCATCGGTTATAGACACGATAAACAGTGAACTGTGTTGCAGGGTACATTATAAATTCAACTTCTGCTGGAATTATGCTGGACTACATATTGATAACACAGACACACACAAATATTAATATACTAAAGACTACGAGCGAGTGAACTGTGAATCGGAACAAACGCTAATTCCCTTCCTTGCAGGCTAGCAATGTATTAGCTGTGTAAACTGATTACGGTTGTTCGTTGTTTTATGCAATTCGATGGTACGAGCCCCAGACGAAGCTACAGCTAGACTTCGCAATGCGAAGAGCCTTTCTTTCTCGCAGCCGGACCACATCTGTAACCGCGGATGGCGGGTTCCGCATCGGTGTGCGGCGTGAGATATCTACTACCGACACCGTATAGTAATGTAAAACAGGAATGAAGACTGTAGACCCAACGAAAGCATTACTCATTTATTACACAAACTTGACATTTATATTCAATCAAATTTAGACTGTATGCACAACACTATAAACAAACCTGAACTGATTCTGAACCCCAAATTTTGGAAATTTGTGGTAAGCTTCCATGGAACCAAACTGCTGAGGTCATCGGTCCCTAGACTTACACACTATTCAATCTAACGTAAACTAACTTACGCTAAGGACAACACACACACCCATGCCCAAGCGAGGACTCGAACCTCCGACGGCGGGAGCCGTGCGAACCGTGACAATGCGCCTAAGCCCACGCGGCTACCCCTCGCGGCTGAACCCCAAGTATACTATTTACCAAAGGTATGACAACGTTTACGCAACATCTTGGACCGAATTGATCATCTTCAATGAATTTATAATCTTCATTAACGAATTGCGAATTGATGTTTTTTCAGTCACTTTTCGAAAATTACAAACAATCCTATAATATATATGTTCGCTTCCTATTAGCTATTGGCGTTTGTGCAAGAATACAGCAACATATGAATTTAGTTTGTTCAACACACGTCAGGAGACATTATCTGAATGCTCCAGGATGGCTCTACCTCTGGGTTTTCCACAGTCCCGTAACCCAAATGGGGGAGCAAAGACATAGTCCCAGGAAGACTACAAAGTATTTTCCGGACAATATCTACCTGAACGACACCTCATAATAAAATACACCACTAATAAACAGGGCAAAATTACAGATATTTTCTGCAATGATCAAAAAACTGTTTTACACTAAATTAAATACAAACTTTATGTAAACTTGCAAGCTCAAGTAATGTAAAACATGTAATTGCAAATCATGTATGAAAACTGATGCGACAATGTGTAATAAACGAAATGAACTTGTGCCAGTCCGACGTATGTGGCCCGTTAAGCTATAACATTTCACGTAAATGCCTTAAACAGTCCAGAGGGCTATGTGCCGTCTCCTGGAGTATTTCATCTAGTGAATATACTTAAGAAAAGGACTTGATATTTTTCTCTGATATGTGAAAAACACTGACTTTTTCACGTGAAGAGCATAGAGTGAAATAAGCGTGATTTATTATCCGTGTAGGCAATGATACTCAGTTAACTTTGATTTATCTAATAAAAGAGAAAACATTGTACCTTTTCGAGTTGTACCGTTGACCTAGCAAGACGCACTCTTCCTACGTTCCATATTAAGAGGTCTATAATAAGTGTAATAATTGTTAATTTATCTAAATCGTTTTTATTTATAGGAAAATTGCGTCCTTTATTGCAGGTATTGAAAGTTTTATTAGTTGTGATGATCTTACCCTATTGGCCGCGCGGGATCACCGAGCGGTGTAGGGCGCCTTGCCACGGTTCGCGTGGCTCTCCCCGTCGTCGGAGTTTCGAGTCCTCCCTCGGGCAGAGGTGTGTGTGTGTGTGTGTGTGTGTGTGTGTGTGTGTGTGTGTGTGTGTGTGTGTTGTCCTTAGCGTATGTTAGTTTAAGTTAGATTCAGTAGTGTGTAAGCCTACGGACCGATGACCTTCAGTAGTTTGGTGCCGTAGGACCTTACCACAAATTTCCAAACAAATTTCCCTATTGTTGCCATTACGGTCTGTACAACTATTTTTGATAGTTACGGATCTTTTAGGCCAGATATCGTTGAGAATACTTACTCATTTTATACGTTCATGAAAGTAGTAAAGCATCTCCGTCATTATTTTCATTCTCTGATGCAAATTTTGCCGTTCTGGGCCATTATTGTAGAGTACGTTATTTTTCACGTAGGCATCATTACAGAGAAAGCTGTAACTGAATATGCTTCATGCAATTAAAATTAACAAATCAGTGTGTTACCAATAAAAATTCATATAGAGCCCTAAAGTTTCAAACACTGAGACCAAAAGAGATCGTGTTCATATGTTGTTTCTGCTTTGGTGTGCAATAACGTATACGTACGTTAATGTAACTTCAAATAAAAAGGAAATAATTACATATAATCAATTGCTTAGTACATCAAAGTGTTGGATGTAATGACTCTGCGTTAACATTTTTACAGTTTAAAGGATGTTAAGAAGATCTGTGATAAAAATAATGAACCAGTATCTGTTTAGAAGACAATTTCACACATGTTACAAATACGCTACTCACAGATCATTCATTCACATTTACATGCACAGACGACTTGCACTACAACACGTCATCCTCGTAAGTATTTTTTTAAGGAGTTCACATTTCTTGTTACAGCGCTGAACGCTATTTTTGTCTAACTGTGTGGGAGAAATCCAAATGTTTATATATGAATTATTGCCTGTCACTATTATAACCACATCTAAATCTACAATACGGTGCGTGGTGGAGGATGTCTTTTACCGGAACTAGACATTCCTTTTCCTTTTTCACTTGCAAAACGAGCAATGGAAAATCTGTTTATATGCCTCCATACGGGCCATAATTTCCCTTGTTTTATCTTCGCTGCCTTTGCGCGAAATGTACGTTGGTGCCTGTAGAATCTTTTTCAGTGACTTGCAAATTCCGGTTCTCTAAATGTTTTCAGTACCGTTTCGCGAAAAGTATATCGTTTTCTCTCCAGAGATTCCCATTTGTGTTCGCGGAGCATTTTCGTAATACTAGCGTGTTTATCAAACCTACTTGTAACCAATCTAGTAGCACACTTTTGAATTCCTTCGATTGTGTTCAAGAAGCATTTTCGTAATACTAGCGTGTTGATCGAACCTATTTGTTACCAGTCTAGTAGCACACTTCTGAATTGCTTCGATGTCTTCCTTTGATTCGAACTGGTGGAAATCCCAAACACTCGAGCAGCACTCAACAGTGGGTCGCATTGGTGTTGTGCATGTGGTCTCTTTTATAGATGCGTTACACTTTCCTAGAATTTTCCCAATAGACGGAGATCAACCAATCGGTTTCCCTACATACAGGTTTACGTTCTCGTTCCGTTCCAAATCGCTTTCGCCGCACGCTCTGACATTTAATCGATGTGACTCTGTGAAGCAGCACAGCACGAATACTGTATTCGAGCACTGCACGACTTTTTTTCTACTCATCTGGTTTAGTTTACAATGTTCTACGTATAGAACTAGTTGCCATTCATCACACAAAACAAAAGTTCTGACTAAGTCATCTTGTAGCCTCCTACAACCATTCACTTCTGCGACAGCAGCAAACAGCAGAACTTACAGTTCACCCTATCCATCAGATCGTTTACGTACATGGAGAACAATAGCGGTCCTATCAAACTTTCCTGAAGTACTCTAGACGATACCCTTATCTCTGATGAGCACTCGCCGTCGTGGACAATGTACCGAGTTATATCGCGTAAAAGCATCCGAACCACTGGCATATCTGAGAACCTATTCCATACGCTCAGACGTTTATTTCAGTCTACCGCGGGGCACAGGAAATCTAGGAAAACTGGATCCGCTTGTTGCCCTTCATCCATGGTTCGCGGGATGTCGAACGAGAAAAGAGCAAGCTGAGTTTCTCATGAGTGATGCTTTCTAAATCTGTGCTGTTTTGTCAAGAAAATTGATTATACGCGCAAGAGTATGAAATTTTCGCTCTGCAGCGTAGTGCGAGATCATATGAAACTTGCTGGCAGACTAAAAACTATGTACCGGACTGAGACTCGAACTCGTGGCCTTTACCGTTCGTGGGTAAGTGTTCTACTGACTTTTTATTTATTTATGTATTCATTTATTTTTTCATTCGTTTGCATTATATTCTTAATTGGCCTTGCATGTCGGTGCACCATAGCGTGTAAGGTGACTGCGGATGTGTCGTGAAATGGGGAGACGGGGCACACACCAATTGTGGGGGAGCGGGGTGTAGGGGGTCAAGAAAGACGCTGTCGAAATATCCTGCGAAAGTTCGAAGGCAATGAGACGACAGGCAAAAAGTACTGTGAGCGATCACAGTTCCAGAACTGGTGGACAAGGCATTTCGCATGAGAGGAATGTGGGGTCTGCGGTAACAGCAGGAACTCCACGATAACCGTCATTGGCAGGGCGCGAAGGTAACAGCCCATGATGTGTTGGGAGACGAGCCAAACGTCCAGTTCCAGGAGGGATTGTTTAAGACGTTGCTCGTGGGTGTCGTCGAGTTGACAGACAAAGCGAAACGGCCAGTCTTATAGGATGAAGTCGACGATTTGTCTAGAATTTACTGCTGACAACAACATAACAGAGTGCGTACACATTCCATGGTAAAAATAGTGCATGGACACACCCCCAAACTGTCTGTCAGTTAACGTCTGGATGCTGTAACTCCATGGAGTTGCGAGGGTGGACGATGTTAACAAAGAATAACTGTCCTTAGACAGGGAAAGCGGGTGACTGGGAGATCATTCAAAATGTAGCTGAGTTCGACGAAGTAAGTTAGGATATCATACAATTACTGGGAGATAAGTGCTATGTTGATTGGTGGTTGAAGAGAAGCTGGTCGGAGGATATCCAAGAGAGTGCGTATTAAAGACAGGAAGGACTCAAACCAGAGATGCAGCATAGTATGCGTAAATAGAGCGGTGGATCGCACTTGCACATTGTCGAGTCCAAGACCTACTTTTGCAGAGGGCAGTGTTAGAATGTTGTAGCAGGTATTGAAGGGAGCTCCTGCTCACACATCTCAACGAAAGACGAATTACCTCTGAAAAATCTAGCAAATTGTATTTCACTATACAGTGCACGCTGATGTGCTTAAAAATACAGTAAGTAATTGCTTGATCGAAGCTCACTTGCGACAGATAGTTCTGCTAACAAGTGTTGGATGTCTCTAATTGAACAGAAGATTGCTACGGAACCGTGATTCGCTTGCCAAAAATCTTTGAAGTTTGCAAACTCAAGTTGAAACTGGATCCAAGATCCAAATAAGTAAAGGCACTGAGAAAGCAACACAAGTTGCTGAATGGGCCTCACAAATTGTGAAATGCTCAGACCAATGGTAGTGCTAGCGCTGAAAAGCGACATTTAGTCGACAGATTCAGCGAAAACTGCTCCAGGTTGTGACCTCGTACCTCTCTTGAAGTGTGACGTCAGTGCCACACAGCTCCACACTGCCTTCCATCTTGCTTTCCTCTCTGTTCACAGAAAGCACTGCTTGGAGGCGAGGATTCACAGCTGTCATTACGGTGATGACCTAGAATTACTCTCAGCACCCTGAAGTGCTGGAGAGGCCTGCCAAACCTTCTCCAGCACCGCTTACAGTATGCCCATAAACTAACCAGAGGTTGGTACACTGTATTTGCCTTGTCGCCACTCACTGGCTCAGATATTCATGCTCCAGCACCTATGTTGGTGATCCTTCTGATTGGCTGACATCATCCGGACGGTTACATTCTGAACTTTCCCACACTAAACATGGCAAAATATCTCTGTCGCATATGCGCAACTGCCAACAGGAAATGCTTGTTCGTCACGCCAGAAGTACACAGGGTACCTGGAGTTGTTCTGCTATAACTTTCGACGCATGTACTGCCTTGCGTACAACAGAAATCTACCAGCTTGTGGCCCAACATTTTCTTGAGCCATTCACTATTCATAGCATTGAGACCACCTTCATCTGTCACCTAACCCTCTCTGGCACGCCTCAGGGAAGAGCAAAATCACCAATCTTAGTCCAAGAGCCACTAACTACGTACACTGATGGGCCAGAACATTGTGACCATCAACCTAGTAGTAGGTATGTCCATCTTTGGGACGGGTAACAGCGGCGACGCGTCCTAGCATGAAGCAGTGGGGCCTTGGTAGATCGCTGGAGGGAATTGACACCACATCAGCACACATATGACACCTAATTCCCGTAAATTCCGGGGCTGGGTCTGATGAGCTCTGACGCCACATTCAAACCACCGCTCAGATGTGATCAATAGGGTTCAGATCGGGCAAGGTGGGGGTCAGCACATCAATTGGAACTCACACTGTGTTACTCAATACATTCCGTCACAATCCTGGCCTTGTGACACGGCCATTATCTTGTTGAAACATTACCGTAGGAAAACATGACAGTCATTAAGAGCGTACCATTGTACGATATTCTTTGGCCGTCACGGTGCCTCGCACGAGCTCCATTTTGACCCGTGAATGGCCATTTGAATGTTCCCCTGAGCATAATGTAGCTGCCGCCAGCTTGTCTCCATCCTGCAGTACAGTTGTCAAGGAGCTGTTCTCCTGGAAGACGACGGTTTTCGCCCTCCCACAGGCATGATAGAAAAGGTATCCGAATTCATCAGGCAATATAATGCTCTGCTACTGTGCCAATGTCCAGTATCGATGGTCACGTGCCCATTTCAGTCGTAGTTATCAGTGTCGTAGTGTTAACGCTAGCTTATACATGGGTCGTCGGCTGTGGAGGCCCATCGTTAGGAATGTACGGTGCATTGTGCGTTCAGACACACCTGTAGTCCATCCAGCATTAAAGTCTGATGTTAGTTCCGCCACAGTCCGCCACCTGACCTCTTTTACCAGTCTGCCCAACCTACATCGACCGACATCTGTAATGAGTGTTTTCACTTTGGTTTCGCCATGTATTGAAACTCACCACAGCAATCCTCGAACAGCCGACAAGTCGTTCAGTTTCCGCCTCAGGGCTATGACAACCTTCCTTCGTCAAAGTCAGACAGATTGCGTACTTTTCCCATTCTACATACGGTCAGCATGCTCACTGATACCACATGCACCATGCGTGTGTCTGACTAGCAGTCATTCCTCGCCAGGTGACGCTGCTATCGCCTGGACGGGTTTATATAGATAGTTGGTCGGTGGTCACAAAGTTCTGACTGATCCGTGTCTTTCCCTCCAGCACAGTTAAGAACATTAAGCTGCAAATTTTATTTACTATTGCAAAGCAATACGTGGCGGTACTGCCACACACGGTCCAAGTAGGGTGATATGTCTTTATTATCTGTGCAATTAGGCAATATCAGCCTTGAACCATTTTCAAGCTAACGAGCATTAAGTTTAAAAGCCATTTGAAACTCGCTAATTGCACAATTAATAATCTGGTTGCAGCCCACTTGGACCATATTTTCATTCTCAAAATTTTCACCTTTATCAATTTTCGCTATAACGTATTTTACTATCGTTTATTGCTATTTACCCTGTATCCTGTATCTGTGTCCGCCTCCGTAGCTGAGTGATCATCGTGGCTGACTCTCATTCGATTCCTGATATTGGCAGGAATTTTTCCTCGGTTGGAGGACTGGAAAAGGGTGCACTGAGTCTCGAGACGTCAACTGAGGAGTTACTTGACTGAGTAGTGGCGGCATCATTTCTGCTAAACCAGACAACTGCCAGTTGAGCAGTTGTGCACTTATTTCTACTGTATCCACATGAAGTCGTTGGCTGCTGGATGACACGGTGGTCGGTCGCGACGGGTTGAACCGTTTGTGGTCAGAATAGTGGTGCTTATAACGATCTGACGTGGAGGAACCCAGCGGAAGTGTACGTCTGAACTAAATACCTACGAATTACAATTACAAACAACTTTAATTGGAAAGCATACGTAGAATATGTTGTGGGGAAGGCGAGTCAAAGACGGCGTCTTCCTGGCAAAACACTTAGAAGATGCAACGGATCTACTAAAGAGAGTACTGCTGTGCAGTGTGGGATCCTTACCAGATAGGACTGACGGAGTTCATCGAAAAAGTTCAGAGAAGGGCAGCACGTTTTGTATTTTCGAGAAATTGGGGAGAGGGTGTCACTGAGACGATACAAGATTTGGGATGGACATTATTAAAACAAAAGCGTTTCTCCATACAGCGGGATCTTCTCACGAAATTTCAGTTACCAACTTTCTACTCCGACGTACATAGGGAGAAACGATCATCATAATAAGATAAGAGAAATCAGACCTCGCACGGAAAGATTGAAACATCCCCTTAGAAAAATTATTGAATTACTGTGCTGGTAAACCCTTCACGTTATTTGATTTTCAAACAGCTGAGCAGAACTGAACGTACTCAGACATTTCGCTCTTTACTTATTCAGATCAACACTAAACTGACACACAATATTTTTAGCGCAACGCGATCTGACTTTCAAAAATCCCTACAAAAGAATGGCCCAGACGAACAGTAACCTATACCTTTCATTAATCACTTACCTCATAAAAATCTTCGTTACTCGAACTAATGCAATACAGCGAGTGCCACTACTGCCAGCTAAATAAGAGATTCTAACTACTGAAGGGACTAACTACTGATAGGCATAGTTAGCAAATGAAATGTTTTGATAAAGAACAAACAATGTATTTACCTTAATAGTGTTCAAAAGTCATAATATACAGGGTGTTACAAAAGGTACGGCCACACTTTCAGGAAACATTCCACACACACAAATAAAGAAAAGATGTTATGTGGACATGTGTCCGGAAACGCTTAATTTCCATGTTAGAACTCATTTTAGTTTCGTCAGTGTGTACTGTACTTCCTCGATTTACCGCCAGTTGGCCCAACTGAAGGAAGGTAATGTTGACTTCGGTGCTTGTGTTGCCATGCGACTCATTGCTCTACAGTACTAGCATCAAGCACTTCAGTACGTAGCATCAACAGGTTAGTGTTCATCATGAACGTGGTTTAGCAGTCAGTCCAATGTTTACAAATGCGGAGTTGGCAGATGCCCATTTGATGTACGGATTAGCACGGGGCAATAGCCGTGGCGCGGTACGTTTGTATCGAGACAGATTTCCAGAACGAAGGTGTCCCGACAGGAAGACGTTCGAAGCAATTGATCGGCGTCTTAGGGAGCACGGAACATTCCAGCCTATGACTCGCGACTGGGGAAGACCTAGAACGACGAGGACACCTGCAATGGGCGAGGCAATTCTTCGTGCAGTTGGCGATAACCCTAATGTCAGCGTCAGAGAAGTAGCTGCTGTACAAGGTAACGTTGACCACGTCACTGTATGGAGAGTGCTACGGGAGAACCAGTTGTTGCCGTACCATGTACAGCGTGTGCAGGCACTATCAGCAGCTGATTGGCCTCCACGGGTACACTTCTGCGAATGGTTCATCGACCAATGTGTCAATCCTCATTTCAGTGCAAATGTTCTCCTTACGGCTGAGGCTTCATTCCAACGTGATCAAATTGTAAATTTTCACAATCAACATGTGTGGGCTGACGAGAATCCGCACGCAATTGTGCAATCACGTCATCAACACAGATTTTCTGAGAACGTTTGGGCAGGCATTGTTGGTGATGTCTTGATTGGGCCCCATGTTCTTCCACCTACGCTAAATGGAGCACGTTATCATGATTTCATACGGGATACTCTCTCTACCTGTGCTGCTAGAACATGTGCCTCTACAAGTACGACACAACATGTGGTTCATGCACGATGGAGCTCCTGCACATTTCAGTCGAAGTGTTCGTACGCTTCTCAACAACAGATTCGGTGACCGATGGATTGGTAGAGGCGGACCAATTCCATGGCCTCCACCCTCTCTTGACCTCAACCCTCTTGACTTTCATTTATGGGGGCATTTGAAAGCTCTTGCCTACGCAACCCCGGTACCAATTGTAGAGACTCTTGGTGCTCGTATTGTGGACGGCTGTGATACAATACGCCATTCTCCAGGGCTGCATCAGCGCATCAGGGATTCCATGCGACGGAGGGTGGATGCATGTATCCTCGCTAACGGAGGACATTTTGAACATTTCCTGTAACAAAGTGTTTGAAGTCACGCTGGTACGTTCTGTTGCTGTTTGTTTCCATTCCATGATTAATGTGATTTGAAGAGAAGTGATAAAATGAGCTCTAACATGGAAAGTAAGCGTCTCCGGACACCTGTCCACATAACATTTTCTTTCTTTGTGTGTGAGGAATGTTTCCTGAAAGTTTGGCCGTACCTTTTTGTAACATCCTGTATATATCAGTTCATGACATCCAGTCTTACAAATTTACTGTCTCTGATGGACACACGTCCAGATCATCCGCTCTCAAAACTCTGCCATCTGAATCCCCACATCCACCACTGCTGGCGGCTCACCTCCAACTGCGCAACGCTACGCGCTGTTAACAGCCAACTGCCCAACATTACAATAGCAAATTCCAACAATGCAAACCAGCCACAGACTGCACACAGCACAGTCAGTGATTTTCATATAGAGCGCAACATGGCGTTACCAACATAAAAACCTAAACAGCCTACTTACAAGATATAGGTATTCGTGTCTTCCGCGCACTGTTCGAGAATGGAATAATAGAGAATTATTGTGAAGGCGATTCGATAAACCCTCTGCCAAGCACTTAAGTGGGATCTGTAGACCAGCCACGTACAGTAGATGGACGTGTACGTGAAAGAACAGACACTTTGACGAACCAGAACTGTATGAAAAATTTCGAAATTAATACGGTGACTACGACTTCGTCGACATCAGCTATGTGAGGTGTAGATCTATTACCCGGTAGTGACATTTGAAATTGTGTGCCTGACCTGAAATCGAAACCAAAAGTGAACAGTGTCTGGTTATGGTGTCTTATTTGTATGCGAAAACTGCATTCAGTACTTTATTAAAAAACTAGAAACCCGCCTCAACTGCGAAAAAAGCACCTAGTGTTTACCTAGGTTTCGGCGTAGATAACTACACCTTCTTCAGAACAATAAAACCCACAAGTGCCTAAGAAGACCTTTGTCAATGATTAAAAGAACACCATGGCTATACATTTATAAACGAAAAAAGGGAAACACAAACAGTACATATGTACAAAGTCTAAACCGTTACTTAACTTAATGGTGTAACCTCCACCTCACACCGGCTTATGTTCGATGGGCCACGACCCGCCGTAAACTGCAGCTACAAATGGTCGCTCTCTTGTAAGTAACGGTTTGGACTTTGTACATATGTACTGTTTTTGTTTCCCTTTTTTCGTTTATAAATGTATAGCCATGGCGTTCTTTTAATCATTGACAGAGGTCTTCTTAGGCACTTGTGGGTTTTATTGTTCTGAAGAAGGTGTAGTTATCTAAGCCGAAACCTAGATAGACACTAGGTGTTTTTTTCGCAGTCGAGCCGGGTTTCTAGTTTTTTAATATATTAACCAACGATTGCTGACGCGCTGCAATGTTGAAGGTTCTTACATTCAGTACTGCCAATCTAAATAACATCGGTCTGTATTACGGCGCTTCTGGACAAACTCACATGCGCCCAGTCCGGATGCGTTCGGTCGGTCCTGAGCACCGAACACGCGGAAACGTCCGCGGCAGAAGCCGAGAGCTCTTCTCGGAACGGCGGCAGGCGCAAACTTGGGCGCTGTTGATTTACATAACGCGCAACGGAGCGCGGCAAGCGGACGGGCGAAACCGCGGCGGAAATGAGCGGCGGACGCGTTCTGGTCAAATAAATCGGCGCGCCCAGGGAGTTGGCGTTTAATGTCAATTAGGCAAGCAGCGGGACGCATGTGGATTCAATTATTCAGCATAATGGGCGGGCTTAGCGCGCGGCCCGTTTATCAGTGCTGGAGCGGTAACTCCCAGGTGACCCAACCCTCCCACCCCCCCACCCCCACCCCCTATCGCACCCTCCTCGCGGGTCCAGGCAAGGACACGAGCCGCGGGCGCGCCTTTCAGCAGTGTTTAGCGTGCGCACCTGCGTGCAGACAGCGCATTTTCCAGACCCTTTCAAATATTGTTTCACTCCTATTAATGTAAACAATTTTATTTTCATTCGGAACGTTACGCCTGGACATCTACATGAATGGAAGCTTGACGCTGTAGCAATAAAATTGAAGTTATTAAACGACATACACCCGAGAAGATTAAAACAGGTGCAGTTTCTGCACAATAACAGTTTGATTGTATCGATGACTGTATTTGAAAGACTCTTTCTTAGATTTGTACTCTCATACATGATTAATCGAAAAAAAAATTAAATAACAACTTTTTGTCTGCTTGCGCGTAATAAGTCTGCAGTCCACATTGCAATCGCCGCGCTACAGTACCGTAGAGGAGCTAAAATGAAAATAAAAATATTTGGAAAAGTTGGAGTAAAACTCGCGCACCAATGGTTCTGCACAAACTTAATTCTGTATATACAGGGTGATCAAAAAATCAGTATAAATTTGAAGACTTAATAAACCACGGAATAATGTATATAGAGAGGTAAAAATTGACACATACTTGGAATGACATGGGGTTTTATTAGAACAAAACAAAAAGTTAACAAAATGTCCGACAGATGGAGTTGGACAGCAAAACTGCTACCGCGACGGGTGAGAGGTACGCCGATGTGTTACAGAATCGCATCATCCCCAGCCTGGCTGATAAACAGCTGCTGGAACGTATGATAATTATGCAGGATGGCGCTCCACCCCATATTGCTAGACGCGTGAAAGATCTCTTGCGCGCGTCATTTGGTGATGATCGTGTGCTCAGCCGCCACTTTCGTCATACTTGGCCTCCCAGGTCCCCAGACCTCAGTCCGTGCGATTATTGGCTTTGGGGTTACCTGAAGTCGCAAGTGCATCCTGATCGACCGACATCTCTAGGGATGCTGAAAGACAACATCCGACGCCAATGCCTCACCATAACTCTGGACATGCTTTACAGTGCTGTTCACAACATTATTCCTCGACTGCAGCTATTGTTGACGAATGATGGTGGTCATATTGAGCATTTCCTGTAAAGAACATCATCTTTGCTTTGTCTTACTTTGTTATGCTAATTATTGCTATTCTGATCAGATGAAGTGCCATCTGTCGGACATTTTTTGAACGTTTGTATTTTTTTTGTTCTAATAAAACCCCATGTCATTCCAAGCGTGTGTGTCAATTTGTACCTCTCTACCTACTTTATTCCGTGATTTATTCAGTTTTCAAATTTATACTGACTTTTTGATCACTCGGTAGGTAGTTTATCCATCCACGGAATCGAGAATTTCGATAATTGTTGCCTGTTATCGATACCGACAAGACACCAAAATATGTTACATGAATGGCTGTGTCATTTGACTGCGTTGGTGTGAAGCTTAATTTTTTACACTACCAAGGCAGCGTGAACTTAGTAAGGCACGTATACCAGTTCCTGAGGAACAGGGTTCCTAACTGACGGACAGACAGTCGAATAACAAATGACAGAAAAAATATTTTTTTCATGTGATATCATTACAAATTAACAGTTTTCAGATTTACCCCTACTTGTACTGTGAAACCTAGGTTCCTGACACATTTTGTGATTCTAGGTCAAACCTTCAGGTTCTAACGAGTGAGTCTGCGATTATTGAAGTGTGTGACATAAATGGTCGTGTCATTCGACTGTATTGACGTAGAAGCTTAAATTTCTGACACCGCCAAGGAACTGTAGGCTTTGGCATCTGGCATAAACTTTAGCGGGTCGCTGTGGCCGAGCGATTCTAGGCGCTTCAGTCCGGAACCGCGCTGCTGCTACGATCGCAGGTTCGAATCCTGCCTCGGGCATGGATGTGTGTGATCCTTAGGGTAGTTAGGTTTAAGTAGTTCTAAGTCTAGGGGACTGATGACCTCAGATGTTAAGTCCCATAGTCCTTAGAGCCATTTGAACCATAAACTTCAACTCTCTGAGGAAAAGGGTTCTTAATAGTCGGACGGACAGACAGGCAGACGCACAATAAAGCCATCCTATAAGAGTTCCGTTTTTATCCATTGAGGCACTGCAGCCTAAAAATGGTGAGATCCTTTGATTAACTTGAGCATGGTGTGGTTATTCGTTTTCTCCATTTAAAGAGGAAAGGCGATGCAACAGTCCGTACTGAGTCACTGCAAGCGTATGGCAATAATGCAACATCATGTAACACAGTGATCAAGGTGGCGCAGGCGCCTCGATTGTAGTTAAACTAGTCTGAATGACTAAGTACGGTGTGGTCGTCAGTTCTCTTTTAAGAACCGGGAAGTTCAAGAGATATAGAGGCTGTGGCAGTTTAAGATAGGCTATCGTCGTCCACACGGTAGTGGAAAAAGTGGAAATGAGTTGTGGATTAGTCGTCAACATAGTGCATTTCATGTGAACTTCACAAAGGTTTCCGCGACTACTAACACCCATTCCAGAACGCATACCGAACAGAGGAACGGTTAAAAGGTTGCAACTGTATCAGGCCACATAAACACCACGGACGAGTATTGGTATATCACTATGACACTGACAAAGAAGCAGTGTAAGCAGTGGAAACGTGTGGATTCATCACCACTGAAAAAGATGAAGGTCCAACTACCGTTAAGTAAGGCGACGCTGAGTGCTTTTTTGACTGTCAAAATGTGGTGCTATCATATTGTGCTCGTAGGTGGAAAACCGTCACATAAGAATAGTGCCGAAATCTCCTGACGTGGTTACAGAATGTCAAGATTCACGGGTTATCCAATGGGTTATCAAAATTTGATGTATCTCCCATATTCTTCTGACGCCGTAAATGTATTCAGCCTCTTCCCTCGGATGAAGGATGCGTAGCAGGCATTTCCCAGAATGAGTGAGAGTACATGTTCGTAGTAGAAACTTTCCTGGACAGCCAAAATGCATACTACTGCAATAGAGGTGTCTACCAAATCATTTATCGTTACAAAAAAGTGTTGCATATAAAGAGAAGGAATGACACCATCACCAAGTTCCACGGCCACAGCATCATTTTAATTTTTCTTTTTTTTCCTTTTTGAGTAAATTTAAATTTTTGTCCCAGCACATAGAAGGCACTATTGGTAGCTCTAAAAACCATGAATATTGTCCATGCGTAGGTCCTGTGCCGCAAAAACAATTAAAATAAAATGTATGTAATTATTCCGTTATTTTTCAATTTTCCCCACAATTTAGCTCCTACTGTTGCTACAACTGTTATCACAGGAGCAATTATTAATTCGCCTGTTAACGAGACAAAGTCAAACTAAAATTTGAATTTTCTTGTTTTGAGAGAGTGAAGGAGCGGTCGTTTTACTTGCTAAAAAACATTCAACAGCCTAGATCAAATAAAATATTTTCGTTATGACAAACCGGTTTTAATGTCGTGATTTTTATCCCGTTGACAAGGCGGCCTGAGTTAGCCGGCACGGTAGCTCAGCGTGTTCGGCCAGAGGGCAGCGTGCTCTCTCTAATAAAAAAACTGAGTCAAGGAATCAACGATCAACTTGAACAGATGTCTTGTGACGTCCGCCCAGACGAAAAGCAGCGAACTATATCGAACAAAAAAAAAATGGTAGAGCGCTTGCCCGCTAAAGGAAAGGGTCCCGAGTTCGAGTCTCGGTCCGGTACACAGTTTTAATCTGCCAGGAAGTTTCGTATCAGCGCACACTCCGCTGCAGAGTGAAAATCTCATACTAAAATGAATACGCTTCACGACAAAAAGATTTTTAAGACCTGAACATAACAGCAAAGGCTTTCTGAACCTTTTGCCCTAAATAAATAAAGGTTTTATGCGATCTAGGTGGTTGAGTGTTTTTCAGCAAATCAAAATCAAGTTATTTTATCCACGTTAAATCTTGTGAACTCCGCGGCAGTTAATGATAGTTGGTGAATGATGCAACCAGCTACAAATACTTTTTGAAAGTTTTATTTTACTGCCATAACCGGTTATGGGCTGCCACATCCGTCTTCATATGGATAAAACTTTCCTCTTTACATAGATATTTGCCGGTCGCTGCGGTCGAGCGGTTCTAGGCGCTTCAGTCGGAACCGCGCTGCTGCTACGTTCGCAGGTTCGAATTCTGCCTCAGGCATGGATGTGTGTGATGTCCTTAGGTTAGTTAGGTTTAAGTAGCTCTAAGTTCTAGGGCACTGATGACCTCAGATGTTAAGTCACATAGTGCTTAGAGCCATTTGAACTATTTGAACATAGATATTTTGGTTAACAGCAAGTCGTCTGTTCCACATTGCACAAGAATATTTGAGTATTTTGTGTCACTACTCAGTTGTTTCATTAATAAAAATACGCTAAAGTGCTTGGATTATAACTTAGTCATTTGTTTCATTAATAAAAATACGCTAAAGTGCTTGTGTTCACTTACACACATTTCAGTAGAATGCGATTCGTTTTGTTGTGGTCCACGTGGTTTTCTTGCCGGATTTATATGTTAACATATAACATGTACCAACCGCCATCTACTAGAATGTGTGTAAGTGAACACAACTATTTTGCATCATATACATATATAAAATGCAAGCACTTTAGCGGACTTTTATTACTGAAATAACTGATACAGTGGCACTAAATATTCAAATATTCTTGTGCAGTGTGGAGCAGACGACATCCTGTTAACCACAACATCTATGTAACGACAAATGTTAGCAATCTGAAGATGGGCATGGTAGCCTGAAACCGGTTATGGCAGTAAAATAAAACATTCAAAAAGTATTTGTGGATGGTTGCGTCATTCACCAACTAAGATTAAAATGATCTAGCATTTTTGGAATTGCTTATGAAAGTTTTTCATTACACGTTCTTTCACGCGAACTGTTGAGTATTTCCACCATCTTTTTTCTACTGTGACAAAGGGAATTTCTGTTTAGGGAACCTAGAACATAATCTGCAAATCCAAGGCAGCATATTTTTTAGCTAGTGCTCTGGAGCTACAGGACTGCACGTTTGTTCACCGTTTACAGTAAACGTCAGAATACCGAAACTTTTTTGTACCCCTCTAACACGTTACGCTCATGTCTTCCTCCAGAGACTCTGAAACTTTGTCCACGGGACGTCTAGACGGCCTTTCCCCCTCCCCCGCCCTCAATCTTCACGGTACTCTCGGGTATTACGAAAAAACGGCAGTCGGGAACTGCAATGTACCTAGGTTTTTCGTGGGTTACATCGTGTCTTTTATGCAGCACTACTGAATACCAAGTAGAAAATGCTTGCTAGGAATAACGTTTTGCTGGAACATGGTGAGGATCTCGACAAGAACTTTCACACTTCCTTTATATGGCTGAGTATCTATTCATTTACGGCAGGAATCCCACCATACCAATGCTATGGATGTAATTAACAATGAGCTATTCCATCTCCGTAAATGTTTCGGACTGAGCAGTTACTGAATGATAACAATCGTTGGCGGGAACGAACACTTTGCTTAAAAATGAAAACATATAGTGTGGTCAGAAACAGGTCTGAAAAGCTCATACAGATAATGCAAAGTGCACTGAGAAATAATTTTAAAAAATATTCGGTACTTTCAGCCGTTTCCTAGTTAATTAGCACTGAAGTTAGCCCATCAGGCCACTGCGCAAGCAAATTCAAGCGGCCGGCCAGATACAATTAGTGTCAATTGTTCTCAAAGCGTGGATGACATCGCTAAATGAGGAACATGTTTGGCGACGCCGGCTCTGGCAGGCCGCTTGAATTTGTGCGTTCAACGGCTTGATTGGCTAACTTCAATGCTAATTAAGACAGAAACGGCGCAACATATCGATATTTTTTTATAACTATTTATCATCATAACCTGACCCGCATTACTCTTACAAGCTTTTCAGATTGTTCCTGGCAGCACTGTATAACATTTTCATCTCACTCACTTCATCAACGGGCAGAGCCATCCTTACTGAGAAAACAGCAAACCCTAATGTAGTTATTTTCATATCCTTCAGACAGATTCAAGGAACAGTATTTGCCCCTTAGTTAGCATTTCTCGAGAATCCCTCTCCCAGGGCAAAGTCCCAAGCGACTGGAAAAAGTTAAGGTGGCTCCTGCATAAAAGAGAGGTTAAAGAACGGACCCGCAAAATTAAAGACCAATATCCTTAACATGGGTATTCCTCAGAATTCTTGAATATGTCCTAACCTAGAGACAGAAAAGCTTCGGTCCACGTAACAGCACGAATTTAAAAAAGCTTCGCTCACTCGAAACTCAGTTTGGCTTTGCGAACCATGGATGAAGAGCGACAGGAAGATTCCGTGGAACATGGATCGTCACTTCGAATCGGAAACAAAACGGCAATCCATGGAGTGGAGCCACATCACCTCTCCTCTTAAGAAAACATTAAAAACCGTACTCTGACCCGGTAAAGTCACGGTGACGGTCTTCTGGGACTGTGAAGGTGTTATTCTATTTTTATGTCCTCTATCACAGTGCAACGACGAACCTGAAACGTACTGTGCTACCTTCAGGAAATTGAAGGAAAGACTTATACGTGTTCGTCGCCTCAAAAATGAGTACGAACGTCTCCTTCTCCATGACGACATAATATGTCACATGATTCTGCGCACCCGACGGAAGCTCACTAACTTCACCGAACTGTCCTTCATCATCCACCCTACAGCCCGGATTTCGCACCTTCCGACTTCCATCTGTTTGGTTCAATGAAGGATGCACGCCGCGGGAAGCAGTATGTGGATGACGGGGAGGTTACTGATGGAGCAAGACATAGACGAATAGGGTGGTACCATGAGAGCAAACAGGCCATGCCAGTAAGGTGGCGTAAGCCCGTCGCATTGAAAATAGGGTTTTCTAGCCAAAAGACTGAGGAATATTGTGGTTTATTGGAATCCTGAATAACCCCAACCTGCTTTCAGAAAAAAATGTACACTACTGGCCATTAAAATTGCTACACCACGAAGATGACGTGCTATAGACGCGAAATTAAACCGACAGGAAGAAGATATGGTCATAGGCAAATGATTAGCTTTTCAGAGCATTCACAAAAGGTTGGCGCCGGTGGCGACACCTGCAACGTGCTGACATGAGGAAAGTTTCCAATCCATTTCTCATGCACAAACAGCAGTTGACCGGCGTTGCCTGGTGATACGTTGTTGTAATGCCTCGTGTAAGGAGGAGAGATGCGTACCATCACGTTTCCGACTTTGTAAAGGTCGGATTGTAGTCTATCGCGATTGCGGTTTATCGTATCGCGACATTGCTGCTCGCGTTGGTCGAGATCCAATGACTTTTAGCAGAATATGGAATCGTTGGGTTCAGGAGGGTAATACGGAACGCCGTGCTGGATCCCAACGGCAGTCGAGATGACAGTCATCTTATCCGCATCGCTGTAACGGATCGTGCAGCCACGTCTCGATCCCGAACTCAACAGATGGGGAGGTTTGCAAGACAACAACCATCTGCACGAACAGTTCGACGACGTTTGCAGCAGCTTGGACTATCAGCTCGGAGACCATGGCTGGAGTTACCCTTCACGCTACATCACAGACAGGAGCGCCTGCGATGGTGTACTCAACGGCGAACCTGGGTGCACGAATGGCAAAACGTCAATTTTTCGAATGAATCCAGGTTCTGTTTACAGCATCATGATGGTCGCATCCGTGTTTGGCGACATCGCGATGAACGCACATTGGAAGCGTGTATTCGTCATCGCCATACTGGCGTATCACCCGGCGTGATGGTACGGGTTGCCATTGGTTAGACGTCTCGGTCACCTCTTGTTAGCATTGACGGCACTTTGAACAGTGGACGTTACATTTCAGATGTGTTACGACCCGTGGCTCTACCCTTCATTCGATCCCTGCGAAACCCTTCATTTCAGCAGGATACTGCACGACCGCATATTGCAAGTCATGTACGGGCCTTTCTGGATACAGAAAATGATCGACTGCTGCCCTGGCCAGCACATTCTCCAGATCTCTCACCAATTGAAAACGTCTGGTCAATGGTGGCTGAGCAACTGGCTCGTCACAATACGCCAATCACTACTCTTGATGAACTGTGATATCGTGTTGAAGTTGCATGGGCAGCTGTAGCTGTACACGCCATCCAAGCTCTATTTGACTCAATGCCCAGGCGTATCAAGGCCGTTATTACGGCCAGAGGTGGTTGTTCTGGGTACTGATTTCTCAGGATCTATGCACCAAATTGCGTCGAAAATGTAATCACATGTCATTTCTAGTATAATATATTTGTCCAATTAATGTCCGTTTATCATCTGCATTTCTTCTTGGTGTAGCAATTTTAATGGCCAGTAGTGTATTATATTGCTTGCTGAACGCCCCTCGTACTATGGTGTGTGTGTGTATAATGTGTATATGGATGTTTTTTACATCAGTTGCTGTTAATGTATAATCTATTTCCGTTCTACCCGCTGCTGTGCATTCTTTTACACTGTTATTTGATATATCACGTTGGATTGTAGCCAACGTACGTTGTGGCGATTCCCTTATTAGTCGGCCTTTTCTTATCCTCTGGAGTACTTTTGTGTCCACTGTCCGATCTACTTGAAACCTGAGGGCTTCTAGTTGTAATTACCGCCTCAGGGAGAAGCCATACAAACCTGGGACTAAACTACAAAAATGCAGTGTCCTGCAAGTAAACGATTTTTGCTGATAGTTAATAGATTTTGACTTCCCGTTTACTCTGACTAATCAGAAAATTCGAGTGTGAAACCCTCCTGCTCTAACCACCAATGAAGCCAATGAATACTCCTCTTTCTCAGAATATATCAAATATAACTCGCGAACTAATCATTAATTTAGTCATCGTAGTTGAACTCAGTATAGCATCACAGAAAAATCATCACGTAACGCATCACACTGCTCATTCATTCCGATCAAGAATGCCTGGACTACTGAATGACGTCCAAGAGCAGTTAATAATAGCACTCTTAGATTTTCTGACAAGTAGTACGAGTTTGCGCCAGTCAGTATCTGACTAACTACGAACTCTAGTACCCACAGTAAGTACAGTTCCTAGGTGCTGTCAGAACATTGCGGCAATAATAACGTAGCAGATTAGACATTAATTTTTTCAGGTTTCATATTCATTTTGAGTGGCGGCCGTCAATAATCTTCCTCTCTGGCATGAAACTTCCTGGCAGATTAAAACTGTGTGCCCGACCGAGACTCCTACTCGGGACCTTTGCCTTTCGCGGGCAAGTGCTCTACCATCTGAGCTACCGAAACACGACTCACGCCCGGTACTCACAGCTTTACTTCTGCGAGTATCTCGTATCCTACCTTCCAAACTTTACAGAAGCTCTTCTGCGAACCTTGCAGAACTAGCACTCCTGAAAGAAAGGATACTGCCGAGACATGGCTGAGCCACAGCCTGGGGGATGTTTCCAGAATGAGATTTTCACTCTGCAGCGGAGTGTGCGCTGATATGAAACTTCCTGGCAGATTAAAACTGTGTGCCCGACCGAGACTCGAACTCGGGACCTTCTGCAAGGTTCGCAGAAGAGCTTCTGTAAAGTTTGGACGGTAGGAGACGAGATACTGGCAGAAGTAAAGCTGTGAGTACCGAGCGTGAGTCGTGCTTCGGTAGCTCAGATGGTAGAGCACTTGCCCGCGAAAGGCAAAGGTCCCGAGTTCGAGTCTCGGTCGGGCACACAGTTTTAATCTGCCAGGAAGTTTCATATCAGCGCACACTCCGCTGCAGAGTGAAAATCTCATTCTGGAAACATCTTCCTCTCTGGCGTTCGTAGCAGGGTAATGCTCATTTCACACTGCTGTGCACATTGATTGTCTCGCAGCAATTTAAGCTGTTCTCTTAGGTTCCCGCCCAACCACACACCACACACTCGAAAATCACCACTATTCCTATAAAAAAAATAAAAAAAAACAGAAATATTTCTGACAAGGAAGAATTTGAATGTTATCGTTGCTCGTTTCAGTCACAGCAATGAAAGCTGTTCTCTTAGATTTCTGCCTAACCACACACTCGTAAATCCCTAAATATTTATTCCATCCTTCGTTCTCAAACCAGACAGAATGTAAATAACATCATTTATTGCAGAACATACTTGTGTTCCACTCATAAGAAAGTCCCAGAAAGTGCTAACAAAGCAAATATGAAAAAATGTACATTTTCATGAGACGGTATGAGAACCCACAGCTTTCGACGCTAGAATGCACGTCGGTAACCATTACGCTGACACTTAAACATGTGATGTTTGTCTCCTGTCATGTTTATCATATTCCCTGTCGAAGGTTTAGATCGTTGTGCGTTATTAAGTGACATATAATAACAATGGTGATGTGTTTCTTATAAATTTTTAGTGCTCCGCTGCATTAAAACGGCATTCTGCAATTAATAAAACAAGCTTGTTTCGTGCTTAATTTGTATGTTGACGATAATAACTCACACCTGGGAGAGCACTGCTATATAAAGGCATTAGCCTTCAATAAATCGTTATGTTACGTTTTGCTGTAGCAGTAATTGCAAAATTCCAAAATGACGTGTTTTTGTAAATCGCCGGAATGCGTGCATGAAGTCTTGCGAGAGACCTATATCCAACCCTAACAAAAGTCGATAACCGATCATGCAGTCGTTGATACTGCGTGTGACGTCAAAAAAAATGTCAAGATTGGGGGAAGTGTTGTGAAACGAGCGTTACCCTTCGTAGCATCATCGATAGACCGACAGTATATGCGTTCAGTGGCCAGGGGTCCATCCCTGGTAGCTGCTGACAGCTATGTCGTACTTCACCAGTATTAAACAATTTTTCATACGTTCCCATATTAAAATTCCCCCTCTTGAACCATATCTGTAATCTCGACCGCCCATCCATCAACTACATCATTCAACCGAACCCGCCACTAGAACTTCACGTGAAATGGTCTAAAATAAGGCAATAGGTGGATCGTTACAACGCGTAGCTACGTACTTCATCGAGTCATATAGTATCTGATGTACGTTGGTCAACCTCTATGTCACTGCACAACACTGCTACTGTTACGTAATCTTAAGACACAGAGATACAATTCACTTGCACATTGACGTAAAGCGTACGTGCCAATTTTCTCACTATTATTCTGATATCTGGTTTTCATTATTTTAACTTATAATGCATTTTACGTTATGTATGCTGATTAACCTTCTGTTACCGACACAGCCATATTACCATTCACGTTCCTTTATGAAGGAGGATATCGAACTATGTCACCACACTTGTACATTGGACTGTGGCTTATACATCATTTTTCTCTCTACAGTTTTGCTGCGTTGTCTTCTTTATTTAAACTTACAAATTAATCGCACTTTACGTTATACTTACTCGTGGTTAATGACAATATAGTATATATTTTAAGTCTGGATAATAATGTTTTTATATTCATTTACTTATTGATACTAGGTCATTGCCTACTATTGTACCATTAGTTTTACTGCAGATCGGTATATATTCTTATAATGCAGTTTAAGTGTAAACTATGAGTCTCAAAAACTGTCACATAACTTTTGAGCGTATTGTATTACGCAGACACTACCGTATTTCTAATGTATTATTATATGCTTCGCTCTCTAAGTGAAGTATAACGATTTGTATTTCAACTTCGCTGATTTTCAATGTTCTGATATGTATTCACTGTATTTAGTGATTTTGTATGTGTTACAAGTCAGTGAGGTTAATTAGATGGGTATGTGGTGTGTACTATGTACCTAGACTAGGTACTATGAATGTGTTTTGTATGACGTACCCGGACTGTGTACTACAGATCACCTTCTGAATGCACTACATAAAATAACTAGAGTCTGTACTACGAACCGTCTATGCACTGAAAATTGTTTGTTATAAGGATGTTTGTAATTATCTTAGGTACATGCTTACACATCTCTCATATCCTTCGTTCCTGTTTCCTTCGCATTATAATATACAGTTCGAATCTTACAATTACTCAACATTTTCAGTCAATTTTTTGTTTTGTATTTTTAGATATTAAGGGAGCATTTTGCTGTTTAGATTTTATGCTCAAGGAGCAATTTTCACTGAATAATCAAATTGTCATAAATTTCATTTAGACACACGATTATATACACTCCTGGAAATGGAAAAAAGAACACATTGACACCGGTGTGTCAGACCCACCATACTTGCTCCGGACACTGCGAGAGGGCTGTACAAGCAATGATCACACGCACGGCACAGCGGACACACAAGGAACCGTGGTGTTGGCCGTCGAATGGCGCTAGCTGCGCATCATTTGTGCACCGCCGCCGTCAGTGTCAGCCAGTTTGCCGTGGCATACGGAGCTCCATCGCAGTCTTTAACACTGGTAGCATGCCGCGACAGCGTGGACGTGAACCGTATGTGCAGTTGACGGACTTTGAGCGAGGGCGTATAGTGGGCATGCGGGAGGCCGGGTGGACGTACCGCCGAATTGCTCAACACGTGGGGCGTGAGGTCTCCACAGTACATCGATGTTGTCGCCAGTGGTCGGCGGAAGGTGCACGTGCCCGTCGACCTGGGACCGGCCCGCCGCGACGCACGGATGCACGCCAAGACCGTAGGATCCTACGCAGTGCCATAGGGGACCGCACCGCCACTTCCCAGCAAATTAGGGACACTGTTGCTACTGGGGTATCGGCGAGGACCATTCGCAACCGTCTCCATGAAGCTGGGCTACGGTCCCGCACACCGTTAAGCCGTCTTCCGCTCACGCCCCAACATCGTGCAGCCCGCCTCCAGTGGTGTCGCGACAGGCGTGAATGGAGGGACGAATGGAGACGTGTCGTCTTCAGCGATGAGAGTCGCTTCTGCCTTGGTGCCAATGATGGTCGTATGCGTGTTTGGCGCCGTGCAGGTGAGCGCCACAATCAGGACTGCATACGACCGAGGCACACAGGGCCAACACCCGGCATCATGGTGTGGGGAGCGATCTCCTACACTGGCCGTACACCACTGGTGATCGTCGAGGGGACACTGAATAGTGCACGGTACATCCAAACCGTCATCGAACCCATCGTTCTACCATTCCTAGAACGGCAAGGGAACTTGCTGTTCCAACAGGACAATGCACGTCCGCATGTATCCCGTGCCACACAACGTGCTCTAGAAGGTGTAAGTCAACTACCCTGGCCAGCAAGATCTCCGGATCTGTCCCCCATTGAGCATGTTTGGGACTGGATGAAGCGTCGTCTCACGCGGTCTGCACGTCCAGCACGAACGCTGGTCCAACTGAGGCGCCAGGTGGAAATGGCATGGCAAGCCGTTCCACAGGACTACATCCAGCATCTCTACGATCGTCTCCATGGGAGAATAGCAGCCTGCATTGCTGCGAAAGGTGGATATACACTGTACTAGTGCCGACATTGTGCATGCTCTGTTGCCTGTGTCTATGTGCCTGTGGTTCTGTCAGTGTGATCATGTGATGTATCTGACCCCAGGAATGTGTCAATAAAGTTTCCCCTTCCTGGGACAATGAATTCACAGTGTTCTTATTTCAGTTTCCAGGAGTGTATATTTATGTGCCATCTACTAGCATCTTGGTCCACGAGCAATATGAGTGCTTACTGCCCTTAAGTTTGTTTACTGTTTTAATTAAAAACTTACCTGCTTGCTATTTTTATCTGTTGTTACCATTTTCCACTTATTTTCAATTAATATTTGTAATACAAACATGTATGATTCGTGTAAGTGTGTTTACCACAGGGATGTAGTTTTCCTGCGAGGCCGAGCGCGTAATATCAGTCAGTCTGCTCGTTGTTCTGAAGTGGGCACACATCGCTGTTATTGACTGATACGTAACGGCTGAGAGTCTGTTCACTGCACTGGATTGCAAACATAACACATGTTGTTATTAAGTGGCATAATGTTACTGTATTGTGTGTTTGCCGTTCATACGTGTTTGAATAATAATTGTTTGTCTTCATAAAATTACACTGGTGTAATGACACATTATGTCACGTTTGTTATTACTTGGTTTATTTACATTTTTAGTCCTTACATACGTTATTTTTCATCGATTTGTAACATACAAAACTCTTCGTCTGGTATTTTTGTGCATAAACATGTATTATACTGATGAAAATGTGTCTTCATACAGTCTTGCGATTAGACACTGCACTCATTTTATTAACCGGAGTGCGTTTGCATTCATTTACCTCTTGTTAAATTTGTCAGTGTGCTGTTTACTGTTACCCCTTTATGTGCAATTTTCTGTACTACATTCCTGGAAATTGAAATAAGAACAACGTAAATTCATTGTCCCAGGAAGGGGAAACTTTATTGACACATTCCTGGGGTCAGATACATCACATGATCACACTGACAGAACCACAGGCACATAGACACAGGCAACAGAGCATGCACAATGTCGGCACTAGTACAGTGTATATCCACCTTTCGCAGCAATGCAGGCTGCTATTCTCCCATGGAGACGATCGTAGAGATGCTGGATGTAGTCCTGTGGAGCGGCTTGCCATGCCATTTCCACCTGGCGCCTCAGTTGGACCAGCGTTCGTGCTGGACGTGCAGACCGCGTGAGACGACGCTTCATCCAGTCCCAAACATGCTCAATGGGGGACAGATCCGGAGATCTTGCTGGCCAGGGTAGTTGACTTACACCTTCTAGAGCACGTTGTGTGGCACGGGATACATGCGGACGTGCATTGTCCTGTTGGAACAGCAAGTTCCCTTGCCGGTCTAGGAATGGTAGAACGATGGGTTCGATGACGGTTTGGATGTACCGTGCACTATTCAGTGTCCCCTCGACGATCACCAGTGGTGTACGGCCAGTGTAGGAGATCGCTCCCCACACCATGATGCCGGGTGTTGGCCCTGTGTGCCTCGGTCGTATGCAGTCCTGATTGTGGCGCTCACCTGCACGACGCCAAACACGCATACGATCATCGTTGGCACCAAGGGAGAAGCGACTCTCATCGCTGAAGACGACACGTCTCCTTTCGTCCCTCCATCCACGCCTGTCGCGACACCACTGGAGGCGGGCTGCACGATGTTGGGGCGTGAGCGGAAGACGGCCTAACGGTGTGCGGGACCGTAGCCCAGCTTCATGGAGACGGTTGCGAATGGTCCTCGCCGATACCCCAGTAGCAACAGTGTCCCTAATTTGCTGGGAAGTGGCGGTGCGGTCCCCTACGGCACTGCGTAGGATCCTACGGTCTTGGCGTGCATCCGTGCGTCGCTGCGGTCAGGTCCGAGGTCGACGGGCACGTGCACCTTCCGCCGACCACTGGCGACAACATCGATGTACTGTGGAGACCTCACGCCCCACGTGTTGAGCAATTCGGCGGTACGTCCACCCGGCCTCCCGCATGCCCACTATACGCCCTCGCTCAAAGTCCGTCAACTGCACATACGGTTCACGTCCACGCTGTCGCGGCATGCTACCAGTGTTAAAGACTGCGATGGAGCTCCGTATGCCACGGCAAACTGGCTGACACTGACGGCGGCGGTGCACAAATGCTGCGCAGCTAGCACCATTCGACGGCCAACACCGCGGTTCCTGGTGTGTCCGCTGCGCCGTGCGTGTGATCATTGCTTGTACAGCCCTCTCGCAGTGTCCGGAGCAAGTATGGTGGGTCTGACACACCGGTGTCAATGTTTTCTTTTTTCCATTTCCAGGAGTGTATTTTAGAGGTGACTAACTGCTTCGCTGAAAGTAGTAATCAATTACTGCTAAAATATTGCGATTTGAACTGTTTAAGGCTTTTCTATAAAAAAATCTTTAATGTTTAACATTTTCATAGATCGCTTGTCTCCAACCTCACCATGTCAGGAATTAACAGAACTGACTATACGCTTACTTGCGGAGTACGTATTTAGACGTAGATTCAGGCCCTACATTTTGAAAATAAAGGGCGGCTCAGAGCGAATACCTCTCTCGTCAGTGTTTTTAGACTCTGCACTCTTTCGTTGCACATGTATTTTGTCACATTCCACAACTTTACAACAGCTATTTCCGTAAGTTCGTACGAAGTCTGTGATATCAGGCCTAGAATTCACAAGGTTGCACAGTTTTATTCTGGCTCATCCAGAAGCGTGTTACGTTACTGAGGAGGGGGGCTATTTCAATGTGTAGTGGAACCGACACCTATCTGTAAACAAAGAAAAAAGTAATCAAACTCAACTTTATGACTAGCTCTTGTATGCACAACCTAATTTTTAGTCAATGATAACATGATTTCCACACTCTTAAAAAATAAGTTGTAATTATCCATTTTTGTGAGTGACATATTTACGCGTAGACAGATTTGTTCTAGCTTTTTTTCTTTTCGCCAAATGGTTTATCTCTGTCTCATGAGAATGCACGTGCATGTTATTTTGTGTGCATTGCGTGCACCGGTTCTGTCAATGACTTCTAAAGGCAGAACCCATACTATAGTGGTTGCACGATTGTAGTGCGGAGATTTATGTGAGCCACTTTCACTGCAACATTTGGTACACTGCTTCTGGGGTTTAGCGTATGGATAAAATAGGTGCCTCAAGGATTCTCTGACGTAGATGGTCGGTAGTTGCAATAGCTGTCTTGAAAGCTTGGTACCCGAAGATAGATACGTTACCAGATCGTTCAAGACTTACTTCGACATGGATTAATTGTCCCATAGGATCATACAGTAACATTTCCCAGACAATATCAGTGCTCTGTAGATTGAGGCGCAGCAGAGGTAGTTGAACTACTATCGTAACCGCGAATCCGGTAGCAGCTTGTTTATTTAGATGGTGAACGATTGTTATGTAGCACATAACACCACAGCTGACATTTACCCCGAACGTCTTGGTAGTTTCACGACAGGCGTAAGAGAAGAGTTACCTAACTAGGCTGCTTTGAAAATGCAGCTCCTTTAATCCGTAGATTGATCTCTTCTATCATCGCTTAGAAACTTGATAGCAGTGAGAATGCATACCGACATCTCTCAGACCTGTTACCTACCCATCTCGTCAGATGATATCGTGAAATTAACGAGCTGTAGACGCCACTCTCAGTAAAAGATCGTATCAGTGTGATTACACTGTGTATGTGTTAAGCGCACTCGACAAAAATTAGTCACTCTGTGAGGGTACAGCGAAGCTTTCGACATTCCCCTGTGGATGTCAGAATGATCTGCATTGGTAGTGCTGGCTAATAGTCAGACCACTCCCCGTGGGCTGATATGCCTTTGACAAATAGCATGTCATGCAACAGATAACTAATAGCATATTAGTGGCCCAAGAAAACATGAAGTCCCTGCTAGCATAAATGAATAACAAATATGTTATAATATATTACAATAATGTATTAAGGTATCTGTTCGACCACAATAAATGAGAGGAAAAGAAAATTACCAATTGTTGACATGGGACAGTACTGATCTAACACTTGAGAGCCCCAGCAGAGATTGTATATGGGTGAATGGAACAAGACTGAATCTGCTAGTGAATTATGCGAAGATGATCACGCAGCTATCGCTTAACTTCACAAGAAGAATGAAAAACTACACCTGCTACTAACATTCCTAATTGAGTCACGAATGAGCTTTCAGTTACTCAAGAAAATAATTAGATTTGCGAAAAGGAGCTAATCCCAACCATATTCCTATAAAAGAACAGTAACTCTCATTTCCTGCTCGTCCAACCCACAATTTCTCACAGTATTCAGCACTCATTTGTGTGGAGCGCAGCGAGTCCCATGATATGCCGCATGCTGCGGCACATCAGCTCTCTGCTGGATCTGCAGACCAAGTGTATTCCACATGGTCCCCAGACAAAGTCTTCTCCACTGTGTCCCATACCAAATTGCTCTCTCCTACGACACAGAGTTCTTTCTCCTCTTCTCAAGACCACGCAATACCCGTGAGCCAATGGAAAAGGCTCTGCAAAACCCTGGCCAACAGTATTTTTGTCAACAACGCATCTCCCTTCCTAGCAAAAGTTTTACAACGTTACCCAGTCGTTGTACACTCATAAAGACAGTTCTTAAATAATTGTTAGTTACTCTCCCGGTCCTCAGGTGAGTTCGTTACTTCAGTCAATACGCCCATCTCCACATTCGTATTTTTTGGAAAATGGCACTCTGAGTCATCCTATTCTTCTGTTTTTTCTCTTTAAGATTAGCTAATGAGCATCTCTCTAACAACTTTTTAGACCAGAGGTTATTCTGCCCACAAAGAGTAGCGTCGAAAAGATGGCTTATCGTTTTACGATATGATTTCTCTGAATGTAGACCTGGACCCTGTGTGGCGTTGGGTGCATTATGCAAGAATTTGCAGGAACACGCCTCACAGACGCCAGCACTGGCAATCGCTGGGTCGCTGGCTGCTACCTGTCTGATCTCTCAGCTCATCTCATGCCCTTGCGCTTTCCTTTGAAATTTTCACTGCCTCGTGATAACTGGGTGTTGTGTGATGTCCTTAGGTTAGTTAGGTTTAAGTAGCTCTAAGTTCTAGGGGACTGATGACCATGAATGTTAAGTCCCATAGTGCTCAGAGGCATTTTTTTTTCCTGTGAAAGGTGACCCGCAACTTCCAAGATGATTGGTCCAAACATCAAGTCACTGACTGGACCACTATGCCCAGCATTGTTCATTACCTACCCAACTACAACACAGAGAAAATTACTTGCAAAACAGGGAAGAGAAGGTATTAATACAGAAGTAGACAACTCACTCAGGGCAATCACTGTCGTTATTAGTAACGAAAGGAACTATTACTTAAGTTAGTAATTATTTTAAATCAGTCATGTATAACGCATAGGGTATGGCTATCCGGCAATGATCTGAGGCTTATCAACCCCTAGGAGACATAGCGCTAAAACCGTGTAGTAGTGTCTCTAGTTTTGATTCCGCGAGGAAGATGGTTGAAAGTTTCTTCTGGTATGCCATATCCAGCTGAAGCTGCTCACTGGTAAGATCTCGCAGAGCTACCTAATTGTGGGGATGTAGGCTGCCACATTATATCCGATTTTCCAAATTATGCCAGAAATTTTCTATGACGTTTATGTCGGGCTATTCAGCAGTTCAGTCGAGATACGATAGTGTGCTCAGGGTTTGTTAAAGCAGGAACGTACGCTTGAAGCCCTGCGAATACGTCTGCTGTAATTTTGGAAGTGAGACTGTTCACAGCATACTCATCATGAAGAGGTAAAAGAAAGGGCAGCTGCTGGTCACCGAGAATGTTGAAATAAACATTCTGGTTCATGTTCGTGGTAAGCCGGATTAGAGGGCCCAAATCATGGTACGATAAATATCCCCGAAACATCACAGAAACACCGTCACCCAGCACTGCAGCGTCCACTCACTCGCCACCGATGCACTCGATGTCTTGCATCGTTTCAGAAGACGCAAAATTACCATTTCTCGGATCCCACTACACGTCTTTAAGTATCTTCAGTTCCTGTGTTTTTTGGCCCGTTGAAGACTTGTAGTTTCATTTTCCCTTGATAAATTGACTTTCACATCGTATATGACTCCAAGCGTCCACTTTGTGTTCTTCCTTTTGTAACAATTCGCTCCGAAACTAGTTAAAACAGAAACTCATTCACTATCTGCAGCAGCTCGTGTAATGTTCGAAACATTATCATTGCGAAGGCTTGTATCTCGTCTTCGGTTCCTGTCGGTTAGGCTGTTTTTACAACCAGTGTTCTTCTGCCGTTATACATAACGGCGAGTGGTACACCATTCCTTGTAGGCATGCTGGACAGGTCGCACTGATACCCCAACACGTCGGTTGGGTAGCTCCATCCGTGGTGTGATAATGGGCACGATAATAAGCAATAGCTAGTTTCTGCCCCTCTTCTACGTCGACCTGCATTCCATACAGATGACTGTCACATACACACCACTTCATTGCCGCGACTTATCTAAGAAAAACACGGTCAAACGATTGGTTGTTACCATTTCTGCGATGTCTACAGCACTCCAAAGCGACCTACATGCTCTTTTAATGGAGCGACAAACATTTTTTTCGACTACCTTATATGTATACTACTGTAAAAACTTAAAGAAGAAAGTAACTTTCGTATGACATGTACGTAACATAGAAATAACTGCTACAATATAGTACAGAAGGTAACTGAAAGAAATACTCAATGAGACGAATAGAAATGACAATTTTATACAAAGACAATAACTGCACTGAAGTCACCGTGATATATGGTCTCCACTGGACACACAAAAGGACGGACACGGTTCTTAACAGGACGTGTGATCAGCATCAAACGAACAGCACGCTTTACAACGTGCAACATTGCTGGTTACAAGGTTCTCTGAAGTTCTTGTGCAAGACCGTCCATACTTCCACCAGCGCCGTGGACAACTGCTGGTGCATGTAGACGTGCTATAATACCTCTCGAAACCGCATCCCACGCATGCTCTATAGTATTTAAGTCGGCGGCCAGCCTATTCTTGAATAACGAGGAAAGGAAGATTGGGTTTAACGTCCCGTGGACATCATTATTGAATATCCTCTCGTTCGATGCGGTCGCCATTCATAATAATGAAGTCAGGGCCGAATGCGCCCATGAAACGACGCGCTTGAGGTAGGAGTATTTTGTCACAGTAACGTTGACTATTGGTGGACCACCAAAACGATCGTATTCGATAATGTTCCCCCTTCTCGCTGTATGAGGATCGGCCCAGAACCACTACAATGACTGAATCTGCACTCATCCGAGAAGACCATGCGGCCCCACTCATGTTTGGTCCAGTTCCCGTGCTCTTAGCACCATGGCAAACGGTGCTACCAACGTGTGTCAACGGAAGACAACGTCCTGGCCCTCGGGCGAAGAAACAAACTCCATGCAGTCCCGGTGCCACAGAGGAGCGCGAGATTCCGTGTCTTTCGATCCTTTGCAATTGCACCCGTTGTCTGATGTTCGTCCCTTCTACATCTACAACTCTCATGCATTTACCCAGATACTGCGGAAACCACCCTACAGAGCGTGGCGGAGGGTAGCCCGTACCACGACTAGTAATTCCTTTTCTGTCCCAGTCGCAAATGGAGCGAGGGAAAGCGACTGTCTATATGACTCCGTATGAGCCCTAATTACTCATATCTCATCTTCATAGTCCTTGCGCGCAGTTTATGTTGGAAGCAGTAGAAGTGTCCTGCAGTCAGCTTCAAATGCCGGTTCTCTAAATTGTCTCAATAGTATTCCTCGAAAAGAAGCCTTCTCTCCAGGGATTATCCTTTGAGTTCCCGAAGCATTTCCGTAACACTTGCACGTTGTTCGAACCTAACACTAAGAAATCTACCAGCCCGCCTCTGTACTGCTTCGATATCTTCCTTTAATCAGACCTGCTACGGATCCCAAACACTAGAGCAGAAGTCAAGAATAGGTAACACGCAGTCTGCGTTACCAATGAATCACACTTTCCTACACTGAAGCGCCAAAGAAACTGGTATATGCATGCCTATTCAAATATGTAAACAGGCAGAATACTGCGCTGCTGTCAGCAACGCCTATATAAGACAACAAGTGTCTGGCGCAGTTGTTGGATCGGTTAATGTTGCTTCAATTGTAGGTTATCAAGATTAAAGTGAGTTTGAACGTGGTGTTATAGCCGACGCACAAGAGATGGGACACAGCTCCTCCGAGGTAGCGATGAAGTGACGATTTTCTTGTACGGCCATTTGACGAGTGTACCGTGAATATCAGGAATCCGGTAAAACGTCAGATCTCCGACATCGCTGCGGCCGGAAAAAGATCCAGCGAAAGCAGGACCAACGGCGACTGAAGAGATTCGTTCAATGTGACAGAAGTGCAACCCTTCCGCAAAGTGCTGCAGATGTCAATGCTGGGCCATCAGCATGTGTCACCATGTGAACCATTCAACGAAACTTCATCGACGTGGGCATTCGGAGCCGAAGGCCCACTCGTGTACCGTTGATGACTACACGACAAAAAGCATTACGTCTCGCCTGGGCCCGTCAAGACCGACATTCGACTGTTGATTGCTGGAAACAAGTCGCCTTGTCGGACGAGGCTCGTTTCAAATTGAATCGAGCGGATGAACGTGTACGGGTATGGAGACAACCTCACGTGTCCATGGACCTTGCATGTCAGCAGTGGACTGCTCAGGCTCGTGGAGGCTCTGTAATGGTGTGGGATGTGTGCAGTTGGAGTGATATGGGACTCCTGATACGTCTAGATACAACTCTGACGTGACACGTACGTAAGCATCTTGTCTGATAACCTGTATCCATTCGTGTACATTGTGTATTCCGACAGACATGGGCAATTCCAGCAGTACAATGCGACACCCCACATGTCCAGAATTGTTACAGACTGGATCCAGAAACACTCTTCTGAGTTTAAACACTTCCGCTGGCCACCAAACTCCGCAGACATGAACATTATTGAGCGTGTCTGGGATGCCTTGTAACATGCTGTTCCGAGGAGATCTCCAACCCCTCGTACTCTTGCGGATTTATGGACAGTCCTGCAGGATTCAAGGTGTCAGTTCCTTCCAGCAGTATTTCTGACTTTAGTCGAGTCCATGCCACGTCGTGTTGCGGCACTTCTGCGTGATCACGGGGGCCCTACACGATATTAGGCAGGTGTACGAGTTTCTTTGGCTATTCACTGTAGAATTCTCCCAATTCGCGTTCGATACCACGATCCTCACATGCTAGTTCCATTTCGTATCGCTTTTCAATGTTACTCCCAGATATTTAAACGATCTGAGTCAAGCAGAACACTACTAATGCTGTATCCGAAAATTACGGGTTTTTTTCTCCTACTCACCCGTGTTAATTTACATTTTTCTACATTCTAGCTGGCATTCACTACCCAAACTACAAATTTTGTCTAAGTCATCTTGTATCCTCCTACAGTCTCTCAACTTCAGCGCTTTACCGTACATCACAGCGTCATCAGCAAAAAACCGCAGATTGCAGCCCACACTGTCTGCCAAATTACTAACGCTTATAGAGAATAATAGCGGTCCTGTTATGCTTCTTTGAGGCAGACCTGACGATACTCTTGTCTGTGATAAACAGTTACCTTCGAGGAAAACATACTGGGTACTATAACTTAAGAAGTCTTCGAGCCACTCACATATCTGAGAACCTATTCCATATGCTCGTACCTTCTTTAACAGCCTGCGATAGAGCACCTGTCAAACGCTTTCCAGAAATCTATAAATATGGCCACTGCCTGTTGACCTTCATCCACGGTTCGCAGTGTATCATCTGGTCTGCTGCGCAGTGTAGCGCTCATTTGCTGTTGAGCTGAGCGTGGTAATGTGCCTCCTCTCCTTCGAGCAGCTGTGCCTGCGGTTCGGGACCTTCTCCATGCACTTGAAACAATGCTGTGAGCATTACCAAACTCCTGAGGTACACTCGTCTACCGGTTTTCCGGTGAACCTTCCCCATATGAAATCATCCGTATGTTGTCTCCGGGCAGTGTTGTAATATACACTGCCGCCCTATACCGTAACTGCTCGCTGATCTGCACAGACTGTCTTTTACCATCCCCTCAGCTGCCTCGTGTTGCGGGGCCAGCGCCATCTGGCGCTTCAGTCACGTTGACCTCACACCCTGTGACGTCGAGCTTTCTTTGCAAGACTGGGAGGCCACTGGCAACTTTCTGGAGCACTTTCATTTAGTTCCACCGAGTAGCTAACGAGTTGTTACTTTATCGACCGCTTACTTAAGTTTTGCAGATCAGATTACTATAATTCCCCACTCTCGCTCGTGATTTAAGATGAGGCGGTATTCTCGTTTTGATCCAAGAAATTAGAGTACAGCATTAGAGTAACGTGCCCTTCGCAGGCCTAAGCAGCACCTTAATCAACAACGTTTAATGTTAGATGAGGAACTGCGGGTATGCATGGGGCCACCCCGACCTCACTGAGCCCCCATCGCTTCGCAGCTGAGACCAGCTCGGAGACCCGGCGTGCGACCTTATGTGGCGCCTAAATAATGCACGCGAGGGCGTAAACCGTTTAGGCCTCCGGCTGCCGACCGCCGTGCATTATTGAAGCGACTGGGCTCCTTTAATCTAGCGCAGCAATTACACTTGCCGGCAGCTGCCGGGGCCCGCCTAGCGAAACGACGCTCCTGTTGTCGCAATCAGACGGGGAGCCGGTCGCTTTTTCTTTCTCTCCCCGCCGAGAGGCTAACTTGCTGAGTGAGACAAAGAGGCCCAGGCCGTAGCCGGGGAGAGAGAGTGCGCCTGCTGGGTTCACCTGGACCGGGGAAACGACCTGAGTGGATTGCGGTATCTCTCACAGCAGACGGGTGTCACTCAGTAAGAAGAGCTCTGTGGATTCACCTTTCCCGTAATATGAAAGAGAATATTGTTTCAGAATTACGAAGAATAAAGAACAAAATTGCTGGTCAAGAAACAGAGAATGGTAGCTTCCCAGACCTGCAGAAGCAACGAACAGAACTAAAAACAGCTGTCCGCAGTGCGGGTATTGTCTCTTATTTAACTTAATATGAGTGACTGCACTCACGGAAATAATCTGAGCATCATTAGCACTCTCATCTAGCTTATATACATATACAGGCCAACAATTCAAAGAGAGTCCAAATCGTCTGTAGAAGTATCAGAATTCTAGCTATGCCTCCCTAGTTCTAAGTTGCATAATGTAATGCACGTACCCATACGTTATGTAATACATACTTAACCATATTACAAAAATAGATATACTTATGTATGTATGTATGTTCCAGATCTCCTCCTAAACCACTGGACAAATTTCAATCAAATTTGGTATACATATCTCTGTCTGGAAATAGCTTCTAAGGGAGTAAGAACCAACTAGCTATCAAAATGGGGACGGGGTGAAAAAGAGTAGCCCAGGCCAAGCGAATACTGAGACATTATTCATCCATTAATTGAGAATGAGAGCACTCAATGACTTGTAACAAATTTAATACTTAATTTCAAATCTTTACGAAACTTTTTCTCGCTGACAACCCCCACAAAATGATGAAAGAAAATAGGTTTATCGCTTACTAGATTTTCGCTGATCATGCAGAAAAACTGCCACATCAGGCACGACATTCTAATTTATTGCTTATTTACTACTAACTGCATTAGCTGCACATTTTGCAGACGGTATTCATATACACCACGGAATATACCTGCAAAATTACATCATTGTAAGACACATAGTTTAAGAGATATGACGTCATTAACATCATAAACATTGAGTTGCTTCAAAACGATACTACAGGACAACTCCAAATGACACTACGATACTGTATCTCTAGAGATACAGGTGAACTATATTTACAAATATGTGTGAAATATGTTAAACGTCAGTGACATGTGCCTACACGGGCAAAGACGTGGATAAAAAGCTCCTCCTAAATTCCTGGATCGTTTTCAACCAAATACTGCTTACTATCTGAAGAGAAACTCTATGGGGATAAGAATCAGCAACCTCCTATCGTCGTAGGCATGATAACATGGTGCGAGAAGGAGAAGATGAACAGTCAAAGGTAAGGATGAGAAGAACATAGGTAGGAGGTGTGAGGAGATGGATAGAGAAAGGAGGAAGGGACAGATGGACTTATAGGAAAAGATGAAGGGGGAGAGAGATGGATAGGGGGAAAGGAGCACCTGATTCATGGGAGGAGCAGATGGAGAGAGAGAGGAAAAGAAGGAGATGGGTAGAGAGAGGGGAGAGAAGGAGATGGACAGCGAAAGAAAAGAGGAGGTGATTGATAGAGAGAGGAGGAGGAAGAGATAGACAGCAAGAGTGGGGAGGAGGAGGGGACAGAGACAGAGGGAGGAGGACTTGAAGAGGGGGATGAAACGAACAGAGAGAGAGAGGAGAAAATGGAGAAAGAGAGAGCGGGAGGTGGAGATTGAAAGAGGAGTAGGAGCAGACAAACAGAGGGTGATGAGCAGACAGAGAGAGGGGGAGGAGGGATAGGACAGAGAGGGAAGCAGGTAGAGGTGGACACACAGAGGGGGTATGAGGCGATGGACTAATAGAAGACTGGAATAAATAGATACCTGGACAATGCCTGGCACTCAGCTAATATCAGACAAAATACTCACATGAATTATGCCTTAGTTGATTATTGCATTAATTTCCTCGTGTGTTGCTCCACAACCTAGACGTAATTTCCAAATGTTAAAACCATTTCAATGTCCATTTAGGCTGTCAAACACTATATAAGACAACCTTTATTGCATCATGCTTTACCTTATATGCGTTACCTTATATAAGCTGGTTGTTTTCTTCTACCTCCATAGTGAACTAGATATTCTGGTGCAGCGAGTTCAGATGCTGCAGAAAGTCTTGGAGGCGTTGTCGTCCGTGCGGCCAGATTACGAATGTATCGTCTACATATCGAAAACAGCAAGAGGGCTTGTAGGCTGCCGACTCGAGAGCTTCTTCTTCAGAAGCCTCCATAAATATAGTGGCCACTACTGGTGATAGACTCCATCTGTTTGTTCGTAGCAGTTCCCATCGAACAGAAAGTATGTTGACGTAAGTACGAATTCGAAAACTTTCGTTACTGTTCGTCCGAATTTTTCTCCTATGAGACTTATGGAGTCTCTTAGAGGTACCCTAGTAAAGAGGGATACCACGTCAAACCTCACCATGAGGTCTTCTTGCAGCATCTGAACTCGCTGTACCAGAATATCAAGTTCACGATGGAAGTAGAAGAAAACAACCAGCTTCCATTTCTGGATGTGCTCGTCAAGCGAAGACCAGATGGCACACTAGGACACAGCGTCTACCGTAAGTCGACACATACAGATCTTTACCTGCATGCCTCCAGCTGTCATGCTCCTTCACAGCGAGCGAGTGTTCTAAGCACACTGGTGCACAGAGCACGCGAAATCTCGGACCTAGCAGCTGAATTGCAGCACTTGCAGGCCGTGTTCCGCACGAACGGTTACAACAACCGGCAGATAAAACGCGCCTTAAGACCGAAGAAGCCGAGACTGCAACATTCCGAGGACGAAGACAAACCTGTTGCGATAGCGATCATACCATATGTCGGGAACACATCGGCAAACATCGGCAGAATACTCAGAAAATATAATGTCAAGTGCGTGTTTCGCCCCCCATCCAAAACGAAAACATTATTAGGATCAGTCAAGGACGACTTAGGACTCCGGAAACCGGGAGTTTAAAGCATCCCTTGCCAGTACGGGAAAATGTATATAGGCCAGACCATCAGGACGGTACAGGAGAGATGTATTGAACATAAACGCCACACAGACAACGCACAGTCGACCAAGTCCTCCGTGGCAGAGTACTGCATCTCACATGGACATGACATGAACTACGATGGCACAAAAGTGTTACAGCAATCGAACACCTTCTGGGATTGTCTCCTCAAAGAGGCAGTGGTGATCCGGCTGTATGACGAACTAATAAATAAAGACAGCGGTTTCCAGTTAAGCAAAGTCTGGGATCCAGCTTTTTGTATGACTGAAACACAACGACAGTCTACACGGAAATCCGCTCCTGTCAGGACGCCTGAAGAAGAAGAAGAAGAAGAAGAAGAAGAAGTAGAAGCATTGTCACCACGACGGCAGAGTTCCGCAAGCGGCCCATGATGTGTCGCGGGACGCTGCGCTTCCCCCACCACCCAGTGCTGTCCTTCCCCCACCACCGGAAGCGCATAGACGGAGGTTGCGGGAGAGGGGTGGAGATTAGATAAAGTCGGCATCCATCAGAGATCAATCAGACACCAAAAAAGCCTGAAGATGGCAACAAGTTGGCTTGCCGAAATATCACGCCTTTTGGACAACGCAACCCGGCTGCATAGCCGAGAAATTTTCAAGATGCTGTTGACAATCAGATTCTAAGTCGTAAGTATTCAACAGCACAACACGTCCTTTCTCTTCCATGTCCGTAATCCCAGTCGTTATAAAAATGTGGCAACAGGCAATGCTCAAAGAATATGTTTGAATAAGGACATTTTACAACGAGCAAGTGCATACCGCTAGAGAGAGCAACAATCACTTGGCGACAGTACTGCCTGCATTACATGTATTGTCATTATTCATAATGCAAATACATTACGTAATGTAAGTTAAATTTGCTTACAATAATGTTACTAGTACAGTCAAGTACACTCATTATTGCTCCTTAAAACGGGACGAGGTTTTGTGAACTGTGGCAGTGGTAAAATTGGTCTCTCGTCTTCATTAGTTATTGTCGCACATAAAAAGATCACAATAATGTCAGGAGTAATAAAAACTAGTATAGTCATTCCTACATAAAACATAATGAACTTCAGTAACACTGTCATGATGGTAAAAAGTACTCCTTCACATTCGTTACTTCATACGATACTTAAAAAATTACTGCAGTTGGCGACAAAATTACGTTCGAAAATGTTTAAAATTGTTAAACACTGCCTACAATAATATCACTGATACAGTCTGTAGTCCTCTGGGCCTGTTGCATAATAAATGTCTTTCAAATGCACAGTGAGATTTATGTGACCAGTTACCAGCTATGAGTACTATTTTCTTATTTTAACTATAGGTCTGTTTCAACTATACAGGTAATCTGTAATAGAACATCTAATAAATTTTGGTACATTTATTGTATTACATCTGAATCACTCAAACAATATTGTTGTTTCTGTTTCTGTCTATTTGTTTGTTCCTTTGTTATTCTAGCTGTTGTGCGTTACAGTATGTTCTGACACTTTATTAATAATGGGCAGAAATAAACTTAATTTCGAGTTGCAGTTTCGTAACAGCAATTATGTCAGATGATCAGCGATATTGTGTGGTTACATCTGCTTGTTGACAATTCTATCACCAATGTTATTGAATTATATTGAAGGGATATCTGTGGTGTGTGTGTTACTTAAATTTTGTCTCTGGTTGTATTATGGTTTATCCTGGATCTTGAAGGTGATTATATTTTAGATCAGTTTGTTTGTTGATGATTAAATGTGGGTAATTTATTGCATGTAAATACATCATGATCCGATGAAGTGATTATATTTTAAGTCAATTTGTTCATTGAGGATTAAATATGGATGATTTCTTCTGTGTAAATGCATCTCGATTTCTTCCTATATATTCACTGTCAGTCCTTTTGGTGTTACACCGACAGCATTTTCCAGTCGATCTGTTCCCTGCCGTTCATTTATAATGTGGTGGAAAAATGTGTGTGGATTGCTCTTACTCAGTCGAACATGATATCTAATTGCGAAGATTCTACCTATATGTCCAACAGAGAATCTTTCACAGCCTTTGCAGCGAATTTTATACATACCTCGGTTTGTACATATTTGTGGTTTCCAACTGCATGACTCTATTTTTGCTTTTATCTCATGTCATTTAGCCGCAGGTCCAGAAAATTAAAAGTTGTCGACACTTATGTCATACAATATAATGGGGTACATTTTGCCCCTTATATACTAAAAAATTAAAATGTCAAGATTATTATGAAGTATGAAATTCAACAAGGCTTCCTAGCAGAAGTTTTTAATTTATTTCCATCATATGCAAACATCAAGATCGTCACAATGCCTACAGTTATGCAACAAATCAAGAAATATGGATGCAGATTGTGGATACAACAATAAATCAAGAAAAAATTGCATCACAGAACGGACCTCAACCAAGATATGTATCTAATTTATCTAAAACTTAGTAACAGTACAACTGCACTAATATTTGACGATATATCCATCTTTACAGAAGAATATGTAAAACATATTACATATCATATAGAAATTAAACACAAAAGGAAAATCTATAACCTTCTGCTAATACAATGCCCTGTAGGTACAAAAACCAAAAACTAAATCTCCATTCAATTTTTTTTCAAAGAACACAAAATTTAGCTAACATCATTTTTGCTAAGCAAACATTTTGGCCTGGAGGACCTGGAGTATAGAGGAGAGTACAGGACTACTAGGGAAGATTCCAATGGTACCTTGGTTCCAGACAAGCTGATTAACATCGTAACTAGAAGAAAGAAGCTGCTTAATTCTGAAGAGTATTTGTTTATTTGGGTCAAAGTAGGCAATCACAATCGTAAGATTATGATTGTAGGTGACTGTGTATTGTATTGTAGACAATAAATGTTTACATTCTTATCTTTTTTCATTTATATGACCTTGAACCCAAAGAATACTACACATTTATCTTGCCAAAAGCTGAGAAGCGATTCTTCTTGGTGTTGTAGCTCTCAGGGTCACTCTGGAATGCACACAGTGTCTCTGGGTAACTCTGGGTATCTCTGTGACCTTGGGAATAGTGTTAGAAACGTGATCTCCTAGATACAGGAAGACATTAGTTTAAAACATAATCTAGAACCTAAATTTACAAATACAAATAAAAAACAACTTACAGCAAGAACTAAAACAGCTATAGGTAGAGCTAAACTACCAGTCAAACAACAAAATTAAATAACAGTTAAAACAGCAAATATACAGGAAAGAGGAATAAAAAAATTCCATACACTACAAAATCACAGAATATTACGACAACCTTACCACAAGCTAACGCCCAATAATGCAATAGTTATAAAGTCAGATAAGGGAAACAGTCTATTTATACTACAAAAAATGACTATGTACAAAAAGTGAATTACTTCTTCATGATAAACGACATAGCATAAATATCTAGGAGCCAAACAAACAAATATGTAGCCCAATCTAAGAAAGTAAGAAGGGAATGCAGTATACTTATGATGGAATAGGACAAAAGAGGATGTATAGTAATGAACCCAAAGAAACCCAGATTATGTAGATACCCAAACAACACATAAACTTTCATTTCCAATAGAATTCTTAAGAAACGTTATGCATATACTAACCTATAACATAAAAATGTAAAAATCATTAGCACAAAAAGTCAAGGACCTACAAATATCTCCAAATCGCAAATTTATCTATTTTGACACCACAAACGACTATACAAACATCGCAATACAAGTCCTAGTTCCTATTATAGAACAACCTAAAAAGTCTACTAAATTACAGGAAAAAGTCTGTAACAAAAACCAATAAAACAATACAATTGTTGCATTGAGTTCTAAACCAAAATTGATTCACATTCAATGACAGAATTTACATGAAAATGATGGAGTAACAATGTTATGTATCATTGCCGGCAGAATAGTGGATTTTTCTTAATTACATCAGAAGAAAAGTTCTTCAGAGCGACAAGTACTTTCACTAATAAAATAATACATTACTACAGATAAGCTGACGACACAATAATGCTTGTAGATGGAAATAATGAGGACATATAACGCATACATATAACACTCAACACTCTACATCCCAATATTAAATTTATGATAGAACGAGAACCAAAACAAAATGAATAAACTTCCTCAACTTGACCATAAGTAATAGTAACAGCACTCATGAATTCGAAATATGCTGAAAACGAACTGATAACATTACCAATGGAAATTCCTGCCACCTGGAATCAGACAAATACGCATACTTTCACACTATCATCACAAAATGATTAACATGCCTCTAGAACAAGACACTAAACAAAGAGAAAATAGAACCCTCGAACATGGTGCACAACAGAATGAACACAATCCACAAGTAATCACAGAGTTATATAACAAATATACTGAACCCTTCCATCATGATATACACAAATAAATAACACTCGTCAGAGATATACGTATAAAACAGAAAATTACAAGTATTTCTACCACATACCTGAAGTAAATCAAACAAAATTAATACACTACTGAAAAACACCAACAAATATTTCTCTTACCACCACAAAATAACATAAAAACAAAAATAGAGTCATGCAACTGGAAACCACTAATATACTCAAACCCAGGTACATATAAAATTCGCTGCAAAGACTGTGAAACATTCTAAATAGGACAGAGAGGTAGAAACATTGCGACTAGATATCGACAGATGTTAGACTGATTGACAACAATCCAGCCTCCTCTTTACACCACATTATAGATAAAAAAAGCACACAACAGACTGATTGGAAAATGTTGTTGATATTTTGCACATAATACCAAAAGAACCAGTACTGAATATATTGGAGGAACTTGAAATATATTTACACACAAGGAATTACCCACATTTAATTCTCAATGAATAAATTGACCTCAAATATAATCACTTCATCGAAAACTTTGTTGACATTATCCACCAAGACCCAAGATAACCACAATACAAACAAAGAAAAAATTTAAGTAACACAACATCACAGATTTCTACTCAATATAACACAGTAACATCAGTGATAGAATTGTCAACAAGCAGTTGTAACCATACAATTTCACTGGTCATCTGACATAATTGCTGTCACAAAATTTCAGCTCGAAGTTAAGTTTATTTCTGACCGTTATTAATAAAGTGTCAGAACATACCATGACACACAATACTACAATAACAACGAAAGAATATAATCAGAAAACAAACAGACAACCACAGAAACAACCATATTGCTTGGAAGTCAGAAATCGGAAACATACGTAAAATCATTTATCCAGAAGTAACTGACATGCAATACAACAAATACATCAAAATTTATGTTTAATTACAGATAACTGGATGCTAACAGTATACTGAAATAGGGCTGTAGTTAAAATAAGTAAATAATAACAGCAATAATAATAATAATAATAATAATAATCACAACAGAGTAACTAGTTGTACAAAATTTATTGTGTCCTTGAAAAATTAATATAGTCCATTATATTCTTTATTGTAGCAGCAGTATACCATTGTTTTATTGGAATTCTTCTGCATCATTAATAAAAATGGTCTCTCATGTTCAACCTAGTAATATGGTACTAGTACTTCACAACTCATATGAAAGTCACAAAAATATGATAAAATACAACAACCATTAATCTTAAAACATAATGTGGTTTTGTAACGTTGTCAGATGTCATGATGATACAACTAGCCCCTTGTATTCATGAGTTCATATGGTATTCAAAATATGAGTAATGTTCACCAAAAACCCCTACTTCCCAAATCTTTCCGCTCATTTAATACTGCCAAAAGCTGTTTTCTCAGATGCTCATATATCTCTGTCTCTCCCAAAATGTTCATAGTTTTTCTCTTGTTAGCTTTATATAAAAATATGTTTTATCAACTTTTCACGAACTGAGGTCTCATATTTCAAAGATTTAAGTAACTGAAGCAGAAATATGAAACAAAATGTCGATCTATGTGTATGTTTTTATAATCACAAATTTACTTTTTTGCATATACTAAAATTATCACAAACAACCATCTTAGTATCACTATTATATGCCAATTGTATTTGCAAACTTTCACTTTGTTGTTTTACTCACGGAACCTGAATTCTTATTGTCCCTTTTCAACATCAATTATGGGCTATCAAAGTTTGTTTCACTCAGCTCTGCAACCTCTTCATAATGTCCTTGTTGATACCTTCTCGTTGCTCTTCAGTATAATGCCCCAGATTTTCAGGGAAGTAATCTATACGTAATTTCAGGAAGTGAAATTTTGCACCCACGTTACAACAAGGAATTTTCGGACATAGTTTTGACAATGATTTTTTTTCTAATTTGGATGTTTTTCATTAAAGTTTTCAATAACAGATCTTAGGCAGTGCTTGCAACTTTTTCTCTATAATTCATTGTATCATCAAATTAATGATTCTTCATCAGTTTGTCAATTCTAACTTTCATTTTTCTTGACTGATGGACGATGCTTCCGTAGAAAGCTGTTTCAAATGGTATCCATCTTCTGGAACAGACATTACAAATTAGTTCATTAAACACAGTTTGGTATGTTGTGGTGAAAGCAGTAAGATGCCAACAATGCCGCCTCCATTAGCTGATGACTTTGGGGCAGAGACTACTGCAGAGCTAGATGAAATATCCAGTCATCTACGCTGAACATCATCTCCAGTAGCAGCACGCAACTGCCTCAGTTGGGGACGTTATGCAGACGACCAGCCCCTTCACATCGGTGGGTCTCACTCTGGATGACAACTCTTGCTGGCGGCTACCTCTCTAACCAGACGCCTGTTCGATCACAGGCTGGCTCAGTACTCTACCGTTGTGCACAGTTTCCTGAAGTCTTCCATCGACGCTGACCATTGTCCATGGCCACACACACCTTCGCCATCAATCATGAGTGGGCTAGGGTTTGAGTACCCTCCTTATTTGTGTTGGATTCCGCGGCCTGAGGTGGGCCAGCAGCCCAGATGGGGCTGTCATATCAGGTGGTTATAATTAAAGTGTAGCTACTCAAGCTACACTGGGGTCTGGTGTGGGCTGTAATTATCCTATGGCATCGAAACTTGGTAGACATTCTAATGCGTTAATGCGGAAACAATTAACGCTGGAAAAAAGTTAGTTCCAATTTTGGCCGCAATGTGAAAATCTGATGATGTGAATGAAGAAAGACGTACAGAAATGTTTCCATATGTAACTGATTAGGAACGGAATGTGGGCAGAAAAGATCAAATTAGCGAGAAAGGCATAATGTTGATTTTATTATTAATCGCTATTTACACAGTGAACCTGGTAACTGCGCCGAAGTTGGTGCCAGCAAATGCTTTTGAGTGGAAGGATTTGACCTCCTCGGATAATTTAAGACATCGTTCCCCATTAAAAGAAACGGCACTTTTATTTCACACTCAGAATGTAAAAGGATTGACAATAACCATTTTGGACTTTAAAAAGTTGAAAATGTTGTTTACTGTCGAAGAAAGCAGAGAGTGGACTCTAATTTTAGCACCTTGAAATTATGTGAGCAACCTTTAACTGTCCAAGTGAACAATAGATGGCCTCTAATTTATAAAAAAAACGCAGTTATATAAAACATAACTGTGCCAGTGTAACTGTGTGGGCAGACTTCCACATAGACTTTGTGAAATATTCTACACCTAGTAAACTGTTTCGCAATGTACTGCACAACTTCAATATATTTCCTCTTGTAAACAGGCACCCCACAAGAATAACAAATAGAACTGAAAGTCTTATAGACAACATAGTTTCAAATGTGGACACCTCAGAGATAGAATTTATTAATACTGACTTAGTGCTAATTGATAACAACCCTCATCTTTACAGTTCCAGCTACACTTATGAAAGATAGGAAAGTACCTCTCTCTTATTGAAGAACCTTTTTTGTAGAAAACTGTGCTAAATTTTATTGTAGTCTAGATAATGAATCCTTCTTAGAAGTGCTTGCACAGTTAAGTATTAACAATGCTCATGATATTCTCTTCAATATTCAAGGCTAGTTTTCAAACATATTTTCCCAAAACATTGACTAGAGCCCATTCATATGGTTCCTGGATTCCGTCAAGCATTAATATTTCCAGTAGATCGTTAACAATTTTCAATTATCAAATGAAAACATTCACAGATATCCAGTTTCTAGAATATGAAAGACTTATAAGAAGATATACCGACAGAAAAATTCCAAAAGCAGAGTTTCTTAGAAATGATAACACAGTAGAAAAGTCTGGTATGAAATCAGAATCTGAAGGGGATATTACAAAAAGCGAAACAAGAAAGGCATATGAAGAGCAGGAAATTGCCCTTACAAATGCTAATGTTGGCAAAAAAGGCCTGCCGAAATACGTAAATAATTTCTTTCCAAATGCTTCTCAAACACATAGCTTAAATTTCACAAATCAGGACAAACCAAGGTTTTGTACACCAGCATACAGTATGAGGTCAGTTCCAAGTAGGGAGCACGCAGTAGTAAAGGTGATTAAAAGACTCACATGGAAAATGTCAGTTGGTACAGATCATGTCCCACTGTCACTTATAATCCGCACTACTGCAAAAACCACAAAGCCCTTGGCTCACATTGTTATTTAATCATTCTTTGAGGGAGTGCTCCCCGAAAGATTAAAAATATTGACAGTTATACCTTTACGTATTCAAATGTGGGAGTAGGCATAAAGTAGAAAATTACCGACCCATTTCACTCCTTTTGGCATTCACTAAAGTAATTAAGAGATTAATGGAAAACGAATGGCCAAGTGCTTAGACGACCACAGCCTATTGAAAATCAATATGGCTTTTGAACAGGTAGAAGTGCAGGAACAGCGATAAATGATTACACCGATGAAATATAAATTTGGACAATACTAACTGTGCTTTCTAAAGGTCTCGATACGGTTAGCGACGAAACTCTCTTAGATACGTTGAAAGCAATGGAAAGAAAAAGAATAGAAAACAAGTGGTTTCAATCATATTGGCAAAATAAATCACAAGCTATGGAGTTCACATTAAATCACGCTAGTCAATTTATTATTCCCTTCTAAATCATGTACAGGACCAGGTGGCTGCTCCAGTCGTAATGTACTGGTCTTGCATTCGGGAGCACCGGTGTTTATTCCTTGTCCAACCACCCTGACTTGTGTTTTCCATTCTTTCCCAAAGTTACTAGGGTGAATGCTCAGATGTTTCCTTTGATTAGGCACTGTCCTCACCTAATCCTACCTTACTTTGTTAATGTTTTATATTTGTACCTATTAATTTCTGTAAAGTGTCTGACATATCCGATACTATTGTACTAAATGGTCGAATAAATAAATAAAGATGGAAATTTTTCAATGGTAGCTCGAAATGCTTACTGAGTATGGCACAAAAAATGAAGTAATGTTTCAGTACCAAAAAATTGAGTGTGTGTGTGTGTGTGTGTGTGTGTGCGAGTACGCGCGCGTGCCCGCGTGTGCGTGCGTGTGCGTGTGCGTGTGTGTATCTTTAAACGGTTTAATTAGTGTTTATAGATTACTTAGTCTTTTATTCGGTTTAATTAGTATACCATGTCTTCACAGAATTCTTCATTTTGTAAAGGTTAACGGAAAGAGAAAACTCATCCAAGGTAAGTAAATATCAACAATTAAGAAACACGCAAAACTGCAACCATACACAAAAACAGCGAGAAAAGGTTCAAAGTAATACAGAACAGGTGACGATTAAAACTTTATAAAGCTGTTAAAGCCATAACTGTATAAGAAGAAAGTGTAAATGCTGCATTCCAAATGAGGAGTTATTTATAAGAATGCATTACGCAAGATGGGTGTCGGATTGTTTGGTGTTTACCAATAGTAAACGCAAAAACAAATGTTTCAGCATCGAGCGGTTTGAACCAACTCAAACGGTGTAGTGTGTAGGATTTTCACTGTGGGTGAGACATGCGTCCATATGCTCGCGTTAGAAACGAGGTACCAACCAAAGCTATAGCTGAATGACGTTTATCATGGAGTGCAAAAAGGCAAGTCATTTTATCTGCTGGACAAATTACTGTCAGAAGTTTATGGGGATGCAAAATGTGTCTCGAGTGTTTTTTTAAGGGTTAAATAATAACGAATACTTTCCACGTTTTCAGGACCAGTAGGATGAAAAAGGTACACGACGGGAGACCTGAGCTCTAAAAGAGGACATATAGCTTTCATCACGGCAATATCCGAGTCTACAAAGGTGCCCCTGAAGCAGGGTGCCAGACACATTTGAAATTCGAACGGTTAAAGTATCCACACCTAAAGTGTGTCTTTTTCTTTATCTTTTCAATGCCGTGGTGGAAAACCACCGCATCAAAAACCTGTTATTTTCGTTAATACTTGAGTGTAAAGAAGATAGATTTACTAGTAATTATTAGTATTTGCTGTCGGTGCAGCAGTATTGAAAGGCAGAGCTGCTCCTTAATTAAATATGGCATTAACTACATGAACTAAGTTACAAACTACTCCTTAAAAAAGAGGTCTTACAGAGGATCTTAAACAGTAAACATGACAGATACTGTAGTATATTTGATACTATAAGTATCTAGTATCGTGGTTTGTGACAGTTTATAAGGTATTTTTCCTACGTATGTGCAATCGAAACAAAGGAAGAAAATACATTGACGGGTGAAATAAAATTTATGCAGGTGTCGAATTATACTGCAAAACGCGTACAAAGCTGAAAAGTTCATGCCAGTCACTTTTGTGGCGGAAAATTGACAGACAAGCAACTTTAGTGTGGCGTTATCAGAATGCTACTCTCTCCCTCTCTCTCTCTCTCTCTCATACACACACATACAGACACACACACACACACGCACACACACACACACACACACACACAAACAAACAAACAGTGAGAGAGAGCGTTGGAGACAGGGAGGAAGAGGAAGAAAGCATGAATATAAAGCCCTAAGAGCGAAAGAAATTCATTAATAAACCAATGCTCCAAAAGAGATATCAAATGCAGTCAGTTTATTTGTTAGAGCAATACAAAATTTACGCCAACAGAATAACAAACTACATACACGGAAAGCTTCATCCCAATACGTCAAAGCTACATTTACATGACAGAATATTTATTGCATACATGCATTCAGCGATCTATAATAAATTGGCCGGCAGATCAATATCCGCCGCTTCGTTAAGCATTGTGGATAGCTAGCTGCACAGTGGTGGACATTCGCAGAACAACTAGCAACTTACGTTTCAACAGTTATTCATTTCGGTGCATCCTTTGGCTCCATACATATCGCTTTAATCAACTACACGTTTTGCTTTAAAGTTTATGGCTTTAACCACATTAATGAGGTCTATCTCATAAATAATCTGGAAACTAACGTATGTCACTACGCAGTAATAATATTATGAAAGACTTACCCGTGATTGGCGCCTATTCGCTCTTGGATGTAGATCAAGTCCAGTTATCAACAAAACCGAAACAACAGCGATGTAGTACATCTCTTCTTTCATTGATTTAACTTAACATAACTGATTTAACTTAACATACAAAATCCAATTTAATGTTCAGTTCCCGAAGCATATTGAACCACCTTCGCCGAAAGCTGGTGGCCGAGCGGTTCTAGGCACTTCAGTCTAGAACCGCACGACGCTACGGTCGCAAATTCGAATCCTGCCTCGGGCATGGATGTGCGAATGTCCTTAGGTTAGTTAGGTTTAAGTAGTTCTAAGTTCTAGGGGACTGATGACCCGAGATGTTAAGTCCCATAGTGCTCAGAGCCATTTTTGAGCTACCTTCGATTTCTCCAGGCAACATAGTCAGAGACACCTCTCGTGTTCAATACGCTATCGTTCTGTAGCCGCATGCACTGCCCAACGCAATACTCTCATCAACCACACGGTATTTTGTAAACATCGGAAGTTGAAAAGCCTACACAGTTTCATGAGCTGGCGAACTTAACCTGGAGGCTGAAAATTTTATGCCTCTTTAGGAGACACCCAATTTTCATCACTGTCACTTAACCACAGAATGGCAATAAAGGCAAACTTTCGATTCTCCTCTTCTGCAATATTCTGCTTGCTCGGTTTTTCTTCTTCTCTCTCTCTCTCCTTTTTTTCTTTTATTTTTGGGTGGGGGGGGGTTGTCTCACTGTTTGATGCGGCCCGCCAACAGTTCCTCTCCTGTGGCAACCTTTTCATCTCCAAGTAGCACTTGCAACGCACTTCCTCAATTATTTGCTAGATGTATTCCAATCTCTGTCTTCCTCTACAGTTTTTGCCTCTACAGTTTCCTCTAGTACGATGGAAGTCATTCCCTGATGTCTTAACAGATGTCCTATCATCCTCTCCCTTCTCCATTTCAGTGTTTTCCACATATTCCTCTTGTCTCCGATTCTGCGCGTAACCTCCTCATTCCTTACCTTATCAGTCCACCCAATTTTGAACATTCGTCTGTAGCACCTCATCGCAAATGCTTCGATTCTCTTCCGTTCCGGTTTTCCCACAGTCTATGTTTTACTGCCATCCAATGCTGAACTCCAAAAGTACATTCTCAAAAATTTATTCCTCAAATTAAGACCTGTGTTTGATACTAGTCGACTTCTCTTGGCCAGGAATGCCCTTTTTTGTCAGTTCTAGTAGGCTTTTGATGTCCTCCTTGCTCCTTGGTTATTTTGCCGCCTAGGTAGCAGAATTCTTTAATTTCATCTACTTCGTGACCATCATTCCCGATGTTAAGCTTCCCTCTGTTGTCATTTCCGCTACTTCTCATTAATTTCGTCTTCCTTCGATTTAATCGCAGACCATATTCTGTACCCGTTAGGTTGTTCATTCCATTCAGTAGATAATGTAATTCTTCTTCACTTTAAAAAAAATGGTTCAAATGGCTCTGAGCACTATGGGGCTTTACATCTGAGGTCATAAGTCCCCTAGAACTTAGAACTAGTTAAACCAACCTAAGGACATCACATACATCCATGCCCGAGGCAGGATTCGAACCTCCGACCACAGCGGTCGCGCGGTTCCAGACTGCAGCGCGTAGAACCGCTCGGCCACTGCGGCCATGCCCGAGGCAGGATTCGAACCTCCGACCACAGCGGTCGCGCGGTTCCAGACTGCAGCGCGTAGAACCGCTCGGCCACTTTGACTCAGGATAGTAATGTCATCAGCGAATCGCGTCATTGTTATTCTTTCACCTTGAATTTTAATTCCACTCCTGAACCTTTATTTTTTTTCCATCATTGCTTCTTCGATATACAGTGGGTGCGAAAGATTACATCCCTGTCTTACACCCTCTTAATCCGAGCACTTTGTTCTTGGTCGTCCACTCTTATTATTTCCTCTTGGCTCTTGCACATATTATATGTTACCCGCCTCTCCCTATAGCTTACCCCTATTTTTTCTGTTCGAACTTTTTGCACCATTTCACATTGTCGAATGCTTTTCCCAGGTTGACAAATCCTATGAACGTTTCTTGATTTTGTTTTAGTTTTGCTTCCATTATCATCCTCTCTGGTGACTTTACCTTCTCTAAAGCCAGACTGATCGTCATCTAGCACATCGTCAATTGCCCGTACATCCTGAAATTGCTTGTGATACCTGTTTGTTGTTGTAACCATTCACACTGAAGACTTTTTTTTTTTTAGGAATCCTTTTCGCCAGTTTTGTAAAGGCCCTGCCGCTACTACTGTGAAGGCCAAGTTGCGACTATTGTTAAGGAAGGCAGAGTTTGTGAACTCATGAAACGGCTTCTGATGAAGTACACCGGTAAGAATTTCTCCCTGCGACTACTGCATAGCTATGCCCCAGCGCAGAAGAACGAAGGTTCTCCAACAAATTAATAACAAAGTCACACAAATGAGTTAAAAGGTTTACTTATCTTGGCGACTAGTTGAATAGTAGCGTCTGCAACACTGCTTGTAATATAACGTAAAAAAGGCCCTCAACGGCTAAGTGCAAATAATCGTAAGTAAATTTCACAGTACATAGCAAATGCAATTTACGAGTACATCAACTGTCTGTCCATTTCTAAGGGTTCACTAAACGACGTTCCCTTTCTAGGTCAGCCCTGGACGATGATCTATAACCAAGTGGGCGAGAGCTGTTCTTCTGTCTTCAGTAGGCTTCTGTCCGTTGTCGTCCAGTCATTGGCGGATTGTACTCGGCCGGCAATTGGCCGAGGCAAAGTCGACATCTTCATCCTCAGCGCCGCCTGTGGTGCTGGTGGAACTCGCGCAAGTGGCGAGTCTCTATGGCACTGACACCAGCTCGCAACTTTGCGCCTGTGGTGCTTTTGCCCTTGCGGTGTCTAGATCGTCGACACAACACTTTTCGTTGTTGATTTTATACTGCGGCAAATTTTCGGAATCAAAGCGTCTTCTGCTAGAGGAACTAAGATCCTTAGAACAGCGAGCTTTGTGTCAGGTGGTGGTGACTGAAAATATGTAGCAACCGTATGAGTGGATTTTAAGGAGCTAATGCTGGAGTGTTCCACTATCATACGCTAAATTATCGTTATCAGATTCCTTCAGAGAAGTAAACAGCGAAACAGCTGCACAGTACAACATCTAAAGGGTTTTTTGAGGGAGCTAGCCAACGCCGAAGAACAATGACTTGAACTGTTTCATTCAACGTGAGACTGTGAAAATTTCTAATCACTAAGTAACTAAAATTGACTTACTGACAAACTTTTGTAAGAGACGTTGTTACACTTCCATAGAGATGTAGAGTCTGTACCCCCTGGTTCAATAAAAGGAATAGCACCATGAAACTGCTTAGAACTTTGTAGCCCTTGAAGGTAGGAGACGAAACGCGATAGAAAGGGTGTATTCTTCGAGAGCGTTAATCCTCACTGTCGGCTGTCATTAATTTGAGACAATTAGTTTTATTTATGACACTACAAGTATAAACCTTCCCTATGGACCAACTTAATGAAGCAGTGTGGGTATGGTCTGGGAGGTCTGTCTATTCCGATGGAGCTGGAAGCAACGTCGATCGTAGCTTAGCTGCTGGTAGGATCATGCTTGTCAAACAGGTCCTGGATGAGGAGCTAGGAGAAGTATGTCCTGCAACGACCTGTCATTCCCTTTCCTTTCCTTACCCGCAAGACCCTATAGGTGAACTAAGTAGCGCAGAGTCTATGGCTATCCTTAGTTACTCCTTCCCATCTTCTTCATCGAAGAGTCGGAAGTACTCTGAGGCGTGGTGAAGCCTATCTTCCAAGGGGAATTAAATACTGATGACAAGTCCTGGTCCTGCAGGTTAGGGGTTGTGCGATGGGCCACCTCCTCGTCCATACAAAGAGGCAGCCAACTAAAATACCCAGTAATATGCCTAGATTTTCGGATGGCTTTAATGAAATTCGAAAACTAGAATAAAAATGGACGTTGAATTTTGGTATCTGGAATGTACATGACTTCCCGACCAAATAACAAGAAGTTTTCATGGATAGCACAACACTGATGTACCTGTGCTTTCCAAAAGAAGAACGAAAGGCACTGATTATGAGTATCTGCTGGGGTATATCTTCTGGAGATATTTTAGTCAAGTGAACAAAAGCAGTAGGGCGAAAGCAGGAGTATCCAACATTCTAAGCAAACGGTGGTCAAAATTTGTAACCTCGGGGGAGGCTGTTAATGGAAGGTTGATACGGCTCATCTTCTTGAGTATGATAATAGTGGGAGTGTGTGTTCCTACAGAAGACTCACCGTTGAAGGCAAAATAAGATTTTGGACAGATGCTGATAGAGACTAGAGAAGCCGTTCCAAATTATAAACTGTACTGGGGGGAGTATGGAAAAAAAGGATTAGTAAGGCTACTGGGATGTATGGAGAGAATATTAAGAATGAGAATGGGAAACGTTTAATGGATTTATTGGATCAGTATGAATTACGAGTGAAAAATACATCTTTGCTCGTACGAATACACATAAATGTACATGTTACAAACGTAAAAGAAGGCTGAAATCATCTTAAGTTGCGGACGAAGGCCAATTTAAAAAGTCACGATGTCTGAGTTACAAGAAGAGCAGATTGTGGAAGTGACCATTTCATGGAATGTTAAATTTATACTCCTTATACTTTCAGGATTATTGATGAACAAAAGAATTCGCAACATGCTGACCAGCCTGAGATCATAAGGTAAAACTTTGACAGTTTAAGGTAAGACAGTACTATGTACTTATACCAACAGCGATGTGCAAAACAGTTGGAGAGTGCAGAGAGAACAGTAAAAGAGGAATATGACCATATGAAGATGGCTATAGATGAAGCAACAAAAGAAGCCCTTAGTGAATACGAAGAAAAGATGAAACCAGTTTCGTGGGATATAAATATGACAGAGATGATCGAAATGAAAAAAGCCTAATTGACGTTCCTGAATATGAAGGCGAGTCAAAGTAGAGACAAATATGGGACACTAAAAGGAGAAGTAAAATGAGAAGTGTTAAAAAGGAAAAACAAAGTGTCGGAAGAAAGACGTGAATATTAAGAGAGGATGATTCGTGTGGCTCATAGTGATCAGGCATGGAGAACCATCAGGCCAGCTAGTGACAAGTTCCAGCAAAATTGGTCTGAATTTTCACCTAGCCGTGAGGTGAGGGCGCAACAGGAGGAGTCATGGCGCTTACATATGAAAGTTCAGGCTGTGAGGAGCTGTAAGATAAGGCACCACGCTACGAATAAATACACCCAGAGCTGGTGAAGTGTGGATAACAGAAATTGTTAGAGATGCTAAGGACGCTGTTTTAAAGAGTATTAAATGTAGATGTTCCATCAGAAAGGAAAACATTATACATAACAAAGGTGCATAAGAAAGTGTTATGGGGGTTGGCAGCAATCCCATTGGCTAGAAGACTGTACTCGAACGTACATAAATATCTGGTAAAGAAAGAAACAAGTCACAAGCAGCAAGAAGAGCAAGCAGGATTCCGCGAATGATTTTTGATAATCAACATCTTCATAATGAACTTATACGTGGAAAACAACCAAATTTGGATACACATTTTGCACTGACCGGTCTAGAAAAAGCGTATAACAGTGTATCCAGCAACAGATTGTAGGAAAAGTTGAAAGAGGTAGAGTTGGATCAGAGACAGTTAAAGGCTGTTATGAAATTATATGAAAATAATACCGAGAGAGTAAATATTGAGAATAGTTCGACAGAAGAATTCTAGGTGAATAAGGGTCTGCGGAAGACATGTGGGCTGTCACCGACCCTCTATGAGCTATACCTGCGAACAATCCTGCAGAGTTGGCATAGTAATTGCCAGGTTACGGAAGTGACAACAGAGGACAGCAGGATATTTAGCCTGTGTTTTGCAAATGACCATATTGTACTAGCACAAGATGAGGGTTTCAGCTATATGATCAGAAAGTTTAAGGAGGGATATAATAATTCAAACCTGAAGATGAATATAAAGAAGTGTGAGTACTTACCCGCTGGAACGGGAAAAGTCGATAATTTGGAAGTAGATGGATAAGTAAATCTAGGTGTGGAAAAGGCAAAATATCTTGGGGTGTTATTTAATAAACAGGGTGCAACTAATGATGAAATCACTAGTAGGATTTATATAGGTGGAGTTGTAACACGATCAATGAATTCTGTTCTTTGGAACAAAAGGAAAAGAAGAACAACAAGGAAGAGAATGTAAAAGACTATAGTCCAGAGTAACTTCTCAAGGTCGAGGTTCACGGTCATGTCGAATTTTTTATTGGACATCATATTCACTGTTGACTGTATAAATTATTTATTTCAAAATTGCAATTTTGGCCATCGAGCCATTATTAAGTGGTACTACAAAAGATTTTGATGCTTGACTTTAGCCAAATTATTTAACTTTCGAAATCTGTAAAACGCCACTAAATTTTATAGAATTCCTACAGCAGGAAATACCCCGCCACCGCATGTAGGAGGATTTTAAAGTATAATTACGCTGAAGCAAAATCTTTTGATAATAGCCCATAGGCCGAAATTGCAGTTGTGAAATAAATAATTTTGCAGTCAACGGCAAATATAATGTCCTTTAAAAAATAGTCCAGAGAGTAATTTTGTATGGAGCATAATCTAGGGACGTCAGCAAAAAATAAGCATAAACTGCTTGTCACTGAGACGGATTACTTAAGACGTAGCTCGAGCTCTATTAGGATGGACAGAATAAAAGAAGACAAATGATGAAAATTAACAGCGGTATCGCCGGCCGGAGTGGCCGTGCGGTTCTAGGCGCTACAGTCTGGAGCCGCGTGACGGCTACGGTCGCAGGTTCGAATCCTTCCTCGGGCATGGATGTGTGTGATGTCCTTAGGTTAGTTAGGTTTAAGTAGTTCTAAGTTCTAGGGGACTGATGATCAAAGCAGTTAAGTCCCATAGTGCTCAGAGCCATTTGAACCATTAACTGCGGTATCTACATCTACATCTACATTTATACTCCGCAAGCCACCCAACGGTGTGTGGTGGAGGGCACTTTACGTGCCACTGTCATTGCCTCCCTTTTCTGTTCCAGTCGCGTATGATTCGCGGGAAGAACAACTGTCTGAAAGCCTCCGTGTGCGCTAATCTCTCTAATTTTACATTCGTGATCTCCTCGGGAGGTATAAGTAGGGGGAAGCAATATATTCGATACCTCAACCCGAAAGCACCCTCTCGAAACCCGGCGAGCAAGCTACACCGCGATGCAGAGCGCCTCTCTTGCAGAGTCTGCCACTTGAGTTTGCTAAACATCTCCGTAACGCTATCACTGTTACCAAATAACCGTGTGACGAAACGCGCCGCTCTTCTTTGAATCTTCTCTATCTCCTCTGTCAACCCGATCTGGTACGGATCCCACACTGATGAGCAATATTCAAGTATAGATCGAACGAGTGTTTTGTAAGCCACCTCCTTTGTTGATGGACTACATTTTCTAAGGACTCTCCCAATGAATCTCAACCCGCTACCCGCCTTACCAACAATTAATTTTATGTGATCATTCCACTTCAAATCGTTCCGCACGCGTACTCCCAGATATTTTACAGAAGTAACTGCTACCAGTGTTTGTTCCGCTATCATATAATCATACAATAAAGGATCCTTCTTTCTATGTATTCGCAATACATTACATTTATCTATGTTAAGGGTCAGTTGCCACTCCCTGCACCAAGTGCCTATCCGCTGCAGATCTTCCTGCATTTCGCTACAATTTTCTAAGGCTTCAACTAGGTCTCTGACGACTTACAAAAAAACAACTGACGTGGTTTGGTGATGTGAATATGATGAATGAATACAGGATACCAAATAGGATACTACGCTGGATACTGTCCCACCAGAAGAAAAGGAGTCGCCCAAGCCGCAAGTGACAAAATGATGTGGAGGAGGCAATGGAAAAAAGGAACAGAAACGTTGAGGAAAGTCAAGACATAAGATGGCCACTAGGGGCGCAGAAGTTGCGTCAGATGCAGAAAATCCGCAAGAAGAAGAAGAAGAAGAACAAGTACAAAAATACAGCATTACGGTTTTAACTAGTAGAACTATAGTCAACCAAAACCATTTCACATATCTTTTAAACTTTGCAGCTCCAGAGAGAAGCATGTCCCATCTACTAAGGCATGTTTGAAAGACTTTCTCCGTGGTTCGGCACCTGGATCGAGACTAGAGTACCGTGAACACAATAGCGCTAAAAACGCGTTTTCTGAAAAACGGTACTTATAACGTGTTCCATCTCCACTCTTTATATGTTTTGATCAAATATAACGAGTGTTCTGGCAACAGAACAACTACACAGCTTAGACGAACCCATTGTTAGGGTCAACGCTGAAATACCTGCAGCAGTAGAAGAAAAATCAGCCACATTATTCTCAGAGGAGAACCTTCGGCCTTGCAGATCGGAAACAGAAAACGTTTCTCACAGGAACATCCACCGTAGGGTGCCAGAATTAGTTTTGAATATTTAACGCAACGGTGCCACCGCAGAATTCAGAACAGAAAGTTGGCCGGAACCGATCGTGTACATCAGCGAAATCCTCAGTTCAAATTGGTCTGTATATCGCAAAGATAGGCTAGGCGCCAGCAGTATTTATTGCCGTAAAGATCTCTGTAGTACTTAGTGGCGTTTTACAGATTCCGAACGTCAAATAATTTGGTAAAGTAGACATTGTCGCGCGACAGCAGACGCGCCTTTGGGAAGGGACGCATCCACTTCCATTACAGGCTGTGCCACTGCGCATGCCCAAGGCTACTTTCACACGGCGCCGCATTGTAATCGCTGCTTTCCAGGGATGTTCAACAAATACCGACGGCAGACGCTACAAGAGAGGCATTGTGCATCACTGTCAGACTTATTGTTGAAATTTAGTGAACATTCGTTCCAGGAAGTGTCCGACAAAAATATTACCTCCTCCCACACATGTCGCACGAAATGATCACGACGAGAAAATGAGAGAATTTAGACCACATAAAAAGCTTCACCGACAATCGCTTTTTTCCACACATTATTAGTTTGAATGAAACAGTGAAGAGGGAAAACAAGTACCTGAGATATCATCTACAACAGAGTTTGAAAGTAGCTTGTGAAGCATAGATATTCGAGAGTCGCTCTATAAGTAATGCAACAATTTTTTTCTCGGCCAGTTTTGTTAAAAACAATGCGGAATTTCTTGTAGGACATCGTGTATTCCCGCCTCAGCCTTTATAGTTTCATACTGTTCCGATCCCCCCCCATGAACCATGGACCTTGCCGTTGGTGGGGAGGCTTGCGTGCCTCAGCGATACAGATAGCCGTACCGTAGGTGCAACCACAACGGAGGGGTATCTGTTGAGAGGCCAGACAAACGTGTGGTTCCTGAAGAGGGGCAGCAGCCTTTTCAGTAGTTGCAAGGGCAACAGTCTGGATGATTGACTGATCTGGCCTTGTAACAATAACCAAAACGGCATTGCCGTGCCGGTACTGCGAACGGCTGAAAGCAAGGGCAAACTACAGCCGTAATTTTTCCCGAGGGCATGCAGCTTTACTGTATGATTACATGATGATGGCGTCCTCTTGGGTAAAATATTCCGGAGGTAAAATAGTCCCCCATTCGGATCTCCGGGCGGGGACTACTCAAGAGGATGTCGTTATCAGGAGAAAGAAAACTGGCGTTCTACGGATCGGAGCGTGGAATGTCAGATCCCTTAATCGGGCAGGTAGGTTAGAAAATTTAAAAAGGGAAATGGATAGGTTGAAGTTAGATATAGTGGGAATTAGTGAAGTTCGGTGGCAGGAGGAACAAGACTTCTGGTCAGGTGACTACAGGGTTATAAACACAAAATCAAATAGGGGTAATGCAGGAGTAGGTTTAATAATGAATAGGAAAATAGGAATGCGGGTAAGCTACTACAAACAGCATAGTGAACGCATTATTGTGGCCAAGATAGATACGAAGCCCACACCTACTACAGTAGTACAAGTTTATATGCCAACTAGCTCTGCAGATGACGAAGAAATTGAAGAAATGTATGATGAAATAAAAGAAATTATTCAGATTGTGAAGGGAGACGAAAATTTAATAGTCATGGGTGACTGGAATTCGAGTGTAGGAAAAGGGAGAGAAGGAAACATAGTAGGTGAATATGGATTGGGGGATAGAAATGAAAGAGGAAGCCGCCTGGTAGAATTTTGCACAGAGCACAACATAATCATAACTAACACTTGGTTTAAGAATCATGAAAGAAGGTTGTATACATGGAAGAACCCTGGAGATACTAAAAGGTATCAGATAGATTATATAATGGTAAGACAGAGATTTAGGAACCAGGTTTTAAATTGTAAGACATTTCCAGGGGCAGATGTGGACTCTGACCACAATCTATTGGTTATGACCTGTAGATTAAAACTGAAGAAACTGCAAAAAGGTGGGAATTTAAGGAGATGGGACCTGGATAAACTAAAAGAACCAGAGGTTGTACAGAGATTCAGGGAGAGCATAAGGGAGCAATTGACAGGAATGGGGGAAATAAATACAGTAGAAGAAGAATGGGTAGCTTTGAGGGATGAAGTAGTGAAGGCAGCAGAGGATCAAGTAGGTAAAAAGACGAGGGCTAGTAGAAATCCTTGGGTAACTGAAGAAATATTGAATTTAATTGATGAAAGGAGAAAATATAAAAATGCAGTAAGTGAAACAGGCAAAAAGGAATACAAACGTCTCAAAAATGAGATCGACAGGAAGTGCAAAATGGCTAAGCAGGGATGGCTAGAGGACAAATGTAAGGATGTAGAGGTCTATCTCACTAGGGGTAAGATAGATACTGCCTACAGGAAAATTAAAGGGGCCTTTGGAGAGAAGAGAACGACTTGTATGAATATCAAGAGCTCAGATGGAAACCCAGTTCTAAGCAAAGAAGGGAAAGCAGAAAGGTGGAAGGAGTATATAGAGGGTCTATACAAGGGCGATGTACTTGAGGACAATATTATGGAAATGGAAGAGGATGTAGATGAAGATGAAATGGGAGATATGATACTGCGTGAAGAGTTTGACAGAGCACTGAAAGACCTGAGTCGAAACAAGGCCCCCGGAGTAGACAATATTCCATTGGAACTACTGATGGCCGTGGGAGAGCCAGTCCTGACAAAACTCTACCATCTGGTGAGGAAGATGTATGAGACAGGCGAAATACCCTCAGACTTCAAGAAGAATATAATAATTCCAATCCCAAAGAAAGCAGGTGTTGACAGATGTGAAAATTACCGAACTATCAGCTTAATAAGTCACAGCTGCAAAATACTAACACGAATTCTTTACAGACGAATGGAAAAACTAGTAGAAGCCAACCTCGGGGAAGATCAGTTTGGATTCCGTAGAAACACTGGAACACGTGAGGCAATACTGACCTTACGACTTATCTTAGAAGAAAGATTAAGGAAAGGCAAACCTACGTTTCTAGCATTTGTAGACTTAGAGAAAGCTTTTGACAATGTTGACTGGAATACTCTCTTTCTAATTCTAAAGGTGGCAGGGGTAAAATACAGGGAGCGAAAGGCTATTTACAATTTGTACAGAAACCAGATGGCAGTTATAAGAGTCGAGGGACATGAAAGGGAAGCAGTGGTTGGGAAGGGAGTAAGACAGGGTTGTAGCCTCTCCCCGATGTTGTTCAATCTGTATATTGAGCAAGCAGTAAAGGAAACAAAAGAAAAATTCGGAGTAGGTATTAAAATTCATGGAGAAGAAATAAAAACTTTGAGGTTTGCCGATGACATTGTAATTCTGTCAGAGACGGCAAAGGACTTGGAAGAGCAGTTGAATGGAATGGACAGTGTCTTGAAAGGAGGATATAAGATGAACATCAACAAAAGCAAAACAAGGATAATGGAATGTAGTCTAATTAAATCGGGTGATGCTGAGGGAATTAGATTAGGAAATGAGGCACTTAAAGTAGTAAAGGAGTTTTGCTATTTGGGGAGCAAAATAACTGATGATGGTCGAAGTAGAGAGGATATAAAATGTAGGCTGGCAATGGCAAGGAAAGCGTTTCTGAAGAAGAGAAATTTGTTAACATCCAGTATTGATTTAAGTGTCAGGAGTGTAGCCATGTATGGAAGTGAAACATGGACGATAAATAGTTTGGACAAGAAGAGAATAGAAGCTTTCGAAATGTGGTGCTACAGAAGAATGCTGAAGATTAGATGGGTAGATCACATAACTAATGAAGTATTGAATAGGATTGGGGAGAGGAGAAGTTTGTGGCGCAACTTGACCAGAAGAAGGGATCGGTTGGTAGGACATGTTCTGAGGCATCAAGGGATCACCAATTTAGTATTGGAGGGCAGCGTGGAGGGTAAAAATCGTAGAGGGAGACCAAGAGATGAATACACTAAGCATATTCAGAAGGATGTAGGTTGCAGTAGGTACTGTGAGATGAAAAAGCTTGCACAGGATAGAGTAGCATGGAGAGCTGCATCAAACCAGTCTCAGGACTGAAGACCACAACAACAACAACAACTGTTCCGATAGGCGGCGATGGTATACGTACTCTTCAAAACAGCGTCTGTAGCGGAGGAGCGTTACAAAGAGCTGCCATTAAGTTTCTTTTGTCGGAAAACCACAGCTTCGCAGATGCTGATAGACGCTTTCTAAATGTCTTTGAAGACTACGCAGTGATGAAAAGCACGGTGAGACGTTGGGAGAGGCGTCTGTCATCGCAAAAAGGTCGTTCAAACCGGTCAGATCTCCCGCGTTCTGGCCGGGCCTCACACAGCTGCGACTGATGCAGTATTGACCTTCAGCATATTCGTCACCACGAAAAACGGACTTCTCCATGACAACGCAAGACCTCACACACTTCTGTGGACTGTTCTTCCTCAACCACTCCGACTTCCATGTGTCTGACCCAATGAAGGATGCACTCCGCTGAAAGCAGTACATGAATGATGGAGAGTTTCTGATGCAGCAAGATGTTGGCTCCGACATTGACCAGTGGAGTGGTACCATGCAGGCATACAGGTCCTCCCAGTTAGGCGGCGTAAGGCCGTCGCATTGAACAGAGTTTATGTCTAAAAATAAGATTTTCTAGGCCAAAGAGAGGGTAAGAATATTATGTATTGGTATCCCGAATAAAACCAACCTGCTTTCAGAAAAAATGTGTTGCATTACGTATTGAACACTCCTCGTGGATGTATTAGCTGTGCGGTTTTGATGAGGGAGCCACAGTTCGAGCGCTTGCTCAAAGTATGTGTACTTGTATTCGAACTAAAGTTAATGATAATATCTGAAACCTTTTCCAGCCGTTACATAATAACCACCATTTAATAGCAGATTTATTCCATGTGTTTCTGTCAAAACGAAAAACATCTCACCAGTCGATTACTCTATCAGCATTCTCGTATAGACCGCCAGATCATCAGTTCACAAGGCGTACAGGAAAGTAATGAGGGCTGCCTAACACCCAGGTAACAACCTGTTCACTCTCGCCTAGAACGCTGCACGGCAAAGACATGCCGAGCGAGGCGGTGCACTGGACTCACATCCAGGAGGACGACCGTTCAAATCCACGTTCGATTATACTAATTTATACATTCCGTAGCTTCCCCAAATCGCTCCAAGCGAACGACAGGACGGTTTCTTTAAAAGGGCACGGGTGATTTCCTTCCCCATGCTTTCCTTGTAACAAGCCGTATTTGCGCTTCGTTTCCACTGACCACAATATCGACGAAAAGTTAAAAATTAATCTTTCTTCCCGGAGTCACGTAATCTCAGCAGTAAACATCATTCGTCTGGTGGCTACATAGCTGTAGAAATACACAAAGAACAGAACCATGAGTTTCATAAATGTGATATATACAGTCATGCTCAAAAGTATCCGAACGTCCTGAATTGCATTTCGCCTGATTCGCATGCAGCCCACATAACGCAGCTGTCTAGCAGGTCCTCTAATCGCTCCTCGGTACAGTCGTTTGACTACTGAAAATGGTTCCAACAAGTCACCACTAGAAAAAAACTGCTCTATATCACAATAACTCAAGGTGAAAAGTAATACCACGATACTACAAATATCAGGGAACACCTTATGACAGATAAGACTGTCCTTAAGGCTTGTAAGCTCACATTTATTACAAAAAATATGACATTCCTGAAATGTTGCCACTCTCATTATTATGTCAGATCGGTAATGCACGTAGTAAGTTCGTCGTATTCATGATTTCCTCTTCAAAGTAACATACCGTACTTATTATTTAATACAAAATGACATCAAAAATTTAAGTTATCCACGAGCAGCTAGTTGAGCATGTGTATAGACTTTCAAATGACACGACAAACCGTCTGGTTCTGCATATGGATTCAAACCCAAGTCATGCAGACTAAGCAGAGATTTCGTGACTGACGGAAACTAATAGTCATTCCTGACTTGGCATACAGAGAGTTATATACCTCGAGTTTAGACAGTATCAGTTAGTCAGTATCAACTTTAAATTACATAACGTAAACATTATTAACGGACGCGAATTTCTACCCAGCTTCTATTGTCCCTGTTAACAAACTACGAGAGATGTTAAATATTGCTTTTTTCACAAGTAACTTACTTGAAACGCCTTGAGGTAAAGCTTTGTGTTGGACGGGGATTCGAACCCAAAACCTAATCTGGTTGTTATCGAAGCACAATCAACTGTGACATATCGGATTTTCTCGGCAATAGCTAGATGTTTTAAGTGAAATGACGAGACGAACATTAACTTTTTCCTTCCCAGGACTCCAACCCGGCACCTATCGCTGTTATATTCTAGAGAAAACGAACATTAAATATGGGTTTGTTAGACCAGCAGTGACATGTGAGCATGTTTGAACCAGAAATAATACGACGAAGAGTTCAGTGCCGACTGGTAATCGAACCCCACACATATCGTTGTTGACTACACTCAGACAGACGTCAGCTACCGAAGTTTTCTCCACCAGCATTTCGGAATAACATCCTTGAACTTACAGTGATCTCGCAAATAGTGCTGTATCTCATTGGGAGTCAAAAACGTCAGATATCGTTAGTGTTGACAACGAATGAAAATACATTAAAAATCAAAATTATTATCCATTAGCAGATATGTGTTCTCATGCCAGAGCTTGATAATACATAATGAAAACTTCAGTTCTGGACCAAGATTCGAACCCATTCACGCGCAATATGTGGAGATGTTGAGTAATCTGCAGTTTTGAACAAACAACAAATTGTAGTCGAGCTGTATTGTCACAAAGGGGTCAAATTCCGCGTTAAAGGCGGTCTGAGTTGCATTCCCAGTTCAGAACAAATTTTATCGACATACAGAAGCTGAAATAAAAGATGGAATAAGAGTCCTGTGATCCTACATAGCGTTTGTTTCGTCACTAGAAATAAATAACTAGTATAAGAAAGATTTCTACTTGTCGCCACTCCTGACTTTATTGTGGTTCAACCTAACGTCTATTTGGTAGAGAAGGAATATCATGTTTAATGTGAATTTCAGACCACAACGCCATTATACCTTCTTCACTTGGCGTAGCCAGAAGAGAACAGAATCTGTCTCTCCCTATCCAAAATAATCGGCAGAAGTTGGAATCGAACCCAGAGCGTAAGTACATGAAACTATCAGCAATCCAACAGACCACCAAATCCTCTTCTCTGTGACTCATATTTCTAAATGGTGCAATGTATGCTGATTTCCTACGTAATGTTCTACCGATATTACTACAAGATGTTTCACTGCATGGCAGAATGGCGATGTACTTCCAACATGATGGAGTCCGGCACATAGCTCGCTTGCGGTTGAAGAGGTATTGAATAGCAATTTCATGACAGGTGGATTGGTCGTCGAAGCACCATACCATGACCCGCACGTTCACCGGATCCGACGTCTCCGGATCTCTTTCTGTGGGGAAAGTAGTAGGATATTTGCTATCGTGATCCACCGACAACGCCTGAAAACATGCGTCAGCGCATTGTCAATGCATGTGCGAACATTGCTGAAGGCGAACTACTCGCTGTTGAGAGGAATGTCGTTACACATATTGCCAAATGCATTGAGGTTGACGGACATCATTTTGAGCATTTATTGCATTAATGTGGTATTTTCAGGTAATCACGCTATAACAGCATGCGTTCTCAGAAATGATAAGTTCACAAAGGAACATGTATCACATCGGAACAACAGAAATAAAATGTTCAAACGTACCTACGTTCTTTATTTTAATTTAAAAAACCTACCTGTTACCAACTGTTAGTCAAGAATTGTAAGCCATATGTTGGTGACTGTTACAGCGCCATCTGTCACAAAGCGAAAAAAGTGGTCCAACTAAAATATTCATATTTCTTTACGTACTACACGAATATGTAATAAAAAAGCTGACATTAACATGTTTTAAGCCATTGGCTCTCACAGTAAACTAAATATTGCATGTTATAAAATATGTTGCTGCTGCTCCAACAACACACACTTTGGATGATTTTAAATAGGAATCAGTCACAACATATGGAAAGTGGAGGAGTTTTGCGGCTCTGTGGGGTGTTTTCAAACAGCTGTCTGAAGGCTGAATGATGACCTCTACATTTAAACTCATCTCTCACAGTGACAGCATAGCAGCTGGCTTGGTGTTCCGTTTCAATTTGTTCCTCATATTGGAGTCATGTACGCGATCACTGTTTCGGTGCTCGCCACCCCCAATGTTGCCCTGCCACCCAGACCCTCTCCCCACCTCAAATAAGCGATGTCAGTCAATCATTATGTGGTAATGAACATTGTAGCAGTGAAAAGATGTGGTGGAAAAGACACAGTCAATGTACTGTAACAATAAGCATCACACTTGATACAGTGTTCACTTTTAGCAATTTTACCGAACTTTCAGTACCGACCAATTACGCGGCAGCATGCTAAACCGCTACTCCTCTACTTTGCGAGGACAATTCCAAATGTAGAATACCAGACAGCGATTTAAACTTTTCTAGCAGTTCGATCATAGCGCCCAATTTCCGATTTTTCTCTATGCAGACGAAGGTAACAGAGAATTCTCGCGTTCTTAGGATGCAGTTAAATATTGAAACATCTCCACACATTGTCTTCGACCAACCCTCCCTGCAGCAGTCACCATTTCAATCTGCAGCTGACCAGAAGTAGGTCACTACATTCCACGTTTCGTGGCGGAGCAGTGCGAACCAATGAAGGGATAGAGTGAGTAAAGTCCATAACTGCTGTTCCGCACCAATCTTGCTCACGATACCCATCCAAGACCACAAGATTTCTCTAGATGCTTCCATGTCGAGGAGGTTACCACCCCTTATCAGTGTATAGTACGAGGGCTGTCCAGAAAGTAAGTTCCGATTGATCGCGAAATGGAAACCACATTGAAAATCTGAAATGTTTTATTTGTAATAGCTAGCTTTACCTTCAAGCTACTTCTCTACGTAGTCGCCGTACTGACTTAGACATATGTCGTAGCGTTGTACCAACTTTCCAATACCCTCAACATAGGAGGCAGCCGCCAGTGCTTTCCGCCAATTCTCTACGCTGGCCTACAGTTCGTTGTTTGTGCCAAAATGTTGTCTTCATAGCCAGCGGTTCATGTGAGCAGAGTTGAAACTCAAAGGGAGACAATTACGGGCTGTATTGTGGGTAATCAAACATTTCCAATTGAAAACGATGCAGGAGCATCTTCATTCCCCCTGCAGAAAGGGACTGAGGATTGTCTTGAAGAAGAAACAGCACGACAGTTATGTAATGTTGTCTGCATAGCTTTAGGCGAAATTTCTCACTACGCCCTTGTACTTGGCGGGAGACACTACTTTCTAGATATCTTTACGCGGTCACTGTGAGCTCAGAAATGAGAAGAGCGACGTGATGCTATCTAGGGTCATACTAGAGACACTGCCCATTACATCTGTGCAAAGTTTTATCGGATTTTCGTAATCGTTTCCATTTTGAGACCGATCGGAACTTACTTTCTGGACATCCCTCGTAGTAGATATGAAAGTGTAGTCGGTCAGAAACAAGAAAAGGGTGGTTTTTATGCATGATGGAGCTCCAGACGGACGGAGTTCGAAGCATTTTACTGCACTATCAATTCTAAATTATTGTTCTAGTGACCGGGATCAGTAGCAAGAAGGTAATGTAAGAGGGAACATGAAACACATGCACTGTTAAGGTTACATGGTTCTGCACTTAAAACACTCTATAATATTAGATAGTTGCGGTTTCCGACCTATTAGTCATGTGGAATACAATGCTGTTACTATTCAATGTAAAAAATATATTTCCAGCGCATGTTGCAACTTGCTCTGCAGTAAAATATGGTGGCAAGCCGTAAATGAGAAAAAAACTACTTCCTTAAAAAACATCGATTCTTTGTGATACATGTACAATATAGCTTTCAAGAGGTGTACGGTGCCCACTGTTCGCGCCTGATCACAATTCAAAAATACGGTGCAATCATCAGTCCTACATAAAATGATGGTTAGTAACGGAAAAAGCCTCTTACAAGTAAAAAGACAATAGCATGGCGTCGGTGTTTGATATGTGAAATTACACATCATGCCATGACGAGCTCTGTAAACAGTACATCGATCAAGCAGATGCATACACAGGGATTGCAGTACCTCACAAACACCTGTCACTAAATTATAATCACCGTGGTTATGGAATTGAAGACTCGATTTTATGCCCAAGATGCGGCAAGGAAATGGAGTACGTCACATAAATCTTGTTCGTCAAGAGAAAGCGCCGAAACAGGACCGTCGTGTTTCTTTATCATCACACATGAGTCTGTAGTCCTCTGCTGACTGAGAGGTCTGCTGTTAACGATCGCAAGGAGATACTGCTCTAAGTCACACGCAGTACACGATGTTGTGTACGAGTCGACCACCGGTTATGGCACACAACTAATTCACCCCAACAGAACACTGGGAAAAAATGGTTAAATGACCTACAGCAACATCTCCCTCTCTCTCTCTCTCTCTCTCTCTCTCTCTAGAATGCATCATCAGTCTATCATTAAACCATACCTTGTTGCAATTCCATCCACTTTCTGTCATCCCTTAAGGCAGATGAGATGCACGTAAGTTTAGAGCCAGATGGTTCTCTTTTTTCCAGGAAAGCATCAAAGACAGCAGTCAACTTTCGTGTATAACTATTACCTCAGTAGACATACAGTAGAATGTCGCCATACAGCAGCTGTTTGTTAGCTGACATCTCAAGGTTGTGATTAGCAGAGAGTACAGAGAAACACATAGTAAATACTGTGTGTTAGGTTTTGGAACACCTAGTCAGTCCTGCAGAACATCAGACATGCGATCCATTCCGTAGTTGTGTATTGCAATCACGCAACACTCTTTAGCTAAGGACACATACCACATTAAACATCCTGTTCCAGCAGTCTTATCACTGTCTACGAAAAAATGATTGTTTCCCTAGCTACTGGTGCTTCCATGTCAACTGTTTCTGGTATTCCTCTGGTTGCCACATACAAGAATTGTCCTGCACCAAACAGAAGACAAGCGAGTATTCCCACACTTTGGCGTATTTTTCCCCTCAGTTCATACACAATTTTATGTCACCTCTGCTCACGCCATCATGACATCACTTCTCTCCACGTATTCCAAAACTGCTTGTAGATGTAGTAATACAGTTGTCAACACCTAGCCCAAATGCACTATTTTTTTCGGGCAGTATAGTATTGCACTGTATTCAAACACGTCCGACGACATATGCTACAGTTGCAATGCATTTGCTCTGTTTTCGGTTGGTCTCTGTCTCACAGAGCTTTCACTGGGAAGAAAGAGTTGCTTCAAATATTTGCCAGCACGTGTCACAGTGGGCAGGGCTTATGCTAATCCTAGGCATTCTCCCTGCCTCTCAGCAAATACCTCCTTGCAAAGTAGAGGAGGGGCAGTTGAGCAATGATACAGAAGCTTGCTACCACAGAAGCTTGCTACCACATAATTGATCGGTGTTAAAATTACAGTAAAAATTGCCAAACTGATCACACTATCAACTGTGATGCTTATTGTTACAGCACATTGACTGTATCTTTTCCACCCCGTTCATCCACTGGTGTGCTGTTGATTACCACATAATGATTGACTGACATCACTTGTTTGAGATGGAGAAAGAGTCTTGGTGGAGGGTGTGGGGCGGCGAGTAAATTACTTCACTAGTTTAAAGTTTTGATGCCGTCTTTAATCACGTGAGCCTGGCAACTAATTTGGTGGTCAGACAGAAAGCGAAGGGAAACATACTGACCTTAGTTTCCAGTCTGCACGGCCACATTCCAGTCCAGCCCACTGAAAGAAAAGTGGCTATTTCCCATTTCTTTGCGTGATCAGGACTATGACTTCAGTAAAAGTTTAAAGTTCCAATCAAGATTTAATTTTAATTAAATTTTCTCACAAACAACACATAAAATTGCGTTATGTTCAATTGAAAATAAGTCTTTCTAATCTAACAGCATCTTTAGCAGTTCATAGGCGACCTCTACGGTAACTTCCTACCAGATTGTTTTTCGCCCTGACTAACATCACTCAATTGGAAGTTCGCAATAAATGTCCAAAAATTAATGCTCGCCATAAAAGTGGAAACAAATTCGCCACTAGCCACGCGGAATTGAATTTCACACGGACGGTACACTAACAGTTATTTTCCCGAATTCTAAACGATCCAGGACGCCTTGCGAGTTCACTATCCGTTTTCACTGCCAAATACGCGCTTGTCACAGCTCGGGTCTGACGTCATCCGAGGCAGAGCGCGACCAGACGTTTAACTGGCGTGGACCTCACAGGGTCTGAGAGCGAAGTGAACCTTCCTACTGCTTCAGGGGCTGTATTTACAAGGTGCCGGTGGGGACTGCCGAGAAAACATCTGTTGTCTCTGTCTATTTGCATATGGCGGTAGTCTACAAACGACCGCTATCTCGGGCACATAATCTTTAATAATATAGTTACCAATTACTTCAGAAACTTCTTAATTTTTGCTGGCATGCAGATAAGCAGTTTGAAAGGACGTAGAAAGTTTCAGCTCGCTAGAATGAAAACTTTGCTTAATAGAATTTATTTAGTGGAACTAACGGTAGATTGTTACCTCTGAACCATACCTTTGCTAAGACATATCAGTTGCTATTTATGTTACAAGTCTTAAACTTGGTGTAGCTCTATTATTTGACATATTTGATCATCTGGTTTAACCAAAATCCTCTATCATTTAAAATTTCAAGTACTTAATTTACAACACTGAGGTACATTTTAGTTACAAAGTTAGTTTTTATTTAATTACTCAAAAACTACAAGAGGTAGATTAATGTGGACTCTCTGTTATTATTTTTGGGGTGTACTGAAGCATAAAACAAATTTTCAAGTTTCTAAGTCCATTATTTAGCGCCTTTGATTTTTCCGAAAAACGTGGATTCTGGCTTTAATTTTTGTTTTATGGGTTTGGAAACCAGCATAACTTCTAGCTGCACCTTCTGACCTAATTCTGGCTTCCTAGCGTCGTTATTTAGCGCCTCTGATTTTCCTCTTAAAACGGCATTTTTCCGTAAACTATTAAGTTTAGAACATCAAGACTTGGTATTTGGAACATTATTACACTAAATTATAATTTAACAAAGTTTTAAACATAAATGTTGATTTTTAATTTCATACTAAATTGTGATGCAATACTTGTTCGCTACATGCAGACGCGTTAAGGTGACGTGGCGCAACTAGCAGTGAACTGGGGTAAGTCCCGGCGCACTCGCTCGCCTCTGTACGTCACACATGATACAGCGCTTGGTTTGCTTCAAGGGGCAACATCTTCCGGGCATGGTAGGCACCGAAACAGTGATCATGTACATGACTGCAATACAAGGAATAAATCGAAATGAAACACCTGAGCTGTCTGCTACCCCATCACTGTGAGATATGAGTTGAAATGCAGAGGTCATCAATCACCTTCAGACAGCAGAACCTGACACAGACCTCGAAGCCGTGGTGGGAAAAACAAAATTTATGGCAGTGTACAAAGCTGTGTCACACGCTGCGTGGATGTGTTACAAAGAAAAACAAACAATGTTTCAAACAATGACACAGGGAGCCTCTCTTGTGATTGATAGTATAGTCTGTGGGATATGGTCCTCCTCCTACAGTACAGGCGATGACACTTTGCAGTGGGTTGTGCAGGCAACACAGTGGATCAGTACCTGTATAATGGGGATCAGCGCATGCCAGCATTGCAACTTTTATACTTCATAGTTTTTTTTCTCTTTTTTGGGAGGTACATGATAGAATGTTTGGGTGACAAACGTGTATGCGCCCTGAGAGATGCAGATCTCCTTTGATATGCAGTACCAGTGTGTAGTTTGGAGACACATTGCAATGCAAGAGCAGAATCCTCGCCCTTCTCCCAGTTCCCATAACTGCTTATACTGTCTTTTATACTACCTCGTGTTGCAGGAGAAAGCTTTGTTTGGAGCTGACCTCACACACAGTTGGCAGAGCTATTACAATATGTTCACATTTCCGTTGAGTGGTCAAAACATGATTCTGTCTCATTAGCTCAGCTGACTCTGTATCTGCACAGGTCGCAAAATGTGGTAAATATAGAACTCTCCGACTTCTGCTCAGTTCCGATTTAAATTGTAATGATCACATGCACAAAGCTGCAGGGATGGCGGAGCAGACTCTGAGGAACAGCTACAAGATGTATAGGGGCTGTCTAAAACTACTTTGTACTCTTACTGTAGTGGATAGGTTCGAAAATGGTGAATCATTTCGAGATATCAAAGTGCCACGAATATGATTCACTAGTGGCTGTAATCATAAAAAGACATCTCCATAGAATCCAACACAGGTATGTGGTTGAATGAAAATACTTGATTGCAGATCGCAGACAGCATTTCTACCAGATAGCGTAACACTATAGATCTGAAAAGCCTGTGTATTTTGTACATTTATTATGACTCAATCCACCATTACGTTTTTTTAAAGTGATTCATCACATAGAACACCATCTACTATATGTGATCATTCTCAATCAATCATCGGCTATACCCCAGCGGAAATATCGCAGAACCTCTGACATGTCATTGAGTTAGAAGGCATTACAAGAACTGGAGAAGTATCTAGCGGTGGCATGATAGCTGGAAATACCAGCTTCACACCACGTTTTATAGCCGAATCGCTTTCTAAATTGGGTGATTTTATTTCGAGTTCTCACCGCCAGCGACATGTACGTGCACTGTCGGTTTTTTAATACACACCCTGGCATTCACCACCTATATTCATTGTCGCGGTATTTGTGTGGAAAACCACTTCATTCGGAGGTAGTACCATACCTCGATTTATAAGGCTTGTAGAGATTTTAACATGGATATCGTTAGTAATACTTGTGTGCATCTGTAGAACTAAGATCACTTATGACAGTAACATAACCATTACCATCGTGTTCTTAAAATCTCGTGGCTTGTAACATGATTACGTCTCTCTTTCTAAGACACAGTGGTACCACTCGTAAGAAAACTTATGAGACATATTTACCCACCGCTATTTTCGCTCAGAATTGCTTGGTATCGCTAGCATTCAGTTATTGGTGAAGTATTATACTTTATCTTGGTACATGTCAGAACAGACACACATACTTCACAAACCCACTGATCATGCATCCCCTATGACTAAGTACAATATTTCGCCAATTATCATTTTGATGAGAATGATAATTGGCGAAGTATTGTACTTAGTCGTAGGAGATGCATGATAGATTCACTGTGAACAGTGGGATTGTGAAGTATGTGTGTGTGTTCTGACATGTACCAAGATAATGTCTTTGGCCTGTCATAAGGGAAGGTGTAAATTTGCCATGGAAAACTGTGATAGCCATAAGAGGGATAAAAGACTTTTTTACGTGGAAAATTATATCCACTCATAAGAATGGTACAAATATTTATATTTCCAGAGCAACAGCCGTCAAGAGGGGAGATTTTTGATACTTTGTCATGGCTGGACGTTGTCCAGTTGAGGCTACAATCGTAATATTTACTTGTAAGTACAGTTATCAAATACATACGTGGCCGTTTTCCTAGGACGATTCTGCCTGGTGTACGGGCAGTACTTGGAGGTGGTAGCCTGTGGTGCGAACGACTGACGCTTACGGCTTATGGTGGGACCCGTCCAAATGGAGAGGTTGGCTGGGGTACAGGAATGCAGCTGACCTAATCGCACCACCCTCTAGACGGCTGAATAGCGGACTAATACTCACTATGTGTTGGGCAGGTTTCGTGGTCGCGTGTGTTCTCTGTGGAAATTTGAGAATATTCAATATGGACGTCCGTTTGCGTTGGACCATTCTTCCCTCTCATGTTAATTATCCGGTTGACTGCTGCTGCACATTTCCCGTCTTTATTTGGTAGAACATCGGCGGTGGTGTGTGTTTTGTGCATCTACACTCCTGGAAATGGAAAAAAGAACACATTGACACCGGTGTGTCAGACCACCATACTTGCTCCGGACACTGCGAGAGGGCTGTACAAGCAATTTTCACACGCACGGCACAGCGGACACACCAGGAACCGCGGTGTTGGCCGTCGAATGGCGCTAGCTGCGCAGCATTTGTGCACCGCCGCCGTCAGTGTCAGCCAGTTTGCCGTGGCATACGGAGCTCCATCGCAGTCTTTAACACTGGTAGCATGCCGCGACAGCGTGGACGTGAACCGTATGTGCAGTTGACGGACTTTGAGCGAGGGCATATAGTGGGCATGCGGGAGGCAGGGTGGACGTACCGCCGAATTGCTCAACACGTGGGGCGTGAGGTCTCCACAGTACATCGATGTTGTCGCCAGTGGTCGGCGGAAGGTGCACGTGCCCGTCGACCTGGGACCGGACCGCAGCGACGCACGGATGCACGCCAAGACTGTAGGATCCTACGCAGTGCCGTAGGGGACCGCACCGCCACTTCCCAGCAAATTAGGGACACTGTTGCTCCTGTGGTATCGGCGAGGACCATTCGCAACCGTCTCCATGAAGCTGGGCTACGGTCCCGCACACCGTTAGGCCGTCTTCCGCTCACGCCCCAACATCGTGCAGCCCACCTCCAGTGGTGTCGCGACAGGCGTGAATGGAGGGACGAATGGAGACGTGTCGTCTTCAGCGATGAGAGTCGCTTCTGCCTTGGTGCCAATGATGGTCGTATGCGTGTTTGGCGCCGTGCAGGTGGGCGCCACAATCAGCACTGCATACGACCGAGGCACACAGGGCCAACACCCGGCATCATGGTGTGGGGAGCGATCTCCTACACTGGCCGTACACCACTGGTGATCGTCGAGGGGACACTGAATAGTGCACGGTACATCCAAACCGTCATCGAACCCATCGTTCTACCATTCCTAGACCGGCAAGGGAACTTGCTGTTCCAACAGGACAATGCACGTCCGCATGTATCCCGTGCCGCCCAACGTGCTCTAGAAGGTGTAAGTCAACTACCCTGGCCAGCAAGATCTCCGGATCTGTCCCCCATTGAGCATGTTTGGGACTGGATGAAGCGTCGTCTCACGCGGTCTGCACGTCCAGCACGAACGCTGGTCCAACTGAGGCGCCAGGTGGAAATGGCATGGCAAGCCGTTCCACAGGACTACATCCAGCACCTCTACGATCGTCTCCATGGGAGAATAGCAGCCTGCATTGCTGCGAAAGGTGGATATACACTGTACTAGTGCCGACATTGTGCATGCTCTGTTGCCTGTGTCTATGTGCCTGTGGTTCTGTCAGTGTGATCATGTGATGTATCTGACTCCAGGAATGTGTCAATAAAGTTTCCCCTTCCAGGGACAATGAATTCACGGTGTTCTTATTTCAATTTCCAGGAGTGTAGATGGTGAAATGTGGGTGAAATACACGTTTGCTGCTTATCTAGAAATGAGAAACACCTTAGTGGACTTTGTCAAGTACAAGGATAATTTGGAATCTGTTATATCATTGAGATAGGTACTCATGAGTGGAACTCTCAGTTTCCTCTATTTTTTCGAGTTTTCCCATAAAGATGTTCGCAGACAAGATAAGTTCCTAGTTTATCATTGGTTTTCAGCCCATTCCACCTCGCCAAAGTTTCGGATTTTTAGAGATAACAATTCCCAGTCTTTATATGTGGAAGCGATCGCTAGCATACTGCTATGTGCTAGATATCTACAACAATCGCGTAAATGGTATGATATTCTGGCAAACCATGTGAAAAAGCATATGTTCTTGTAATCTCAGAGTCTGGAGATGGGGTAGAAAGCAAGCCAGCAAGCAGGTCAGGGCCAGAAACAGTAACACCTGCATGCTGGGGGGGAACCAGCCCAGCCTTTCTATACCAGTTTGGAGAGTGACTGCGGTCTGCTGAGGCCGCTCTGGTAGTGCTTAAGGCCAGCAAGTGTGCAGGGACAGCTGTCTCACGACCACTGGCCAGCTCCGAGGACTACATACGGTGCATGTGCTTATGCTGTCTGCCTTTGCAGTATATGTATGAGTCTGGTGACTGATACCAATATGCATGATGCAGAAGTGATGATTTTGTACAGTGCAGTATATGAATTGTGTGTTTACTACGTCAATACGGTATGTGGTGATACAGCCCGTTTGAAGATCGGTCTCAGGCTGAAAAATTCAAGCTTTCCTCGATAGCAGCAGAGCAGTGTAACTGAGGAAGTGTCTTTATGTATTTCTTATCTGTAGACCACCTTTGCAGGGTTTAACTGTGAATGGAATATGGCGATCTGTACAAAATAGTTTTGCGACTGAAAGTCTCAGCTGCAGAAAATGGCGGAAGTGCTCCCACATGTCCAGCAGGAGCAGTTTGGCAGGTAAATTCAATAAGAACGAGTCAGAATGTTCCATTCATTCACAAGACATCCCTTGTGTGGGGTAAGGTATCTGCAGAAAGTTCTGAGAGTAACGTGATCTCTTCTTTGTCTGAGTGCTCAAAGACAAGTTCAAGGAGACTATCCTTCTCTGCCGGGATGCTGTCCGTCATTCGCCGTTGTGGCTTTAGAGCATCTCCAATTTTTCTCATCTGCAGGATGGTGCTTCGCATTCTGTTTGTGAAATTGTTCTGATTTTCCTATCTGTGCTTAGACTGTGCTTCGAGAATTGAGCAAATAATAACGTCACTGACTACAGCAGCAGCAAATATAAACCAAGCCCACTCATCTTTTCCGAGAAGTGATGAACAACACAGCACTTGTAAGACTCGAAAGTTCTCTCTCTCTCTCTCTCTCTCTCTCTCTCTCTCTCTCTCTCTCTCTCTCTCTCTGTCAGTGCCTTTAAACAAGCAGCTAAAACTCCAGAAGTGGTGAGCGTAATGTTTTTATAATTACAGAAGTATTTATTTTGACTTCCAAATATCGTTGCTTTGATGTGTAAAAATCAGATACTCCAGCTGATGTCGGTTTCGGGATCTGTTTCCCACAAAAGCGCGCGTAGTGCCTAGGAACGGTTTCACAAGTGAGTCGATATTCGATTGTGGCGGTATACATCGTAAAGTTGAAATAAACTACCGTGCATCGATCTTTTTGGAAGTGTATTTATAGACATATTCAGTAACTCCTGAAGCAATTCATGGACAAAGACAATTGTACTTCCCACAAAAGTGCGCGAATTGTCTCTGGGGTGGTTTCACAATTGTGTCGCGTCTGTGTGCGAGTGTGGCGGCAGCGTCATTCCTCAGAACAAAAGTGTAATTGTTTAAATATTCTCACATCATCTGCAAAGCTCTCTCTCTCTCTTTGTGCAGTGGTACATTTAGGTCGTGCGATAGCTTCAAGTTATGTACGTGACAATATTCTGCAACTCCATATGTAATAGCTCCTGAATCAGTTCATGTTCAACGACAAAGGGTATCCGTGTGGCGCAGATGGGGAGGAGGAGGAAGGCTGTGGGTATTTCCAACATGACAGGAAGTGCTCAGCAGCTACCACGTGACCGTGCCATGAGCCAGCGCGTTCCCTGGCTGTGGCATGAGCCGGCGTGGAGACTTGGGGCAGGGTACCCAGCTTGTTGCCTCTCTTCCTGGTTTGAATGTCTTGCCTCTTGCACTTCAGAAGATTTTTATCGAATGATCTACTTTTACCGCACACCTATTTATCAGAATTAGTTGCAAGGCATAACTTAGCTCTTATTCGTCTTCACCAAACATCAATGCTATTGACACAGATCTCAACCGCTAATATACTCCTCCTTCTCCAGCATAGACGTCTCATCCGCTGAACACGCCTGTCCTCTCAGTCCAGCTGCTGGATGCAGACTGAGTCCCCCAGACCGCCATCTTGGATTGTGTCACAGGAGGGGGAAGGACAGCACCCTCTGGTGGCAGTACTGTGAACTACGTTAGATGAGCTCTGGACCTCATGGTAAACACACAGGCTGGAGCTTCTATGACAGCTAAAAATGTTTAAATAAGAATGCATACAAAATAAAGACTTCTGTCCATCCTATCCAGCAGTTCAGCACAGACTGAGTCCTTTCTGCCAATTTCCAGATGGGGAGGGGAGGGGGGAGGAAGGGAGGGGAGAGTTGGGGAGGGGAGTGGAGGGGGAAAGGTGGGTGTTAGGTTAGTCAAGGTAGCCCAACTGACTTATTTTCCTGCCAAAATTTGAACTTCCCATCATGATGTCACTGTTACCACATGTATGGCCACCATCTTGAACAAATGTGGTAACAATGCAGAGTGGGGCAGGAGTCTCATTGTCCCACTACTAAAATTGATCATTTTGACAGTTAAATCAGACAGTCCACAAAATTATATGCAGTATGTAAGCATATTGTCATATCGCTGGCTTAGTTGTGGAGTACCTTTGCGGGCAGCTGCGTCTGTAATGAGTCGAGCGCGGGACACGGTACTGTTATGTTGTGTAGTGTCTAGCTCTGCTTGTGAGAAGCTTTTCTAGTATTCAGGTTGAACTGTTGCTACAAGTGCTGTTACAGTAAAGTGATGTAATATGGAAGTGATTCAGAGGAAAGTGTGTCAAGAAGTAATGAAAACATGAGCAGTGCCATCGATAATGTATTTGTGTATCCTCTCGTTGCGTGTCGCACAGCATCGATCATCCGCGCCGTCTTCGGTCTCCCAGAATGAACTGATGAGAATCATTAGAAATTAGTTACCATAAAAGAGTGCAGTCAAGTGCCAGTGTCTTGTAGCGAGCGTGAGGACATGCGCTCGATCATCGCGTTTCCGCATTATCAACAATATGACAAGGAGGGCTATTACCAGATATCTGTATGTGTGACGAGCGTAAGAACTTTCGTTCAATCATTCGGCTTCCGTATCATCAACAATCACCCGCGTCGTGTCGGTTACGCGTACGCTCGTCTGAATTATATTTTGGACTATTAATCATCAAGATTGTTAATTGGGATAAACATTTACGATTTAGAGTGTAAACAGTGTAACCTGTGGTTTCAATATCGTCTCAGAATATAGATGTTTATACCAGACATAGGACAGTGTTGTGTTTAAACGTTGAATGGGTCCCCTAAACCCACTTGCATTTTTTCGATAGATAATTTCAGGCAAGCCAACAGCCAGCTTGGAGCAGAACAACACGACCGCCGCAGGATTACCAGGTACGTGGTTGTGGACAGCGCGCACTGTCACGAAACGAGAAGTCAGTATAAGTTACCCCCCACCCATTCGTACTTATGGGCATGTTACATGGCGACCATGACAGGACTTGTAATTTTCGGATAAGAAGTGCCGTATAATTAATTTGTAGAATGACCAGTTTCTGTATAAGTTAATTTGGATTGTTGAGTGACGTCACACTAACTATGGGATATGTATGTCAAAGGGTGACACAGTGTATATACTCGTCCGATCAGTGACAGTGAAAAGAGCTAGTGCTACGAAGTAAACATACTCCACTTTGAAGTCGCTAGCGGCACCTATGTGCGAAAGGGAACAGTTATTTGGCAGCCATTATGGAAGACGACGCTAGTGGCACCTATGGGCGAAAGTGAAAACTTTTTGGCAGCCGTCACCGTGTACGACGTGAGCGGCGCCTAGGAGCGACGCTGCAAATATTACCACGCTTTGCAGAGATGGTGCAGTGCTGACAGCCGGACCGCGTCAACTGAGTCGGCGCTACGCAACAGCCGCGACTACGGAGCCAGAAGACAACGCAAAGTAAGTCGCGCATCACAACGTTACCTCACGCAACTGAAGCAACGAGAGTAATTAACTGTCAGTGCAGATTGCGTTCTATAATTATGTAATTATAAACAGTAACAGTTGAAATACTTTGTTCACAACATTGTGCAACTGCAGTAAACAGCGACGTGAAAGCAGTCTCTTTAGGTGAAAGTAATCAGGTGGAGGCAAAAACAGGAGCAAGTGGTAGTGAAGTGTCGAAGGATTCCGGTATAGGCGACAGTGGTATATCAAGAAAGATGGGAAGTCCTAATGCAGTGTCGTCACCAATCATGGAGACGCCTAGACGGGATGAGTGTAGAGTTAGGTCTGACATTTCTATCGCTGACATGTTCAAAACTTTATTGCATAATAATAAACAAGTAGAGAAAGAAAACAAACAGTTCAAAAATGGCTCTGAGCACTATGGGACTTAACTTCTAAGGTCATCAGTCCACTAGAACTTAGAACTACTTAAACCTAACTAGCCTAAGGACATCACACACATCCATGCCCGAGGCAGGATTCGAACCTGCGACCATAGCGGTGGCGCGGTTCCAGACTGTAGCGCCAAGAACCCCTCGGGCACTGCGGCCGGCTAACAAACAATTAAGGGGAGATATTAAGCGATCGGTAGAGCATATGAAAGAACGGCTCAGTAAAACGATAGACGAGACTAATGAGGCTCTGAGGAAGCTGGCTGAGTCAAGTCATCTAAGGATAGATGAACTTAAAGTTCGGTTTGAGGAGAACGTTGCAGGCAATGCTAAACGCTTTGAAAAGGTAGAATCGGAAGTCAAAGAAGTGAAAGAGGAACTTACTAAAAAGGTTGAGGTTTACGACAGGCATTTCGAACAACTAGGTGAGGAAGTGAAACACTGTAAACACAGGATAACGGCTGTTGCGCTAAACCATGATACTTATGCACGGCGAATAGAAGAGGTGTACAGTGAGGTAGGAAAGACTAAGGATCAGATTGACCAGCAGGTGGAGAACCAGGTGAAATCACTATTACGTAATGGAAACATTGCGGGAGGTAGCTTAATTGGTATACACGATGATGAGGTCTTCCTTGGCATAGGGAATTTTAAGAACTTCGAACCGAATGGAAGATAGCATCCTAAAGATTTCTTAGATCAATTTAAGGGCGTGTTACCTGAATTATGGGTCGAACAAAGAAAGGTACGATTCGTTGCAGCAAGATTGGAAGGTGAAGCTGATACCTGGGGTATGAGAATAGGACATAAGTGTACAACCTTTGCTGAATTTTAAAAGGAATTTAAGAAACAATATTGGTCGAGACGGAAGCAAAATGAAGTACGTAACAGTCTATACCAGGGTAGAAGGTTTGAGTGAGGGCGTAGCCAGAGCTTAAAGAAGTTTTTCAAAGATTATTATGAGAGGAACCTGTATTTAGATGAACTAATGACGACAGAAGCAATAGTGTCCCTGATCATCAGTAAACTACTGACAGGAGTTCAGGATAAGTTGCTTGCAATCCCTAGAGATTACGTAGAGGCAATGAAGTCAGCTTTAGGACAATTAGACACGTTGTATGATTCACGAGGAACAGGGGGAGGAGAAGCTGAAAGTAGAGTATCAGGGGACAACGAATCCAATACAGATACCCATGTAAACCATAACAATAGACACGATGGTCGGTATTGGAATAATAATGGGAGGAGACATGGCGGCAGTTTCCGTGGGCATGGTGGTCACAGAGGACACCGTGGGGGCTACGGATATCGGAACGCAGGGCGCGATGCATCAGGTGACCAAGTGCGAAACTCAAATCATAGCCCAGACAGGCAGCGTAGGGAAGGAATACCGGAAAACTAGCGGAGGTTCCTGGTGCGGCCCGGTCAGGAACGGAGGATGGAGGGCCCATAATTATGTCTATTCGCAAGCTGGATAATGTGACAGAGATTGTGGAAGACCTATTGCAAGAAGTTGATGAAGGCCGTGAGGAAGCTATACAGCCTGTCATTGAAGCAGAAATCTTTGGTAGTCGTATCGGTGTTTTAGTGGATGCTGGTAGCCAGGTCAATGCGGTATGTCAGAAGCTCTATACGAAGTGGTTAGAGCAAGGAAGGAGAATATCCAATTTTCCTGTTCATGGAATATGTATCACAGGTGCCATTGGTGCAAAGAGCAAGGTTATTAAGGAACAGATCTTAGTCACAATGAAGCTTGGCGACGAAGATTATGATGTGTCGGCACTAGTCGTGCCAGGGTTGACGTTGCCCATAATCTTAGGGGTCGACTGGCTAAATGAACAAAAGGCTCAATTAAACTTTGGAAAAGGATGTGTGGCAGTGCAGAATGGAGGAACGGAAGTTGTTATTGCCTTTAAAGAGAGAATCAATGTCAAAGAAGTAGTTGAAACGAGTAAAATATGCTGTGATATCGATCTGCAACTAACACCACAAGGCGCTGTGAAAGGAGATTCGAGAGCTCTGAGCAAGAAGCAATGGAGATGGGAAGGCAAAGTCAGCACAGAAGACATTGAACCTGTTGTCAAACGAAAACTCCAGTTATTAGAGCATCAAGACCGTGAGACCAAAGAAGAATTGATGAGGGTCCTGCGAAGGTAAAGGCAGGTTTTTTTGTTTTTTTTTTTCAAGTGAACCGGGTATAATCAAGACAGCTGAGTGCAAATTGCAAGTGAAGGAGCATGGACCATTTTTTGTACGGTCTTAAGCGATACCTCAATCGAAACGTGAAGCAGTGGAAGAAGAGGTCCAGAGAATGTTGCGAATGGGAGTAATAGAGAGGTCAACTAGCCAATATAACAACCCATTGTTTGTTGTGGAAAAGAAGAATGGCGATGTCAGAGTAGTATTGGATGCACGTCCAGTGAATAAAATTATTATTCCAGAAAGAGACAGACCTGAGAATTTGGAAGAGTTACTTCAAAAGTTTCATGGGGCAAGAGTATTCAGTAGTATCGATCTCCAATCGGGGTACTGGCAGGTCCCTCTACTTAAGGATTCAAGACCTTTCACTGCATTCCTGTATGGAGGAAGAAGCTACCAGTATCGTGTACTACCATTTGGCCTTAATATTTCCACATCTGGATAAGGTACTGAGCGAGCAGTTGAGTAAGAAGGTCACTATGTACGTTGATGACATCTTGATAGCAATTGCAAACTGAGGAAGAGCATGTTAAAACACCTGAAGAAGTACTCATGGCCTTTGAGAAAGCAGGAGTGACAGCGAATTTGGAGAAATCGGATTTTGGAAGGAGTGAGGTTAAGTTCCTTGGCCACATCGTTAATGCACAGGGGATCAAACCGGGTGAGGACAAACTACAAGCGGTCAAGGATTTTCCTGCGCCACGCCGTAAGAAGCAATTAAGAGGTTTCCTTGGTTTATGTGGATGGTATAGGAAGTTTATAAGTGATCAGTACTTAGTAACCACACTTGTTGAATCTGCTGAAGAATGAGATGTTATGGGACTGGACAGATGAATGCCAAGGTGCTTTCGAGGAAGCTGTGCGATCCTAAGCTGCTTTCGCACTCAGACTTAAGAAAGGAGTTTTACTTGGCTTGTGACAGCTCAGACTATGGATTAGGAGTGCACTTATACCAACTGGTTGATATGGGCTCGGATAGTGTTAAAACAATCGCATTTGCAAGCAGGGCTCTGACTAAATGGGAACGGCAATATACAGTCACTGACAGAGAGGCACTTGCTGTCCTGTGGGATTTCACAAATTTCAGATATTATCTGGCCGGTAGAACCACCAAGGTAGTCACAGACCATAAGGCATTGACTTTCCTACTTGATGGCAAATTATACCATAGACGTCTCACCAGCTGGACGCTTGACTTACAAGAATATCAATTTAGCGTTGTGTACCGACCTGGGAACCAAAACATCATACCTGATGCACTTTCGAGGATGCCACCTGACGTGGATGATATAAATGTTAGTGGGCCACAAGGGGGTTCAATACGAGTCATTTGTTACCAAATTACTTAAGAATATCCGGCGTGAGCAAAATGAAGATCCTGCATTGAAGAGTGTGAAGGTGAGATAGGGGTGTGCTGGAGAAGATAAATTGAGGAAGTATTATTTAATTCATCACAACATTCTATATCGTCGTGTGGATGAATCGTCACAGGACTGGAAATTGTGCATTCCGGAACATCCTATCGAGAAGCTGGTGTGGTACACGCATTTCAGTAATGCACACTTTGGCGCAACAAAATGTCTGGAAAAATTAAGGAAGGAGTGTATTTTCTTTGGTGTGAGCAAAAAGATCAGGAAGATATTACGGACCTGTGATGTGTGCCAGAAGACTAAGACAAGTACTGTTAGCCATCAGGGACCTATGCATCCCATAATTCCTGATGGAATCAAAGACATAGTGGCTGTTGATTTGCTAGGTCCACTGCCTAAGTCCCGTGGCAATTTCACGCAGCTCATGGTGGTGTTAGAAGTGTGTTCTAAATATGTAAAGTTCTACCCCGTAAGGAAAGCAACTGGTAAGGCAATATCAGCGAGACTGGAAAATGACTATTTTACGAGGGTGTGCAAGCCAAGGCAAGTGCTATCAGATAATGGTCCACAATTTGTGTCGAAGGAGTGGAGAGAAATGTTGCGGAGGAATGGTGTGGAACATGTTTTGATAGTCAAGTAAAGACCGGCCTCAAATCCAGCTGCGAGAGTCATAAAGAGGTGCAACGCATGTGCAGGACATATTGTAGCAGGAAACATAGCAAGTGGAAAGAGTATATAACCTATTTTGAGGGTGCAATCAACAGCATACCTCATGCCACGAGGGCAAACACCATGTGGATAACACTAAACTATACTATAGTGAGCAAGATTAATAATTGACTGATATATTGTGAAGTGTCTGAATCTGTATATATGTCAGCTGCTATTGTCCTTAAGTACAGACATTAATTTCTGATTATTATGCTCTTTCAAGAGGACACTCTAATCGAGTGAGATTTAACTAGGATATGTTACTGCTATATGGAATTTTTTTTCTCTTTCTTTTCACTTTCTTCTGTTAAACCTAGATTATATGTATTATATTTCTTCTTGCCCACACAGTGATATGGTTCCAGTTATTACTAGAGTCTAGTGTATATAGGTTGCGCTATAGAAAAGTTTTTTTTTTTACATTTAGAAGTTTCTTACTACTCCTGCTTAATGATTGCTATTAATTTTTGTACCATTCACTTAGGAACTAAATTTAACTTAGTGGACATCCATATATTTTTCTTCTCAATAGCGTATGTGTTTATTATGTCATATAGAACATCGTAATGTCTACTGTAGTAGTAACAGACTACGGCTAAGTTGAATAGACATTGCTAGGGCAACACTAAGAGCACCATTAACCTGTTTCATGTTCGCCAATGGACGGATTACCGCGAGGCGAGAGTGGCGAGCTGACGACTATACTGCACATCTGCTGGTTGGCGCAGCATCGACACTACAGACACTCCCCACCCCCTTTCAGTGCAAAGAACGCTCCCTTGTGACGCACTGTTGCGAGTAGTGAAGTAATTTTTTTTTTTTTTTTGCTGTATTTTTGACGGCCTAGTGCTGATGAAGGTTTTCTAGATTTTGCCCAATAGTGTCACCAGTGATATTGTCTACTTGGAGTAGCAGTGAACATGTATGTTTTTCTACTATTTTTTTTTATTTTCTCTTTTTTCAGGCACCTGCCTATCATATCCAACCTATTGTATTTGTGTTTGTAGAACTTTCTATTTCAGGGGCTCAATATTCTTGTGTCTAAGTGTATTAACTATTTGTATATCCAATGTATTGTAAGTGCGTTTTGCTGCACAGGTTGCACTGTAGGTAGGGTCTTTTATTATGTACAATAGTCTTTTGCGTATTTGACAACTGTTCTTTATGTTTCCATGATTATATGTAACTCATGTCTGGTCCATAATGTAGCAATGGCGTGTACCCGTGGGATGGGGCAGTATACCCCCCACCCCTCACATCATCTCCTTAACACCTTTCAGGAGAGAATTATCTAGATTTGTCGATATTCTCTTCGACAATTCGAAAACTTTTTCGTGCGGGAATGTAAGCGTATTGTCATATCGCTGGCTTAGTTGTGGAGTATCTTCGTGGGCAGCCACGTCTGTAGTGAGTCGAGCGCGGGACACGGTAATGTTATGTTGTGTAGTGTGTAGCTCTGCATGTGAGAGGCTTTTTTAGTATTCAGGTTGAAGTGCTGCTACAAGTGCTGTTACAGTAAAGTGATGAAATATGAAAGTGATTCAGAGGAAAGTGCGTCAAGAAGTAATGAAAAAATGAGCAGTGCCGCCGATAACGTATTTGTGTATCTTCTCGTTGCGTGTCGCACAGCATCGATCATCCGCGCCGTGTTCGGTCCCCCAGAACGAACTGATGAGAATCAGTAGAAATTAGTTACCATAAAAGAGTGCAGTCAAGTGCCAGTGTCTTGTAGCGAGCGTGAGGACATGCGCTCGATAATCGCGTTTCCGCATTATCAACAATCAGCCGCGCCGCGACGGCTACGCGCACGCTCGTACAAGTGAGAACTGAGAACTGAAAAATTAACTTTATGAACAGTGTTATATCATTACTAGTGACAAGGAGGGCTATTACCAGATATCGTATGTGTAACGAGCGTAAGAACTTTCGTTCAATCATTCGGCTTCCGCATCATCAACAATCACCCGCGTCGTGTCGGTTACGCGTACGCTCGTCTAAATTATATTTTGGACTGTTAATCATCAAGATTGTTAATTGCGATAAACATTTACGATTTAGAGTGTAAACAGTGCAACCTGTGGTTTCCATATCGTCTCAGAATATAGATGTTCATACCAGACATAGGACAGTGTTGTGTTTAAACTTTCAGAGGCTCCCCTAAAGCCGCTTGCATTTTTTCGATAGATAATTTCAGGCAAGCCAACCGCCGCGGGATTACCAGGTACGTGGTGTGGACAGGGCGCACGGTCACGAAACGAGAAGTCAGTATAAGTAACCCCCCCACCCCCCCCACACACACACACCCATTCGTACTTACGGGCATGTTACAAGTAGTAATTAAAGTTCTTTGTTTGTTGTAACTCTATTATTGCGTCCTATCAGTAACTAAGTAAAGACAGTAAAAAGTAAAAGTAATTTCAAATAACTGACAAAGTAAAGGGCATATCCAATCTTAACAAAAGTGCCTGTTGTAACAGTTTTGTGTATTTCTAAATATTTCATGTGTGTTTGACTTTCATAACATCAGCTTTGCAAAAATGTTAGTTGATGAAGTAATTCCGAATTTTTCTTAAATAATATTTATTACGAGATGGTGATTAGTTTGCTTCACAGAACCTGATGGCAGATAGCATTGCGGTGAGTTACGTCGCTCAGTACAAAGAAGTCATACGCTATCAATACATAACAATTACTGGTTTTTGTTAATTCCAAGTAATTCATTTTGTCATACATAGCTTTTATATTCAAACTTGTGCGAGTGCATTCTTCTCTCGTACTGCCTACCTACATACTTCTAATTATTACGTGATTTCAATTTCATTTTAGCCATTAACTATCCTTAACTTTTGCTTATGAACTGTCGATCGTAAATTACTAATCTGTAATCCAAATCTATACTATTTCACATATTTATTCAAAATTATAGCTTCTTTTTTTTGGTCATCAGTCTAGTGACTGGTTTGATGCGGCCCGCCACGAATTCCTTTCCTGTGCTAACCTCTTCATCTCAGAGTAGAACTTGCAACCTACTTCCTCAATTATTTGCTTGACGTATTCCAATCTCTGTCTTCCTCTACAGTTTTTGCCCTCTACAGCTCCCTCTAGTACCATGGAGGTCATTCCCTCATGTCTTAGCAGATGTCCTATCATCCTGTCCATTCTCCTTATCAGTGTTTTCCACATATTCCTTTCTTCTCCGATTCTGCGTAGAACCTCCTCATTCCTTACCTTATCAGTCCACCTAATTTTCAACATTCGTCTATAGCACCACATCTCAAATGCTTCGATTCTCTTCTGTTCCGATTTTCCCACAGTCCATGTTTCACTACCATACAATGCTGTACTCCAGACGTACATCCTCAGAAATTTCTTCCTCAAATTATGGTCGGTATTTGATATTAGTAGACTTCTCTTGGCCAGAAATGCCTTTTTTGCCATAGCGAGTCTGCTTTTGATGTCCTCCTTGCTCCGTCCGTCCTTGGTTATTTTACTGCCTAGGTAGCAGAATTCCTTAACTTCATTGACTTCGTGACCATCAATCCTGATGTTAAGTTTCTCGCTGTTCTCATTTCTACTACTTCACATTACCTTCGTCTTTCTGCGATTTACTCTCAAACCATACTGTGTACTCATTAGACTGTTCATTTCGTTCAGCAGAGCATTTAATTATTCTTCACTTTCACTCAGGATAGCAATGTCATCAGCGAATCGTATCATTGATATCCTTTCACCTTGTATTTTAATTCCACTCCTGAACCTCTCTTTTATTTCCATCATTGCTTCCTCGATGTACAGATTGAAGAGTAGGGGTGAAAGGCTACAGCCTTGTCTTACACCCTTCTTAATACGAGCACTTCGTTCTTGATCGTCCACTCTTATTATTCCCTCTTGGTTGTTGTACATATTGTATATGACCCGCCTCTCCCTATGGCTTACCCCTACTTTTTTTAAGAATCTCGAACAGCTAGCACCATTTTATATTGTCGAACGCTTTTTGCAGGTCGACAAATCCTATGAAAGTGTCTTGATTTTTCTTTAGCCTTGATTCCATTATTAGCCGTAACGTCAGAATTGCCTCTCTCGTCCCTTTACTTTTCCTAAAGCCAAACTGGTCGTCACCTATCGCATTCTCAATTTTCTTTTCCATTCTTCTGTATATTATTGTTGTAAGCAGCTTCGATGCATGAGCTGTTAAGCTGATTGTGCGATAATTCTCGCACTTGTCAGCTCTTGCCGTCTTCGGAATTGTGTGGATGATGCTTTTCCGAAAGTCAGATGGTATATCGCCAGACTCATATATTCTACACACCAACGTGAATAGTCGTTTTGTTGCCACTTCCCCCAATGATTTTAGAAATTCTGATGGAATGTTATCTATCCCTTCTGCCTTATTTGACCGTAAGTCCTCCAAAGCTCTTTTAAATTCAGATTCTAATACTGGATCCCCTATCTCTTCTAAATCGACTCCTGTTTCTTCTTCTATCACATCAGACAAATCATCACCCTCATAGAGGCTTCCAATGTATTCTTTCCACTTATCTGCTCTCTTCTCTGCATTTAACAGTGGAATTCCCGTTGCGCTCTTAATGTTACCACCGTTGTTTTTAATGTCACAAAAGGTTGTTTTGACTTTCCTGTATGCTGAGTCTGTCCTTCCGACAATCATATCTTTTTCGATGTCTTCACATTTTTCCTACAGCCATTTCGTCTTAGCTTCCCTGCACTTCCTATTTATTTCGTTCCTCAGCGACTTGAATTTCTGTATTCCTGATTTTCCCGGAACATGTTTGTACTTCCTCCTTTCACCAATCAACTGAAGTATTTCTTCTGTTACCCATGGTTTCTTCGCAGCTATTTCTTCGCAGCTACCTTCTTTGTACCCATGTTTTCCTTCCCAACTTCTGTGATGGCCCTTTTTAGAGATGTCCATTCCTCTTCAACTGTACTGCCTACGGCGCTATTCCTTATTGCTGTATCTATAGCGTTAGAGAACTTCAAACGTATCTCGTCATTCCTTAGTACTTAGCTAGCAACAGTAAATCATTCAACTTCTTGCAAAATTTTCTTTTCGGTCGTAGCCGTACACGGTATATAGCTGTGACACAAAGTTCGGTTATAATTATGATTCCATTCTTCCAGTTAGCATTATTTTTCGGAATCGCTGGCTTTCCTATTAAAAAAAAGAACATTAGATAACATGGGTCGTAAAATCATTAATATACCGGAAAGTGTAGGCGTAGGAGGACATGGGTCATAAAATCATTAATATACTGGAGAGTGTAGGCAGCAGCAGCCAGCTGAGACACAAACAGCAGCAGGGAAGTAACCGATTTTGTGACTTTTACGAGCTCCTAACCAGGAGTGAATTTTATAATATCATCTGTGTGCTTTAATAGTTTAGTTTCTTGAGTTTCTGCGTGTTTATTTAATATGTAATAGCAACAGATCTCGCGTTTCCGTTTGCATTGGAAAGTAAACAGAAGTTGTGACATATTACAAGTTTCTAATCAGGGGCGAATTATTTAGTTTCATCTGAGTGCTTCGGTAGTTAAGTTTTCGAATTTCTGTGTATTAATCTAATTTATAAGATACAGTTCCTGCGTTTTCGTCAGGGTATACAGCAGAGTTGCGCAGCACGTACCGATAGTCCGTTTACCTGCACAGTTTGGTTTCCCACGGTCTTTAGTATGGACAGGGACTGTGATTGTTGTATGCGGATGCGAGCCGAGTTGGTAACACTTCGCTCCCAATTTCAGACTGTGATGGATTCGGTTACACAGCTTGAGGCTGAAGTGGATGGGCACCACTGTTGTGAGCCGGCCGTGGGGATCCATAGGACGTCCAGCACATCCGAGTCCTCGGATCGATCCTCACCGGTAGCCAGCCCAGTTACAGCTCGGACTGAGTTTGACCCCTCACCTATGGTCGAGTTGGAAGGTCGCCCTAGGGCGTAGCAGACGGCGAAAGACTTTCCAGGCGGTCGTACGTAACGCCTCCCCGTTTGCCTGACAAACAGGTTCCAGGTGCTGTCTGTGGCTGACACTGTTGCTGAACCAGATGCTGTCGCTTGTACTGTTTCAGAGGAAAACTTCCAGCTTGCAAGATCTGGACAGTCACAGAGGGTAGAATTATTGGGAGCTCCAACGTTAGGCTCGTTATGGGGCCCCTTAGGGACATATCTGCCAAGAAGGGAAAGAAGACCAATGTGCACTGCATGTGCTTACTGGGGAGTCCTTCCAGACGTGGAACGGATCCCCCTGGATGCCATGAAGAGCACAGGGTGCAGCCAGTTGCAGGTGGTTGCTCATGTCGGTACCAATGATGTGTGTCACTTTGGATCAGAAGAGATTCTCGCTGGTTTCGAGCGGCTAACGGAAGTGGTAAAGGCTGTCAGTCCAGCTTGCAAGATGAAAGCAATGCTGACCATATGCAGAATAGTTGACAGGACCGATTGCGGACCTCTGGTACAGAGCCGAGTGGAGGGTTCTGAATCAGAGGCTCTGACGGTTCTGCGACCGTGTAGGCTGCAGATTCCCCGACTTGCGCCAAAGGGTGGTTGGGTCTCAGGTTCCGCTGAATAGGTCAGGTGTCCACAATAAGCAGGAGGTGTCTACACGGGTAGCAGGGACTGTGTGGAGTGAACTGGGCGGCTTTTTAGGTTAGGGGGTCTCGGGAAAAGACAGGGTGCATGCCGAACACAGGAAGAATGTAGATACAGGAACCATCGGTGTAACAGTTGTAAATTGTCGTAGCTGAGTTGGGAAAGTACCAGAGCTCCATGCGCTAATAGAAAGCACTGATGCTCAAATCGTTATAGGCACTGAAAGCTGGCTAAAGCCGGAGATAAGCTCAACCTAACGGTTTTCCGAAAGGATACGCTAAACAGGGTTGGCGGAGGCGTGTTTGTTCCTTTGAGTAGTAGTTTATCTTGTCACGAAATTGAAGTAGATAGTTCCTGTGAGTTAGTATGGGCAGAGGTCATTGTTGGCAACCGGAATAAAATAATAATTGGATCCTTTTACCCACCTCCCAATTCCGATGATACAGTTGCTGAAAGGTTCAAAGAAAACTTGAGTTTGATTTCAAACAAGTACCCGACTCGTACGATTATAGTTGGTGGTGACTTTAATTTACCCTCGATATGTTGGCGAAAATACATGTTTAATTCTGGAGGTACGCATAAAACATTATCTGAAATTGTACTAAACGCATTCTCTGAAAATTATTTCGAGCAGTTAGTCCATGAGCTCACGCAAATAGTAAACGATTGTGAAAACACACTCGACCTCTTAGCAACAAATAATACTGTTTTAATAACGAGCATCAAAACGGAGACAGAGATTAGTGAACACAGGGTTGTCGTAGCGAGAGTGAATATTGTAACCCCCAAATCCTCCAAAAATAAAAGAAAAATATACCTATTCAAAAAAGCAGATAAAAAGTCACTTGACGCCTTCCTGACAGACAATCTCCACTCCTTCCAAATTAATGATATAAGTGTAGACCAGATGGGGACAGAAATCAAAGAAATAGTATCGGCAGCAATTGAGAGATTTACACCAAATAAATTAACAAACGATGGAGCTGATTCTCCTTGGTACACAAAACGGGTCAGAACACTGTTGCAGAAACAACAAAATAAACAGGCCAAATTTAAACAGAAGCAAAATCCTCAAGATTGATGATCTTTTACAGAAGCTAGAAATTTAGAGCGGAGTTCAATGCGAGATGCTTATAACAGTTTCCACAACGAAACTTTGTCTCGAAACCTGGCAGAAAATCCAAAGAGATTCTGGTCGTATGTGAAGTATGTCAGTGGCAAGAAACAATCAATGCCTTATCTGCGCGATAGCAATGGAGATACTATCGAAGACAGTTCTGCCAAAGCAGAGTCACTAAACACAGCCTTCCCAATAGTCTTCACAAAAGAAGAAGAAGTAAATATTCCAGAATTCGAATCAAGAACAGCTGTCAACATGAGTAACGTTGAAGTAAATATCCTCGGACTGCTGAAGCAACTTAAGTCACTTAATAAAATCAAGTCTTCTGGTCCAGACTGTATACCAATTAGGTTCCTTTCGAAATATGCTGATGCATTAGCTCCGTACTTAACAGTCATATACAACCAATCGCTCAACGAAAGATCCGTACGCAGACTGGGAAATTGCACAGGTCACATCAATATTCAAGAAAGGTAGTGGGAGTAATTCACCAAATTACAGGCTCATATCGTTAACGTCGATATGCAGCAGGATTTTAGAACATATATTGTGTTCGAACATTATGAATTACCTCGAAGAAAACGGTCTAATGACACACAGTCAACATGGGTTTAGAAAACATCGTTCTTGTGAAACACAGCTAGCTCTTTATTCACATGAAGTGCTGAGTGCTATTGACAAGGGATTTCAGATCAATTCCGTACGTCTGGATTTCCGGAAGGCTTTTGACACTGTACCACACAAGCGGCTTGTAGTGAAATTGCGTGCTTATGGAAGATCGTCTCAGTTATGTGACTGGATTTGTGATTTCCTGTGAGAGAGGTCACAGTTCGTAGTAACTGACGGAAAGTCATCGAGTAAAAAAGAAGTGTTTTCTGGTGCTCCCCAAGGTAGTGTTATAGGCCCTTTGCTGTTCCTTATCTATACAAACGATTTGGGAGACAATCTGAGCAGCCGTCTTCGGTTGTTTGCAGATGACTCTGTCGTTTACCGAGTAATAAAGTCATCAGAAGATCAAAACAAATTGCAAAACGATGTGGAAAAGATATCTGACTGGTGCGAAAATTGGCAGTTGAACTAAATAACGAAAAGTGTGAGGTCATCCACATGACTGCTTAAAAGAACCCGTTAAACTTCGGTTACACGATAAATCAGTCAAACCTAAAGACCGTAAATTCAACTAAATACCTAGGAATTACAATTACAAACAACTTAAATTGGAAAGAACACATGGAAAATGTTGCGGAAATGGCTAACCAAAGAGTGCGTTTTATTGGCAGGACACTTAGAAAATGTAACAGATCTACTAAAGAGACTGCCTACATTACGCCTGTCATTCCTCTTTTAGAATCCTGCTGCGCGTTGTGAGATCCTTACCAGATAGAATTGACGTTTTCTACTGTCGACAAATAGAGGAGAGAGTGTCATGGACATGATACAGGATTTGGGGTAGACATCACTAAAACAAAGGAAAGTATAGGTGTTCGTTCTTTCCGCGCGCTATACGAGTATTCATGTAGATGTAGATGTAGATTATAACGTCCATTAGGCTGTTCCTTCTCTGTGTGGAAAATCGGAACAGAAGACGATCGAAGCATTTAAGATGTGGTGCAATAGAGGAATGTTAAAAAATAGATGGTCTGACAAGGCATGGATCGATGAGGTTCTTCGCAGAAGCGGTGAGGGAAAGTATATACGGAAAACACTGACAAAAAGAAGGGATAAGATGATAGAAGATATCAGGGACTACCTTCCGTGGTGATAGGAGGTAAAAACTGTAGAGGAAGGCAGAGACTGGAATACATCCAGAAAATAATAGAGGACGTAAGTTGCTGTTGCTGTTCTAAGATGAAAAGGTTGGCACAGAAGAGGAATTTCTGATGGCTGGCCACAAACGAGTCAGAAGACTGATGACAGAAAAAGGCAATGTTACCAACATGTAGCTGCAAGGTGTATTGTCACGCTGTAATGCCGTAATATGTAATTTCTATGGCTTGTGTAAACGTACCTGTGCACTGTGCTTCACACGCGATACGGTGGTCCCATCGTGAATTAGTTTCTCCGTAGCATCGGCAAGTATTCCTCTGTAGTTATTACATCTGTCTGGACTCCTCCTGCCCAAAATCTTATTAATTTCTATCATTTCGCAGTCGGTATCTGTGCCGCCATTATCGCGCAGTATTTCAACCGTCTTACAAGACACAAATACTCCTGAAGAGGTGAAAAATTCCGGAAAGAAGTTGTTGCATTTTTCTAGTAGTACCAAAGATACGCAAGCAGGCGAGCTAGAAGTCGGAATAACTGGAGTACTGGGACACTAGAGACCCGGGATAGATGCCACTGAACAACAGCAAAAAGAAATTCATGTTGGAGATCAAATCAGCTGCTGCTGAAAAAAACGTTCTATGAAAGTCGGTAAATTGGACGAAGACCTAAGTGAAGGCTCTCCCGATCCACGATACACTAGAAAAAGTATGAACAAAATGGGAAATCAATGGTACTCATCTCAGCTCAAGAAATAAAAAGTCCGAAAGCACAGAAACTGCAATCCCTGCAAGTTTGCAGAGTTCTGTTGCGAGGTTGCCTTCGTAGTGCCTAGTGTTGACCCAATACGGCTGACGTATATGGCGGTCAGAGCCGGCAAGATTAACGACTGCATTGCCTCGGAACTCAGGAGTCAGCACACTTACGAGCCGCAGCAATATCACAGCCTCAGCGCAGTACCGCAGTTTCTGCAGACGATGCGAGGTCTCGGACACAAGTAGCAGCCCAACAACAGGCGAAGTTATAAACCCCATAGAGACTCTACTTACTTAACTATCGGAACTGTGTACGAAACGAATGAAACGTCGATGACGCAATCCGACGAACAACAGTCAGAAAGAAGAAAAGTGGCATAAAAAATTAAACAAAATGAAACAAAAGAGATTCTCATATTTCTTATTGGCAGTTGTAATGGTACTTGAATTACGTAACCATTACGGCAGCTCACCTGAACCTCTCGATACCGCAATATTCTACTGTGTTTCTGTAAAGTAGTTAACATATTTCTGAGACAATATTCAGATTTGATTTGATTAATGTAGAGGTACTTTGATACATCGATATGTTTATGTCGCAATGATATTATTCTTATGTGTACTCTTTCTTTTGTCACTATGATCTTTGACGTACTTGTAACTCTGATTTTTGGGGGCGTAAGCGATTATTAATTAGTTAGAGAGTCGGACCTTCAGAAGGTCAAGTCTTGGACGTCATGTTTGAAAGACGCATAATGTAGTCAAATTATAAAATGTGAACTTTAACAGTGAGGAAGATGTTTTCAAGTATGTTTTGTATTGTGAAGTGATGTTTTGTGTGTTATGTGATATTGCAGCAAAAGTAATAAAAAAGAAGTGTAATTTAAATTTGGAGTACTGATTACTTTTTTTACATCACCATTGTCCTGCAAAAGTGTAATCTTCAAGAATGGTTTGTGAAACACATCTATAAAACATCTGAATATAGCAGAATAAAACCTAGGCCACTTTTCATCCGAGCTTGGAATCATCACCACCTAGCTTTTCGACGATTGAGCCATGATTTTACAACGAGACCAGCGTGGGAAACACGAAAAGATGAGTGCCTAGTTTATTCTTTATTACATGAAATGACTTTATTAACTGTGTTCTAACGACACCTGCCACATAATAACTTTGTTGTTACCCGAAAGTGCAGTATTTAGCAACGTGAGCAACACCACAATCATTATTAAATTTTGACCTTTGTTGTGGTAGGGTTGTTAGACAGTGTTGGAATACATTCAATCTGCCGCGCAACAAACAAAAAAAGAAGTGGCGTCTGTACTATCAATAGGTGGCTTTGCTTCCAGTTACAGTTTCTATAAACATCTAACGAGAGAAGTAGATATTGTTATCGAGTCGAGGTGCACGAGACGGGCATAATGTCTGGGATTAAATAATTTTTGTACATTTCCCGGGGAGTTTCCAGTATTTTACTCCAGCGGAGAAGTATGTTCTGTCGAACAATGTAAAATATTCCGTTAGGGAGGTGATCAGCTGCCCGTCTGACGAAAATTTATTTCAATCAAGATTAATTATCTTCAGGGAGAACTCATATGCCGCTAAACAAAGAGACGAATGTAGATAAGACAGGATTTTGCATTCCGAATTATGCAGTTCCACCATCGTGACCCTTGCTATATTGTCTTGAACTTTGTCCTGATTGAAGGGCACGTTTTTGTGTCCCAGTCCTGGATGTTTGCCAGTCAACTTCAGAAGCACAATAAGATTCAGTTACGGTTTTCCCTTCGTACGACTGATCTGTCGAGAACATGAGGGTTGATCACTAAATAATGATCATAATGATGTTATACCTGTATTCTACCATGTAATTTTGATGTTTTTTCTCAAGACAATCTCCTCTGCATGCGACGCACTCTTCTCAACGTTTCTGCCAGTATCCAAAGACATGCTAGAAACCATGTTTTGAAAGGTCCTTCATAAAAACTTCCGCAGCTTTCACTGCTGCCTCTGACGATGGAAAAACACCCCCCACGAATCTGTTTCTTCAGCTTAGGAAACAGAAAAATGTAACACGGGACTAAGTTCCGATGATAGAGATGGTTAGGGGTGCACTCCACATTGATTTCTGCAGGTTCTTCAGTAACAACATTTGGAACACACAGCCGTGCGTTATCGTGGTGCAGCGTCCAGCCTGTTTCATGGATATATGATTTTTTGCGACCGGTACGGGCTTGCAGAGTATTCAGGACATCTCTGCAGTATTGTTCAGTTACCGATCTGCATGCAAATATCCACACAAATAATCTTTTGTATGTTCATCCTTGTAGCAGGAGGTCTCTGGGACGACGGCCGTTTACTATCGTGACAAATAAATAAAAACACCTACAGCCGTCCTTATGATTTTACTTTATTTTGTCGCTACCAGTTTCAACGCTACAGTGCGTCATCTTCAGGCCTGTATGCATAAAACATTAAAGATAGCATCATCTATTTATCAATCAAGTTACATAGAAACAGATTAAAACAGAATGAGAAACGATGTCAAGACCCTTCAAATGAATTTACACCGAACATTTGACAGAAAGAACAGATACATCCATTGTCACATATTCCATTGTCACATATCTAAAATATACCATCACGAACTTCCACTCAATATATTTTACAATTACACTCTCTATTAAAAATTTCTTTAAATAGTATACATGACTTTTATTGGCTAGTAGGACACACATTATCTGCACAACCCTGAAATGACTTACTGTAAGAGAAAATAACTGTAAAAAGGGATGAATGGAAAGAAACGATACCTCACAAACAAAAAGAAGGAACATGACCTATGTGTCGTGTCAAAGTGTAAAATGCTTAGTTGTACACAGATGAGGGGCATACACGATGTCATATCTATAAAATGAACGTCCAAGACGTGGTATAAACCGAATGTAGGACCCACATATATAGAACGTATGACAGACGCTCACAAGGAAACTGTTCATGATGCAAACACTCATATGCGAATGCATCATGTATCGTGTACTGCCCTAAAACAATCACACACAGGGATACTAAGTAGCCCACAAGGATGCAGTGTAATGCAGTGTATTATGAAGGATGACACAACAATATATATATATATACATGAAGAAACCAGAAAAGCTTACTGAGAAGAAAACTGCTCAATAAGCACTCTTGTGTGTTAAACCTAAGTGATCACGAAGAAATAATTGAAATACTAAATACAGAGTCATGAATAAATGCACTGCAACTACTCCACACTTAGGTCTCTCGATGACATTAAAACCAAAAGCCATTACATACCAGTAATTAAAAAATTTCCGGTCATTCAAATCGTGTCAAAGTTAAGCCACATTATTAATTGGCCAGTGAGGAGGCCACACATCATGCTCATAAATAAAACGTGAGTAATTGTAATTTTTGCATCAGACTTAAACTGTTAACGATAGGCAGCAATCTGTATGTTGGCAATACATACACTATTACAACAAAAATAGTGGCAATGCCACGAGTCGTATGCAGTGGAACTTAAGTTAATTTAATGCAAATCCACGCGAAATAGAAGACAGGTACATAATCTATGTGTCATATATGACTTATGTAATTGCATGTTACAAAAAGCGTCATTTAACATACACAGTTCTACACCAAACACGTAACATGAGGCTAGTATCAGCAACGTTTTTGTCAGCTTCCTGACCAGAAACCCACTCGAAAAGTACTCATATGAATGACCCTCAAGTAACCACGCAAAAATACAACAAAATTTAAATTGCATATACTTATGAGTAAATGTATTGTAACCAATACACATCTTGGACTTTGAACTACATCAAACCTAAAAATCATATCGATGTAATCAAATTTCAAAAGAGCCTTACTGGCCATACATATCGTCACACAAACCAAATTATCAATTTACCAGTGAGGAGCCCACACAAACTGTCCATAATTGAATCGTAAGTGAACCCTATACTTATTTTTCATGTGAGACTGTGACCATGTCACAGCAATCTACGAATTGACATTATATCAACTACTACAGTTGCAACACTGGGGATGTCATAGTCCTGTCTAGCAGAATCTGATTGGTGGTAAATGCATACTTATGTAAACACGAAATGTGTGCATAACCACTGAATGTGTCACGTACGGCCAAAATAGCTGCATGTGAAAGAAACAGCACCGTACACTTCAACATATATTATTACTCGACAACTCTTCTACAAAAAGCTACAAATTACTAATCACGTAAGAAACCCAAGCGTAAACAGACATATTATATGCCCCTCATCTGTGTACAACTAAGCATTTTACACTTTGACACGACACATAGCTCATGTTCCTTCTTTCTACTTGTTTGTGAGGTATTGTTTCCTTCCATTCATCACCTTTTACAGTTATTTTGTCTTACAGTAAGTTATTTCAGGGTTGTGCAGATAACGTGTGTCCGACTATAAAATAAAAATCATGAATAGTATTTAAAGAAAATTTTAATAGATATTATAATTGTACAATGTATTGAGTGGAAATTCGTGAACCATATTTGACTTTCATCTGTACGATAGTCGAACCCTTCAAATAAAATGTGTAGTAACGGCACTACACCCTTTCTTTCTTCACGTTCAGTACTACACGCCACACTACTTCAAATGAGTGTTGACTAAAACCTATTTGTCGTCTAGATATGTGACAATGGATGTATCTGTTCTTTCTGTCAAATGTTTGATGTAAATTCATTTGAAGAATCTTGCCATTGTTTCTCATTCTGTTTTTATCTGTTTCTATGTAACTTGATTGATAAGTCGATAATGCTATCTTTAATGTTTTATGCATACAGGCCTGAAGATTACGCACTGAAGCGTTGAAACTGGTAGCGACAAAATAAAATAAAACCATAAGGACGGCAGTAGGTGTTTTTACCAGTGACCTTTTGTTCGGGAATCAGCACTCTTGGTCTCTACCGTACACAAACACGTATCACGCGTAAATTTGCTGTCACTAACTTGTGGGTGGCACCTAATAAAATTTTCAGTTTTTTGGAAAGTGTTCGTAAGAGTATTCGAGTATGTATTCGACGATGTTGATATTTCCTTCCATAAGAGTAGTAACATGAGCGCTGGCTCCACCTACCTTACAAACTGACTGTCTTCCATTTGTAAACAATTTGTGTGCTGTAGGGAAGAACACACCCTCCATGGTCCTCCTGTAACGTTACGTTTATTGAGAAGAAAACAGAATTTCAAACTGTTGCAATAGGCGACACTGAAACAAGTCTTAACTTGTCTGCCTCTCCCAAGTGGGAACAAGGAGCTCCAACAACAAAACTAGTGCGGCGTGGTTGTTACACATAAGCTAACGGAGTATCATAAGATTAAACTCTGATCGTGAATTATGATCATTCTTTACTGAACAGCCCTCGTACAACTTTGGAACCCCAAGACGCAGTGACCATCTTTCCACCTGCAAGACGGCCATACCCATAACCCTTCACTTCTCTTTGGCTGCTTCTTGCAAGTAGGAGCCGATGTTGAAAGCCGATATTGAACACCACTTTCATGCCCCATCATCAGGCTGCAATGTAAGAGGACTGTTGCTACACACTGTTTGATTTAGCATTGAAATGCTCTCCCTTGCGTCTTTTGTCAGTCAGCAGTGATGTATGCCATGTACTCATTCAGTTCAGCCTTCAGCAATAACAGGAATTCCATGCATACCCATTTGGTGATCTTGCATGACTTCCAGTGTGATGGCACCAGCCGTACTGATGCAACGCGCTTAAATGTTTACGTTCCTTTGAGTACGTTTACACTCGCAATTCTAGAAACAAACAGCATTAAAAAGTAATACAGAATCATATTTGACTTTCATCTGTACAATAGTCCAACCTTTCAAATAATATGTGTAGTAACGTCACTATACCCTTTTCTTTCACATTCGATACTACACGGCACACTGCTTCAAATGAGTGTTGATTGAAACCTGTCGTATCCATTTCAGTCTTTCAACGGAAGCTTTAAAATAACTACTCTTTCCAACACTGGCATAGCTTACGCAAATCACCGATTTTTGAAAAAAATTTACCTCGCATGTCAATCTGCTTTTGTAAAGAACTCCATCAAAGCAGATTTACATCGCATTCCAAGAAATATATCATTGTACTATGGTTCAAATGACTCTGAGCACTATGGAACTTAACTTCTAAGGTCATTAGACCCCTAGAACTTAGAACCACTTAAACCATAATTAACCTAAGGACATCACACACATCCATGCCCGAGGCAGGATTCGAACCTGCGACCGTAGCAGTCACGCGGTTCCAGATTGTAGCGCCTAGAACCGCTCGCATTGTACTATGCTTATGTGTATGTGATGATGATAATATTACAGGGTTCATTTTCTATAGAACGCATTAGAAGTCTGTAAGGTTTCCAAAAATAAAATAATAGCACTTGATAATAACACAGAAAAACTCTATAGGGTTTGAACTACAATTTCCTGTAACGTACTCTCTTCGAGTATTCAGAAGCTGAGAGAGACATTCTTTTGGATCAGTAAATCAAGCTGCAGCTGCTACACAATTTCATCCTCTTTAAACAATGAGCCCTCAATCATGTCTTTACATGGCCACTCTTGCGGTCCTGTTTTCAATTAGAAATTAGTATCTTTTGGTGCTCATCAACTGTTGCACTGATCTGATTTGGTCTCTTTTTAGTGCTCATTTGATAGCATCCTTCATCTCTTCTTTTTCTGAACCAACAATTCGTTTCCGCACATTCACGGCACCTAATTTTGTCTCTTTCCTACAAGTTACAGTCAGTGCAAGAATTTCGCAAGCCATCGAGCGGTGTGTGACGGAGGATTGTATATTAGAGCTTTGTCCACCATCATAAAATTTGCACTGACTGACTCTTCCAGTGTCTACATTTCAGTTTTTACTCGCCTCCGTGACTGAGCTCGCTAACGGATGCACGCCTGTGCATTGGCGTTCGACTCGAAGGTAAGCTGGTTCGACTCCTGTGATGATGAAATTTTCATTGTCAGTTATTGGCTGCCAAGAGGAAGAGAGGTGGTGGCGTAGAGTTCACACACAAGTCCAGGATTAAATTCCTAATTTCTCCTAATGTCACGTGAAGTGAGGAAGATATTAAGCTCGGTGACATTCATGGCGCTATTCGAGAGATGTAGGCAACATGTAGGCTCCTGCTTTAGCCCTCTCTCTTCCCTTTGTGTCATGATGCAACACAAACACTACACTATACGCGCATCCATTTCACTTATCTACACCCTACAAATAAACATACAGCACAACTCATCTGGAAGGAAAAGAGCCAATGTGCACTGAGGACAAAAACACTTTCCGACAGGAGACTGAACTCACCTGTTTGATATCCCACCCAACAATGCTATATGTCATTTCCATTTTTACTTTGCATACGGCCCAGTGATTACTATGTTTTTCTGCTGAGAAATACTCAAATTTCAGGGAATTCCATTGTAATACTTCTTCCATTATAACACTTGTGTCTCAAATGTATACCCAAAATCTAATATTTTTTGTAGCTTCTTTATCAGTTGCTCTGGGGTTCAGATCACCACAAACCAATTACTTTATGTTTTCCGTGGGTTTTCGTAAGTAGCCAGAGGTGAAAATCACGACAATTCTTTTGAAAACGATGTAGACAATTTGCTTCCCTAACCTTCTCCATTGTGGTTTTCTCTAACGGCCTAGTGGTCAGTGGAACGATTAACCCAAATTCTCCTTCCCTTCTCCATTTTCCATCCACTCTCGTGTTCCATATGTACAATTTCAGAAACATCTCCATTCGTAGTCCAACAGTTCTTTTTCTCTGCGTCTAACAGTCTTCCAGCAATCATGTCACACAATTCTGCACGGTCGTAATTCCACCACCGAGTGGTCTACGCCAGTCAGTATAGACTAACCGTTTTGCGTCCATGGGTCCACACTCCATCACTTGACCTGCTGTCCAGAGGAAAATAAACATTAATGGCTTATTCTTGCCCCATGTACGAGTGCTATTTGGAAAGTAATGTCCGATCGGTCGCGAAATCGAAACCGCTGTGAAAATCGAAATATTTTATTTGCAACAGTTAGCTACACCGCTCACCTACTTCTCCACACAGTCGCAGCTCATTCTTAAACATTTTACATGGCGTTGTACCAATTTTCAGGGACAATCATCATAGAAGTCAGCAGACTGTGCTTTCCGCCACTTTTCTACGCTGGTCTGCAGTTCATTCTCTGTGCCAAAATGTTGTCTTCATAGCCAGCGCTTCATGTGAGCAGAGATTACCCTCAGGGGACAGCATCTTCACTGGCCCTACCAAATGAACCAGAGAAATGTCATGAAGAAGGAAAGGCATGACAGTTATGTTACGTGAGCTCTATGACATCAAGTGAAATATCTCACCAGGCCCTTATACTCGTATTTGGCAGAAGATGCTATTTTCTAGGCATCTGTACGTGCTCACTGTGCAGTCAGAACCGAAAAGAGCGACCTGACGCTACCGAGAGGTAGACTAGAAACACTGCCCAACATAACTGTGCAAAGCTTCATTGGATTTTCAATGTGATTTCCGTTTCGCACCTGATCGGACCTTAAAATCCGAACAGCCGTCGTAGCTGGAGGTACTTTTCATCTCAGATGGATGTATTCCAATCTCTGTCTTCCCCTACAGTTGTTCCTCTGTACAGCTCTCTCCAGTATCATGGAGGTAACTCCCTGATGTCTTATTAGATGTATTGTCATCTAATTTATTCTTCTTGTCAGTGTTTTCCATATATTCCTTTCCTCGCCGATTCCGCAGAGAACCTCCACATTTCTTAACTCATCAGTCCTCCAAATTTCAACATTCTTCTGTAACTAAACATCTCAAATGCTTCGGTTTTCATCTGTTTATGCTTTTCCCCACAATCCATCTCTCACTACCTTACATTTCTGTTCTCCAAACGTAATTTCTCAGAAATTTCTTCCTCGGATTAAGGACTCTGTTTGATAGACGTAGACTTTTCTTGACCAGGAATGGCCTTTCTGCCAGGAGTAGTCCTCTTTGCTCCGTCCATCACGGGTTATTTTGCTTCCAAGGCAGCAGAATCCCTTATCTTCTTCTACTTCGTGATCCCCAATTCTGATGTTAAGTCTCCAGCTGTTCTCATTTCTGCTACTTCGCATTACTTTCGTCTTTCTTCCATTTAATGTCAGTACTTTTTGACTGCTCATCCCATTCAACAAATTCTTTAATTCCTCTTCACTTATACTGAGCATGCATCGTCATCAGTGAATCTTATCACTGATATCCTTCCACCCGGAATTTTAATCTCACACTTGAGCCCTTCCTTTTTTATTTCTGTCATTGCTTCTTCAACGTATAGATTGAATAGTAGATGTGAAAGATTACATCCTTGTCTTACATCCTTTTTAATCGAAGCACTTCGTTCTTTGTCTTCCAGTCTTATTGTTCCCGCTTGGTACTTGTACATTTGTATACTACGCATCTTTCCCTATAGTTTCCCCGATTTTTCTCAGAATTTAGAACATCGTGCACTATTTTACATCGTCGAACGCAGTTTTCCAGATCGACAAAGCCTATGAACGTGTCTTGATTTTTTTCAGTCTTTCTTCTCTTATCATCTCCAATGCCAGAACTGCTTCTCTAGTTCCTTTCCTAAAGCCGAACTGATCGTCATCTAACAGTACTTCAACTTTTTTTTCCATTCTTCTGTATATTATTCCTATCGTTAAGTTGGAGGCATGAGCTGTTAAGGTGAGAGTATGATAATTCTCGGATTTGTCGGCTTTTGCTATCTTCTGAACTGTGTGGATGACGTTTTTCCGAAAATCTGATGGTGTATCGCTAGTCTAATACATTCTGTACACAAAGTCGTTTTTTCCCACATTCTTCAATGATTTTATAAATTCTGAGGGAACGTTATGTATTCCTTCTGCTTTATTCGATATTAAGTCTTCCAAAGTTCTTTTAAATTCCGATTCTAATACTGGGTCTCCTATCTCTTGTCTGCCGATTCTTGTTTCTTTGTCTATCATGTCATCAGAAAAGTCCTCAACCTCACAGAGGCCTTCAATGTACTGCTTCCACCTATCTGCTATCTCATCTGCATTTAACAGTGGAATTCCCAGTCCAGGAATCCCTCTGTGGCACCTGCCCACCTTTACAGAGAATTTTAAAAATCAGCATGTACAGAGACATCCCATAAAGCAGTCTGTTGCGCCTGCAATTCTGCACACATCAAAAAAAGTTTTGCATCGCCCCAGTCCTGAAGATAGATGTTGACTGTGGATATTGTATCACAGATACAGTCCCTTTGGCTGTTCAGGGACGTCACTAAACCCGCCTAAAGATGTAAACAACCATGCTTGAGCAGCGCCTATTAGACGAAGGGGGTCCGACAGCCGATCAGTTCCAGTCATTCCGCCAGGAAGGAGGTAAACGGCTCGTGTTGTTTGTAGTTTAGCCATGCCTAGACGGTCAATACAGCGGTTCGATCGCCTCCGCATTGTTACTTTGTGCCAGGAAGGGCTCTCAACAAGGGAAGTGGCCAGGCGTCTCGGAGTGAACCAAAGCGATGTTGTTCGGCCATGGAGGAGATACAGAGATACGGGAACTGTCGAAGACATGCCTCGCTCAGGCCGCCAAATGGCTACTACTGCAGTGGATGACCGCTACTTACGGATTATGGCTCCGAGAAACACTGACAGCAACGCCACCATGGTGAATAATGCTTTTCGTGCAGCCACAGGACGTCGTGTTACGACTCAAACTGTGCACAATAGGCTGCATGATGCACAAGTTCACTCCCGACGTCCATGGCGAGGTCCATCTTTGCAACCACTACACTACGCAGCGCGGTACAGATGGGCCCTACAACATACCGAATGAACCTTTCAGGATTGGCATCACGTTCTCTTCACCAATAGTGTCGCATATGTCTTCAACCGGACAATCATCGGAGACGTGTTTGGACGTAACCCGGTCAGGCTGAACGCCTTAGACACACTGTGCAGCAAGTGTAGCATGGTGGAGGTTCCCTGCTGTTTTGGGGTGGCATTATGTGGGGCCGACGTACGCCGCTGGTGGTCATGGAAGGCGCTGTAACGGCTGTATGACACGTGAATGCCATCCTCCGACCGATAGTGCAACCATATCGGCAGCATATTGGCGAGGCAATCGTATTCATGGACGACGATTCGCGCCCCCACCGTACACATCTTGTGAATGACTTCCTTCAGGATAACGACATCGCTCGACTAGAGTGGCCAGCATGATCTCTAGACATGAACCCTTTCGAACATGCCTAGGATAGATAGAAAAGAGCTGTTTATGGATGACGTGACCCATCAAACACTCTGAGGGATCTACGCCCAATCGCCATTGAGGAGTGGGACAATCGAGACCAACAGTGCCTTGATGAACTTGTGGATAGCATGCCACGACGAATACAGGCATGCATCATTGCAAGAGGACGTGCTACTAGGTATTAGAGGTACTGGAGTGTGCAGCAATCTGGACCACCACCTCAGAAGGTCTCGCTGTATGGTGATACAATATGCAATGTATGGTTTTCATGAGCAATAAAAAGGGCGAAAATGATGTTTATGTTGATCTCTATTCCAATTTTTTATACAGGTTCCGGAAATCTTGGAACCGAGATAATGCAAAACTTTTTTTGATGTGTGTAGTTCCCTGCCTGCTGTCATCTCGGATTAGTTGACAGGTGGTCTCCGTACAGGTTCATTTTTAAAAGTCTCAATAAAGGTGAACAGATGCCACTGGGGGTATTGCCGAATTGGGGAATCTTAGAGAAGCCCTTCACCGTTTTACTATCGCATGTATCGATGTCACACTCCTCTGTGATCTCGCCATAGGCCGACACGGAACAGGAAACCTGGAAAAACATGAACACCCTTTACTGTTTCTGATCACGTTCAAATTTCGTCGAATGGTTTTGAACGGTGCCTAGTGGTTACAACCCGTACACGACAGCAAAGATTATGGTCGCGCTGCACTCCAAAGTGGTGGGACAACATTTAATGGGGATGCAGCCTCACAGTGTCCTTACAGCAGGATTGAAACAACCTGTGGTGTCAGCAATGTCAAGGGCTGTTGTGAACGGAGTCCTGTTGCTCATTGTGTTGCGAACTGTCGTTTTTGACATCGAAACGTGTGGGAATCAACGCCCCTGGGAAAGGGGTGGTTTCATTGACACCGTCGATGCCACTCCCTGCTGCCTTTTTGTGCCAATTTTGTGTGGCGGTGTGTCTGGAATGCTTTTCTCGGCCACTCATAAGAATAACAGTTTTTTCAACACTGGTCGTTACTGTTCTAACACCTGTAGCGGACATGCCAAAAAAATGGATGAAATGTGAGTAAGGAGGTCTGTGACACGTCCACCGTGTTGTTGGGCCGAATTTTGGTAACATTTGGTGGTAATGTGTCAGCATTAACCCGCCTTACACGTCACATGATTTTCTGAGGTGTTGCCTTTTGTTTTCGGAGTACGAGTATGAAGCGTCGTAGAGCCCGAGAGTGACGTCACGGGGCGCCATGCTTTTGCACCATTATAGAGGAAGGTCGTATGCACCTTCGAGGCGAATGTCAAACTTATACGTCTCAGCTGGGATGCAAATACGGGATCTCGAAAGAATAATCCTTTAATTCTGTTACACAGTATAGTATCATTATCGGTGTTATACCATTTTTTCTGAGCCCATAAATGTGCTCGCTACAAGACGGCTTGTATTCTCCTTAAGCAGTGTATTTTAATTAAAAAAGCACAGGGAACTTTGAAGCGAAGGTTTAATTTCAAGAACGAACAATATTTATTGTGAGGGATCGGACGTAATTTTAATTAGATACTGAAACTGCAACAGTTTCTAAGCCGAGAGAACTTCTAAAAGTTTTTCAGTAACTTTTAATGAGCATTTTGTAACATCTACTAAAAACAAAGGAGACAATCTGCTATCGGCAGCAATATGCTTGAATCAGGTGCATTATTAGGATAATAATAAACAACTTTTTAATCTTGTACCTTTATCCCTGGCCACAGATTCTACAGACCACTACTGTCTTCTCTCTCGCCACCACCATTAAAACCATACTGAATTATTTACTGCCAAAAAAATAAGATATGAAGAAAAAGTAATTCTTCTATCAATATCCAAATCAAAATCCAAGATTTCTGGCTATTCTTCTTGTGTTTAGATTTCTGGTCGATGAACTTATCACTTCCTCAGTTTCATACAGGTTTCAGTTACATTACTGCACAATCAAAGTATAGTCTTATCTTATTACTGATTTTGTTGAAGCTTAACCGCGTGTCACTTATTGCAAACAATGTTCTGAGAGGGTAGAAAGTGCAACACGCCATAAAAACAGTGGATGACAAGAAATGTACTGTACAATTCTAACCGCTTTTCCTAGAGCGGAGCAGTGATAGGAAATCGCAAACTTACGAAATAATCAAGACATTACAAATCTTGAATCAGAAGTGTAATGGTTGTAAAAACTGTAACGGTAGCAAATAAACGACAATAATATGCAAATGTAAGCCTATTGCTTGGCCATACGAATGTGTAGGATGGGTAAGATGAAATTTGTTATTTTTGTCAACAACCTAAATACTCAGTTATCCTACTTATCCAACTGAAATTTGACAGAAAAACCGCAGGCCAATTCAAACCACCAGTTAGTGACTGAACTGAAATATGTAATACAACTGGTAAAACATCTGGAATTTTTAGTAGTAGTTATCGTAAGTTCAAACCTCAAAACCTCACTAAAAAAAACTCCTCCCGAACAGGTCATGAAGACCCAAAGGTACCGACCTGCCGCCGTGTCATCCTCAGACCACAGGCGTCACTGGATGGGGATATGGAGGGGCATGTGGACAGCACACCGCTCTCCCGGCCGTATGTCAGTTTCCGAGACCGGAGCCGCTACTTCTCAATCAAGTAGCTCTTCAATTTACCTCACAAGGGCTGAATGCACTAGTCAAAAATAAATAATTATCACTAGTGCACAGATAACGAACTGCACGACGCTGACGCATCTTAGGCTATGTAGCTATTAACTCTCACATTGTTTCAAACGGATACGAGGAATACGGCGGAAATCACACCTCCATCACATGTTACAAGGTACTGTCTGCAACAGTAAATGAAGGCGTAACAGGCGTCAGTGATTGAGTGATGACGGAGACTTACTTCTGTGTACTCGTAGTCCATCTGCACGCTCTCTACCTATTAAAATCATCCTCTTACCTCTTCTACTGTCATTGCTACACTGCGCTACAACTAGTGTGGCATAATTACTCTTAGCTTCAAAACAATATAAATCGGGAAGAAGAATACATAATACGCTACTTGCTAAAAACACTGTATTGTTGAGGCACCATGTACTCTGACTGGTGTACATTCGTAACAAGAAAAACGTAAAAACGCAATCGTCGCCACCAGAATTGCAGGAGCCTAAACAGTAGACTCCAGTTCCGATTGTCAAGAAACGCTTCTAAATTTAATTCTCTAGCGACTCCCTCTCAGACCTCCAGAATACTGTTGCTGCTATGCGGGACTTTAAAAATTATATGGCCAGGATAGTACTTAATCTTATTGGCAACATGGCACCCATGCAGTTATGACCAGTAGGTCATCAGCGACGATTTGACACAACACTAAGATAATAAGCGCTGTCCTACTTAATATCAGCAAGATGAGAGGTGACACAGCGATGCTACACAAGCTTTGTCCATCTACGCTGCCAACCTTTAACTCTGCAGGTACTGTCACAATCAAAAGCATATCTTCAGCACATCAATTGGAGTCACTGCCTAAGCAACTGTTCGCGTCTTGATCGTTTCAATACAAGAATATTGATTTAAAATCTTATTTTTCCACTGAGCTGAAACTGTCATCACATCCGGTTCTTACTCATCCAACACCCGATGCCCTCTACTCGAACAGTGGTGTGCGACCCCCAGAAACAGGTGATATGAGTGTAGGTACAGTTAGTGCTATAACTGGTACCTAAACATGTACCCACGTTCATATGTTTATCGTTTTTTATCTGCATCTAACAGACTTCCCACAAACACATCACATAGTTTACTAACTGTTGTTTTCTGCACAGTCATAACTGTGACACAAACTACGCCTGTCAGTGTAAATTAGCCGTTTTGCATCCGTACGTCCACACTTCAGTACATGACCTGCTGCCAGATGAAAATAAACGTGAATAGCTTATCTACGCCGCGCTTACTTGAAGGTACCAACTACAAGTAAATACTGACGTAATGTTATTCAGTACACTATCCTCAGTCATCAGCAGCGATATGTGCACTTATACCCCTAACAACCTGCATAACTTTTCTGCTGATAGTGAAGTTAGACACGTCATTTTTTTATAATGCAGTATTTACAAGATGTTACCAAGCGCTACCCCGGTTCCTCCTGTGTCAGCCCCCTAGTACCACAGATTGAAATAATCATACTATCATGTTAACTCCTAGAAAACGTATTTTACTGGAAGGACTACTTTTTCTTCTCTCACCCTTCAGGGCTTGAGATGAGTGTAACTGCTTGTTGCTGAGGGATGTCTACCTCCACAAACTGGGTCTTACTTTTAGTTTTTTCCCGTAGTATCCTAGCGCCAAGACTGCTTCCTATGGGGCTTACTCGGGTTCCACCATGAGTGACTTGGAGCTTACTGGGTTCTCGACGGACCTCAGCACTGCTTTGGTCTGACGCGGCCGTCGCGCCGTGCAGTGAATTCTGAAACAAGAATTCAAACTACTGTATCTACAGCTTTACAGGTCTGATAAGATACCGCTGGCACCAATAAACATTAAATTACACAGAGCATACCTTAATGATTGATAGCTGATGAATGCCACGACTAATGACAAAATTAATTACATTAACAACAAAAAATAAAATCACTTGTTTGACCTACAGTAAGCCTGATTTCACTTATGCTTACAGATTTGTTACTAACGAAAGTAGTTAAGTCTGCTATCTGTCTGATAAATTGTGAAATACCAAAAAAAAAAGTCATTTCCTTTCCTTGTTCTTTTGCACGTAATTCTGATTTTTCGATTAATTTTTGTCGTTATGTGACACTTTTTGCACATAATTCTGATTTTTAGGTTAATTGTATTTGTTATGTGATACTTTAATACATTAAGTTGTCAAATAAGGCACGAAGTATTCACATTGACTCAATACTTTCTGCATAAGCGTGAAAACAAGGTCAGTACGATGTTGTTATTGAGTATTTGTATTTTTACAATCTGATTACAAATTTATTTCCAATTTTTTTCTTAAATAACTTACAGTATAACAGAGAAAAAGACATTGAACATTAGCATAATTTTTTCATAAATTAACAAAAATCAGCCAATTAACTATCCGGAGTGATACAGGGTCTCCTCAATCCTTTTCAGTGTACTTAAGCATACGTGTGTGCAACCGGGAATAGGGCAACTTCCAATAGTTAGTAGGTCGATCCTGAGCTAAGGGAAGAATGTAAAATTATAATTTTCCCCGTAGTTTTCAAACTTATATTTGTACTAACAAACGGTGACCAAATAACGTCCGCGCCCAGTATAACTAAACTTCTAGCTGCTAAGTTCCGCTTACATATTCAGCATTATTCTCCACAAGCCTGGGAACAAGGATGGGTTTGAGGGGTTGGGTTGTTTTTGGGAAGGAGACCAGACAGCGAGGTCATCGGTCTCATCGGATTAGGGAAGGAAGAGGAAGGAAGTCGGCCGTTCCCTTTCAAAGGAACCATCCCGGTATTTGTCTGGAGCGATTTAGGGAAATCACGGAAAACCTTAATTAGGATGGCCGGACGCGGGATTGAACCGTCGTCCTCCCGAACAAGGATGGGATTGGTTAGTTACACATGACCTTGAGGAAATTTATGGAAACAATTTTCCGTTGAAATTTTGTGTTTAGCGAGGTAAGGTGTGTCTGTAAAAGCACTGCTTATAAATAAGCGTTCATACTGTTACGGTTAGAAAGACCGCGGGTTTTTAATAGACTTCTATTCTACGATTATTTTCGTTATTAATCCTTTCTCCTTTTCTCCTAAGAGACACGCGAGAGAAAATAATCAACACACAACACATTTTAGAGCTGTAAATATACAGGAAAGTTTCAAGCGAGGTTAAGCCTGCGGATGTGGTCATGCGATAGTGCCTCATATTTTCTCTCTATGTCAAGCCTCGTTTATGATCAAAGTTATTACTTTTTATCATATCTGTCCGTTTATCTCCTTTTGCCTTTTTCCGATAAATACATCTGAAGCCAGTTCCTATACAGAGTGCCCGCCATAGCACCATAGAATTTTCGTCAGTATCCAACATTGCTTCTGCTGCAGTTACTGAAAGCCGCATTTCGTCGAAATTCAGCGGCATAATTCTTTTCATAGACGGTTTTAGTATTTTTTCCAGAACTAGGTTGCAAAAAATTGTCACATTTCTCTTTTGAAATGAATTCTGAGAAGCTTTGTGGCATTTATACCAGAGTGTCGCAAGTAGCACAGTAAGAATCTGCACTCAGTTCGGTAGTTTTTAAAATTTCAAGAAAAATGTAACGTGTTTTAACAGGACTACTACTATTAACACTAATCTGGGACAGTAGTTTAAAACAGTCGCTCTTTCTCTAAGAGCCTCGTTATGCAACAGATCCCTTCCAACACTTATTTTTAGCATTTCACCTCCTTGACATGCTTCTTTCTAGTATTTATTTAATTTATATTTATGCGATTTAATAGAAAGTTTAAAACGATGTGTGAAATAGGTGATCATGAAAAGTTCACATTGTCCTCCAGGATTCCTTAAGAAAAGTGCTTTGCTTCCAATCATTCAGAACTTGAAATACGAAGTGGAGCTATAGTTTAAGGTCACATAAATGAATAGAACATTGCGCCCTGTCCTTTCTACTCGAAACATCTGCGTGCATTGGAAAGGCATTTTGACTATGCAGTGCAGTGCGTGCTGAGATGAACCGACCTGCCAGATAAAATTTATAGTGCTCAGATTTTTGCCATTCTAGGGTAACTTTGTGAAAATGCGGATGTAATCAACCCATGAGTCAACCTCCTGAGTGAATGATGGTGGCCGACGTTTCGAGTACGGGTTGAGTAGACAGTTTTAATCTTTAAGGTTTCTATATATATATTTGCCATTAAAGAGCGCATTTGGACTAAACTACATGGACAGTTACTTTTGCAGTCTTCCTTGCTGCCCAAACTTCCCTCATTCGCTCGCTGTGTTTCTGTTTCCGGTCCTCTGTCCATGCTTCTTGTCAGCTTTGTGTCTTCGGCTTCATCTTGATTGCCTTTTTGTTTGCCCATATTTCTTTCATCTTCCGGCTGTGATCTTGCTTGCGTTCTTCGGTCCATTTTACGCCTGTTCGTTTGTCACATTGTATCTCACGTAGTTTACTTTTCTTAATGATGTTTCTGAATTTTATTCTGTCGTTTATTGTGTCTGCTGTTATTTTCAGTTGGTTCAGGTCGTTTTTTACCTCTGCCACCCATTTGTTGTTTCTAGTGGCCACCCAGTCAAAGATCTGTTTGGTCAGTCTGTGTGATGGCATTCTGTATAGGTGTCCATAGAATTGTGGTCTGCGTTTTCTAATCTTTTCTGTGATTGTCTCCGTATGTTGGTATAGTTCCTCTGTAGGTTTCTTGATCCATATTCCATTGTTGTTAGTTGCGCCAAATATTTTCCTAAGTATTTTCCGTTCTACTTTTTCTAGTTGTCTGATACGTGTATGCCCTAGGATTAGTGTGGTCTCTGCTGCATATAACGCCTCGGGGAGCACCACCGTAGTGACGTAATTTGGCTTTTTGTGAGATAGACTTCTTGTTGTAATGATTCCACACTACTTTGTATGCCTTGTCCAGATCAGTTTTTCTTTCTTCGTTTGAGTTTCTGTTATGTCCACTCATTTTTAGTCTTTCACCGAGGTATTTGAAGTTTGCCGTTTTGTAAATCGTGCCATACTTTGTGTTCAGAGATGAGAGTTCCTTTGTGCTCGTAAACTGTGTCTTTTCGTAAGAGATCTGTAGTCAAATTTTGGAAGCGATTTCTTGTAGTTTTTCAATAGAGTCTTTTGTTTCTTTTATACCTTTCGTGACAATCGCCAAATCGTCTGCAAAAGCCAGGTATTTAATCTGTAGGTTCCCTAAGGTTATCCCCTGTTGTGATGTTTCCCATTCTTTTATTACCTTATCTAACACCAGATTGAAAAGGAGAGGCCATCGCCTTGTCGGACACCTGTGCGAATTTCAAAGGGCTCTGATAGTTTTCCACAGAACTTTACTTTGGAGGTCGTGTTGGTTAAAGTTTGCTCTATGATAGCCCGTGTTTTGTTGTCTACTTTGTATTCTGCTGGAATTTTGAAGAGAATTTTCCGGTCAATAGAGTCGTACCTTCTTTTCGAAGTCGACAAAGGTAATGATCAGGTTCTGTTTGTGTTGTAAAATCATTTTCAGGTTCCAAATTTGTTCCGCACAAGACCGCCCTTTACGGAAGCCTGCTTGGTATTCCCCAATCAAGTGGTCGGTCTGGCATTCTAGTCTGTTTAGTAAGGCTTTAGAGAGGATCTTGTATGTGACCGGTAGTAGGGATATTCCTCTGTAGTTGTTCGGGTCAGTCGTGTCACCTTCTTTGTGTAGTGGGTGTATCAGGGCAGTTTTCCAGTCGTCAGGAATTTTCATGGTTTTCCAGATATCTTCCAAGATCCTGTGGATGTCTTTGGTGAGTTCTGGGTCTTGTAACTTCCAGATTTCCGCGATGATGCCGTCTTCTCCTGGTGTTCTACGATTCTTGAGTGACATGATTATTTCTTTAACTTCTTCTAGAGTTGGAGGTTCACTATCTGGATTGTAAGTGATCGTTTCTGTCATCATTTCTTCCATAGTTGGGTCCATGTAGAGCTGTTTTTCAAAGTACTTTGCCAGAATGTCACAATTGTTTTTTGGTATTGGTTTCTAGGGTTCCATCCGGTCTTCGGAAGCACAAGTTGGGTGGTTGATATCCAGTCATATTTTCTCTGAACGTTCTGTAGAAGTTTCTTGTATTGTTCTTCATGAAGTCCGTTTCGATCTCCGTCAGTCGCCGTTCATCATACTGTCGTTTCTCACTGCGAATGATTTTGCTTGATTGCTTTTGTGTTTTCAGGAAGTTCATCCAATTCTCTTGGGATATATGGCTACTAAATTTTTTCCATGCACTGATTCGTTGGTCAATAGCTTGGTCACATGTGTGGTTCCACCAACGGTGTTTCCTTGTGCCTGGTGCTTGTGCTAGTTTCATGGCCTCTCGGATTCTTCCTGAAAGTTGTGTCCAGTCTGTCATTTTCTCCATTTTAATTTTGTCTAATATTTGTGTCTGGTTTAAAGTAACGTATTCTGGATCTGGTCCAACAATTTTGTTCTTCTGGAGCTTTTTCTTGGGAAAAAGACGAATCCTGATCTGTAGTAGGTGGTGGTCTGAGTCGAAGTAGCCTTTAGGTGTGTCTATGTTCAAAATTTCTTTTCGTGAGTCTTTCTGGACTATTACTTGGTCGATTTGTAGTTCTTGCTTTCGGCTGGGGAATTTCCAAGTGGAAAGTTTCCGTGTTGGTTTCTTGAATTTTGTTGACATAATGGCGAGGTCGTGGCTTTTGCAAAAGTCAATCAGGTGTTTTCCGTTTTTGTTTGTGTCCTTGTGTGGAGTATGTTTTCCTGTGGCATGTCTGTATATCTTTTCCGAGTTTATCGTTGAAGTCTCCCAGTATTATTTTGACTCTACGTGCAGGAATTTTTCTGATAGTTTCTTCCATTGTCGTCCAGAAGTCATCAATTTCGTCCGGGTTTTTCCTGTTGTAGTCATTAGTCGGTGCATGTGCGTTGATTATTGTGTAGGATTTGTTGGCTGATTTCACTGTGATGGTGCTGATTCTTTTGTTTGGTGACGAAAAGTCGATTATGCTGTCTGTGATGGACCTGTGTACTGCAAATCCTGTGCCAAAAAGCCTTAGGTTTTTCAGTTGTCTCGATGGTTTTCCTTTGTATATTCTGAAATTCTCCGTGTTGAAATGGACTTCGTCTGTGAATCGTGTTTCTTGTGTTTCTTGCAGTGCACATATTTTGATTTGAAATTTTTCGAGAGTGTCTGTGGGGAGTTGTTTCATCTTTCCTGTCATCATCACTGTGTTCACGTTGAGTGTGCCAATGTAGTGTTTGCGTTTGGTCTTGAGGGAGTTTGAGAAGCTCCGATTCTTCTCATGATGTCCGTGAGCCCCCGGAATCGGATACTCGTGACGATCCCAGTCTATTGACTGGGGCGCGGGGTAATGAGATTTTTCTCGTTGTACCATCGTGATGTTTGGATATATGGCATGCTGCCGAATACAACCTGACTTTCCAGATCAGGAGGTTGGTTGAGGCCGCCACTGACATGTGGAGCAGACGCCTTTTGTAGCCGCCCACTGTGGGAACAGACGCTACCAGTAGTTTTGGTCCGCCCCGAGTATTTCATTTCCTCGGTACCACCTATATCTAGGAGGCATTCCCCATTCCCGTATCCGCCACCTGGGGAGGCGCTCGGTTGCTGGTCTACTAATCACCCCGAGCTATATATATATATATATATATATATATATATATATATATATATATATATATATATATATAATCCTTTTCTCCCAATGACGATGCTTTACTTCAAATATACCGATGTAAAAGTTAAGGCTTTGACGGGACTATGCCATGGAAGAAGTAAAAGGGCTACACACAGACAAAAATTATTGAAACAAAATTTCTCAACCAATTATATTACTCTATATGGCCTCCTCAAAATATAAAATTTATTCTCATTTCTCTACTTTTAAATTATTTTTTGGTGTCTTAAATGTATATATATAAACACACACACGCACACACACACACACACACACACACACACACACACATATATATATATATATATATATATATATATATATATACATATATATTGGCTTCGCCATTAACAATTTCGGCTCTGAATTCAACTTAAAGCAGTCAACGTTTTATATGCAAATTACATAGGCACAACTATGACAATGTCATCACGGATGTCATCACGGCAGTAGAAAATCTTTCAAGGGTGAAATCCATGTATTATTAATTTTACTGCTAGAATCATATACAGAGACAAGAAAAACCAAAGTATGTTTTTCTCTAAAAACAGCACCACAAAATTTGACGCTGCTAAAATAACCCCAACTCTAACAAACGAACTTGACAAAAAACAGTCCAACAATTGGCAAAGTCTAAACCAAAGTTCATCAAAACAGCACAGAATTTAATTCCGCTTCGAAAGAAACAAAAATACTCTGGATGCAACGCGGATTGTGAAACAGTAATTAAGTCTAGGCATGCAGCATTCACAAGCTGAAATAGTAACAACACTGAAAATACGTACAACACCTTTCTAAATGTAAGAAAAGAAACATTTAAATTAATCCGACAGACTAAAAGAAACAACAAAAATACCCGACTTTTAGAAATCGAAAAAGTCTTGCAAAAGTACAACATAAGAAATTTTTATAAAACATCCTAAACAAAATCAACCGGTTACCAACCTCAAAGTCTTTGCTTCAAAAATGAAAATGACAGTTTGGCTCTTAACGGCCAGGAAAATTGAAAGCTACTTGCTAATTATTTTGAAAAACTACTAAACAGTCCAGAACCATCGAATAAATTCCAACTACATCAAACTAATAACATCAACCCTAACTCTAAAGAACTTGACGAAATCGAAGTAATTAAACAAATTAAGAGACTTAGAAACAATAAAGCGTCAGGAGAAGATGGTATAATTGCAGAACTACTAAAATCAGCTGTCCCTAACACTATTACAGAGATCATACAACTAATATCTGGCAAACTGAGAAGATATCTGAGGACTGAATAACTGCCCTAATTGATCCATTTAATAAAAATGAGGATAGAGCTGATGTTAATAATTACCGAAGAACCTCTGTTCTCTCGGTCACATACAAAATTCTCTCGCAAAGTTTACTTGATCGAGCTCAAGAACAGTTAGAACCTAAAATTGACCCAAAAGATCCTGTCCGAAGCAAATTCGTAATTACAAACTAATCCTTAGGTCCAAAGGATTTCTCGTAACAATATTATATGTACATTTGTGGATTTTAAAAAGGCCCACGACTCAGATGATCATGAATCTATTTTCCAAATTTTAAAGGAGCAAGGGCCAGATAATAAAACTCTAACACTGATTAAGGGAAAATTAACGGACACTATCTCTAAAGTTAAATTCACAGGAGAATTTTTCAAATAAAGACTGGTATTAGCCAGGGAGATGGACTTTCCCCATTACTCTTTAACTGTGTTTTTGAAAAGTTAATTACAGAATGGCGCGAGCAAAGGTCGAGTCAAAATATAAATCATTCAATCAAGGTAGTTAGAAGTAAAATTAGAGTAGATTGCCTCTCCTTTGTAGATGCTTTGGCAATTTTAACTAGGGATATAACCACAGCTCAAAAACAAATTTAAATTCTTAAAGAAGTCGTGGAAAAATAGGACTACGAATATCATTCTAGAAAATTGAATATATGACATGCAACAAACAATAACCGAAATTTTTGAACACTAAATATGGGATACTTGGTGAAAATCAGACAAGAAACTGGTCTGCAAAAAGCTGCATATGGAGATCACTGTCAAAAATGGCAAGTGCATTCAGATCAGCACAAAATATTTGTAATAATCACTTTCTAAACTCAGGCATTACAGCACTGTAATCAAACCTGAATGTCTATATGGAGTACAAACTTTAGTTTTAAATAGAAAGGGGGATACTGAAAAAATTTGAAAGAGAGAAAGAAAGATTCTTAGGAAAATATTAGGCCCCAAAATTATTGATGGAGAAACTTATTTGCTGAGAAGTAATAAGGAAATGGAAGAATACACAGACATACATGATGACATGAGAAAACGAAAACTTAAATTTTATGGACATATTAAAAGAATACCACCCACTAGATTGACAAAACAAATAGCAGAAGTCTACGAAAACATAAGAAATGCCAAAACGGAGCCAATTAAATGGATCGCTGCGATTAAAGAGGATCTTAAAGTAGCCGGTATAGCTCAGGCAGATGTTTACAGTTAGAAAAACATTCAGACGAAATATTAAAACTGTGTGCGGGAGTGAGACTCGAACTCGGGACCTTTGCCTTTCGGGGGGCAAGTGCTCTACCGACTGAGCTACCTTTTTATTTCATTTTGTTCGATATAGTTCGTTGCGTTTGGTCTGGGCGGACGTCACAAGACATCTGTTCAAGTTGACCGTTGATTCCTTTACTCAGTTTTTTTATTACAGAGAGTAAGCAGCCCTCTGACCGAACACGCTGAGCTACCGTGCCGGCATCTACCCGAGCACGACTCACGACCAGTCCTCACAGCCTCAATTCCGCTATCCTCATCTTCTACCTTCCAAACTTCACAGAAGCTCTTCTGCGAACCTTGCAAAACTAGCACTCCTGGAAGAAAAGATATTGCGGAGACATGGCTTAGCCACAGCATAGGGCGCTTGCCCGCGAAAGGCAAAGGTCCCGAGTTCGACTCTCGATCCGGCACACAGTTTTAATCTGTAAGAAAGTTTCATATCAGCGCACACTCCGCTGCACAGTGAAAATATCATCCTGGGAACATCCCCTAGGCTGTGGCTAAACCATGTCTCCGCAATATCCTTTCTTCTAGGAGTGCTAGTACTGCAAGGTTCGCAGAAGAGCTCTGTGAAGTTTTGGAAGGTGTGAGACAAGGTACTGGCATAATTGAAGCCGTGAGGACGGGTAGTGAGCTCAGTCGGTTGCCGGCACGGTAGCTCAGCGTGTTCGGTCAGAGGATTAGCTACCCTCTGTAATAAAAAAAACTGAGTGAACGGATAAACGAACAACCAGAACGGGTGTCATGAGACGTCCGCTCCGAACATATACAACGAACAAAATAGAACAAAATGAGATCAACAAACAATTTTTAAAAAAAGTCGGTAGAGCACTTGCCCGCGAAAGGCCAAGGTCCCGAGTTCGAGTCTCAGTCCGGCACACATTATTACTCTACCAGGATGTTTCATTCAGACAGATATTTGATGGGAAAGTTGATAGCGGAAAATTAGAAGACGGACAGAAAGGCCGTGGTCTGGAGAGAGAAAGAAACTTCATTCTGAAAGGATGAAACAAATTTGGACACAAAGGAAGGCGAATCATAAAGCGGCATTGGTGGACTGTATCTAGTGTGGTCCCACCGGGCCCATACGTGAATAATAAATAATAATAATACCTGAAATGTTCCTTATATGAGAACTGACTAGTGCAGTTAAAAAGAGCTTTGACAGTCGTAATTGCAGGATTCTCATAACAGCTTACGAGCAGCATAAAAGACCTCCGTTTCTTTCTTTCGGAGTAGTTAATTTGAGCACAAATATGTCCTATAAATATGGTTAGAACTACACTGATACTTATCAGGTCTATTTGCTGGCGTTTATATTCACCATTCAGAGAGCAAACGTTTCCTATCTAAGTAATAAAATTACTTTGACGAAGTCTCCCGATTTTTCTGCGAGAATAAACATCATTTAAAAAATTATGAGATACTTCTGTTAAAACGAAGTTTTGTGTTTTGACATGAAGCCGAGATCTCGAGCGTTAATGATGCAAGGCACAGCCTGTCGCGTCTCTGTCCCTTGCAACAGGAGCGGAATGGTAACACGTCCCGTCGCAGCCTCGAAGCCCCGCGGAATCGATAAACGTGTTATCCCGGTAATTATATTTGCAAGAATTATAAAAACGCATAACGGTTGAAAGTTATGGAAGTTTCCATACACAAAATTCCAATATGGTGATTACTCTGGCAGTTAAGAAGCCATACCATCGTTACCTGAAGGGTTGAAATATTTGTGAAAAACGAACGCATCACAAACATTCGAGTTTACCTTTACATTCCTTTATTTCTAAGCGATGCAACGATCAAACAAAAAAGACTCTTTGTGTTGCTGCAATATGAATTCAAATATGCTCCAGTCTCTCTGTTATAATACATGTTTTTTCTTTGTGACATTTTAGTTGTTATTTCTCCCATTTTCAGAGCTTTACCTCATACAGTAGGCGTGCACTTGCATCTGCGAGTATACTCTGTAAAAACACCATGAAAACCAATTTTCAATGAATACTACTGAGAGAAAATTCTTCACATAATTTCATCGGACAAAAAGTTAGTCACCCATAAAGTAATCATTGCAAGCGTCATTTAATACCGTATAATTCCACCCCTGGACTTAATAACCGCCTCGATTCGGTTAGGAAGTGGGTCGACAACGCTGTGCAGGCACGTCGCATGCTCGTAAAGCCACTCGCTGAGGATTTGATCCCGCAATTCCACCAAATTGCGGGGGTGCTGACTCGCCGTTTTATCCGCTGTTTGAACACGTCCCACAGCTTCTATATGTGGTTCAAATCAGGTGATTTTGCAGGCCAGTCGAGATGTAAGAAGGTGGGGGGAGTGTTCAGTAAACCAGTCATATATTCTTCCAGCCCGATGAACTTTGCTGTTGTCGTCTTTACGTTCCTGTGTGAGCTGCTCCGGACGTTCTTTGCGTGCAGTCCCCGTCGCAAAGATCTCTCGCTAACAGTTTGGGATGGACCTTCACTCACCGCCTGTAGCAACTCCTGTCGGGTTTCACAGGCCGTCAAACGCCGTCTTTGTTCCCTTTCAGTCAGGATCTTTTTCCCACCAGAATTATGACGTTGTTTTGTGGACACGCCACCGCGAAACAACAACAAATCCAGCGACTTCACACAACATATGGCCGTGGGCACGGCCAAATACGATTGCCCCATTTTGCCACTCTGTCACGTCCTTACATTTATCTGTATTTACGAGCAACGTCGGCTTGAAACGTAAAAGTCACACTGCTCACTACTGAACTATGCCTGCGTAGAGGCAGTGCTCCAAATTTTGTCCGGTGAGTTTGTAATCTTGTTTTACAAGGATTTTATAATTATGGCCAGTGCATAATTATAATGGAATGAATGAATGATTACCATCACAACAGGAGCAGCAGGCATTCAGTTTTAATTATCACCTCGAAAAAATAAAGCTGCTATCGTGAAAGTTGGTGATGATGTTAATCCTTCTCTACACATCGACTATTCGGTGCTACAAATCTTTCCCAGGTATAGATGACTTGGTGGGGACCTTGGTTATAGCAGTCCCCATTTTGGCTGCTCCACCTCGCAAAACGTATCTTCGTCATTCTGCAAATGCTTCTCACATCACGGCTTCTTCGTACGAGGAACCACGTTGAGGTCACTTGGCGCCATGTCAGGAGAATATGGGAGGTGATTCAGGATATGACAGCCAAAAATATCATTCGTCACGTGTGGCTACGACCAGTGCAGACCGATCTGGGGCTCTGCGAAGCAAAATTACAGCCTTGGACAGCTCCCAGCGACGCTTCATCTTGGAATTCTCCCGTAACTTCCTAAGGAGATTTCAATAGTAAGCTGCTGTGACGGTTGTGCCGTAAGTTGGTATTGTGTCGAGGCATTGGCACATCCTCGTGCTGTGCAGGCGGGTCCGACACGAGCGCCATCAGGAGGTGGTGGCGGGAGAAGAGAATGGCGGACAAGGACTCAGTTGGAGCGGGCTGTCAGCAACACAAGTGCGACCAGCAACAACAGCGATTGGTATGACATGATGGACGACCGTTAAAATGGTGCCACGAGGAGTTGGCCGACGGACGTTACAACCTGTGAGTTGTAAGCATTTCACGCAGATAATGTCTGATGATGCTTTGGCCGACTAATGTACTGATGCTAATGGTTTAAAGCTCCGCTATGGCACAATTGAGTTGTGCAGCTGGACAAGCAGTGAAAACGGCACATGTGACGTTGTTGGTGAAAATAATTGCTGTTTACTGTAGTTTGCCTGGCCCTGTTAGACGATCTGTGTATTCTAATCGCTGCGGAGCCACCGCACCAATCTGTGTTGAGCGCCACGTTATCATTAATGAAGTGCATCAGTGTTTGTTGTAAGTGCTTTCAGATAGTGGGTTTGTACGTTCATGTACTGCGCTGGTTTGTTGGGACTAGCGCATGCTACTACTGTGGCGTTCGGGGCCGCGTTGTCGGCCTGCTACACTATGTGATCAAAAGTATCCGGACACCCCCAGAAACATACGTTTTTCATATTAGGTGCACTGTGCTGCCACCTACTGCCAGGTAATTCAAATCAGCGCCCTCAGTAGTGAGAGAGCAGAATGGAGCGCTCCGCGGAACTCATGGAGTCCGAACGTGTCAGGTGATTGGATGTCACTTGTAACATAAGTCTGTACGCGAGATTTCCACGCTCCTAAGCTTCCCTAGGTCCACTGTTTCCGATGTGGTAGTGAAGTGGAAACGTGAAGAGACACGTACAGCACAAAAGCGTACAGACCGACCTCTTCTGTTGACTGACAGAGACCGCCGACAGCTGTAAAGGGTCGTAATGTGTAATAGGCGGACATCTATCCAGACCATCACACAGGAATTCCAAACTGCATCAGAATCCACTGCAAGTATTATGACGGTTAGGCGGTAGGTGAGAAAACTTGGATTTCATGGTCGAGCGGCTGCTCATAAGACACACATGCCAAACAACGCCTCGCTTGGTGTAAGGAGTGTTAACGTTGGACGATTGAACAGTGGAAAAACGTTGTGTGGAGTAACGAATCGCGGTACACAATGTGACGATCCGATGGTAGAGTGTGCGTATGACGAATGCTCGGTGAACGTCATCTGCCAGCGTGTGTAGTGCCAACAGTAAAATTTGGAGGTAATGGTGTTGTGGTGTGGTCGTGTTTTTCATGGAGGGGCTTGCACCCCTTGTTTTTTTGCGTGGTACTATCACAGCACAGGTCTACATTGATGTTTTAAGCACCTTTTTGCTTCCCACTGTTGAAGAGCAATTCTGGGATGGCGATTGCATCTTTCAACACGATCGAGCAACTGTTCGTAAAGCACTGCCCGTAGCGGAGCGATTACACGACAGTAACATCCCTCTATGGACTGGGCAGCACAGTGTCCTGACCTGAATCCTATAGAACACCTTTGGGATGTTTTGGGACGCCGACTTCGCGCTATGCCTCACCGACCGACATCGATACCTCTCGTTCGTGCAGCACTCCATGAAGAATGGGCTGCCATTCCCCAAGAAACCTTCCGGCACATGATTAAACGTATGACTGCGAGAGTGGAAGCTGTCATCAGGTCTAAATGTGGGCCAACACCATACTGAACTCCAGCATTACCGATGGAGGGCGCCACGACCTTGTAAGTCATTTTCAGCCAGGTGTCCGGATACTTTTGATCGCATAGTGTATGTCTGTCCGTTAACTGAATAGGGTAATTGTGTAATAATACTATTCGCGATATGTACATATCCAAATTTCCACCACGTTCAAAGAGACGTCGCAAAAGAGGGAAATGGAAAAACCTCTCCCTCTTATAAAGACGACCTTGATATTAGCGAAATGTGGTATTTATTAACGTGATACAAATGGCTCAAATGGCTCTGAGCACTATGCGACTTAACTTCTGAGGTCATCAGTCGCCTAGAACTTAGAACTAATGAAACCTAACTAACCTAAGGACATCACACACATCCATGCCCGAGGCAGGATTCGAACCTGCGACCGTAGCGGTCGCTCGGCTTCAGACTGTAGCGCCTAGAACCGCACGGCCACTCCGGCCGGCCTAACGTGATACACTTTGTACAAAAAACGGTCTAGTGTCAACTACTTGTTACATAGTTTTGTTCAGATGGGGTTTTAAAACTTGCTGAGAATGCTTCGTTCGGACCAACAAAGCCGGGTACCATGTGATAAAAACTTTCGATTTTGGACAGTTTATCGCCAACGTAAACTCTTGCAGTCTTGTGTAAGTATATAATGAATCTTCTCCTTCGTATGCAACAGCAAAAAAAAGAACACCTGCATTATTAAGCGGTCGTTCTTCACATTAAGATCATCCTAGTGATAAAAGTTCCACAGCTGCTGCATAACAGATTAAAGCAACGAGAAAAAAAACTATGGTACTGCACCATTTGTAATTAAGGCGTATGAATCACATGAACTCCGTAGGTATATCAGATGAATCAATATGATGCATTTTAACGAGTATTAAACGTTGACAAGGATTTGTGCGACATGAGTTGCTGAGTGCCGAGTAAAGCAAGCGAGAAAATGAACTGTTCAGTGATCTTTGGGCCGTGTCACGAACTACTTTGTGAGCTCATTCGTTACTATGGGTAATACAGGAGTTCACAACTTCAGCAAACACAGGTGACACTCCATCAAGGGTGTTATCAGCATTTTTGATGATGCAAAAAAGAATCATCTTCCTAGTAACCTTGCATGGAATGAAACAATAAATCTCAAATACTACGTTAACGGTGCGCGCGGCTCCCCTCGTCGGATGTTCGTGTCCTCCCTCGGGCATGGGTGTGTGTGTCGTCCTTAGTGTAAGTTAGTTTAAGTTAGATTAAATACTGTGTAAGGTTAGGGGCCGATGACCTCATCAGTTTGGTCCAATAAGACCTTACCACAAATTTCCAACATTTGCTACGTAAATCTGCTGGACACCTGCAAGAATATGAACAGAGCTGCTTAAGAAGAAAAATTTCTCTCGTAAGAAAAATGCTTGTGTCGACACTCGGAGATATGTGGTAGTGGACAAGCAGGCGGATTTGAAGTCAAATTAGTAGAACATCTAACATACTCGCCATTTCTGCCACCCCTCTGTTTATGGCACAGGCTTATTCTTGGGTTCTCCAAATTTTAAATAAATTAGTGAACGGAAAAAATTTTGAATCAAGTGAAGTGATAATGGCAATCATAAATTGGTATTTTGGAAACCTAACAGAATCACACTTCAGGGGTTTAATCTTCTCACTGGGAATACGCTGTACAACGTGCATTGCCCTAACATGACCTACGTCTAAAACTCAGTTATCAAAAAAAAAAAAAAAAAGACAATTATTTCGGTGCAAGGCTAATAAACGTTCTACCGTATGATGGTGACAGTTATTACGGCGTGAAAACCTCTTGTTACACGAGCCTGTAAGTTATGGAAGTATTTCCGTTTCTTCTTCTTTTTCTTGTTCTCCCGCATCTGCATAGGGATGGCGTGGTTACGAATGTGGCATGGTTTAATTTAAGGGGTGGCCGAATGCCCTTGCTGTCGCCACTCCGTTTCCACCCCGTCCGCGTCGTGAGACGCAATATGTGCACCCTTACTGTCTGCGTGCAGTGTTACCCATTTGAAAGTGAGAGGGCTGGCCGGGGTGACCGAGCGGTTCTAGGCGCTACAGTCTGGAATCGCGCGTCTGCTACGGTCACAGGTTCGAATCCTGCCTCGGGCATGGATGTGTGTGATGCCCTTAGGTTAGTTAGGTTTAAGTAGTTCTAAGTTCTAGGGGACTGAGGACCTCAGACGTTAAGACCCATAGCGCTCAGAGTCATTTGAACCATTTTTGAAAGGGAGAGGGAGTTATCCTAAATGTTTGCGAATCGTGTAACTAAGGCGGGACTTGTGTACCAGCCTGGTATTAACCTAGTGGGGTGTGGGAAACGCCCACGAATCACATCCAGGCTGGCCGGAACACCAATCCTTGTCGTTAATCCCCCGGACTTTAACACGCACGGCTATCCGGGGAGGTCAATTGTTGTCTTTCCATCTAAAGAATACTATCTTGCTATTCTACCTGCAGAGAAAAAGTCAAAACTATATTTTTGATTTGATAAATCCTGCGAAAAAACTAGGGTGGTCAAAGGATATAAAAATTTATCAAGGAGATACAACCGGTATTTCCATCTTTTGTTTCAGAAGATACACCACGCTTGTCCGTCCTCTTATGGAGTATTGCTGTGTGGTGTGCGTTCCGCATCAGATAGCATTGACGGAGGATATCGTCAAAGTTCAAAGGGCAGCTCCTCTTGTACTACCGCGAAATAGGGAAGAGCGACACGGACGTAATACGGTAACTGAGATGGCAGTCAGTAAAATAACGGCGCTTTTCGTTGCTACAGGCTCTTCTCATGAAATGTCAACCACCAAGTTTCTCGTCAGAGCGTGAAAACATTTTGTTGGCGTCCACCTACATTGGGAGGTCATCATAATAAAATAAGAGAAATCGAAACTCGCACAGAAATATTTAAGTGTTCGTTTTTCCTGGAGCTCTTCGAGAGTGGAACGGTAGAGAGATAACTTGGAGGTGGTTCAATGGACACTATGCCAGACACTTAACTGTGAACTGCGGAGTAATGATGTGCTGACAGAGCATGGAAAGGATTATTAAGATGTACAGTATAAAATTAGTGAAAGTAAACGTAACACCACTCGCAGATTAGTCGTTAGGCCTGTTCTGGCTGGTCAACTGCTGCCCACAAGGCGGTTCGAGGAGCGCTCTGTGATCGTGGGACATGTGATCAAAATGTCGCTAATCCCACCAGCCATCATTGCCAGTAGATGAGTCTTGATGGTACTACTATTTCTTTATTCAAGCAGCTCCTCTTTTATCCTCACGCGGATGAGTGGGCCCCGTTCCAGACCTCCCCACTTAAAGAAAAAAAGCAGTGCGCCGCTCCTCCCTCGACGAAGGCAACAATACTTACCACTCGGCTACGGAGGCCATCATGTCAGTAAAACAAAAGTTACTATTAAGCAGTTGCATCCCGTATAACGGACGTCAGTGTCACCAGTGTTACCAAAAACAAACTATACAGAAGTTTTTCAAAATCAGTGTGTCAGTGAGGCAGAAATCTTGGTATTAGCAACAGAATGAAAGAAAGATTCAAAGTAATGCAAATGATGTGTTAAAGAAAGCGTTATAAAACCATATTAAACAGGCTGAAGAATGAAGACATCAAGCAAATGATGGAAATAGGTGTAACACTAGTACAGTAGAAAGAATGGGAACAACTAGAATGATACTGACGTGAGATACGCTTGGATGACAACAGAATACCTCAGAAAGTGTCGGCTTGGAGACTTCTAGGAAAGCGGAAAATATAGCGAGGGAGGACTGGGATGCAGGAATTACGGATGCCACGCAGCAAAGACAGTTGACAAAATATAAAGAGGCAGGGAGATTGGGTTATAGAAGGTGTAACAATGGCTGCAGTACATGCGCACTGTCTGCAGTTCACCACTTTTTCTTTCATCGACAAAACACTGATTATTATATTTCCTGATACCGGGTTTCGAACCGAGTGTCTCCTGACCGAGCGCCACCGCATTTGCTAACTTACGAATACAAGTTCGTCGGAGGGGTGCAGTTACATAAACTCCTATGCGTTTCGCCAAAAATTCAGTACAATTAACATAAGCTATCGCAGAAATTGTAGAAGAAAGCTGTAGCAAACACGGCAGCAGGAATTTGCTCGACGTACTATTTAGTAGGATAGTTACCTATGAATCTTACAGAATTCAGAAACTCTTTTTCGCAGAAAATCTATCATTTCTGTTGCCTTAATCGTACAAACATGTACTTAACAATTTTGAAGAATGTACTAGCTGACAGGCGAACATGCTACGTAAATTTGTTTCTATTCGCTTACTTATCATTCATACCCAAGAAGAACCTCTGACATAACTGCGGTCCAAGTTAGGAGTTATTCTTTGCGCAGATGGAAAAAGGAGCGAGCCTTGATAGGAAACATGTGGAGATTGATGTTCGGCACCCTTGTCAATATCCGCACAGGAAAGGGACCCACAGTGGGAGAGAAAGTGCCAGTCCCGGGGGAATCCATTCCTCACGTGGACGGCTACATTCACGTAAATTTATCTCGTCATGACACGTGCTTCATCCAACAGCTGACCCAGTAACACGCAGGCGAACACTCTCTAACACTGAGCCTGTCTCGTAAACAGAAAGAGGACTCGAGTATTTTGAGTTAATTTTTAGCGAAGGGGGTGAGGTCGTGAGACAAGCAGTTTCTATGTTTTTCCCTTTAACTTCAAATGTGAATGCTGTGTGGGAAAAGAATATGTTGTTGTTTGATTTTGGACTCTTTTCTGACTTACTCGTTTCGAAAGTTCTTCAACATTTTAGTACAGCCCACGTCTTCAGTTGCCTAGCGAGATTGAAATGGCTTCTTATTTTTTACGTCTTTTCGTCCTACAACTGGTCCTCGGCTCTGGGTGTTTATAAACTGGTTATACAAAAGTAACCTTTACCTATGAAAAGACTAAATTACATACAGAAATGACTGATACAGCACTTGAATGCAGTACATCTTCAAGTTTTAATCCCGCTTAATAAACTTGCCGACGTTCCCGCTAAGTCACATGTGCGATTAAGTTATTACATCAGTAATCGTGGAGTCGTATAACGGTGCAGAGGGTGATTAGTGTTGTTTCTGGTCTCATGAGTCCAAATACACTATTACAGTTTATAGACAATTCAGGATTAAATATCGCAAGCCACCATCTCAAAGACAAACTGTTATTAACTGGTACAATCATTTCACCGAAACTGGCTGTGTATCACATAGGATCCTCGGTCAGTGTCGATCACTTGTCTCTGACGCAGCAAACTCAACAAGTTCAGCAGTCTTACATTCCCAGTCCGTGTAAATCATCGAGACGAGCCAGCTTAGAACTGAAATTGCCTAGTGTTACAGAGAGGAAGGTATTACGGAAACGCCTGTCATTCAGACCCACAAGTTGGAACTGCTGTAAGCTTTAAGAGAAAGTGACAAAGAAAAATGAGCTGAGTTTTGGTAGAAATGCTTAATAAAATGCACACTTAAGATGATATCCTTAATAACATTGTGTTCAGTGACGAAGCCTCCTGCTGTATCGGCGGTAAAGTGAATTGGCATAATGTTCCGGTAAGGATGAGTAGAAACCACGTCACGTAATCTGACATCTACGGGACTCGCCTGAGGTAAAGTTTTTCGTGCTGTCAACATCTACAGCTACATGAGTACTCTGCAATTCATAACTGCCTGGATGAGGCTTCACCGAATCACCACTAAGCTATTTCTCTACCGTTCCCCTCTCGAAGAGTGCGCTGGAAAAACAAACACTTAAATCTTTCCGTGCGAGCTCTGATTTCTCTCAGTTTATTATGATGACCATTCCTCTCTGTGTAGGTGACGCCAACAAAATATTTTCACACTCTGGGGAGAAAGTTGGTGATCGAAATCTCATGAGAAGATTCTGCCTCAAAAAAAACGCTTGGTTTTAATAATTACGGCCCCAATTCACCTATCATATCCGTGGCGCTCTCTCCCCTATTTCGCGATATTACAAAACAATCTGCCCTTCATTGAACTTCTTCGATGTCCTCTGTCAATTCAATGTCATTCAGATGCCACACAGCACAGCAATACAACAAAGAGAACGGGCAAACGTAGTGTAGGCATTCTGTTTAGTACATCTGTTACATTTCGTAACGTGTTCTGCCAATAAATGACAGTCTTTGGTTTGCGTTCCGCACAACATTATCTTCGTGATTGTTTCAGCTTATGTTATTTGTAACTGAAGTCCCCAAGTATCTAATGGAATTAACATTCTTTAGATTTGTGTGTTTTATCATGTAACCGAAATTTAGCGGAGTCCTTTGAATACTCAAGTGAATGATTTCACACTTTTCGTTATTTAGAGTCAATTGCCGCTTCTCGCATCAAATGTCTCTGAGGACTATGGGACATAACATCTGAGGTCATCAGTCCTCTAGAGTTAGAACTACGTAAACCTAACTAACCTAAGGACATCAAACACATCCAGGCCCGCGGCAGGAGTCGAACCTGCGACCGTAGCAGCAGCGCGGTTCCGAACTGAAGCTCCTAGAACTGCTCGGCCACAACGGCCGGCGCTTCTCGCATCATACAGATGTCTTATCTAAATCGTTTTGCTATGTGTTTTGACCATCTGATGGTTTTATAAGACGGTAAACTACAGCATCACATGCAAACACTATAAGAGGGGTACTCAGATTTTCTCCTAATTCGTTTACGTAGATCAGGAACAGCAGAGAGTCTATAATACTTCCTTGTGAACGCCAGATATGACTTACATTTTGCTCGATGACTTTTCGTCAGTTACTACGAATTGTGACATTTCTGACAGGAAATTACGAATCCAGTTGCACAACAGAGACGGTACCACACCTGTAAGCTGTAACAAGATTTACTGTCCTTTCTTTTCTGCTGATATACCGGACGTGGACATGGGTGAACATTATATAACGCCTCAATTACGACGGGCTGTGGGCACAGAATTTATTTTCCAGAAAGATCGCGCGCCACCACATTACCATCGTGAAGTTGTGGCGTACCTCGGTAGGATTGTGCCGACTTGGACTGGACGTGGTATAACAACATCCTCCCCACCACGATCACCTGAGTCAACCCTATCGGACTTGTGTGTGTGAGGTTACATTAAAGACACAGTGTCTGTTCCTCCTCTTTCGGGAAACGTCGACGAGCTGCGTTCCCTGTGGTTGCCACCATACATCGTGAGTTTGCTTGATAGATTTGGTCGGAAACTGATGACAGATGGGACATTTGTCGTGTTACAAAAGGTAGCCACATTTGATATTTGTAAATAAAGTTTGAACATGTACTGCATCCAGTGCTGTATCAAACATTTCTGTAAGAGTACCTTCTTCGCCTCTTATGGCTACTCACTAATTACTTTTCTGCTGTTTTACTTCATTCTTCAAATCTAAATCTCCCATTTATATGTAATATCTAATACGGTGGTTCAACATGGACGAAGTTTTTAAATATATTGTACACATAGTGTGCTTTATATGATCACGATTAGAAGATTATACAGCGATGGGCAGATACTCTTGGATAACAATTTCAATATCCTGCACAACCTCCTCTAGCTAAAACGCATTCCCCCCATCGTGCATAGCAGATCTGATGAGCGCATGCAGTTACCTGCCGAGTGAATGAGAGTTGCAGACTATTGCGTTCCCTGCGGTTGTGTCTGGCACTGCCGTAGGAGCGGACGAGCCGGGCGAAACCAAGCGTGTTGTCAAGTGACCGAAGCACAGCTAGCCAGCGGCTGTGCGGTTACCGACCAGTACGCACCGTCTGGATGTTTCCCATACTGTTGCGGGGGGCGATTACAAACGAAGGAGGCACTGATTTGAAGAAAGGCAGCAAGCAGACTTTATACTGTGCGTCGTGATGTGTTTTACGTGATACGTAAATAAGCGTTTTCTCTGGCTGAGTACACCCAGAAATACTACGTCCGTTATAGGAAAATAAATTTAGCTCTGCCTTTTATCCAAATTGGAGGACCGAAAAAATTATTTGGTGAAATAAATGACGTTTATTAGAGTGTTATTTCAGTTTTTGACATGAAAACGTTTTTGTAATATAACCACTTACCTTTAACGAATTATTGTCACACAGAAACGTATTTATTCGATCTTGATTTGTTTTCCTCGCTGTCTATCATTGGATTTTTTTATCCTCCATGTGAAAACAGTACTCCTGTTAATTTAAATCAGTCACTATCAACAGACCTTTCCATAAACTCATATGTTTCATTATCTTTCACAGCAAAATATGTTTGTCGTACTACACACAAGCTATTCATATACGTAATTAACTGTGTTTTTCAGCTAAAAATGATAAAAATCTTGTCACACCTGTGGCTGAAGATTTCATTTAAATGTTCGCCCCCCCCCCCCCCCCCACCTCCCCCTTCCCAATCTCTCAGTCAAAGAAGCCTTTATCCAAAATAAAAGTAGAAAACTTCAGTAATGGGCTACCCGGGTGTGCGAGTACGACGGGTCCGTTTCCGAGAAAACAGCGAATGGTCTAGAAGATCGAGTGGTCGATAGCAAGAACCGACAAACAAATCAAAAGGAACAAAACTGAGAGAAATCCAAAACGTGAAAGCCAATAATCGTTAACAGCGTGCAAAGAAGACAACAATACGAAACCAGGAGAAAACAAGGAGGAAGCGAGTGACTGTGTAATAAAGCACGTTGGCAGTCGGAGAGCTTCGCATACGTCGTCACAACGGCTTGAGGGAAGGACGCCCACTAGCTGACGTTGACATGCCATCTGAGCGATTCAGGCCTATTGCAGTGTGCAAACGAAAACAAACAGTTCTGGATAATCAACACCAGTGCGTACGTCTCGATCTACGTACCCACGTCCAGCGAGGATTTTAAAAAACAGTTGTTCACATCTATGTTCAAATGGTTCAAATGGCTCTGAGCACTGTGGGACATAACTTCTGAGGTCATCAGTCCCCTAGAACTTAGAACTAATTAAACATAACTAACCTAAGGACGTCACACACATCCATTCCCGAGGCAGGATTCGAGCCTGCGACCGTAGCAGTCGCGCGGTTCCAAACTGTAGGGCCTAGAGTCGCTCGGCCACCCCAGCCGGCATATCACCACATGCCACGCGGTTTTGTTAACATTACGGTCGCAGACAAACAGTCAGTTCCGCGAAATCTAAACGATCCAGGACAGTGTACAGTCATCGCGATTTCACTTCCTATTTGCACCGAAAACATGTGTTCAGTTGCAGCCTACCTGTGACGTCATCCGAGGCATCGCCGAGGCCTACGAGAAAGACAGGCCGTGGCGCGTGCGTCACGAAGGTAGGCCTGAGCTAGCTCGCTCGCTCAACTCACCAGACGAAATGTTTTGCTGATCGTGCTAACTCGTAACTGTATGTTTACATACTAACGAGAACTGCATATACTGCTGAATCTGCTTTTGTAGAGCCTTACTGATTACTATTACTATAACAAAATACAGAAGTATGCAGTAGCTGTAGGATGTTCTGCATAAATGGTATAACAGCTCGTTTGTAGCATTTAGTCTCTGTTGCTTAACAGTTCTCATTTCATACGAGATGTAGTGGCTCATAGAACCGATAAAATTTTATTGTACCCAGTACAACCGTAACAAATTACACTACTGGCCATTAAAATTGCTACACCAAGAAGAAATGCAGAGGATAAACGGGTATTCATTGGACAGATATATTATACTAGAACTGACATGTGATTACATTTTCACGCAATTTGGGTGCATAGATCCTGAGAAATCAGTACTCAGAACAACCACTTCTGGCCGTAATAACGGCCTTGATACGCCTGGACATTGAATCAACAGAGCTTGGATGGCGTGTACAGGTACAGCCGCCCATGCAGCTTCAACACAATACCACAGTTCATCAAGAGTAGTGACTGGCGTATTGTGACGAGCCAGTTGTTCGGCACCATTGACAGATGTTTTCAGTTGGTGAGAGATGTGGATAATGTGCTGGCCAGGGCAGCAGTCTGCCATTTTCTGTATCCAGAAAGGCCCGTACAGGACCTGCAACATGCGGTCGTACATTATCCTGCTGAAATGTGGGGTTTCGCAGGGATCTAGTGAAGGGTAGAGCAACTGGTCGTAACACATCTGAAATGTAACGTCCACTGTTCAAAGCGCCGTCAATGCGAACACGAGGTGACCGAGACGTGTAACCAATGTCACCCCATACCATCACGCTGGGCGATACGCCAGTACGGTGGTGACGAATACACGCCTCCATGTGCATTCACTGCGATGTCGCCAAACACGGATGCGACCATCATGATGCTGTAAACAGAACCTGGATTCATCCGAAAAAACGACGTTTTGCCTTTCGTGCACCCAAGTTCGTCGTTAAGTACACCATCGCAAACGCACCTGTCTGTGATGCAGCGTCAAGGGTAATCGCAGCCATGGCCTCCGAGCTGATAGTCCATGCTGCTGCAAACGTCGTCGAACTGTTCGTGCAGATGGTTGTTGTCTTGGAAACGTCCCCATCTGTTGACTCAGGGATTGAGACGTGGCTGCACGATCCGTTGCAGCCATGCAGATAAGATGCCTGTCATCTCGACTGCTAGTGATACGAGGCCGTTGGAATCCAGCCACGGCGTTCAGTATTACCCTCCTGAACCCACCGATTCCATATTCTGGTAACAGTCATTGGATCTCGACCAACGCGATCAGCAATGTCGCGATACGATAAACCGCAATCGCGACAGGCTAGAATCCGACCTTTATCAAAGTCGGAAACGTAATGGTACGCATTTCTCCTCCTTACCCGAGCAATCACAACAACGTCTCACCAGGCAACGCCGGTCAACTGCTGTTTGTGTATGAGAAATCGGTTGGAAACTTTCCTCATGTCAGCACGCTGAAGGTGTCGCCACCGGCGCCAACCTTGTGTGAATGCTCTGAAAAGCTAATCATTTGTATATCACAGCATCGTCTTCCTGTCGGTTAAATTTCGCGTCTGTAGCACGTCATCTTCGTGTTGTAGTAATTTTAATGGCCAGTAGTGTATTAGTAGGCACGTGGACTTTCGACCTGAGATATTCGCTATTTTTGACTTCATTAAAACAACAAATACGAGTAGTTAATACTTTCAGCCAGAAGGCAAATACTTGTTTGTAAATAATGATTAATGTATAATAAGGCGTCGCATGGCGACGGTGGAATTTTCTAGATAATGTAATTCGTCGTCTTTGGGCGGCAATAAAAACAGAAAAATACGGATAGATATACGATCCTTCACTATTTTGTTCGCTGGAGAACAAATGAAGCCGTGAGCGCTAAGAAGACTTGTACTGTTTTTCTCAAGTAAGACGGACGCAGATTTGTGGCAGTCTGATCTAATTTTTTACTAAATGTATAAAAACGTGTTATGTCTAAGTTTGAGTGAAGTGTAAAGAACTGTTATAACTTACCGTGACGACGCACGAGCGACTTAAAGAAGACAATGGCTATATAAAAGAGCGCTAAATGGACATGATACGGACATAAAAATCTACCGTCATTGTTGTATTAAGCTTAAGGTACGATATATGTTTTAGTTATAATAAATATTTGTTCTGGGAATACTGAATCATTTAGCAGTGCTCATTCCTATTATCTCCTCAGTATTATTTTCATTTTAATTATGCATTTTGCTAATATTACAGACACCAAGATCAGCAGTCTAATGTGCGTGTTACATTGATAAAAAGAAAACTGTTTTATCGTCTTCTTGCATCAGCTTTAATATCGAATTTCCCTTTTGTGTGATGTTACAGTTGTTTTTGCGCCCTTAAGAACTTTCTGGTCCCTTAGGAAATTGTTTTGTCATAACAATAACTTCACAACCGGGTATGATCGTATCTACGATCATGAAGTAATTAGAAAGACGATAACGCAATTTCTTAATCAATAGCACGCTAGTTGAGACTGCCTCAAGCCACGCGAAACTGCAAGTAGAAACTATTCACATCTCATAATGCAATATTTTATGACAATGGTCAATCCATGATTCTTACGCCAATTGTGATTGATAAAACAGTTAGTTAAATCTCAATTTCCAACTTTCCATTGAATAACAACATCACTTCTATTTTGTAACATCACACTTGGCGCCCGAACAGGGACTTGACCAAAAATTAGTTCAAATTCTTGGAAAATTTTCTATGTGCTTGTGTTAATAAATGTTCTGTCGTTTCATGTACACATCGTCTCTCTGTGAGAATAACGGTCGATAACGCAGTTTAATTATCGAGAGAAAGGAAAAGAAAAGAGACGCGAATTTGCTGAGACAACATAGCGGTAACCAAGCCATCAAAAAGTAAGTCAGAATTTTGCATACGCAGTGTAGTGCTTCAGTAGCAACGTTGCTTTTCCAAGTCGATCCACATCCTTTCTATCTCCTTCCCGCTATAGAAAATCTGCTTTATTTTATCTTTCAAAGTAAAATTCTTCGTAGTCTGATAATAGAAATTATTTCTCCCCATTGTTAGTATAGCTGTATTACATTTTCAACATGGTGGATAGTGTGCGCAATTTGCAGTGAAGAGCATCTTCATTCATTTGTCTGAAACGGTTAGGTTCCATCTTGTCTTCTTGCCAGATAGAATTTCATTTGTTGCTCACGCGAGAGTGGTGCTCTTAGCGGACTCACCACGTCACTGACAAACGACGAAAGCCTTACGTAGCACGTGATTTACTAACGAAAATGGCAGATAGTAAACAGAGACAGGTGACAACAGGAGACGGGAGTGAAGACGTTAATAGTATTCCATACCCTTTACGATCGCGAACGGTAGGTTCCCGTGTGGAAACTGAACTAACCATGTCTGTAACAGGGGAAAGTGACCCTAAAGTCCAAATTCTTCCCGCTGCAGCTACAAATGACCTCGGTGCGTTAATGGAAATGCTGAAACAACAGTTTGACGCAGTAAATGAGACTATAAAAACACAAAATGAGACTGTTAACGCCCGATTAGATGCTGTAAGCGAATCAGTAAAAACACAAAATGAGACTGTTAACGCCCGATTAGATGCTGTAAGCGAATCAGTAAAAACACAAAATGAGACTATAAAAACACAAAATGAGACTGTTAACGCCCGACTAGATGCTATAAGCGAATCATTAAAAACAGAGCTAGGCACAATCAAAACAGATCTGCATAAAGAAATTACGGCTGAATTAAATACCCATTTGGGTGAGGTGCAAACTAAGATCAGTGATCAAATTCAGAAAATGCAGAAACAGGTGAAAAGTGAAATAGCTGAAGTATCTGGAACATTGAACACAAAAATTCAGGCAGCTACCAAAGAAATAAACTCAGTTAGAAATGCAGTATCTGACATTGAAGGTGTAGTGGAGGATCTGTCGAGGCAGATAGACTCAATCAATATTGAAGAACAGGTTAAGAGCACCGTGAAAGCACACACGGAGGCATTGTCGGAACACTACGGTGAATGGATAAAGGGTAAAGATATTTTTATCGAAAAGAAGGTCAGGGAGGAGCTTAGGGAGACTGTCAAGGATGTAACTTATGAAATCTTAGCTGCTCCTGGTAAGTCTGGAGACACAGTGGTTTCTGAATTGGGACAGATTCGGAGGACACTTACACGGGATCTTCCCGAGTGGAAGCAGCAAGTAGTGGACGAAGTCAGAATGCTGAGAAACTGGGTAGAAAATCCGCACACACATACGCAATCTATAGGGAACAACTCTTTAGACGGTGACGAATGTCAGTCAACTCCTTATCGTTCACCGCCTGATTACATGCAAAACAACAGTCCTGTTGAGTCCCGAGTAGGGAAACTAAATGATCCGCCCACAATTGTGAGTTTAATGCAAGAGGAAAGTGTGATTAAGCATCGCACTTTTCCTGTTTTTCATCCGCAGAAGCGAGAAATACACCCCATCGTGTTCCTAAAGAATTTTTCCGGCATATTTCCCAGGAGCTGGACAGACAGACAGCGTATTCAGTTCGTCACCGGCTTTATTTCTGGTGATGCAGCATTATGGGGAACGGAAATGGTAGACACGTGTAGGAATTATGAAGAGTTTGAGAAAATGTTCTTGGCAAAATTTTGGAGTAATGGGGTACAGCAAAGATTAAGGAAGGAGGTGTATGGTGCGGAAATTTTCAATGAGAAGCATGGAAGTCTCCGGCGATACTTTGAGAAGTATCTAGCAAAAATTAAATTCTGGGATTCTCCGATTTCTTCCAGGGACGTAATTATGATTCTCAAAAGCAAACTCCCTGTGTCTATTAGAGAGAAACTAGTAAATGTGTCCGAAGAAGACACGGATGCATTCCTTTCTGTGCTGGATTCCTTAGATTTAATTAGCGAGGATGTGCGCTCCAAGGTTGGCAGCGGCAAATTCTTCCCTGGCAGCCAGCAGAATGCATCGCACGCGGACAACAATGCGCCCAAGGAGAGAGCGAGCTACTGCGACCGCTGTTACCAACCTGCCAGCGGTTATCAAAACGCAAACGGCAATAACTTTAAACGGAAGCAGAAAACCAATTACAGTAATCAGCAGAGATACCACCCAATTTACAACCACCAGGTACAAAATCAGTACGGAAACCCACCCTTTAATTCTGCGCCTGAGCAGCATGGAAATTCTCCACAAACTAGTGGTAATTTTTCAAATGGACCAGTGTACAATCAAAGTTATAGGTCGAAATATAGCAAGTGGCATGGGCAAGGCGGAGGCCACCCAGCACAACATAAGAACAACTATTCACAGGATAGAGGACCGCGGAACAATTTTCAAATGGCACCAAATGCGAACTTTCCTTCACAAGGAAATGGTTTTGCCGGCAACCAAAAGATCGGGCGACATCAGCCTTCTCAAGTATTCTATTCACAAGTGAATGCACCCAGTGGATTTGACCCCTTTACACCGGCATTTGTACCACATAACCAGCACCAATATGAAACGGAACAAACACTTAAAGCCATGAATGACAAACAGGTTAAACATCCTGCGGAAAATTAGAGGCAGCACCTTTCAGCCTCCTAGAGGTCGCTGCCGGTTCCAGTGGGGGTACTAACGAATACTCTGATTCTGAGTATGTTAATGCGATACGGTACGACCATGAGACCGACTTACGAGATGACCTTGCACCTGACCTAGAAGCTCAAGACATTAATGACATTTATGATGAACAGGTCCAGGCTTCGATTAAGATTTCTATTGCCAACATTCCTGTCACAGCCATTGTTGATACAGGAGCAAACATCAATGTGATGTCATCATGTCTCATCAGACAGGTGTCTTCTGTTTCAAAAGTTTTATCATTGCCGATTCAGGGCTGCTCCATATCGGGAGCGATTGGTCCATTGAAACAAAGAGTTAGTTTACAGACACAGCTCCAACTGCAGATAGAATCTGTTTCGGTTTCCTACCTCTTGCGTACTGGAAATTTCCTTGTGTGAACTGTTAATGATAAGTATTGTGTTGAACAGCGCACTGACTACATGGTAACGGCTATTACATGTAAACTTTAAGTATTAAATGCTATGTATGGAAAAATTGTTTATAGTGATGGACATGAACTGATATTTCTTCAACAAGCTGAAGCAGGAAATTGAGGTTGCACCAAGAATTTCAATTTAATTTTAAGTTAGTAATAAGAAAAAAAGTGCTTGCGAGGTGATTGCCCGGAGCTAAATAAAATATGTAAAGGTGAGAAATGGAGAAGGATGCGTAAATAAGCACTTCTCTCAAGGTACAAGAAGATTTATAGATTTATTTTTAGTAATGTAAGTACTTGAAGTTCTGTTGTAAAAGCCCAAATTACCTGCCTAAAAAAAAGGGTACATGTTCAAACAGTCCAGACAGTGGACAGGAGTAGAATAAATAGCTTAAAGTTCAGTTAAAGCGTGCTGTTAAATGGAAAAACAAGTGGTAACCCACATGTGTTCACGCAAGGAGACAAAAAAGCTGTAGTAAACTAAGTAAGGTGAAATACAGTACAAATGGAGGCAAACCATGAAGCATCAATAATGTAGCGTAAGTACTCCACGAGACCATTAATTGCTATGAAAGTAAACTATTTCCCTGTGATCTGAGCCCAATGTAAAGAGTATATGAGGAATGTTAGCTGACGAATTGATTTCAGTAGAATCAAGTTACTAAATAACCACACAGCAAGCCCCCTGTATCATAAATAAGTCCAAGTAAAGATCTTCAGAAGATTTGTAGTGTAATCTAGCGACCATTCAATACCCTAATTGAAGGCTAATCTAAAGAACAAGCAATGCAGTGATATTTAAACTTAATATTGACTATAACCTGAGTAAGACGTAGAAGTAGCAAAGCATGCTGTAAGGAAGGAGGTTGAAGTTTATATATGTGCCTATGTTTATTAAGATAATTTTATTTACATGCAGATTTTATTGCAAAAATGTCTCCTAAGACACTCCTCTTATGAAATCCATTTTCCTTGTGCCCGTTCCTTTTGATCATGGTTCATTAACCCAGACCAAGGGTCGACTTGTAAAAGGCACGTGTGCTTCGAGGCAAAGCAGTGCTTATGAGAAATGAGACACGTTGCGTGATGAACTTCGCTAGCTTTGGTAATGTTTGTTATGGACCGGTTGCGTAAACCCAGTAAACTGTCGGTAATTCCATTCATGCGAAAAATAGTAGACATGCGTTACCCTATTTTTTTTTTTAACAGAGAACGATTGCTGAGTACATGAAGCAAAGAGGGAGACCTATTGTTATCCAGTCTGCCCTCAAATATAAAAAAAAAATTGGCAAGCACAAAAAAGAAAAAAAAAGATTCGGCGTTAAATGCGTATTCGTTAAGTAGTAGATATGCTGCGTGGCAGTAGAAAATGATCTTGGGTGCACTAAAGAATAAATGCAACGAGTGTTGCGAAACCTGTAGTTTTGATAATGAGGAGATGAACCCTTAAAAGAAAGTTTGAAAGAATATTTTTAGGTTCACTAGTGAAAGCAAATCTTGAGATATAAAGAGTCAATTCATAAAGCAGTTGTTCACTCGACTTAACAAAAGGAGTGACCATTAATTGTAAATATTAGCTCGTAAGTGATATTTTGTAAATAGTAGAATATAAGTCTTTCTATACCAGTGGAGGAAACGTGCAAAATTGATTGTTTTGTAAATGAACTCCATCGGCGAAGGAACTAAGCACGAATGCTGTGTGAAGATGCACACTAAAGTGCGACGTGCATAATAAAAATAACTGTTCACTGTATACTAGTGGTAGTGTTGTACTGCAAGTGTAAAAAAAAAGAAGTCAAGGCTACGACAACAGGTGCAACGCAAAGTTCAGTGTTGTTCTAAGTGCAGCGACAGCTAAAACATTCGTCGTCACTTACCTGTGAGCCTCATGGGAGGCAGTTGACAGAGAAGTATGGAGGCAGCTTCAGTGTCTGGCTCCTACGATGGAAAACGCGCGCGAGGTGTTTGTATCGATGCACTCGTGTGATACGAAGTTCACAAAAAAAAAAAAAAAAAAGGGAGCAATCGACGACCAGCACCTCTGTTACAGCCGGAGCGCGAACGGATACTAAGTATTGGAGCTCACGCAACACTGTGCAGCCGCTTTGAGTGGCTGACGTGTGGGTGACGAAACAATCCAAACTTTAAACTGCTAACCGCCATGACTTCAATCGTACATACTGGAGGAAAGACATTTGTACACTTGTGTGACTACATTTTCATATGTAAATTAAGCAATTTTCTTGAGTTGAAGTTAAGATGAGTGAGAAGTAGATTGTTAGATTACTCAGGCCTTAAAGCCATTAATACCGGCACTCCTGAACACTGCTAAAATGAATTATAATCCTGTCTCTTGATGGACAAAGAAAATGAATGTGCACTATAGGAAGACCCTAAACTCCAGACCAGTCCCGATCCTTAACAAATGTATCCAGTAGCTTGTAAGTCATACTAATAATTTTCCACTTCTTCTGTTTCATATTGTAAATAAAAACCCGGGAAGCCACTTGAATTCCTAGCACCACAGTGGAAGGGACAGATGTACTGCATGATGAACGCCGTAGACAGCTAACACAGAAAGTGAAAGCATCACGAAGTGTAGTGCTACGTTATTAAACTGTAATTGAACCACAAGGAGTCAACAGATGCTCGAACATTGTCCACTCTAGTTTAGTGAAAATAAGCACTCACTGTACTCATGTATTAGTTGTTAAGCTCAAGAGAAAGTAATTCCTGAATTCTATCCCCTGAAGTGCGAAATGAACGTTCACTTATTGTTATAAGCAAATATGGACCAAACTTAAATATGCACATAAATGTTAATTTTGGTATTATGGAATGAAGTGACTGATGAACAAAGAATGAAAAACTTTATTTTGAAAAATGATAAATATCTGATATATGTTTATAAATGTGATTTCAATTTATGTACTTTGTACGCCAGTAACGTTATGTAAATGTCACACCAAAAATCACGAATATCTCATGAGGACATGAGGATCGAGGTAATCCTTCGGCATTCCCTCTCTCCTCATGGGAGGCAATGAGATATTCGCTATTTTTGACTTCATTAAAACAACAAATACGAGTAGTTAATACTTTCAGCCAGAAGGCAAATACTTGTTTGTAAATAATGATTAATGTATAATAAGGCGTCGCATGGCGACGGTGGAATTTTCTAGATAATGTAATTCGTCGTCTTTGGGCGGCAATAAAAACAGAAAAATACGGATAGATATACGATCCTTCACTATTTTGTTCGCTGGAGAACAAATGAAGCCGTGAGCGCTAAGAAGACTTGTACTGTTTTTCTCAAGTAAGACGGACGCAGATTTGTGGCAGTCTGATCTAATTTTTTACTAAATGTATAAAAACGTGTTATGTCTAAGTTTGAGTGAAGTGTAAAGAACTGTTATAACTTACCGTGACGACGCACGAGCGACTCAAAGAAGACAATGGCTATATAAAAGAGCGCTAAATGGACATGATACGGACATAAAAATCTACCGTCATTGTTGTATTAAGCTTAAGGTACGATATATGTTTTAGTTATAATAAATATTTGTTCTGGGAATACTGAATCATTTAGCAGTGCTCATTCCTATTATCTCCTCAGTATTATTTTCATTTTAATTATGCATTTTGCTAATATTACAGACACCAAGATCAGCAGTCTAATGTGCGTGTTACATTGATAAAAAGAAAACTGTTTTATCGTCTTCTTGCATCAGCTTTAATATCGAATTTCCCTTTTGTGTGATGTTACAGTTGTTTTTGCGCCCTTAAGAACTTTCTGGTCCCTTAGGAAATTGTTTTGTCATAACAATAACTTCACAACCGGGTATGATCGTATCTACGATCATGAAGTAATTAGAAAGACGATAACGCAATTTCTTAATCAATAGCACGCTAGTTGAGACTGCCTCAAGCCACGCGAAACTGCAAGTAGAAACTATTCACATCTCATAATGCAATATTTTATGACAATGGTCAATCCATGATTCTTACGCCAATTGTGATTGATAAAACAGTTAGTTAAATCTCAATTTCCAACTTTCCATTGAATAACAACATCACTTCTATTTTGTAACATCACAGACCGTCGTGGGACTAATAAAGAATAAGACTTCATAATAGCGGATTCCAGTAGAAGATGCAGTTCTCACTTGTACGTAAACACGCAATTACCAGTTAACAGGTGCAGAAGCATAGTTTGTCTGCCGAGATGAGCGAGCGAGTCAGGCCAGTCTTCGTGACGTACGCGCCGCGGCCTGTGTTTCTCGTGGGCCTCGAGGCAGCGCGTAAGCCGGCGATAGTTGGGTGCGAAGTAGAGTCCCCTCATTGCCTCAGGCCATATTTATACTTGGGCACAGCGGACGGCCGAAGGGAACAGCTGCCGTCATCCGCTCTATCCCCAAATAGCAGATTCGAAATAGTCGTTTTCTCGGACACATATCGTTTTATAACACTGTTGTGTATCAATTTACAATCTTCTTAATTTTTGTATGAATGAAGTTAAGTAGGCTTTAATCACAGGAAAGGTCTTAGCTCGCCTGCATATAAACTATGCCGTCTAGAACTGACAGTATAACATGATCTCTGAACTCCTACTTTAAGAGGCGTTGAATTGATTGTTATTTACATCAAAGTCTTGAAACTTGTTATAGCTTTATTATTTAATGCGTTTCAGTACGTAAAATCGGTAAGCGGATCTAAATCCCCTATTCAGTCACTCGTTGACCACGATGGCACCGAAACAGAGGACGACCGAAGAAAGGCAGAAATACTGAATTCAGTGTTCCGAAACTGTTTCACTGCGGAAAATCGTAACACGGTCCCTGACTTCAGCCGTCGCACGGACGCCAAAATGGAAAATATTGAAATAAACGATATCGGAATTGAAAAACAACTGCTATCACTTAGTAGCGGAAAAGCATCCGGACCAGACGAGATACCCTTAAGATTCTACAGTGATTATGCTAAAGAACTTGCCCCCTTTCTATCAGCAATTTATCGTAGATCGCAGGAAGAACGTAAAGTACCTAGCGACTGGAAGAAAGCGCAGGTCGTTCCCATTTTCAAGAAGGGTCATAAATCAGATGCGAATAATTATAGGCCTATTTCGCTTACGTCAATCTGTTGTAGAATAATGGAACATGTTTTGTGTTCTCGTATTATGACGTTCTTAGATAATACAAATCTCCTTCATCATAACCAACATGGATTCCGCAAACAGAGATCATGTGAAACTCAGCTCGCCCTATTTGCCCAAGAAATTCACAGTGCCGTAGACACTGGCGAGCAGATTGATGCCGTATTCCTGGACTTCAGGAAGGCATTTGATACGGTTCCGCACTTACGTTTAGTGAAAAAAATACGAGCTTACGGAATATCGGACCAGGTTTGTGATTGGATTCAGGATTTCCTAGAAGAAAGAACACAACATGTCATTCTTAACGGTTCAAAATCTGCAGATGTAGAGGTAATTTCGGGAGTACCGCAGGGAAGCGTGATAGGACCTTTATTGTTTACAATATACATAAATGACTTAGTTGACAACATCGGTAGCTCCGTGAGGCTATTTGCAGATGACACGGTTGTCTACAAGAAAGTAGCAACATCAGAAGACTCGTACGTACTCCAGGAGGACCTGCAGAGGATTAATGCATGGTGCGACAGCTGGCAGCTTTCCCTAAACGTAGATAAATGTAATATAATGCGCATACATAGGGGCAGAAATCCATTCCAGTACGATTACGCCATAGGTGGTAAATCATTGGCAGCGGTAACGACCGTAAAATACTTAGGAGTTACTATCCGGAGCGATCTGAAGTGGAATGATCACATAAAACAAATAGTGGGAAAAGCAGACGCCAGGTTGAGATTCATAGGAAGAATTCTAAGAAAATGTGACTCATCGACGAAAGAAGTAGCTTACAAAACGCTTGTTCGTCCGATTCTTGAGTATTGCTCATCAGTATGGGACCCTTACCAGGTTGGATTAATAGAAGAGATAGACATGATCCAGCGAAAAGCAGCGCGATTCGTCATGGGGACATTTAGTCAGCGCGAGAGCGTTACGGAGATGCTGAACAAGCTCCAGTGGCGGACACTTCAAGAAAGGCGTTACGCAATACGGAGAGGTTTATTATCGAAATTACGAGAGAGCACATTCCGGGAAGAGATGGGCAACATATTACTACCGCCCACATATATCTCGCGTAATGATCACAACGAAAAGATCCGAGAAATTAGAGCAAATACGGAGACTTACAAGCAGTCGTTCTTCCCACGCACAATTCGTGAATGGAACAGGGAAGGGGGGATCAGATAGTGGTACAATAAGTACCCTCCGCCACACACCGTAAGGTGGCTCGCGGAGTATAGATGTAGATGTAGATGTAATCAGAACCTTCTAGCATTAACATAATTTATATTAATATACTACAAAAAGGACGTTTTTGTTCCAAATTTAGTTTTCAATAAATTTACTCGAAAACTATCAGAGTTAGCTAAATGGGCTCACATAGTTAAGGTTGCCATATCAAACTGACGCTTCATACGAATTTTCTTTCTAAGTCTAATATTTATCACCTTCAATTTTTTTGTAAAAACGATGTATTTAGGGAAAGATATTCATCTGATCGCTCTGAAATTTAACAATTTAAACATTAATATACTGAAGCATACGTTGACATACACTCCTGGAAATTGAAATAAGAACACCGTGAATTCATTGTCCCAGGAAGGGGAAACTTTATTGACACATTCCTGGGGTCAGATACATCACATGATCACACAGACAGAACCACAGGCACATAGACACAGGCAACAGAGCATGCACAATGTCGGCACTAGTACAGTGTATATCCACCTTTCGCAGCAATGCAGGCTGCTATTCTCCCATAGAGACGATCGTAGAGATGCTGGATGTAGTCCTGTGGAACGGCTTGCCATGCCATTTCCACCTGGCGCCTCAGTTGGACCAGCGTTCGTGCTGGACGTGCAGACCGCGTGAGACGACGCTTCATCCAGTCCCAAACATGCTCAATGGGGGACAGATCCGGAGATCTTGCTGGCCAGGGTAGTTGACTTACACCTTCTAGAGCACGTTGGGTGGCACGGGATACATGCGGACGTGCATTGTCCTGTTGGAACAGCAAGTTCCCTTGCCGGTCTAGGAATGGTAGAACGATGGGTTCGATGACGGTTTGGATGTACCGTGCACTATTCAGTGTCCCCTCGACGATCACCAGTGGTGTACGGCCAGTGTAGGAGATCGCTCCCCACACCATGATGCCGGGTGTTGGCCCTGTGTGCCTCGGTCGTATGCAGTCCTGATTGTGGCGCTCACCTGCACGGCGCCAAACACGCATACGACCATCATTGGCACCAAGGCAGAAGCGACTCTCATCGCTGAAGACGACACGTCTCCATTCGTCCCTCCATTCACGCCTGTCGCGACACCACTGGAGGCGGGCTGCACGATGTTGGGGCGTGAGCGGAAGACGGCCTAACGGTGTGCGGGACCGTAGCCCAGCTTCATGGAGACGGTTGCGAATGGTCCTCGCCGATACCCCAGGAGCAACAGTGTCCCTAATTTGCTGGGAAGTGGCGGTGCGGTCCCCTACGGCACTGCGTAGGATCCTACGGTCTTGGCGTGCATCCGTGCGTCGCTGCGGTCCGGTCCCAGGTCGACGGGCACGTGCACCTTCCGCCGACCACTGGCGACAACATCGATGTACTGTGGAGACCTCACGCCCCACGTGTTGAGCAATTCGGCGGTACGTCCACCCGGCCTCCCGCATGCCCACTATACGCCCTCGCTCAAAGTCCGTCAACTGCACATACGGTTCACGTCCACGCTGTCGCGGCATGCTACCCGTGTTAAAGACTGCGATGGAGCTCCGTATGCCACGGCAAACTGGCTGACACTGACGGCGGCGGTGCACAAATGCTGCGCAGCTAGCGCCATTCGACGGCCAACACCGCGGTTCCTGGTGTGTCCGCTGTGCCGTGCGTGTGATCATTGCTTGTACAGCCCTCTCGCAGTGTCCGGAGCAAGTATGGTGGGTCTGACACACCGGTGTCAATGTGTTCTTTTTTCCATTTCCAGGAGTGTAGTTTGGAAAACCAAAAAAATGGTTCAAATGGCTTTGAGCACTATGGGACTTAACATCTGAGGTCATCAGTCCCCTAGAACTTAGAACTAATTAAACCTAACTAACCTAAGGACATCAGACACATCCATGCCCGAGGCAGGATTCGAATCTGCGACCGTAGCGGTCGCGCTGTTCCCGACTGAAGCGCCTAGAACCGCTCCGCCACTCCGGCCAGCTTGGAAAAGCAACTTTAATTTTTAATTTCATCCTTAGATTATGGCGCAACACTTTGTACGCTATGAGCAGATGCGTTATGATGACGTTGCGCTAGTAGCATTGAACTGGCGTAAGTCCCAGCACAATCGCTCGCCTCTGTATCTCTCAAATGATACAGCGCTTGTTTCACCACATACAGTCAATCCGAAAAATATTCGTCTAATACATGAATTTATGTTTTTAGTGTGTATACATAGTGGGAAACTGTCAGAATGAAGTGGAGGAGGAACATGGTCTCGTACATTATCCAGTTAAAAGGACAATGCAATAAAGAAACACAGATTTATCTTTACATAAACTTAGTTAAACATTCAGAAGAAGAGACAGACAATTTGGGATGCAAAATAAATACTCGTCTGCAATACTGAAAATGATACTCTGTATATAAAAAGTTATGTTAAGTACGAGTAGGGTCTCCTTTTCTCTTTATAATCTCTTGCCTTCTCCTTGGCATGGTTTTCTTTAGAGATTATGATGTTTGCACAGTAAATTTACGTCATTCGTCTAATAGAGTCTTCGTTAGATTATTTGTATAGGATATCTAATGATTCCTCAAATTTTTGTCGAGTATATTCCACAAATTTTCTATTGGATTAATATCTGAGGACTGCGGTGGTGTCGACAATCATTGAGGATTTAGAACCTGTACATCATTTGACGAAAAAAAAGAGTCCAACTTCTCAGAGTGAACCAAATTAGAGCATTTGAGATATTGCAAACCTTCACTGTCGTGAAAATATCAAGCCAAACCGGTTTCTCCGAGAGATTAATACTTTATCTATTTCAAATTTTAACCCGTAGACTTTTTGTCAATTTAAATCGGCCGGCGTTAATTAGGCTGACTTGAAACTCTTTACTGAAACACACTTTCCTGTATGCATCTGAACTGGAGAAGCAAATGTTGAAGCGTTTATTAGTTTTGGATTTTTCTTGACATCTCTAAGTAGCTGTCGTTTTCCCATCTCGGGCAGAGCTGCAGTTCGACGTCTTCGGATTGGCTCCCGAAAGATTTGGTCTGATTAAACCTATGTGTAATAGTGTTCACTGTATTGGTAGGTGTGCCAATGGTTTCTCCGATTCTTCGAAAAGATTTTCCTTTTCGAAACAACCTGATGCAGATTTCCCTCCTTTTTTTTATATTTTGGCAGCGCTTTTGAGGCACATTACTTGCATAACAGTCAACGGCTTTGATAACAGAGGGAACCATCCACTACTGTAGTTAAAATTCGTCTGCATAAGGAATACGATTGCATAAGGAAAGGGAGAGGGATGAGTGTCAGTGCAGCAACATACCTTGGATCTTTTTCACTAGACGAATTCTTGTTTCTTATCAATTGGGGAATGATTTTAAATAATGTGGATTTATATACAAATTAAGAAACTTATAAAAAATGGCTCTGAGCACTATGGGACTCAACATCTTAGGTCATATGTCCCCTAGAACTTAGAACTACTTAAACCTAACTAACCTAAGGACATTCCACACACCCATGCCCGAGGCAGGATTCGAACCTGCGACCGTAGCAGCCTCGCGGTTCCGGACTGCAGTGCCAGAACCGCACGGCCACCGCGGCCGGCACAAGAAACTTATAAAACCAGTTTCTAAATGTAAACATCAACCGATATAAGGAAAACCTTAATGTCCGTTTCTTAGCTATATTTTTATGATTGAGCTTGTTGTATTCTATGCGCAAATGGTTGGACGAATACTTTTTGGAGGAACAGTACATTGTCATGAACTATGTTAAACGTGGATGCCCGAAAACATTGTCCTAGATACCTGCTCACATAAGTCACACATGTTGATGTTTCGAGCTATAAAATTTTACCTCAATCCTCTCCTCTCCCTCCTATCCCCAACCTCCACTTCCCCTCGATCCTCCACCGGGATGCACAGATATTCTCCTAACATGACACCCAGCGATCTCTTTGCTCGAATGAAGAAACCACTACGTGTTGCCCGGTAGACGTTTCCAGTATGACGAACAGGTGGCTTTCGAGGAAGAACGTTCTGTGGTTTTCCCGATTAAAAGAAAAGGCAATTGATGCTGGCATTTTAGTCAAAATCAGTGCTACAGTTGCTGAACCTGCATCAACATCCTCCATACGCTAAACAAGAAGCTTCCTGAGGCCAGAAAGCAGACATCTACAGCCCCGCCAAGTCGTCTATAGCTGCAGCTGCTCACGACCAGTGACAGGCAAGCAGTCGATGCCACGCAGTCTCTGCAAACATCGGTGACACGCGAACGGGCAGGGGCGCCGCGCTCGCAGACGGGGCACGCGATGCCGATCAATACGGAGCGTGTACGTTCAGAACGCGCCAGGAACGCACGGTCCCTGCCCCCACCCCCAGCCCCCACCCCTCCCATTAATGAGACGCTGCGGCTGCCGGACGATTTCGCGGCCGCCTCTCGATACGTGGCTGAGGAGGCGGTTCCCAGCCTCAGCGCTGCTGCTGTCCCCTCATCATGCCGACACCGAGCTCTGGAGAAGACGCGTCACCTAAATTCAGACACTAGCAGTGCCAACCGCGTAGATGATGATACAACGATATGATGTAATGAGGTACTATCTGAAAATAGCTGTCCGCAGCTCGTGGTTGTGCGGTAGCGTACTCGCTTCCCACGCCCGGGTTCCCGGGTTCGATTCCCGGCGGGGTCAGGGATTTTCTCTGCCTCGTGATGACTGGGTGTTGTGTGCTGTCCTTAGGTTAGTTAGGTTTAGGTAGTTCTAAGTTCTAGGGGACTGATGACCATAGATGTTAAGTCCCATAGTGCTCAGAGCCATTTGAACCATTTGAAAATAGCTGCGCAAGTATCCAGTTAGGTCTTAATAAGATTTCAAAGTGGTACAAAGAATGCCAACGTGATTTATATTTTCAGAAATATAAAACTGTTCTCTTCAGAAAAGACAGAAAATTGATGTCCTCCGAATGCAATATCAGCTTGTCACGACTGAAACCAATGAACATATAAGAGTCATTATCATTATCATCATCATCATCATCTCCTGGCGTTATAGTCACTTGTTCTGGTCTCTATCATCCATCCATCTCTTTCGAGGTCTACCTAGCTCTCTTCTTCCAGTCAGCAGATAATTCGTAACTTTTTCGCAATCTGTCTTCTATCATTCTATCAACGTGTTCCATTTCATTCTATACTTTTCCACATTATCATTCACTGAAACGATTTTTAAATCTAATTTTATAGTTTCATTTCTTATTTTATTCATTTTATTACAGCACCTTACAAATCTCATGAACTTAATCTCTGCTGTTTGTATAGGTGCTTTTTTTTCACCCTTCATGGTTTGGAACCATATACAAGAGAAGGTGTTGCCATAGCTTCACAGAATTTCATTTGTGATCCTTTCTCGTTTGTCTTCGAAACGTTCTTAATGTTATTCCGCAGATCACTCGATACTGATTAACCATCTTTTCAGTGTTTTGTCATAGTTAAAACTAATACCATTCTGTAGCTAACTGAAGTGCAATACTTGTTCTAAAAATTTCTCATTGGTTATTGCTTTCTGTATGAGTGGATTCTTCCCTTCGAAAGCCATTATCTTTATCTTATTTGCAAACATAGTTAAGTCGTAGTATATTGCGTCTTGGCTGAGTCTATGCACTCCTCTTTGTAAATTATTTTCTGTTTTCTGTATAACTATTTGGTCACCAGCATATAACAGAATATTTAATGATACACTAGGTCCTATTTTAATTCCGAACTGTATTTCATCTTCCCACTTCATAATGTCGTCAGATTATAAATTATGTGATTACGAAGGCTTTCCCGGCGTAATAATTGACAATATTCTTCTCGGGTGTGCAGCCGGATCATAACATCATCTTGACACAATATTTCAGCCGTCCACCTGGCCGCCATCTTCAGGTGAGAGTGCTGGTACACGATCTCGCCAGAACTGACTTCTCAGGGTCTTTTTTTTTTTTTTCTTTGTTGTGATTTCATTCCCCTGCCCCATATGGGCAGAGGAGGGCTGTCAGCGGCACAATCCGCCACTCTTCAGCCGAGTGACATAACAACTTAAAATAAGAATAAAATGTTACATACATAAGGCAAGAAAGGGGAACTTAAAACAGAATAATGGGAGGAAATGGATGTAAAAAAATAGACTAACATGGAGACGTTCATGGAGGACAGTTAAAAGTCACCAGAAAGTTAAAAAACATAGTTGGCGAGTCTTCAAAACTCAGACGACACTGAGTGGACATGTACACGTTAAAAGTCGGCCACAGTAGTAAAAACACTCCGGAACAACACACTTAAAACTCACTTGGATCACACACGACGAAGAATAAAACTGCCAGGCGGGACCTGCCGAGGGAAAGGGCAGAGAGGATGGAAAAGGAGGGGAGAGCATGGGGTAGCAGGGGAAGCGGCAAGAAGTTCTAGTCTTGCTTATTTATTCACTTTTTCTTTACATTATATGCAAATTTTGTTATACTAAATCATATTTTGACAGTAATTTGATTTAATTATCAATTGATTTTTGAGTTAGTAACTGGTTTAGTAACAGCATGATTCGTGCAAGCAGCCGCGGTTATATGACTGATACCAATTAATGTTATTGTTTAAAGCAATTATTTATAATTTAAAGAGCTAAATTATAAATGTGTAAGATGAATGTTAAAATTAACGTGTACAAAGAAGGGCGGTACGAATGGTCACAGGTTTGTTTGACCTGCGGGGGGGGAGGGGGGGAGGGGGGGAGGGGGGGGCAGGTGTCACAGAAGTCGTGAAAAACCTGAACTGATAAACGACTGAAGAAAGACGCCAATTATCGCGTGAAAGCCTACTTGTAAGGCATCAAGAACAAGTGTTAAGTCATACGATCAGCCCACCCCACGAATCATCGACAAATGATTAGATTAATTACTGCATACACAGAGCCATCCATAGTCATTCTGACCACGCCTCACACGGGAAGAAATGTTGATCTCTCTCTGTATACAAAAGGAAATGTCTGACTGGTCAACTCATTCAACATCGCCCAGCACAGACTGCAAAGGATAGAAACTTGAAATTTGAAGCGGGTGCTGATCTTATATTGTAGAAATCCTTCAGTAAGAGATTTTTCGAAATTTCTCACCTAAGGGGATGAAATAGGGGATGGAACGTTGTTTTGAAGATATGTCGCTATTGAAGCAATTTCGAAGCTAGAACTACGAAAACAGGCTTTCCGTTTCCAAGCCAGAAATAATAAAAAATATGTTTCGTCGTTTTTCGTAAATTCAATCCCTAACTTGGTGAAATAGTGGGTGAAAGGTTTTTTTTTAAATAAAGCATTTTTGAAGCTACATCTACGGAAATTGGTATTTGACTACTCTATTAGAAGTGAAAAAATATGTGTTTCGGTTTTATTGGAAATTCAGACCTAATGAGACAAAACGTTTTATGAAAATATTTCATTATGAAAGCATTTTAAGGTAAATCTATGAAAGTTTGTATCTGGATTCTTGGTTAGGAATAAAAAAAATACTCGTTTCATTCTGGAAATTCAGCCCCTAGGGGGGCGAAATAAGAGATGAAAACTTTTATAAAAATTAAGTCGTTATAACATATTTAAAGCTAAATACTTCTGTGTTAGAAATAAAGAACTATGTGTCAGGGGATGAAAGTTTCTATGGAAATATCACCACAAAAACCTCCGACTTCAGCTACCACAATCGCTTTTTGGTCTGAAGTATATGCTTCTATGGCCATAACCAGTGTGAAATGTTTATAAGGTGTTCCAATTTGTGAGCTAAATCAAAGGAAGCTATTTAACAACCACAACGACAAGTCGGCTTTGTCAGAATTACATAGAAAAAGAAACGGCTCTCGAATACATTAATTTTTCAGTAAGCCTAATATAATACAAAATTATTTTTGTTGTAATTACTACACAAATGAGAGCGAAGCAGCGGGCACTAAGCTGGTATGTAATACAATGCGAAGTATCCTCTGCCACACACTTCTCAGTGGTTTGCAGTGTGTATGTAGATGCACAAACAAAACCCGAAGGCATATGTCGTTTTAATCCATTCAGCAGTTCGACCGTCACAGAGGCTACACTGGGGAAGCGGGGTTTTGATCCATATTCTAAAATGTACATTTATTATACGGATGCAGTTCACTGTGTGTAGCAATGGGTACGTCATGTGCCGTTATAGCTTCCCAGCCCTTTCCACACTCCTTCCAGACCCATTCCTCACAGGTCTACAGGAGGTCTTATAGTAAGAATACGGTTATGCTGCAGTCTCGCTGCAGGCACTTCGCCGCTCGCCGAAGGTGTTCGCGCTTAAGCGGATTACGGGTAGTGGTGTGAAGTAGAAACGATATTGTCTACAGTAGCATTGGTCCATTCGCGTCATAAATGGAGGGAGGAAAAGGATGAATGAATGCAGAACTTCCAGTCTGTGGAAGCTTCCACCTGTTCCAACAACAGCTGAAATGTTGTTAGAGTACCTTTACAAATATTTTCAAGTGTGAGGATAAATTTTCTAGTTTATTTTAACCGTTATTGAAGCAGATGTAATGAAACACATGAAGATTCCTCACATCATTATTAATGCAATTTATGTGAGAGAGCGATTCGCGGGCCTACTCACCCTGAGTAAATATTTAGTCAGTTTCTCATTTCTTATTCACATCTGATTTATGTACATCTGCCACATGTAGCTTTTTGACGTAATATTTTATCGAAAAAAAAGTGAAACAGAGGAAATAACTTCAAAAAATCACATCTAATATTATCCAGCGAGGCGTGGTTGCGATGATTTGTATTCCTCTTGTAACAGATACCTTTGTGCACAATCACGCCCGAATCAAGTGCATGTTTAAAATCGTCACTTGTAGTTCTCGCTGTTGAAATTATCCCGTAAGCTCACAACAAACACCACTGTCTGCGAGTGGTAGTTTCATTGGTAGGATACTGGGAATACGCAGTCAATCTACGAAGTAGATTAGTAAAAAACACTCTTACAATCCGTCCTAGAATGTTACTAAAGCGTTTGGGATCCATACCAAATATAACTAACAAAAAGTATTGAATTATATAAATAAGGGAAACCCAAATTGTCACGTCTTTTTTGGTCCATAGGAGAGCGTCTGAAACATGCTAAAAACCCTGAGCTTGAAAACAGGTACCAATTATTTCGCGAAAGACTACTTACAAAGCTTCAACAACCAGCATCAAGTCAGGGATTTAGGAATGTGTTCAAAATGGTTCAAATGGCTCTAAGCACAATGGAGCTTAACATCTGAGGTAATCAGTCCCCTAGACTTAAAACTGCTTAAACCTGACTAACCTAAGGACATCAAACACGTCCATGCCCGAGGTAGGATTCGAACTTTCGACAGTAGCAGCCGCGTGGTTCTGGGCTGAAGCGTCTAGAACCGCTTGGCCACCGCCGGCTAGGAATGTGTTATAATCCCAGGCGTACACAGTGCAGCAACAGTAAGGACGATATACATAAAGTAACATAACAGTAATTACTACCCTGCGTTAACCATGGACATTGCCGTTCATGGGGTGGCTTTTATGCCTCAGCGACACAGATAGTCGTACCGTAGGTGCAACCATAACAGAGAGGTATCTGTTGAGAGGCTTCATAAACCTGTCGTTTCTGAAGAGGGCAGCAGCCTTTTCAGTAGTTGCCGGGGCAACATTCTGAATGATGGACAGATCGGGTCTTGTAACATCAACCAAAACGGCATTGTTGTGCTGGTACTGCGGACGGCTGAAAGAAAGGGGAAAATACAGCCATAGTTTTTCCCGAGAACATGCAGCTCTGCTGCATAGTTAAATGATGGCATCCTCTTGGGTAAAATATTCTGATTGTAAAGCACCCCCCACTCGGATCTCCAGGCGGGGATGTTCAGGAGGATGTCGTCATCTGGAGAAACAAAAGTAGCATTTTACTGATCGGAGCGTGGAATGTTGGATACCTTAACCGCGGTAGTAGGTTAGAATAAAAATGGAAATGGACAGGGTGAAGTTAGATATAGTCATATTAAGTGGCAGAAGGAACAGGAATTCTGGTCAGGTGAATGCAGGGTTCTAAATACGAAATCAAATAAGGACTGGGGGAAAGGAGTGAAAGAGGAAGCCATCTGGCAGAATTTTGCACACAGAGCATGATTTAATTTTAGCAAACAAACACGTGGTTTAAGAATCAAAAAAGAAGACTGTATACATGGAAGAGACCTGGAGACACCAGAAGGTTCACGTTGATTATATAATGGTAAGACAGAGATTTCTGAACCACATTTTAAATTGTAAGACATTTCCCGGGGCAGTTGTGGACTCTGACCGTGGACTGGGAGATTAAAACTAAATAAATTGTAAAAAGGTAGGAAATTAATAAGATGGGACCTGAATAAGTTGAAGAACCAGAAGTTGTTGACAATTTCAGAGGGATCATTCGGCAACGATTGACCGAAAAGGGGAAAGGAATACAGCAGATGGCGAATGGGTGCCTTTGAGAAATGAGATGGTGCAGGCAGCTGAATACCAAATAGGTAAAATGAAAAGGTCTAATATATATCCTTAGATAACAAAGGAGATATTTAACTGATGAAAGGGGAAAATACACAAACGAGCTAATGAAGCAGGCGAAACAGTATGAAACTGACAGGAAGTGAAAAATGGCTAATAGAATGGCTAGAGGACAAATGTAAGAATGTAGAAGTATATATCACTAGGGGAAAGACAGACGCCGCCTGTAGGAAAATTAAAGAGGCCTGTAGAGAAAAGAGAAGATGTATGAATATCAAGAGCTCTGACTGAAAACTAGTCCTAGTCAAGGAAGGGAAATCTGGAAGGTGGAATGAATATATAGAGGGTCTATACAAGGGAGGTGACCTTGGAGGCGGTACTACAGAAATGGAAGAGGACCTAGAAGAAGATGGTCGACGTGATACTGAGAGAAGAATTTCACAGAGCATTGGAAGACGTAAGTCGAAACAAGGCTCCGGGAGCAGACGAAATTCCGTCAGAACTAGTGGCAGCCTTGGGAGAATCAGCCATGACAAAATTCTTCCATCTGGTGCGCAAGATATATCAGACAGGCGAACTACCGTCAGTCTTCAAGAAGACTGTAATAATTCCAATTCTAAACAAAGCAGGTCCTGACAGGTGTGAATATTACCCAATAACAGTTTAATAAGTCATGACTGCAAAACGCTAATACGAATTCTTTATAGAAGAGCGGAAAAACTGTTAGCAGCCGACAACGAGGAAGATCAGTTTCGATTCCGGAGAAATGTGGGAACACGCAAGTCAGTACTGACCTAAGATATATAAAGGAAATGCAAACATATGTTTACAGAATTTGTACATTTAGAGAAAGGTTCCGAAAATGTTGACTGTAATACTACCTTTCAAATGGTTCAAATGGCTCTGAGCACTATGGGACTCAACAGCTGAGGTCATCCGTCCCCTAGAACTTAGAACTACTTAAACCTAACTAACTTAAGGACATCACTCACATCCATGCCCGAGGCAGGATTCGAACCTGCGACCATAGCCGCAGCGCGGTTCCGCACTGAAGCGCCTAGAACAGCTCAGCCACAGCGGCCGGCCATTAAAAACTCAGAAAAGAAGATTACTGGCATATGACACTTTGGTAGCAAGGCTGCGATACACTGCTGTGCTTGAACGTGGGGCGACCGCCTTATCTCCACTGGGCAGCAGTGCATGTGGTTCGGAACGCTCCTCATGCACGTGAAACAATGCTGTGAGCAAGATTCTCCCGATAAACACGATACTTTTGACTGTAGTTTGAATTGTATTATTTGCGATGATGTATTGTTGATATTTTGAGCTTCATCATTTTATTACAGAAGAATTATTTTCTAGCGTTCTCAGTTTTGTGGGTTTTCAAGAAGCAGATTAAGGTATTTTGAGTTGTGTCACTTTTTAGGAATATACTCATACCTTTCCTTTTCTGTTCGCTTTTCATGTAGAAGAATGCTGTTGTCATTAGTGCTCGCCTGTCATATTGCACGTTGATACACAGAATGGTCACCTTCTTTTTTTAAATGCAATGTATTCATGGAAAAGAAGCACATTTAACAAGTCCACATGTTGAGGAACCAAAAGAAGACCATAATAAAATACGTCATGAGTTACGCTGCCACAGAAACGCATCATCCATAACGAAATCCTATAATGAAATAGCATTAATTGTTACTGCTAGCAGTTCTGAAGAACATAGAAGTGAAATTTATGCTGTTGCATATACGTCAGAAGATAGATTCGTTAGAGCTTATGATAATCAATTTCCTCTGCCTGAAAACGACAAGACGGTTTTTAATCCTTATTAGTAAGACGTTTTCAGTGTTTGTTGAATATCTGATTAGTTCATTAAAATTCATTCATTTTAGTGTCTAATAATTGGCAGGCTTTTGTAATGCTAACTGATACTGCCATTTGACTTGTAGACGTGAGTTTGTGAACGGCTTTGTTAAATATGCGGTACCTATTTCCCAGAAATATAATGTCTTTGCAACAGTGGACACTAAAAACCTATAAGTCAAAATATATTCTCTGCAATAATTAGAAATAAAACATTATTACTAAGCATAAATTGAACATCGAAAGTGACAAATATAAATGTTTTATTCAAGAGAAGTATCAGAACTGTAAATAATCAACAGCTATATGTCTGATCAAGACTTTAAAAGTGACGCAACTAAAACAAAGAGCAGTTGTTTGGGATTAACGATGACTGAAACACCATTTGATCCTGGTGTTATATCCATTCCCGTTAGAGGTGATAAATTTGTTAGTTTTTATAATGTTTGACTATTGGAAAAACGTTTTTGGTGATTTATGGAAAAATTGATATTTTGCGTTGTGCCAATTTTGTGGGAAGAGTGCGATGTATCCGCTACGTTGTGCAACAGATAAGGGACTCACACCAAACAGCGGGTGCAGCTGCAACCACATTTAAAAGGGCTGCAGGACACGCAATCTCACGCTGCACAGTGGCACGGCGAATGGGAGGGATGCTCTCTTTGCCCGGCGGCCAGTACGTTGTGTTCTGTTGACACCCGTTCATCTGCGACTCCGTCTGTGTTGGTACCAAGACGGTAGGGACGGGACCAACGATGAATGGAGTCGCGTGCTCTTGTCAGATGAGAGCAGATTCCATCTGAGTGGTGATTCTGGACGTGCGCCAAACTAGTTTTCGACTGAAGACAACAGGTTCTATTCTTCATATCCTGCTGCCCTTGACTCTAAGCGCAGATATGCAAGTGACGGAAAACGTTTTTTGAGCAGTTTATTTCTGACCAAATAGTTCACAGTTGAACGGCCTGGTGTCAGTGTCCAACGGGCACACTATTTCGGCAAACGAACACGTCAGCATCATCAGTTGCACTTTGTCGCCGCATCTGACGATGGCAACGTGGTCGCTTGCCGAAATATTGTCCCCGTCACACAATGACATCCGGCTCTTCTCCCGTGAGCTATTTCGCCATGAATTAAGCCGGGGGAAGTTGAAGAACCAGTGTTTACGTTTAACGTTAGTAAAAAAAACTTTAAAAATCTTGTAACAATTTGTGATTGCTCTGTATAATGTCCACTACGGTTCGCTAGAGAGGAAACACACTGGCCGTAGCCTGAGGCCACGAACAGAAGCCGCTTGTGCAGACGTAATAAAGGAGACGTGCTGCCGGCAACTGCTTGGCCTCCTTCAGACGAGAGTCCTTGTGGCATGCTCGGGGCCCGACTGGCGCGGCGCAACTAAATCACGGCGTGGGACACGCTGCGACGGAATAAGACTGCCGAGCGCCGTCCCCGCATTTAACGAGGCCGTAAGTTCCGCTCCGAGCTGCGAGGCAGCCGGCAGGGCCCAGGGGAGCCGGTCGTAAACAACGCGCGCCGTTGCCTGATAAGCACGGTAAGTATGTCGCGGCCCGAACAAAAACTTTATCGCGGGCAGTTTATTCTTTACATTATACGAGCTCCACTGTCCCTCGCTGCTGCACCCCCAACCTTCAGCGAACCCGTTCCCCAAGTGACCTCTTCGCATTTTCTAGTTCCGCAATCGGGGATCGGACAACCGAAGAAATGAGCAGGAAAGGGAAGATTTGACTTTAGGATTCCGTTAATGTCTTTTTGAAAGAAGCCATCACAGAGTTTGCCCTAAGCAGTTTAGGAGAGCCACGGAACAGCTGAACCTGAGCTGCCGTTCCCACGAACGTGAATCAAGTGACTCACTTCTGAGCAGCAGACTCGCCTGGTCCGGAGGTCTGAGCGAAAAAGCGAGTGCTGCCTTCTCCTCCTCGCCAAAGTTCCCGTGACTTGGAATTTATGGAATACCTAAGCACCATAGGGAGGGTTATCCACTGAGATCTGTTGCGTCTTTCGACGTGGAGAACCACTGGGTCTCCATTCTTTGGACTGTTCTTTCGTCTCTGGGTCATATATGTTTAATCTACATTGAAACATTTGTGAACCTATTTGGTTCAGAGCTTTCTCACGTCCAGAATCTCATAAAATGACCACACATACTCAGGATAAGCCCAGGGTCTCTGCTATCTTTTAGCAGTTATCCTCCATTCATCCAGCATAATGGAATGTACAGTATCCAGAGTCTCTGGAACTGTGATTTGGGTTTACCTTCCAGGACACTCCTTCATCTTCAGTGGTGACTGTCCTTTTTTAAATGTAGCAATGAAATTTTTGATAGTGGAGTAGGAAGGGCAGTTAACACTGTGTGTCTCAGACATGTCATAATATTTTTTTTTTTTCTTGCAGTGGTCTCTTTTAGAAGAAGAAAATCATGCACGAGTCTCATTCGCCACGAATTCGCTATTTTCCTGAGCCAGACCTGGACAGAAAGTTACTGCTATGCAGTTACTATCACGTATAATGTACAGAACGCTATACGAGGTGTGGCTAGAAAGAAACCGGACTAGTACTGGTGAAACAATAAAACGAATGCAATAAGGCTGAAAGTCACGTGGCCTGTCACGTGACTCTCGCTCCGCCTACTGCTCGAGTTTCATCTGCCTCCTGCACTCAGTCTGCCTGTGGCGTCTGTTTTAAGTAGTTGACGTTTTGTCTGTGCGTCGGAAAATGTTGAGTGTACAGAAAGAACAGCGTGTTAACATCAAATTTTGTTTCAAACTAGGAAAATCTGCAAGTGAAACGTTTGTAATGTTACAACAAGTGTACGGCGATGATTGTTTATCGCGAACACAAGTGTTTGAGTGGTTTAAACGATTTAAAGATGGCCGCAAAGACACCAGTGATGACACTCGCACTGGCAGACCATTGTCAGCAAAAACTGATGCATTGGGTACCAGAGGGACAAACAGTGAATCAGCATTACTACATTAGCGTCCTGGCTACCCTACGTGAGCGACTACGGAGAAAACGGAACGATCTGTGGAGAAAAAAGTCATGGATCCTTCACCAAGACAATGCCCCAGCTCACAGTGCGTTTTCAGTGAAGACGTTTTTGGCAATACACAACATTCCCATCTTAGATCATCCACCCTACTCACCTGATTTGGCCCCCTGTGACTTTTTTCTTTTCCCTAAAGTCAAGTCAGCTTTGAAAGGAACTAGATTTGAGACTGTTGAAGCAGTAAAAGAAAAAGCGACGGAAGTAATGTATGGACTTACCGAAAATGATCTGCAGCATTGCTATGAACAGTGGAAAATTCGTATGGAGCGGTGTAGAGACCGAGGAGGAGAGTACATTGAAGGAGATAACATGAAATTGTAAATAATTGTAAATAAATGTTTTTTCCAGCATCAGTCCGGTTTTTTTCTAGCCGCACCTCGTAACATGAGAATAAATCTACATCACTTTTAACTAGGAAAAGCTAAAGGCTTATCAGCACCCCTTGTAATTCCCTCAGCACTGCCTGATTTAATTCTACTACATTCCACTACCCTTGTTTTGCTTTTATTAATATACGTCGTACACGGTATAATCACATTAATGTGACCACCTGTAAAAAGCCATAATAACACTCTTGCAACCTAACTAACCTAAGGACATCACACACATCCATGCCCGAGGGAGGATTCGAACCTGCGACCGTAGCGGTCGCGCGGTTCCAGACTGAAGCGCCTAGAACCGTTCGTCCACAGCGGCCGGCGCAGGAAGAATGTCAAGGTAGTTGTGGAAGGTACTGACAGGGATGTGGGGCCATGTCGACTCCACTGTAGTGACCAGATGCTCTAGGTTTCTCGGTTGAGGATCCATGCCGAAAACAGCCTTCTCAGCCTCGTGATGACTGGGTGTTGTGTGATGTCCTTAGGCTGCGTTCACACTGCCGGCCGGGCCGAGCCGAGCCTGGCCGGGCCGCCGCCCGCTCCAATATCAAACACAGGGTTCTGAATTGCGGTGTTCACACCGGCGGCCGGGCCGCGCCGACACGGCGTGAGCCTCCCGGAGCCGAGCCGGCGACATCCCGAGTGTTTAATATTGCCGGCGCGAGCCGACCGCAGGCGCGAGCCTGTGGAGCAGCACTACAGCACTACAGCTTCTGCAGTACACGCATCACACTTCTCCCTTCTGCTTTCATCACAAGTGTGACTGCACACGTCTTTTATTTTAAAATGTTACCTCACATTTCACAATCAGTGAGGAAAAATTACGTTTATTATAATGATACATGCTAAATTACTTTTTTCATTTATTTAATCTACCGTATTTACATGCATTTACAACAATACCTTGCCAGCGATCGCGGCATTGCCGCCACTGAATAGTTCGCATTTACTTGTAAACGGAGACAGATATGAGTGTCACTGAGGGACGGAAATGTGTGCCTACCAGATCATAATGCATTGTAAAGTCATGCTGTGGCAGTTCCTTATCAGTGGAAATAGAACCACTGAGTCAGAGGACATTATCTCAAAACTCTTCGCCTATCAATCTGTCTATCTTACAAGGTAATGTAAAGAATTCTGTGAGGTCATCAGTGGCTCCACATGATGAACCATCACCACTGCCAAGCGCTGCATCATGAAGAAAAAAGAAAAAACTTGGAAAATTCTGAAGGAGTATTTCTGTGATTCCTCGTTGAAGGCACAGCAAGACATTACCCAAAATGACGAAGCTAATTACTTCCTAATGATTCTCAGAATTCCCATAAACTCTCTTCCCCTCAGAGGTAAGCGTTTATGAAATTTAAAATACAAAAGCATGACTACAATTAATTGGAGGTAGTGAATGCTGTACAAAGTTCTACTGCAAACCAAAAAGTGTGTACTAACGAATTTTACCTTATCGTTATACACAATTTTTCTTATGCTGTTATACTTCTGGGAAAATTTGTGTTCTCTTTAGAAATTTTGTCTTGAATGTTCTGCAGCACATACTGAAATGTATTATGATTCATTCTGTAATTTGAATAAAATTTTTCAGGATAGTTTTTAAGATCTTCATATAAAGAAAAAACTCTCCTAAATATCTGTCGCTATTTATGGGATGAATCCATAACGTCCTAGTTCTTCTGCACTTCAAAACTCGAGGAGTTACTGCAGAGTCAAAACAATACCAATAAAAGAGTGAAGACATTGTTCTACACGACAGCACAGACTAGCTAAAGGCGAGCAACTGTTGACTGCAGCTGCGTTTTCTACTGACTTGCTTGTCAGCTGTCGAAGGGTGGGGATCTTTTTAAATTTATTTATTTGGCCTCCGGCCAGCCATTTAGCCAAAGAGTGGGGATTACCTTGACAGTGCAGCGCAGCCCGCCAAGGAAGAAAAAAAACAATGAAGAACAATGAAACGCACATCTGTGCCGATCTACAGCAGTTTCATTAACTCTCCATTATTTTTTCTGTCAAAGTAGACAACGAGACTACAGAACTGCCCTTCAGTTATCTTTTAGTTCGAAATACGAAATGTACATCATACTAATTGTAGGATGTTGATGACAAATAATTGTTTGTCTTTTGTGATGCAACGTGTGGTCAATTATAAAAGCATAGCAGATGATTGTCCAGTAGCCGAGGGAAAAATTCTTATACATTTGGATTTATCTAGACAATGAGACCATTAAAATAATACGAGGGACCAACACCAGGTCTGCGCTGATCACTAGTAATTAGTTTTTTTCTATCCTGCATTATATGACTACACTAAACCAAGCTGTAACCGCGCGAACTCCGTGGCTTGCGGACGCGGCACTGACGCCGCTGAGTAGCTCGCATTACTTGTGACCAGAGACAGATATCAGTATCATTACCATTTAAAAAACTTTTTGGTACTTTTAGCTACATTTCATTCCCAACAATGTATGGTCTAAAACGGATCTAACAGTAAGCTACCCGCTACATAACTTTTTCACTACAAGATTTGTAAATCAAGTGCACAACGTTGACAAATAGCATCATTTCACAATGACTGTTACGAAATATGGAAAGGTAAATGATTCAATACGAAGCTAAGATGTTGCACTACCACGTGTACAAAAATCAGATTCTTTAGCCGCATACTTTCTTCAAAATCGGTTGGGAAGCGTTACGAAACTAAGAAATCACGCGAAACGAAAAGTAGACTTTTTCTTTTTTCACGACGTAAGTAACGCTTTAAAGGAAAAAATAAGTTCATAAAACTATGTGGCGAAGTCTTATATACCGCTAAGAATTTTTAAAACATGAAAATCGGAGAAGTGGATTTTCCCCCATTTCGCCGTCTCGGCTCGGCGCGGCGCGCAATGTGAATGCACTACTCGTCGGCCTGAGCTGGCTAGGCACGAGCCGAGCCAGTACGCGTCAGCTCGGCTCGGCCCGGCCGGCAGTGTGAACGCAGCCTTAGGTTAGTTAGGTTTAAGTAGTTCTAAGTTCTAGGGGACTGATGACCATAGATGTTAAGTTCCATAGTCCTCAGAGCCATTTGAACCATTTGAGAACAGCCCAATCAAGGTGGTCTTACAGATTCTAGATTGGGTTTAAACACGGGGAATTTGATGGCCAAAGTAGTACGGTAAACTCATCACAGTGCTATTCGCGCCACCAGCGTACACTGTGAGCCGAGGAAAAACAAACTGCATGTAGGGGAGGACATTTTTCCCAAAGATAGATGCATACTTGTGTTGATCCATTGTGCCTCCCAAAATGCAGGGAGCGCACTGAATACAACGAAGACATTCTCCAGACCATAATGCTTCTCCCTCCTGCCTAGATCCTTCCGACTATTGTTGCAGGGTGTTCTCTTTCAGACGTTCCACGATGTAGATTTTAAAAAAAAAAAAAAAGAAAAAGTGGTCAGCGTGACGGATTGCCGTCCTACGGGCCCGGGTTCGATTCCCGGCTGCGTCGGAGAATCTATTCGCTCAGGGACTGGGAGTTACGTTGCCTACATCATCATTTCGTCCCCATCCGGCGCGCAGGTCGCCCAATGTGGCGTCGAATGTAATAATACCTGCACCAAGGCGGCCGGCCCTTCCCTGCAAGGGGCCTCCCGGTCAATGACGCCAAATGCTTACATCCATATCCCTTAATCTGAGTATTATCTTCTTTTCAGCCACGCTTACGTTCCGTTTACGCATTTATTTTGTGGTACTGCCTATCAAAGGATGTAGATTGGTATGTGTGTTATAAAACTCATTTAAAGAGAAGAAAAGATTATTTCATCATACATATTGACAATTTATCAATTTACTCTAAGCTAATATGGGATTACCACCAACGCACGTCTTACAGCACATTCATAATACAGAGAAATCAAAGCTCAAACGAGAGCATACAGTCTAATACTCGATTCGATTTCATAATTATTCTTTAAATGAAGGCTCCCGTTCGAGATATGAACGTTACAAAGCGGTATGGCTAAGGATTATTTAATCCACATGCCTTCATACAATGTGGTACCGGGAAACATTTAATTCTGTAATCTGTTCCCACGCAAGCTTTATAGAATGAATGGAGATATTAGTGACAGGTATCGTAACGTTTCAGAGACATGTGACAGCAAAAACCTGATTCAAGCAGTTAGCATAGAAAATTATCTGTATACATCGATACTCATTGAATTCAGAATTTCACTCCATACGACATATGTACTGCTTTGGCTGGTACTTATGAGATCAAGAACACTTGGGACCCAATAAACAAAGATATCAAGATCGGACAAAAAGGTTCAAAATGGTTCAAATTGCTCTGAGCACTATGGGACTTAACTGCAGAGGTCATCAGTCCCCTAGAACTTTAGAACTACTTAAACCTAACTAACCTAAGGACATCACACACAACCATGCCCGAGGCAGGATTCGAACCTGCGACCGTAGCAGTCGCGTGGTCACAAAGGCTCACCAGTTTAAATAATAATGAATTTAACACGATTTGCATCAAAAAATTTATGACGTAATACATCATCAGATTAGCAGAAGTGGAGTTCGTGAGGTGCAATACTCCTAAGTTCACAAATGATGGTAGTTCTAAAGGAAGAAAGCCCGCGACCTCAAGTTGTACCATATACTCAAAATTTAAAAACCTGAAATAAAGTTCTGGCAAACTATATGTTTAAGTCTACAGCCGCAATTTATATTTTTTGTCTACTGACTACCGGTTTCGGTACACAGTGCCATCCTCAGGCCGTTCTCTGACACGCAGTCGTTACGCTCGGTTCCCAAGTAGGTGCGTCTGACTAAATATTCACCCTTCCTATACTTTTTTTTAAAAAAAAAAGGGGGTATTAGCGTTCTAGCTGGATTATTACGGCTACACAACACACAGGGAGCAATAACATACTATGACTGTATATGGTGGACGAGGGAGCACTGAACGAGATAAATATAGGACATTATTCAGCTTATCCTGTTATTGTTCCTACGACTTCACCCGCTGACATCCCCTTCGAGCAGGGTAGGACAATACCCATTCATTCCCTTATCGTGATATCCCACAACTCCTCCAAGACATTCATCAACATCACCAGATCTGATCTCTATTGGGCTAGCGTCGGACATGTTCTAACGGTGGCTCACTCAGATTTCATTATTGTTAACTTTCCTTGACCAGTTGTGTCACAACAAGTACAATGGGTATGGAACGAAATCTCCTATGCAGGTTTGCTAGAATGATTTGTAACTAGAGAATGCCCTGGAAGATACTGCTCTTGCTGTGCGTGACAATACAGCCACGCGCCTGTTATTAAGTCCATGTACAATGAACAGTGCTGATAATATAGTGAAGAGTCGAAGAAACTGGTACATCTGCATAATATCGTTAAAACCCCCCCCCCACCCCCCATCCCCCACCCCCCACCCCTAAGCACGCAGAAGTGCCGCAACGCTACGTTGCATGGATTCGACTAATGTTTGAAGTAGTGCTAGAGGGCATTAACATGTATTCCGCATGGCTGTCGATAAATCCGTAAGAGTACGAGGGGGTGGAGATCTCTTCCGAACAGCACTTTGCAAGGCATCCCATATGTGCTCGATAGTGTTCATCGCTGGGAAGACTGGTGGCCAGAGGAAGTGGTTAAACACAGAAGAATGTTCCTGGAGCTACTCTGTAGCAGTTCTGGAAGCGTGGGGTGTCGCATTGTTATGCTGAAATTGCCCAAGTCCGTCGTAATGCACAATATACATGAATTGATGCAAGTGATCAGACAAGATGCTTACTTACGTGTCACCTGTCAGAGTCGTATCTAATCATATCAGGAGTCCTATAGTACTCCAACTACACACGCCCCACACCATTACAGAGCCTCCACCAGCTTGAACATTAGCTTCTGACATGCGGGGTCCATGGATTCATGTGGTTGTCTCCAAACCCGTACACGTCCATCTGCTAGATGCGCTTTGAGGCGACACTCGTCCGGCCAGGCAACATCTTTCCAGTCATCAACAGAGCAATGTCGGTGTTGGCGGCTCCAGGCGAGGCGTAAAGCTTTGTGTCGTGCAGTCATCAAGGGTACACGAGTGGTCCTTCGTCTCCGAAAGCCCATATCGATGATGTTTCGTTGAATGGTTCGCACGCTGACGCTTGTTGATGGCCCAGCGCTGAAATCTGCAGCAATTTTCGCAAGGGCAGCACTTCTGTCACATTGAACGATTCTTTTCAGTAGTCGTTGGTCCCGTTCTTGCAGGATCTTTCTCCGGCTGCAGCGATGTCGGAGATTTGATGTTTTGCCGGATTCCTGACATTCACAGTACACTCGCGAAATGGTCGTACGGGAAAATTCCCACTTCATCGCTACCTCGGAGATGCTGTGTCCCATCGCTCGTGCACAGACTATAACACCACGTTCAAACTAACTTAAATCTTGATAACCTGCCACTGTAGCAGCAGTAGCCGATGTAATAACTGCTCCGGACACTTTTTGTCTTATATAGACGTTACCGACGCCAGCGCCGTATTCTACCTGTTTATATATCTCTGTATTTGAATACGCATGCCTAAACCAATTTCTTTGCCGCTTCAGTGAAATAAGCGAATGAAATTCATTTCATTTTTTTGTGTATTACTTGCTATTTTTATATATTACCTGTACCCTTAAGTCGTATTTACCCTTTATTTTCATCATTATTGTTAAGATCGACAGTACATTATTTCTTTGTTTTATGTTTATTTCAGTGCATCCAGTATTTATATGAAATGAATCTAAAAAGGAAGAAATAAAGCGGGGAAACAGAGAGTAAGAATCCCGCAGGCATATGGAATAAAGAAAAAGCTAATTGAGATCTAATTGTAGCGATGTATTAGAAAATATAAAAAAATTACTAGCAATAATTGTATACTTACTTACTGCGTTGGCAACACAAATCGCAGTCGGTCTTTGACCTCACCACTCAGCCTCCTCCAGCGTCCTCGGATCATGTATTCTTCTTCAGGCAGCCCCAGCGTACTCATATCCTCTCTGACCCGATCAGTCCATCGGAGTCGTGGTCTTCCCCGTGGTCTTTTGCCTCTAATATCTTCCTCGACTACCTGCCTGATGATCTGGCCTTCTCGACGCATTACGTGTCCATACCACATCAGTCTTCTTTCTTTGATCACTGCCACGATGTCCATCGACTTGTATAGCTCCTGCAATTCATAGTTCTTTCTTTTCCTCCATTCATCTCCATCATTCACTGACCCAAAAATCTGTCTGAGGATGGTATTCTCAAATGTCAGGAGTTTTCTTTTCATCTTTTGAGTGATGGTCCAGGTCTCTGCTCCATATAAGACTACAGGTTGTATTATTGTCTTGTAGATTTTGGTCTTTGAGGATCTCGACAGAAGCCGGGACTTTAAGAGCTTTCCCATAGTAAATCTTGACCTATTTACTTCTTGTATTCGTGCGGTAATTTCCTAGTCTATCTCCTTTCTTTCATTGAGTATAGCCCCAAGATATTTAAAGTCTTTTACCCTTTCAAAGACTTCCTCCACCGTCAGGGATCAGTCATCATTTTTTCTGCTAACTATGAGGTATTTTGTCTTATCCATATTCAACTTCAGGCCTGCTCCCATTGCCTCTTCCATTTATGTTCTTGTCATCTGAGTCAGGTCTCGCTCTTCCTCTGCTATTAAAACTACATCATCCGCCTAGTCCAGGGTATTGATCCTTCTTCACAGCTGTATTCCTGTCTCTAGGCTTGCTCCCTTTCTCAGGGCTCTCTCCAGTACCAGGTTAAATAGGAGAGTCGAGAGGCAGTCTCCTTGTCGCACTCCAGTCCTCACCTTGAACTTCTTTGATATGTTTCCATTTACTTTCACCATGCATGTTGTCTCTTGAGTGCATATCTGTGTCAATTTTATGAGTTTTCTGGGAACTTGAGCCCTTTAGAGTTCTTGCCATATTGCTTGTCTATTCACACTATCGTATGCTTTTTGGAAGTCCACAAAAAGGCAGTGGATATTTTTGCGGAATTCCCAACTCTTTGCTAGCACTTGCAGTATTGTAGGTAAATGATCTACAGTTGACTTTCCCTTTCTGAAACCTGCTTGTTGGAATCCCAGTACTTTCTCGACATGTGGTGTTAGTCGCTTCAGTAACAACATGCTCAAGATATTATAAGCTGTACATTGTAGTGTGATTCCTTTGTAGTTGCTACGTCTCATTGGGTCTCCTTTCTTTAGTATAGGGCAGATGACAGACTCCTTCCATTCTTCTGGGATCCTTTCCTTCTTACAAATTAAGCAGATTAAGTGGTATAGTCGCGCTTGTAGAGTAGCTCTTCCCTCCTTCAGCATCTCTGCAGGTATGCCATCTATTCCTGGTGCTTTCCCCCTCTTCATCGCTTATATGGTCGCTCTTACCTCTCCCATGCTTGGTAGTTCATACTCCCCCATTGGTACAGTATCTCTGTTTTCTCTATATGATTCTTCCTCTTCATTTTCTGTTGTAGCACTCATGGTGTTTACATCCACAGTCAGGAGGTTTTCGAAGTAGTTTTTCCATTCCTCCTTAACGTTCACTTGATCTGTGATTATCTGTCCTTCTTGATCTCTGATCACGTCAATCCTTGGACTGTATCCTTTCTTGAAGAACCTGACAGTTCTGTAAAAGTCTCTTGTCTTTCCTACTGTCCGGTCTTCTTCTGCCTGTTTTATTTTAATGTTTGTGAACCCTCACTTTTCTGTTTGAAGGACTTGTCTTGCTTCTCTAACTCACTGTTCAGGGTAAAGAAACTAATGAGATAAATCAAGCCACATGAAGTAACTGTCAAAATTCTGTTACAGTTTTATCTGCATATGAGGAAGGGAAATCGGCAAATTACAGTCCGTGACTTTGTATCCAGAGCTCTGCAGCAAACCTGGTTCTCGAAAGACGTGGTTTCCTTCATTGTGGTGGATTTTCAAGCTGGTCTTCATGTTTATTGTCACACAGAGTGTCATCCACCAAATGGCTGTGCTACTCTCCTAATCTGACACTGTACATCCTGTTGACGTGTTGCCTTCCCCCCTGTGTGAACATTGCCTGTGGCGTTGTCTTGGAGTCTGCACCAACCGGACGGTTAGGAACTCTGCAAGTGATGTTCCCGGTACACTCCGGGGAACATCATGTTCTCCGTATCAAGTGCTACCATAGCTTAGCGTGACAGGCCAGTACGTCTGTATTTCGATTTTCAGTTTACGCAACTTTATTTTCTCCAAGCCTTGTGAAATTTCAGTTTGAGCAAAGGAACAGTCCGTCAACAGAAACGGCAGTAAATATTTTACCACCTGTTACTCACAGGTACAGAAGGACTTCAGCTCTGAGTCATTACAGCTACCAGACGGTCCGGAATGCGTATCTTTCAGCACTTATCGGCGTCATAGATGGTGCGATGCACGGACGGAGGACATTCTGCATTGTGTCCCACAGTAGCCATGGAGGGGGGGGGGGGGGGTGATGGGCGAGCGCCCAATCGGAAGGCGGCCAAACAGCGGGCACCGCTGGCCGTGTGCCCGCCGCGCCACGCCGCGTCGCTCGCAGTGGTGCATTTTATCGATAAATCGAAGTGCGGCGCCGATTAACGTCGGCGCCGCGCACCGGCCGGCGTCCACTCGGGAAACCGCGTTAAAACGACCAGGAGCGCCAACTGCGCGGAAAAGGAGAAAATAAAAGCCGCGAGCGAAAAAAACGGTCGCACACAAAAATGGGGAGGGGTGGGGGAAGGGCTGCGGTGAGAGCCGCGAAAAATCTCCCTTCATAAAACGATAAAAATCGAATGCTATTCAATTCACCGGAGCAATATTATATTTTCCGCCAAATATGAAGTTTTACGGTTCCGCTGGGATGTGGTTCGTGAACGGACAGTACGAGGCAGATGAAGGCTTCCGTCGCCGTTTTTTCGCCTTTTACGACGACTCTCTTTCCGGTTCACGACCTTTCGCCACAAAGGCCTCCGTTCTTCGTGAAAAGATCCGTCAGAGCCGCGTCCAGTCGCAAATATACTCAAGCGACAACAGCTTAGGGATTAGTACTTGTTGATACGTAAATTTAAATTACCTTAGCCCAGTAACACCATCGTAGAAATCTCCAGACGTAAATATGCTACCAATAAAGAGTCGGCGATGCCGACTCCTCTCTTTCACAAAACAAAAAATACCACCGCGGGTTTCCCAAAATTAATGCGTGAGCTACGTTCCTTCGGAAGTGGCGTGCTGGGGAAAAAAATTGTGGATCACTAAAGAACTCCCAAGAAAAGCAAGAGGTCGGTACGTTCGCTTTCTTAAGTGTTATCTGCAAGCTGTTTTGATCCAAATATGTCACTTATTGACTGCTACTTTAGAGGATAGTCATTTGGCCAATTATAAAGTGAGCAACATCGTTATCGTCTAATTTTTATCTGCTGTTGATTATAAACCTTTCTTCGCGAATCACAGCCTAATGTTTCACATGTGCAAGTTTGTCCTACCAACTCCATTTCCTAATATCCTAATAGTTTTCTTTTTTTCACGAGAAATCTAGTGATAAATTTAGTAGACTATCTGCGCTCTGGGTGTCCGCCTATTTCAGTTTCAGAACAGTCACTTCTCGTATTTAACTCCTGCCTTTTTTCATCCCTTTTACACGTCGCCCTGGACCGTTCCTTTATTTCCGTGCTACTTTCCACTGCCTGATAGAAAAGGCCATATTTTTTATTTGATGCACGTACTACGTATCATCGTCATCGGTTAGGACCGTTATCGGTGACTGGATAGAGATTTTCCGTTTCAAATTTTTCTTTCTTAGATTGGTTCAGTAACAACCTCCACTTTCTTAATTTCCCCATAATGAGTACAAATTATTATTTTGTTAATTCATGCATTTCTGATTCCCATTCTTATATCTGCTATGTTGAGCTCATCCTTTAATTTCTGGAATTCTTCTACAAGCAAAACAAATAAAATGATGTTTCCGGCAAATACAAGGTGGTTCACTTACGATCGTTCATTTGAGATTAGTGATTTAATAATCTTTCTTGGGGATACAGAATTTAGTTTTATATAACGAAATAAAAAGCAACCAGCTCCATAAAGGGAATTTAATTTCTATACCGCCTTCGGGCACTTCGGAAGGTTATACCAATCGCATTAATTGCGAATGTCGGCAATAAGATGCACACAGCATAATGCCATGGTCCTAAAAAATATACAGGACCATGGCATTTTGGACCATAGCATTTTGCTGTATGCATTGTATTGCTGACACCCGAAAATAATTCGATAGGTATAACTTTCTGAAGAAGGACACTAAGTGCCCAAAATCGGTAAAAAAATTTCTTTTATTTCGCTCTATGCGACTACAGTTGCTGAGGATGAATAAACTACTAAAGACGATGTTTCATTGAAATTGAGGTACCTTACCCAATTCAGTTCTGAATCTTTCACTCTTTTCATGTAATGCGATGGAAGCAGAAGACCTACAGTCGCTGTCATTGACCTAACAGATATAAGTACATTCGATTGCTTGTATTTCGTGTACCCTCGGCATAGGTTATATCTAAATGGATCAAATGAAACGAAGTTCCATATTCATTCTTTTATTCTGTAGCCTTGTTGGCAACTCGTGAGACGTCCATCACGATACACATACTACGGAAAGCAGTGTATCTCTTGTCACGATCAAAGTCTAATGACCTTCATTTAAATTACCACATTCGAAACATCAAGGATGGAGCTAATATAGGCTGAAGTGTGATTAAGGCATCTTGTTTCACTTCTTGATACAAAAGTATCAGCATCATATTTTGCAAACTATCTCTTATTTGCTTTGCTTAAACGTTAACTACAAATATTTCACTTAATTCCTCAAAACGTCTTTGGGCCAAGAATTGTGTTCGAGGTCAGATGTAAGTAACTATTCTCTCTGAATCTACCAAGAAATATTGCTGTTGGGATCATTGGCTACTTATCATATAGCCTGCATTATCCGGGCAAATCGCAACGACGTACAAGCCCTTCGTTCGCAGTGGTGTACAAACTGAATGGAACACTACAGTGTCCACTTACTGCGTATCTAAGAATAGCGGAAATTTGCCAAAGATCCCAGTGTTCGAAAAAATGTTTGTCCGAAAAAACGAGGAGAGGTAGCGTATTGTTTCTGATCACCAGACTTTACGTCATCATCTTGGATTAAATTCCAAATATTTCCGCATTATCTTATGGAGTGAGATCATGTGACACTGTTGATGTTGGTCCGCCCATCGCATGGGGCTTTAAACCCGAATAACCCCTCGTTGCTCTTTGAGATGATGTCATTCTCTTTCCGACTGCGGACTTTGCGACTCCCGACTTCAAAGTGATGTTTCCAAGATCTTTTCCACCATCAAAGAAACCTGCAACAGTGGGGGAGGTTCTGCAGATCTTTTTGTAGTAACAACAACCCTTCACAATTTTTCCATGCCTAGGACTGGCTATGCACATACTACATAGGCGTATTTAAATGTTCCTTTTTTTTTACTTTTTCCTAATTTTTTATTTTTACCTTTTTTCTACATCATTACTGCAGCAAATGATTAAACTTCTTGCCTTATTTTACGAATTATAATTTTCCCTTCGTTCTGTGTAAGAAATCCAGAGATTTTAAACATCTTTTTCAATCCCCAGAGTCGTTATACAGCTATTCTGACAATATCTCTTAACCTTTTGTCAAGATCCATGTATCTTTCTCATCTTCTCGCAGAGGCAGGACAATCGAATCGTTTTTAATTTAAACATAGCATTCATTGCTTTCTGCTTCACTTAAGCTATAAGAAACTATCCTTCCCAAGTTTTTGATTTCTTGAGGAGTTTCCTCTGCCAACCTTCGAAATCATTCGTGATCCTGTGCCGTTGATTAAAAACATTTCACATTTTTATTGACATACCAGGATTTTCCATACATTGATTGACCATATAGTATGCGAATTTCATGATCTTTTCTCCACTGGGCATTTCATCTATTATTATCATCCATGCTTCATGCCGCTGCATTACACATGTGGCTAATCAGTCGGGTTTCTTCTCTATATCTTTATTCCTCCGTTAATCTTGTATTTTCTTTCACAAACATTGACTGAGCTGAAGGATGCAACCTGAAATAGATGTTTTGGAGAACACAATTTTCATAGCTATAATTTTAACTATTTCTTAGTCAAGCAGTGCACTTTTTCGGCGACCATCGAGACATCTTATTTTTGAATCCAGAAAAAAAAGTCATATTATTTTGGCTTTTGACACGGAGCAAAGCAAATTAAACAGGAAATACCTTCGTCTCTTCTCGTGTGCTTCCGCTGTAAACATGTTCAGATGTTTCAAATGGCTCTGAGCATTATGGGACTTAACATCTCATGTCATCAGTCGCCTAGAACTTAGAACTACTTAAACCTAACTAAGGACATCACACACTTCCATGCCCGAGGCAGGATTCGAACCTGCGACCGTAGCGGTCGCGCGGTTCCAGACTGAAGCGCCTAGAACCGCTCGGCCACATCGGCCGGCTGTCAACTTGTATGGTGTACAGTTTTTTGAACTGTTTCGAACAACTGTCAAATGTCCCGGCCAGAGGAACAGTTTCGTCTCGCACAGGGTTTTCTCCGCTTTTTCGCTATCGAACACCAGAATTCCTATGTCAGGAACGGACCCATCGTCATTTTTCAAAAACCTATTACCTTCACTTAATTTCAAAATTTCTTCGCTCACTTGAATCTTCGTAATAGTGCCATGGTTCTGATTCGCCCCAATAGCTTCCCTTCTTGCTTTACACAATGAAATTTTGAACTCATAATTTTGAGTATGTACGACGAAAACTAAACCTTTAAGTTTCGTCTTAAAAATTCCTCTTTAAAAGTTTGTAGCACAGGCAATGTCGTTTCTTTGTGGACCCATTTCCTGCAGTTATGCATTCGTTTCCTAATCTTCACATCCGCTGCCTCAGGTGGGCAAGAATGTTGCTATTAAGTCATGATTCTGTTTTTTTTTTCTGATTCTGTTATTTGCAATTTTTAAGCGCCCTCGGCACTTAATCCGTTCGGAATTCTAAAGAAAGCAGTTTCTATACTCATCACACTTTCTATGCACCCGTTAGCTATGATCATCCTTAAAAGACGCGGCTGTCCGCCCCCAGTAGCTAAGCCGGCACGGTAACTCAGCATGTTCGGTCAGTAAAAAAACTGAGTAAATGGATCAATTATGAACTTCAACGGGCGTCAGGAGACGTCCGTCACGAACAATTACAACGAACTATAACGAACAAAATGAGATTAATAAATAAAAAGTGGTCAGCGTGACGGAATGTCGATCCTAAGGGCCCGGGTTCGATTCCCGGCTGGGTCGGAGATTTTCTCCACTCAAGGACTGGGTTTTGTGTTGTCCTAATCATCATCATTTCATCCCCATCGACGCGCAAGTAGTCGAAGTGGCGTCAAATCGAAAGACTTGCACCAGGCGAACGGCCTACTCGACGGGAGGCCCTAGTCACACGACATTTATTTTTAAAGAAGCGGCTGTCCTTTCGTTGTTATTATTTCCATTACTCACAGCGTATGGAACTCAAGTACCTTAGGACTACGAAATTATACCGAAACGGAGGCTGTCGGTGAGGGCCTCGCCTGACAGACGGTGCACTTGTACCTGTGACACCTACAAAAGTGTCGGAAACACCACGATCGGAATGCACTTGCAGCCAATCGAGAGGAATAGCCTTTGAGTCGGCATCAGGTTTCACCCCATCCCTGCTCTAATCACTATGCGACAGAAACATGATACTATCCTACACACACTCCCATTCCAGTCTCCTACACTCCACAGAAACACTTAAGACACTACTCCCACACCCAGTAGGCGTTTAGGGGAAAAACCCTCTCAGATTTGGCAGCTGGGCCTACCCCTCAGAGCCTCCAAGCCAGCAGTTCTAGACAACTTTTTTCTTTTCCTTTTGCCGAAAATGTGACCTGTCATTGGCTGTATTCCCTGCAAGGTCACTGACTTGGTGGAATACGACGGGTGATTACGTTCGTAATTTCCAGGTTACTGGCACGCTGAACTAAGATGGTAACATTTTTAATTCGAATTAGAAATCTCGTCATTCCTTCGAAATCTTACTGAAATCACTTTTTATATGCCCTTTAATTATTGGTAACTGAAGAAAACTTCAGAAATTAAGATGGCTAAAAACGTATTTTATTGGATGATCGGTTTCGACGGCGATCTTTAAAATATTACAACATATTATCCACCAGTGTTGCAAGCTGTTTCACATTGCATATACACTTTCCAGTATCATGAAGATCACATCAGCACGCCAAATGTAAAATTACAAGGGGCGTTCAATACGCAATGCAACACATTTTTCTCTCGGTCAGTTTCGGTTGAAAACATTCGGAATTTGTCGTCGGACATTGTAGAATATTCCCAATTAAACCCTCATAGATTCATGAAGTTCAGACAGGTGGCGGCTCCATACGTAGCCTTCAAAATGGCGTCTGTAATAGAGGTGCTTTCCCAGCACGCAGCTGTCATTGAATTTCTTATGGCGGATTACCAGGCGTTTGCAGAATGTCTACGGATAGCTGGCTATGAGGAAAAGCACGGTGAGTCGCTGGGCGAGGAGTCTTTCATAATCGCAACAAGGTTGTACAAACCTGTAAATCTGTCCGATCTCCAGCCTCCAACATTGGAAAGTGCAAACTCACTCATTCGAGGTGATTGACGGATCACAATCAAATACCTTCCTGCTCAATTGGACGCCTCTGTTGGTAGTGCTGACACAAGTCTGCTCACCCGTGAGAAACTACCAAAACTTCAATGGATTTTTCCTCCTCATCTTCCCTACAACGCGGATCTCGCACTTTCCGACTTCCATATGATTGGTCCAATGAAGGACGCACTCTGTGGGCAGCAGTACCTGGATAATGGGGCGGTTATTAAGGTTATTGATCCAGAAAGATATTGGCTCCGACGTCGACCAGTAGAGTGGTACCACGATGGCGTACTGAACCTTCAAGTAAGGTGCTGTAAGGCCTTCACATTGAGCGGGAATTTGTAGCCAAAAGAGTGAGGAATAATATGGTGGTTTGAAATCTTGAATAAAACCAAACTGCTTTCAGAAAAAAAGATGCATTACTCCCTGAAGCCTCTCGTACTGTGTAAAAATGTGAGCATAATTGTACTACACCGATTACAGATGTTCATGTTCACCACCAGCTGACGGCTGACCAGCTGATAGTGAACACTCGTATTCGGCGCAGTAGCGTTACGTTTAACACAGTAATTTTACATTTGACATGCCGATTTGCAGTGATCTTCATGATAATTGGAAATTTATATGCAAAGTGAAACGATTTGTAACACTGAAGGACAATATGTTGTAATATATTGAACCATAAGATCAGATGATGACAGCATGGCTCTGTCGAAACTGGTCCTCCAACAAAATGCTTTTTTAGCAATCTTCGTTTGTGAGGTTTTCTTTAGTTACCATGCACTACAGATCGTCCCCATACTGCCAATATATCTTCAGTTGTTTTCAGCAGCCGCGTGGGATTAGCGGAGTGGTCTAAGGCGCTGCAGTCATAGACTGTGCGGCTGGTCCCGGCGGAGGTTCGAGTCCTCCCTCGGGCATGGGTGTGTGTGTGTTTGTCCATAGGATAATTTAGGTTAAGTAGTGAGTAAGCTTAGGGACTGATGACCTTAGCAGTTAAGTCCCATAAGATTTCACTCACTGTTTTTGCTTGAACATATCTTAGCCTCCTTGTTCTGACATATACTAAACCATTATATTTCAAGTTACTGCTCATAATGTCAGTTGTTATAGTCATAAAAAATAGTGAAAACTACATTATTGTATGCCTTGTAGAAGTTATAGGGTAATGAGGCCTCGACCCCAATTTTGATATCAAATTGATATTCAAATTAATTAATTGATTAATTAATTACCCCCAGCCCCCCTCCCATTTACGTGCACCCCCATCCCCAGATGACATCATGTGTTTTCCTCAGCCAACACGTAGGGCCCTGACCCCTCCCCGTTCCCATTCCCCCTCCCCCACCTAACGTATTGCAGGGAATTTCGAATTTTTGCGGGAATTTCTTTCTCCCAGGCTACTCTGCTATCCCGTTCCACCTCACCTAGAAATTGGTGGGAAATTAAAAATGGCAGAGCCCTTTCCGAGACTTGAACCCTGGTCTTTCTTGACGGAGAGCCCAAGTGCATCATACAACACATTGAAACTGTCCACATGCAGGAGAGGAAGATTAGGTTGGTGTACTTTATTTATTTTCATTTGGAAACTGAAGTAAAGATCGTTCCTAATTATGTAGTTAATCATAAATATAGGTCCTAATTACAAAACTATATGCACAGCGCTATACAAGGAGTGCCTAAAATCGCAATACAACCCAAAAATTGACGATGTCATACAACTAGTGTTAACCAGCTCGGAAAAAATGTCATAATACTACTCGAAAGTAGTGGCAGACGTACTCAAAATCTACCCTTCACCTACAAGCTAGCCAGAAAAAAGGCTGGAGTGGATGGTACTGTCTTCATTTTTGGCGAAAATTGCGTTCCACTGACGAGATGCCGGTGTACGACACAGAGAAGTTTCATAGGTGTATTACTTGTAAGCGTGCAGTTGAGCATTGTGTCTATCACTGTTTGACACGAGACTTCGTTACAGACGCCTGCTCGACAATCACCCTGCAGCCCAGCTCATCGAGGCCGATACACGCTACCATAACTGATGGAAAATGCTTAAATGTTCTAATTATAAATCGAAATTGGTGTGAAAAAAGCAGCACTCGTAATTAATGGGTTATAATGCAACTCATGTACCGAGGATTGGGAAAAAATCATCGTAATAACACAACTACCGCAAAAACAGAACACAGAAGATTACAAAGGGGGGGGGGGGGGCAGTTGCAGCTGTGTTCTCCTTGATGGGCGGTCATCAACTAACCAACTTGGAGGCAGTATTACACTCCTCCTCCATACCATCACTCATCCCTCCCTCTTCTCACCATAGGCAGGAATAGATGCCTGTTCCATTTTGTCCACAGACAGATCTTTCTGGTAGCTTTCATACACTGCCTCCAGTCTGCGGAAGCCAATCACAGGTAAAAGACTAGAACAAGATGCATAAACAATTTGTTAAAAGTACTTCTGGGAAAGATTGGACTCCTCTGGAACAACAACGAAATTTCGGAGAACTCTACGGATCGCTTTTTCTAACGTCCACTGCTGCCCACGGCAGCCCCCTGGAGCAGCCTTCCACCAATCTGGCTGCAGAGTCTTCAGTTCAATGCGTGCCCTATTAGCATGTGGCTAGGCAGTCAATGCTATCAGTGGTGACAAAAGCTGCGCGTACAATAAACCGTGACGCTGGTGTCCCTTAGAACAAAAGCAAGATAGATGACAGCTATCCCAATCACGGATTATTTGCCTAAAAGGGCAGCTGGGACCTGCTACGGAACTCACCCACCACGCGTCTACTAGCTCTGTCTGTAAGCACACGACGTTCTGAATTTAATGTCAACGCACCTCCTATAAGCGAGCATCTACTAAAAATGAAAACACTACCACGATGATAATAAATGTCCTCTTTAGACGAAACTAGGCGCATTCCGTTTTCTATTAGTTTCATGAGCAAAATCGGTGCAGTTTACACGTTCAACTTCAGGATACAATGCGCATCTCATTACTTTGCGACATCCAATGAAATGAAAGAAACTACAGCACAGCCGCCGATTACAGATGACCAGAGTGCAGAGACATGTCCAGCCTGTATGAAATTGGAAAAAAGCTTCCATTATTTTGATGGCAAAACTACCGATCACTGCACAATGTATTATTTCAAAACCATCATTGGAGTAAAGAAAAGCGAGAATTTAAACTCTGAAGAAAAAACTTCTATGTTAAGCAGTTTCTTTCAGCTTGATAGACAAAGTACACCACCTGAGATAATCTCTCACAATCAAATCAGTGCCTGTAAACAAACTGTCATGCACATATCTATAACAAATATTTCAGACACATGAAATAGCATTACAGAATACACCCTTTCACGCCATTTGCTCACAAGTCGGAAAAAAACACAACATTCTTCGTTCGACAACAACAAGCCATAAACCGAGCGGGTTGGCGCAGTGGTTAGACACTGGACTCGCAATCGGGACGACGACGGTTCAATCCCGCGTCCGGCCATCCTGATTTAGGTTTTCCGTGATTTCCCTAAATCGCTCCAGGCAAATGCCGGGATGATTCCTCTGAAAGGGCACGGCCGACTTCCTTCCCCATCCTTCCCTAATCCGATGAGACCGATGACCACGCTGTCTGGTCTCCTTCCCCAAACCAACCAACAAGCCATAATTAAAGAAGGCATTGCTGTTTTGTACACATGGGTAGGTTCCAATTCTATATCACACTGACGTTTATGAAACAATTCATTAGGGTCTGTCTTGTATAAGATTTTGCCGCGTTCTCTCTTCCGAACTGAGTGAGGTGGTGCAGTGGTAGCACACTGGACTCGTACTCGGGAGGACGACGGTTCAATCCCGCGTCCGGACATCCTGATTTAGGTTTTCCGTGATTTCCCTGAATCGCTCCAGGCAAATGCTGGGATGGTTCCTTTGAAAGGGCACGGCTGACTTCCTTCCCCATCCTTCCATAATCCGATGAGACCGATGACGTTGCTGTTTGGTCTCTTCCTCCATGTAATCCATTCTCTCTTCCGATACCTTGAAAGAAAATACTGTCTGCATGCTTACATTTGACATTTTTGCTCCGTAATTCCCCGCTACCGACTTGTCTGTAAACTTTCTATCATACAGCAGACAATGATTCGCGATAGCAGCAGACTCTTGGGTTCTTGTTTTGTAAGCGATTTGATCATCACAGCCTGTTTCACACAATCTACTCACATGTCGGAAAAAACGTTATTATTTCGAGGTTCCACAACGAGTTATAGTTAAAGTGGTGCCTACTTTATAATTAGAGATTATAAAGTATAAAATAACATAGGACTTGCGGTAACACCTATAATAATGATAAAAACAGTCATGATTCCACAAGAATCGATTTATATTGGTTTTATGAGCAAAATCGGTGTAGCTTTGAGAGAACTATATGCATCCAAATAGGCCGTAATAGAATCTCCTATAATATTTTACCATGTCTCTCTATTTTGATAAATCAGAAAACAAATACCATCTGCATGTTGATATCGAGAACATTACATATACATGTATCATCCCAGTGGTTAGTGATCAAAGTTGTTTGCACAGACCTGTGTTAAGTTTTGTTGATTGAACTGGAGGAAGACCACATCCAACAGACTATCAATCAAAAGAGAGGGTTCCTGTATTGTTCCTTCATAAGCAGTTTAACACACTTTTTTTGAGCTGCAACACTTCCAAGCAGTGTATTACTACAACTTTGTACATCTCAATACACTTTATTTTTATACCATGACTTTGAGGTCTGTGTCAGGTGCTAAACTGACATTTCATGTTTCGATCCACTGGATCTCACAGAAAGCTGAATATAGTATGGTGCAAACTATGCAGCTCCTACAACAAACACATCGTTATAAACAAAACACAAGGGCGATGTTTCTCATTGACAAAAATGTGGAAGACGTCGCAGCATATGGAAACTGGAAGAGTTTGTGGCATTGCAGAGCGTTTTTCAACAGCTATCTGAAGGTGATGACCTATACAGTTAATCTCATCTTCAACAGCGACAGGATAGGAGATGTCTCGGTGTTCTGTTTAGAAGAGCATTGTTTCCTCATTTTGCAGTACATACGTGATTTCTATTCTGATATTGACCATCACTGGAAGGTGATTTTCAGAACATTCACGAGATAGTAGAAATAAATAGGTAGTGTCACCTTATTGACTAAAACAAAAATGTGGAGCATATATAAATAGGATGAGTCTGCAGCATTGAGGAATGCTTCCAAACAACTGCCACAAGGTGATGATCTCTACCTTTACTCCCATGCTCCAAAGTGACAAATAGCAGATGCCCAGTGTTCCTCAAAGGCTCTCTCCATCTCAGCCAAGTGGTGTCAGTCAATCACTATGTGGTAATCACCAGCATACCAGTGGACGGATGGGATGTGACAGGCGCTGTTGATATGAAGTAATGCACTGTAACATGCACTGCAGTTGATACTGCGATCAATTTTAGCTATTTTATCAGTTGTCACCTAATTTCAACGCTAGCCATTTACACAGTAGATTTCTTCCCAGTTTCTGTATCATCGATAAATCACCCCTCCACAACTTTTCAAATACCATATACTAGACTGTGAGTACAGATAGATGACTGGGCAGTACATTCATTTGGTAATATATATCAAAGTATACCAATTGTTCTGTAATTCCAGTACCTGCCAAGGACACAGCAGAATGCTTCCCAGTTTCTGTATCATCTCTAAATCACCCCTCCACTTCTTTGCAAGTGCCATATACAAGATAAAAAATGTATATAGATGACTGTACAATACGTCCATTCGGCCAGATACACTAAAGTATACCAGACAGCGTCCTATACCAGTGCAACTGGGTTATCTACATATTTCCTGCACATCAATCATAGTGCAGAATTTACGATTACAGTTGGCCATCTATCCCTGTGTGGATGGGTATCACAGAGTATTCTCGCATTCATGGGATGAAGACAGAGATAAAGAAATCCCTCCCACTTTGTTCTTGACCAATTCTCCCTGCAACACGGTCGTCAATTTAATCTGTACCTGACCAGAAGTATGAGGGTCCCACACCCACTACATTCCACGTCTTCTGAAGGAACAGGGCGAGCTGTGTCCTTAGCTGCTGTTCAGCGAAGGCTGTTCCACACCAATCTTACCCACAGGACCCACCCAAGTGCATAAGATCTCTCCTGATTCTTGCATGTCAAGAAGGGGATAGCACCTCTTATCGGTGTATAGTAGACATGAGGGTGTTATGGTGACATATTACATGGTTAAGAAGAAACACGTGATTTATATATGATGGAGCGCCAGACAGGTGAAGTTTGAAGCATTTCACGTAAATCAACTGTGCCATCAATTCTGATATATATCCTCAACCAAGAAACGTTTGCATCACCTCGGTTCCGAGAGTTCTTGAACCTGAACAGAAAATTGGATTAGAGATCAACATAAACATCATTTCCGCCCTTTTTATTGCTCATGAAAACCACACATTGCATGTTGTACCACCATACAGTGAGACCTTCAGAGGTGGTGGTTCAGATTGCTGCACACAACGGTACCTCTAATACCCAGTAGCACGTCATCTTGCATTGACGCATGCCTGTATTCGTCGAGGCATACTATCCACAAGTTCAGCAAGGCACTGTTGGTCCAGACTGTCTCACTCCCCAACGGCGATTCAGCGTAGATCCTTCAGAGTGATTGGTGGGTAACGTCGTCCATAAACAGCCGTTTTCAACCTATTCCAGGCATGTTCAGTAGGGTTCATGTCTGGAGAACATGCTGACCACTCTACTCGAGCGATGTCGTTATCCTGAAGGAAGTCACTCACAAGATGTGCACGATGGGGGCGCGGACTGTCGTCCATGAAGACGAATGCCTCGCCAATATGCTGCCAATATGGTTGCACGGTCGGTGGATGGCATTCACGCATAGTATAGCCGTTACGGCGCCTTCCACGAGCACCAGCGGCGTACGTCGGCCCCATATAATGCCACCCCAAAACATCAGGAACCTCCACCTTGCTGCACTCGCTGGACAATGTGTCTAAGGCGTTCAGCCTGACCGGGTTGCCTCCAAACACGTTTTCAACGATTGTCTGGTTGAAGGTATATGCGACACTCATTGGTGAAGAGAACGTGATGCCAATTCTCAGCGGCCCATTCGGCAAGTTGTTGGGCCCATCTGTAACGCGCAACATGGTGTTGTAGTTGCAAAGATGGAACCAGCCATGGACGTCGGGAGCTAAGTTGCACATCATGCAGCCTATTGTGTAAACTTTGAGTCGTAACACGATGTCCTGCACGAAAAGCATTATTCAACATGGTGGCGTTGCTGTCAGGGTTCCTCCGAGCCATAATCCGTAGGTAGTGGTCATCAACTGCAGTAGCAGCCCCTGAGTGGCCCGTGCGAGGCATGTCATCCACAGTTCCTGTCTCTCTGTATCTCCTCCATGCCCGAACAACATCGCTTTGGTTCACTCCAAAATGCCTGGACACTTCTCGCGTTGAGAGCCCTTCCTGGCACAAAGTAACAATGCGGAAGCGATTGAACTGCGTTATTGACCGTCTAGGCATGCTTGAACTACAGACAACACGAGCCCTGTACCTCCTTCCTGGTGGAATGACTGGAACTGATCGGTTGTCGGACCGCCTCCGTCTAATAGGCGCTGCTCATGCGTGGTTGTTTACACCTTTGGGCAGGTTTAGTGACCTCTCTGAACAGTCAAAGAAACTGTGTCTGTGATACAATATCCACAGTCGACGTCTATCTTCAGGAGTTCTGGGAACTGGGTTGATGGAAAACTTTTTTTGATGTGTGTATTATTCCACTTCCTGGAAACAGTACCAGGATGATACCAGCGTGAGGGAAATGATCGTAGAGTATAAATACACATTTCTACAGCTAGACAGTTCTGCACCTAGAAGTGCTATATTGTTAAAGCAATATGGTTTCGGAAGAATTAGTCGTTTGGAATGAAAAGCTCATAATACTCTAATGCAGGATATCTTTGTCCAACATCAGACATATGACCACCCTGCAAGTTTTCTACCCCAATCAATAGGTGACGAACTTTAAAATGATAAAATTACTTACTTCTACACTATTTTGGTGTCCTAGGAAGGCATCGGTAGTATATATCTGCTGCTCGAGCTACTTAAACCCCAACTAGAACGAAGACTGAGACTGCTGATTAATGGATTTTATGTGTCTTGTTTTAAGTCAGAAATGTATGTGTTCTCAATCACACTTCCCACATCAGTCACGCTTATTATTAGCAGTAGTATGACGGATGCAGCTAGGTCTCGGAAATAGAGCGAGGAAAAACCGATAGCTGATACTCTGAGGTACTACCCACAGCCTGCTGCACGAAAATCCACGTGAAGAGTCCGTAACTTCTTATGAGGGAGGTAGCACCACGATCAGTAGCCAAAGGAGATGTAATAGTCTTATTACTGTTTATAGCAGTGTCACGATGGCTCTGGTAGCACTCCTCTTGCACCAACAAGTCCTGGCCTGATGTTACATAGATTTGCACATGTGTAGGATAATATAGCAATTTCGCCCTAATACCAAGTCTCTATAGTACACCAACCTCACACTATTAAAGGTGATATATGTCGCGCCAGTCCACTCTCGTACAGCACACTCTAGGGAATGGCTTTAGTCTGATAAATGCAATGATTCTTCTCATCAATACTTAAGGAATAACATGCCTTGTGAGAAGGACTTCGACTACATGTGTGAGAACACAATTATCGATTGAGATACCTATGTTTCGCCTGCTTTAATATAGCGCCTCTGTGTAATACTTGCGTCGCCTCTCCTGAAGTATGTATTATGAAAACCCATGCAGTTTACAGGAGGGAGGGGGGGGGGGGGGAGGGGGTGGGGAGGGGGGGAGGAGGGTTGAAGGTAAATGCAACCAGAGCATAATTTTTAAGCTTTTCACGGTCTTGAGTGTCCGGGTATCCCCAGTCCACCTCAGTTCCCCACGTTTGATAGTACTTTTTCTCTAATTTTGTGTATTCTCAATCAATTTACGTAATTTTGCAAGTTTTTTCGCGATTTTACATGTTGTTGTTGGTGTGGTCTTAAGTCCTGAGACTGGTTTGATGCGGCTCTCCATGCTACTCTATCTTGTGGAAGCTTCTTCATCTCCCAGTACCTACTGCAACCTACATCCCTCTGAATCTGCTTAGTGTATTCATCTCTTGGTCTCCCTCTACGATTTTTACCCTCCACGCTGCCCTCTAATATTAAACTTGTGATCCCTTTATGCCTCAGAACGTGTCCTATCAACCGATCCCTTCTTCTAGTCAATGCCACAAACTCCCCTTCTTCCCAATTCTGTTCAATACCTCCTCATTAGTTATGTAATCTACCCATCTAATCTTCAGCATTCTTCTGTAGCACCACATTTCGAAAGCTTCTATTCTCTTCTTGTCCAAACTATTTATCGTCCATGTTTCACTTCCGTACATGGCTACACTCCATACAAATACTTTCAGAAACGACTTCCTGACACTTAAATCTATACTCGAAGTTAACAAATTTCTCTTCTTCAGAAACGTTTTCCTTTCCATTGCCAGTCTACATTTAATATCCTCTCTACTACGACCATCATCAGTTATTTTGCTCCACAAATAGCAAAACTCCTTTACTACTTTAAGTGTCTCATTTCCTAATCTAATTCCCTCAGCATCATCCGACTTAATTCGACTACATTCCATTATCCTCGTTTTGCTTTTGGTGATGTTCATCTTATATCCTCCTTTCAAGACACTATCCATTCCGTTCAACTGCTCTTCCAAGTTCTTTACTGTCTCTGACAGAATTACAATGTCATCGGCGAACCTCAAAGCTCTTATTTCTTCCCTATGGATTTTAATACCTAGTCCGAATTTTTCTTTTGTTTCCTTTTCTGCTTGCTCAATATACAGATTGAACACTATCGGGGAGAGGCTACAACCCTGTCTCACTCCCTTCCCTACCACTGCTTGCCTTTCACGTCCCTCGACTCTTATAACTGCCATCTGGTTTCTGTACAAATTGTAAACAGCCTTTCGCTCCCTGTATTTTACACCTGCCATCTTCAGAATTTGAAAGAGAGTATTCCAGTCAACATTTCAAACGCTTTCTCTAAGTCTACAAATGCTAGAATCGTAGGTTTGTCTTTCCTTGATCTGATTTTACATATTTCGTCGTATTTCCTTCAATTTTACGTATTTCGAATCAATTTCTCGTAATTATATCAGGTTTGCCTCGATTTTTACGGATTTCATATCAATTTTTTCATATTTTTCGATATTTTTCCATATGTACATGCTCATATTGTTGGCTTACACATGCGTTGTTTGATTTTATACAAGGATATTTGTGTGTCATATACACCAGCCCAGTTCTACACGTTCATCTGACTACTGTTTAGGGATCTGTAACATGTATTGACATGTGTACAGAATTTATTTCTGCTGCTGCTCTGATGCTTTTGCCATAAGTGTGTGATCTTGTTGCTCACCAGATGAGCTTCGCTACTTTTAGTTCTTCTATTTACTCCTTCCATGTCTGAAACGTCCCCTCAACCATGTCAGGACATCTAGAAACTGCAGATTACGGGTATTTTTTAAGCTAGTAATAAGTTATTCGTTAGCTGACAGTGTGTTGACTACACTTAACGTACTGGAACGTAATAGCTTTCCTTCTCCATTCCTACAGAGTACGCACTCCCAGCAACGCGATTTATAAATGTTGAAATATGTGTGAAATCTTATGGGACTTAACTGCTAAGGTCATCAGTCCCTAAGCTTACACACTACCTAACCTAAATTATCCTAAGGACAAACACACACACCCATGCCCGAGGGAGGACTCGACCCTCCGCCGGGACCAGCCCGCAATTTATAGAAGGACAGCAAATTATGCTTCCGAACTATAACCGTCCGCCGCTGACAGCTCTACACAGATACATATTGACACTGTGCATGCGTATTAGCAATCGCAAAGTCTCGATTTCAACCATTTGTACATTATTTTCGGCAGTGTTACGCCCCGAAAATAACGAAAATCTGTTCGCAAAACGATTCCATAAGGGATAAGCACATTTAAATTCATCCTCCTAAAGAGCATAACATCTTCGATGCAAGCTATATTACCGATATTTCGTAGCAATGTTATCTAGATTCTGCAGTAATAACAACAAACCAAAACATCCTGCTGTGCCTATTACACTTCCTTTTATACTCTTAAAAACCTTCGATGATGGCACATGAACATCCCAACTCCGTTATTTTGTGTGCTAGACGTCCTTTGGAAGGATGGAGACAGTCCTCTGTGAGTACTATCCTTAATGTATAAGATAGAACTGGCATCTTCTGATGTATATGATCGAATGGATGTACTTCCCAGTCATCTATGTGCACTCAGAATCTAGTATATGGTATTTGCAAAGTAGTGGAGGGGCGATTTAGCGATGATACAGGAATTGGGAAGAAATCTGCTGTGTAATTGGTTGAACTTAGGGAACAACTGGTAAAATTGCTAAAATTGATCGCGGTATCAACGACGGTGCGTGTTAGAGTGCACCAAGCCATATCAATGGCGACTGTCCTATCCCATCCATCCACTGGTATGCTGGCGATTACCACATAATGATTGACTAACACCACTTGGTTGAGATGGAGAGAGCCTTTCAGAACACATAATATCTGCGACTTGTCACTATGGAGCATGGGATTCGATGCAGAGGTCATCACCTTGAAACAGTTGTTTGGAAGCATTCCTCGATGGTGCAGACTCGTCCTACTTCAGCCAAAAAAACAATGTACTAAACTGCTTGTGAAGGAACAATAGAGGAACACTCTCTTTTGATTGATAGTCTGTTGGATGTGGTCTTCCTCCAGTTCAGTCGACATAACTTCGATCACTGTGTGGAGCGATACGAGTACATGTAATGTGCTCGATGTCAACACACAGATGGTATTAGTATTTCGATATATCGAAAGAGAGACAAACGATAAAATTTTATAGGAGATTCTATTACAAGTAGTATAACTGGTTAAAGTTCGGATGCAAAGCTACACAGATTTTGCTCATAAAAGTAATAGAAATCTGCTGTATCTATTCCCGTGGGATCATGACTGTTTTTATTAACAACTGTGTGTTCAAAAATATGTGTTACTACAAGTTCTATGTTCTTTTGTACTTTATAACCTCTAATTATAAAATAGATACCTATTTCACAATGGCTCGTTGTGGAATTTCGAAATAGTGTTTTTGCTGACATGTGAGTAGACTGCATGAAACAGACATGACGATCAAATAGCTTACAAAACTAGAACCCAAGAATCTGCTGCTATTGCGAATCATTGTCTGCTGTATGATAGAAACTTTACAGACAAGTCGGTAGAGGGGAGTTATGGAATAAAAATGTCGAATGTAAGCATGCAGACAGTATTTTCTTTCGATGTATTGGAAGAGAGAGAGAGACACGGCAAAATCTTATACAAGACAAGCTCTCGTGATTTGTTTCATAAACGGCAGTGTAATATAGCAATGGATTGGTAAAATGGGACCTGCCAATGTATATGAAACAGCAATGTCTTCTGGAACTGCAGTTCGATTCCCGGCGGGGTCAGGGATTTTCTCTGCCTCGTGATGGCTGGGTGTTGTGTGCTGTCCTTAGGTTAGTTAGGTTTAAGTAGTTCTAAGTTCTAGGAGACTGATGACCATAGATGTTAAGTCGCATAGTGCTCAGAGCCATTTGAACCATTTTTTGGAACTGCAGCTTGTTGTTGTCGAATGTGAGATGATTGTGTTTTTTCCGACTTGTGAGCAAATGGCTTGAAAAGCTGCATTCTATAATGTTATTTCATGTGTATGAAATATTTGTACTAAACATGTGCATGACAGATTGTTTACAGACACTGATTTGAAAACGAGAGATGCTCTCAGGTCATGCTCTTTGTCCATCAAGCTGAAAGAGATTGCTTAAGATAGATGTTTTTTCTTCAGAGTTTAAATTCTCGCTTTTTCTTTACTCCGATGATGGTTTCGAAATAACTAGGCCATACTGCAGTGATCGGAAGTTTTCACAGCGCAATAGTGGAAGCTTTTTTCCAATTTTATACAGTCTGGACATGTCTCTGTACTCTGGTCATCTGTGCTGTGCTGTAGTTTCTTTCGGTTCATTGGACGTCGCAAAATAATGAGATACGCATTGTATCCAGCAGTCGAACGAATAAACTGCAACGATTTTGCTCATAAAACTAATAGAAAATGGACTGCGCCTAGTTTCGTCTAAAGAGGACATTCATTATCGTCGTGTTGGTGTTTCCTTATATGCTCACTTATATGAGGTGCGGTGACGTTAAATGCAACTGTTGCAGTGAAGTTTTTTTCCCCCCTCAGAATGTCGTGTGCTTGCAGACAGAGCTACTAGAGGCGTGGAGGGTGTGTTCCGTAGGAGGTCCCAGCTGCCCTTTCACGCAAATAATAATCCATGGTTGGAACAGCCGTCATTTATCTCACCTTTGTCCTGAGGGACACTGGCGTCGCCTTCTATTGTATGTTTAAATTTGGTCGCTATCGATAGCACTGACTGCCCAGCCATATTCTCATCGGGCACGCGTTGCACTGAAGACTCTGCAACCAGATTGGTGGGAGACAGCTCCAAGGAGATGCAGTCGGCATATGCTGTGAGCTGCCTGTTTTTCAAGCAGTGGACGTTTGGAAAAGCTATCTGCAGAGTTCTCCGGAATTTCACTGTTGTTCCAGGGGGTCCAATCTTTACGAAAAATATGTATAACAGATTGCAGAAGCATCCTATTCTTTTCCTTTATCTGTAACTGGTTTCTGCAGTGTATTAATGTTACCATGAGGACCTCTTTGTGGACCATCAGTGACAACATAGAACAGGCATCTATCCCTACCTGTGTTGAGGAGAGATAGAGATGAGGGATGGTATGGAGGGGGACTGTAAAACTGCCTCCAAGGTGGTTAGTTTATGACCGCCCATCGAGGAGGACACAGCTGCAACTGCCGCCCCTCTGCAATCTTCTGTGTTCTGAAACTTCCTGACAGATTAAAACTGTGTGCCGGACCGCGACTCGAACTCGGGACCTTTGCCTTTCGCGGGCAAGTGCTCTGCCAACTGAGCTACCCAAGCACGACTCGCCACCCGTCCTCACAGCTTCAATTCTGCCAGTACCTCGTTTCCTACCTTCCAAACTTCACAGAAGCTCTTCTGCGAACCTTGCAGAAATAGCCACCGTGAGTCGTGCTTGGGTAGCTCAGTTGGTAGAGCACTTGCCCGCGAAAGGCAAAGGTCCCGAGTTCGAGTCGCGGTCCGGCACACAGTTTTAATCTGTCAGGAAGTTTCATATCAGCGCACACTCCGTTACAGAGTGAAAATCTCATTGTGGCTTCTGTGTTCTCTTTCTGCGGCAGTTCTGCTATTACGATGATTTTTTACCAGTCCCAAGTGCATGTTTTAAACTATGACTCATTGATTACGAGTGCTGGTTTTTTTCACACCAATTTTGATGTATAATTACATCAGTTAAGCATTTTCCATCAGTTATGGTAGAGTGTATTGGCCTAGATTACCTGGGCTGCAGGGTGATTGTTGAACAGGTTTCTGCAGCGAATTGTGATGTGAAACAGTGATAGACGCAGTCCTCGGGTGTATGCTTACAGGAAATACACTTATTAAAGTCCTCTCTATTAAACACCAGCATCTCATCAGTTGAACACAATTCCCGCCAAGAAAGGTAGTACCATCCACTCCCTTTTTCCCCGCCAGCTTGTAGATGAAGTGAAGAATTTTAAGTACGTCTGGCACTAGTTTCGTGTTGTGTGATATCGCCAATTTTTGAAATGCATTGCGATTTAAGGCCCGTCTTGTGTGGCGCTATGCATATACACTGGTGTCCAAAATAAAAGCAACAAACTGCTATTTTCCTGTCCTGTGTGTAATTCACGATGTAATCATAACAACCGTCAACAGCAGATGGCATTCCGATTAGCGGACAACCACACCAGCAATGACGTCAGGGCACCTATTAAGTGGGGTAATGTTTGCAGGGTAGTGCCTCATCGAAAATCGCTGTGTACACAGTCACCGTCGATGCAGTATGGCACAGAGAAGACACCTACAGACTCTCAGCTGTGGGAGGCAATAGGAAGAATGGAAGCAGGAGAGTCCAAAACTGTTGTGGCTCAATAGCTTAATGTGAATCGTCCTGTTGTTTCTCGGATGAAGTGGCAGTGAAAATCTCATTCTGGAAACATCCCCCAGGCTGTGGCTAAGCCATGTTTCCACAATATCCTTTCTTCCAGGAGTGCTAGTTCTGCAAGGTTCGCAGAAGATCTTCTGTGATGTTTGGAAGGTAGGAGACGAGGTACTGCAGAATTAAAGGTGTGGGGACGGGTCGTGACTAGTGATTCTCCAGCAAAAGGAGGTTCTTACTCATTGGTCTGAAGATGACCACAGTATTGGTCGAAACCGGTCACCGTAATAAATAAATTGGGATCAAGACTGTTTTTGATAGTAAATATTCGAAGCCTTTTGGTCTTAAGTCAAGAGAAGGGTCTAAACGAGGGGTTGCGCCGGTTGTGTGACGAAATCGGCTGAAGTTTCCTCGATCTACGGTTCACGCTGGAGATCTTAAAGTCGTCTTGTGTAGGTAAGACATGCACTATGCATAGCAAACGGACACTTGTGTGGCAGAGTACGTATGGAATGCACATAGTGTTAGGCAAATCTCCGAGACTCACTCAGCAGAAAAACTGGCGTCAACTAAACCAATTATTTCAACAAATCTGATAGCAAATACAGACCTCGGGAATCTTAAAATACTAGTTGTTAACTGCCGGAGTATTCGCAATGGAGTTCTGGAGCACACGTCTGCGGTAGAATGCAGTGACCTCCACTTCTTACTAGGAATTCAGAATTGATGAAACTTGAAGTAGAGAGGAAGAAAATAGCTTATACCGATTAGCAGAGGCATAACAGGGGTACGAGGACGTAGATAATAATCGGGTGTTTCTACCGGCCACCAGATTCCGATAAATCCGTCACAGTCACACAAAGATTCCCCAAACTTGATAGCTCAGAAATACCTGCCAGTATCGATTGAATCGGTGGAGGAAAGAAGCAGCATTCCGAAATATTACTGAAAATTTTGTCTGACGACATCCTCGAACAACAAATCTGACAATCCACGCGAGAATATAATATTCTAGATATCCCAGTTATAAACAGACCGATCTTCTCGACACATTCACCAATGAAAGAGGGATTAACGACCATGGTGCTATTGCAGGAACATTGATCCTCAAAGACATGAAAGTCATCAAGAAATACAGGATAAAAAATTCAAATGGCTCTAAGCACTTAACATCTGTGGTCATCAGTCCCCTAGAACTTAGAACTACTTAAACCGTAGCACCGCGTGGTTCCGGACTGAAGCGCCTAGAACCGCTCGACCATGGCTGCAGCAGTGGCTGAGAATTCTATTTTTAGCACTTCCCCTGTATGCTGCTAGAAGTTGGAAACAGTTCTCTCTGCAGCTCTCTGCAGTGAACTGGAGCGAGTGTCTTCTATGGCACCCTGAGGAGAAGTGTTTGCTGCATTGGCCAGATGAGAAGTGTCCACTTGCTTCCTCTACATAATTTCTACACATGAATAAATACACCGCAAGCCACCATTTGGCGCGTGGAAGAGGGAACTTATCTCGTTCTGGCAGTATCAGAATCTTTCCATCCAGCTGCAACATACCATGGAAGTTCCAATCAATGCTGACTTCAAATGGTTCAAATGGCTCTGAGGACTATGGGACTCAACTTCTGAGGTCATTAGTCCCTTAGAACTTAGAACTAGTTAAACCTAAGTAACCCAAGGACATCACACACACCCACGCCCGAGGCAGGATTCGAACCTGCGACCGTAGCGGTCTCGCGGTTCCAGACTGCAGCGCCTAGAGCCGCACGGCCACTTCGAATGCCGACTTAATAAAGAAACTTAACAAGTTTCCTACTCCTATGGATTTTGTCGTGGTTAGCCAATGAGGTATATTTCTCCCTTGGCATGGGGAAGAAGGCAGAAAATCTGCCCCACTATGTAACACATGTCCAGGCTATGAGAAAACGTCCAAGTAAACACCCATGAAAATTCTCCTCCACTACCAAAATAATTACTATGAGCTAATCACTGAATTCCTTACTATATTTTTAGCAAACACTTCAGCTTGCCTCCACTGGTTCTAACGGCTACTCCTACTCTTTGGCACCATGTTCTCTCCTTCAAATTTTTATCTCTGCCAAACACACATACAATAAAGCTTTGTGGCATCCTGGATGTCCTCACTCCTGCTGTGCTGGTCCATTAGACCATTCTCCCCTACACATTGTAACACTCCGGTTTATTATTACTTTACTTATCCCGCTCGATCGGGATCTGATAGCAGCCCAAATAGATATTAATTAATGTGACCGTGTACCTAATGGGGCTGGCAATCGAATTGGACTGCTACGGAGTTGTTACATTCCATTTTGTCCTTCTCGAATGCTGTAATAATAAAATGTCTGGTGGCAAGAAGAACAACAACACAGCTTCATTAATCAACGACCTATATTCATCACCAAAACACAAAAGTAAGGAGACAGCCACTGCCTTCGTCGTACAGAATTAATAACGAATAATCTCAGCACAGGCCCTTCCGTTAATCGTTATCGTCACACGCAATTTCACTCATTGTAATCCCCCACTACAATCCAACACTGCAATCCAAATAATGCCGGCGCGGTAGACGCGAAAATACAAATATCGGCACTGAAATATCACTGAATCACACTAGTAATTGTACTTGTTCACTTTCCCGTATATTTCTAACACAAAAGGGGTTAAACCGCGGCGATGGCCACCCCCTTTGTCGGTACGGCCTTGCATTACGGCCACCGGCCGCCCCACGGCCCGGCCCGCAGCCTGGGTCCCACTCTACTGTCTACTCAACACTCGCTCTCGCAACCTGACACACACTATCGATTGTTTGTCCTGTCGACCTGTGCTGTCGCAAAACTTATAGTAAGGGCCTACGGACCCCTTACAACATTACCAGTCTCAGACTGGCTTTCAGTAGAAAACATCTTTAGAACTAGTGCCCTTCCCCTCAGTGAATCTTCGCCAGCCATCTAGGAGCCACAAGGCTGCCGTAATTACAACTCCTTCGCCATACCAAAAGGAAAAAGTATACAGAATTAATTAGAAATGAAAACAATGCCAGCTGTTTTTGTTGCTTGCAGTTTTCATGCAGCACTAGTTGACTTGTCGGATACGAAGGCTGGATTAATAAACAGTTTATCTGACAGTTTTTCGAAAAAACTGCCATGCAATAAAAAACGTCACAGTTTGTGCGAAGTCCTGTTGGATACATCTGCACAACCTGTATTCAATGCTGGATGTGTGGTTATTATATTGCCACCAACGTTATGTCTTGCTCAAGGATCATGAGAAAAAGATTTGATTGATCATAAAACTTACAGAGGCTTTCACTCATTCATTTTTCTCTCGCACCATATACGAACAGAAAATTAGTTGGTACAGTGTCTCTTCCCAGGTATGTGCTGCATACACAGTGGCTATTCGTAGAGAGGTCAGAGTATGGGAGACGTTAGCAGCAGATTATTGCACGGGAAAACGATTACTTCACTTAAAGAAATCAAACATTGGCTTAGTATCGCGGAGTAGCTAGTAAAATTGGGCTGTTTAGACACTTTGTTGCACGAAAGTGAAACGTTGATAGTGTTAGAAAGCGAAACAGAATTAGAAGTGTATAAAACGTGGTGGTACAAAATGGGCTATTGTAGATCTATGTGTAAGATCAATACAAAAAGAATAGGGCGTGGATAGAGAAGTAATACCAGTACGAAGGCATCCAGTAATAGTTAACACTGGACCGCAATAACAAGAAAAGCTGAAAAACTTAAGGAATGACACATAAATAAGCGAAGTATTATCTAAAGATGTTCAGTCATCCGACTTGTTTCGAGCACATTTTTATTTCTTCATATCTTCATACCCATTAACCTCGACAATCTCAGTAAAATTTGTTAAATATTTCAGCTTACGGGAACAATTGAGTTCTTTAATGGTGATACTATATACAGTAGATGTCGTGAGTTTGACACAGGATAATATTTTTTTTTTCATTTTTTTAAGCTCTGCTCAGTAATGCTGAACACGTGTATACGTGTGCGCATGCTCCTGTGTGTGTGTGTGTGTGTGTGTGTGTGTGTGTGTGTGTGTGTGTGTGTGTGTGTGTGTGCGTGTGTGTGTGTGAGTGAGTGTGAGAATGAGAGAGAGAGAGAGAGACGGCATTGGGGTGGGGGCGGGGGGACTTTATTCACTCTTCCATTACAGACTGTAGCACATTCTATGCAAAATTATTTCATCTGAGTTCATTTTCGCAACACTAGTGCTCTGCTAGGCTATATGCATGCAGCCCGTAAACAAGTAACTGCTTTAATCAAGGTTGCAGAAGCACTTAAAACCCAGGTTCATATCGCAGTCTCAGCCATATGATGCGACTTTAACTTTCTGCCGCCGCTTTGTTGGTATGACGTTCATATCACAGGGACTCCAGCCGTGGAGCAATTTCGAAAATTACGTTATGCAACTTAAACAATAATGCCTCCAAGGACCGGCTATCTCCCGTGCGCACGTGTATAGTAGTTACAGCGCAACGGCACTTAAGCGGGTCGTCACAGGTTTTGCAACGTCGAAATACTCGTCCCATACTTGCAGTACGACGCTCCCTGCTCTACGATAACAGAGAAACTGCTGGACCGCTTACGAAACGTTGTCCCATCTGCTGCCGCCTGGTTTGGATTCAAATGTTTCTGTACGGTTCACTTAATGAAAACTGTGTGCGCCAACTCTTTTGGTTGCAAAATAGCAAGAAAAAGAAATCTTCTGCCTCTGTTCTGTCGTATAATGTCGGGCATTCGCAGTCGGAGGACAGTTAATTTAAAAGTGGCAGACTGAGGTGTATGGTATATTCCTGGAAACAGCGAAAAATTTTGTTAAGTGTATAACTGTTGAGTAACTGTGTTTCTCGTTTTTTACAAACGTAGTATATGATGGTTGGCATACGTTTCATGGAACTCAGTAAATACGAGTATCATAAGTTAAATATTTCTGTTTCAAAAACGAACTGTGACTCAAATAAAATTCCGTTGAGGAAAGTTCATGGGAGCTTTGTAATAGCTCTCAAGATCGTGTACAACTTGATAAACGACTAACCTTTCGTACGAGATCTGATTCTTTTACAGAACATCATCATGACTGAGTGGTTGTGAAAAACATAAAAAGTAACTATCTCACAATACTATGTTGATGGATCGATTGAGTAATGAGCGACCAACACAAAGCGCGAAGAGGTACTCTAGGACCATGTCAATGAACATAGACGCACACAGGTCGTTCAAAGACAAAACAGCGTGAGTTGCCATCAGTACAATTTTCGTCCCATCCTATCATCGGACTGGGCTATGTGTGACTATCTTTTCATTCCTAGCCTCACAAAACAGCTTTTTGGAGAAGAAAAAGTGAAGTGGTTACGTGTGCTGCGTTTGAGAATTCATAGTTGGGAACAAAAATCTGTTTTGCATGGATAAGAATTATGGAATTTTTTGGACTCAGTTAAATTGCTTTTGAAATAAGACTTTCTTTCTGCTAAAAAAATTTTGACAGTGTTTCTGCAATCATCTTGTCAATTTATTTTAGTCTTAAGCGTACAACCACTTAAGAGGGTATTACTCCAGAAGTGTTTCGCTCTTTATTGACAAAGTACTATCAGTGGTAATTAGCGGTTATTGGTCCATTCTACATATTTACAATGTTAATCTCGTTGGCGACTTTAACGCTTGAGCAGACATACAAGGGGACTACAAATGTGCCGGTTAAGCGCGGACTGGCAAGAATAAATTCAAGAGATGGAAAACTATTAGAACTTCGTGAACAACATGACATTGTTATGTGAAACTCCAAACAGAAGACGCTACTTATGGAAGGCACCTGGTGATAGTGGGAGATATATGACTGATTATATAAAAGTAAAGTAACCAAGTAAAACCTAGTCACATTATACTGGTGTTAATCAGTTTATGGATCAACATTCTTTGTTGCAACAGGATTTCATGGTCTACATGTAATTATCGGAACAATTTTCTTATCAACATGTCTACTTCGACATTCAATAAACCAATTCTCACCAAGACACCACTTTGGATTTGAAGCAGCAGACAACGACCATAAACTTGCTGCAGCAAAGTGTAATATCAGATTTAAGAAGCAGCAGTTGAAATATTCAAAGAAATGGGCAAAAGATAAACTGAAGGATGCAGAGGTTGTGTAGGAATTCTAGAATGCAAGGAAGTTAGAGTCTAGAAAGTCTTGGATGTCTCCAGAAACGTCGCACTCATTGACAAAAGGAACAGGCTGAAAAAGGAGAGCACAGTTCAGTATCAAGTAATCAAAAACAAGATAACAATAATGTGCCGTTCAAAGAAATACAAGGAGCTGCTAGAAATTAAGAAAGAAAGACAATATGTTTTTAAATATGAGAAACATACAACACTCCCTCTACACTGGTTAGTAGAGTCCCTGGATTCTGTTTATTCTAAACTGGCCATATACGTGAGACTTGTGTTTGGAGATGAGATCCGTCATACGTTGCCAAGAGTATCTAAAGAGGGCTCCTACCTGGCGTCTGCTACAGATGATGCCCTTTTGCGTAGTTGATCGCACCAGGCTGTGGACTCACTGAGGGAGAACGTAGTTCGCAGGAAGGTGACATCATGCCACGTCAGCAAACTACCGTGCTGGAAATTCTACGTTATCAAAAGGCAATGTTGTCCTTCTGCCCAGTCTGTAGGTCTTGGGAAGCACTGCAACACCTTACAAAACCCATTTGACGTAAGTGTTCCACATCTACCCCGTTGATTTGTTTTCAAAATTGGAAATTGTGGAAGACAATAAAAATTTTGAAAATTTTGATGAACCAGGAACTCTTTTGTCTGCTTTTTCGATCCACAATTATAATCTTACTTATCAAGTCATGATAACAGTTTTATGCCGTAACTTTGGCCTTTTTAGTGCTCAATATATTCTATCTTTTTAGATCACTTTAATCAATTTGTCTTGCTACCTTTCAGCGGAATGCCGTCCATGTAGTTTGCTACAAATAATTTTACCAATTTAATATTATGCACAAAATAGAACATATCTTTCCACTAAGGCACTCTGCCATTTAATAAAGTCTCTTCACAAATGAATATTAGTTTGGATGGTATGCATCTGGAGAGTTGTTCCAGTTGTTGCGGTTTGGTGGTAGCTCATCTGATGTCAGCCGTCATTGATGCTGTGCAGATCAATCATTTCTCTTTAGTCCCTATCTAACGGCTCATTTACTATTTTACTTGTGATAGATGATATTAACATTTATTAGAAACAGATTTTGTTGTTATAAATCTGAAAATAATTACACATTGATCAATCGTTTATTTTCATATTTTTACTTCCCTTAAACCTTCTTTCTGACCTCATATTCCTAACCATCCCATCACACTTCATTCTCCTCAGCACCGACAACCTCCATTTTTGTGTGTAACTTTGTTCTATGAATCATATCGAAGAATGAATGTGTTTTTGTCTAACCTTCTGATTCTTCTTTCTGGATTCTTTATTTATTGATCATTCATCACGATTGACGATTACAGGAATTGTCTGCTCGGTGGTGATGGAACCGTCCCACATATTATGCGTCAGGTTATCTTTCGATCACGAAGCCGTGTGGTACACACTGTATGGCAACTCAAACTCTGTCTGTTGCATTATGACGGCAGATGGTTCGCTTGTGAGAACAGTGTTGAGACTCTCCCGTACACTATTCACTCAGATGATATATAGAGAGTGGATGTACTTATTTGCTGTATACAGAGCGAAAATGCGTTAATATATATGGAATAGTAGTATGGACCTTTGTCATAGTGTAAATAGATGCGTATTTTCTGTAGGTATGTTCCATCTATGCAACTAATTGAAGGCAGTTTGTTTATTGCCTTAGACGTTTCGCTTCTTTTATTTGTGAAGCATCTCCAGTGGCCTGTAATATGAGGGTAATCCCAAAAGCAAGGTCTCCTACTCTTTCATAAGTATATAGACCTTTTTATTTCTACAATGGTTTACATCAGTTTACACCTTGAACATTGAGCTATTTTTCGACATAATCACCATTTCTGTCGACGCATTTTTGTAGACGCTGTGGCAGTTTTTGTATGCTCATGTCATACTAGCTCGCCGCCATGCTGTTCAGAAAGTTATGAACCTCTTCTATCACCTCGTCGTCGGAGCTGAATCGCTTTCCTGCCAAATGTTCTTTTAACCTAGGGAACAGGTGATAGTCGCTGGGCGCCAAGTCAGGACTATGGGGTGGGTGATTATGTTCCACTGAAACTGTTGCAGGAGAGCAACGGTTTGCCGAGCGACGTGTGGGCGAGCGTTGTCATGGAGACTGTGCGCGCCCTTGCTCAAGATTCCTCTTCTCGGGTTCTAAATTGCCCGTTTGAGTTTTTTCAGTCTCACAGTACCTGTCAGCGTTAATTGTGGTCCCAGAGATTCAGCTCCGACGACTAGGTGAAAGAAGAGGATGATAACTTTCTGAACAGCATGGCGGCGAGATGGTATGACATGGGCATACAAAAACTGCCACAGCGTCTACAAAAATGCATCGACAGAAATGGAGAGTATGTCGAAAAATAGCTAAATGTTCAAGCTGTAAACTGATGTAAACCATTGTAGGAATAAACAGGTCTAAGTACTTATAAATAATGGGAGACCTTACTTTTGGGATTACCCTTGTACATGTTTCTTTTTATACATATAATAAATTTATTAGGTAGTGGTTACAATATGCTACTATGTTACATTTTGTCATGTTTTCTCTTGTTTTTTTTAGGTTAGAATCAACTTTTGTATCACAAATTTCGCGATGTGAAACTATCGTTCGGTGTCACTTACGATTTTCAGCGCTGTTAGCCCATGTTTGTGGTCCTGGAGATGTATTCTTGCTCCAGCTGGCCGATTTCGGACGTTCTTTCATCCACATTGGATTCTACACATCCCATACATCACTTGCACTTTATATTTCGTGTTTACCTTCTTTTTCATTGCAATGGCTCTTTGAAAGAGATAGTTTTCTTGCAAAGCCAGGAGCTTTTTGTTGTGATTGTTAACTCTAACAACTGTCTTGTCATGTTCCATATTGGGTAATTCATATCCGTGTTTTATCAGGTGTTTGGCGAAGGTATAATGGCTATTTTCATATTGTCAACTTCTTATATGTTCTTTATATCTAGTACTGAAGTTCCTACCTGTTATCCCCAGATATACAGATTTTCATTCTTGTGAAGAAACTGGAAGGAGGTGGACTCGAGTCTGCTACCTTTAAATCTCACAGCTTACGACGCTATCAACTGCGCTATAGTTTCGACGTGGCTGCTGGGCCTCAGCATATAAAGCAAATGTGAAAAGACTGCGATTGCAAATGGCATTATTTGAGATTTAATATGCAAATAGTACCAAAGAGACGCACCTTTGATAGGTCATTGTGCCGTAGCATTGAAACTGTATACTTCCGTAGCACAACACTAAAACATTGACTACAAGAGGCCGTTACCTACCGATATTTAGTTTCCTGTCATTTTATTGTAATAAAATAGCTAGGAAGATCCTCAATTTCCTGATGTTTTGAAACAACCTATATTCATGCCACGTACCCCATGAGAAAAAAAACCTACCAAATACGATGTCTAACACCATACAATATGGCGGCTCCTATTTTCTGCTTGTGACGTAAAAAGATGTCGCATCTCATTGGCCGCGTTCGTCTCTGCGAGGTAAGAAATCTAACATTCAGAGTCATTTATTTCACTCTCCGCAGTGTAATGAAACATGGAATCCCACGCTGTAACCTCACTAGGTCCTCGCCCACGTGCGTTTTCACATCCCATGAGAGGACAGCTTTACAGGGGTAAAGCGCGAACACATGCGCACGGGACGTGGTAAGTCAAAGCTCAGGAATCGACAACTTTCGCTTGCAGAGGGCTGTTGTTGACGGCTGCAGCAGATTCCCGGCCAGTTTTAATTAACCGTGTACAGAGTGACACGTGGTACGACACCCCTGTTGCACGCGGCGGAGCGGGCTGCCCAGCGGGCGCTGTCAGCCTGTCGAAAGACGAACGACACGGGCTCCCGCTTTGCGGCCGTGTCGCAGGCGGGATTCGCCACTGCTCCGAGCACACGCGTGCGTGACGGCGTCTGGGGAGAGGGAACAGTGCTGTCGCTTCCGGCTGTCCGAGCTTGCAGGTGATTCCCTGGATATTATTTTGCGGTCGCCGCGGCTGTTCAAAATCGTGTTGTGAGAATATGCTGCAGTCCAGACGAGAGAATTACGCGCCTGTCTAAGGGTAGCACTGTACTACTTCATGCTTCGAAAAGACAGATATGTAGCTATTAAGTATTCAGGGCAAACGGAAAATCAGAAGCTAAATATATCCTCTCGCAGGATTAAGAACACAGACACATGAGGTTCTCTGCACTAATCCCTTCCAGGAACGCACTTCCCTTTCTAAGGCACTAGACAATTTGTTAGGCCATTGGTGGGTGTGCTATTGAAAAGTCTTTCCCTGATTACATAAATTGATAACTCAGGCTAGAAGTAAGATACAAATATGAAACTTGTGTCGAATTGTTTACAACTATCAAAGTTTTTTTTCTGTTTTAGGTTCGCAGTTCGTAAGTAGTGGACGAGTCGCAGTGCCCAAGAAGCCATGTTAACCAATCAGGCCCAGTGTGTCCTGTGGTACCATGAGACACGATCACCAACCACAGTGCAGAGATCTCAAGAGCATTAAAGCCTGGTATGAGAAGTTCAAGGACACAGGATCGGTTGCTGGCCTTCCGATGTCTGGTCGACCAAGAACCTCAGCAGACAGGGTGGAAGCTGTAAGGCAGTCTTTTCTGCGAAGTCCGAAGAAATCGGTGCGCAGGGCCTCACGTGAATTACACATGCCAAAAAGCTCTCTCCATGACATTTTACACAAACGTTTATTGTTTCCTCCACACAAAGTGCAAATCGTTCAGGCCTTGTTGCCCAATGACAGTACACTTCGATATGACTTTGCGGCCGAAATTCAGACGAATTGCCTTTTCTGACGAAGCGACCTTTTTTGTCAGTGGAGTGGTGAATCGCCATAATGTGCGCATTCGGGGTTCACAACCCCCTGGCGAGGTCATGTAGTGCACCAGAGGCAGTCCAAAGGTGAATGTTTGGTGAGTGCTATTTCACGATCGAATTATCGGGCCATTCTTCTTCGCTGAGGCTACCATCACATCTGCAGTGTATCTGGACATGTTGCAACTGTATGCTGTTCCTCAGCTACTTCAGTGTCACCCCGGGCTTGTAATTTAGTGGATTTCTTCTACTATCTTTCATGAATATTGATGTCTTTTTTCAGCAAGACGGTGCACCGCCTCATTGGGGTTTGGACGTCCGTGCCCATCTCGATATGACCTTTCCTGGGCGATGGATTGGTCGTGATGGGCCAACGGTTTCGCCTCCACGCTCTCCTGACATAACCCCATTAGACTTCTTTTTATGGGGTTATGTCAAGGACGAGGTCTACCGAACACGTGTACCATATCTTGAAACCCTGCGTCAACGGATAACCACGGTCGTTGAATCGATCCCTGCAGTGATGTTTGCTAATGTGTGGACGGAAACTGAATATCGTCTAGATGTGCTACGTGCTACCAAGGGTCCTCATGTGGAATTTTACTGATGTGTGAGAAAACTTTGATAGTTTGTAAACAATTAGACACCAGTTTCATATTTGTATCTTACTTCAAGCCTGAGTTATCAATTTATGTAATCAGGGAAAGACTTTTCGGACACCTGTATAGTGATACTATTGCAGGAACAAGTTTCAAACAACGTGCATGATATCCTCCTCATATGTCACCATTTGTAACGACTACTCTGTGCCAGACTGCTTGACGTAAATAAACAGAAATCAGATTTATATATTTGTAAACGGGTTCCATGAAAGAATGGCGAAGCACATACGTTAAGACAAACAAGTGCATTATTAACGTGCATTTTCAATTAAACAAGGAGATAAAATCTCTTCTCAGTGCATCTCAGAGCGATTACTGTAGGTGGCAATTTGTATTTTTTTTTAAGAAACCGTTTAAACATCTATACATTTCATATTAGTTTCTTCGCTATGCGCTGTAATCTACCGTTGTGGAGTCACGGACGAGGCTCTGCTTTGTTTCGGTTGGGGTAACCTGCGACATCCCATTGGTGTTGTTTCTGAAACTGCTGTGACTGATGGTCGTTCTTCAGTAGTATTGCGCAGTGTCTGATGACCACGACGTTACAAGTGTAATTTGTTTCCAAGTCATAAATGTCAGTGGCTCCTTTTAATGGTAATAAATGCTCCAGCTCCCTTCCTTTCACACTTTAAACCTTTATTATTGATCTTTTATTAGGTTGATTGTCTTGTACTACTATTTCTAAATAGATAGATTGAAATTTTTAATATTATACACTACTGGTCATTAAAATTGCTACACCACGAAGATGACTTGGTACAGGCAAGAAATTTAACCGACAGGAAGAAGATGCTGTGATGTGCAAATGATTAGTTTTTCAGAGCATTCACAAAAGGTTGGCGCCGGTGGCGACACCTACAACGTGCTGACATGAGGAAAGTTTCCAACCGATTTCTCATACACAAACAGCAGTTGACCGGCGTTACCTGGTGAAACGTTGTTGTGATGTCTCGTGTAAGGAGGAGAAATGCGTACAATCACGTTTCCGACTTTGATAAAGGTCGGATTGTAGCCTATCGCGATTCCGGTTTATCGTATTGCGACATTGCTGCTCGCGTTGGTCGAGATCCAATGACTGTTAGCAGAATATGGAATCGGTGGGTTCAGGAGGGTAATACGGAACGGCCTCGTATCACTAGCAGTCGAGATGACAGCCATCTTATCCGCATGGCTGTAACACAGATCGTCCAGCCACGTCTCGATCACTGAGTCAACAGATGGGGACGTTTCCAAGACAACAACCATCTACACGAACAGTTCGACGACGTTTGCAGCACCATGGACTATCAGCTCGAAGACCATGGCTGCGGTTACCCTTGACTCTGCATCACAGACAGGAGCGCCTGCGATGGTGTACTCAATGACGAGCCTGGGTGCACGAATGGCAAAACGTCATTCTTTCGGATGAATCCAGGTTCTGTTTACAGCATCATGATGGTCGCATCCGTGTTTGGCGACATCGCGGTGAACGCACATTGGAAGCGTATATTCGTCATCCCCATACTGGCGTATCACCCGGCGTGATGGTATGGGGTACCATTGGTTACACGTCTCGGTCACCTCTTGTTCGCATTGACGGCAGTTTAAGCAGTGGACGTTACATTTCAGCAGGATAATGCACGACCGCATGTTGCAGGTGCTGTACGGGCCTTTCTGGATACAGAAAATGTTCGACTGCTGCCCTGGCCAGCACATTCTCCAGATCTCTCACCAACTGAAAACGTCTGGTCAATGGTGGCAGAGCAACTGGCTCGTCACAATACGCCAGTCACTACTCTTGATGAACTGTGGTATCGTGTTGAAGCTGCATGGGCGGCTGTACCTGTACACACCATCCAAGCTCTGTTTGACTCAATGCCCAGGCGTATCAAGGCCTTTATTACGGCCAGAGGTGGTATTTCTGGGTACTGATTTCTCGGGATCTATGCACCCAAATTGCGTGAAAATGCAATCACATGTCAGTTCTAGTATATTATATTTGTCCAATGAATACCCGTTTATCATCTGCATTTCTTCTTGGTGTAGCAATTTTAATGGCCAGTAGTGTATATTCACATATGCGCCATAATCCTATGTGAAATTCAAGCAACTTGAAGCACAGCTGCTACGACATTCTTGGAAGAATTTTGTAACTCTCGTGATGTAATATTTATTTATTTATGTATTTTTTTGTTGGATATGTAAGAACTTCCCATCGAAATCTGGATATTACAAGCATTACCTGCTTATAGTCCATAAATGGCAGTGGTTTCTAGCAATCATAATAAGCTTCTGTGCTCCCTTCCTGCAACATTTTTAAGTTTTCTTTTACTCATCTATTTGTAGATTTGATTTTACTACGTAAAACTGCTACTAAGGTTTTAATTGAGATCCAAACAGGACGAATCAAGTAAGACTTGCACCGCTAATGTTGCAGAAATGGAGAGTGATATTGATGTGTGGTTTTCACAGAATGAGTTAGTAGTTATAGGGCAAGTATTTTAGCCATTAAACCGATTGTAATAATACTTAGAGGTGTTAAGCAGGGGTGTACATTGACTGCTTGGCCTTTGCGGACGACCTGCCCAGTTTTGTTAGCAACATAGAGCCAGCAGTCAACAACATCAATAGGCTGTCAGAAATTGCTGAAAAAATTGGACTCCAGATCTCTATTCAAAAGACAAAATATATGACGAACATCTGTAATTGATCTGAATGGATGATCACCAACCTGGGAAAAATCGGACGAGTTAAGAATTTTACGTATCTCGGTGAATGGATTAGAAGAAGAAGCAATTAATGATGTCAGGATGAGGAAGTTAGACCACGCATACCAACTGACAAAGAATACCTATAACAAAAATTCTATGAGTACAGGGGCCAAGTTCCGACATTATAATACACTTGTAAAACCTGAGGGCTTATATGCGTCTGAAATTTGACCATGAGTAGACAAGGTCGAGCTGAGCGGCTGGAAAAACCAGAGCGTAAGATATTAAGGAAAATTCTAGGTAATAGATGGGTTGATGGACAATGGCGAGCCGGCCGAAGTGGCCGAGTGGTTCTAGGCGCTTCAGTCTGGAACCGCGCGACCGCCATTGTCCATCAACCCATCTTTTACCTAGGATTTTCCTTAATATCCTACGCTCTCGCTTTTCCAGCCGCTCAGCTTGACCTTGTCTATTCATGGATGTGTGTCATGTCCTTAGGTTAGTTAGGTTTAAGTAGTTCTAAGTTCTAGGGGACTGATGACCTCAGTTGTTAAGTCCCATAGTGCTCAGAGCCATTGGAACCATTTTTGAAAATGGTGAATGAGAGCAAATGAGGACTTGTACAGCAAGACAGAGCCTATCACAGCATCCATTAAGAAAAGACGATTGTTATTTTACGGTCATCTCATGAGGATGGACGGTGATCGACTAACAAAAAGAATGTGGAGTTTCATCATCCAATCTAAGAAAACAAGGCTGAGATGGTTCGAAGAATGTGAAAAAGATCTTAGGCAGATTAGTTTCTCAGAGAGAGAAATTCCTGACAGGAACAAATTTAGAAGACTGGCGAACGACTACCAATGTTTTAAAATGGCACCAACGTCCAAAAGACGGAGAGGACCTTTGTACGAAGAGCTTAAACAGGCACTTCTTGGTGGGCTCAGAAGATACTGGCAGGAAGTCAAAGCTGGAACGAGAACATGACCTAGACACTAAAATGAAATCGGTTGTTACCACGCAGTCCATAGAGGCTCAATTCGAAAAAAGAAAAAATACTTAGAACGTTAATTTTTTACGCATACACTTTTTTAAATAGAGCAATACCTATTGACATTAAAAAAACTTAGAGTAAACTGGAATGTCAGTGGCGTTTGTTGCCGCATTCTAGTGTGAGTCGTTTACGAGCTACCGTATTTTCAAGTTTCCACAGCGGCACTTGTTTGTGCCATTCAACCTCATTGCGACCTGCTAGTCAGTTATTGCGTGACAGTCGAGCCGACAGCTCGTTAGTGGACCATGGGTTTTACCAATGCAGAAAAAGCGGACATGCTCATGGTGTATGGAGAGTGTAGAAAGGATGCAGTTCGTTCTTGTACGGTTTATATGGCAAGATATCCCAACAGACTTCAACCATCTCGGCAGTCATTTATCAGCTTCTTCTGTAGTTACGTGAAAATGACAGTGTAACACCTAGATAACGTAATAGAAGGAAACAAGTGGCGACCGAAGAGATGGAAATTAATGTTCTTGCTGCAGATGATCAGCACGTTAGCTCCCGCGCAATAGCGTGAGGATGTAGTATGAGTCAGGCAAGCGTCCTACTGATACTCCATCGACGTAGGTTCCATCCTTATCACATCTCTCTCCATCAAAAGCTGCATGGAAACAATTATGAGAATCGTGTTCTATAGATGGACATTAAGAAGGGATACTCCAGATGTATCATGTACCTTTTTAATGACGAACCTAAATTTACCAATCATGGCCAGGTGAACCGCAGAAATATGCACTACTGGTCTGTTGAAAATCCCCGCTGGCTTCGTCAGAGGAAATGTTAGCGACCATGGAGTGTAAACGTGTGGTGTGTGTAATGAATCATCATCTCATGGGCAGTTTTTCATAGATGGAACACTGAACGCGTACAAGTAACGCAGCCTCCTAACAGTCCTTCGTCCTTCGTCCATGGATTCTAGAAGACGTTCCTCTGCAAACTGGGAGGAACCTGTAGTACCAATATGATGGCTGCCCAGCCCATAGTGCACGAAGTACTACAGGATGTCTTCACGAATTGCTTCCAAATCGTTGTATTGGACGTTGTCTACCCCGTTCCCCTGATTTGGCGCCTGTAGACCTTTTTCTGTGGGAAAAGCTGAAACACGCTGTCTACAAGCACATACCAGCTACACCCGATGCTCGTACATCTCGGCTGAAATTCTAGCACGTGTGCAGCAGTGGTTCCATATCAGACTGGAAGAGTGTACTGCATCTGCCAGTGGTCGTTTTGAACACAACCTGAGATGGTCAATTGCCTCGTTACCGGTCAGAATACATATAGTTAGTGCATGTATTTGTGATGTTCTTTAGTGTGTGCTACCACAAGTATTGTATAAATGTCGGTGTGGAAACTTTTCAAAATACGATATCTCGTAAATGACTCGCACTAGAATCCTGCAACAGACACCACTGACATTCTAATTTACCCTTCTTTTAGTTTGTTAATGTCAACAGGCATTGTTCCATTAAAAAGTGAACGTTTGCACAAAGAATTAATTTTTAGGATTATTAAAATCTGTTTATTGGCTTACAATACGAGCCTCAGGACTACCAATCCATTCTGTGAAAATCGCACATCAACAGCACTTTCCATTTCAGCAATATCTGCAGTGCAAGTTTCAGGTGATTAAGCCTGTACGCTGAGCAGTTTCGATTTGTGTCACTTCCTATGTTCAAATTCCAGCAGCTTTGTAATTTTGCAATTACTGCATTCTTCGTACAATTTGATTTCTTTATTAACAATTTTCGTATAAACAGGGTGGTCCATTGATGGTGACCGGGTCAAATATCTCACGAAATAAGCATCAAACGAAAAAACTACAAAGAACGAAACTCGTCTAGCTTGAAGGGGGAAACCAGATGGCGCTATGGTTGGCCCGCTAGATAGCGCTGCCATAGGTCAAACGGATATCAACTGCATTTTTTAAAAATAGGAACCCTCATTTTTATTACAAATTCGTGTAGTGCGTAAAGAAATATGATTGTTTTAGTTGGACCACTTTTTTCACTTTGTGATAGACGGCGCTGTAATCGTCACAAACGTATAAGTACGTGGTATCACGTAACATTCCCCCAGTGCGGACGGTATTTGCTTCGTGATACATTACCCGTGTTAAAATGGACCGTTTACCAATTGCGGAAAAGGTCGATATCGTGTTGATGTATGGCTATTGTGATCAAAATGCCCAACGGGCGTGTGCTATGTATGCTGCTCGGTATCCTGGACGACATCATCCAAGTGTCCGGGCCGTTCGCCGGATAGTTACGTTATTTAAGGAAACAGGAAGTGTTCAGTCACATGTGAAACGTCAACCGCAACCTGCAACAAATGATGTCGCCCAAGTATGTGTTTTAGGTGCTGTCGTGGCTTACCCGCACATCAGTAGCAAAGAAATTGCGCGATAATCGGGAATCTCAAAAACGTTGGTGTTGAGAATGCTACATCAACATCGATTGCACCCGTACCATATTTCTATGCACCAGGAATTGCATGGCGGCGACTTTGAACGTCGTGTACATTTCTGTCACTGGGCACAAGAGAAATTACGGGACGATGACAGATTTTTTTGCACGCGTTCTATTTAGCGACGAAGCGTCATTCACCAACAGCGGTAACGTAAACCGGCACAATATGCACTATTGGGCAACGGAAAATCCAGGATGGCTTCAACGAGTGGAACATCAGCGACCTTGCCGGGTTAATGTATGGTGCGGCATTATGGGATGAAGGATAATTGGCCACCATTTTATCGATGGCAATCTAAATGGTGCAATGTATGGTGATTTCCTACGTAATGTTCTACCGATGTTACTACAAGACGTTTCACTGCATGACAAAATGGCGATGTACTTCCAACATGATGGATGTCCGGGACATAGCACGCGTGCGGTTGAAGCGGTATTGAATAGCATATTTCATGACAGGTGGATTGGTCGTCGAAGCACCATACCATAGCCCGCACGTTCAGCAGATCTGACGTCCCCGGATTTCTTTCTGTGGGGAAAGTTGAAGTATATTTGCTATCGTGATCCACCGACAACGCTTGACATCATGCGTCAGCGCATTGTCACTGCTTGTGCGAACATTACGAAAGGCCAAATACTCGCTGTTGAGAAGAGTGTCGTTACACGTATTGCCAAATGCACTGAGGTTGACGGACATCATTTTGAGCATTTATTGCATTAATGTGGTATTTGCAGGTAATCACGCTGTAGCAGCATGCGTTCTCGGAAATGATAAGTTCACAAAGGTACATGTATCACATTGGAACAACCGAAATAAAATGTTCAAACGTACCTACGTTCTGTATTTTAATTTAAAAAACCTACCTGTTACCAACTGTTTGTCTAAAATTGTGAGTCATATATTTGTGACTATTACAGCGCCATCTATCACAAAGCGAAAAAAGTGGTCCAACTAAAACATTCATATTTCTTTACGTACTACATGAATATGTGTTAAAAAATGGGGGTTCTATTTTTTTTTTAAATGCAGTTGATATCCGTTTGACCTATGGCAGCGCCACCTAGCGGGCCAACCATAGCGCCTTCTGGTTTCCCCCTTCAAGCTAGACAAGTTTCATTCTTTGTAGTTTTTTCGTTTTGCGCTTATTTCGTGAGATATTTGGCTCGATCATGATCAGTGGACCACCCTATATAAGGGGCAGTCAAATGATAACTAGACGGGTGGAATAAAAGTAAGTAAACTGTTTACTATGTAAAAAGGAATCGCCAGATTTCTGAACACATTTATCCCACAGGGAGACAAGGCGGGCAATACCTTCACTGAAAAATGTTTGCGATTGCTTACGACATTATGGTTGTATCCAGGCGCGCATCTCCTCGTCCGAAACAAATCGACGGCCACGAATGCCTTTCTTCAGAGCTCCAAGGAAGCGTGGAGGATGTCTAAGGGCTTCCCTGCAAACTACTGCAGCGTAGTAGAAACAACTCTGGCAGCATGTGGGCGGGCATTAGCATGCAACAGAATGATGATGATGATATTTGGTTTGTGGGGCGCCTCAGCGCCCGTACAAAATCCCAATTTTTAAAGTCCATTTTATTTTCACAGTTCAATCTAGTCACTCTCACAAGTGATGATGATGATGATGTTATGATGAGGACAGCACAAACACCCTGTCCCCGGGCAGAGGAAGTCCCCAACCCGGCCGGGAATCGAACCCGCGGACCCCGTGATCCTGGGGCAGCAACGCTAGCCCCTAGACCACGAGCTGTGGACGCAACAGAATGATGCCCTCCGTCAACACTCCTGGGACACGTGGACACTTAGCAAAATCAAGTCGAAACGCCCAGGAATTTTGACAGACGGCACCATTCTGTTGCCCGCCCGCATACTGCCAAGGCTGCAGAAGTATCGCTGGGACGATCTACTACATTCTCCATACAGTCCCAGTCTGTCGCAATGCTATTTCGATATTTTTGGAGCCCTGAAGAAAGATATTCGACGCAGTCGATCAGCTTCGGACAAAGCGGTACACTCCCGGGTACAATGCAAAAATTTTTCCATTAAAGCATAGTCTGTCTTATCTCACAGTAGGACAAATGTGCGTATTAACATTTATGGCGATTCGCGTTTTAATAAGCGTCTGTCGTGTAACAATTATGCCAGATATCTTAGGCATTGCTACCACTAACACCACGTACTGATAAAGTGGTTTATCTTGTACAGTGTCAAAATGGCTATGTCAGTTGGGTACTGATGGTGTTACGAAATGGAGTAGAAACTGACAAGACACTCTGTACTGATTTTAATACAAAGTTTCCCAACTTTACTGCGTTGTTCCAGTATATTCCTTTTAATATCTTGTCCTATGCTGCACATTTCGCGCCACGGATAAGATAATTGGGCTTTTCCGAAATGCACCTTGAGGAAAGAAATAAAATTATTGTGGCTATCAATAGTTTTACCATTTAGTCCCAATATGTTCGCGGATCTTCTTAGAGGCTTTTCGTCTAAAGTGATAAAGCAAGAACTTTTCTTTAGTGTGTACAGATATTTTTAATGGTTTGATCTCCCTTCTCCTTAATCGTATGAGACGCCCGCGTTAGGCAGTTCTGTGCGATTTGTGAGAACACTGTTGCGGAAACAACGAAAAAAAAAAAACAAGACAAATTTAAACGGACGCAAAATCACCAAGATTGGCGATCTTGTACAGAAGCTCCAAATTTTGCCCGCACTTCAATGCGAGATGCTTATAATAGTTTCCACAACGAAACTTTGTCTCGAAATCTGGCAGGAAATCTAAAGAGATTCTGCTCGTATGTGAAATATGCTAGCGGCAAGACACAGTAATGCCTTCTCTGCGCGATAACAATGGAAATACCATTGACGACAGTGCTGCCAAAGCAATTATTAAATATAGCCTTCCGAAATTCCTTCACCAAAGAAGACGAAGTAAATATTCCAAAATTCGAATCAAGAACAGCTGCCAACATGAGTAACGTAGACGTAGATACCCTCGGAGTAGTGAAGCAACTTAAATCACCTAACAAAAGCAAGTCTTCCGGTCCAGAGTGTATACCAATTAGGTTCCTTTCAGAATATGCTGATGCATTAGCTCCATACTTAAGAATCACATACAACTGTTCGCTCGACGAAAGATCCGTACCCAAAGACTGGAAAGTTGCACAGGTCACACCAATATTCAAGAAAGGTAGCAGGAGAAATTGTAACGCCGGATATGCATATCCTCCTATTTCCATCTATTGTACTATAAATTTTTTCCTTTTTTTGTTACCTAAATATATGACATTTCTGTGCCTTTATATATTGTAATTGTTTTACTATTTGTATATATATATTTATGCATCTATATCGATGTATAATTGGTTCGTTTTGTAAATATTATTTGTATTTTACGCTGGATCTTGCCTAGGGAAAACTATGCTGTCGAACGAATACATCGATAGGTCGTGTGGAGAACCAAAGTGTTTAGGATCTTTGGTAGTGTTAACTCTGCCGCGTGGAGCGCGGGCAGAGCAGAGGGAGTCTGGCTGGAGGAGGGCAGTGGAGCACGTGTGTTGTGTGACGCTCCCGCGAGTTGCCGCGCTTTCAGGGTTTGGCAGCATGTAATTGCGCTCGACTTGCTATGCTAGTTTCTGACATGGTGTCGCGGACGGGAGCGTTAGCCGGCACACATCAAGGCCCCGTTTCACCCGGTGACCGTGTCGAGAAGAAGGCGCGCCAACATCCAGCTTCTGCAACAGCGACGACCGACAATGAGTGACCGTCGTCACCTGCTCGACCGACGACTTCAAACCTTCAATCAGCCAACAAGGAAGACTGGAAGCGCGTAAAGTTTTAAAACTGTATGGCAGACCTCAGCTTTTAAAATTGTTGCATCACAAAATTACAGCAACTTAGCATGAACCTTTGTTGCTCATTGTCCCAGTTGCATTACCAAGCAGGGTCCCTTCCTTTTCCGAAATGAACCCGAGTGTCGTTGAAATTCAGACGCCAGCATTAAAGTAATATTCCATTTCACTGCTTTAATTTCAAAGTTCAGTTAAGGTATTCATAGCTGGCTACAATATTTAGATTACACAAGCACAAATCAAGAGTGCGAGTTTTGTTAGCATATTTTAGCTTACCTGTGACTGCAGCTCAGCTTGGTACGTACTAAATGTTACTATTGTTAATTGTCCAGAATCATTTTATTCAAGTTCAAAGTTAAATCTCTTATTTCTAAATTGCGTAGATTCAAGTAGCTTTTGAAATGATTGTTGAGATAGCCCAAGACTAACTGTATTTTACTGAATTTCGATGTGCTTCAGAAACAAAGCTCACTATTAATTTCCGTCACTAAATTAACTTTCAGTTTTCCGGTTTTATTAATTCTTTTGCTAAATTAAGTCAGAGTGTAGCGAAATTTATTACTTCTGGCAAACTTTCAGTTTTCACACTACACGTGTCAACCTTCAGTTGCCACGCTTCTAGTGCTAATTATATGTGTAATAACCTTTCTTTTTCAGTTACTATAGTAATTGTCCATAGGACTGGCGACCGTAATTTCCCCCACATCTCAAGTATCTAATTACCGCTAGTTGATTGTTAACGTAACGGCCGCACATTTACTTTCTTTATTAACTTTACCCCTTTTCAAAATAAATTTCCATCAGTTTCATTTGCATTTTTCCTTTCATTTAGATGTAACCCTTTCCTCCCTCTTTACCGAGAGATTAACTTCGGTGACGATTGCTTTTCCCAAATTTCCATTGGGTACACGCGGTTTAATTTTTCACTGTCATTAAGGTCGATAAGTAAGGAGGAGGTTACAAAATCCACTAAATTACAGTCCCATGTCGTTAACGTCGACATGCAGCAGGATTTTGTAATGTATACTGTGTTCGAACATTATGAATTACCTCGAAGAAAACGGTCTATTGACACACAGTCAACATGAGTTTAGAAAAAATCCTTCTTGTGAAACACAACTACCTCTTTATTCGCATGAAGTGGTGAGTGCTATTGACAAGGGATTTCAGATCGATTCCATATTTCTTGACTTCCGGAAGGTTTTTGACACAGTACTACACAAGAGGGTTGCGTGCATGTGGAATATCGTCTCCGTTATGTCACTGGATTTGTGATTTCCTGTCAGAGAGCTCACAGTTCGTAGTAACTGATGGCAAGTCATCAAGTAAAGATATTGCTATAGGCCCTTTGCTGCTCCTTATCTCTATAAACGATTTAGGAGACAATCTCAGCAGCCGTCTTAGATTGTTTGCAGATGATGCTGTCATTTATCGACAAGTCTTCAGAAGATAAAAACAAATTGCAAAACTATTTAGAAAAGATATTTGTATGGTGCAAAAAACTGGCAATTGACCCTAAATAACGAAAAGTGTGAGGTCATCCACATAAGTGCTAAAAGTAATCCGTTAAACGTCAGTTACGCGAAGAATCAGTCAAACCTAAAGACCGTAAATTCAACTAAATACCTGGGAATTACAATTACGAACAACTTAAATTTAATGAAACACATAGAAAATGTTGTGGGGAAAGCTAACAAAAGATTGCGTTTTATTGGCAGGACAGTTAGAAAATGTAACAGACCTACTAAGGAGACTGCCTACACTACACCTGTCCGTCCTATTTTAGAATACTGCTGCGCGGTTTGGGATCCTTACCAGATAGGAATGACGTTTTGTACTGTCGACAAATAGAGGAGACGGTGTCACGTACATGATACAGGATTTGGGGTGTACATCACTAAAACACAGGCTTTTTTCGTTGCGGCAGAAACTTCTCACGAAATTTCAATCACGAATTTTCTCCTCTGAATACGGAAATATTTTGTTTACGCTGGTCTACATAGGGAGAAACGATTATAATAAAATAAGGGAAATCAGAGCTCGCACAGAAAGAACCACGCTGTACGAGGTTGGTATAATAGAGAATTATTGTGAAGGTGGTTCGACGAACCCTCTGCCAGGCACTTTAATGTGATTTGCGGAGTATCCATGTAGATGTAGATGTAGATGTAGATGAAGTAATCCGTTTTTTCGCCAATGGCCATGTTGTTACTTGTCGTTCAAATCTTACATCTTCTCACTTTAGTAACAATTCTCTCCCTCCATTGCAGGCTTTATGTAGCACAGGAATCAGCGTGGTGGGCTTAAATTGTTCACCAATAAGTCTTCACGTCTCCGTAGTGTTCGGCGTTCCAGTACAACAGAAGCAGTTGTGAGTGCTGGGAAAAGTAGTTGATACTGCACTGATGAGAAAAGGCAAATATTGATTGAGGAATGTTGATCCCATTGGCAGATGATCAATTGACCGCTGCCTCGTGGAAGATTTGGTGGCTACTTTCGGGAAATTATGCATCATGGACTACTATTGGCTTTTGTAAAACAATGTAACTGTTCTAAGCATGCTAGTCACACTAATCGCCAGCATCTACTACGAAACAAATTCCGCCACCAACTGTTAGCGAGAGTGATGTCGAAACGTATCACTTAGGAATAAACTGAATGTGTCAACTCCAGTACCAGACTTCCCAATCATTCGACGCCGTCTCTAGTTTTCAAGAAACATCATGTACAGGATATGCTCCATCCTCGTCGATAGCAGTAAAATTAAATACTGCTGTACGTTGTTCCTTTATAAGTACACGCTAAGTCTACGTCCATGACGTAGCATGTCATCAGGGAGATTGAGAATATTATGTAAACACCATCCTAAAATATGTGCCTATTTTACATTGCAATTATTGCCACTGGTAACAATGTGAACAGTGAGCGACATTTTTCTCTCAAAGAGCCTCACACTCTATCGGCTACGAAACAGAACGGACGCACCAAGTACATCAAATAGACTCATTTCTGTCCAAGTTAACGTTACCGTAATTAATAGTGTTTCAAGTAGCGATGCCTTTATGAGGAAGTTTAATTAGTTCTGCACAGGTCAAATAATTTTGTATGACTTGAGTGAAAGGAAGACAAATGGATAGTCAACAACTTGTTTTGTCAGTTACTTTTACAGTAAAATGTTATTTGCCCCATGACAATCATGAAGTACATCCTCTGGGTGGCATTACCATCAACAGTCCACCGGTTACATTACAAGAGGGTTGGATATGCACAAAGCACCTTAACGTAGCAATTACAGGTACCATTAGTATTGTATAAATGTTTTGCTCTTCCAGATTTTGTTTAATAATTTTGGGTAACTTGATTTAAGTCAATAATGGCTCTCGTAAGGACATTCTCTCAAAATAATGCGGAAAGAACCACGCCTCCTATAAAGCGACATCGTTCAATTATGAAAATTTTAGTTACGTAATTTAATCTTTTTTTTTCTTTTTGCACCGAGAGAGTAGTGTGATACAGTCACAAGCGTAACTTTATACATAGAAGGTACGCCACTGCTGATGGAAAGCCTGTCGTAAGGGGGCGCGACTGAGAGAGGTTCAAATATTCGGTGTGCAGAAAACCATATGTTTTCAGAATGTTCTAGAAGTTTCGTGGCCTATATAAACCTTCTGTAGCTTGAGGCAAGCCAGGGGTGGCATAGCCGTAGGGAAATATCCTGTGAAGGTCTTCAGATATAGAGTTATTGAATGATGTCACAAAGTAGTACGCTCAGTTACGTCACCCTTCAGCTAAGTTAGCATTAATTTCATTCCATAATCAAGCAAATAGTGTGGAAAGGGACTTTAGTAGGTCGACTGCCTTCAAACTTTTGATGTCAAATCATTAGCTGGCAAATTTGACGTTGATACATGTACGTGGCACTGCAAAGGCCTAGGTAGACGAGAAAGCACGACTGCTGAGTTTTTGGCGCGCAAGCTGTCTGAAGGCGGTGGCGAACATTTACAACAGACAGGCGTTTCTAGCAACACTTCGTAAGGCACCAGCCTCATAGCTGTTAATGGACTTTTATAACTGTAGCTCTGACACTACGCCAAGTATCCTGGACTGATTACGACTAGCAGCAGAATTTAGATCAGAAACCTGTTCCTAATGGTGAGAAAGTATGTTTTTGACAGTGTAAGCTGTGCCATTATAATCGCTGTACAGTAGAGATCTCGGCCCACTCAGCTAATGGCGCCAAAACAGCCGGCAGTTTTCTCGCTCCAGACGAAAGGGCGCTGTAGACTTAATGGGGGATGCAGTTAGCGTCGAGCTCGTAGTAACCGGAGCCACTGTGTGACGTAGTACTGGGGTCAGCCGAGCTAAAGCCCTGTATAAAGCCTTAATAGAGCGATTCAAGCCGAACGAGGGAGACGCCTGATAGCTAGCAGTTTAGGCCGTTGTCACACGGCACGAGTTAACTAACTTTGACGTGGCGCCCTACGAATTTTGTGATGTTACTTCCTGCTGTTTCACGCTAGGAGCCAGTATGTCACTTGAAACACAAAATAAGTTCTGCGATAAGAATCAAGAACGCTCTCTATGTCACAAGCGGAACTCGTGAGATACTATCAGTTGAAGCCCATATTTTGTGGGTTTCATGTTACACCCTATGAATATACGCTGTTTGTAAGCATCCTTCTTGTGGTAAAATGATCGGAATTCACGCTTCTTTTTTTATTTAGTCAAGTCATCAGTATCAGTCTTCTCTCTGGTTTTATACGTCCGTCCACGAATATCTCTCCTGTGTCAACCTCTTCATCTCGGGAGCAACACTTGCAATCTACTACGAGCTCAGTTATTTGCTAGACGTATTCCAGTCTCTGTCTTTCTGTACAGTTTTTATCCTACACAGTTCCATCCAGTATCGTGGAAATTATTCCGTGATGTCTTAACAGATGTCCAGCTATCCTGTCCCTTCTTCTTGTCAGTAAATGTAAATGTCGCGTGACTAGAGCTTCCAGTCGTCCAGTCGTGTAGACCGTTCGCCGGGTGCAAGTCTTTCGATTTGACACCACTTAGGCGACTTGCGCGTCGATGGGGATGAAATGATGACGATTAGAACAACACAACACCCAGTCCCTGAGCGGAGAAAATCTCCAACCCAGCCGGGAATCGAAGCTGGGCCCTTAGGATTGACATTCTGTCGCGCTGGCCACTCAGCTACCGGGGGCGGACTTCTTGTCAGTGTTTCACATACATTCCTCTCCTCGCTGATTCTGCGGAGAACCTCTTCATTCCTTACCTTATCAGTCTACCCAATTTTCATCATTCTTCTGTAGCATCACATCTCAAATACTGCGATTTTCTTCTGTTCCGGTTTGCCCACAGTCCATGTTTCACTAACATACAGTGTTATGCTCCAAACGTACATTCTCAGAAATTTCTTCCCTAGATTAAAGCCTATGTTTGATGCTAGTAGATCTCTCCTGGCGAGGAATGCCCTTTTTGCCAGTGCTAGTTTGCTTTTTATGTCCTCCTTCCTTCGTTTGTCATTGGTTATTTTGCTGACTAGGTACCAGAATTCCTTGATTTCATTTGCTTCGTGATCACCAATCGTGATGTTAATTTTCTCGTTGTTCTCATTTCTGCTATTTCTAATTACTTTCGTGTTTCTTCGATTTACTCTCAATCTATATTCTGTACTCGTTAGACTGTTCATTCCATTCAGCAGATCCTGTAGTTCTTCTTCACTTTCACTGAGGACAACGATGTCATCTTATTACTGATATCCTGTCACCTTGAATTTTAATTTTACTGTTGAACCTTTCTTTTATATCCGCCATTGTTTCTTCGATCTGTAGATTGAACACTAGGGGCGAAAGACTACACCCTTCTATTACACCCTTTTTAATACGAGCATTTCGTTCTTGTTCTTACAGTCTTATTATTCCCTCTTGGCTCTTGTACATATTGTATATCACCCGTCTTTCCCTATAGCTTAAGACAATTTTTCTCAGAATTTCTCATATCTTACAAACGCATTTTTTTAGGTCAACAAATCCCATGAACATGTCTTGATTTTTTTTTAATTTTTTAGTTTTGCTTCCATTATCAAACGCAACTTCAGAATTGCCTTTCTGGTGCCCTTAACTTTCCTGAAGCCAAACTGATGGTCGTCTGTCATATCCTCAATTTTATTTTCCATTTTTCTGTATATTATTCTTTTCAGTAACTTGGATACAGGAGCTGTTAAACTGATTGTGCGATAGTCCTCGCACTTGTAAGCTCTTGCAACATTGGGAGTTGGGTAGATGATGTTTTTTCCGAAATTGTGGTGGTACATATTCTAAACGCAAACATGAAAGGCCGTTTTGTTACCTTTTCCCCAACTGATTTTAGAAATTCCGAGGGAATGTTATCTATCCCTTCTGCCTTATTCAATCTTAAGTCTTCCAAAACTCTTTTAAATTCTGATTGTGAAACTGGATCCCTTACTTCTTTATATCGACATCTGTTTCTTCTTCTGTCACGCCAACAGACAACTCTTCCCCCACGTAGAGTCCTTCTTGTACTCTTTCCACCTATCCGCAGTCTCTTCTGCATTTAAAAGTGGAATTAGGATTGCATTCTTAATGTAACAACCCCTGCTTTTCACTTCATCAAACGTTGTTTTGACTTTTCTGCATGCTGAGTCAGACCTAGCAATCATTTCTTTTTCGATTTCTTCGCTTTTTTCAGGCACCCATCTCGCCTTAGCTTCCGTGCACTTCCTATTTATTTCATTCCTATTCCCTAAATATTTTTGTACTTCGTTCTTTCACTGATCAACTGAAGTATTTCTCCTTTTATCCGTGGTTTCTTTGCAGTTTCCTTTTTTATACCTATGATATTCTTCCCCACTTTTGTGGTTGACCTTTTTAGAGATCTCCATTCCTCCTCAACTGAACTGCTACTGAGCTATTCCATATCGCAGTATATATAGCCTCAGAGAACTTCAAGCTTATCTCGTCATTAATTAGTACTTTCATATCCCACTTCTTAGCGTAATAATCTTTTAAACTTCAACCTAATCCTCATCGCTACTGAACTGTGATCAGAGTCTATATCTGCTCCTGGGTACGCTTTACAATCCAGTATCTGATTTAGGAATCCCTGCTTGACCACGATGTAATCTAACTGAAATCTTCCCGTATCTCCCGGCGTTTTCCAAGTATATCTCTTCTTCTTGTGATTCTTGAACAGATTATTCGCTATTACTAGCTCAAATTTATTGCAGAATTCAATTAGTCTTTCTCATCTCTCATTCCTAGTACCAAACCCATATTTTCCCGTAACTCTACCACGTAGTCCTTTCCCTACAATTGCATCTCAATCCCCAATGACTGTTAGATTTTCATCTCCCTTTATGTACTGAATTACCCGTTCAAAATACTTACATACCTTCTCGATCTCTTCATCCTGTGCTTGCGACGTCGGCATACACACCTATGAGAATAACGCTATCACTGATCTGTTCAAACTTAATCTCTGCCCTATCTTCCTATTCATCTCTGCCCTATCTTCCTATTCATAACGATTGCAACTCCCGTTATAGCATTTTCTGCTGGTGTTGATATTATCGTATAGTCGTCTGAACAGAAAGCCTTGTCTTCTTTTCATTTCACATCACTGACCCCCACTATATCTAGACTGAGCCTTAGCATTTCCCTTTTCAGGTTTTCTAGATTCCCTACCACTTATTGGTGATAAAAGGATTGTTTTATATTTATTAATTTTCGTGTTATAACTCTCGCGTTAAAAATTACGCCGTTTGAAGAGAACGGCACATCAAAGATTCATCAAAAACGAGTAGATTTGTTAAATGTCAAGTGAAGACATACCTGATACTAAAGCCTTAAAAAGACTAAGATAAAACACATGGTCGCTCATTGCTGACATTCAGCGTAGTGTAGTTAGTAGGAGCTTCATACTACGAAGCAGTAAGTAGTGGATTCATGTCCCACTCAGTTTGTTCGATTTTGTGAACTCTGATAAGGTGATGTCTTTACTGACTGGACATGTATCTTTTCTTTTTGTCTTATTACATGTTCATTGATATTGAAGTTTTATTTATGCCACAGACAGAAGAACATGACTAGCACATGGACGAGGGAGGATATGTGCACTTTAATAGAGCTGACAAAGTAATTGCCGGCCAGAGTGGCCGTGCGGTTCTAGGCGCTACAGTCTGGAGCCGCGGGACTGCTACGGTCGCAGGTTCGAATCCTGCTTCGGGCATGGATGTGTGTGATGTTCTTAAGTTAGTTAGGTTTAAGTAGTTCTAATTTCTAGGTGAGTGATGATCTCAGAAGTTGAGTCCCATAGTGCTCAGAGCCATTTGACCCATTTTTGAACAAAGTAATTTTACGCACGTCCGCTTTCGTAAACATACTGCGTCGTTTCCGAGCCTAGTAAAGCCGACAACTGCCGCTGGAGAGCGCTGAGAGCGCAAAACGCGTTAACCGGCTCGTCCCATGGTCGACGGTGCTGTGTCTCGTGACATGGGATCTCCCTTGAACGTCGACGTTAGCTGCCTCATACTGTGTGACGACGGCTTTAACGAGAGGTCGTGTGAGCAATGGGGCACCGTGGTGGCCGTCAAGTCGGGAGAACAACGCAAAGACACCGAAGCCGACTGCACAGAAGACAGAGTTGCAAGTGTTCCAGTCGGCGTTGTTCCTGGTGCCTGCAGCATTCTTGTGGTCGGAGAGCACGGGTGGGATCGACTGTGCCTTGTGCCGTGTGCCTGTGATTAAGATTCTGGAGTTGGTGATCATATGTGCGTGAGGTGTGCTTGCTTGTGTGTGTGTGTGTGTGTGTGTGTGTGTGTGTGTGTCTGTGTGTCTGTGTGTGCGTATGTGAATTTATGTGTGAGTGTCTTTTAATTGAGCCTGTGTGCAACTTAACAGTAAGTAGCAATCTATCTTTTCCTGCATTGCTGATATTCCTACTTGGAGTTTCTACAGTATTTAGTAATGTATTTACAGCATGTATCAGCAGGAGCACGTAAAATAGTTAAGGTACTATATTGTTGGTGTTAAGACACTCGCAGAGCCTATAATAATTGGTAGATCTTTTTGCATGCTGCATTCATTGGTGTAATAAGTAGCAAAGTACCTTAGTATCCACATTACTGGATCCTGACAAGGAACAGATCATTAAATCTGTCCCATTCAAGTTTAGTGAAGTTAAGAAATGAGCTTCTATCTAACAATAGAGGTTAAACATAATTACGTTTAAGCCCACTACGTGCCACACCTGAGAGGATAACACAGTAACTAACTGATGAAGAAGTAGCCAATTACGTTCATAAATCCCTACGTTAATGGCTGTCGAGCTGTATCCTGACCACATATCTCAACTATACTGTGGCCCAATTAAACATTATGGTAGAGGATGAAGCAGCGAGCCATGTGATTTGCACAGACCCTGAGTCTGATCCTGGAGTTTTTCAGAATCACAATTAAGAACTACTGTTAAAACGTGAAATATGAAAATATGGAATGAATGCATTGAGAAAGCAAGGATTGAGTTCCCATCGACGTTGAGTGCATTAGAGATGCAGAAGCAGTTCAATTGTGTGAACATGTTGAAGAAAACACCCCTGCATTCTCCCGAAGTTAGTTTGGACACACAGACTGAGCGTTGAGCCCTGCTCCTTCCGAACACGAGTTCAGTGTCTTAAACAAAAGTTTTTGGAGGAAAAATATATATTAGTTAATGTTTGTAAAGTGCCAGTTTGCTGAGCATGTGTTTTTCTTTAATAGTTTCCGTATAAGTAAGAAGAAAAATCGTACACAAAGTCTAGTTGTGCAATGAATTGTAATAACAGTAACTAATGTATTCTGTAACAATGCAGTGAAATTTATCGACTATCAGCGATACTGAAATGGTCTGTTGCTGAAACAGAACAGACTAGGGAAAAATTTTCTGTTGTTTATGTCAAAAAGCGCGAGCTCATTCGCTCCTTTTTGTCTCTCTCTGGTAGTCTGTCGTAACCAGCAGACATGCTGTGTAAGTAGTGTCTAAATTATAATACTTGTTGGCATAAAGTAAATAAATGTGGTATCCATTTAGAACTTCTGTAATTATTATAAATCTAGCTGCTCCCAGTATTGATAATTGCATAACTTTTTTGCTATTGTATAATTTGTTACAGACAATACCAACAATTAGATTAGATTAGATTTGTACTTGTTCCATAGATCATGAATACGACACTTTGCAATGATGAGGAACGTGTCAGGTTAATAAAAGGTGACTATACAAGGTACTACATTTCACAAAATATTACATGACACTTAATATTTTTAATTTTTTTGGGTGGGGGGTGGGAAAATTACCCACTTACTATATCCAAAAATTCATTTAATGAGTAGAAAGAGTTGCCATTAAGAAATTCTTTTAATTTCCTTTTAAATACTATATGGCTATCTGTCAGATTTTTGATACTATTTGGTAAGTGGCCAAAGACTTTCGTGGCAGCATAATTTACCCCCTTCTGAACCAAAGTTAGATTTAACCCTGAGTAGTGAAGATCATCCTTTCTCCTAGTGTTGTAGCCATGTACACTGCTATTATTTTTTAATTCGGTCAGATTGCTAATAACAAATTTCATAAGTGAATATATATATATATATATACAGTGAAGATCTCTAGCTCTTTAAATAAGTATCTGCAGGATGATCTTGGATGAGCTCCAGCAATTATTCTGATTACACGCTTTTGTGCAATGAACACTCTTTTACTCAATGATGAGTTACCCCAGAATATGATGCCATATGAAAGCAGAGAATGAAAATAGCCGTGGTAAGATAATTTATTGACATGTATATCGCCAAAATTTGCAATGGCTCTAATAGCATAAGTAGCTGAACTCAAACGTTTCAGAAGATCTTCAGTGTGTTTTTTCCAGTTCAACCCCTCATCAATGCATACACCTAGACATTTTGAATATTCTACCTTAGCTGCCGATTTCTGATCGAAGTCAATATTTATTAATGGTGTCATTCCATTTACTGTGTGGAACTGTATGTACTGTGTTTTGTCAAAGTTTAATGAGAGCTCATTTGCAAGGAACCACTTAATGATTTTCTGAAAAACATCGTTTACAATTTCACCAGTTAATTCTTGTCTGTTGGGTGTGATAGCTATGCTTGTATCATCGGTAAAAAGTACCAGCTTTGCATCTTCGTGAATATAGAATGGCAAGTCATTAATATATATTAAGAATAGCAGAGGACCCAAGACCGAACCTTGTAGCACCCCATTCTTGATTGTTCCCCAGCTTTTGCATATTATTTTAGCTGCTTATTTCAACTTTCTGCACTTTTCCAGTTAGGTATGATTTAAACCATTTGAGCGCTGTCCCATTCATACCACAGTACTTGAGCTTGTCTAGAAGTATTCCATGATTTACACAATCAAAAACTTTTGAGAGGTCACAAAAAATCCCAATGGGTGACTTCCGGTTACTCAGAGCATTTAATATTTCATTAGTGAAAGTATATATAGCATTTTCCATTGAAAAACATTCCTAGAAACCAAACTGACATTTTGTTAAAACTTTATTTTACAAAGGTGAGAAGCTACTGTACAATACATTACTTTTTCAAGAATTTTGGATAAGGCAGTCAGAAGAGAGATTGGGCAGTAGTTGTTGACATCAGACGTATCCCCTTTTTTTATGCAGAGGTTTAACAATGGCATACTTCACTCTATCTGGGAAAATACCCTGCTTCAGAGAGCTACTACATATGTGGCTAACAATCCTACTTATCTCTTGGGAACAAGCTTTTATTATCCTGCTGGAAATACAATGAATTCCATGTGAGCTTTTATTCTTGAGAAAGTTTATTATCTTCCTAATTTCAGATGGAGAGGTGGGTGGAATTTCGATTGTATCAAATGGTGTGGGTAAAGCCTTTTCCATTAACTGCCTTGCTTCTTCTAATGAACATTTAGATCCCATTTTCTCTACAACATTTAAAAAATGATTATTCAAAATGTTTTCGACTTCCAGCTTCTTGTTTCTGAAGTTTCCATTCGCTTTGATGGTAATGAAGTCCTTCTGTACTCTTGGTTGCCACGTCTCCCTTGTAATAATATTCCAAATTATTTTGATTTTGTTATCAGAGGTATTAATCTGAGACATGATGCACATGCTTCTGGACTTTTTAATAACCTTTCTTAATGTAGCACAGTAGTTTTTTAAAATATTTGGCTGTTTCTGGGTCATTACTCTTTCTTGTTGTTAGATACACTTCCCTTGTGTGGTTGCAAGATGTTTTTATTCCTTTTGTAAGCCAAGGTTTTTTGCATGGTTTCTTATAATTAGATTTAACTACTTTCTTGGGGAAACAGTTTTCAAATTCTCTTACAAGTGTATCATGAAATAAGCTATATTTTAAATTAGTGTTGAGTTCCTTGTACAACTCATCCCAGTCTAACTGGAAAAGATTTTCTCCAAAATTTCTAGTTGTTGAGTCATTAATTGAATGCACAACTTTGGAGGATAGTTTTGAATAACTGATTGCAGCTATGTCATTTACTGTAACTAGCTGAGCAACAATGATCAGAAAGGCCATTCTCAACAGGACAAGAATTTATGTTTCAAACTTATCTTGGTCTATAAAAGTGTTATCTATCAATGTGCTGCTTTCCTTCACTACCTGAGTAGGAAAATTAATGACAGATGTCAAATTGAAAGAACCGAGCAAGACTTCCGGGTCATTCTTTCTATTACACTCTTTCAGTGAATCAACATTGAAGTCCCCACAAATAATAATTTACTTTCCCCTATCCGACAGGTAGCACAACAAGGCATCCAAGTTTTCCAGGAATAAATGAAAGTTTTCTGAAGGGGACCTATGTACTGTTACAGTTATAAATGAGCCCTCTTTCAGTTTAAGTTGACAGTCGCATGCTTGTATATGTTGCTCTAGACAAAACTTTTTTGTATCTAAGCTTTTTACACAATGATAACTTTTGACATATATGGCAACTGCTCCTCCCACCTTATTCTCTATACTCATATGTGCAGCTAGTTTATACCCACTGATATTTACATTTTCCATATCAGACACAGTGTGATTCTCAGACAGGCATAGTTTATCTATTACATTATCAAATTCAATGTCATCTAAACAAACCAGGAGCTCATCTATTTTATTCTTCAATCCTGGAATATTTTCGTGAAAAATGGTACCATAATTTTTTACATTATTTTTTGAGAATCTACTTTTTTCTTTAATCCACCAATATTTTGGTTAAATATGGTAACATTATTATTTACTTGCCCTGCTGTGAGTATATTGTGAGTTTTGGACCTCTTTAGCACCTGCCTGCCTGAACTTCTCATTGGACACTGATATTAGTCTACAAAAGAGGTACATCCATGAGTAATACTGTCCCCCCTTACGGATTTCGCGAAAGCGATGGTAGATCATTGTGAAGAGATGTAATGATCCAATCCTTATTGCGTCAGTTATTTATTTGTCTTTGCTCATAGCTGTCAACGACCCTGAGATTGTACAGGGCCGATCATTTTAATGTATCTTGCAAGAGATGTGCGAATCATTCGGTTATTCGTCTCCCAACACAGTTACTGCCAGTCGTTACCCATGTCACACACCAGCCCCTCATTAACAATTAGATGGTTCACCATGCTTTGTTGTTCTCCTGCGAATTTATAAGGGATAATGTGAAAGTAAAGTAAAAAGAGAGGCGCAACACCCCAAAAACTGCCGCTCCTTGTTCAGTGGCTCTCATTGAAGGTTTACGTCGTAAGAAAATTTTACACAGCAGCGCGCTGAGAGATGAGAAAAATAGCAGTTCTGAGCAAATTCTGCGCTACGATGCCTGTACTGCAATGTGCTCAGACGGAACACTTTAAGTAGACCGACAGTTTTTGACGAAGGGAGAACCTGTACCATCAGTGTGAAATATAATAGAAATACAATAGGAATTTCTGAAAAAGTACATAATACAATTAGGTAAATATCTTGGGAAATATGAAATATCCCTTGAAACTCATTGCCACAGACTCGGGGAAAAAGCTTATTAAATTGGACTAGAATGGCAAAAAAATAAAAAAATGAGCGCAGCCTTTTGACAGGTGCCACTCACTGGACGCCTCAGATGATTTGGGAAAACATCAGAAAATCTAACTCAGTGTGAACTCGTAGAGGATGTAACTCCTGAACGAAAAACCAGTGTCTTAAATATGCCAACTGTCCTGAATCGGTAGGTTTAAAGAGCTCGCTTGTGGTCATGTTATCTAACAGTTCACCGATGCAAATGAATGATGTGTACTACGTTCCCGAATACAGTTGGACTTATCAATTACGAACTATTAGTACCTACAGTATACTAACAGCCATATAAACGGGGTACACTGTCTACTTTTTCTGGTCCAAATGCGTAATAAGAGACATAAATTTATACGAATTTAGACGTGATAAAATAAGTCGCCGTTGTTGTTGTTGTTGTGGTCTTCAGTCCTGAGACTGGTCTGATGCAGCTCTCCATGCTACTCTATCCTGTGCAAGCTTCTTCATCTCCCAGTACCTACTGCAACCTACATCCTTCTGAATCTGTTTAGTGTATTCATCCCTTGGTCTCCCTCTACGATTTTTACCCTCCACGCTGCCCTCCAATACTAAATTGGTGATCCCTTGAAGCCTCAGAATATGCCCTACCTACCTATCCCTTCTTCTAGTCAAGTTGTGCCACAAATCTCTCTTCTCTCCAATTCTGTTCAATACCTCCTCGGTAGTTATGTGATCTACCCATCTAATCTTCAGCATTCTTCTGTAGCACAGCATTTCGAAAGCTTCTATTCTCTTCTTGTCTAAAGTATTTATCATTCACGTTTCACTTCCATACATGGCTACACTCGATACAAATACTTTCAGAAACGACCTCCTGACAAATCTGTACTCGATGTTGACAAATTTTTCTTCTTCAGAAACGCTTTCCTTGCCATTGCCAGTCTACATTTTATATCCTTTCTACTTAGACCATTATCAGTTATTTTGCTCCCCAAATAGCAAAACTCATTTACTACTTTAAGCGTCTCATTTCCTAATCTAATTCCCTCAGCATCACACGACTTAATTCGACTACATTCTATTACCCTCGTTTTGCTTTTGTTGATGTTCATCTTACATCCTCCTTTCAAGACACTGTCCATTCCGTTCAACTGCTCTTCCAGGTCCTTTGCTGTCTCTGACAGAATTACAATGTCATCGGCAAACCTCAAAGTCTTTATTTCTTCTCCATGGATTTTAATTCCTACTCCGAATTTTTCTTTTGTTTCCTTTACTGCTTGTTCAATATACAGATTGAATAATATCGGGGAGAGGTTACAACCCTGTCTCACTCCCATCCCTACCACTGCTTCCCTTTCATGTCCCTCGACTCTTATAACTGCCATCTGGTTTCTGTACAAATTGTAAACAGCCTTTCGCTCCCTGTATTTTACCCCTGCCACCTTCAGAATTTGTAAGAGAGTTTTCCAGTCAACACTGTGAAAAGCTTTCTCTACGTCTACAAATGCTAGATACGTAGATTTGCCTTTCCTTAATCTATTTTCTAAGATAAGTAAGGCGCCATAAGTTTATTAAAATGAACGATTCAGAATTAATGAGCAGGTATAAAAGTTTAAGAACTGTCATATCATCTATTGCGCTTGTTAGTTGATCATTATCGTAAAACGTTATCAGCTGTGTGACTCAAAGTGTCTAATTACTTGAAATGCCATAGTCATTTAAAGATTTTAACCAGTACAGCATGAACTGTTAATCAAGACAGTATTAACAACTAGTTCAGAAACCTGGTGTTGCATGCGTATGTATTTATAGCTACCTCCGAGATTTCGTACGCGTACTGCCGGCCGGTGTGGCCGAGCGGTTATAGGCACCTCAGTCTGGAACTGTGCGACCGCTACGGTCGCAGATTCGAATCCTGCCTTGGGCATGGATGTGTGTGATGTCCTTAGGTTAGTTATTCTTAAGTAGTTCTAAGTTCTAGGGGACTGATGACCTCAGATGTTAAGTCCCATAGTACTCAGAGCCATTTGAACCATTCCGTACGCGTCGAATTTATTTTTAACTTATAAAACATTTTTTATGCTCGTACAACGTTTGAAGTAGTACGGTCGGAGACATGAACGAAGAGCTTGTTTGTTTTACTAACACGGGAGAAAGCCACATACAGTTCGCCGTGCGAAAAGCAACTGACACTAAGGTACACTCCTGTAACACGCAGGGTCTGCCCTGTGCTTTGTTCACGGTCACGCATAACGTAAGCTCACCGAGAATTGTACACGCGCAAGCGAAATGATAAATTGTTAGGAATAAACGAGATTCAGGGTACAAAAACTCACTCGTCTGCGTTACTTCCTTTCAAAATTCCTGTTTCTAATGATGTTACGTTCCAGAGCAGTAACTTTAAGCCTGTGTGAGTGAAGGGTTCTGAATAGCGAGATAAAGCATGACCCTCTCTGTCATAGCTATGTCATGCCTGGCTTTCGGAATTAGTTTCCAAAGAGAAAGTTGGATCCTGATGTGTTCGATGTGCACTAAGTCTCGCCTCACGATGTTCATTGAATTCTTGCAAACGCAGAGTTCTTAGACTCTTAGCCGTTCTGATGTATTCAGGAAGACTCAACCGTTTTGTAGGATTTTATTTTTAAACAAAACGAAATCAAAATGAAAAGATTAGGCACCCAAATCACAAAGCAAACTTAATAAGTTCGTTTCTCATAGCAAAGAATTGAAATAAAACCCATTGAAAGAAGCAAGGAAACGTCGTTAAGATTTAATACACAAATCGAAATCATTAAATCCATATAATTTAGCCAAGTACATTTAATATTACTTTGCATTCGTAAAGATAAGATTGCGGTACTGAATTCTGTCTGTAAACTTCCGAAAATACGAGGTGCATTCAAGTTCTAAGGTCTCCGATTTTTTTTCTAATTAACTACTCACCAGAAATCGATGAAACTGGCGTTACTTCTCGACGTAATCGCCCTGCAGAATTACACATTTTTCACAACGCTGACGCTATGATTCCATGGCAGCGGCGAAGGCTTCTTTAGGAGTCTGTTTTGACCACTGGAAAATCGCTGAGGCAGTAGCAGCACGGCTGGCGAATGTGCGGCCACGGAGAGTGTATTTCATTGTTGGAAAAAGCCAAAAGTCACTAGGAGCCAGGTCAGGTGAGTAGGGAGCATGAGGAAACACTTCAAAGTTGTTATCACGAAGAAACTGTTGTGTAACGTTAGCTCGATGTGCGGGTGCGTTGTCTTGGTGAAACAGCACACGCGCAGCCCTTCCTGGACGTTTTTGTTACAGTGCAGGAAGGAATTTGTTCTTTAAAACATTTTCGTAGGATGCACCTGTTACCGTAGTGCCCTTTGGAACGCAATGGGTAAGGATTACCCCCTCGCTGTCCCAGAACATGGACACCATCATTTTTTCAGCACTGGCGGTTACCCGAAATTTTTTTGGTGGCGGTGATTCTGTGTGCTTCCATTGAGCTGACTGGCGCTTTGTTTCTGCATTGAAAAATGGCATCCACGTCTCATCCATTGTCACAACCGACGACAAGAAAGTCCCATTCCTGCTGACGTTGCGCGTCAACATTGCTTGGCAACATGCCACACGGGCAGCCATGTGGTCGTCCGTCAGCATTCGTGGCACCCACCTGGATGACACTTTTCGCATTTTCAGGTCGTCATGCAGGATTGTGTGCACAGAACCCACAGAAATGCCAACTCTGGAGGCGATCTGTTCAACAGTCATTCAGCGATCCCCCAAAACAATTCACTCCACTTTCTCGATCATGTCGTCAGACCGGCTTGTGCGAGCCCAAGGTTGTTTCGGTTTGTTGTCACACGATGTTCTGCCTTCATTAAACTGTCGCACCCATGAACGCACTTTCGACACATCCAAAACTCCATCACCACATGTCTCCTTCAACTGTCGATGAATTTCAATTGGTTTCACACCACGCAAATTCAGAAAACGAATGATTGCACGCTGTTCAAGTAAGGAAAACGTCGCCATTTTATGTATTTAAAACAGTTCTCATTCTCGCCGCTGGCGGTAAAATTCCATCTGCCGTACGGTGCTGCCATCTCTGGGACGTATTGACAATGAACGCGGCCTCATTTTAAAACAATGCGCATGTTTCTATCTCTTTCCAGTCTGGAGAAAAAAAATTGGAGGCCTTAGAACTTGAATGCACCTCGTACTTCAGTCACTAGGGTAAGTAAGTATGAAAGAAGTTAAATATAAATAATACGTATCGAAAGAAGCAAATCAATGTTGTTAGGTTTGTAATATATAAAGCACAGTAAATCCGTACATCCTTGCCAAATATTTCTCTGTTAGTTTGTACTCATAAAGATAAGATTGAGCCACTTACTCCTGTCACCGACGTGAACTTCCGAAAATACATTTGAGTCAAAAATTCTAATAGCGGCATTTATCGGTTCTCTACTGCACTACGCCGTGATGGTTAAACATCCCTATTACTAAGCTGAGCAGACAATTGTAGATAAATCTTTAAATTACGATATCTTTTCTTTGGAGTTCCGATTCTGATTAAATAAATCTATTTGAAGCCTCCTGCTATGCCCAAGTTACCTGTGAAATCCCCATGAAAATTCGTTGTAGTTTTGGGGGTTAATGTGTCCAAGCAGACAGATACGACGGCTATAGATAAAACTTTAAATGACGATATCTTTTTTTTTCTCGTGAACCGACTTTGAAGAAACAAAGACTGTACGTTGCCTCAAGCTACGCTCAAGTCACCTGTGAAGACCCCCTGAAAATCTGTCTAGTAGTTTTGGGGATTAGCGTTCTCAAACAGATAGACACGACTGTTTTACAGTTTTATGATCAGTATAGAAAATAGATGAGTGAGAGTAACGTTACTATTAGCTTGATTTGAAGTTACCTCGAATCCTCCCTATAGTGAAGCAATATTGTTGACGTATTTGGCTCTCTTATACACAGCAAACTGTGCGATACTTAGATTATTTGTCTGCCCTTAAATAACTGGCAGATCAATGTTGCGGAGGCCTTTGATATGTTTGGAGCACAGCAGTGGCCGAGAGACAGGTAGACACCTCTCTCGTCTCTATGGAACACTGAAAGCTCTGTGACTTGTCGCCTTTGAAGTAATGGCCAATGGCACTCGCCCATATTGCAAGTGCTGTTCTTTAATTACCCTCAAAAATTCTTTTTTTGTTACAGCTGCTCGAGGATGCAGAAATTACAGTCTGAAATATTAAATTACTGGAACAGTATCGCACGATTCGATTTCTGGAGGCACTGTTAAATTTCGCAATTGACGGAATTTTTCGATTTCAGCAATTATTCTCGAGTCATTAATACACAAATTAACATGTAGTTTTTTTCCTTACAAAATTTCTGCCTTGTAAATTGTCTTATCTCTGTCCTTTGACTGTTGTCCGTAATTCCAGTCCACAGCGCCCCTTAGCGTTCAGTTATATTAAATACGTCATTAAAGTAAGGTTACCTTCATCAGCAAACTAATTTTACTCTTCCACCACATTAAACATTCGTCCTTCCCGCTCCTTTCATCTGTCACACTCACACAAATACTTATTCATTTCTATTGGCAGAGACGTTCGGTATCGCCGCAACAATAAATCAGTGGTTAAATAGAAATACTTTTTTTATAAAACCTCATTTTTTTTCTTTTATGCACTTCATGTAAACGTATGTATATTTTCTTACAGCGTATTTACAAAGTCCTTCACTAGTCACCACTGCAATAAAACTCATTTACAAAGATTTTACGAAAAAATGTGAAAATAGAAGTTCAAAAGGATCTCCTTTAATGTTTCCAGTGTTGCTTGGTCTGCGTGTGTACAGCAATATTGACGAGACAGTGCTTAATCCGTGTCCATGTAATATCAGTGGCCTAGTGGACAGAATCGTAAACTGACACATCGTCTCAGGCGCACTTAATAAGGTTATTTCTAAGTTCAAGATGAAATTGGGTCTATTTCGGAATAACTTAATAAGCACTAACTGAATTAAAAAGGCTAGCCACGTATACCGGAGTAACGAATTATTTTTCCCCAGGCTGATATGGAATCCAAGTATGAAGTTTCAGAGAGGAGCTGTACTCGCTGTAACTTCTCGCTTCCCAAAGCAACACTAAACGACGTTAACTCAGTTAAGCGGGCCGCTGCTGCTACCCGGAACATCCGGTCTCCCACCCCGAACACAGCGCATTTTCTTGCATCAAAAGAGAGCGGAGCAATTTGCTACTTAAGCGGCATTAAATCTGCTCCCCTACTCCTAGCCTCTCTCTCTCTCTCGACCCCCTTTAAGTCTCTTAGTGATCAAAGACAAGCGAGATTAGCGATTCATGCCCGAATTAGTGGTCACAGCGCGAATCGTCGCAGAAGTAAGTAAAGTCCTATAAACAAACAAGAATGAGAACCATCCATCTCTGTCTCAGTGACAACAGAGCGCTTGGCAGTGACATTAACCAAAAATATACATATTCCTCCGTAATCAAGTTCACATATATCAGCCTTCGTAATTCAAATTATATAAGGCAGAAACTTGAAGAGACCGACGTTTATAGTGTATTTACACTGCGATAGAACTGCCTAGACAGTAACCCTAGACATAGAACTACTTAAACCTAACGAACCTAACGACATCACACACATCCACACCCGAGGCGGGATTCGAACCTGGACTGAAGCGCCTAGAACCGCTCGGCTACAGAGGCCGGCTCTAATGGAAATTTGGCAAAATTAATAACCGGGCAAAGCCGAGTTTGACAGCTAGGAAACATATTTAAAAAAGTTCTGTAGAAACAGAGTTTCACTCTGAGACCACCTGTAGGCTATGATAAAACTTCCTTGAAGGACCAATAAGTGCAGAATAGGGACTGAGAGTAAATGGAAGAAAGACAAAAGTAACGAAAACTAACAGAAATGAGAATGGTGAGGAACTTAACATCAGGATTGGAGGTCACGAAGTAGACGAAGTTAAGAAATACTGCTACCTAAACAGTGAATTAACCAATGATGGACAGAGCAAGTAGGACATCAAAAGCAGACTAGCACATGCAAAAAGGGCATTCCCGGCCAAGAGAGGTACACTAGTATCAAACAATTTGAGGAAGAATCCTTTGAGAATGTACGTTTGGAAATGTTGGTTGGTTGGTTGCGGGGGGAGGGGACCAAAAAGTGAGGTCATTGGTCCCATCAGATTAGGAAAGGATGGGGAAGGAAGATGACTGTGCCCTTTCAAAGGAACCACCCCTGGCATTTTCCTGAAGCGATTTAGGGAAATCTGGAACTGTCATCCTCCAGAATGCGAATCCAGTATGCTAAAAACTGCGCCAACTCGTTCGGTTTATACATTTGGAGCACAACATTGTATAGCACTGAAACACAGATTGTGGGACAATCAGAACAGAAGAGATTCGAAGTATTTGAGATGTGGTGCTACAGACAAGTGTTGAAAATAAGATGAACTGGTAATTTAAGGAATGAGAAGTTCTTTGCAGAATCAGAGAAGGAAGGAATATGTGGACAACACTGACAAGGAGATGGAACAGGATGATGGGTCATCTCTTAAGACAACAGTAAATGACATCCATGGTATTAGAGGGTGCTATAGAGGGCAAAAACGTTAGTGGAAAACAGAGATTGGAATACATCCAGCAATTAATTGAGGATGTAAGTTGCAAGTACTACTGTGATATGAAGTATTTGATACAGGAGAGGAATTTGTGGTGGGCCACGTGAAACCAGTGAGATGACTGATGACTCAAAAAAAAGAATAGTTGAACTCTCTCCACAATCGCATGTGTTGCATGTACGAGGTGCGGCTAGAAAAAAACCGGACTGATGCTGGAAAAAACATTTATTTACAATTATTTACAATTTATTGTTATCTCCTTCAATGTACTCTCTTCCTCGGTCTCTACACCTCTCCATACGAATTTTCCACTGTTCATAGCAATGCTGCAGATCATTTTCGGTAAGTCCATACATTACTTCCGTCGCTTTTTCTTTTACTGCTTCAACAGTCTCAAATCTAGTTCCTTTCAAAGCTGACTTGACTTTAGGGTAAAGAAAAAAGTCACAGGGGGCCAAATCAGGTGAGTAGGGTGGATGATCTAAGATGGGAATGTTGTGTTTTCCCAAAAGCGTCTTCACTGACAACGCACTGTGAGCTGGGGCATTGTCTTGGTGAAGGATCCATGACTTTTTTCTCCACAAATCGTTCCCTTTTCTCTGTACTCGCTCATGTAGGGTAGCCAGGACGCTAATGTAGTAATGCTGATTCACTGTTTGTCCCTCTGGTACCCAATCAATGTGCACAATCCCTTTGATGTCAAAAAAAACAATCATCATTGCCTTGAATTTCGATTTTGACATTCGTGCTTTTTGTCGTGGAGAACCAGGAGTTTTCCAATGCATCGATTGGCGTTTAGTTTCGGGATCGTAAGTAAAAAACCACGATTCATCGCAAGTAATAACATTTTGTAAAAAGGTGGGATCACTTTCAATGTTTTCCAGGATGTCAGAACAAATCATTCTTCGGCGTTCCTTCTGTTCAATTGTGAGACACTTTGGAACCATTTTTGAACACACTTTGTTCAAGTTGAAACATTCATGACGAATCTGCCTAACACTTTCCTTGTCAACTCCTGTTAACTCAGACACTGCTCTGATTGTTAAACGGCGATCTTGTCGAACAAGTTTACCGATTTTTTCAATGTTTGCATCAGTTTTTGCTGACAATGGTGTGCCAGTGCGAGTGTCATCACTGGTGTCTTCGCGGCCATCTTTAAATCGTTTAAACCACTCAAACACTTGTGTTCGAGATAAACAATCATCGCCATACACTTGTTGTAACATTACAAACGTTTCACTTGCAGATTTTCCTAGTTTGAAACAAAATTTGATGTTAACACGCTGTTCTTTCTGTACACTAACATTTTCCGACGCACAGACAAAACGTCAACTACTTAAAACAGACGCCACGGGCAGACTGAGTGCAGGAGGCAGATGAAACTCGAGTAGTAGGCGGAGCGAGAGTCACGTGACAGGCTACGCGACTTTCAGCCTTATTGCATTCGTTTTATTGTTTCACCAGTACTAGTCCGGTTTTTTCTAGCCACACCTCGTATTCATCTAGTCTCCATAGCCAATTGATTGATTCAATATTGATCACTGTCAAGTGTTGGCGCTGGATGTACAGATAACATCTGAATGCCTACCAACCAATCATCGCCAGATGCCCTCCATGGCCAAGGTGGTGCACTTTGGCATACACGCACATCCATAAGTGTGGCAGCTTTTTCCAGGCTCTGAGAATTGACAGTGGCAGTGTATGAATAGACAGGCGTACTGTGTGTTGACATCTCGGAGGTGAGTGGGCTGTACGTACGAGTTTTTCCGTGATCTCAGGCGTCTGGCTGTGACAGCTAATGGGATTGTGGTTTAGTCCTTCTCAATAGATATCAGTGTGTTCTGTCTTGTAGTGTCATTTGTTATTTTTACTATCACACCATAGACTGTTACTCCTCCTCTTCCTCCTCATCTTCATCCTCCTCCTCCTCCCCACTCTTCTGTGTATTCTTTGTCCAGAGAATGCCAAACGCTATATCAAATTCCCGACTGATCAATTTATTGTTTACAATAGTCGTATTGCGACCACACACACCACTTCAACCCCTCTGCAGATTTTCTAAAGATATAGCTTGCTACTGAGCTGAAATTTTAAATTTTCAGCCATCTCTAACATAATGGACTTCCTACTAAATTACCTAAGTGTGCTATTTCCACTGATAGGAATCAAGAGAAAAAAAGCGGTAATGTTTGAAAACTGGGTGGTTGCAGATCGAATCCAGCAAAATATTGTAATCCTAGTATCAACCAATAGTAAGCAACGAAAAATTATCCCACAGAAAGGCTATCAATATAATTAATTAGTCAAACAATGTGATAGAGTGAGGATATATTTCTAGACATTGTGGTTTACCATGTAAACACTTCTTTGTTTGCTGTTTGATCTGACTGTAACTGATGGCATGCCCATGCCTGTCAATGGCACATGACAGGCCACTTAAGATATAGAGAGAGAAAGAGAGAGAGAGAGAGAGAGAGAGAGAGAGAGAGAGAGAGAGAGAGAGAGGAGAGAGAGGGTGGAGGGAGAGAGAGAGAGAGAGCATTTGTTTCAGTGGGAATTTCTCAGATACCAATGTAAAAGTGTTGCCACCACATGAGGCTTTTGTTCAAGTTACTAGCACGACTTCCACTCTGTGTCGTGCATAAAGCAGTTGGCTGTAATCAGTCAATAGCAGTTGTGGGAAAATGCAAAGTGGACAGCCTGACAAAGCAGGCAGGCAGTGGGCACACAGTGCCCTGCTGCTGGTATGAAAGATTTTTAACAGTGTAACTACGTGAGTTAAGTTATGGTGTTATTATTCCTTATGCCATCAGAATAAAAAAAAACAATCGATAGTTATTTCTATTCAATGTATTTTACAAGGCTTGCATCTTCGAAACCAATTAAGAATGATGAGCAAGAGAGATCTAACTCCAGAAAATTGTTTTTTTATATAAATAAACAATATACCCTCTGCTACATAACCCATAAACTGTTTATAAACAATATTCCACACATTGACTTGTCTACCAGAAAAATTTTAGACAATATTCGATTCACTTCAATCGATTTCCTGCAAATTTCTGTAAATAAATAAATAACCTATATTCACCGCTTTGAACCCAATAAATTGTTAAAATAAACAATATTCCACACACTGCCTTCTCTACCAAAGTTGTTTAAACAATATTCCATGCACTGCAATCGATTCCCTGCCAAGCAACCGATCAGTTGAGTCATTTAACCATCAGTTTCCAGGTGGGGGAGGGGAGAGGGGGCTGGAGGTTTTCCAGAGGAGGAGGGGTTATTAAGTGATCGAATTAACTAATTAGCCAATGAATTTGATATCAGAAGCGTGCTTGAATCAGCGAGGGGAGTTCCCATAGTGGTGGGGGAAGAGGAGGGGAAGGAGGGGAAGGAGGGGGAGGAGGAAGGGGAGGAGGATAGGGTGGGGGAGGGGTGTTGGGTTTCTCAGAAGGATGGATTATCCCCAAGGGTTCATCTTCCATGTGACAGAATGATAGGTTAAGGACCAGTCAAGCAAAACAGAACAATAGGGTTGCTGCTTAATTTATGCTTGCCCCTGATATAGGTAGCCCACACTAACAAAATGGCCTGATTCTCCCTATGCCCCACTACTCATCATATCTCTGAATACTGATCATGCCTCCTGGGACACACTGTTTTTGGCAGATATCATTCTGCCTTATTTGAAAACGAATAGTCAGTAGGGTATAAATTACTTATATCTTTCTTCTGTCTGAAAGTTATTTCCTTTTCTGATGTTAAATACAACTACATACAATCATCCTGGTTAAAGCATGAAAAACATTGATATCCTTAAACTTGAATAAAGGTACAAGTATTACCTACAACACAGTGGCATTGTCCCATTTTATCTACCATGGAGAATGCACGTAAGTAGATATAAAATGTTGGCACTGGCGCAATGTCTAATATTGACACCTTTAAGCTCTTAAATGGCCACTTTTTAAGCATTTCTCATCGATTTTGAAAAATTTACCGCATTTTAAAGAAAAAAAATCAGCTTTTCAAATGGCACAGTCTTATATTTTAGAAATATTTACGTATTATTGAAGGAAAACATAAATGGACAACAGTCTTAGCGATTTCTTTACTATATAAATGGAAACTCTAAATGTAAGTCAATTAGAAGCTAAAGCAAAACAACTATGATTAAAAGCTTATTCTAAACTGAGAAAACAACAACTTTTTGAACTTATTAAGAATAATTATGACAAATATCTTATGTGTAAAAATTTAAATTCAGAATAATTAAGTGAATTGTATTAAAAAATGATACATACAGTGCTATTGTTGTTGATTATATTACAAATAATACATTTCATGAAATATATTGAAATTGTCTATAAAGAAAACCAATTTTATCTGAAAACTTTATAAGAGAATTTCAAGACAAATTAGATTGACATGTAATATCACATTGTCAAAAATTATCTGAAGATTTTATTAGAGAATTTAAAGAAAAATTATATTGGATATTTGTATTAAGAAGTCAGATATTATCTGACAATTTTATAACAGAATTTAAAGACAAAGTTAATTGGGAAATTATATGATAATTTCTAAAATTATCTGAAGATTTAATAAGAAAATTTCAGAATGAAGTTAATCAATTGAGCAAAAATTGTCTGAAGATTTATAAGAGAATTTCAAGACATGATAGACTGGAGTTAAATATAATCATTTCAAAAATTATCATAAGACCTTATAAGAGAATTTCAGAATGAAGTTAATTGGGAAAATATATTAACTAGGCCAAAATTATTTAAAAACTTTATAAGATGATTTCAAGACAAATGGAATGAAATATCAGCTCAGCAAAAATTGTATGATAATTTCATTACAGGATTCAGAGATAAACTTAATTGGGATTACATCTTAAGATATCATAAACTATCTGAATGATTCATACAAAAAATAAAATAATGTTATGAATAATTGATTCTTCAGAAGTAGATTGCACTGTATATTTAACTGATGAAGGTTGTCAACTTGTAAGAACTATAAGTAATCATGTGTTTCATAAGGAAAATATGATACAATATTTTTTTTTTAAATTGCGTCAAAACCTAAAGTATATGACATAGTAGAATCTATATTCAAAAATTCAACATGACTTAAAAGAAAACATAGTGCTATATCGCAACTTCAAAATGAGTAACACAAATCAAATCAAAGAATTTAGGTTTTCAACATACAACTACGCAGTACTAAACAAACTGATCAATCAAAATTCTATAAAAATGCTAAGCATCAATTAACAAACAGTGTTAGTGAATTACAAACAAGACAATCAGCATGGGCTCAGGATAGAGTTATAGGCTTACAACTTCCAAATACATATATATGTATATATATATATATATATATATATATGTGTGTGTGTGTGTGTGTGTGTGTGTGTGTGTGTGTGTGTGTGTGTGTGTGTGTGTGTGTGTGTGTGTGTGTGTGTGTGAGTGTGTGTGTGTGTGTGTGTGTGTGTGTACCATTTAGAGGTTCATCATACATATATCTACTGTATAGGAATAAAAACAAAAAAGCCTGCATTCATTTTAAAAATGATGATGAAAAATGTTTTCTTTGGGCTCTAAAATCAGCATTGCATCCTGTCACTAAAGATCCACAATGAGTAACAAAATATAAAAATGTTGGTCTTTAAATTGATAAAATACAAAATGACTTTGAGTTTCCAATTACAAGTGATAATATTAATAAAAGTGAACATAAGCTTCAAATCTCGATAAATGTATATGTATATGATGAAAAACATGGAGTTTATCCTCTCCATATGACTAAAGATAACCAAGAAAAGCATTTGTTATATATTAGAAATGAAAATAACTCACATTATTGTTGGATTAAAGATTTAGGTAGATTGGTTGCCAACCAATAAACAAAACATGAAAAAATATTATGTATGTGAAATGTGCTTGCACCATTATTCTTCAGAAAATGATTTAAAAATTCACAAAAAAGATTGTTCTAACAAAGAGCCAGTTAAAGTAATTTTACCTAAGAAATATGAATGGATCTTTTGAAAAATATCAACATTAATGCAAGTACCATTTGTGATCTACGTTAGCTTTGAATGTTTGTTATTGAAAATGGATAACTGTCAACCAAATCCAGATGAATCATATATAATGAAATATCAAGACATGAGACATTTGGATTTCGTTATTCTATATCAATGGACATTATAAAGATCCCATTAAGTATAGAGGACCAAATAAATATAAGAAGTTTATTGATATGAATAAGAAAGAAATTGAAGAGATTGTTGAAAGATATTCACAAAGAAGACCAATGAAAAAATTAACACACTATCTACAACAATCCATACCAAATCAAAAAATGTTTACTATGTAAATTTTATTACTCAGAGGAAAATAATGTACATCACAATCATTTAAATGGAAATTACATAGCACCACTACATAATAAGTGCAGTCTTAAACTACAAATGCAAGCATTTGTACCAATATACCTACATAATTTATTTGGTTATGATTAACATCTGTTTGTAAAAGAACTTGGATATGATGATAAAGCAACAGATTTAATACTCAACAATGGGCAAAATTTATTAGCTGTGATAAACAAACAGCTAACTTAAAAATACGATTTACAAATACATTCAGATTTATGGCTTCTCCACTAGACGAACTTTCATCAAATTTAAATTAGCATAAAATGGAAAATATTAAAAAGCTTTTCAAAGAAGAGGATTATTTGATCTAGCGTGCAGAAAAGGTATCTATCCATATGATTACATAGAATATTGGGAAAAATTTAAAGTCACAATTACCATCAAAAGAAGAATTTTACAATAAACTAAATGAGTGTGATATAAGCGATAAAGACTTGAAACATGCAAAAATTTGTTTGGGAATAATTTAACCTACATGATATTGGCGGTTATCATGCTTTGTACCTAAAAACTGATGTATTTTTGCTAGCTAAGGTTTTTGAAAATTTTAGATAAACTTGTATAAAAGTGTATGGCTTGGATCCAGCTTGAAATTTTACAGTGCCAGGATTGTCTTGGGATGCTATGCTTCAGATAGCTAATCAACCACTAGCGCTATAGCACGATTATGGGGTGATTTTAATGGTAGAAAAAGGAATAAGAGGTAGTATATCACAAAGTTGTAAACGATATGGAAAAGCAAATAACAAATATTTGAAAAATTACAATCCAAACAAAGAATCAAATTATTTAGCATCTTTGGATGCAGAAAATCTCTTTGGATATGCTATGAGTCAGTATATACCACATGGTGTATTTGAATAGGGTATTCCAGATAATTTTGATTCTACAAAAATTAGCTTAATATCGAACAGTTCTCCAGTAGGATACACATTTACAGTAGATATAGAATATCCTAAAGAACCACATGGTTCCCATAAAGATTTACTATTAGCTCCTGAAACTAAAGTTGTACCTGGAACTAAAGAAGTGACAACCCTAAATGATAAACAAAACTATGTAGTTCATTATTGAAATCTTAAACAATATTCGTCTCTAGGAATGAAATTAACAAACAATACACAGAGTTTTAAAATTTAAGCAATCTGATTGGTTGATAAAGTACATAAACTTGAATAGAAAATTATGAACTGAGGCAACAAACATGTTTGAAATAGCTTTCTTCAAGATGATGACTAATGCGGTATTTGTAAGACAATGGAAAATATAGGAAACAGAGTGGATATAAAATTAGTATCTGATGAAAAGAAATGCGATAAATTAATAGGAAAGACAAATTCTAAAAGTCAAACTATATTGAATGTGAATGTCGTTGCTATCCATATGAATAAGACAAAAGTAAAATTTAATAAACCAATATATTTTGAGGTGAGTATACTTGATTTATCAAAAGAATTAATGTATTATTTCCGCTATTTTACTATCAAACCAAAATATGGAGATAATACTGGTTTGTGTTATCAAGATACAGGCAGTTAGACATATAACATAAAAACAGATGACTTTTATGAAGATATGTAATCGATGATTGATCACTTTGATACAAGTGATTATCCAAGATATAAAACATACAGCATTTCACAAGTAAATAAGGAAGTTATAGGAAAAATGAAAGAAGAATGTAATGGAAAAAGAATGCAAAAAATTTGTGGTATAAGAGCAAAAATGTATGCTTAGAAATTCGAAGAAGAAGAGAAGAAGAAATGTAAACGAGTAAATAAATGTGTGGTAAGGAAAAGAATAACATTGGAAGAATATAAAGAATATTTGTTTGCAAATAAAAAACAATATAGAAAGATTAATTTAATTAGAAATTTACACATGATATATATACATTTGAAGTCTAACATGAAAAAAATTCAATCTCCATATGTTCATTTTTATCAGTGAAGTACAAATCAATAATATGATTATCTACTGTAGAATAAAATCCCCAACCATCATAATCCCTTGATTCCTTAAAATTTAGAAATATGTTTTCATCATAATTATAAATAATAATTTTGTAAGCTGTATACAACATTTTTTCATGTTTATGTAACAAAATCTAAAACTTACATATAAATAAAAATTTACATTAAACTCTTCAACTATAGATATGACATTTATCAACCTCTTTTATTGATAAAGAAAATTATCCATATTTCAAATGAAAAGATTGAGCTGAAATATTAGAAAATAAAGACACTGATTAGGCATTAAGAAATAATGTACATGACGATGATAAATTAAAATATGAAGAAATTATAGGACCCACCTGCAAAGCAGGTCTATCATATGATGAGAAAGATACAATATATATTAATGAATCAGGACTATATTTTTTAATTATGTAGTAACATTAACTCATACTTTTTTCCTGTGTAAATGGAGTCAATTGAAACAACCTCAAATGCTCTTGCACCTATGATGAATGTATTTGAACTGATTCAGAATAATAACTTTTATACAACAACAAGCAAGTATGTGATATTATTCATAAAGATAAGGAACCATTGTTTAAAGGTAAAGATGTTGCTGAAATATTAGGGTATAAAGATGCTAAATAAGCAATTAGAAAAATGTCGATAAAGATGACTGTATTATATTAGAAAACATCAACAGCATCTTCAAGACATAGCTACAATATTTATTAGTGAATCTGCCTTATGATCACTTATTTTATCATCTAAAAATGAAGAGGCTAAAAAGTTTATTAATGGGTAATGAGTGATTTTTTATCATCAATTAAGAAATAGGATGACTACAAACTGCAAAAAGAAAAAGAACAACTAACAATTGAGTTTTAATAAGAAAAACAACAACTTTTTATACAACTACAAGAAGAAAAATCCAAAAATAAAACGTTAAGACAAGCAAACTACAAAATATCTAAAATAGTATCGAATAATATTATCTACATCATCACAACAGATAATTACAAAAGACTATTTCTTTAAAGTTGGTGGAATAACAATCAAATTAATTAAACCTAGATTACCTAAGATGCAGTACTGGTCAGCACCCAGACAATAAATATTATTATGTGTATACCAAAGATTGTATCAATTACAAAGTTATTGAAGAAAAATTTAAATCTGCTTTTAAGTGTTTCAGAAGAAGAAGAAAAAAAGCTGTACAACATGAAATTTGATGAAATAAAATATTATGTAGATAGTTTTGATGAGAAAAAAAATTCATTACTTATCAAACATGATCAGAATAATGAATAAATTAGAAATAAGTCATATGACAATAAACTAACACCAACAGAATTTATCCAGCCTGTTGTCATCACTGAAGAACTGACAGCTAAAGCAGACAATAAGCTAATTAATAAATTTGTGTTAGATAATGTGACTGGAGTTGAACAGTCTACTATCATTTCTGAAATTATGAAGAATATCCAGATAAAAATAACGTGTGTAAAGAAATATCAAAAGAATTTCTGGAATCAGAGCGTTATAAAATTAATGGAAACATACAAGGAAAGTGATTGAGAATATCTCAAAACAGTTAATTCAAAAAAAAAACTATGTTTCTTAAAGTACTCCTTAAAATCATATACATCATTCGAAAAATCATTATTTAACTGATTTATGAATATAGATACATCATCACCACAATAGCAAACAGCTAGAAAAAACTGAAGTACAAACTTCTTCATTTATATACACAAAAAAGATGTATGTTTTACATTTCAAAAACATCGAAAAGGAAGGTACTATTTTCATAAGCACATTTTGTACGACTTGAGATTTTCATATATATCTATTACACCTAAATCACTAAATCTTTCCTATTTCAACAATTCAGATTTAAAATTTGCAAATAATTCAGAACTTATGTCATTTATATTAACATATGTTGTACTGTAGGAATTGTTATCACAGGTATCGCATAAGCAATCATCAACTTCATAATTGATACCATACAAGTTTACTTTTTTAATTACAAACTCCATTTATATACCATAAAATGAGTGTCAGCTAAGCAGACTTTATTCTGTGACTACATTATCCTTGTTTACCCATCTATTATGTGTTTTATCAAATCCTAACCACTTTACATATACTTTATCATCTTTTTTCTTAACACTTTTTCAATAAGATACACACCTGGATTTTTCCTGTTTCTTCTTCATAAAAATGTCCTTTAATATCTTTTAACTTGTATGTAATTTGATCTGAATGTATAACATCTACAGTTTCAAATAACTCTGTAGACCAATTAGCAGTACATCCTTTCAGTTTGCTCATTCTCACTTTATCCCAAAAAAATACATTGCTTCTGTTGGATGCAAAACCATTGTATTAGGTTTGTAATTTTTCTCTGTAACTTTTATTGTTTTCATTTTAATAGTTCGATGTGTTGTAGTCATTAACTGTCTTTGTAACAATATCTACCCACTTATAATTGCCTTGAAGACCAATTTTTCTGCCTTTTTTCTGTTAACACCCCATTGAATCTTTCATCAACAGGTGCTTTTATTTCAGTGTGTTGAATAATGATTAATATTAAATTTTTTCATCAAGTGTTTAAAATCGTTATTGCAGACTTCTTTTCTGTTATCAGCTTGTAAATTTTTTGGAGCTCTATTCCTAAATACTTTTTCAAGAGCATCAGTTACATTTTTCCCTGTTTTATCTTTAACTAAAATAGCCTAAGCACATTTAGTAAAATCATCAATTATAGTTAACGAATACTTATATCCTTTATTTATTGTTCATATTCTTTTCAATTTTCCAGAATCAATTTCTACTAAATCAGCTTCCCATAAATCATCTATTCCAAATAATACTACTTTTCTTCTACTATAATTTGACCTCATTGCTTTATGGAGTTCATTAATTATTTCTTCACAGGTTGATTTGCTCATCTCATCACCTACGAAATTTTTTAACAAATTTACTTTTCTGTGTTTTGCATACTGAACAAATACCTTCAGTTCTTTGTCTTCCATTTTTAGTGTTTCTGAAAATTTTTTACATTTAAGACACCAAATGTAAAACCATTTATAGAACTAAATATTGTAATTTATCATCAGGTAATGTAACTAAGTCACCAAATACATAAATTTTTTGCTCTACCAGTTTTAAATTGACTTGACCCACCATACTCTATTCATAAACGTCCGTTCACATCTATCAAATGTGGGAGATCAGTAAAAGTTTTTTTGGAGGAATTCTAGACATTTTAAAACTTTTAGGATCAACTGCTACATCTCTTTTTGTATATGCATTTATTATAATTTCCTTGACCATTATCCAATATGGAAATAAACATTTCTGATACTCAGAAGAATCATTAAAAGTAATGTCAAATTCTAATTTATCACATACCTTATTTTCTAGATAAATGAGAGTAGCTTTCTTCTTATCTATTGGCTTATTATGATGTGCCATGACACTGTCATCAATTCTATTTCTTTTATTTTAATCTGTTTTCACATTACTAATTGTTTCATCAATATGTGTAATCATTATGAAGTGTGTTATCATTATGAAGATGCAATATTTTTTCATTAAGTTGTATTGTAGCAACATAGTTATTGAATTGTGTTAGAATACTTGTTTATTCAGGTCTTGTAAGAAATTCTTTTTCTAAGTATTGTTAGGTAACTGCCTCATAAATGTTTACAGGATCTTTTATCTCTAGTAATCTTCTATCTTTAAAATCAACATAGCCTTTACTTATTTTAAAAATGCTTTTTAATTCCTTTTGACATTTCTTGATTACATTTTCTATTTCCAATTCTAAATCTTTATTTATTTTTTTAATCGTTTAGATTTTATTTTTTCATTGCTTTGTTAGCTTATTTTATTTCCAAAAATGTTTATTTATTAGATTCAAAATATCATTAAATTCATAAATATCTGATAGCAACTTTAATACAAATAAATACAAATGACCACATATTACATCATTAAAATTTTGTATCCTCTCATTATTAAAATACAGATCATTTTTCTTCAAGTAATTTTTATGAGGATTCATATAGTAACATATCCAATGTGTACCAACATGATTAGATGTATCTAAATTAACGATTCCACATTCTAAATATTTTGGTTTATTAAGTAACCTATCAATCATGAATACACCACAAAAGTATTTAATCTCATTTTTAGCAAGATTCTCTACATCAAAATTACTTAATGCATTAGTATACTTATCAATTACTTTTTGCAATGTTTTATAACCCTGTAACTTTGTTTTCCATTGTTAAATTACATCTTTTTTGTTCTTCTAAATCTGTAGCACCTATCTTCTTGTTCATGACAGCATTTGCAACTGCAGCACCACCTGTTAATGTAATAATAGTAGCTAAATGTGGTAATGCTGCTGAAAGTAAGGGTAGAAAACCACCTTTGTATTGAATTAAACCAGATCCTTCTTTCTTTTTTGTTAGATATTCAATTATTTTTTGCATAACAGGAGTGGATAAAGTTATGTGTAAATTACCACCTCTTTTTCTTGTTTGTGCTTCAGTTAAAAATTGATCAATACTATCTGGTACAATATTAGCTTTTATTCATTTATAAATTCAAACATTATAAACTCCATCCATTGTCATCAAGGTCAAGTCCCATTCCCAATCATCATTTTCCATAGATTATTCCTCTAACTGCAGTAGCTGCAAGTTTTTCACCAATTGAAGCATCAGAAGTATACTAGCAAAAATGAAGTACTATATCCATTCAAAATGTTAGGTGGATTTTTCAACGATTACAAAGAGATAATTTGGGAAGATGGTATTACTGTAACTTTTACTTGCAGTTAAAGTACAAAAGATTGTATACTTAGATGGTTCTGATTATAATGAAGCTGGAATTGAAATAAAAGATAAATTACCAAAATAAGTTAAAGTTGTCATAGAAAATATGGAATATAGAGTACCAGTTGTTACATATGAGCCTGAGCAACGAGAAAATATACTAAAAAAAATTCCCATATTTTTTATGACCTACAGACTGTAAAAGTAGCTGGATTAGATGATAAGAAAAATTTTGAACTAGATATCACAAATTACTATTACTCAGTGGAGTTTGATATGCCTTATTTTAAATTTATTGTATTTCAAACTAATAGCCAAAATAATCAGTTGATTGATTGATCATAATTCGACTATGTTATGCTATGTACATTATATTTGAAAAATGGAAGAAATGAAGTATTTCCTCAAGAAATGTGACATTTAGATCTACCTTATGAGTTACTCAAACCTTATGATGCATTTTGCGAATTTAAACATGTTACACAATTGATAGGTGATGCTGACATAAATCAATGATTTTATATCAAACTATCCTATCTATGTAATTAATATGACAGGTAGAAAAAATGTAGTAGGTACACAAAAAACCACAATGAATTTATGTGCTACTTTTAATGAGAAAATAGCAGAGCATACACATGCATATATAATTAATTATGGTAAGAAAAATCGTACTTACGATGCATAACACAGAATACTAACTGAAAATTTTTAGGTCATCATATTTTACTGGTATTGTATGAACTCTGAATTGAGCTTCCATGTATGAATCAAATTCCTTTTGTTTTTTAACCATATCGAAATGATTCATGTCCAAAATTGTTGCCATAAATTACTGTTAAATTTATTGATAGACATTTTTATTTTGAACTCAACATTCAACAGCTCAGCTATTTTTATAATACAATAGTTGCATGGTAAAGCTTAGCCTTTATAAAGTTTGCTAAATACATAGAATACCTCTATAATACATGCCATTTCATCTGCTTTAAACACATATACAAATGCACCATTGCAATCGGTTTCATTAATCTAGTTTGTTTACCTACAAAAAAATTCTCGGTATTTACGATTGTTTTGTATACTTTGTTTATCAAGACAACAATTGCAGCATTTTTACCATCACTGCACCATTTTGTACTATTTTGACAAAATTCTGGTGCATATTTTTCAGGTGGATAAGATACATCAGGATTATCAACTACAACAACTTTTTCCAATTGCTCCATTTATTTTATAAAACATTTAACAATTTGTTGTTTATCATTTTGAAAATGATATTTGCATCTTATATTTTACTGGATAGAGCTTTTTGTGTAGAAAATGATAGCATTTTGAATTTTTAAAATAGGTTGATATTTGGCTGAGAAATTAATAAACTTTACCGCTTGCCACGTCGAGTTATGCAACCCAACCTATTTCCGTGTATTGCGGGTAGTGGTTTTCAGGGGTATGGTGCCCAAAGAAACTGGTACACCTGCCTAATATCGTGTAGGGCCCCCGCGAGCATGCAGAAGTGCCGCAAAACGACATGGCATGAACTCGACTAATGTCTGAAGTAGTGCTGGAGGGAACTGACACCACGAATCCTCCAGGGATGTCCATAAATCCATAAGAGAACGAAGGGTAGAGATCTCTCCTGAACAGCACTTTGCAAGGCATCCCAGAGATGCTCAATAATGTTCATTACTGGGATATTTGGTGGCCAGTAGAAGTGTTTAAACACAGAAGAGTGTTCCTGGAGCCACTCTGTAGCAATTCAGGACATGCGGGGTGTCGCATTGTCCTCCTGCAATTGCCCAAGTCCGTCGGAACGCACAATGATCATGAATGAATGCATGAATGCAGGTCATCAGACAGGATCCTTACGTACATGTCACCTGCCAGAGTCGTATCTAGACTTATGAGGGGTCCCATATCACTCCAGCTGCACATGCCCCACACCATTACAGAGCCTCCACCAGCTTGAACAGTCCCCTGCCGACATGCAGGGTCCATGGATTCATGCGCTTGTCTCCATAGCCGTAAGCATCCACCCACTCGATACAATTTGAAATGAGACTCGTCCGACGATGCAACATGTTTCCTGCAATCAACAATCCAATGTCAGTATTGACAGACCCAGGCGAGGATTAAGGCTTTATGTTGTGCAGTCGTCAAGGGTACACAAGATGGGCCTTAGGCTCAGAAAGCCCATAGTGATGATGTCTCGTTAAATGGTTCATACGCTGATACTTGTTGATGGCCCAGCACTGAAATTTGCAGCAATTTGCGGAAAGGTTGCACTTCTGTAATGCTGAACGATTCTCTTCAGTCATCGTTTGTCCCATTATTGGAGGATCTTTTTCCGGCCGTAGCGATGTGAGAGATTTGATGTTTTTCCGGATTCCTCCTATTCACAGAATACTTGTGGCATGGTCATACGGGAAAATCCCCACTTCACCGCTACCTCGAAGATGTTGCGTACCATCGCTCGTGCGCCGACATAGCATCATGTTCAAACTCACTTACATGTTGACAATTTGCCATTGTCGCAGCAGTAATCGATCTAACAGCTGCTCCAGACCCTTGTTGTCTTACATAAGCGTTGCCAACTGCAGCGCCGTATTGTCTCTTTACATGTCTCTGTAATTGAATTCGCATGCCTATACGAGTTTCTTTGCCGCTTCAGTGTATATCTCTTTCCTCTTGGTACAGTGAGGCAGTCTTGCTATTACGGAGCCTTAGAGGACTTAGCTGGCTGGAGAAAGGGAAGTTTCACTTGGCAGAATGGTACAAGTCACAATGACGTTTTCTGATGAACGTCAGTTTCCTGGCTGGTATGGCATAGTGTCAGTCCAGCCCAGCAGGCATGTAGAATGAAGATGGCTTGCACGCCATAAAGCATTATTCCCCGAGAAGCTCATCTGAATGCGACTGAAGTGAAAACAATGGGCACAAAAAAGAATCACGCCATCTACACCACATTTCCAATGTAAGACATTTCGTAGAGTAATCCTTTGGGCACTATGTTTTTTTTTAGTCAGTACACATTTTTAGCGTAGTCATCTTGTAGAACACGTGATTTTGTCTTAGAGGAGCGGATTGTTGTAAATATGCAGAAGTTAAGTCACGTACCAATCCATCTTATGTATGTACAGATTTTAATTTTCTTTCTCTTACGTAAGGTAGTAGAGGTTGACCATTTCTTGGTATTGCTTTCACTTTGCATAGTTTTGTTAATATAGTGTACTGTAAAGGCACAAAATCTCGCCTGTTGGTAGTGTGTAAAGTAAGGGAGGTTTCTTATAGGCTGACACACTGAATTATGCAACAATCGGAAGGTATTGGGCAAATGTTGTGCAGTAGGCAATTGTGCCACAAGCAGAAAGTTTTTGGTTGGATTTAACATCTTTTGTTGTTAATGAGGTTTGTTATTTTCAGCATAGAGTACTGAACATAACAATGTCAAGTAAGAACTATGAGTACAACGTCATATGACCTTTTTTGAGGAATATATAGAATGTGATGCGAGTAATTATGAGTTTACGATTATTATTGGATGACATGATTATGTTGATTATTTTGTGGATTTATGAATTATGTATCTGAGGGGATAAATTTTAAGATTTCAGGAGATGTGTAATAAGATTAGGAACTATTAATAATTACATGATGGTTTGCTTGTAGTGGACTCTTGCATTGTTGTGGTTTAGCGGTTTTTGTCTGGGGTAGGAGATTTCTTACAAACGTTGAAAAATTTGCCACTTTATTTAATACGCTGCCATGAGAACTTTTTGGGCTGTAAGAATTTTTCTGTGTATGTAGTGATATTTATGAGAGATGACACTTCTGTTCAGGTGCTTGATTTGACAACTGCTTGGTTTTGCTTGTCCTAACAACTTTTATTTCTTGTGTAACAGGTTAATAACGTTTTTTACGTTTTCAGCTCAGCTTAATAGATTAAAATATGTTTACTAACCATTTAGCACAACTATCCATTGTCTTATTTACGTATAGTTGTAAGGCATTTTTTGTACAACTTTGTCTTTCTTGCATTTGGGTTATGTTAAGCACTAGCGCCCTCTCTGGTGCTGGCATAGGGGACGCTGACGACAGTGCTCGGGGCCCAATTCGTCAGAGCAGATCGTCTCCTCAGTTCGACAGCTCAGCTCCTCGGGCCAGCGCCTGCCGACGTCCTAGTTAGGACTACGAGAATCAGCGCAGCTAAAAAGATAGTTTACAAAAAACTTTATTCAGAGATAGGAAATGTTTTGTTTTACATGACCGCTTCTCTAAAGATAAGTAGATGTGTTTGGTTGTTCAATTATAGCACTGTCTATTGATATTCAGCGCTGTGCCCAGCCACGCTGGTCTGTCTTCCTGCTTCTTACTCTATGAATTACTGTTGTGACAATCCGAGATACAACATAAACAACAAAACGTGAAACATACGCGAAGAAAAAAAAAACATGGCCTAAAACCAAAACAGCGACGACTGAACATCAATAATGGGCTAAGTGTCGAAAATTTGATTCTGAGTTATTCAGTGTTATATGTTTTATCAACAAGCTTTTCATAAAAAAACATGAACCAACTTTTTATCATCATATTACTATTGCAATATTCTTTTGAATTTCCTTGACCTTATGAATGAAAAGGAACATTCTACACAGAAAAACATGGAATGTTCTATGTGCTTGCTTTCACTGACAAAAACGAAGTAAGTGTCAACGAAAAAATCTCAAGAACTTCCGATATGATAACATCATTTCATTAACAGGGAATTAATTATTTTAAAACCTTATTTTTATTTTTAAAGTGCATAACCTATTTTGATTGAATAATTCTTTGAAGAATGATCTATTATCTTCCCTCAAATAAAGCAGCATCTGTTGCAGATCCCTCTTCTCATGCAGCTGTCAAGTTGAGTTTATATGTCTATGATCGTAATTACGTTAGTGGTGTAATGACTGGGTTGGTTGGGCATTATTTTGGATGGTGGTGACAGACAGATCGAAGTAAGTAGGTCAGCAAACCATCACCCTAGGACGTGGATGAGTGGTGCTATGGTGAGCAGTTGCCTGCTAGATGCCCAATGAGGCATCAGTGAAACAGTATTGACAAACCATTCATTTGTTATTCAGTATACTTCGGTAGTGAAGTTAAGTGGAAGGAAGACAAGGATTTCTGGTCAGATGAGTATCGGGTAATATCAACAGCAGCAGAAAATGGTACAACAGGTGTAGGATTCGTTATGAATAGGAAGGTAGGCAAGAGCGTCTGTTACTGTGAACAGTTCAGTGGCTGGGTTGTTCTAATCAGAATCGACAGCAGACCAACACCGACAACGATAGTTCAGGTATACATGCCGACGTCGCAAGGTGAAGATGAACAGATAGAGAAAGTGTATGAGGATATTGAAAGAGTAATGCAGTATGTAAAGGGGGACGAAAATCTAATAGTCATGGGCGACTGGAATGCAGTTGTAGGGGAAGGAGTAGAAGAAAAGGTTACGGGAGAATATGGGCTTGGGACAAGGAATGAAAGAGGAGAAAGACTAATTGAGTTCTGTAACAAGTTTCAGCTAGTAATAGCGAATACCCTGTTCAAGAATCACAAGAGGAGGAGGTATACTTGGAAAAGGCCGGGAGATACGGGAAGATTTCAATTAGATTACATCATGGTCAGACAGAGATTCCGAAATTAGATACTGGATTGTAAGGCGTACCCAGGAGCAGATATGGAGTCAGATCACAATATAGTAGTGATGAAGAGTAGGCTGAAGTTCAAGACATTAGTCAGGAAGAATCAATACACAAAGAAGTGGAATACGGAAGTACTAAGGAATGACGATATACGTTTGAAGTTCTCTAACGCTATAGATACAGCAATAAGGAATAGCGCAGTAGGCAGTATAGTTGAAGAGGAATGGACATCTCTAAAAAGGGCCATCACAGAAGTTGAGAAGGAAAACATAGGTACAAAGAAGGTAGCTGCGAAGAAACCATGGGTAACAGAAGAAATACTTCAGTTGATTGATGAAAGGAGGAAGTACAAACATGTTCCGGAAAAATCAGGAATACAGAAATACAAGTCGCTGAGGAATGAAATAAATAGGAAGTGCAGGGAAGCTAAGACGAAATGGCTGCAGGAAAAATGTGAAGACATCGAAAAAGATATGATTGTCGGAAGGACAGACTCAGCATACAGGAAAGTCAAAACAACCTTTGGTGACATTAAAGGCAACGGTGGTAACATTAAGGGTGCAACGGGAATTCCACTGTTAAATGCAGAGGAGAGAGCAGATAGGTGGAAAGCATACACTGAAAGCCTCTATGAGGGTGAAGATTTGTCTGATGTGATAGAAGAAGAAACAGTAGTCGATTTAGAAGAGATAGGGGATCCAGTATTAGAATCGGAATTTAAAAGAGCTTTGAAGGACTTACGGTCAAATAAGGCAGAAGGGATAGATAACATTCCATCAGAATTTCTAAAAACGTTGGGGGAAGTGGCAACAAAACGACTATTCACGTTGGTGTGTAGAATATATGAGCCTGGCGATATACCATCTGACTTTCGGAAAAGCGTCATCCACACAATTCCGAAGACGGCAAGAGCTGACAAGTGCGAGAATTATCGCACAATCAGCTTAACAGCTCATGCATCGAAGCTGCTTACAACAATAATATACAGAAGAATGGAAAAGAAAATTGAGAATGCGCTAGGTGACGATCAGTTTGGTTTTAGGAAAAGTAAAGGGACGAGAGAGGCAATTCTGACGTTACGGCTAATAATGGAAGCAAGGCTAAAGAAAAATCAAGACACTTTCATAGGATTTGTCGACCTGGAAAAAGCGTTCGACAATATAAAATGGTGCAATCTGTTCGAGATTCTGAAAAAAGTAGGGGTAAACTATAGGAAGAGACGGGTCATATACAATATGTACAACAACCAAGATAGAATAATAAGAGTGGATGATCAAGAATGAAGTGCTCGTATTAAGAAGGGTGTAGGACAAGGCTATAGCCTTTCCCCCTACTCTTCAATCTGTACATCGAGGAAGCAATGATGCAAATAAAAGAAAGGTTCAGGAGTGGAATTAAAATACAAGGTGAAAGGATATCAATGATATGATTCGCTGATGACATTGCTATCCTGAGTGAAAGTGAAGAAGAATTACATGATCTGCTGAACGGAATGAACAGTCTAATGAGTACACAGTATTGTTTGAGAGTAAATCGGAGAAAGACGAAGGTAATGAGAAGTAGTAGAAATGAGAACAGCGAGAAACTTAACATCAGGATTGATGGTCACGAAGTCAATGAAGTTAAGGAATTCTGCTACCTAGGCAGTAAAATAACCAATGACGGACGGAGCAAGGAGGACATCAAAAGCAGACTCGCTATGGCAAAAAAGGCATTTCTGACCAAGAGACGTCTACTAATAACAAATACCGGCCTTAATTTGAGGAAGAAATTTCTGGAGTACAGCATTGTATGGTAGTGAAACATGGACTGTGGGAAAACCGGAACAGAAGAGAATCGTAGCATTTGAGATGTGGTGCTATAGACGAATGTTGAAAATTAGGTGGACTGATAAGGTAAGGAATGAGGAGGTTCTACGCAGAATCGGAGAGGAAAGGAATATGTAGAAAACACTGATAAGGAGAAGGGACAGGATGATAGGACATCTGCTAAGACATGAGGGAATGACTTCCATGGTACTAGAGGAAGCTGTAGAGGGCAAAAACTGTAGAGGAAGACAGAGATTGGAATACGTCAAGCAAATAATTGAGGATGTAGGTTGCAAGTGCTACTCTGAGATGAAGAGGTTAGCACAGGAAAGGAATTCGTGGCGGGCTGCATCAAACCAGTCAGTAGAATGATGACAAAAAAAAAACTTTAGTAGACGTGACGTTACTCCAGATAACCACCGTCCCCAGGGAGCCGGTGGTGAACGCCTGTTGAGGTAGTTGCTGCCAGTACTTGTCTCGTAGATGCAGTCTGGCAGCAATTAGGGAAGCAGTGGCGTCAGCACCAACAGCACTAAAAGGCTGCTGACATCACAGAGCTGGCACTCTGCATCACTCAAGTTGCCCAGTGGCCGCTAGCAGCCTCAAAAGTAGGCAGCCAGGGAGCATGAATACAATGTCGAGAGCAAAAGGAGCAACCACTAGCAGCGGATTCTGCCAACACTAACAGTGCAGACAGCAGGTAGTTTGCCCATACAAGTGGGACAGGATGAACAGCTGCAATCCCAAAATAAGAAACTAGAGTCCACCAAGCGGCCCCCTGGTAGCAAACCACCAAGTCCACAACATTGAACTCTGTATGAACACCATGCCATGGCTAGCACTGTCGTCCGTGGCATTGGACTCTGCATGACCACAGCGCCGTGGGTAGCAGCATCATTCACGGTTTTGGACTCTGCATAAGCATCACACCGTGGTTAACAGCATTGCCCATGGCTTTGGACTCTGCATGACCACCGCGCCATGGGTAGCAACATCGTCCATGTCATTGGACTTTGCATGAGCACACTACCTTGACTAGCAGTGTCTAAGTCAACAGTAGAGCCATGAAACTCGTAGAACAGTTGTAAGGTTTCCAACAAATAACACACTTTCATTGAATTCCTGAAGCTGGCCACTGTGGCCGAGCGGCTCTAGGCGCTTCAGTCTGGACCCGCTCTGCTGCTACAGTCGCAGGTTCGAATCCTGCCTCGGGCATGGATGTGTGTGATGTCCCTAGGTTAGTTAGGTTTAAGTAGTTCTAAGTCTAGGGGACCAATGACCACAGATGTTAAGTCCCATAGTGCATAGAGCCATTTGAACCATTTTTGAATTCCCGAAACAATTCTGGTTAACTCGATATGTCACACAATATAGTTATGTGAAAATGTATGAATTATTGATAGACAATGGGAATAAACAAGCCAGCATTTTGTGAATATAAACCACTATCAGTCACGCTAGTAATTGCATGCAACTAATTTCCCAGACCCAAGCTACGAGATGCAGTTCTGAGGGAAAGAGGATTTTAAGACAGAATGCCCATCCCACGTTCGGCTGAAACCCATACAGTGGGACATCTAGCGGATACAATGAGGCAGACCATCAGTAGCAAATGTCACCATTGACCCTGCTTTTCACGATGACCCTTTGGAAAAGTTTTTTATGTGAACATGGCTGGAGATGGCAGGTAAACGTCCAGAGAAACCCAATTCCAAACACAGGTGACTCACTCTAGCCACCTGTGTTAAAACTCGCACAAAACTCTGCCCTATAAAAGAAAGGACTCCTGTGATAGGCTACAAAAATCTGGTGGGTGGAGTTACAACAAGTATGAAAGCTTTGATTGGCTAGAAAGAAAACGTGAGGCCACCAGCTTTGATAAAGGCAAATGTAGAGAGAAGAATTAACTCTTTCTCTTGTAGCAAATTGTCGAGTATTTGACCAAAGTGACTCACGCCGTGCTGCGTTGATAGCGTTGAACACTTGTTCACAAACTCATCTTAACTCGTATGGAATTAAACTGCAAAGTCTTCTATCACAGAGAATCGCACCAAGCACTGACAGTTAATGCTTGCGAGTAGTTTGAGGGCGATGACGTTCGTGCCATTCCAGTCAAATAGTGTATACCATGCCAATTTACTTAGCTAGGGAACCACTAGAAGTCTCGGCTTCACCGAAGACGTAGGAAATGTATCACACTGGTGTTTAAAAGTCGAGAGAGATTCAGAATAGATTCTCGGGTTCACAGCTCGCGCCGACTGCCGCCACTGCCGCCGACGGCGAAAGGTAAACATGCGCACTCGCGCTACGCCATAAAGTGATATTTAATTGACACTCAGAACTGCTGTCGTCTCCGTCTCTCCTATTTTTTCATAGATTCAACCATGACCTGCAGTTAAACATATTCACGATTTGCGGGCTTAATTGAAGCAGAAACGCGAGATATCCGACCTAATGAAAAGGATTGATCAGCCACTTTAAAGTGCTTTACACTCTAAAGTCACTGAATTGTTTCAATTGTGTACTTCTTTTTGATTGCTCTTTAGCGACCTCCATTCAATTTTGGTCATTTTAATTGTGCATTTTAGCGTAATTGATACCTCCACTTATGTTTAATTTGTTTGTACATTATCGAACCCCAGACATGATCATCAACCATCTTATTATTAAAGAACCTTAAAATAGTTAGGAATTTCGCTTCACAGTTGTGAACACCTCACATCAGTATTTCACCAACCTGTACGTATTACAATTATGAAGTTATACTTAGAAAAAATAAACTTTGATAACAAAAATCTAAAATTTTAATTTTTTTTTTTTTTTTTTTTTTTTTTTTTTTTTTTTTTTGCTGACATATAGTTACACCTGAAACCATACACTAATTTCTGTTAGCGATAACGTTCCCTGTACAGGGAGTGGTGTGTATTGGAACTGACATTGAGATCATTGTCTGATGACATCACTGTCCATGCTATTGCATTCTTCTGAACACTGCATGCGTGAGATGGTATCTTCCTGCCTTGCAGGCCGTAGGCTCAACACCAAATTCCTGAAACAATCACAAAGCGTCTTGCTTAACTGCAGTACAAAGATAAATCAGAACCAATCTAAAACATGTTAGATAATGGCGACCCTGCCAGGACAGTAAAATACCATCGTAAGGTATCGACCGTATGCAAGTAGTAGGCCAGAAAAATATAATGTTAAAAAAATCGTATTAATTTTTGTGTTTATGAACTACTACTAAATTCATAATTCGAGAATTCAGGAAAGAAGAGCTGTGTAGAATTTTTCAAGGCAACAGCTAAGAAAAACCAATGTTGCATATGCCATACACCGAAAGACAATTGATTAAATTGTGTACCACGAAGCTGCCATTAAAAAACCAACAGTCATTGGTATGGCGCGGAGGCAATGACGTGGAAGCCTTCAAAGGACTTTTGAGAGAACTAGAATTCATATTCTCGGAAGATGAGGCAAAGAAAATAGCGAAACCCGTGAAAACGTGAATGGAAGACCGCGAAATGCGCCAGAGACCACACGAAGGAATCTCATCTATTACGAACCGCGTGATAACTTCGCGCCAAGAAATGACAGTCGATTCCATCAGAGAAATGGGTACAGATACGGAACAATAAATTGCAATGATTATTCACCCAGAAATGGCAATAATTGCTACAGGGGGAATAACGGTAATCGCAGCAGGTATTGGAGGACAAACAGGCCGTCAAATTTCCACCAACGAATCTCATATCGACAAGTCGAACAAAGACGGGAAGGGCAGAAAGAAGACGTGGAGATAAGGCCACCAAACCCCGATAAACGTTCGAATAGACGAGAGAGCGTCCAAGTCAATGAGGACAGTGCACCTACCCAAACAAGCAGCAGCAACGTAACGAGAGAAATATACACCTTATCACGAGAGGTGAAAGATGAAGGAACAGAATCGCAGGGACTGAAAGAAGTCGAGATACCGCAAACATCAGGTCGGACAGGAATTAATTTGGAGGATTTCAGAAAAAACGGACTACCGAAACAAAATGAAGCAGGCATAACGGAAGTCGAGTTAAAAGGCAAAGTAATTAGCATTGCAAAGTTAGTTTATACTGAAACTATGGAGAGCTGATTCTAAGAGGATAACATAGCGTCGAGAGTAACAAACATTTTGTTCAAATGGTTCAAATGGCTCTGAGCAACATGGGACTTAACATTTGAGGTCATCAGTCCCCTATAACTGAGAACTACTTAAACCTAACTAACCTAAGGACATCACACACATCCATGCCCGACGCAGGATTCGAACCTGCGACCGTAGCAGTCGCGCGGTTCCGGACTGAAGCGCCTAGAACCGCTATGTCACCGCGGCAGGCAAACATTTTGTCGCGACAGGTAATAAACAAGGAAATAAGATCGCAGGGATCAAACGAAAGCAGGAAAACAACAACATCTTGCTGGGGAGAAATTAATTGGGAGGATACCGACGAAGGAAACGAACTACCAGAAGCGGGCACAAATGGGAGAAGTGAATAGGACGAAAGGAATTAGAATTGCAGTTATTTGAGGTTAAGACCAGGGCAAACGAACTCAAGGAGGATAATGCCCAGTCGACGGAAGTTGAAAATAAATTACAATTGGGCACAGATCCTAATGTGTACGATGAGGGAAGTTACAGAGATATAATAAGGGCATCTAGATGCTATTATTTGGGAGTTTCCGCGAAGAAAGAAGAGGCAGATATAGTTGAGGAAAGATGAAGTTAAATTTGAAGAAGACGTTGTAGAAGAGAGAGAGATAGTTGTCGAGGGATATCCGACATAAGGTTCGAATTCACAGGTAAAAATCCTGAAACGACTCATGTAAGATTCAGTAGAGGGTGCTTTAATGCAAGGAGATGAGGAAGAACAGAGCAAACCGATCGAGATTCGACTAGTTGTGAAGGCCAGGGTAGCAAAAATCGCAATTGATGTAATCATAGACAACGGAAGCGAGCTAACATCGACTTTTCGGAGAACTTATTTGACAAATGTAATGCTAAAGAAGAATTACTGAACTTGAAAACGAAGAAGATTAAAATGAAGGGTCCCATCAAAAATCAGACTGCGGATGTCAATAAACAAACAAGGTTAACTCTTTAGTGCCACGATCGAAAGGTCAAAGCCGATTGGTTATCATACCGAAATTAACGGTGTACATGATAATAGGTGCACATTATCTGAATGAAAGACGAGCTGTGATAGACGTGGGAAAAGGTAGCGTCACTTTTGAGAGCACTACACCTCTCTTAAACCCATTGCCATACAGCGTCAAACACGGTGGAAGAGCAAGAGCCTTCGAGACCTAGGAACGATGTTCCACCACTCAAACAAAATGGTATAGACAGAACGAACCGAGTATAGAATGAGATAGGTAAAAGTTTAGGACTTCATCACGTAAGCTACATTAAAAGGTATGTTGAATAATCGCTTTAGGCATAAGTAAATAATATCAAAAAAGCCGTTAAGTACGTTTCAGACAGGATGTGACCAGGAATCTAAGGAAAAGAAAAGACAGAGAAATGAGAAGTACCTTAAATTTTTATGTGTAGCAACTAACATGATATGTACAACTTGCAAAGATGAAACCGTTGAACCATGATTTACTGACATAACATAGTAACATGCCACACCACACATAACGAACATAAGGAGTCTCATTAACCTAAGATATCAGGAACAAATTGGAACCTGATAGAACTAGAGCTGTAACGTAGAGATAGGACGCCGAACGATGTAAATAATTTCTGAAGAGGCGTAAATTTGACATTAGGCATAAGACAGATTATAAGAAAAGATTTTTGTACTAAAACCTCCTGCAAGAAACAATCGTCAACTGCCCACGACGATGCGGCGGACGACACCTGAAAAGGTATATGGGACGTGAATCTACCATGTGGAGGCGCCAGCAAGGGCACGAGAAGAATGGCGATTTGTAACCAAGGCAACCCCTCTACCTAACTGTGGTAGCAACCTTACCGTGATAAAGAAAGTACAAGGAGGGTGGATGAGCAGCAGAAGATCGACATTGCATCCAGGCCTTGCGAAAATTCGCTTTCGACCGATACTAAAGTCGGAAGGACTGCAGGGAACGACGGGCCACAAAAAACCAAATAGCAGCCAGTGCGCAGAGTAAAAAATAAAACACCTCACCGAAACCCCGGCTTGGCTAAGGCACAATTTCGCAAAAAATTACGTGTAGAATTGCACTGGCGCCAGCAGACTACGATATTATATTGAACTACAGAGCTGATGGAAAATCGATCAATGCTGAATTACACGTCCTAATTAACGATTCAAACACTACCGAATGAAAAACTTCAAAGCAATTTGTAGTAAATAATTTCCCACATCCTGCCCAGAGAAGACACAAAGTTCAAGAGTGAAGAAAGGAAGGTGCTTGGAAGAACAGAAGATGAAGAGTCCCAAGACTGGTGTTGAAGAGAGAAGATGGGTAAAAATATTTCAAGATACACCCTTCCAAATAGGCAACCTACTGTAAACTAGTTTCTGCAAAGTGCTAAAAAAAAATACCTTCAGTAATGTCTTGAGAAGAAAAATAAACGTTTTTAAAGCCATAACCTACGAGACTCCGCACTAAAAGGTCCACATTATTATGAAGGCCACACCAAACTACGACAACATCCTGTTGCAAAATTCGACAGACAACGACTCTGCCCACCCAAAGGTTAGCCGGTAAGCATCTCGCACAAGTCCTTCAGTTTCGTACAAAGACATTCCTCACCAACCTCACACAAGAACATTCATAGACAGTATGTGAAAATAGTATTCAAAATTAGGTACCGATCAGTGTTGGACAATGAAAAAGCTGCAAAAGACACAACCATTAACATGGGGTTTCGATATATTAATATCGATTCATCTCTCTGTACAACATGTGTAAGACTCAGAATAAGAACTGTATAACAGTTCTTCATAATCTTTGTTTCAGGAGTAATGCAGGAGAAACTTTTTGTAAAGAAATGTTTTATATATTTATAATATTAATTAGGATAATATATTAAAAAGAAAAGCTTCTCAAGATAATGTGTCTTAAAGTTAAAATTTTTGTAAAGTTAATTTACTGTGAAATATTTTAATATTTTATTCATTGATAATCATGAGTGCAACATTTCTTAAAAACCACACTGTCTGCTAGAATAATATGTTTTTAGAATAATATGTATGTATGAACATTTTTTGCGATTATAATATTTTTGTATTTTGTACAAATCATTAATGTAAAGTTTTAAATTTTACAGGTGTAGGATTTGCTAAAAAATTATTTTGGTGGTTATATTAGTGTTAGAATCATAATTTTTGCGTAATTGACACCTCTGGCCCCAATTATATTACATTTGTTTGTATGTTATCGACCCCAGGCATGATCATTAACCATATTACTATTAAAGAATCTTAGAACAGTTAAGAATTTCGCTTCACAGTTGTGAACACATCATATCAATATTTTACCATCCTGTACGTATTATAATTATGAAGTTATATTTAGAGAAGAAATAAATTTTGATAACGAAAATCTAAGATTTTCATTTTTTTTCTAACATATAGTTACACCTGAACCCATACACTAATTTCTGTTAACGATAATGTTTCCAGTACAGAGAGTATCGTGGAACTGACATTGAGATCATTGTCTGATGGCATAACTGTCCATACTACTGCACTCTTCTGAACTCTGCATGAGTGAGATGGTATCCTCATACTTTGCAGGTTGTAGGTTCAACACCAAATTCCTAAAACACTCACAGAACGTCCTTGCACAACTGTGGTACGAAAATAGATCAGGACCAGTCTCACAAATGTTAGACAGTAGACGAAAACTGCACACCGTCATGGTCCCCCACCCCCGTACCTGGATGCCAGAAGACTGAGATACCTGTAACTGAAAATGAGGAATATTTATACAGGCCTGCCCCGTGCTTCTTTTACTGCAGCACTGCTGTCTCCCACTCATGTCGCAATAGAATCTGGCCTGGGCAGGCTACGCATGTGGTGGTCGCTCCGTCTTTCATGTGTGTCGGTATTTTGTTGTCTCTGGTAACTCAGCTTGCCGTCATTGTTAAGTAACTGCCTTAGTGCATGGACAGCAAGCAGCTCTATCCCATCTACGTGCAGTACTGCACAACTTGCTTGTTTGGTCTGAGCCATTTCTGTGACCCATTGCTTAACCAAGACAGGTATCTTAATCTTACCAGCCATATCGAGTATACCATTTTACAATGCAACAGTGGTAACCCCTTACATTTTGGGGACTTATTAGCCCACTTTTCTGTGGACACTGTTTTTTCATCTTTTCCTTTTTCTTTACCAAACAGTAGCCGACGTTTGCTGTCCTTCGCATCATCATAGTGACCATGGCATCTTCTTTTTGCAGAAATTATGAACATCAAATCCATTAAAAAGGAGTTTTACTTCACATTGTCTTTGAGGACTAGAAGTCGTTAAAAATAATTCTTGATGTTTAATCAGAGCAAATACACCGTAGATTACACTTGCAGTTTAACTGATACAGAGCAAGACATATATTCTGTCACCCTACAAAGAAAAAAGTTAACATTAGAAATTAATATTTTGTACAAATGTCTTCTTTACGTTAATTTGTTCTTTCTATCAACTTTTTTTTTTTTTTTTTTTTTGGTTGACATGAGGTTTAACTTTCTTCCACTAAGTCTCGTTTCATCCCGAATTAATCTTCATTTTTGTCGTGCCACAGTTTAATATCATTGCTCTTGAAATAAACTGAGGGCATAATCGACAGATTTTAATCAAAAGAATAAGGTTAGAAAAAGCAACTTTGTTACTGCCGTAAACAACACCCACAATCAACAGTAAATGCTTAATGGCACTTAGCCGCTTCAGCCTCGCCAACAGGCTAGCACACGTAGGGTTTGGACAAAAATATGGCAACACTGCGATTAATGCATTCTTGAACAGATGAACAGATAATGGCCAAGCTTGCAGGTTTCGCTGTTGTAATTGCCAACAAACGGTACCTGTGCAACATCCTCATTACGTTGCAAGTGTCAGCGGTGGTCAGACCTGTGTAGTTGTGAGTGCATTATGTCGGATCTAAGTGAATTCGAACGTGGGAAAATCGTTGGTGCCGAAGTGTTTGGTGTTTCAAGAGGCACCGAATCGACGATGTACACCACATAGAGTGAAAGTAGAGAACTGTCATCTGCTAAGTCACAATGCGGTCGAAAGTGTTTGCTGAGCGACAGAGACGATCATTCAACAGGACTGCGACGAAATATAAGAGGACGACAGCTACAAAAGACAGTGCAGAGCCGATTGTTGAACTCGCGAACACTGTGAGCACCAAAGCAACACGAATGGAACTACGTAAGCTGGGAATTACAAGGCGAGCTAAATTCCAAAACTACTCATCAATGATTCAGATATCCTTCACAGGCACACTTGGTGCCGAAGCCGTAACCTGGCCAAGGGAGCATTGGAAGAAAGTCTTGTTGCATATTGTCTCCAACTTCTGGCTGAGCTTACATGCGAAGAATGAAACATAGTGGCGGAGCGGTGATGATTCGAGCAACCATATTGTAGTACCCCATGTCTCTCTCAGTTTGCAAGTTCGCAATTCTGTCAAGGATTATGTGACCATTTTTGTTGATCAGGTCCATCCCATGGTATTATATTAGTTCCCCATTGATGATGTGTTTCAGGATGGCAGGACCTCTGTCCACACAGCTCACACCGTCTAGGCTGATGAGCACGATGATGAAATGCCGCATCTCTCCTGTCCTCCACACTCACCACATCTCAATATTATTCAGCCTTTGTGATCTACTTTGGAGAGAAGTGAGCGCTATAGCTACCTACTTCCACCATCGTTACCGGACCTTGCCACTATTTTGCAGGAAGTATGGTACAAGTTTCCCTTGAAAACCATACAAGGCCTGTATTTAACCGTTCGTAGACGACTGGATGCTCCTTTCAATGCCATCGGGTTTCCTATGCCGTATTAGGCACGTTTTTCTTTTCTTTTCTTCTTTTTTTGGTCTTTCCAAATTTTGTCCATCCCCTGTACATACCGTCTGCCGAACCTTATACGCATCCCAGTCAACGGTCGTAGCATGTAGGGCGCATTTGAAACTAGTGGTAATGGCACGAATGGTTTTTTCTGTAACTTTTTTTTCTTTTTTTTCTTTTAGCACTTAGCCTGATTTCGATGTCCATTCCTCAATTGATAGCAGAAGATGGAGCTGTCCAGAATGTTTCCAGCGGATTAAACCCATGTAGCGGGTCTGCACTCAAACTAAGATCTTTTTACCGTCTAAGCCATCAAAGCATATTTCACGCACTACCGCAAAAGTTTAATTTTCTCTCTCTCTCTCCCATCTTTCCAACTCCAACAAATGCTCACATTCATATCATTTTTCCTAAGAAGATTCGCCTCTACAGGATGTAGAAGCGCTGGAGAGAGGTACTACCAGATAAGTTTTAAGGCCGTTAGGTGTACCCAGAAGTACACTACTGGCCATTAAAATTGCTACACCAAGAAGAAATGCAGATGATAAACGGGTATTCATTGGACAAATATATTATACTAGAACTGACATGTGATTACATTTTCACGCAATTTGGGTGCGTAGATCCTGATAAATCAGTACCCAGAACAACCACCTCTGGCCATTGAGTCAAAGAGAGCTTGGATGGCGTCTACAGGTACAGCTGCCCATGCAGCTTCAACACGATACCACAGTTCATCAAGAGTAGTGACTGGCGTATTGTGACGAACAAGTTGCTCCGCCACCATTGACCAGACGTTTTCAATTTGTGAGAGATCTGTGGAATGTGCTGGCCAGGGCAGTAGTCGAACATTTTCTGTATCCAGAAAGGCCCGTACAGTACCTGAAAAATGCTGTCGTGCATTATCCTGCTGAAATGTAGGGTTTTGCAGGAATTGAATGAATGTTAGAGCCACGGGTCGTAACACATCTGAAATGTGACGTCCACTGTTCAAAGTGCCGTCAATGCGAACAAGAGGTGACCGAGACGTGTAACCAATGTCACCCCATACCATCACACCGGCTGATACGCCAGTATGGCGATGACGAATACACGCTTCCAATGTGCGTTCACCGCGATGTCGCCAAACACGGACGCGACCATCATGATGCTGTATACAGAACCTGGATTCATCCGAAAAAACGACGTTTTGCCATTCGTGCACCCAGTTTCATCGTTGGGTACACCATCGCAGGCGCTCCTATCTGTGATGCAGCGTCAAGGGTAACCGCAGCCATGGTCACCGAGCTGATAGTCCATGCTGCTGCAAACGTCGTCGAACTGTTCGTGCAGATGGTTGTTGTCTTGTAAACGTCCCTATCTGTTGACTCAGGGATCGAGAGGTGGCTGCACGATCCGTTACAGCCATCCGGATAAGATGCCTGTCATCTCGACTGTTGTGATACAAAGTCGTTGGGATCCAGCACGTCGTTCGGTATTACCCTCCTGAACCCACCGATTCCATATTCTGCTAACACTCATGGATCTCGACCAACGCGAGCAGCAATGTCGCGATACGATAAACCGCAATCGCGACAGGCTACAATCCGACCTTTATCAAAGTCGGAAACGTGATGGTACGCATTTCTCCTCCTTACACGAGCAATCACAACAACGTCTCACCAGGCAACGCCGGTCAACTGCTGTTTGTGTATGAGAAATTGGTTGGAAACTTCGCTCATGTCAGCACGTTGTAGGTGTCGCCACCGGCGCCAACCTTGTATGAATGCTCTGAAAAGCTAATCATTTGCATATCACAGCATCTTTTTTTTCTTTATTGTTATTTTTATACCTGTTATAGGTAAGCCATAAGCGGCATAGTACGCCGCTTTTTGGCCACAGAGAAAACAAAAGATAAAAATGAAGACAATTATAGAATAAATATGGCGGATATATAAACGGAGACATACACTTTTAAAATACATGGAGCCGTTCACGGGCGTAGAGTCCAAGATAAAATTGTTCAGACACGTGGACACACACAGAGACGATAATTGGCACACGCGAACGTTGGAGCACAAACGAATAAACACTGGAACACTTGAGAACGAACGACGTCACACACAGAAACCCGAGGCGATGATCTCCGGCGCGCGAATGTCATCACAGCATCTTCTTCCTGTCGGTTAAATTTCACGTCTGTAGCACGTCGTCATCGTGGTGTAGCAATTTTAATGGCCAGTAGTGTAAGAGAAATTAATTTTCTATTACGTACCGTTTTCAGTGTCCGAGCGAAGATCTCGTTCCACGTTAAGCGCCCACAATAGCCGACGGAAAACATGGCGTTAGGCGAGCAATAATTTTGTGGCCGTGGCGTAAATTTTAATCGGCATCTGATGCATGGGAGGGCGCTGCGCAGGCTTACCGCAGACGCGACCGCAGCGCCGCCAGCCGCCAGGGGCGGCACCGGCTGGCCATGAAAAATGCATCGTGAAATCCGTCCTCCGAAATGCATGTTTTACTTGCGTCCCTGCAGCGCGTCACGTGCTGCTGATGACGATGCCTTTAAATATTAATAAATACTGCGGCTCTGTTGCGGACTATCGAGGGCCAACCGCTAACTCCTTGACAGGAAAAGTGTGCAACTTTAATGGGACGCCACTTCCTCGGTCCGAACACAACGTCGAAAAGCATATGTGAGCTGGGCTTTCCAGGCTGAGCTAAGCCACAACAACCAGCAGACAAGCGCAAACAGACAAGTGGCTGTATCAAAGATACACGAGCATTGTATGTCTCTGGATCGTTTCAAACATATCAGATTAGAGCAACATAAATTATAGATTTTCTCTCCACTTGGGAATTCTTAAAGGCATTAAACAACTTCCTGATTCGTGTGTCTACACCAATTGCTTCTCTTGGTGTTTCGGACTGAAGAATTAGAAAATTCACCTTCATGTTTGAGGCAAATACAGAGTTCTGACGACACTAACGAAATGTCTTTGTACCCTGAATTACCACAAGAAAGTGTATCAGAACCATTACTATTCGTGATCTACAGCATCATGGTTACATTTCGTACTTTGAGAAGGGCTCCAGGCACTGAAACACTGTATTTAAAAGGCGATAGTATACTAGCGAGCCTCCAGTATCTCGCTTTTATTTTGTAAGTAAAATAATTGGACATGGTAGGTGACATCTACTGCACATACACACTGTCAGTTTCTGGTGTTACAGTACTATCTGAGATACAGTTGCTGACATTCAATACGCTCTGCAGTTCTCAGTTCAGGAATGCTGGGTTCATCGAACACATACATAGTTAACGATGACTGAGCTCTCCATACAACATAGTTGTATGGAGATAAACAGCGATTAATTTACTTATAATCAATTATTCCAAATGACGGTCACAATCGCATTATTTATTTTGCCGCCAACCGGTTTCAACCCGCGATAGGATCATCTTCAGGGCAATTTACACCATTTGGTCGCTCTCTGGAGTCGTCACCCTGCCTGTGCACGGTTGGCGGCAAAAAAAAAAAAAAAGAATGCAATTGTGACAGTCATTTTGAATAATTGAATCTTGATCATCTTGTGCTTCACAGCTGTTTCATGTTAAAGTCAATAAGAACGACCACAGCTATATGTAAGGTAGGTTTATTACGTCACAATTGGTTTCGTTCAACAAAAATCATCAGGTGACAATGGAAGTTCACTAATCGGCTTCCTAACTAATTCTCACAGAACTGAGCCGATATCATGACTCAGGAAGTCTAATCATCTTTCATAAAACTGAATGCACGTTCTGGAATGTAACGGGTTCACATGCGCTGCATCGTCTGCTTGACACGAGTGCTGGGATCATAACTTGCTGTACACTCTTTTGAGATGCTCGCCACATGGCACAGCCTAGGAACCACGTACGGCATAACGAATGCTTGAGACACAGAACGTAGCGAACATTGCGCCCTCTCCAATATTCATGTGGTGATTTTCGTAAACTAGACTCCTCTAAACTAAGCTTCTAATATAAGTGAAGATAAAAGGTTACAATCGGCTCAACTTTAAAAATGTGATATGGAGTTTTAATGGGTAAACTATTCAAAATGAGAAATGCTAATGAGCAGTGACCGGTTCGCGCTGATGCCGTTTTTTCTTTTTGGCATTTTTTCACCATCGAGTGGCGCCTTATTGCTCCCTCAGTTACTACCTGAATTCGTTGCTCACTTGCCTCCATCAGTGGCAGCAGCAGCGTTTAACGATACTAGTACTGCTGTACCATCGTTGATGTGGCCGCTATATTTTCCATGTGGTGGTGTGTGTGAGTGGTCGGTCAGTTGCGACAGAGCAGCGAGGAAGTCTCCGCAGCTTGTGGTCAAGCCAGGGCCACTGCCGGCGTGCACGCCCGGTCGGAGTTGTGAGGCATTAGCTACAAGAGCTGCAAAGTTCGTTGCCCACCGAACCTGGATACTGGAGTTGAGTAATCAGTTAACCTGTTACGAAACTTCAACTGCTGTGACATCTCTTCGTTCATTGCCGGTTGTTGCTTCCTGGGCCGTTCCCGCAAGCAGCAACGTATGGTGTGCTGGAGTCGCCAAATTTGGTAGCCGTCTTCCTGCATGGTGTTTAACTATCGAAATGATTGCAACTTATTAGTGAAGTGCACCAGCGGTATCTTCTGCCTTGTGGCCGTTAACATTCTCGTTACCTGCCCTGGCCGTTAGTGTAGTTTTCCGACAGTGTGTTTTCCTCGCTGTGTTGATGCTGTCTGGCATGGCATGTAGTTCGACAGCTTGATGTTGCTCTCCTTTTTTCCGTTTGAGTGGTTATTGTGCCTTGACTGTGTTTAGATGCCATTTATCAAAATGTAGTGAGGCTGCGATGTTCGTCCTCGCTGATATTTTCGGTTGCTGTGCCGTTGGTTGGGTGGAAGGAAATTGATTAGGTTGTTGGTTGGTTCTTCAGCCATCCCTAGGTCGTGCTACCACCCGATTATTTAGTGTTGGCTGCCTGTCTCACCTAACCTGTTGCTAGAGTTTCCTCCTCAGGCCGACCCTCGGAATACTTCTGTGCACCACTGTTCTGTTGTTTGGAATTGTGATTTTCTTTTGTCTCTACTACTGTGCGAGGCCTTCAGCCATATATTAATTCAGTTTGTTTTAATGTTCAGTATGTGGCATTCAGCCAAGCCTTATGTGAAATATTTTAAGATACGGGCTTCAGCCGCCTGAAGTAAAAAAAAAAAGTCATCATTTGAAAATTTTCTCTATCTTAATTTGTTATCCAGGCCTTAAGCCTTGAGTTGTTCTATGTTCAGTATATGGCTTCCAGCCGAACTTTATGTGAAGTATTTTGAGATATGACCTTCAGCCATCAAAGAAAAAATCATTTGAAATTTCAAAATTTTCCTCTTTATCTTAATTTGTTGTCCAGGCCTTAAGCCTTGAGTTGTTCTATATTCAGTATATGGTCTTCAGCCGAACCCTATGTGAAATTTTTTAAGCTTATGCCTTCAGCCTACTTAAATAAAAATGTGAAAGGTCTTTGTCTAAAACCTTTTAAAATTTCCTTACTGGAGTTCTTGTTATCCAGGCCTTAAGCCCTCAGTTTTTCTATTTTCTAACTAAGGCCTTCAGCCGTGCGTATTTCTTACCTCAATTTTAATAACTTGTGTTCTGGCCTTCAGCCATATTCTTTCTGAATTCTTTTAAGGGCATGTGTGGCTCAAATGGCTCTGAGCACTATGGGACTTAACTTCTAAGGTCATCAGTCCCCTAGAACTTAGAACTACTTAAACCTAACTAACCTAAGGACATCACACACATCCATGCCCGAGGCAGGATTCGAACCTGCGACCGTAGCGGCCGCGCGGTTCCAGACTGTAGAGCCTTTAACTGCTTGGCCACCCCGGCCGGCTAAGGGCATGTGTGATTAAGTGTTTTTAGCAAATAAAGTTTGTATATTTGTGCAACTAGCAGCAACTGATTTGGGCCCCTTTCCACAACCTGATCCGCTCTGTCCTGTGAAACCAGATTTTAGCTAGCGAGCAATGGAGAGAAGAGTGTTTGTAAACACTATAAGAGGCACAAGTAAGTAAACAAACGGATCAGGAAACAGACCAGGGAAATATATGGTATGACTGTAAGGAAAAGGGAATGGAAATGGACAATTCATGTAGCCAGCCAAATGGGTGGTATATGAGCGAAGCAAGTTCTTTGCTTGATTCTAGGAGGTAAAGAAAGATGACCTTATGGAAGATTGCTAGCATTAAAAACAATGTAGGCGGAGCGTTTATGTGCACTGCTTAAGGTTGTAACGTATGGAACAGTATAGAGGAGGCCACATCAAGCAATGGTGGTCAAACGTGTGATGATTATGATGATGCTGCGGTTCCACTGCATTTCAAATGAGCCAGCTGTAAAGGGTCTTATGGTGCGTTAAAAATTAGTTGCGACTTCTGACCTTTGGCTCACCGGAAGGGTCGCCATTGCTCAGTTAACTCCAATGGCGAGTCGGCTTTCCCTACCATGCCGCCGGCATCTCGGTTGGTAAAGCGCCCCTGTTGCCACGCCGTTGATAAGGCACTACCACGTTGTGTAGCGCATTAGATGTAGCTATGTTCATTACGTCTCGTTGTAAAATGGTATGGAAAATGTTCTGCAGTCGTCAGGTATTGTGAACCAGTGTTTTGTGTTGGCGTTGCAGCACGTCTGAATATGAGATTGGTAATAAAAGTTGTCTAAGAACTCATTCACTGGCTGTGAAGATAATGTTCTGCTGCTGTGCCGATATCATGGCTCAGGAAGTCTAATCGTCTTAAGTAACACTGAATGCACGATCTAGGATGTAAAAAGTACACACGCGCTACATTGGATAACGTTGATCTAGCAAGTACACGGAGGAGTTAATGGAAGCTGTAGTGCTGTACAAGCCAAAAACTTCGCACCACCAGGTTGACGAAATGGCTAACACTAAGGACATAGTTTAATCAGGCTTCCTCCGTATCATGCTCATTTAAATCCTACTGAGGATATATGGGTCTAGATAGAAAGCAATGTGGAAATAAAAACCAAGAAATTTACGCTCAACGAGGTTGAAATGCTCACAAAAGAAGCCACTGTAAATGTCACACCACGGAACTGGTCCGTCAGCCATACCAAGAAGGTAGGTGAGGAGACATGAATTTAATGAAGGACTGTCGGAGTTTTCAGTGATACGTAACTTCTCTTGTTGCCATGTTAAAATCTGCTTCTTTTGCCAGGACACAGCAGAGTTTACAAATATTCATCTCTAACACCCTAATGCAGTTGAAACCGTGAGGGAATCCTGAAACAGTGTATTATTAAAGTAGCAACCAGGGGCAAGACAGGTCAATAGTTATGAAAAAGCCCAGTCTCAGTATAAAAATAAACACGTAATTTATTCACTTATAGCGTTGCAAAACCAACAGCAATTAGCGTTTCACCAGCTATTGCTAATCCTTAAATATTACATTATTTCGTTGAAAAAAAGAACTGTAGTTACTTGAATATCGCGGTAGATATGGAAGTTTCGCATATTAATGATATGGCATAATACTCTTCTCTTTGCGTACTATAATTTGCCAAAAGTTTGTTTCAATGTCTCAGACCGTTAATAAGAAACTAGGGATTTACGAATATTTCATTATGGCTTTTTTACTGTCTCATGCCTTCGTGACAGAGCGCTTTACATACATTCCATTTTCTCAACCTTGGAGACAGATAGCGGTATCCTTCCAAGTTAAAGAATAAATCTGTATATTATCTAAATTTCAATTGGAGCAGCATATGACCTGACACACAGCAAATGCATATTAATAGCGAGCCCTGTTTTTCACTGCAAACTTAAAGCATTTCTTATAGCAGTTCATTAATGTCGAAATATCACAATAACTGTGACCATTAACGAATTGATAGCTGACGAAGGAACAGAGTTTACTGTCGAACAGTTTGTTTAAAATCGTTTGGAAAAGACTGCAGACCGGCCAGCTTGCGCGGTTTGCTGTTCCCGCAGGTAAGCGTGTTTGACAGGTTCCTCGCCGACTAGACCTGGCGTTATCGTAACCTGCTGCCGCGTCGAAGCCCACGAGAAAGACAGCCCGTGGCGTGTACAGTCGTGGTGGACAAAACGAGCGAGATCCTCCGCCTTTTCGTTATGCTGTTCCGCACAGCTTTAAAGTCTGCTACACAGCATAACAGGCAAGGCGACGAAGTGCGACCAACATACTATGCACAGGCGTGAAACTGAAAAACTAGCCGAACTTTGTCAGAGTGTTAGCAATCATGTGTAAGACTGTATTAATGCTGATTAGTGTGTTTAACACAACCCGTAAATATAAGATATAAATGAAAGAACAAACGCTAATTAGTATGAACTGTACTAATAAAAATGAATTTCAGCTTATCGAGATAACATAACTGTTTTAGTAAGACAAAGCACCCCAGATGGTTACGAATTAGCAAAACATTATGGGCATTCGGCCGCAAAACGGTCTGTGTCGACGTTCAGACCAGTCATACTGGATTACCGTTGCCGACCTACCATGAAAGTGTGCAAATTTAGCAATGCGTGAAGATTCATAATGAAATTCAGTTAAAAATCATTCCGTGCCACACTTAAGTCAATTCATTTATTGACAGAAACGAAAAAAGTAGACAGTAACAAGTATGAAATTCTACAAGATTTTCATATTTACATCCACAGGGCGCCAGTACATAATAAAGGTAACAATAAAACGTATTGGGGGTATGAGAATGTCTTACAATTGCTTTACTGATAGTCTATCTGCCTCCATCGAGATTAGAACCGAAAACAAACCAAACCTCCCTTGCAGTAGCAAACACCTTTCACTATGCTAGCAGACAATCCAGGCAAACAGCTCTCTCTTATTACCCCACACATGAATAAGCCGGCAATTTCGCACTGAAAATGGCAAAATGTTTCTGTTACATAGAGCTTTCTGGACTCAAAAACTTGAATTTTCTACCTTTGTGTCACCGCTTATGTGACAATCATTTGGGATGTTTGTCAAAATAACAAAATACTGTTACTAGCGAGTAAATTTAGTAGGATAATTCTGCACCAACCCAGGAAATAAACGGCTACAATAGCTGCCACATGTATTCTACAATGTTTCGAATTCTCCATTAGACCCGCCGCAACTAGAAAACGTTCATTAGCCGAAGTGTTTCTTACAATGGGAATGCTCGCACTTCTAAAACGCGGTGGCATTAATACTGCGATCTGAATTACCACGTGTATAGGCAAATGGATTTTATTTGCTTTCCTGTAAACGTGATTTGGGTCGAAAGCGAAGCTACGATTAATATGCTGATGTATCGACTGCAACTAGAACATTGCGAATAAAGAGTAGGGGGAATTATTTATGTGGGCCTCATCTTCAGTAACTGTTGTAGCTATTTTCGTTGTTAGGATTTCGTCACCTAAATCGGTAAAAATGGAACCCTACTAGTCTCATTTTCTTGATCGTCTATCTGTCTACCCAACCCTTAAAACCCGTTTACCTCGAGTACAGGTAGAGCTAGTAAGCGGAAATGTATCGCACTTACTGCGGTATACGGTCCCTTGGTGGTGTAAAAAATTCATTTTTATTAGTACAGTTCATACTAATTAGCGTTTCTTCTTTCATTTATATATTATATTTACGAGTTGTTTAACACACTAACCAGCATTAGTATAGTCTTACACGTGACTGAAAAGTGTCTGACAAAGTTCGGATAGTTTTTCAATTTCACGCCTGTGCATAATATGTTGGTAGCACTTCGTCACCTTGCCTTGTATGCTGCGTAGCAGACTTCGAAGCTGTCCGGATCAGCATAACGAAAAGGCGAAGGGTCTCGCCCGTTTTGTCCACGACTGTACGTTACAGCACGTGACACTATGTGGCTTTCAAATGCCAGAAGACGGTTCCGGCGGGGAGCGACAAACTATTTGAGGCGAATTTAGTAATTCTTCACTCCGCGTTTAAATGCTTGGAAGTTCTCGATATCACTCGACACGACAAAATTAAGATATTTATTGGGCATCTTTTCAATTAAGTATTGATTTCCCATGAGCCCTGCACGGAGCCGAGCTTTCACAAAGTGTGGCGAAAAAGTCGACTAGTCTGACGTCATAAGTTCGTTGCAGGGCCCGTAATTTCGTTGGCCCCGTGTGGCGTTCAGCACACGCTGACAACTACGCTTTCCTCCTGTCGCTTTGTACTGAACTGTCAAAAGTTGCAACTAATTTTAAACGCACTATAGAATGCTACTGATGCTGAAACGATGTTTCTGTTCCTTCTATTTCAATGCAAACACAAGGTGCAAGTACTGCAAGTGCTCCTTGCACAACAACAGCTTCCGGCTGGCTGCGGTTAAACGAAGTGAAGTACTGCAAGACCTTAAGTAAAGCCTAGTTTACACGACGACACTAGGTTGCAGGCAACTGCGCATGCGCGCCGCGCGTTTGCGCAACTCGTCGAAGAAACTAAACAGTTTTGGCGTGTTCCAACTTTGGCAACACTAGTTGCATGGGTTTTGAGGTTATGTGTGTTCTTAGAGTGAAGACAAACTGAAATATGAAGTGGGAAACGGAGAATAATGTTCGTGTTTCGGATATCTATGCTTTGCATAGGTGTTTCTGTGATTTCAGTGACGCTGATTACAAAAATAAGCAACATATTGCTGCTTCTGAGACCGTCACGTGCGATCAGAACAGATAGTTTAAGATAGTTTAGTTTGACAATATCTGAGCTGCTGGGCAAAATTTATTGAATTAGGAGCACATTCTTTTTTTTTTCTTTTTTTTTTTGTCATCAGTCTACTGACTGGTTTAATGCGGCCCGCCACGAATTCCTTTCCTGTGCTAACCTCTTCATCTCAGAGTAGCACTTGCAACCTACGTCCTCAATTATTTGCTTGACGAATTCCAATCTCTGTCTTCCTCTACAGTTTTTTTCCCCTCTACAGCTCCCTCTAGTACCATGGAAGTCATTCCCTCGTGTCTTAGCAGATGTCCTATCATCCTGTCCCTTCTCCTTATCAGTGTTTTCCACATATTCCTTTCCTCTCCGATTCTGCGTAGAACCGCCTCATTCCTTACCTTATCAGTCCACCTAATTTTCAACATTCGTCTATAGCACCACATCTCAAATGCTACGATTCTCTTCTGTTCCGGTTTTCCCACAGTCCATGTTTCACAACCATACAATGCTGTACTCCAGACGTACAGCCTCAGAAATTTCTTCCTCAAATTAAGGCCAGTATTTGATATTAGTAGACTTCTCTTGCCCAGAAATGCCTTTTTTGCCATAGCGAGTCTGCTTTTGATGTCCTCCTTGCTCCGTCCGTCATTGGTTATTTTACTGCCTAGATAGCAGAATTCCTTAACTTCATTGACTTCGTGACCATCAATCCTGATGTTAAGTTTCTCGCTGTCCTCATTTCTACTACTTCTCATTACCTTCGTCTTCCTCCGATTTACTCTCGAACCATACTGTGTACTCATTAGACTGTTCATTCCGTTCAGCAGATCATTTAATTCTTCTTCACTTTCACTCAGGATAGTAATGTCATCAGCGAATCGTATCATTGATATCCTTTCACCTTGTATTTTAATTCCACTCCTGAACCTCTCTTTTATTTCCATCATTGCTTCCTCGATGTACAGATTGAAGAGTAGGGGCGAAAGGCTACGGCCTTGTCTTACACCCTTCTTAATACGAGCACTTCGTTCTTGATCGTCCACTCTTATTATTCCCTCTTGGTTGTTGTACATATTGTATATGACCCGTCTCTCCCTATAGTTTACCCCTACTTTTTTCAGAATCTCGAACAGATTGCACCATTTTATATTGTCGAACGCTTTTTCCAGGTCGACAAATCCTATGAAAGTGTCTTGATTTTTCTTTAGCCTTCCTTCCATTATTAGCTGTAACGTCAGAATTGCCTCTCTCGTCCCTTTACTTTTCCTAAAGCCAAACTGATCGTCACCTAGCGCATTCTCAATTTTATTTTCCATTCTTCTGTATATTATTGTTGTAAGCAGCTTCGGTGCATGAGCTGTTAAGCTGATTGTGCGATAATTCTCGCACTTGTCAGCTCTTGCTGTCTTCGGAATTGTGTGGATGATGCTTTTCCGAAAGTCAGATGGTATATCGCCAGACTCATATATTCTACACACCAACGTGAACAGTCGTTTTGTTGCCACTTCCCCCAATGATTTTAGAAATTCTGATGGAATGTTATCTATCCCTTCTGCCTTATTTGACCGTAAGTCGTCCAAAGCTCTTTTAAATTCCGATTCTAATACTGGATCCCCTATCTCCTCTAAATCGACTCCTGTTTCTTCTTCTATCACATCAGACAAATCTTCACCCTCATAGAGGCTTTCAATGTATTCTTACCACCTATCTGCTCTCTCCTCTGCATTTAACAGTGGAATTCCCGTTGCACTCTTAATGTTACCACCGTTGCTTTTAATGTCACCAAAGGTTGTTTTGACTTTCCTGTATGCTGAGTCTGTCCTTCCGACAATCATACCTTTTTCGATGTCTTCACATTTTTCCTGCAGCCATTTCGTCTTAGCTTCCCTGCACTTCCTATTTATTTCATTCCTCAGCGACTTGTATTTCTGTATTCCTGATTTTCCCGGAACATGTTTGTACTTCCTCCTTTCATCAATCAACTGAAGTATTTCTTCTGTTACCCATGGTTTCTTTGCAGCTACCTTCTTTGTACCTATGTTTTCCTTCCCAACTTCTGTGATGGCCCTTTTTAGAGATGTCCATTCCTCTTCAACTGTACTGCCTACTGCGCTATTCCTTATTGCTGTATCTACAGCGTTAGAGAACGTCAAACGTATCTCGTCATTCCTTAGTACTTCCGTATCCCACTTCTTTGCGTATTGATTCTTCCTGACTAATGTCTTGAACTTCAGCTTACTCTTCATCACTACTATATTGTGATCTGAGTCCATATCTGCTCCTGGGTACGCCTTACAATCCCGTATCTGATTTCGGAATCTCTGTCTGACCATGATGTAATCTAATTGAAATCTTCCCATATCTCCCGGCCTTTTCCAAGTATACCTCCTCCTCTTGTGATTCTTGAACAGGGTATTCGCTATTACTAGCTGAAACTTGTTACAGAACTCAATTAGTCTTTCTCCTCTTTCATTCCTTGTCCCAAGCCCATATTCTCCTGTAACCTTTTCTTGGTTCAAATGGCTCTGAGCACTATGGGACTTAACATCTATGGTCATCAGTCCCCTAGAACTTAGAACTACTTAAACCTAACTAACCTAAGGACAGCACACAACACCCAGCCATCACGAGGCAGAGAAAATCCCTGACCCCGCCGGGAATCGAACCCGGGAACCCGGGCATGGGAAGCGAGAACGCTACCGCACGACCAACCTTTTCTTCTACTCCTTCCCCTACAACTGCATTTCAGTCGCCCATGACTATTAGATTTTCGTCCCCCTTTACATACCGCATTACCCTTTCAATATCCTCATACACTTTCTCTATCTGTTCATCCTCAGCTTGCGACGTCGGCATGTATACCTGAACTATCGTTGTCGGTGTTGGTCTGCTGTCGATTCTCATTAGAACAACCCGGTCACTGAACTGTTCACAGTAACACACCCTCTGCCCTACCTTCCTATTCATAACGAATCCTACACCTGTTATACCATTTTCTGCTGCTGTTGATATTACCCGATACTCATCTGACCAGAAATCCTTGTCTTCCTTCCACTTCACTTCACTGACCCCTACTATATCTAGATTGAGCCTTTGCATTTGCCTTTTCAGATTTTCTAGTTTCCCTACCACGTTCAAGCTTCTAACATTCCACGCCCCGACTCGTAGAACGTTATCCTTTCGTTGATTATTCAATCTTTTTCTCATGGTAACCTCCCTCTAGGCAGTCCCCTCCTGGAGATCCGAATGGGGGACTATTCCGGAATCTTTTGCCAATGGAAAGATCATCATGACACTTCTTCAAATACAGGCCACATGTCCTGTGGATACACGTTACGTGTCTTTAATGCAGTGGTTTCCATTGCCTTCTGCATCCTCATGTCGTTGATCATTGCTGATTCTTCCGCTTTTAGAGGCAATTTCCCACCCCTAGGACAAGAGAGTGCCCTGAACCTCTATCCGCTCCTCCGCCCTCTTTGACAAGGCCGTTGGCAGAATGAGGCTGACTTTTTATGCCGGAAGTCTTCGGCCGCCAATGCTGATTATTTATCAAAATTTAGGCAGTGACGGGGATCGAACCCGGGACCGAAGACGTTTTGATTATGAACAACTGAATTAAGAAAAATACAAGCAAATGTAATTCTAGCTGTAGAAATGCTCTTGTCTACAAGACTAAAATCCTTTTTTAAGGAGTGTTGTTGACAGGACGGAAGGCTACACAAATAAAGAAGCTACATTCTTTATTCAATATTCATCTATTTAAAACATCGCAGCAGTACTCCCCATTCACATATGTTTGAAATCAAATGGCTCTGAGCACTATGGGACTTAACATCTATGGTCATCAGTCCCCTAGAACGTAGAACTACTTAAACCTAACTAACCTAAGGACATCACACAACACATATGTTTGAATTTTGAAGTATTGTCACTGTACAGATCTATCTTTAAGACAGTAGTTTGCTAATCATTCTCTTCCTAATGCGGCCTGCTTCTAATAATTACTGCTGTTAATGTTAATAATTGTTACTGTTAATAATTATTGGTGTTATCATGCCGAGTGTTCTCGATTATAATGCATGCAATGTGATATGTAATTTTAGTTCTGGCGACAGTGCTTCATGCATTGCAATATCTTTATTCCTTATCACATAAATAACTCTATTTAAAAGAAATGTTAACAGTTCTGGTGACAATCTAAGTTAATTAAAAGAACTTCTTGGATCATCACAAATTAATTCAGCAAGGATGCTGAGCAACCGAGCTGACGTCATTTCTTCTTCTAGTCACGAATCGAAGCACGTTTCTTATTTTTTTCTTATTCAGCAATTCCACGCAACAAGCTTTAACTCCATCACAACTCGTGCGACGTGCAGCTGCCAAAACTTTCATTTCAGACACGACTCAGGAAACTACAAAACGAGGAAACTGGAGTATATGCTGGTTTCGCCGTGTCTACCGTCAAATATGAAACAATTTGCGTGCAAGTCATTCCAGGCAACGAGTGGCGCAACCCAATGTCGTCGTGTAAATTAGGCTTAAGGACCAAGTCCGTCAGAATGCTATTTGAAATCTATCAATACAGAAACATCTAACACAGTCCGAGGTCGCAGCGTATATCGTTAACAGCATGATAACCGTTGCGTCATCAGTACGCGAGCAGGGATGTATATTAGACAGAGTTGTCGCTGTGCGGGCAGTTTTATGCCGCACCAGAGACAACGTTATCACGCCATGTCATAGGACGTGGCAAAGGAGCCCTTTGCTGTGCGCTCGCTCCTGCTGCGAGTATGTAGCGCTGAAGATAGTGGGAGCGAACGTAGTCTCGCTCTTTGGGGCGCTGGCTACAGCATCTGACATTAGCTATCACTCATTTACATATAATTACAAAAAAGTGTCTAGCATGCCTCATAAAAAGTCAAAGTACTGAAGACAGGTTTCTAACATGTGATGGTACTGAGGCAGACAAGTATTTTGTTGCACCGTTTATGCTGACAAATTTTCACTCGAGGAGATTTTGAACACTCAGTTATTTTTAATCGAAAGATATCCTTTTTAATGGTATCTGATAGCTACTGAAAAGGTAGGTATAGTTTCACCAAGCTAGTCAATATGTAGAACTATTGAAACGTCCCCTTAGAACAATTAAACATGATTGTGCTTAAACTGACACACAATATTTTTAGCGCAACGCAATCTGACTTTCAATAATCCCTACAAAAGAATGGCCCTGACTAACTTTAACCTATACCTTTCACAAATCACTTACCTCACAAAAATCTTCGTTACTCGAACTACTGCAATACAGCGAGCGCCACTACTGCCAGCTAAATAAAAGATTCAAACTACGGAAGGCACTAACTACTGATAGGCATAGTTAGCAAATGAAAGATTTTGATAGAGAACAAACAATGTATTTACCTCAATAGTGTTCAAAAGTCATAATGTATATAGCAGTTCATGATATCCAGTGTTACAAATTTCAAAACTCCGCCATCTCTCTCTCCACATCCACCACTGCTGGCGGCTCACCTCCAACTGCGCAACGCTACGCGCTGTTCACATCCAGCTGCCCAACACTACAATGGCAGACAACAATGCAAACTAGCCACAGACTGCACACAGCACAGCCAGTGATTTTGATACAGAGCGCTATGTGGCGTTACCAATAAGAAAACCTAAATAGCCTACTTACATAGCCCCCAGGCTCCCCACAATAAATTTTACAAATTGTTTTGGGCACTGGCCAATACATATTTGTTAAAATTTTTTCACAATTACAATAATAAAGAAATCAAATGCACACACTTATTGACACAATGTTGGTCAAAAGCTAAAATTTTCTCACAGTCCATAAAGACAGTCCTGATCGTTCATCACAGTAAAATTGCAGTGTGTTTCTCAAAGTCTGAGCATTTAAAGAAAATGCACACGGAAGTAGTGGATTTCCATGCAGTCTTGAAAAAGTAGTGTTGTCCTTCCAACGGAAAGACAGTGCTGACTCTTGACATGCAGACAGGTTATGGGCCACAACAGAGCAAACCCACAGCAGAGTCATTCGAAGTTTTGAAGAATATTGGTAGGTAGGTCATCACAGAGTAGACCCACTGTAGTCCTGGTAGAGATTACGGTATTGGTGGGCCACCAGAGGTGCAGACCCACTGCAGTCCTTGTAGAAATAATGGTACTGATGAGTCAGCAAAGGAGTAGACCCACTGTAGTCCTTGCAGAAATGGCCAGCAGCCATCTGTTGTGACTGTGCAGGTGCACAATCACCATTGAAGAGTCTTGCGGATAATATAGCAAGTCCATAACCACCACTTGTGCATTCACAAAGTTTTTGGAATTGTCCTTAGAACCAGCAATGCTGTTAACCATCCCTTGTTGAATTATCAACACACGTCCAGACACTAACAGTCCTCTTTTTTCACATATTGTGCATATACTATGACCAACAGAAATGTGTGCAGTGAAATGAATGCTTACAAGTTACTTAATTTGATGAACTGGTGTCAATTACAATATTATAACATAAGAATACAATTACAAAGGTACAAAATACATCATTAAAGAACATAAAAATACAGATAACATTTGTAGTACAAGCTGTACAAAAGAATCAAAATAACATGTACATCAGTGTTACAGGAATTATGACATGAGTACATACATAAAAGACCAGAATAACTTTCGAAACATCAACTTCGCACATGAGCATTAAATCAGAACAGAATTAATAATGTCTAACATCTTTACAAAGTAAATAACATAGTATTAGAAAAATTCCACAACATAGCTCTCATCAGCTAAACACATAAAGACAGGGAAGAACATAAATACACAACGGTACACAAACACATAGTGAGATAACACAAGGAAAGGACAGGGTTTGTTTTACTGCAGTATTTTGCAAACAAAACTTTATTTACTTCTTGGAGATCTCCCTTCATTCATCATTATTCCCAAAAAGCCCTGTCTATACCTGCTTTCTGTATTTTTTTTGTATAACCTCTCAGTGCATTTCTTCAAATTCATCGCAACTCATTCTCTTATAGGCTACCCCTTCTTAAGCTAACTTAAATCTACTGAGCTCAGATCCTAAACTAAGGGACGAGGTAATGCAGCAGCGCAAAACAATTAACACAAACAGCAATGACAAAAAAAATGGAAATTGGCAAAGCAATTGCAATATTACAACTAATATAAGGTACTGTGCAGTAAACAAGAAAAATAAATCCATAGTAAAACTGGCTTAACAGAGTAATACAAAGTCAAATTCAGTAACACTAAGCCTGGCAAACAGCAGCAGCAAATGCAGTAACTTATATCTAAACATGACAAAGCTCAAGCAGAAAAAAATATTACACTAAAGACAACAATGCAGACAAGGGAAATGTATATTCACATCTTAATGTCTATGTAATTAAAGTGGTGCACCACAACTTATTCTACAAACTAAATTACCAAGTACTTGAAAAGAAAATTATGAATGCAGTTCCTGTGAAGGTAAATAAATGGCTTTTTGTGCTCCCTCATTTTTTTAAAAAAAATTATTATTTACTTGATCTGTAGACAGAAAATATTTATATTAGTACATCTATAAATTTTATTTTAACCAATACTGCAGTGCAGCTAGAAACTAGATATTAAAGAAAATGAGTAAATAAATACAGAAAGCAAGCCATATGGCATTTCTCTCAACTAGCAAGACAATAGCCGTGAAATATTTCTCATCATTTCATTAGGCATTTTAGTAAATATCATAAATTAAGAGCTCCACAGTATAATCATATGTTTTCAAGTTTGAGCGTGTCGTATTTGCGATGCTTTCTACAAAGGAATGTCAATAGCGAGGATAATGGCCTCCCTTTTTTTTTCTACCTGTGCCTCTGAAAAGGCACACACTAATGGCTTTTTCTTCAGGCATCTGACACAGCTGGGTGCCCACGACGCATTACATGCAGGTGGTCACTTAACTTTCTTACGGAAATATTTACGACAGCAGTTCCCGCTACAGTGGCAGTCTCATATAAAAATATTTCACAGGTCAATAATTCGCGTTACAAATCTGTAGAAACAAAATCCTATTGATATAACGGAGTCCAAAAAATTTTCGTCGGCATTGTAATACATTCACGCATTTACATACATTTCATAACTCTTAAAGTACGATTCTTGGTTTCCAACAACCTTTTTCACAAACCAGAGTCCCTAACCACTACTCATTATTCCTTACCTTATTCGTCGACACTTCTTCAATATTTCATCATAACAGATACATAGCATACTCAAATAACTCATATAGCATCAGCTTATTGATCATAAACATACCGCAACAGCATAATACACATAGTCATCGTAATAATAACATCATAACACCTCAGTCAAATCTCAAAAACGTCGTAGCTTTCTGCAATAATGTCAAAACCTAAATAAAAAACCTCTACTCATTTCAACAGCGTCATCTACCTCCAACGTACTTTAAAAATCATGATCCCATACCAAATACATCATTCAAAGCTCTCATAGTATCACAATGGTTCTGAAAAAATATGAACAGTTCACTAAGTACAGACAAAATTACAATCCCATAAGTATGAGGTTATCCAACGGTGTAATTACGTAAACATCTGTCACTGATGTAGTAAAATAAATGTTTGTCTCTCTCAGTTAAATGATCAGGTAGCTGTGTATTTTGTGTTGGAGAAATATGGTACCGATGTGTAAAGTTGTATAAGCAAATACCATATTAGCTAGGGCTCCTTGTGCTTGCCAAACACATGGTACACAAAGTAGGCGTGTACCCCCCTGAGGATTAATGTAATTATACCCTCAGGTGTTACAGATTACAGCAATGGAATGAAATGTATCACGGAAAACCCTTGTATCATTGTACTTCAAATATCTTAAAAAAATAAATGTTTTAAGTGCAAAATTAATCACTCAAATACGTGTACTGTAGTGCTAAACTGTGCGTCATGTTGTAAGATAATCTCTGTGGAAGTCTCGTAGTTATCGTCCTCCGAAAGCTAAGTTCTGCAGAAGTCAATGTACCTACCTCATGATAAACAAAAGTGAAATGCTTTGTGTATAGATATCGTAGTTATTACGCTTATTGTTGTGATGAAGAAAGTACTGTACTGTAACGTATTGTTGTGCTACGGAAAAGTCTGTCTCATTGTAGCTATACCACAAAAGTTACTACTAAAACATGTATTACTTTCCAGAATAATACAGAAAAACTGTGCAGATATAAAACAGAAACACTGCAAAAGCAACATTGTATATTGTCACTCATTAGTAGCATCGTCATAAAATCGTGTAGCTGTCAATAAACTAACCACTGTGTCATCTGGTATCTCACTGAAAGTACAGAATGTATTTTCAAGTAAATCAAAATGTTGCATTAAAATCTCATTAGCAGTACCAGTATATGTTCTAAGTATGTAAGCCTTATAGTCGTTATGTAATTGTGCAACTAACAAGCAAGAATGTACACACACAATAACACCGTGACATCTGTTCACTATAACAATGCATTCGTAATTTCTGTTTAAATAAGTTCTCTTGGTTCTTGATTGGATATTTAACTTCAAACATTGTTGCATGGTAACAGTTTCTAAGTCTGACAATGCATACTAGAAATGTGAAGTGAAGAATTTTATGGCAAAGACAAAGTTAAAAACCGGATTATCTTTCAATAAACGGTTTTACATGTGAAATGTGGTGTAAACCGTCACTCTTCCTAGTATGCAGAGTTTCAACTTCAACGCAATTATCATGTGGTATACGTCGGATTCTGTAAGGTCCATTGTAAACTAGAAAGAATTTGTGACTCAAGTGTTTCTTCTTATGTGACAATGAATGAGCTTTAATGAGAACTTTCTGACCAATATATAATTTCTTTGCATTTGCTTTACCGTGTAGTTTTCTCCTTTTGTCTGCTGCAGATTTTATATTTTTAAGAGCCAAGTCAATTATGTCTTTGTGTCGAAGTTTACGTGTATTCGGGAAAGTTACAAGCTCTCTGATTCTGTTCGGTGGTTATTCATTCTTCAGTACAAGAGTAGGTGGTAATGCAGTGGAGTCGTGAGGCATTTCATTCAGCACGTTTTGAAATAAGTGTAAATATCTGTCCCAATACCGATGCTTTCTGTGACAATAAAGTCTGCAAAGCTTATTGATTTCTTTCATAATCCGTTCAGATGGGTTACAATGTGGTGAGTACAATGAAATAAAAACAGGTTTGATTTTATGATTCCGAAGCATGCGTGACCAAACAGCAGATCTGAATTGCGGTCCGTTTTTCTGAAATGACTTTACTAACGTGTCCAACTTCACATAAGAAATTTTTAACAAAGGCGTTGGATACAGGCCGTCCAGTGGCTTTACGTAACGGAGTGAAAGAAACAAATTTTGAAGTAAGTTCAACAGCGACTAGAACGTACGAAAATCCATTAGATGATCTGACAAGCGGTCCCAAGAGATCAACAGCAGGAAATTCTTTTAATTTAGAAGGAATAATAGGAAACAACGGAGCACGATGTGAGACAGTAGATGGTTTCGCCTTTTGACAAAGTTCACAAATAGACAAGACTCTTCGAATTCTCTTTTCCATATTGTTAAAATAACAAGCGTTTCGAAGAATATGATAACATTTTCGTGGACCAAAATGTGCGTAGCTGAAATGAATGTACCAAATGAGCTTATTAACAAAATCGTCTGGAATGCAAAGTACCCATAGCTTGACATCAACAGTGCAGCGTTTGAAGAGTATGTTGTTTCTAACCAGTATGCTGTATCTGTGTGTGTGTCTTTTCATGCCACTTGCTCTTGATGTCTTTCCAAATAGGATCTTTATCTTGTTCATGAGCAATGTCCTTTAAAGATGTGATGATGAAGTTTTCAAAGGCGACTTTCTGAATGTAAAGAATACTGAAATTTTTCTCGAGGTTGCCTTCTGTGTTACTTTTCTCAAGCCCAGCCGGCGCGCGTGACAGTGCGTCCGCAACAATGTTCTCCTTGCCGGGAATGTAGACTATTGTGAAGCGGAATTCTTGCAGAAACAATGCCCAACGTTTTAACCTGTCATGATTTAATTTTGAAGACATAAGAAATTGTAATGCACGATGATCACTGTATACTTTTACGTGCTTACCAGAAAGAAAGAAACGGAATTTGCTAAATGCCCAAACGATAGCTAAAGCTTCTAATTCAGTAACGGAATAATTTTTTTCAGATTTTGTTAGCACTCGGCTAGCAAAAGCAATGGTTTTCTGAACATTAGTGTCATTTTCTATGGCTTCTTGAAATAAATGGGCACCAAGACTGACTTTAGAAGAATCCGTGCTAAGGCAGAAATCTTGTGACAGATCTGGATGACCTAGTATTGGCAGCTTAAGTAGCGATTCTTTCAAAGAATTGAATTCCAACTGTGCTTGTTCATCCCAGTTCCAAATAGTATTTTTTCCAGTGAGAGAAAAAAGTTTTGGTGTAACTAGAATTTGCATATTCACAAAACGACGGTAAAAATTTACAAGACCTAGAAAACTGCGACTTGTTTTTTTGTAGATGGAACTGGATGGCTCTTACTGCTTCTAACTTTTCAGGATCCGGATGAATACCTTCAGAAGAAATAATATGTCCCAAAAACTTCACCTTTGTCCTACCAAATTCAGACTTTTCCAAGTTAACTATAATTCCAGATTCTGCAAAAATATGTAACACGCTGTTGAGGATGCGATTGTGTTGTTCGCATGAGGCTTCTGCTGTCAGAATATCGTCCACATATAAGGTGATGTAACGTTTTAAGAACTCAGGTAATACGGAATTTAGCCCGCGAATGAATGCTGCCGAAGAAATGTTCAAACCAAAAGGAAGTTTCCGAAACTAACAAACGCCGAAACAAAGGAAAGCTGTGTATTTTCTACATTCTGGATGAAGTTTGATGTGATAAAAGCTGGATCTGAGATCAATAGAAGACAACACTTTTACGCCATTAAAATTTTGAAGAAGTTCTTCCATCGTTTGCGGCCTGTCTGTTTCTGGAATGATGATAGTATTGATTTGTCTCGAATCTAAGACAAGTCTGGTCAATCCATTTTTCTTCTCAACAACATGTAATGGATTGTTGTATGAGCTTACTGCAGGCTCAATAATGCCCTCATTAAGCATAGATTGTATTTCTGTTCTAACACGGTCCCTATAATGTGCTGGAATTATGTATGGTCTAACACAAAATTTAGTGTGCTCACGAACACGTAATTGGTATTGAAATCCCTCGATTGTTTCTGTTTTGTGAGTAAAAACTGTGGAATGTGCTTGTAAAATCTCAAAAAGGTCTTGCCTATCAGTGTCATTACAATTCTCAATTGTTCGAATTTTATTCTGAATTAACTCATTAGTATCAAATATGTCGTCGATATCATCCCTGTCAGTACTTGCAGAGTGATTGTTAGTGTCTAGTTCCATAGAAAATTCCGAACTGTTGTCTAACAGAAGGTAAAGCCGATTAATTTCCTCATCATGGTTTGAGAGCCAATCTTCAAATTTCAAAGCTATTGACTTACCTTCTTTCTCTAAACTTATTTCAGCATCGTGAAAGTTTAAGATTGCTTTGTATTCACTCAAAAAGTCTACTCCCAATATAATTTCCGTCGACAATAATGGAACAATGAGAAAGTTCATAGAGAAGCTGTGGCTTTGACAAAAGAATTCTAAGTTGGTTTGTTGGCGCACATCTACACTTTTTCCAAAGATTGCACCTTGTAATTTAATCTTACGTAACGGAAGTGTGGGGCAATCGTTCGATTTGTTACATTTGCTAAAGGCTGTTTCACTAATTACTGAAATGGGACTGCCAGAGTCAAGTACTGCCGTAAATTTTACGTCATTTACTGTAATGGGAATCACAGGATATGCAATGTTATTATGTTTTACGTCGTGTTCCTGGAGTAAGATGTCCCTAATGTCTTCCATTTTTACGTAATTACTAGCTACGGCAGCTGCTTCGTCAGTTTCATACGTACGTTTCGTGGCTGCCAGCGGTATGAGACATTGCCTATTGTCTCTTTGTTGGCGCGCGTCGTTATTGGGATTTGGAGACCTGACTTCTACAAATTCACCTTGTCGAGAGGGCCCTGCTCTGTTTGAATCCCACCAGTTCTGATGCAATTCAGGTCTGTCGTTACGATCATATCGTCTGTCGTCATGTCGGTAGATTCCATAGTTTCTTTCTTGTCGGTCATGTGGTGGAGAACTTCTCCCTGAATTGTAACTGTGCACTGGTCCGTTGCGTCTAAAGTTATTCTGTCTCCCTTGATAATATTTATTTTGGTTCCCATATTGTCTGTTTCGCTGATTGTCTCTGTGATAGTCATTACCGCGGAGAGGTGATCTTTCCCTGTAGTTATTACTACTCTGCCAAGGGTTGTCATACGGGTGGTGTCTGTTTTGGTCACGATTTGTGTTGTGAGAATAGCCTTGTCGTGTCCAGTTATTATTTCTTTCATCGCGGAATTGCGACGGATGTGACCCGTAATTGTTGGATTCCTGTTTTCGCGTTCCACGATTATCAGTGTCAATTTCTAATTCTTGTAAGAGTCCCTGAAAAGCTTCAATGTCGTCTTTGCAACGTCCTGCCAAAATAATATGTCGTAAATGTTCAGGTAATTTGATTAAGCAAATGCGGATGAGTTCTGAGGGGCTGTATGGGTTTGACAGGTACTGATTCTTGTGCAACATGTCTTCAAAATATTTCACAATACTGGAGAATTCAGATTTTCGAAATGTTTCATCATTATGATGCTATGTTTTACTCGGTCTTATGTAGCTTGAGACCAATACGCTGAGAGGAAGGCATGATAAAATTCTCCTTCACTGTGACAATCGTGAGTGACCGATCGCATTCTTACAGCTGGTTCATTCTCTAAGTAGCCACACATAAATTCTAATCTGTGCTCTAATGACCATTTTGGAGGAAAACAATGAGAGAATTGATGGAGCCATGCTTGTGGATGAATGTCGTTGCCAGAATTCTTAAATGTTTTGAATTTACGTGTAGTAATAAACAGCTTATAGTCAAAATCATCCTGTCGGCGAGTCACATGTCGGTCATTGTTACGTCGTTTCGGCGGTTCCATCTCAAAAATCGGTGTGCCTTGCCAATTTCTTTCATAATTTCCGAAGTGTCCTGTGTTATTATTTTGTGGTTGTTCCGTATTTCTAAGTCCCTCTTCCTGTATTGAGGCGCGAGTGTCCTCTGAAATACGTAATTCTTGTATTACCTGTATCAGCTGATCTTTTACTTCCCGGATTTCTCTTTGGTGTTGCGTATTAATTTGATCCTGATTTTGTTTGAATTTCCTAATTTGTTCGCACTCTTCTGTGTCATTAAAGACTACCGGTTTTGTGTCATACAGATTATCATCTACCTTCGTAGATAAATTATTTAGCTGATCCGAAAGTTCAACTACTTTCTCTGATAATGAACGAATTTCCTCCATGTGCCTTTCTATTGTGTCCTTTAAGTTTTCTTGAGTTTTTGCAAGTTGCCTAACTGAATCGGTAGATGCAACTGAGTCAATTTTAGCTTGCAAGGTCTCATGATTTTCATGAACAATAATTTGCAGTTCTTTTATGGCTGCTTCGTGATTCTGTAATGCATTTTCATGCCGCGAAAAATTAGGTTGAAAATGCTCACAAATTTGTGTTTTTACGTCGTTACAGACTTTTTGACATTCCGATTCGATTTTATGTAACTCAGTAGTTAAATCTTCACGTGTTTGTTCAAGCGTGGTGTGGAGATTTTGTTCCATTGCGTCTAACTGTTGCTGTGTTTGTCTCTGGTGTTGTTCCATTGTGTCTAACTTTTGAAGATTTTGTTCCATTGTGTCTAACTTTTGAAGCTTTTGCTGTGTTAGTCTCTGATTTTGTTCCATTTGTTGCATTAGCTGTAATAACAATGCATTAGTGTCTGGAATCTGTTCCTCTACACTTTTCGGCAGTGCATTTGCACTGGCAACATTCACATTTTGACAAGCAGAAAATGTGTCTTGACTTATTTGAGAACACAGTGAGGACGCAAAACCTAAATCTACAGTATTTGCAAAATTGTGTCCTGTCATTTCGGATTCCTGAGGCGAGTTATTGCCGACCGATCGATAATGCTTCCCTGTTCACTAATTGTTTCACTGCCTACGCCATTGTTTGCGCCCGCTCCATTTCCCTATGCACAATTACCAAATTACTATGTTGAACATTAGTTAATTCATTACACGGTGGCGCTAACACACTGCACACTGCTTTCGTCTTCACTGTCATTTCTCAGTTTACTTTGGAGCCTAGTATTACGTTTTTCATACGCCATAATTGTCACAATATTTCACACGCTAACACAGAAAAGCACAATTTGAAGAGCAAAATAAAATGACATAGCAATGGAAATAATGTCTACTTAATTGCAAGCGCAGCTGCGAAATACTTGGTGCAAATCTACATGCATGCCACAACTGTTTTACTGTACAACAATGAAAAACTACAACTACAAAGGAAATTCTCTCTATAATTACGCGCTAGCAATAAACAAAAGCTACACTAATTACACAAACTACAAGAAAAAATCAGAAGATTCCAGTGAGGTATCTTCGGCTAAGGGTCGACATATGAAACGTCCCCTTAGAACAATTAAACATGATTGTGCTTAAACTGACACACAATATTTTTAGCGCAACGCAATCTGACTTTCAATAATCCCTACAAAAGAATGGTCCTCACTAACTTTAACCTATACCTTTCACAAATCACTTACCTCACAAAAATCTTCGTTACTCGAACTACTGCAATACAACGAGCGCCACTACTACCAGCTAAATAAAAGATTCAAACTACGGAAGGCACTAACTACTGATAGGCATAGTTAGCAACTGAAAGATTTTGATAGAGGACAAACTATGTGTTTACCTCAATAGTGTTCAAAAGTCATAATGTATATAGCAGTTCATGATATCCAGTGTTACAAATTTCAAAACTCCGCCATCTCTCTCCCCACATCCACCACTGCTGGCGGCTCACCTCCAACTGCGCAACGCTACGCGCTGTTCACATCCAGCTGCCCAACACTACAATGGCAGACAACAATGAAAACTAGCGACAGACTGCACACAGCACAGCCAGTGATTTTCATACAGAGCGCTATGTGGCGTTACCAGTAAGAAAACCTAAATAGCCTACTTACACTATGCTCGAAACAACAACCACTGAATAGTGTGCTTAACGTGAGTCCAACACTTTTGACACAGTGAGGATTCACAACTGTTGCCATGACAACATTTCTATGGAAATGAAAACTAGAGATACAGTTAGTGACGGCAGACTTGTTTTCACTGTTCTAAACCTCATATTTTCTGAAATACGTACAGTTTAAAGGCTAGCAAGGACGCCGCAGTTTCTGGTGTAATGCACAAAGCAAGGGTCGCCTCCAGCAAGCTTCAGGTCAGCGCAGACTACCGGCATTATGGCGATACAGCATTACAGCAGCAACAGTGGCACCGTTTCCATTATATAAGTCTAAATATTTCAGAAGGTATAAGGTTTGAAGCAGTGAAACCAAGTCTGCCATCACTAACTGGCTGGTTAAACCTAACTAACCTAAGGACATCACAAACTCCCATGCCCGAGGCACGATTCGAAACTGCGACCGCAGCAGTCGCGCGGTACCAGACTGTAGCGCCTAGAACCGCTCGCCACTTCGGCCGGCCATCACTAACTATACCTCTACTTAACATTTCGGTAGAAAATCATACACGTGAAAAAAAAACGTAGTTTTGTGTTGAGAGTGTCGTTTGTTTACTTTGTGCATTTCTGCCTATTGTGTGAGACCCTGACACAGGTGCACCCTTGCCCAATTGCATTTTTCACATTGTGTTTCAGTTCGGAAATATATGAAGTAGGAAAGTTAGGCGGTACACCCTGTGTGTAGGCAGTTCCGCAATAGATTTTTTTTTACAAACATTTCTTTCTTAACAGAAACAAGAGTTATAACAATAGCTGTACTTTACTATGTCCATACTCAATGCAGATAGAACATGTTTTGCTGACGCAGGTGCGAGAGAGCTCTGAAACTGTGGTTTATTAAGTTTATTAAGTGAAGAACTGAAGAAAAGTAAGCTCAGTAGCTTATGAATAAGCACATCCTTGGTACAAAAACACACGTGTAATGCCTTCGCTTATGGTTTTCCAAAAACCATTGCATTTCTCGTTTCACCAGCTATCGATGGCCCTTAAAAATTACGTTCCTTCATCGAAAAAGTCTGCAGTTACGATTGATGACGAAGTTTTACATCATAACCATATGGAAAAATATTCTCCTCATTGTTTCCTATCATTTGCCAAAATCTCAGTTTGACATATCAAACCATTTATGAAACGGAAGGAATGTTGTGGATATTTCACTCTGGATTTATCGCTCGCGAGTGCGATCGCAAATGAGTGTGCACGTCAGATTTCTAGAGGCTGGTAAAAGATAGACCTCCGCTAAAGAAAAATCAAATATGTAGTTACATTTTATACGCGGCAACATACTATGTAATGTGCACCAAATACAAAATTATAGCGGCCCCAATTTTTCAATGCAGACTTTTTCGAAACTCGTGCAGTGTCTTACTTACGCACTAATGTCACAATAGCCATGACCATTAACGAAATGATGGCACATCAACATGAAGCTGACAAGTAAAGCAATAAGCAATGCAAAAAAATTTTACCGAATTGTTTTTGTAAAATCGTTTGAGAAAGATTGCAGGGCGTTTAACTTGATTCTGTGGTCGCAGCGCGACATTGACCGGCCGGAAGCGGGCAGACAATATTGGTCTCCCTTTCCGAACAAACGAAGGAACTCGCCCAGCGCTTTGGACGAAAATTGGTCAGTTCTCGACGCGCACCGATCCTGTGGGGTCTCATGTCAGCAACTGCATCTCAATAAGAATTCTTAGTAAATTAGAGTTGTTTTGAAAAGCATCCAATTGGCCTGGATTCTGCATAAATTGTTACCTCGTTGAATGATCTGACTGATGTGTTGGGTATTTTAATAATACTGCATTGTTTATCATAATCAGCGATCATGGTGCTTACGTTTGGGTTGTAGGATAATGATATAATTGGTGCTTAGTGAAATAATGTTCGACGTTTCTATAAACTGTTTTGAAATGAATCAGAAATTTCGTTACGTGGGCTCACACTTCTCACAATGCATGAGTTGGCTCAGGAGAAAGGTTGCGTTATAAAAGTGAGGCGGCTGCTCTGGTTTTTGCACGTTATTGATACTGAATCGTCATGTACGTAGTCATTACTCAACGTTTTTCTTTGGACAAATGCATAAAAAATGTAAATTTGACACATATATCACAATTAACAATCCTAACATCTTTCAGCTACTGGTTACTTACTGTAATTCAGGCATTTTTTTTCTCATTCAGTGCTGCATATTCTGTAAACTGCTCGAGAAAAAGCACCGGGCTGTTGTCTCCTGCAAAAATACACCCGATCGTGACGAAATTTGGAGACTTTGGACAACTCTCTATTTATGTAAAAAAACGAAAGAAAAGCAAGTCACACGTGTAGTAGTATTAAAAACTTCCACCCCACCCACTGATTCTCCTTCTTCTGCTGCTTCTTCCTGAAACATTTCTTCTTATGCAGATCGGTCACAAAGCCTCTTCCAAACTTCTCTTTTCTTTCACAACTCAGATTTTTTTCCATCTCTGATCCATAATTCAAAATTGTTAGATTTTTGCTTTTGCACTTTCTAAATATGTTTGATACACAATAACGCAATTTTGAGCAATTTTATATCCCGTCCAAAATTTCTTCCTTGATGTTTCTTTTCTTGGTTTGCACGCTTACTATATATGTGAAAACATCCATTTCTTTAATAATTTTTCCATTATTTCACTTTATGTTAAGCTCATTTCCATGCCTGTGTCTTCAGTTGCCCTGGTAAGAGCACACTTTCTTATCGAATTCCTCTATCTTTTCTAAACCATTCTTCTCTTTTCCTATCTATTATAACACACTGCAAACAGTTTTTTAAAATGTTTCTGATTCTGGGCAGCATACAAATAATGCGAGTTTAATGACATCGAAAATTAATGATCAGTGGAAATCAACTAAGGTTACTGATAAGCTGTTAAAGGTACTAGTCACTTTTCGAGAGAGATTTCGATTGGAAATTGAAAGAATAGTTCAACTCCATAGATTTGTTAATGAATATAAAGGGTTTTATGCAAGACTGTGCTCAAAATTGTCAAAAGTGACAGCAAATAAACAGTTATAAATCTCCAGTGAAATGTCAATGCCTGTTTCAAGTGGTCAGTTTTGGCAGAACTGCATCCCGTAAATAAGCAAGCAAAAGTGTCTAAATATCAGGTGGTTATAATTAAACTGACGGTGTTAAGAGTGCTGCAGTGCAGGTTGTATACATCGCAGGAAACTGAAACATCGTAGGTATGGTCATTAATCGATGCTCTCAAGGTGTATGCTGAAAAATATTGTAGTTCCACCTCCTGTTACGAGGTGAAATATGGCGTTGCAAGCTCTCAGAATGTGTTGTGAGTGCAGGATATGGGAAGGAACAATAAAACGTACAGAAACGGTGGTTCTACTGCATTTGTTAGGATATGTCAGCAAGTTACATGTGTTCAGTATGATTTCCCGACAGTAATGTCCTGCATTCGTAACATGGCACAGTTCACAGTTACTCACAGCATATCCTGTGTAATCAGAGTAATATTTTGTCGTATGCTATAATTCAGATCAGGAAGAGTCGGGATACATCCCTAATAGACACGACTTTTCAGATATTCCCACAGCCAGATGTCACATGGATTTAGGTCGGGAGATCTGGTAGGCCATACATCTTGAAATTGCCTAGAGATGACGTGATCGTTACCAAAGATCTCTCGATACAAATCTTCCACCTGGCAAGTGACATGTGATGTAGAACCCTCTTTCATGAAAATAGTGGCGTGGACACAGTTGCGTTCCTGCATAGCTGGAATTACATGGTTCACAGTGAGGTCCTTATAACATTCAGATGTCACTGTAAACCTAACAGCACCGCGATGTGTCATCTCCCTGAACAAAAGCAGACCGAGAATGAAGGCGCCTATGAAACAACACCATACAGATACATACTCTGAGAGCAGTGGATGTTGCTGCACAACATGTGACCGAGTAGAGCTCCATACGCGACAGTCTGAGCATTCACGACACTGTGCAGAATAAAATGTGCCTCTTTTGTCCAAAGAATATTCTCCAGCCACATGTAAGCCATTGCCATGTGTGCCAAAAAACGACGGGAAAAGTCACGGTGTTGTAATCTGTCTCGGGGCTTCATTTGGTGCACATTCTGAATCTTGTAGGGGTACCACTGCAAAATGCGCCTCAGAATCTTTTGAACTGTTAACTAAGTGTGAGACAATTACCATGACCAGAGGCTGTAGAATATGAAGCACTTGCTACACGATCAGCTATAGCTACAGGAACTTGACGGACAACTGCCATGAGAATGGGCTGCCTCCGTTTCCCCACAGCATCACATAATTCACCCGTTTCTTCAAATTTCTTGATCATATTCTTTAGCCCATTAATTGACATGGGGCTTCTTCGCAGCTGAGCCGTGCGGGGTAGCCGCGCGGTCTTTGGCGCCTTGCCACGGTTCGAGCGTCTCCCCCTGTCGGAGGTTTGAGTCCTCCCTCGGGCATGGATGTATGTGTTGTCCTTAGCGTAAGTTATTTTAAGTTAGATTAAGCAGCGTGTAAGCCTAGGGGCCAATGGAAATGGGAGTTCCCATTCGGGAAGTTCGTCCGCCAAGTGCAGGTCTTACTGTGTGCGACGCCACATTGGGCGACCTGCGCGTCGACAATAGGACTGAAATGGTGATGAGGACAGCACAACACCCAGTCCCTGAAGGGAGAAAATCTCCCTCCCCAGCTGGGAATCGAACACAGGCCTCCGTGCGTGGCAATCAAACGCACTGACCATTCAGCTAATGGGGTGCACTTGGGGCCGATGACCTCAGCAGTTTGGTCCCATGGGAACTTACCACCACTCTATTTGTAGCTGTTTCTGGAGGCGATATTCTCACCGTTCTGAAAAAACAACATCATAAGAAGTGCACGATTTTTCTTCTCAATAGCCATTGGATTTCGTACGGGAAACTTCAACCATCTTCACCGTTTACAACAACAGTCACTTCACAAAAGAAATAAACGTGTCTCCAAACAATAAACAGCATACTGACCTCAAAACAGGAAACATTTCACATTCTGACTGCTTACAGTGTCATATTTTCAACTGGTGGCAGAAATTGGAACTATTACTGTTTTCAGCCTATGAAGGCCCAATGGTACTGGTCGGCAGGTGTGTATTCCTCTGCCCTTGGGCGTCACCGGATGTGGCAACGGAAAGGCATATGCTCCGCACATCGCTCTCCTGGTCGTTGACAGTTTTCGTTACCGTAGCCGCTACTCCTCAGTCAAGTACCTCCTCAATTGGCCTCACAAGGGCTGAGTGCACCCCGCTTGCCAACAGCACACGGAAGACCCGGACAGTGACCCATCCAAATGCTAGCCAAGACCAACAGCGCTTAACTTCAGTGATCTGATGGGAACCGGTGTCACCACTGCGGCAAGGCCGTTGGCCGATTCGGTGCTTTCCATATGAAAACAAATTAAACTTTGCCAACAAAGCTTTTCTTAGCAAGTCGAAGCATGTTCACAGTTTTGAAAAATAGAAAAAAAGCGTCATCGAACCTAATATTCAGAGTGGATGATTATGGCACACAAGAAGGGAAAGAAAGCATTTCGAGCTGTAGCTCTATATATCGCACAGCATCATCATGAGGAACATGTAAATCTGTAATGTTATGGGTTTCTAACACAGATACATACCATTCCTATTTCGTAAAAAAAGTTGTCTGGCTTAGGATGTAGTAATATTAGTGCTCATCACCATTCAGTTGTAGAATGTGGATGCTGTATGCTGTTTGCGTTATTTGCAGTCTAAAAATAAATTAGATTCGCATTTTTGACTGTGCGCAGTTTAAGCCACTCAACAGTATAATGTCTAGTGGCAAGAATGGGTATTTAAAACTGTAACATTACGAGTGTGTGGACGAGTTATTCGTCCACCTAGGGCTGGTACTGAGGAGAACGGAATTTGGTTGCTGGGCTGGGTGCGAGTCGGCGGGACGAGGACGTCGCGCGGCAGCCCCAGGCGAGCTAGGTGCAAGGACAAGGAGAGCGTTCCGGAAATGTGTAAATCCGAAAGCTGGGGATTTGGACGGCTTATACTCACATGCCCTGTGTGCAGGAGAGGCACCAAAAATGGTGGAGTGACAGACAAGCTGAAAGATGACTTCTTACAGCTCCTTGAGCATCTATCATAATTTAAATATTAATGCAAATCTAAATACATCAGTGATCTCAGAAAAATGAACTGCATCCGATGACGCGACAATAATTTCAGTATTTTCAAAACAACAAAAGCTTATAATTTACAGTGGCTATTTTCATTATGATCCTCTAAATCACAACTTTTAAACTCTTCATGGGAGTTCAACAAGCGACATCTCAGACGACAGCATTGCATGATAGCTATCATCCCTGCAAGCCACTCAACTCTATCTATTTTATATACTATCTTGTGACAAATCTTAAAACTTTTTATTACGCAAATATATGTCAGAACATCGTATTCTCCACAGTTATACAGCATAAGAATACAGCTGAATACCTCATAGTTTGTCATACTTGTGTCGTTATTTAATGAACAGTTTACTATTTTGCCAGTAACTTTATTCAGATGTTGATTGCAAGTGCTATTAAAAATCTCTGCTAATTTAAAAGTGGTCAGTCGCATATGTTAGCCGACACCCCAATTAAAAACATAACCAAAAGACGTTACTGTCAAGAAGGTATAAATAATTGTTTAAATAAAATTTAACGACAATACGTTGTCATTTAATGTGAGCACACTTGCGCAAGAATACCAGCTTACTGAAATGTTTTCTCCTTCAGTCTTTAGACGAGAGCCACATGAGGCATTACTCAAAAGAGCGGCAAGAATTTAACAACTTGCAAATAGGGCAAATCGGAACTATCCAACTGCCGCAATATGGAGGGAATGTTCTAGAGACTGGATGATTTTACTGAAAAGTGCGTCAGAAGAAATTTCTATGCTTTAACACAACAATTTACATTATTGAACAGCACCCTCTTCATTTTTGTATTTTGAATTGAATTTGCGGTAAGGGCTATGGGACCAAACTGCTGAGGTCATCGGTCCCTAGGCTTACGCACTACTTAATTTAACTTTAAGTTGCGCTAAGGACAACACACACACACCCATGCCCGAGAGAGGACTCGAACCTCCGACGGTCTTCACTTTTATCTGCAGATCTACGTAGTATTAGTCCAGTTAGTTGGCTGGCACACGTCATGGTTCAGAAACGTAATCCGATCGGACCCATGCAGCTTTAATTACAAAATACTGCGAGCAGTCGAGAAATGATCGGAATAGACATAAGGGGAGGGGGAGGGGGGTGGTCAGGCACTTAACAGAAAATTAACTAACGAAAGGACACTAATTATGTCCGATTGTTCGTATCCCAACAGTACGGCGCCAACCTTGCCTATTATTACCTCTAGCATCTGAAGAACACAGCGTAAATGATTAAAAGACAAAGTAATGGCTTGAATAAATAACGGAGCCATCACAACAGATAGATTCAAATAACCTTTAACCTTCATCATACAAATAATGATATACATTTACATCCACTTAACTCGAGCTCCAGCGACAGAAAGGCGATAGTACAAGTAGTAGATAAAAGAACATCGTTTTTTTCTTATTTTATTTGTTGTCAGTGGCTTTGCAGTCACCACTTTTACAAATTCTAGACTTTCAGTATGCTCTATCCAATCTTTGAACGTATATCACAGTCAAAGGTCCTTTTATAACTCCAATATCAAGTTATAAGAATAAAGATTTAGAGCAAAAAAATAATTATATGTTTTATCACTCCCTTCAAATTTCGTAGTTTTCGTGTCAACGGTATATACTACAAGCATTTAACAGCAGTTGGAGGGCGGAAGTTATCTCTCAGCATATTATTTTCATGTTACTTTTCAGTAAAGAAACACAGAATGTAAGACAAGAAATAAAAAATAAATTACGAGTATTTGATGAAGGAATTGTTAAGGAAAATTTACAAATACAGTAATTTCTAAAAAAAAAATCAGGATTGATAAGTACGCTTTTTAATGAGAACAGAATTCGATTTTTATGTTTCAGTACTTAAAGAATAGTTATTCTAATGTTCTTGCCTCATTTACGGTTTTGAGTTCTCTGCCCCTCCCCAACTGGGATCAGATCGCGGGAAACAAAGAGCCAAGGAGAAGAAAACCAACGAAGCGAGCGACGTCATCAAGTGTTCTACACATTTAATCTTCTGCCTCAAAATTGTATATATAGTAACGTGTTCACGAGTCATAGCCATGCTACCTCAAATTTTACACACTTTTCACTATTTACGCACATAAAAAGGTCCGTGCATAGAGTGTTCACAATAGTTCTATCCACACACAATCACATATATATATATATATATATATATATATATATATATATATATATATATATATATATCGTAGTTCCACGGATTGTACTACTTTGTTTTCAGTATTTACGATAGTTTTTCGTATTATACTGAATGCAGTTACAGCCGTAATTTTCTTATGGAACCTAACGGCCTGATACTTAAAAGTAATTCCCGTTTTTTCTTTATTTTTATGCATGGAACAAAACTGGTATTAATTCTAATACTTCAGACACCATTCTTTTGTTGTCACACGCGATAAATAGTCACGCGAGCACGAATCGGAATGACAAACAAACCAAAACAAAGAAAAAACCAGCGCTCAAGAGAGAGAGATCAGGAACTAGAAATTAGGTTGAAACACTCATTGAACAATTAATTGCTCACACGGCATCGAGCACTATGACATTGTGCTACCAACATTCTATGAAACTAGAAACTTAACTATACAAGTGGTAGTAAAATCATTTGGTTCTTTTATCCTCTACGTAAAAGATTATATGGCATAAGTTACGTCATACTTAACAGTATATTAAAAAAATTTTATTCATTGCAGCAACTAGGCTTAAAACTATTGTTAATGGGCGGCCGGAGTGGCCGAGCGGTGCTAGGCGCTACAGTCTGGAAACGCGCGACCGCTACGGTCGCAGGTTCGAATCCTGCCTCGGGCATGGTTGTGTGTGATGTCCTTTGGTTAGTTAGGTTTAAGTAGTTCTATGTTCTAGGGGACTGATGACCTCAGAAGTTAGGTCCCGTAGTGCTCGGAGCCATTTGAACCATTTTTTTGAACTATTGATAATGGCTTCTCATTTCTCTTATATTACACCTCGTGTGGACAAGTGTATTTCTATGTACTGTTTTAGTCAAATATGAGTAGAAAATACATAACTTACACCACATATACTTCTTTGTACAATCTCATGGCGTGCCACGAGGGCAGTGTCTTTCCTTTAACGCAGTTCTTGCTTTTAATGATGTCCAGCCCAAATCCTGTATCATTTCTGTGACACTCTCACCCATATTTCGCGATAATACAAAACGTGCTGCCTTTCTTTGAACTTTTTCGGTGTACTCCGTCAGTCCTATCTGGTAAAGATCCCACACCGCGCAGCAGCATTCTAAAAGAGGACGGACAAGCGTAGTGTAGGCAGTCTCCTTAGTAGGTCTGTTACATTTTCTAAGTGTCCTGCCAATAAAACGCAGTCTTTGGTTAGCCTTCCCCAGAACATTTTCTATGTGTTTCTTCCAATTTAAGTTGTTCGTAATTGTAATATCTAGGTGTTTAGTTGAATTTACGGCTTTTAGATTAGACTGATTTATCGTGTAACTGAAGTTTAACGAGTTCCTTTTAGCACTCATGTAGATGACCTCACACTTTTCGTTATTTGGGGTCAACTGCCACTTTTCGCAGCATTCAGATATCTTTTCTAAATCGTTTTGCAGTTTGTTTAGATCTTCTGATGACTTTGTTGGTCGATAAACGACAGCGTCATCTACAATCAACCGAAGACGGCTGCTCACATTGTCTCCCAAGTCGTTTATAGAGATAAGGAACAGCAAAGGGTCTATAAAACTACCTTGGGGAACGCCAGAAATCACTTCTGTTTTACTCGATGTCTTTCCGTCAATTACTACGGACTGTGTCCTCTCTGACAGGAAATCACAAATCCAGTCACATGACTGAGACGATATTCCATAAGCACGCAATTACACTACGAGCCGCTTGTATGGTACAGTGTCAAAAGCCTTCCGCAAATCCAGAAATGCGGAATACATCTGGAGTAAGCACAAGTAAAGACGTAACTGGTTTGCTCCTATGGGACGCTGTTTAGAAGAGCAAGTACTCAGCAGTAAACGATAGATATCGTCGCAATGTGGGTTTTCTCGTCCGGGATATGAATATAATCCCTTTAAAATTGCAATTGTAATCTTCTTTACAATATTCTGTAATCCAGGTCCGAAATCTACTGCATGATAACCAGTTTGCATGGGGGCTTCGAGCATAAGATTTTGCAGCAGTTGCTTGCCTGAGAATTGGTAGCAGAAGTTCAGTGCGCCGAACTTCAAGAAAGAAGACGGTAAACTCATCCTGGTGGCCTTCGAACCACACACAAATACTGCAAGCTGTATGAGACGTTGCATTATCTTGCTGGTAGTGCCATCGTGCCAAAATAAAATAAACTGCATGGAGGATGTACTAGTCTCCAAGCACACACACACACACACACACACACACACACACACACACACATATATATATATATATATATATATATATATATATATATATATATATATACTTGTTTTCATCCAACCAGGAAATGTCACGAAACATTACCCAGACCATAATGCTCCCTCCTCCACCCAAGACCCTTCTGGCGGTCCAATGGACATCTGTCCGACGAAGCACAAATCGCGATTCATCTGAAAAGGCCACCTGTGGACAGTGGATGTCCAGATGCGGTACTGGCGTGCAGACTCCAGCCTTCGACGCTGTTGAACAACAGTCACTATGAGTGCATGGACCACACACCTGCTGTGGATGCTCATATGCAGCAACGTTCGCTGGACGGCCGTTGAGGAGACGTTGTTGGTAGCCCCTTGGTTCATCTGGGCTGTCAGTTGCTCAACAGTGGCATGTCTGCGCCCTTACAGGTGTCCGCAACTGTTGTTCACTCCTATTATCCATGGCCCGTGGTGCAACACAGTTGCCACGTTGCAGGTTTTGGATAGAGCCATTTTGTCACACCCAGTGTGCTTTAACCACGGCGGCACATGAACAGTTTACAAAGTAAGCCGTTTCGAAAATGCTTCCACTCATGGCCTGAAATCCAATGATCGTGCCTCTTTGGATGTCAGATAACTCGCTCCGTTTCCGCACTACAACGATTGCACTGTATTCCGCGTCGCCCTAACACGGTTTATGTACCCACCATTATTAGTGCTGCCACCTGCTGTCTGTGAGTGGTTACTGCACTTTGACATCGAACATAGGCGGTGGACACATTCATGTGACTGGACCGTCTATGAGCCATTTTCGAAGATTGGGGCCATAATGCGCCAAGAGGGGAGACCCAACACAAAATTCCGAATTGTCAATTTGCTTAAATATTTGCCAAGCTCCCTCTAAAAGTATGCGTCAAACTTGAAATCAGATGAACTCAGGGTAGTGAGATGACATTTTCCTGACGATCGCAAGTTTAATTTACTGGATGACAATTATTGAACTGTATGGAAAAAAACGTAAATCAGGTACAAACTAAGGCGTGCACACAATTTATTCAACATGAAGACGTCGCTACATATATTTGGATTTAGGTTATGACATGTTCGATATGCCTGCCATAATTGGCGATGATGTGGCGCAGACGAATAGCGAAATTCTGCATGACCTGCTGAAGTGTCGTAACATCGATGCTGTCGATGACCTCCTGAATGGCTGTTTTCAGCTCAGCAATGGTTTTCGGGTTATTACCTTTGTCTTTAACATAGCCCCACAAAAAGGAGTCGCACGTGTTGAGATCCGGAGAATAATGAGGGCCAATGGAGGTCCTTGCTAGTGGCCTCCGTGTACTCCAGAGCCATAAAGCGGCCCCCAAATTGCTCCTCAGGACATCAAACACTCTCCCGCTTCGATGGGATCCAGCTCCGTCCTGCATGAACCACATCTTGTCGAAATCACGGACACTTTGGATAATGGGGACGAAATCATCCTCCAAAACCTTCATGTACCGTTCGCCAGTCACCGTGCCATCAAGATTCAAATGGTTCAAATGGCTCTGAGCACTATGGGACTTGTCATCTGAGGCCATCAGTCCTTAGAACTTAGAACTACTTAAACCTAACTAACCTAAGGACATCACACACATCCATGCCCGAGGCATGATTCGAACCTGCGACCGTAGCGGTCGCGCGGGTCTCGACTGTAGTGCCATCAAGGGATATACCACCCATTATTCTGTGACTGGACACTGCACACCACAGTCAACCGATTCTTAGCCCCCCAAATGCGCCAGTTTTGCGTATTGAAGAAACCATGCAAATGAAAGTGGGCTTTGTCGCTAAACCAAACCATGCATGCGTATACTAATTCCGTTCATGCCCCGCGACCAACCGTGTAGTTAACACTTCCTCACGCAAACAGTTCAGAAATTTTGACGATTTTATTTCGTATAGTTCAATAATTGCCACCCTGTAATTAATAAGAAGGGATACTTTTTTGTACGAATATGCGAACAATTAATCGTTCATACTGAAAAACAATGCACTCCAGCTGGCAACAGGTTAAACGATAAGAGAAGGTGAGTACCAAAGAACCTGCAGTGTGTGGAATTTATTAGGTGTAAAGCACTCTGAGAGTACTGTATTTTGAATTATAATTGAAAATTTACGTGCGACTATTTGGTGGGGTATTCAAAAACCTCAAAGCCGTATGTCTTCAAACATATGAACTACATCCCGCCCATTACGTTACATCACGTGATATAGCCTCGGACGCACTGCAGAAAATTACTAGAGTAGATTTACACCTAATTACTAATACTGAACTACTTCAGTGTATTAAAAGAAGCTGTTCACTGTTCATTTAGACAAGCTGTTGCAAACAACAGATTCATAGCCAGTTACGATAACAAGACACAGATTTTAAATCACGTCGGTAAGTAACACAACACATTTTTTATCGCGGTCACTTTCGGTTTAAAAATGCGGAATTTGTTGTGGTATAACTAACCACGTTACTACGGGTTATTCCTTATTATTGGGAATGGAAATACTTATTGCTTATGAAATCAACGTGAGAAGAATAGGGTCGCCACCGACTCAAACCATACAACTAATCAAAGATTTGGTCGAGTCGGAAAATAAATTAATTTGATCACAGACCAAAAACTCACAAAAATGCATAGGTTGTGAGGTCTCTCACAGCGGATACGATGTAATTAATAGTATTGCCCGTGCGCTGTTCACGACAATCAAACATTTGAAATAAAATAGAAAATGCATGAACACTGCATATGATCAGCTCCCAGCAACACACCTGAAAATATGACTTAATCTAAAGCATTTGTTATAAAATACAAGAGGAGACTAATCACTGGACCTGTGCATAAGGAAACGCATTGGATGTGCTAATGGGAAAGCTACGAGGTGAATGGCTTAGGCGCAAAAACGTAATCTCGGAACACAAGAGAAAATTGTAGATAAAATCATTTATTCCTAAACTAAGGATGTGAGGCATGTACACGATTCCTGATAACACGTGGTTTGTGGAGGCACAATTTCTAGGTATAGTGCCAAATTCCAACAATATCACATCATACAATCATGTTAACATTTTCTAAAACAAACATGCGATCGGACAGTTAGTGATGCCGGTAGCCCAACAACTATAATGTTCTACCACGTGGTTGGCTCCCCAAGGACGAAAGACACGGAAAGTAAGGAAAATTTACGAGAAGGCAAGGCTCTAAATATTTAGAAAGGTGAAAGCTTATACAGGCACAGCTGAAGGCAAACAGACATTCATACAGAAGCGAGTGCTCACTTCTTATCGACACCTTTGTGTGGCGCTCTTCCGACGGATCCAAGTCTGCTACAGAAATTTGCTAAAAGAAAAATCTGCCAAAGTTTTGCATTCCTTGCTGCGACAAGGCAAAGCAATCTTCCAGATTCGAAAAGCGAGACCAAAGGCTAACAGCTCTCCCCTCGCCAAGTAACAACGCGCCACGCGGTCAGTCTAACTCACCCTTCTTCGACTGGAGCACAGCTGTGGACGCTTCCCGTACCGGCGGCAGACTGCCTCCCGCTTCTCCAGCCTCTTCCACGCTCCGCGTGGACCGGAAAACCCCAAGATGCCATTTCCGCCACCAACCTAACGCAGGTGGGTTTCTCACAAGTAGCGGAAACCTGTTTGCCGGCTTGACCACTACGAGAGTTGGCTATTCTGTGCAACTGCTGCTGAATCTGTACGACTATCGCAGACTTTCTGCAGCAGACTACGACACCGTCTAGCAACGTGACACACAACCACATTCATTCAATCACACTACTATGAGAGTAAAGAGAATAGAGAAACAAGGAAAAGAAAGAGAAATGGTAATGAAAATTGGCTACCGGACTAATGAAAGGTGGCTACAGGACCCTTTCAGTGGGGCATTAAGGATTTCCCCCGCTTCAGACCTTTTAGTTCCATGAAGTTCCGATAGGCGGCGGCGCTATACGTAGCCTTCAAAATGGCGTCTGTAACGAAGGTGCTTTCGAAGCAGAGAGCTCTCATTGAGCTGCTTTTTGCGGGAAACCAGTGCATCACAGATATTCGTAGGTGCCTTCAGAATACCTACGGAGACCAGGCAGTGAACAAACGTACGGTGATTCGTTAGACGAGGCGTCTGTCATCATCGCAACAAGGTCGCACAAACCTGCCCGATCTCCCTTGTGGCGCCTGGCCACACGCAGCTATGACTCCTGCAATGTTGGAAAGTGCGGACATTCTCATTCGAGAAAACCGACGGATCACAATCAAACAACTCGCTGCTCAACTGGATGTCTCTGTTAGTAGTGCTGACACACTCGTCCACGGGTTGGGGCACTTAAAGGTGTGTGGTCACTGGGCTCCTCACTGCCTACACAAGATCGTAAAGAACAACCAAGGACTATCTGTACGGAATTGCTTGCGCGTTACGATGTTGATCGTGACAATTTTTTGGCAACATTGTCACAAGCGGTGAAACATGGGTTCATCACTTCGAATCGGAAACAAAACGGCAATCCATAGAGTAGCGCCATACCACTAATCCTCCGAAGAAAAACTTCAAAGTCTCACTCTCACAAGGTAAAGTCATGGCAGGACGATCCATTTGTTGTGGGTACCTTCCCACTCTGGTATCCTCTATAATGATAAAGTTGATGCATTAGCCAAACAAGCGGCAACCTTAGGCACCGTCCTGGATCTGCACCTTCCTTATACAGACTACTTACGTGAAGTCAAGGATCACGAAAGACAACAATGGCAGGAAATGTGGAACGTTTCTCAACAGACAAAAGGCGGTTATTACGCAGTGCTACAACCTCAGATTCCTTCACAGCCGTGGTTCATGAGGACACATCTGGACCGATCCACGATTTCTACCATCATAAGACTCCGCTTCAATCATGACTCTTTCCCACAACATCTATATCGGATCAACGCTTACAGTTCACCAGCATGTGAGTGTGATCCTGAGTCGGAAGCTGATGTCAACCACATCTTATTTATGTGCCCCAAATTTGACCGTGAACGGTTGGTCTTTCTGAAGACATTGCTGAGTATGGGCTACCATCTTCCTCAATCAGCTTCTTCTCTTTTGTGTACTAAAGACGTTCGTCTATATAAAGTGATAGTTAACTTCATCAAGAGTACTGGCCACAATCTGTAGGTTTTAATGGTGTACATAAATTATAAATATGTCTTGCCGATGAAGATATTTCAGAATGGGTGTGAATTGTAAGCCAAGGCACTTTTAATTATTTTCCAATTCAATTCAATTCAATTTTTAAAACATGATGTACAAACCTGTAACAGTTAAGCTTTTTATTCTTGTAAATATGCATTTCTGTATTTGTTTATTCAATTATGTGTACATTGTCACTATGTGTTGCCGATGGCTAAATTGAGATCACACTCAAAGGCCAAATAAAAAAAAAGTCATGGCAACGGTCTTTAGGACTCTGAAAGGGTTATTCTGTTTTATGTCCTCCGCCATGGTGCAACGGTCAAATCTGCAGTGTATTGTGCTACACTCAGGAAACTGAAGAAACGACTTCAGCGTACTCGTCATCACAAAAATACAAATAAACTTCTCCTTCTCCATGACAACACAAAGCCTCACACAAGTCTGCACACCCGAGAGGAGCTCACAAAACTTTATTGAACTGTTCTTCCTCATCTACTCTGCAGCCCAGATCTCGCGCCTTCTGGATTCTATCTGACTGACTCAATGGAGGATGCACTCCTCAGGAAGTACTACGTAGATGATGGGTAAATTATTGATGCAGCAAGACGTTTGCTCCGACGTCGGCAAGTAGAATGGTATCAAGCGGGCATAAAGGCCCCTCCAGTAAAGTGGCGTAAGTCCGTCGAATTGCATGGAGATTATGTTGAAAAATAGGATGTTTTAGCCAAAAGAGTGGGAAGTAATCTAGTGTACTGAAATCCTGAATAAAATTTGTAATTTTTCTTCTCAAAAATATTTGTCTGTTTATTTCCGAATATATAGCGACTTCCGAGTGAGTAGTTGGGCAGGAACCTAAGAGGACAGCTTAAATTGCTGCGAGTGAATCGAAGAGCAATAATATTCATATTGTTCCTCGTCACAAAGTCGATGGGCGATCATGCGGTCGTCGATATTGCGTGTGACGTCAAATTTATACGTTTGCGCAAATTGTTATGAGAAGAGCATTACCCTTTGTTTACTGACACCAGAGATGCAGTGTTCGACTGACAATGCTTCACACTTCACAGATATCAATCCTTTATCTTTGGTGCGTGCGTACTTTGTGACAGCATCAGTACCATTATTTTATAGCAACACCTGTACGTTAGTACAGATTACTGTCACCTACAACTAAGATCCAACCTTCCGTCATTCTTAGCCACCGCAGAAGAGAGATGACAGTGATTTCCATTCCACCAACATCCCTTTGCCAGCTGAAACTGTGTTGTCCACGGTATGTGACATTGCATCTGGTCTCGACCTGATAACATACAACATGCTGAAACAGTTTAAACAGTATCAAATGACATCATTGTCCAACTTTTTAATGAAATTTGGTTGACGAGCATATTTACTGACTTAATTCCAATTTTAAAACACAGAATGAACCACTCTTTCCCTGGTAGTTACTGCAGCATCAATCACACAACAGTGGAGGGAAGCCTGGCGCACATGAGTAGCTAGCAGGACAAGTGGAAAGGACATTTCCGCTGGCTGACTGTACACCCCTGTCAGGCTGTTTAGGCCTGCCTATGGCGGAGTGAGTACAGAAGGTAGAAGTAGCTCCTCTGCCAGAAAAATTTCACTGCTTTGTGCACTGATCTCTGCCACTATTTTTCTTCATGGAAAGGGGGGGGGGGGGGGGAGGAAACCGCAGGTGATGTGGAGGGGTACTGGAAGTGGCATAGGCAGTGGCATTGGATCTACCTCTATCAGCTCCCATTACTGGTAGTTCTCGAGCCTCCTAGATGTCTATAAGCAGAGGCCAAGGTGGAGGCTGTGCTGGTGGCTGGATGCAGCCTGGGGTGGGGCATCAGACTAATTACAGCTGTGTGTGTTTACATTTTATCTAATCAGGAAGGAATAGAGAGAGAGAGAGAGAGACGATGTGGACTGCCATAACCAGAGGTACAGGACCTATCAGTTCATACCCAGCTGCGACTTCCAACATCCGTTTTCCTCTATTGCCAACTATGATGCCTTTGCTCCCAGCCGGATGTGCGGGCCCATGCAGGAAAGCCTGCATGACAGCCCAAGTGGCTGCATCGGCCATGGGCCCTCTACGTTTGATGTAGCAGATCGAATAAAATACAAGGATTGTGCCTGAGTAGTGTTTCTCTGCACTGCATCTGTCGACAAGGATGGACTGGTAAGTGGCGAGAAAGCTGGTGAGTGCTTCCTCGGAAGTGACTGTGGCAACAGTTTTGCGCATCTGCATTTTGAATGTTCTGACCAGCCGCTATTCCTCTGAATTTAACACCGGGTGGAATGGAGTGATGATCAGCTTCCAACTACTGTCACCTTGACAGAACGGTTGAAACACTGTTGCTGTAAACTGAAGATCAATGTCTGAGACGTTGGTGATGTGTGCCTCCTCTATAGCAAAGTAGTAGACAAGGCATGAATGACACCCAAAATCGTTGTGGTAGTGATCCACGTGATGTACAGGAAGTTGCAGATAACATCAGCGGTATCAGTTATAAATTTCCCCATCTGAGTTGCTCAAGATGTAGTATCCTTACAGCTAATGTAGAGGGTAGAGGGCACAAACTGTAGAGAAAGATTGCATCCAACAAATAATTGAGGACATAGGTTGCAACTGCTACTCTTAGATGAGAAGGTTGGCACAGGAGAGGAATTTGTGGTGGGCAGCATCAAACCAGTCAGAAGGCTGATGACTAAAAAAAATTAATTCCACAAGCAAAAGTTAAAAAGTTACATGCCGGTCCAGTGGTAAATGGATTGGCAGATTACAATGCACAGTTAGTCGCATTATATAACTTCAGTCTATGTATGGTTTGGAAACACTAAGAAAATAGTGGGGCTAACCTACTGAAGATTTTAAAGAGAGTTTAAAAAATGTTGACTGGGGTATAGTTTACGAAGAGCCCAATGTTAAGTGTAAATTCAACACGTCTTAATGAGTTCACATCCATTTTTGAAAGTAGGTTTTCCAAAAATGTAATTAAACGTAATAATGGCAAGTCATTAAAGGAACCTTGGATCACTACAGGTATCAGAGTCTCTTCACAACGAAAAAAGGACTCGCACATAATAGCCAGAACAAGTAATGATCCAGAAATACTATTTTATAATAAATAGTACTGTAACATATTAAGAAGCCGTAAAAAAATCCAGGAGTATGAACATCTTCTCTGAAGTAGACAGATGAGAATAAAATAAAGTCAGAATGGAATATTGTTAAAAGAGAGGTTGGGGAAGAAGCCATAGAAGATGACATTATTTCTGTTAAAGAGAAATGGAGCATTGTAAAGGACAGTTAATGTGTAGGCGATATTTTAATAAAAACTTTTTAAAAATGGATGAGAAAATTGTTGCTAATATTTCAGAGGAGAAGAAAAACGGTACACTGAAAAAGATATACACAGGACACTTAGTGAAACAAAAATTAGTCACACATCGCCATCTGAAATAAAAAGATCATCATGACTCAGAAAGGCAAAAGCTCCTGTGGGGTTTATTATATGTCCAATAAGACAGTAAAATGTTGTGGTCCTGCAATATGTAATGTTGTTAGACTCCTATCATGAAATCAGCGTGTTTTCCAACAATGACCGACAGACTGACATACAGCCTCTCCATAAAAAGGGTGGCTCCATAGATGTCAATAACTACTGCCCATTGTCACTCCTTACATCATTTTCTAAAATTTGAGTCGGCTATTTAGATATTTGCTGAGCATAAACGGGTAATTAAATCTTTCAATGATAAAATATCACCAGTTACAATCTTCTATGACTGCGCGAAGGCATTTGGTTGTTCTAATAATTTTCGGGTCTGCAGTCTGATTCCTTCCACATTCTGCCACAACATTTGGTTGTGTTGTCAAAATGTTCCATTGGAGAAGTTAAGTTTTTATTTAAGAAACAGAATGCATAAATTTACCCTCAGCAGCTCAAGTAACACAGCGAATTGCGCATGAGGAGAAATTACAAAGGAAGTCTTAAAGGATTTGATCATTGGCCACTATTGTTCTTGAAATACGTTAATGACCTGCCATTTTAATCGATTCAGGAGGAAAAGTTAGTCCTGTTTGCGAATGATGCAAGTGTTGTTCCGAAGCTGAACAAAGAAGAGAACAGAGTAAAGTAACTAAAGTTACTAATGTTTTCCCGCAAATGTGATAGCTTTAAACTTCGAAAAACAGCTGCTCATCTACACTCATGCTTATAAATTAAGGATAACTGCAGAATGTGGTGCCACACAACGTGGCACTTCACAAAACCGGCGCTAATAGCACAGGCACATAGTGAACACATACGACACAGATCTGTAAGCCCAGGGTATTGGTGATAGGTTGAGAAAACCTTCCCGAAACACATGTGCTACAAAACACCACTGTTTCCTGCGCATGAACCCCAACATCAATATGGGATGTGATCACCATGCACACGTACACAGACCGCACAACGGGTTGGCATACTCTGGATCAGGTGGTCGAGCAGCTGCTGGGGTATAGCCTCCCATTCTTGCACCAGTGCCTGTCAGAGCCCCTGAAGTGATTGAAGACATGCAGCAATACTTCGACCGAGAGCATCCCAGACGTGCTCGATGGGGTTTAGGTCTGGAAAACAGGCAGGCCACTCCATTCGCCTGATATCTTCTGTTTCAAGGTACTCCTCTACGATGGCAGCTCGGTGGGGCCATGCGTTATTATCCATCAGGAGGAAGGTAGGACCCACTGCACCCCTGAAAAAGCGAACATACTGGTCCAAAATGACGTCCTGATACACCTGACATGTTACAGTTCCTCTGCCAAAGACATGCAGGGGTGTGCATGCACCAATCATAATCCCACCCCACATCACCAAACCACGACCTCCATACAGGTCCCTTTCAAGGACATTAAGGGGTTGGTATCTGGGTCCTGGTTCACGCCAGATGAAAACCTGGCTCCAGTTAATTCGACATGGACTCCTTCATCGACCCGCAAGTCGCCCAAGATGGCGTTAATTGAGAAGACTTGCAACTCGCGGGCAAACTACCCCAGGGGGAGGACTCCCAGCCATCAATACCAAACGATCATTTTATTTCACTAGCAGCCTCGACACTGGATCAATACACGTGAAACACGCTAATGAGTTCATTCTGGAGGTTGCATGGGGGCTTAATTATTAAATTTGAAAATCTTTTTTTTTATTTTTGGTAGCTGTATGTCCGATTACGCTGTGTCTCGTAAACGGTTGGCCCTGACTAGTTTTTGTCCACAATCTGACTGCATGGAACAACAACAAGAATTAAATGAAAATTTTCGTTAACACAATTAATTAATTAAGTCCCCAGCAACTATAAAACCTGCGAAACAACAAAGCAGAAGTGTGACTGTTCTGTGTGTGGAAGTGTGATTCAACGTACACATCTGGCACGGTTCTTCTTCAATAAGATAAGAAATTTTAAGTATCATTTATACTGAAGTAATTAAAAAAATTAGAAATAGTATAATTGCGCAAGAAAACCAGAATTACACTCTAATACAAGAACACAAGCCAGATGCTTTGTTGACTGAACCTGTAATGACGCATTATTCAGGACATTGAAATAATGAAAAAAAAAATATTGATGAAAAGCACATTAATCATTACAATATCTCCACACCGACTCGCTACTACCACATCTCAACAAGAACTCCTTACTACGACCTCTCGACAAGAACTCTTCACTACTACATCTCAGCAAGCACTGCCTACTGCGAGTTGTCAACAAGCACTGACCTCCGCTACTTCTCAATAATCACTGCCAGTGGAGGCGGCGAAACAAAACTCTCTGGCGCTGTGGCTCAGTGTAGCCACCTTTCATATGCCCTTCCTCCACGGGCCAGAATTTGGTGGTATTTTTGCCAGCATTGGTGGTGAAAATACCATCAAATTCGTCAAAAAAAATACAGACAAAAATAAAAGATAATATTAATACGTAAATATCACATAATTAGATAAAATTTTTGGTTTTGCACTGACCTTTCAATAACCTAATATATAAAATACAGTAGGCAATACAAATTCTTTCATACATGTGGCTTTACATAATAGTTTACACAATACACAAAAAATCAGTTTATACAAATGTTCACATAAAATACTTTTAATTATTCAAAAAAAAAAAACAAATAGTTGATAGTTCCAGCAGCAGCACCCAGCAATGGTCAACAGGTGCAAACACCAACAAGTGACATCATTTTAGTAAAAGCAGTTCCATCTGTGGCACCCAGCAACGTTGAACAGGTGCAGACAGCAAGAAGCAACATCACTTCAGTAGAAGCAGTCCATCAGTGGCACCCAGCAATGCTGAGCAGGTGCAGACAGCAACAAGTGACATCATTTCAGTAGAAGCAGTTCATCAGTGGCACCCAGCAATGTTGAGCAGGTGCAGACAGCAACAAGTGACATTATTTCAGTAGAAGCAGTTCATCAGTGGCACCCAGCAATGTTGAACAGGTTCAGAAACCAACAAGTGACATCACTTCAGTACAAGCAGTCCATCAGTGGCACCCAGCAATGTTGAGCAGATGCAGACCCAACAAGTCATTATTTCAGTACAAGCAGTCCATCAGTGGCACCCAGCAATGTTGAGCAGACAGCAACAAGTCACATTTCTCAGCAGAAGCAGTTCCATCAGTGGCACCCAGCAACGTTGAACAGGTGGAGACACCAACAAGTGACATCATCTCAGTAGAAGCAGTTCCATCAGTTGCACCCAGCAATGTTGAACAGGTGCAGACACCAACAAGTGACATTATTTCAGTAGAAGCAGTCCATCAGTGGCACCCAGCAATGTTGAGCAGGTGCAGACACCAACAAGTGACATTATCTCAGTAGAAGCAGTCCATTATGACATTATCTCAGTAGAAGCAGTCCATAATATTCACTATCACTAATCACACCGTTCATCAGAGTTTATAAGCAGAAACTAAACATGTCCTAGTGGCACCAATCATGCAGAAAAAGTACAAGTAACAGTCCATAATATTCACTATCCCAATCACACAGTTCATCAGCAGAAATTAAACATTTCTAAGTGTCACACATCAATGTTGAACAAGTGCAGGTAACAGTTCATAATATTCACTATCACTAACACACAGTTCATCAGCAGAAATTAATCATTTCTAAGTGGCACCCACCATGTTGAAAAAGTGCAGGTAACAGTCCATAATATTCACCATCACCAATCAGACAGTTCAGGCATGAACAATAGTTCGAATGCACACACAAATGCTTTCACAAAATTATTCTCAATGCTCTCACACTAAACATACAAATTCTAACAAACACACAAATGATATCAGATAATTGTCATATCAACTATTACAAATACTCAAATATCAGTAAACCTATAATATTTATGGGTGTCAGTGCAAGCCACTACAAACAAATAAAATAATATTTAGGAGATAGGTGGGTAGGATTAGGAAAGGAAAACACACAAAACACACTCACTCATCTTTCATCCACATTAAGTACTACTGTGTAATTGAATAGTGTTAACTGTGTAAATGCAATTCTGTCAAAATTTGATGTTCATCATGTGTATTAAGTAGTAGTGGCAGCAATGTATAACAGTCAATAATAGTTAAGTCAATGTCATAGTCATCATGTCAAGACCAATGTTTGCCAAGCCAGGTCAAAATGTACGGTTGCTGAACAACTGTCAGTGAGCCAAGATATGCAATTACTTCCTCTCTCCAAAAAAAAAAAAAAAAAAAAAAAATATGTACTGCTTATTGCTTTAACAAAGTGTGTGTAGACAATCTTCCTTCTACTTGAGTGTTCTAGTCTGCTATCTTCATCTTCCTTGTTCCATATAGACCAACAAAAAAAAATTATGTACCTCACTTACTTTACCTCTTATCCACCAAAACTCCAATAATCATCAGCATCACATAATCTCAATACTTCAATAATACCTCTTACATCGATACATATAAATCTTATCATCAATATCATTTACCTTACCTCTTGTCCACAAAAACTCCAATAATCATCAACTTCATATAATCTCAATACCTCAATAATACCTCTTCAATAAGTCGACACATATAAACCTTATCGCCAATATCATTTCACTTCCATAACAACTCTTTCCTCTAGTCAGTCTCCTCGAACAAGTACAGATAAAATCCTAATGCAAACCTCATCATCCCATACAATCCGAAGACACACTGTCAACACACAACCTCTGTGTAATCCATCTGACCCAAATCTTCTACTCATTATAAATTATAAGACGGATTTTGGTTACCTTGTCCATCATTAAATAAAAGAAATGCATACATGACCTCTAACAGACTTAGTTCGAATAAATCTCAGTAATTAAGTACGATTACGGAGTGTGAATGATCATAATATTTCACAGTGTGTACACCACTTCAAGAATTATGGCAAACAGAAACAAACATGTGGAGTATTTGTTGTGTCAAGTGTCACTTCCAATTTCAATTGCTCACGAAAAATGCAGTGTAATAACTGTCAATGGTCTAAACCTAGTTTTGGTATGTCATGTCGTTAGCTTCCTTCCTATTAGCATAAATTTATACAGCTTCCATAAAACCTCCAGCTCATGTGACTTCTATAAAGTTTCTTGTACTAATGTCGATTATGTCGAATTATAGCAGTTCATTTTCCTATCTTAAAAATATAAGGCACTGAGCGTAAGCAAAACATGCAATAGCGAGTAAATATACCAGTAGAGAACAGAATGTCAACAAGTGGATGCAGCACAATTCTTACAACGAGGCTCTGCCAAGCGAACAATCTATAATTAATACAATAGTGTGACCTAATCTCTATGTTTGTACACAGTATATCAGCATTTCTATATACCAAATGAAAGAGTAGTTATGACAACAAACAGAAATGTATAAATATGCAATCCATACGCATAGCAGCAAACATATATCTTACATAATAAACAGGTCATTAGCATCATATCAGCATAAGCAAATAAATGTTCATATGTCATCTTAATAAGTAAACATGAAGGCGCAAGCAGATAAATCACAAAGTATAACTTACATACATATCAGCACAACTAATCAGGTGACAATTATAATTTAAATAAATAAGCACAGCAGACACATAATAAAAAAAATATGACATCAGCGAAAAAGCAGTGCAGCCAAGCGATGCATAATATATACAAATAACAACCCTGTTTATTAATAAAACATTGACAAAAATCAGCAAATGTACGCAAGCACGTCGCTTCACAAGTAAATTCGTAGAACATGAAATTAGCACAAAATATGAATCACGTAATTGCGAGCAGCAAATTACGTCTAAAGTACGTACCTAAGTGGAAATATGTTACCTGAAAAATAAACTCAATTAATAGTTACCTTTTTAGTTTATTAGTTTCTTCTTGGAAATTACATTCTTTCTGAAATTTTCTCGATAGCAAGTCCTCTTAACGTCGGAGACACACAGAATTTACCTGAAGTTTTTAAATATTTTATACAACCGTATCCTGAAAAATACTGAACGTTAATAACATAATTCATCAAGTCACTATAGCTTTATACTGAATTAAGTCGGAGAAATTAGACTGTGTATTTGTTTACGGCTGTCAGTGTATTCGCACTGAGCGCTCGATCAGCTGTAGGCGCGTGACGTAGGAAGCAATTGTTTGCGGTCAACGACTGCCTTGTGCGGCGCGCAGACTTGACTGTTGCTTTGAGTATATGCCGCCGCCAAAACACAGCGCGATCCTTGTATTCTCTGCATGTTTACGTAAACTGTTGGTTTCTCGAAAGTATGTCATTCCACAAAAATTTTAACGTTTGGTATATGATGTATTCCCTTAGAGCGTCGTGATTTAAGAGTTTCTACTTCAACAGTGTTATCATGAATAATTTTGCGAATTCTATATGGACCGTTATAAAGCAGAAAAAATTTGCGACACAAGCCTTTTCCTTTGTGAGACAAACGATGAGACTTAATTAACACCTTTTGACCAACTGACAAGATTTTTAAACGACCAGGACACTTAGCTGATTTCTCTCTTCTAGCAGCCGCAGATGCAATATTTTGTAGAGCCAGGTTGACAACTTCAGAATGCCGCAGTTTCCGTGAAGGCGGAAAAGGAACGATTTCAGATATGCGATTTGTCGGTGCTTTGTTTTTTAATATCAGTATTGGCGGTAAAGAAGTTGAGTCATTAGGAAGTTCATTCAGAATGTTTTGAAAAATATGAAGATACTGATCCCACGTTCTGTGATTCTGATAACAATAAAGACGACACAATTTATTGATTTCCTTCATCCATCTCTCTGAAGCGTTAGATTGAGGGTGAAAAAGTGATATGAAAATTGGTTTAATTTTACGACGCCGTAGAGTACGAAGCCAAATTTTAGAACGAAACTGTGATCCATTATCTGATATAACCTTATCATCATGACCAACTTCTTTAAGAAAATGGTTAATGAAAGCATTAGATACTGAACGAGCTGTTGCTTTGCGTAACGGAGTAAAACACACATATTTTGATGTCAACTCCACTGCTACGAAAATGTACGCAAAACCATTAGTAGAACGAACCACTGGACCGAACAAATCGACTGCAGCCATGTCCTTTAATTTCGCTGGAATGATAGGAAACAACGGTGCTCTGTGAAAAATTGTTGGCGGCTTAGCCTTTTGACATAATTTGCATTTGGTCAGAACAGATCGAATACGTTTTTCCATATTACTGAAGTAGCTATTTTCCCGTAATTTATGACAGCATTTTCTGGGACCAAAGTGTGCATAACTGAAATGCGTATACCAAATCAGCTTATTAACCCACTCATCAGGAATACAAACTAACCAAACAGAGTTGTCGACCGATTTTCGTTTAAAAAGAATGTCGTTGCGAACTAAATAATGCTGTCTAATCGCTACGCTTTCCTTTCTCCTCCAATTCTCCTTAATGTCCTTCCAGATTGGATCCTTATTTTGCTCCTTAGCGATGTCCTGGAGCGAAGACGAAATAAAGTTCTCAAACGCAACACCTTGAATATACATCAAACAATAATTGTTTTCCTTGCAGTCCTCTTCAGCACTTTGTTTCAAACCCATAGGTGCACGTGATAAAGCATCAGCAACAATATTTGAAGAACCCTGTATGTAAACAATACTAAAATCAAATTCCTGTAGGTACAACGCCCATCATGACAATCTGCCATGAGTTAATTTTGTCGACATAAAAAATTCCAGAGCTCGATGATCGGTGTAAACCTTAGTATGTCTGCCAAACAAAAATGTGCGAAATTTTGTGAAAGCCCAAACAACAGCCAAAGCTTCAAGTTCCGTAATCGAATAATTCTTTTCTGATTTAGAGAGAACATGACTTCCAAATGCAATAGTTTTCTGTACTACAACGCCGTTTTCTTCTATCTCTTGAAATAAATGTGCACCTAGGCCTTTGTATGATGAGTCCGTCGCCAAACAAAAATCTTTAGATAAATCCGGATGTGAAAGAAGTGGAGCGGCAACTAAAGCATCACGGAGTTGTTCAAATTCTGACTGAGCTTCCTCATCCCAACACCAATTAGAATTCTTTCCGGATAGTTCACATAAACGAGGTGTGGCCAAATCGTCCAATTTAACAAAGCGTCTAAGAAAATTACAGACACCAAGGAAACTACGAACCTCACGTTTTGTGGTAGGAACAGCATAATTACGAATAGCGTGTAATTTTTCTGGATCAGGAAGAATACCTTCTGTAGAAATAATGTGACCGAGAAATTTCACCTGAGAACGACCAAATTTAGATTTTTCTAAGTTCACTGTAATGCCAACTCTTGCAAAAATACGTAATAATGAATCCAAAATTTTGTTGTGTTCACTCCAAGAACGTTTGGCAATAAGAATATCGTCAACATATGAAGTAATATTGTCACGAAGATAAACAGGTAAAATTTCGTTTAAGCTACGAATGAATGCTGCTGAAGATACAGTAAGTCCAAACGGTAATTTCCGAAACTGGTAACAGTTACCAAAGGCTAAAAAGGCAGTATATTTTCTACAATCAGGGTGGAGTTCTATTTGCCAAAAACTTGGGCGCATATCAATCGTGGATAAAACTTTAATTCCATGGAAATGTTGAAGAAGTTCATCTAAATTTTGTGGACGGTCAGTTTCAGGAATGATGATATTATTTATCTGTCTGGAATCCAGAACCGAACGAATTGACCCATCCTTTTTAAGAACGACATGTAATGGGCTGGTATAAGGACTGACTGCTGGCTCAATAATGCCCTGATCTAACATGTACTGAAGTTCATTCTTAACCTTGTCTCTGTAAGCCAAAGGAATAGCGTACGTTTTTCCTCGAAATGGTGTGTGTTTTTTTACTTTAAATAGATATTGTAGGCCTTCTATAGTTCCTGTGTGATGACTAAATACTGTAGCATGTGAAGTCAGAATGTGGTACAGCTCTTCTCTTGCAACGTCATCTGGCACTTCAGCTTTCTTAACCTTTTCATTAATTAATTCTTCGCTATTAATTATATCATCCATCGCGTCTCTGTATCTATTGTCATTGTCATGAATAAACACACTGTCGTCATAATGCTCAACGAAAACATCAGAAGTAAGAAACCTTAAACATTTTGCATCTGATTCAGATCTTGCTAAACACTCGAAAAATTTCAAACACTTCGGCATTCCGGCAACAGTCAAATTCACACTTCCTTCTTTAAAGATCAAAATTGCCTTATGTGCGTTAAGAAACTCCATACCTAATATAATTTGTATACTGAGTAATGGAACAATAATAAAATTAGCAGACAATTCATATCCTTGACAAATGAAAATTAAGTTGCTCTGTTGTTTGACTTCCACACTTTTTCCAGAAATCGCTCCTTGAATTGTAGTTTTAGAAACAGGTAACACAGGACAAGCCATAGTTCTTACACATATACGAAAAACTGATTCACTAATGACGTTCAATGGGCTCCCAGAATCTAAAACTGCAGTGAACTTATTCTTACCCACACATACTTCAATAACAGGATGTAAAAATGCGTCTACATTATTTTCCTTTTCGTCTAGCAAAATGTCTCTCATGTCTTCCAGGCGCACGTAGTGTAAAGTCGTAGTGTCATTACTTTCTGAACCGTCTATACTGCTGCCAGAAGCCGAAGCTACAAGTCATTGTCGATTGCTTGCGTCACGTCTTTGATTATTGGCGTCATTTCGCGGATCAGTTTCTACTATTTGCACTTGTCTCTCTGAAGTTCTGTCACGTGGAGGATGCCAATTAGGTCCCTCCTGTCTGTTAGATGCAAATTCTTGGTTGTGTCTGTTATTAAAATTTCTATTTTCCTGTCTGTCTGCATGACTACTTCTTGTGTAATTTCGACTGTCACTTCTGAAATTACTGTTAGATCTACTGCCCTGGTTATTTCTGTAGTAAGAATTTCTATTATTGTATGAATAATTTCTGTCTTGATGGTACCGATTACTGTTTCCGTATGATTGATCATTCCGGTAGGAATTACCGTTATTATAATTGTCTGTGTAATTTCTGTTAGAACGTCTGTTATTGTCATAAGGCTGGTATCTATTGTCCTGTCTGTTACATCTGTCATTCTCAAAGTTACCCATATAACGCCCGTTCCGATCACTATCCCTTTTCTCTGAAAATCTATTGTAATTACTGTTACTGAAAAAGTTACAAGAAGTCCCGTCGTCGTTGTCATAATCAAGTTCTTGCAACAAAGTGTTAAAAGTCTCAATGTCGTCTTTACATCTTTTGGCTAAAGCAATTTGTCTTATGGATTGTGGCACCTTAGTTAAACAAATGCGAATTAATTCAGTCGGGCTATAAGGGTTGGAAAGGAACTGATTCTTTCGAATCATGTCTTCAAAATATTCTGCTAGCGTGCGGAACTCAGACTGTTTGAAATTACGCTGCATAATAAGACTATGTTTGACTCTGTCTTGCGTGTTTTCGGACCAATATGCCGATAGAAATGCATGATAAAAATCATTTAGATTATTACAATCTCTAATGAGTGCGCGCATCCGCGTCGCCGGTTCGTTTTCTAAATATCCACACATAAATTCCAGTTTGTGACTTAGTGGCCAATTTGGTGGGAGTGCGTACATAAATTGATCTAACCATGCACATGGATGTATGTCATTCTTAGAATTGCGGAAGATCTTAAATTGCCGAACAGTCAAAAAGTGTTTATAGTCAAAGTTTTCGCCTCGTGGCGACAAAGACCTACCGCGTCTGTCCCAGTCACAATGACGATTATTGTTAAATTCACGCGCCTGGCGCTCTCTTGTGGCATCCCGTACATGAAAAAAATTACTTTCTTCAAACCCCTCTGGTATCTGTGATTCTAAATTTCTTTTGCTGTCTTTTCCTACGATTTCGCCTTCAATTTGTTTGACTTGCTTTTGTAATGCCTCAAATTCCTTTTTCACGCGTTCATTAAATTTTCCCTGATTTTCAACATGCTTATTTATGTTCTGATACTCTTCGGTTTCTGCAAATGGTAATGGAGCTGTATCATCCGAATCTCTGTCCCCATGTAAACTATGATTTGTCAATTTATCTGAAATCTCCTCAACTCTTTCCGATAAGTCACCTATTTTTTCTTTCTGTTTATTTACGTCTTCCGTAAGTGTCGCGACTCGGGTTTCAGTATTGACACATTTGGTAGTTAACTGTTCATATTGTTGTGTTAGGTTATTTATTCTGTCATTTGGTACGGATTCCTCGATTCTCTCAAATATTTCTTCCTTATCGTGTGCACGTTGTAAATTTAACTCTGAAAATTTTTGTACTATCACGCGATCTCTTTCTTCCTGTTCTCTATCTTGTTCCCTTTGTCTAATCTCTACTGCAATTAATCTATTATTGTGAGAATTCAAAATCGGTTGTACTTCTTCTCTAATTTCTTTCTTTAATTCATCTTTCATGTTTTTGAAACATGTCCCTATTCGTGAATCTAACCGTGTTTCCATTGTTTCCATCTCTGTTTTAATTGTTCCTATTTGTGATCCCACTGTTTTTAATTCAGATCTTAACTGTGTTTCCATTGTTCCCATATCAGTTTTTAATTCAGATCCCAAAGTTCCCATCTCTGTTTTAATTGTTCCTATTTGTGATCCCACTGTTTTTAATTCAGATCCTAACTGCTCCATTGTTCCCATTTGTGAGTCTAACCGAGATCCCAAATTTAATATTGCACTCATCAACTGCTCCATGTTAACTGGCTCGAAACTTTTTTCGCCTCTAACATTTCCCGCAAAACCAACGTCTTCCGTCAAAGCTGTAAAGCTATTTGTGTTCAATACTATTCCAGAATTTTCTGTCGTTAATCTCGGAGTCTGAAAGTTTTTTGATTGAGAAAAATTTTGAAATGGTTCCGGACTATTTTCCCGACTTCTTAAATTGTTTTCCACTTCATTATTCATGATACTGTTTTCCTCTGTTGGCGAGTTCGCCATGTTAACAATTTCGTCATTCTCACTATCCATCATTTTTGCCTTCTTCATCGATCACGTAATCATTTACAAAACATACAAAACTCGTCACTATATGAAAATTACACACAATGACACTTTAATTCCAACAATACCATTCACACGAAATGTTTCCCTCAAACATGATTAACGAACAATTGAAATAATTGCACTAAATTGTCAAACCAGTAGACAAGGCAATAAAAATTAAATTTTGAAAAATACCATTAGAAGAATGCCAATTACCAAATCTACACATGCAATATAGACTACAATTACTAAACTACAAATTACTACAACAATACTACTGTCTACTATTTTTACAATCACAAGAATTCCAAGGGACGATCCAAAGCAGCGGTCGCCACGTGCATAGGGGCTTAATTATTAAATTTGAAAATCTTTTTTTTATTTTTGGTAGCTGTATGTCCGATTACGCTGTGTCTCGTAAACGGTTGGCCCTGACTAGTTTTTGTCCGCAATCTGACTGCATGGAACAACAACAAAAATTAAATGAAAATTTTCGTTAACACAATTAATTAATTAAGTCCCCAGCAACTATAAAACCTGCGAAACAACAAAGCAGAAGTGTGACTGTTCTGTGTGTGGAAGTGTGATTCAACGTACACATCTGGCACGGTTCTTCTTCAATAAGACAAGAAATTTTAAATATCATTTATACTGAAGTAATTTAAAAAAATTAGAAATAGTATAATTGCGCAAGAAAACCAGAATTACACTCTAATACAAGAACACAAGCCAGATGCTTCGTTGACTGAACCTGTAATGACGCATGATTCAGGACATTGAAATAATGAAAAAAAAAGAAAAGGATGTGGCTACGAAGTCTTTCGCGACGTATTTCCTGAGTAAAAATTTTTCGGTGTACATGCCGCGTCAAATCAGGATAAATCTCCAAGCTTTCGACCACTACCTCCATGGTCGTCGTCAGGGCTAAAACTGACTGTCGTGAACTAGCGAGGTTCCCACTTTTATATGCAAATGACGGCTTCTTATTGGCTGGAATACGTCAGCGATATGGCGCGTAGCGAAGTGGTGCCCTCTAGTTCCATAGATGTAGTTGCTATCCCGCGTTGCTTGCAGCGCCATCCCTTAAATCAGGAGGTAAAGTGCGAGAAGTTTTTCTCTGCGATTTTTCTTTATCCAGTGCACTCTTCCAAGTGTTGCTAAGTGCATAGCCGTTGTCTCTATTAAAGTTATTATCGCTAAGTCTAATTTCGACTGCTTCCCGGATCACAGATCTTATGCTTAACAAGCATAAGATTTTATTTGAAGAAACCAGAGTAATAGCCCACACATCGAATTACTGGGACTCTGTGATCCGGGAAGCAGTCGAAATTAGACTTAGCGATAATAACTTTAATAGAGACAACGGCTATGCACTTAGCAACACTTGGAAGAGTGCACTGGATAAAGAAAAATCGCAGAGAAAAACTTCTCGCACTTTACCTCCTGATTTAAGGGATGGCGCTGCAAGCAACGCGGGATAGCAACTACATCTATGGAACTAGAGGGCACCACTTCGCTACGCGCCATATCGCTGACGTATTCCAGCCAATAAGAAGCCGTCATTTGCATATAAAAGTGGGAACCTCGCTAGTTCACGACAGTCAGTTTTAGCCCTGACGACGATCATGGAGGTAGTGGTCGAAAGCTTGGAGATTTATCCTGATTTGACGCGGCATGTACACCGAGAAATTTTTACTCAAAAAGAAAAGGAGTTTGTTACCTTCATTTATATTGCTGAAAAGCACATTAATCATTACAATATCTCCACACCGACTCGCTACTACCACATCTCAACAAGAGCTCCCTACTACGACCTCTCGACAAGAACTCTTCACTACTTATCTCAGCAAGCACTGCCTACTACGAGTTCTCAGCAAGCACTGACCTCCGCTACTTCTCAATAATCACTGCCAGTGGAGGCGGCGAAACAAAACTCTCTGGCGCTGTGGCTCAGTGTAGCCACCTTTCAAGGTACCCCAGTCAGTGGCGGATTTAAAAATGTTGCGCCCCTGGGCACACCATATTATATGCGCCCCCCTCCCCTTCTCCAAAAAAAAACATGTTTTAAATAATAAGTATTACCCGATCACTTCACAATTGCCGTTTTGGTTGAGAGCGCTGTGAGCTGTTTCTGTACTCTGCTATTCGTTGCTCTGAAGGACGCGTCAGCGATCTAGTCGCGCTCAATCAAAATGTAATATTGCTCTTGAACTGTACTTAGTGTACAGCAGCGGATAAAACAAACTTAAAACTGCATTGTGTTAACTCACTCTTCTGTCGAAAGACAACAGAAACGAACAGAAGGAAAATAACTTCTTTTATGGCCTAAAAATTCAGCAGTGCGTTTAGGAAACAATGAATTTTTGGAGTACATTCACTTTTAATATGTTCTTTTACACGAAACCATTGAAAATGAAACTAAAAAAGTTGTGTTACGGTCTAAAAATTGAAGCGAACGTGTCATACATTAGAAATTAATATGTAGTTTTAGAGAGATGCATTCAAAATTAAATTTAAACTGTCTTTTTACGATATAATAACTTAAATGTGTAGCAGATAAATAAACACGTTCGGTATTAATACGTGAATCTATAGGAAAGCGTAAGAAATGTAAATGAAATAGAGATTTCGGTGCACGAACTAATAACTAAATACAGACGAACAAACACAGCCAGACGAACAAACACAGAACTGGATTTGCTATTACATAATTTTAAAGACTAGTGTGGAAAATATAATCTAATAGTTAACGTGAAAAGCATTAGTGTCTGTGTAGCTATACGCTGCATAATAAGTGTACACAATACCTTTAATCCATGTGAGGGCTGAACAGTTTTGTACTGCAGCTACTGCTCTCACCATAGCTCTTTCTAATGGTATTAGCAAAGCATTTACGTATTCATCAATAGAACTGAACTACGTTATTTATTAACGCTTTTTCATCTGAGCGTACTCTCCGACAACGTATATTTCCGCAATAACTATACATTTAGACGGACGCCAAGAATACGCATCACTTGTAATATACTACAGTAATATACTTGAGTGTACAGCGCCGAGCAGCCTGGGTCATTCGCGTATTGTTTAGTATTGTCGGCGCCTTCGGTCACGTCTGCACGTAAACGAGGTTTAGTTCCGCGTTCTGCCATCGGCAATTGTAAAATAAACAGTTAATACGTAGTCTATAAATCCAATGAATGTGCTCAAAGTTTTAACAAAAATCACATTACAATCTTAAATTTTTAAAACTAATATGAATAAATAAACAAACTCACCAGTCGGTAAAGTTTACGTCTGGCTTTGACGGCAGAAAACTCGTTGACCGTATCTTCATAGTTAAGAACGTTATCAGTTAGGAGGTCGGCTTCGATGTGAAGAATGGACAAGGCGTTCAATCTCTCCTCAGGCAACGTAGAACGTAGGTACGATTTCAGTCATTTGAAAGCCGAAAACGAGCGTTCTGCTGAACGATTTGTAAGTGCCATACATAGAAATGTTCTAAGAGCACTGTCAACATTCGGAAACATGGACTGTAACCTCCCTTTTCGTAAAAATTTAGTCATTTCGACTGGTATTCCACTAATCTCGGAAGATTTCAAAAGTTCCGCGAAATGCACATATTCACTAGGGAAGGAAGGCTCTAAATCAATGTCATATGATGCTTGGAGTTTTTGTGCACGTTCGTCAGGTGAACTGTTCTTAAGATTACTGAAAACTGTGAAGGAGTGCAACAGTGTTTTATAGCTTTCCTTCCTCCTCACTAATTTCGGCATACAAGTTGTCGAGTACTGGGGGAAATGTTTAGACTCTAAATTTTTCCCTTCCAGTCAGAAAAACTTCTTCAGAGTCCACTTCTTCGTCATCAAGAAGGTAGCGTTTCCGTGATCTTTTGTAGGTGCATTCATAGACTATATCAGTTACAATCTCCATGGATTTATTTTCATAATTGTCGAACATACCACGAACAGATGCAATAAATCCAACAAGTGATTCATATAATACATGCACTATTTTAGTATCAGTATTTACACTTTGCAATTTCAGATTTACACTTTAAATCTCTGGAGTATGTCCTTCCAAACTGTCATCATGAATACTGTTTCTAGTCTGCTGAGTTGATTCAATAAAGCCGAAGCCTCATATCGCACAAGTGGTTTTCACACGTATTATTGGCAATATGTGTGAGGGCATTCATAACGTCCTCCCAGTTTTCATATAGACTTACACACGCTTCCTCTCTTGCTGACCAATGTGTTTTTGACAAACTTTTTATCCCAGTGCTGTGTAGAAGCAGAGGAAAAATTACAAAGGTTTTGCACTATATTGAAAAATAAACATGCTTCCCTACAACAGTTTGCAGCACTAGTGCCGACTAAATTCAAAGAATGTGCTGCACAAGGCACATAATGCGCTTTCGGATTCCGTTCCTTAACGCGTTCCTGCAAAGCAGTGTAGGTTCCTGACATATTGCTTGCATTCTCATATGACTGGCCTCTACAGTCAGTAATATCAATGGAATTTGTAGACAGGACTTTTAGTACGGCCTCGGCTAAGTTTTCGGACTTGTGTCCCGGGTTTGGTAAAAACAGAAGGAAACGTTCAATACGTTCACCATTCTCGTTCACATATCTTAATATGGAAGATAATTGATCAATATGTGAAATGTCCGCAGCAGAATCTACTATTATAGAGAAATATTTGGCCTGTTTTATTTCACTTATGATAATTCTTTTTATTCGTTCAGAAAGAAGCTCAATTATGTCATCACAGATCGTTGAAGAAAGATAACTTGTATGTCCCTGCTCTGGATTTCCATATAGTTCAATGTGCTTTGCGAGAAAAGGATCAAACTCGGCTATAAGTCCAAGAGGCATCATAAATTGACCATTACGTAATGAATGGAATCTTTAAACGTCCACATAGGGGGAAGTCCACGAATTGTTAGCTTCTTCACTACTGCAAACACCCTTTTCAACACATTGAGCCAGTATATTTTTTATGTCTCAACAGATGACTCGAAATGGTTACATATTGTCCTAAGTGACTTTTTTCTTGTTAAGAATGATAACTCAGAATTTTTGTGTTCAAGTGAATTCCCATGATGAGATAAAATTTTAGAAATGTTTTTCCAATCTGCAATACCATTAGTAGCAATCGCGGCCTTACCTCCGAACAATTTACATGGTGCACAAAAAACAGCACCGGTGCTACAGAATTATACTAGAAAATCACGCAAAGTTGATTCGCCATTTAAAAGTTTGCGGTAAAATACATTTTCGTTCAAATATATGGTTTTATCGCCTATCGATCTTTTTGAATTAGAAAAATCACCGTTACAATTTTTATTAATGCCACATTGTAAGAGAATGTCAGTGTTGATTCATTAACACACCATTCTGCAGGATCATCACTAATGACAGTATTTCTTTTTGTAATTTCTGACTCGACACTTAGTTTCACGTGAAACTCGAGCTCAGGACCAATTTGCTTTCCTTCATTTTTAACTTTTGTTTCGTCTGTATTTACTTCTTTTACAACAGCTGCAGTGCAAGAAATATCATCCGTACTACTTGATCTCGAAGTTGAACAGCAATAGTTTTTTCGAAAAATTTATCTACTCTGCCAAATGTTTTTAGAACATTGGCGTCTCGTTCTCGCCTTTCCTTCGATAATTTCCGAAATACCGCCCCACTTCATTTTGCACGTTTTCTTTTTTCACTGTTATCCGTGTTAAGGCACTTCAAAAAATTGTCAACCAACAATCAAAACAAAGGAAAAAAATTGTAAAAGAAAAGAAAGAAAGAAAGACTGTATCTAGTTCCAATCGTACTACACCGCACATGAGCACAAAGCTTTTTACTTTAAACACGGCACACGGGCACAAAGATTTTTCCTTTAAACATGTAGCGATGAACTCACCAACTCGGATTACTCGACGTAACTGTGCCATGGAAGGACGACAATGTAGAATAATTTAATTTCATTGGCGCCTGTTTCTCTGTTGGCAGTGAACAGTAGAAGCACACTGCCCGCTGGAATTCGTCTCGTAAAGAAAACAGGACAGTCCCTTTTTTGGCTTCCGTTTCCCGCATCGCCGGAATTTTAGGTGGGACGCAAATATGTTCTGAATATTCGTGAGCTGTCTTTCTAATTTAAAAAGCATATAATTTTTGCCTTTTCTTGCAGTGAGATGTGCTGGATCGACTCTTATCCCACTTATTCTTACAAAATTTTAGCGGTTTCTGTGGGCAGAGAAGACAGACTACAAAGTTTAAGTAGTCTTGTCGGCAGTTGATGTGGTGTGTTGTCATTTGTGTGAACACTGCTGTTGTGTCTACATGCAAATGCACCTTTTGTTCCATTATAAAATAAAAATAACCTTTCCTCGAAGATAAAAACGCTAGTTAAGAAGTTTAATATAAAATTTGCAATACCACGTACTATTTGATTGCACAGAGTATGATTATCGTGCAGGCTGCAGCACAATATATGACACAAACGAAAGTTGGTTTCTTCATCTTTTTTCGCCAAAAAAGTTACTAAGTAAATAAATAAATAAATAAAACTATTAAACTGTTGTGAAGTGCATTTCAGGCGTTATTAGATATTCTGCTTATGGTCTTTTCGTGTGAACATGTGTTTAAAAATATAAAACGTTCCCGGTATCAACATGTTTTGTTAAACGGGTGTTATTAAATCAAAGCTCATATATTGAGGACCACAGAGCTTTCATGCTAATTACAGTAATGGAGGGTTGACTTGGTACTTCTCCGTAATTTCTACAAGAAATGTAAGTAGAGTCGGGTTTTACATACTGAGGCCCACATATGTTACAGTATTTAAGAAACTGCTGATAAGTTTATCACAGCTTTTCAGGGGACCCGGCATTTTTACGGGAAAAATATGGTAGGGTTAAGCAGAAGCCGACAACATTCTCGGAATAATAACGTTTCAAACATTGTATTGTAGATTGCCGTCCTGACAGCTTACTTCAAAATATTTTGAACAATCATGAAGATGATACCAGACAGAAACTCAGAGTTAAATTTCCATTCAGTCACCAAGTAAACTATGTATATTTCCAAGCTTGTATTGTCGAATTTCGTTCTTAAGGCTTATTTAAACTAGCGAGTTGTTTAACAATATTAAAAAAATTGTCGTTTGTAAGCGCAGTAATTTTAAAACCTGAAAGGTTAAAATGATTACAGAGCAAAAAATGCTGCCCCCTTTAAGGTGCCGCCCCCTAGGCCTGTGCCTAGTGGGCCTGTATGTAAGGTATGCTTATTTGATCTGGCAGACACGTGAGGGCAGTTGAAGTTATTGCAAATACACTGAGTTCAAAAGATATTCATCTAACTATACATTAAAAAAAAAAACGGATGTCTGTGGCACACCGGAAGAAGTGAGTACAAAATCTGACGAGCCAGTCATGTGGAAAGTACCTCACTAAATCATTTTTGTTGAAAAACAAGGAACAAAATGTATTCACAGCGACAGCAATGATAACAAAATAGAAAACTTCATACAAAAGTTACTTCATAAAGTGTCAGCTGCGCGACTGCTACGGTCGCAGGTTCGAATCCTGCCTCGGGCATGGATGTGTGTGATGTCCTTAAGTTAGTTAGGTTTAAGTAGTTCTAAGTTCTAGGGGACTGATGACCACAGATGTTAAGTCCCATAGTGCTCAGAACCAAGTGTCAGCTCATCATCTGAATATACCTAAAATTTGGGCCCAGGGACGAAACTTTAATGCTGACCTATAGCACACACCTAGCATCAACCATCCGTAACCAAAGCCTGACACCTGTTGTTTTGAGTCGCGCCAGGATAGTGCAGTTTGTAACAAGGACTGTAAAGGTATTGGGTGAAACTAACTTAAAGAAATCTGTTTATGTACTTCCATAAGCGGTGTGAATACTCTTACGAGATTGCTAAAGTAGTAGTCGGCCTAGATCAACATTTCAGTCGTTAATAGAACACTTCCGAGTAACCTAAATATTGATAAACCAGCCACGTACTGGACACCCTCGCTCACTGACCGATGCAGACGTGAGGTTTCTCGGGAGGGAAAGCAAGAAAAATCCTAAAATCAGCGCTCCTAAGCTGGCTGGGTAGTTAGAGTCGATGGACAAGAAGGTATATGCTAACACAGTCAGAAAGAAGTACCGGGTAGCTCGTGAACCGGTGCGTGATCGATAGGTCGCACCACGGTCTCTAGTAGAATATCTTTGCCTTAGGAGGGCGTGATTCGCGCAGAGTTCGAAAGCGCGAGGGCAGTGACAGTGATACGGGAAAGGTGAAGTTGGAACCTGGTGGCGAGTCAAGCAGTGTGCCAGCAGTTGACAGCTAATACAAGTTCGGCAGCTAACAGCCAGGTTCTGAGCGTAGCGGCGAGATCAGACGGGTTCCTGGATTACCGCTACCTAATAAAGTGCTTACCTTATTCAAACACTGTTTTCCCCCAAAACTTACCAAGGTTAGAGCAAAGTCTACAAAGAAGCCATTGATTACTCAACGAATAGGGGTATCTTGTAAAACAAAAATAAAACTGTATCTGTCAATCCGAAACAGTTCAGATGTTGAGGCTGTAGCACATTACAAGAAATACTGAAAAATATTTAAGACTGTAATACGGACATCAAAGCAAATATATTACAAGGAAAAGATAGTCATATCAGATAACAAAATAAAGACAATATGGGATATAGTGAAGGAGGAGACCGGTAGAGCCAGACATGAAGAGGGACAAATAGTATTAAGAGTAAATGATACATTGGTGACAGACGTGTATAGTGTTGCAGAACTTTTCAACAAACATTTTATAACTGTTACTGACGAGATGGGGTTGTCAGGTTCTGTAGATGCTGCTATGGAATATCTCAGACCAGACATTTCAAGTAACTTCCATAACATGAATTTGACCCTCATTACCCCAGCAGAAATAACATCCATCATAAAATCATTAAAATCAAAATCATCTAGTGGGTATGATGAAATATCAACAAAGTTAATTAAAGAATGTGATTCTGAGTTAAGTAGCATATTAAGCTAGCTGTGTAACCAGTCATTTATCAGTGGAATATTTCCTGAACAGTTGAAATATGCTGATGTTAAGCCACTGTTTAAGAAGGGAGATAAAGAAATGGCATCAAATTTCCGTCCAATTTCACTTTTGCCAGCATTTTGAAATATTTTAGAAAAAGTAATGTACAATCGCCTTTATAACCATCTTATCTCAAATAACATACTGTCAAAGTCACAGTTCGGATTTCTAAAGGGTTCTGACATTGAGAAGGCTATCTACACTTACAGTGAAAATGTACTTAATTCATTAGACAAAAAATTGCAGGCAACTGGTATATTTCGTGATCTGTCAGAGGCATTTGACTGTGTAAATCACAGTATCCTTTTAAGTAAATTAGAATATTATAGTGTAACAGGAAATTCTGCAAAATGGTTCAAATCTGATATCTCAGCAGGAAACAAAGGGTGTTATTAGGAAAGAGACATGTATCAAGCTATCAGGCATCATCAAACTGGGAACTAATTACATGTGGGGTCCCACAAGGTTCCATTTTAGGGCCCTTACTTTTTTTTGTGTATATCAATGACCTTTCATCAGTAACATTACCAGAAGCCAAGTTCGTTTTGTTTGCCGATGATACAAACATTGCAATAAATATCAAATCAAGTGTAGTCTTAGAAAGGTCAGCTAATAAAATATTTGTGGACATTAATCACTGGTTCCTAGCCAATTCTTTGTCACTAAACTTTGAAAAAACACACTACATGCAGTTTAGAACTTGTAAGGGGTGTCCTACGAGTATATGCCTAAAATATGATGACAAGCAGATAGAAGAAGTGGACAGTGTTAAATTCTTGGGATTACAGCTTGATAATAAATTCAACTGGGAGGAGCACACCACAGAACTGCTGAAGCATCTTAACAAATCTCTATTTGCAATGAGAATTGTGTCAGACATATGGGATATAAAAATGAAAAAGCTGCCACACTATGCTTACTTTCATTCCATTATGTCATATGGGATTATTTTTTGGGGCAATTCATCAAGCCAAGCTAAAGTTTTTCGGCCACAAAAACGTGCAGTAAAAGTTATATGTGGTGTGAACTCAACAACATATTGCAGAAGCCTGTTCAGGGAACTAGGGATACTAAGGCTTCCCAATATATTTATTCCTTAATGGAATTTGTCATTAAAAATATATCACTTTTTCAAACCAACAGCTTAATTCATGGCATCAATACTAGAAATAAGAATAATCTTCACAAGGATTTAAAGTCACTTAGTTGTGTACAAACAGGTGTGCATTATTCAGGAACACACATTTTCAATAACCTGCCAGCAGCCATAAAAAGCTTAACAACCAATGAAATTCAGTTTAAGAGAAGCCAAAATGATTTATTGGTCGCCAACTCCTTTTACTCCATTGACGAATTTCTCAGTAGAACCAACTGATTTATATATATAACTTCTGCACAATTTCAATGCAGTAATGTGTTCATTGTAAATACACTCCTGGAAATGGAAAAAAGAACACATTGACACCGGTGTGTCAGACCCACCATACTTGCTCCGGACACTGCGAGAGGGCTGTACAAGCAATGATCACACGCACGGCACAGCGGACACACCAGGAACCGCGGTGTTGGCCGTCGAATGGCGCTAGCTGCGCAGCATTTGTGCACCGCCACCGTCAGTGTCAGCCAGTTTGCCGTGGCATACGGAGCTCCATCGCAGTCTTTAACACTGGTAGCATGCCGCGACAGCGTGGACGTGAACCGTATGTGCAGTTGACGGACTTTGAGCGAGGGCGTATAGTGGGCATGCGGGAGGCCGGGTGGACGTACCGCCGAATTGCTCAACACGTGGGGCGTGAGGTCTCCACAGTACATCGATGTTGTCGCCAGTGGTCGGCGGAAGGTGCACGTGCCCGTCGACCTGGGACCGGACCGCAGCGACGCACGGATGCACGCCAAGACCATAGGATCCTACGCAGTGCCGTAGGGGACCGCACCGCCACTTCCCAGCAAATTAGGGACACTGTTGCTCCTGGGGTATCGGCGAGGACCATTCGCAACCGTCTCCATGAAGCTGGGCTACGGTCCCGCACACCGTTAGGCCGTCTTCCGCTCACGCCCCAACATCGTGCAGCCCGCCTCCAGTGGTGTCGCGACAGGCGTGAATGGAGGGACGAATGGAGACGTGTCGTCTTCAGCGATGAGAGTCGCTTCTGCCTTGGTGCCAATGATGGTCGTATGCGTGTTTGGCGCCGTGCAGGTGAGCGCCACAATCAGGACTGCATACGACCGAGGCACACAGGGCCAACACCCGGCATCATGGTGTAGGGAGCGATCTCCTACACTGGCCGTACACCACTGGTGATCGTCGAGGGGACACTGAATAGTGCACGGTACATCCAAACCGTCATCGAACCCATCGTTCTACCATTCCTAGACCGGCAAGGGAACTTGCTGTTCCAACAGGACAATGCACGTCCGCATGTATCCCGTGCCACCCAACATGCTCTAGAAGGTGTACGTCAACTACCCTGGCCAGCAAGATCTCCGGATCTGTCCCCCATTGAGCATGTTTGGGACTGGATGAAGCGTCCTCTCACGCGGTCTGCACGTCCAGCACGAACGCTGGTCCAACTGAGGCGCCAGGTGGAAATGGCATGACAAGCCGTTCCACAGGACTACATCCAGCATCTCTACGATCGTCTCCATGGGAGAATAGCAGCCTGCATTGCTGCAAAAGGTGGATATACACTGTACTAGTGCCGACATTGTGCATGCTCTGTTGCCTGTGGCTATGTGCCTGTGGTTCTGTCAGTGTGATCATGTGATGTATCTGACCCCAGGAATGTGTCAATAAAGTTTCCCCTTCCTGGGACAATGAATTCACGGTGTTCTTATTTCAATTTCCAGGAGTGTAAGTGTGTGTGTGTGTGTGTGTGTGTGTGTGTGTGTGTGTGTGTGTGTGTGTGTGTAAGTACAATATAACTTCTGCACCAGTTGAGTGCAGTAATGTGTTCATAGATGACCTGTGGTCTAGGGGTTGCGTCTTTGATTCATAATAAAAAACGTCTTCGGTCCCGGGTTCGATCCCCGCCACTGCCTAAATTTTGATAAATAATCAGCATTGGCGGCCGAAGACTTCCGGCATAAGAAGTCAGCCTCATTCTGCCAACGGCCTTGTCAAAGAGGGCGGAGGAGTGGACAGAGGTTCGGGGCACTCTCTTGTCCTAGGGGTAGGAAATTGCTCCTAAAGGCGGAAGAATCAGCAATGATCAACGACATGAGGATGCAGAAGGCAATGGAAACCACTGCATTAAAGACACGTAATGTGTATCCACAGGACATATGGCCTGTATTTGAAGAAGTGTCATGATGATCTCTCCATTGGCAAAAGATTCCGGAATAGTCCCCCATTCGGATCTCCGGGAGGGGACTGCCAAGGGGGAGGTTACCATGAGAAAAAGATTGAATAATCAATGAAAGGATAACGTTCTACAAGTCGGGGCGTGGAATGTCAGAAGCTTGAACGTGGCAGGGAAACTAGAAAATCTGAAAAGGGACATGCAAAGGCTCAATCTAGATATAATAGGGGTCAGTGAAGTGAAGTGGAAGGAAGACAAGGATTTCTGGTCAGATGAGTATCGGGTAATATCAACAGCAGCAGCAAATGGTATAACAGGTGTAGGATTCGTTATGAATAGGAAGGTAGAGCAGAGGGTGTGTTACTGTGAACAGTTCAGTGACCGGGTTGTTATAATCAGAATCGACAGCAGACCAACACCGACAACGATAGTTCAGGTATACATGCCGACGTCGCAAGCTGAAGACGAACAGATAGAGAAAGTGTATGAGGATATTGAAAGGGTAATGCAGTATGTAAAGGGGGACGAAAATCTAATAGTCACGGGCGACTGGAATGCAGTTGTAGGGGAAGGAGTAGAAGAAAAGGTTACAGGAGAATATGGGCTTGGGACGAGGAATGAAAGAGGAGAAAGACTAATTGAGTTTTGTAACAAGTTTCAGCTAGTAATAGCGAATACCCTGTTCAAGAATGACAAGTGGAGGAGGTATACTTGGAAAAGGCCAGGAGATACGGGAAGATTTCAATTAGATTACATCATGGTCAGACAGAGATTCCGAAATCAGATACTGGATTGTAAGGCGTACCCAGGAGCAGATATAGGCTCAGATCACAATATAGTAGTGATCAAGAGTAGGCTGAAGTTCAAGACATCAGTCAGGAAGAATCAATACTCAAAGAAGTGGGATACGGAAGTACTAACAAGGGAACCCCCCCATCGCACCCCCCTCAGATTTAGTTGTAAGTTGGCACAGTGGATAGGCCTTGATAAACTGAACACAGATCAATTGAGAAAACAGGAAGAAGTTGTGTGGAACTGTGAAAAAATAAGCAAAATATACAAACTGAGTAGTCCATGGGTGACATAAGCAACATCATGGACGAAGTGTGCTTAGAAGCGCCGTGGTCCCGTGGTAGCGTGAGCAGCTGCTGACCGAGAGATCCTTGGTTCAAGTCTTCCCTCGACTGAAAATTTTACTTTCTTTATTTTTGCATAGTTATTATCTGTCCGTTCGTTCATTGACATCTCTGTTCACTGTAATAAGTTTAGTGTCTGTGTTTTGCGACCGCACTGCAAAACCGTGCGATTAGTAGACGAAAGGACGTGCCTCTCCAATGGGATCAGAAAGCATTTGATCGTAAGGTCATAGGTCAACCGATTCCTCCACAGGAAAACACATCTGATATATTCTATACGACACTGGTGACGGCATGTGCGTCACGTGACAGGAATACGTTGTCGACCCACCTAACTTGTACACTTGGCGAATGGGTAAAAAGATTCTTCTACCTTGCCCGATTTAGGTTTTCTTGTGGATGTGATAATCACTCCCAAAAAAGTGATGAAAACATAAGAGTTTGTCACATAAACTGAAAATAAAAAATTAAAATTTACACTTGATGGAAGATTTGAATCTAGGACCTTTCGTTCCGCAGCTGCTCACGTTACCACGAGACCACGGCGCTCCTACGTTACTAATGTCCTTATTGTTGCTTATCTTCCCTTGAACTACTCAGTTTGTATATTTCGCTTATTTTTTCACAGTTCTACACAACTTCTTCCTGTTTTCTCAATTGATCTGTGTTCAGTTTTTCAAGGCCTATCCACTGTGCCAACTTATAACTAAATCTGAGGGGGGTGCGATGAGGAGGTTCCCTTGTAAGGAATGACGAGATACGTTTGAAGTTCTCTAACGCTATAGATCCAGCAATAAGGAATAGCGCAGTAGGCAGTACAGTTGAAGAGGAATGGACATCTCTAAAAAGGGCCATCACAGAAGTTGGGAAGGAAAACATAGGTACAAAGAAGGTAGCTGCGAAGAAACCATGGGTAACAGAAGAAATACTTCAGTTGATTGATGAAAGGAGGAAGTACAAACATGTTCCGGGAAAATCAGGAATACAGAAATACAAGTCGCTGAGGAATGAAATAAATAGGAAGTGCAGGGAAGCTAAGACGAAATGGCTGCAGGAAAAATGTGAAGACATTGAAAAAGATATGATTGTCAGAAGGACTCTGTTAAATGCAGAGGAGAGAGGAGATGAGTAGAAAGAATACATTGGAAGCCTCTATGAGGGTGAAGATTTGTCTGATGTGATAGAAGAAGAAACAGGAGTCGATTTAGAAGAGATAGGGGATCCAGTAGTAGAATCGAAATTTAAAAGAGCTTTGGAGGACTTACGGTCAAATAAGGCAGAAGGGATACATAACATTCCAACAGAATTTCTAAAATCATTGGGGGAAGTGGCAACAAAACGACTATTCAAGTTGGTGTGTAGAATATATGAGTCTGGCGATATACCATCTGACTTTCGGAAAAGCATCATCCACACAATTCCGAAGGCGGCAAGAGCTGACAAGTGCGAGAATTATCGCACAATCAGCTTAACAGCTCATGCATCGAAGCTGCTTACAACAATAATATACAGAAGAATGGAAAAGAAAATTGAGAATGCGCTAGGTGACGATGTTTGGCTTTAGGAAAAGTAAAGGGACGAGAGAGGCAATTCTGACGTTACGGCTAATAATGGAATCAAGGCTAAAGAAAAATCAAGACACTTTCATAGGATTTGTCGACCCGCAAAAAGCGTTCGACAATATAAAATGGTGCAAGCTGTTCGAGATTCTGAAAAATGTAGGGGTAAGCTATAGGGAGAGACGGGTCATATACAATATGTACAACAACCAAGAGGGAATAATAAGAGTGGACGATCAAGAACGAAGTGCTCGTATTAAGAAGGGTGTAAGACAAGGCTGTAGCCTTTGGCCCCTACTCTTCAATCTGTACATCGAGGAAGCAATGATGGAAATAAAAGAGAGGTTCAGGAGTGGAATTAAAATACAACGTGAAAGGATATCAATGATACGATTCGCTGATGACATTACTATCCTGAGTGAAAGTGATGGAGAATTAAATGATCTGCTGAACGGAATGAACAGTCTAATGAGCACACAGTATGGTTCGAGAGTAAATCGGAGGAAGACGAAGGTAATGAGAAGTAGTAGAAATGAGAACAGCGAGAAACTTAACATCAGGATTGATGGTCACGAAGTCAATGAAGTTAAGGAATTCTGCTACCTAGGCAGTAAAATAACCAATGACGGACGGAGCAAGGAGAACATCAAAAGCAGACTCGCTATGGCAAAAAAGGCATTTCTGGCCAAGAGAAGTCTACTAATATCAAATAACGGCCTTAATTTGAGGAAGAAATTTCTGAGGATGTACGTCTGGAGTACAGCATTGTATGGTAGTGAAACATGGACTGTGGGAAAACCGGAACAGAAGAGAATCGAAGCATTTGAGATGTGGTGCTATAGACGAATGTTGAAAATTAGGTGGACTGATAAGGTAAGAAATGAGGAGGTTCTACGCAGAATCGGAGAGGAAAGGAATATGTGGAAAACACTGATAAGGAGAATGGACAGGATGATAGGACATCTGCTAAGAGATGAGGGAATGACTTCCATGGTAATAGAGGGGGCTGTAGAGGGCAAAAACTGTAGAGGAAGACAGAGATTGGAATACGTCAAGCAAATAATTGAGGACGTAGGTTGCAAGTGCTACTCTGAGATGAAGAGGTTAGCCCAAGAAAGGAATTCGTGGCGGGCCGCATCAAACCAGTCAGTAGACTGATAACATAAAAAAAAAGTGTTCATTGTAAATAAGTATTTAGTAGTTGCATTACACGCTTATTACCTTATAAATAAGTAAAAAACTGGTACATCAGCGTATTTGTTTGAGTTGTAAATATTTGTCATGTATTGTTTTTCTGACATGTTCTACATCCTGGAGGACCTCCTCACTGCGGATCAACTGGAATGAAAGTAAATCTAATCTAACATAATTACGAACCATTATTACCTCGCCTGCCGACGGCAGCAAACCTTAAGACGTGCTGGGGCGAGTACCGAGGGAAAGAGCGTGTTGTGTGCCTCCTGGAGGCGGACGACGGACCGCCGCTGTGTTCAAGTTGTGTTTCGGTTCCACGTTGTCCTTCCTCAATCGTTGTACGGATATGTCTACTGAGCTTCCATTTGGTTTATCGGTTGTGAGTGAGCCGAAAATCGGCAGCACCCTTAGCTGTAATTGCCTTCTCATGCACCAGTACTGTGACTATTTAGTTCAGTACTTTTCTAGATGTTTGTTCGAGGTTTACGTCCGGTTCCATACAGTGGCGGATACATGTAGGGGGCGCACGGGGCGCGCGCCCCTCCCTTTGCGGGGCCCCCCGCATTGCCGCCGCGCCGCTCGCGCCAGTCGCACGCTATTCGTTCGTTTCTTTCGTCAGTCGACTCAGTTGAATCGAGTTGTCGAGTAGTTGTACTTTCCTATGTAGAACGCGCGACCGCGTTTCTGCCTGGCACATAGATAGCTAACACATACCTACGAGAAAAGTCGCTGCCATTCTAGTGATCTCGATACGTTATTCTGTCTGGCATTTGTTCGAGAAAAATAGCGAATATTCTACTGTTTTGTGATTAAAAAGAGAATAATGGGAGAGATTCTTCAGTACAACCAGAAGAGCATAAACACTCTTAATGATCGCGATTCTGTTATGCAAGCGTTGTCTGTTTGTCCTAGATCTGACTATACTACTTTCCACATGCTGTACAAAATATTTCCTTGTCTACCTACATCTATTGCTACAGTCGAAAGAAGTTTTTCAACATTGCGACGCAAAAAGACATGAAGGAGGATCGATTTAATGGCTTAGTTCTGTTGAACACTCACCCTGACATTAATTTCCTATTAACCAATTTGCCAGGAAGAACAGGGGCATAGAATTCATCATTTAAGGAAGAGAACCACAATTGTAACTTTTTTTATATCATAAGATGGCATTGTCTTGCATATGTGTACAATGTGTTTAAATAAAACTTATTTAGACTTTGATTGTGACTTGGTTATTTTTTATTGCAGTACAAATGAAGGTAGCGCAAGATATCTTTAGCGCCCCCTCGTACCATGTCAGACGTCTGGTTATTGATTCCGCTTCTGTCTCTAGGCAGGAAAGTGGTGTGCGTGCTCCTACAAAACTACTGAATTTGTTTCTTTATTTAATGCTCCAATCTGAATGTTATTTCCCAAGTTCGGTCTCAATTTCCTAGTAGGCTGGTGTAAGGCGTCGTATTTGTGGCGGTACGCATTTAAATATACTGAAGAGCCAAAGAAACCGATGCACCTGCCTGATATCGTGTAGGGCCCCTGGGGGCACGCGGAAGTGCCGCAGCACGACGTGGCATGGACTCGACAACTGTCTGAAGCAATGCTGGAACGAATTGACGCCACAAATCCGTACGAATACGAGGGAGTGAAGATCTCTTCTGAACAGCACGTTGCAAGACATCCCAGATATGCTCAATAATGTTTATCTCTTGGTAATCTAGTGGCAAGAGGGAGTGTTTAAACTCAGAAGAGTGTTCCTGGAGCCACACTGTAGCAATTCTGGGTGTGTGGGGTGTCGCATTGTCCTGCTCGAATTGTCCAACTCTATCGGAATGTACAATGGACATAAATGAATGCAGGTGATCAGACAGGAACCTTGCGTATGCATCACCTGCGAGAGTCGTACCTAGACGTATCAGGAGTCCCATATCACTCCAACTGCACACGCCCCACATCTTCACAGAGCCTCCAACAGCTTGAACAGTTCCCTGCTGACATGCAGGATCCATGGATTGATAAGGTTGTCTCCATAATCGTAAACATCCTTCCGCTCGATACAATTTGAAACGAGACTCGTCCGACCAGGCAACATGTTTCCAGTCATAAGCAGTCCAGTGTCCGTGTTGGTAGGCCCAGACGAGGCGTAAAGCTTTGTGCCGTGCAATCATCAAGGGTACACGAGTGGGCCTTCGTCTCCGAAAGCCCATATCGATGATGTTTCGTTGAATGGTTCGCACGCTGACATTTGTTGATGGCCCAACACTGAAAGCTGCAGCAATTTTCGGAAGGGCTGCACTTCTGTCACGTTGAACGATCTCTTCAGTCGTCGTTGGTCCCGTTCTTGCAGGATCTATCTTCGGCCGCAGCGATGTCGGCGATTTGATGTTTTACCGGATTCATGATATCCACGGTACACTCGTAAAATGGTCGCACGGGAAAATCCCCACTTCATTGCTATCTCGGAGATGCTGTGTCCCATCGCTCCTGTGCCGACTATAACACCACATTCAAACTCACTTAAATCTTGATAATCTACCATTGTACGTAGCAGTAATCGATCTAACAACCACGCCAGACACTTCTCGTCTTATACAGGCGTTGCCGACCACAGCGCCGTATTCTGCTGCTTACATATCTCTGTATTTGAATATGTATGTCTATACTATTCTCTCTGGCGCTTCAGTGCATTAAGTGGGTTCATTTCATGGAGCGCACGATTTCATCTATTGTCTTATGGGAGTTTTTATTTTCAAGTTTGACACTGTTTTCTTTTGGCAAGATTTCTTGAAGCCTTCAGCTGCCATTCTCTTTGTTTCCTGTACGATTGTACAATTTTTTTTAATTATTATTATTCGTAAGGATGGGGGATGTTAATCTTAATTGCCAAGTCTCGCTCAGTAAGAATTATATCTTGCCTTTGTTATTACTATCTTATACGTGGCTGTAATGTTATTCGAGTCCGCAGCTCGTGGTCTCGCGGTAGCGTTCTCGCTTCCCGAGCACGGAGTCCCGGGTTCGATCATCAATGTTATTCGAAAGGCTATGTTGTATCTGCTGTTAGTCAGAGGTTCGTTAACCAAACGAACGCGTTAGCTTGCGGTTTAGTGCTCCGCTCCGCGTGGTGGTTACTTGTTTACCCTTTCTCACGTGGCACGAGTTTGGTATAGTTTGCGGTTGGCAGTCGAACTTCCTGCTCATTAACTGCATTAGGAACATTATTTAGATTTTGGCCGCCTTACACGTTTCATTGATTCGACTCCGTTAACTCACCGAAAAATTATTTACCAGTTTTTCTTGTTGCTGTAATTCTGACTGTCATATGATGGCGTCCGATCTATAAAAAGAGGCCTGGCGCAATTCCTGCGCTAAATTCTGTATTTCTCCGTTAATTAGGCAACCACTTGTGTTTATTTTGGTGGGTCTTGGGTGAAATCTGCCTGGTTGATAGAGTAAGAACAGCGTCCGAAAGCAGAGCAAAGTCCGCGCTCGACGGAACGTCCGCCTGAGTGCAGGTGGTCCTGCACCACTTAATCTCTCTGAGCCCACTACTCCACGTCAAGAAAGGGTTATATAGCACGTCGATGTATTTATTGTGTCTTAATCATTGCTCACCTATTAGCCTACCGGCTAATTTGTCAATTAAGCAATTACTAGACTTATTTTCTTATATGTGTTTATGCAAGTGTGCCTCGGCCAGGTGAATGGTTATTAATCTCATTCCTTGTATGCACTGTTGGACAAACAGTAGGAGATTTAATTTCACCGATTATTTGTACCATTCAGGTTGCAATATTTAACTCCGGTTTTGTCTGGTTATTTATCTTGCGTGTCTTGCGCACCTCCGCTATCCGGCGGTATATTTTCTTATATGGTTCTTATTTGCGGAGTATACTGCTATTTTGGATTGTAAATTTTGAAGTTTCTTTCGAGAAAGAATTTCTAGCTCTTTTAGTGTCCTGCTACAGCGTTTCTCATTATCTTTAATCTGTCTGCTGTTAATCAATACGGTACAGTTTTATGATTGTAAATTATTTTGTTTCTTAGTAGTCAATACCACTGGAGGTACTTTTCCAATAGATGTTTAATAAATCTGACTTAGAGTATTCTGTTAAAATAAAGAGAAAGTTCGCAGCACGAATGATTTTCAGTCTCCATTTGGCCCTATCTTTCCTACCTCAGACAGCATGACGAGTGTATTGCGTACCATCTCGCAAGATATTTTGAGTCATTGAACAGAATCGGAAGATACGCCTTGATTTTGACCAAAAACTTAGATTCAAGAAGGAAGACTTCTAGAATAGACTTATATTTCCTGGTGGAAGTAAACTATAACATATTCAGGTCAGATGGCAGACGAATGGTGTGCAGGAAAAGCATGGAGATGCTGCTACAGAACCTTGTACCTACGGTGAAACGCGGTGGGTTGGGGTGTTTGAGTGCTGCAGGTGTTGGAAAAACCATATTTTATGGAGGGTATGATGGATCACAAAATACATATTAACACCTTAAAGGAAAATCGAAATGCTAACTCCGGAAAATTAGGTCTCGAAGGCAATTATAACTTCCAAGAGAACAAATGTCCGAAACATACGGCTACAAATATGAGGATGCGGCTATGGTACAACACACCGAAACGACTCAGTACCCCTCCGCAGAGCCCAGATACTAATCGCATTGAACACCTTTGGAAAGTGCTGGAAGAGAACATCAGAAAAAGACAAATTTCTAACAAGAAATCCTTAAAATAAGCTCTTCCCGAAGAGTGGGATAAAATTCCATCCCCTGTGACAGCAAACTTATCTCTATGCCCAGACTATTACAAGCGGCAATAACTGCGAAAGAAAACCTCACTAAATAGTAACTTATGCAACTCAAACCATGTTTTCAGGCTCCAAATGTAAAAAAAAATAATTGGACAAATACTTTATGAAGTAGGTTTTGTACGATTTTTTATTTTGTTAACACTGTTATCCTTATGAATGTACTTTATTATTTTTCATTTAAAATGATTTACTGACGTTCTTTCCTCAGGAAAGGCTTTGTATTCGCTTCTTTTGACGTGCCACAAACTTACTTTTTTAGAAAATGTACAGTTACACGTATACTTTTTGGAGTCAGTGTACAATAGCTTACTTACTTAACATCATTCATCGTAACAAAACTACTGAAAAGCGAATGCAGACCAGTCACGGGTAACAGCTAGTTCAGAAGAATATATGGAATGGACTTGTCGACGTCGGCTGTTGGGGCAAGAACCAGACATGTCCGTGCCTTGCCTTTTTGTTGCACCAAACAATTGTCAGATTCTGATATACACTCCTGGAAATGGAAAAAAGAACACATTGACACCGGTGTGTCAGACTCACCATACTTGCTCCGGACACTGCGAGAGGGCTGTACAAGCAATGATCACACGCACGGCACAGCGGACACACCAGGAACCACGGTGTTGGCCGTCGAATGGCGCTAGCTGCGCAGCATTTGTGCACCGCCGCCGTCAGTGTCAGCCAGTTTGCCGTGGCATACGGAGCTCCATCGCAGTCTTTAACACTGGTAGCATGCCGCGACAGCGTGGACGTGAACCGTATGTGCAGTTGACGGACTTTGAGCGAGGGCGTATAGTGGGCATGCGGGAGGCCGGGTGGACGTACCGCCGAATTGCTCAACACGTGGGGCGTGAGGTCTCCACAGTACATCGATGTTGTCGCCAGTGGTCGGCGGAAGGTGCACGTGCCCGTCGACCTGGGACCGGACCGCAGCGACGCACGGATGCACGCCAAGACCGTAGGATCCTACGCAGTGCCGTAGGGGACCGCACCGCCACTTCCCAGCAAATTAGGGACACTGTTGCTCCTGGGGTATCGGCGAGGACCATTCGCAACCGTCTCCATGAAGCTGGGCTACGGTCCCGCACACCGTTAGGCCGTCTTCCGCTCACGCCCCAACATCGTGCAGCCCGCCTCCAGTGGTGTCGCGACAGGCGTGAATGGAGGGACGAATGGAGACGTGTCGTCTTCAGCGATGAGAGTCGCTTCTGCCTTGGTGCCAATGATGGTCGTATGCGTGTTTGGCGCCGTGCAGGTGAGCGCCACAATCAGGACTGCATACGACCGAGGCACACAGGGCCAACACCCGGCATCATGGTGTGGCGAGCGATCTCCTACACTGGCCGTACACCACTGGTGATCGTCGAGGGGACACTGAATAGTGCACGGTACATCCAAACCGTCATCGAACCCATCGTTCTACCATTCCTAGACCGGCAAGGGAACTTGCTGTTCCAACAGGACAATGCACGTCCGCATGTATCCCGTGCCACCCAACTTGCTCTAGAAGGTGTAAGTCAACTACCCTGGCCAGCAAGATCTCCGGATCTGTCCCCCATTGAGCATGTTTGGGACTGGATGAAGCGTCGTCTCACGCGGTCTGCACGTCCAGCACAAACGCTGGTCCAACTGAGGCGCCAGGTAGAAATGGCATGGCAAGCCGTTCCACAGGACTACATCCAGCATCTCTACGATCGTCTCCATGGGAGAATAGCAGCCTGCATTGCTGCGAAAGGTGGATATACACTGTACTAGTGCCGACGTTGTGCATGCTCTGTTGCCTGTGTCTATGTGCCTGTGGTTCTGTCAGTGTGATCATGTGATGTATCTGACCCCAGGAATGTGTCAATAAAGTTTCCCCTTCCTGGGACAATGAATTCACGGTGTTCTTATTTCAATTTCCAGGAGTGTATAAAAAGCGTAGAACCTAAGTCAGATATTTCTGCAATGTCATCTACAGTAAATAATGTAAGGACTTCTCATCCTACCTAAAAAAAATCTGTTTCGGTCTAACATTAAGAGTGCTGATAATTCGAAGTTTTCAATTTCGAAGTATTGGTTCTTTGACTACTCCACTGAATAAATTAAGTAGTTCACTTAACGCGTCATTATCACAACTGATCCATCGTGATTTCATCATTCAGAAAGCCTCAGCTACGTTGACTTTTCCTGAGGAAAAACTTTACAGTGCCTCTGCCAGTTAAGTATGAGAAATATAAAACTACCATGAAGCTTGCCAAGAAGTATGTGCCGGGCTCAGACGTGGAATTCTATAACAAGGTTAGCCGGCGTTTCCCAGGTATATATTTATTCCAGTTCTCTTAGTCCACCTCCTCCACCCCCCTCTCTCTATGCGCAGCCTTCCCTCCCCTTTCTCTGTCCATTTTCCCCTCCCCCCCCCCCTCTCTCTCTCTCTCTCTCTCTCTCTCTCTCTTTGTGTGTGTGTGTGTGTGTGTGTGTGTGTGTGTGTGTGTGTGTGTGTGTGTGTGTGTGTCCTTCTCCATATACCTGTGTCCATTAGCTCCTTCCCCCTCTCTGTCTGCTCATATCTTCCTCCCCCTTCTCTCTCCACATTATCACTCCCCCAACCCAGGTTCACATCCCCACAGTATTTCTTTCGTGATAGTAAGTAATATGTGCACCAAGTTTGACTGAAATCGATCCAGGGGTTTAGAAGGGACCTTTTCCAACAGCTTTTCCCGCATACACACATATCACATATATTTAACATATTTCACACATATTTGCACACATGTTTCACTGTACTTTGCGAATTTCGCCCTTCAGTTCGTTTCCATGCAGCTCAATGTTTGTGACATCACACCTTCTGAACAACGTGTCATACAATGACGCACTTTTGCAGGTACCTCCAGTGGCGTAAGTGGACGCTGTCTGTGAAATGTGTTGCGAATAGATTTAGTAGTAAAGAAGTAATAAATGAAAACGTCATGTTAGATGCAGCATTTTTTCACGCATCTTTGTGTTCATGAGGCCATATCCCTGATACTATATGTCGTACATACACACATCAAAAAAAGTTTTGCATCACCCCAATTCACCGAATTGCTCCTGAAGATAGACGTTGACTGTGGATGCTGTATCAGACACAGTCCTTTGACTGCTCAGAGATGTCAATAAACCTGCCTGAAGACGTAAACAACCATGCATGAGCAACGCCTATTAGATGGAGGGGGCCTGACAGCCGATGAGTTCAAGGCATTCCACCAGGAAGGAGGTACACGGCTCGTGTTGTCTGTAATTCAACCATGCCTAGACGGTCAGAAACGCATTTCGATCGCATCCTCATTGTTACTTTGTCCCAGGAAGGGCTTTCAACAAGGGAAGTGTCCAGGCGTCTCGGAGTGAACCAAAGTAATGTTGTTCGGACATGGAGGAGATAGTGGGAGACAGGAACTGTCGATGACATGCCTCGCTCAGGCCGCCCCAAGGCTACTACTGCGGTTGATTACCGCTACCTACGGATTATGGCTCGGAGGAACCCTGACAGCAACGCCACCATGTTCAATTAATGCTTTACGTGCAGCCACAGGGCGTCGTGTTACGACTCAAACTGTTTGCAACAGGCTGCATCATGCGCAGCTTCACTCCCGACGTCCATAGTGAGGTCCATCTTTGCAACCACGACACCATGCAGCGCGGTACAGAGGGCTCCAACAACATACCGACTGGACCGCTCAGTATTGGCATCACATTCTCTTTGCCAATGAGTGTCGCATATGCCTTCAACCAGACAATCATCGGAGACGTGTTTGGAGGCAACTCGGTCAGGCTGAATGCCTAAGACGAACTGTCCAGCGAGTGCATCAAGGTGGAGGTTCCCTGTTGTTTTTTGATGGCATTATGTGGGGCCGACTTACGACGATGATGATCATGAAAGGGACCGTAACGACTGTAAGATACGTGAATGCCATCCTCCGACCGATAGTGCAACCATATCGGCAACACACTGGCGAGGCATTCGTCTTTAAGGGCGACAATTCACTCCCCCATTGTGCACATCTCATGAGTGACTTCCTTCAGGATAACGACATCGCTTGACTAGAGTGGCCAGCATGTTCTCCAGACATGAACCCCATCGAACATGCCTGGCATAGACTGAAAAGAACTGTTTATGGGTGACGTGACCCACAAACCACTCTGAGGGATCTACGTCGAATTGCCGTTGAGGAGTGGGACAATCTGGACTAACAGTGCCTTGCTGAACGTGTGGATAGTATGCCACGACGAATACAAGAATGCATCAATGGAAGAGGGCATTCTACTGGGTATTAGAGGTACTGATGTCCTCCATAATCGTTCTTTCCAGACAGGAAATGATATGTGCACGAGGTTTGGTTACATCGATCCAGTGGTTTAGGAGGAGTTCTGGGACATACGAGGGCAGTTCAATAAGTAATGCAACACATTTTTTTCTGAAACAGGGGTTGTTTTATTCAGCATTGAAATACACCAGGTTATTCCCCAATCTTTTAGCTACACAACACTATTTTTCAACGTAATCTCCATTCAATGCTACGGCCTTACGCCACCTTGAAATTAGGGCCTGTATGCCTGCACGGTACCATTCCACTGGTTGATGTCGGAGCCAACATCGAACTGCATCAATAACTTCATCATCATCCGCGTAGTGCCTCCCACGGATTGCGTCCTTCATTGGGCCAAACATATGGAAATCCGACGGTGCAAGATCGGGGCTGTAGGGTGCATGAGGAAGAACAGTCCACTGAAGTTTTGTGAGCTCCTCTCGGGTGCGAAGACTTGTGTGAGGTCTTGCGTTGTCATGAAGAAGGAGAAGTTCGTTCAGATTTTTGTGCCTACGAACATGCTGAAGTCGTTTCTTCAATTTCTGAAGAGTAGCACAATACACTTCAGAGTTGATCGTTTGACCATGGGGAAGGACGTCGAACAGAATAACCCCTTCAGAGTCCCAGAAGACTGTAACCATGACTTTACCGGCTGAGGGTATGGCTTTAAACTTTTTCTTGGTAGGGGAGTGGGTGTGGCGCCACTCCATTGATTGCCGTTTTGTTTCAGGTTCGAAGTGATGAATCCATGTTTCATCGCCTGTAACAATCTTTGACAAGAAATTGTCACCCTCAGCCACATGACGAACAAGCAATTCCGCACAGATGGTTCTCCTTTGCTCTTTATGGTGTTCAGTTAGACAACGAGGGACCCAGCGGGAACAAACCTTTGAATATCCCAACTAGTGAACAATTGTGACAGCACTACCAACAGAGATGTCAAGTTGAGCACTGAGTTGTTTGATGGTGATCCGTCGATCATCTCGAACGAGTGTGTTCGCACGCTCCGCCATTGCAGGAGTCACAGCTGTGCACGGCCGGCCCGCACACGGGAGATCAGACAGTCTTGCTTGACCTTGCGGCAATGATGACACACGCTTTGCCCAACGACTCACCGTGCTTTTGTCCACTGCCAGATCACCGTAGACATTCTGCAAGCGCCTATGAATATCTGAGATGCCCTGGTTTTCCGCCAAAAGAAACTCGATCACTGCCCGTTGTTTGCAACGCACATCCGTTACAGACGCCATTTTAACAGCTCCGTACAACGCTGCCACCTGCCGGAAGTCAATGAAACTATACGAGACGAAGCGAGAATGTTTGAAAATATTCCACAAGAAATTTCCTGTTTTTTCAACCAAAACTGGCCGAGAAAAAAAATGTGTTGCATTACTTATTGAACTGCCCTCGTATATACACTTTCACAATAAGTATGGATGGTTCTCAGCGGATGCCACGTCCAGTACATCAGAAAGAGAAGCGCAATGAAAAACAGCTATGACTATTTTCAGGATATCCATTCTTCTCAGGCGCCTCATAATATTTAGTAGATTGTAAAGTGCTGATATTTGTTTCTTTAGTTACCTGGTTATTCATTTGACATCAAATTCATAAAAACAAAGTTATTTGTTGCAAGAAAGGGATAAGTACGTTTTTTTTCAAAAAATTCAATTAATATCGTAAATCTTTGCTTACTAATGTACCAGGCTAGTACGGTGTACTGGTGGCCTATATAAAGTTTGAGAAAAGACAAGACCGACTGAAACTTTTTTCCCAATTTGTGCACATGCAATGCCTTCAACTGAAATGTTAACCCAGCGAAAAGTATCAACTGACGTATGTGCAATGTTTCGGAGGAAGGCTAAGGAAAACTAGAGCTGCATATCAGTGTTCAGTGCGCTACCTCCATTTTTTTCATGGTTAGGGGCCGACGTACAAATTCAGACGTCTAGATATTCTTTTCCTGTACCGCTAGTTCGCAAGAAACAGCAAATGATAGTGAACACTGGGAAATAGTCTGTGAGTGCTCATTCGCTTCTAGTCGCTCCGGAGCAATCGAGACACTGCTCCCCCCGCCTGTCATTATCTCTGTCCGTTCCGTACTGTAGGCGGAAACAGCGTCCGCATTCACCTGCTGCATAGTAGGCCAATTGTATGGGATCTCGTAAGAACCCTGTCCAGTCACATTAATGAAGCCGCATTTTCAGAGTCAGTGAGTTTCTGGACGGTAGCGACAGGAATGTGTATCCATTCCGGCTCCAGTGCTATGACCAGCTGCACTAGGTTCCCGGCTGAAGATCCATGGCACAAACAACCCGATCGGGTAGCCCACAGATTCTCGACTGGGCTTAAATCTAGAGAGTTTGGTGACTGCGTTTGTAAGGTTAACTCATCCTGTTGCTCTTCAAATCACACACGAACTGTGTTTGCATTGTTCTACCTGTAGATGCCGTCATGTCGAGGAAAAACACAAATTGCACATAGGGGTGGACACGGTCCGCAAGGACACATGCATACTTGTGTTGATCCACTGTGCCTTCCTGAATGACGAGTTCCACCAGGGAATGTCACGAAAAAATGACCAGACAATAATGGATCCTCCTCCACTCTGCACTCTTCTGACGATTGTTGCGGGGTGTTTCGTTTCAGACGTTTCTCTCCATACACGGCAGCACCCGTCTGAGCGATAGAGCATAAAACTTAATTCATCCGTAAAGGACAAATCTCGCCATTCAGTGGACGTCCAGCTGCGTTACTGGCGTGCAAATTCTAGCTTCATCGCCGATGAAAGCAGTCAGCATGGGTGCATGAACCAGGTGCCTGCTGCAGAGGCAGAAACGTTCGCTGAACAGTCGTCTAGGAGACACTGCTGGTAGCCCCTTGGTTCATCTGGGCAGTCAGTTGTTCAACAATTGCATGTCTATTCGCCCAAACACATCTCTCCAGCCATCGTCCACTGTGGTGCACCACAGATGCCTGAGCGCTTCTTTTGGGTGGTGATATTCTGCCATGCACAATACACTTTAACCACAGCAGCACATGTACAGTTCACGAACTTAGACGTTCCAGAAATGCTTCCATCCTTGGTCTAAAAGCCAATGATCATGTCCTCCGTTTCTGCATTACAACAACGACAGTACTGTTTTCTGAATACCCCAGACACACATTTTATACTCTCCACTGCTGGTGCTCTCACCTGCCATCTGTGAGGGGTTATTGCACATTGATGTCAATCATAGGTGGTGGTCATAACAATGGGACTGGACCATGCGCAATTACGTGAAACCTATTTATGCTGTAACTAGTGGCCAACGGATTCTTTGTGATTGGCGAATAACTGATGAGCTGTGATAATCTTTTCAGGGATAAATTCAGTCGACTACTCCATACCATCACCATGGTGGTGGTAAGTTCTGATGGGACCAAACTGGAGAGCTCATAGGTCTCTAGGCTTACACACTACTTAACCTAACTTACACTACGGACAACACACACACCCATGGCCGAGCAAGGACTCGAGCCTCCAACGGGGGGAGCCGTGCGAACTACGGCAAGGCAGCTACCCCGCATGACCACCATCAACATGCTCGTTTGATAGAATGGCATCGATACCAAGATCTGAAGCATCTGTCACTGTAATAATACGTTTGCTCAGAGTAAATGTAGCCAAACAGGCCGCTGTTTGAAGACATTTATTTCATTTCAGAGACTTCTGTAGCACACTTCCGACCAAACAAATTTGACCTCTTTCTTTCACAGTTGGTTGAGTGGGTGTGACTCATAGGCAGCCTACAGGATGAAATGGGCTTAATATAAGAGATGACCAAAAAGTTTCCATTTGAGGACGTTGCTGCAGCATAAATGCAACATCAAGTGACTCCGATGTAGGTATATAAGTACCAACATGTATGCAAGGGATTAGTGTGGCATTCACATCCTTACATCATGTGCGCAGTAAATGTGGAAACGTGAACTATGGCGAGGTTATTACCAAATGCACCCAAAAAGGGCCAATATGCTGTAATTCTTTTCTGGTTGCCGAAGGACAACACAAGCAGACATCCACTGGAGAATGAAGAATGTGTATGGGGCAGTATGTATGTCAAAAACTACCAAGTTCTGTGGAGGCCGTGATTCGGCACTAGACGCCGGTCGACCTGCGTGGCCAGCCTCCCCCATTATGAACCAGCTCAAGTAGAAGACACTTGAACTCCTGCCCTCTAGTCCTGATCTCTCCCCATGTGATTATCACGCCTACAATACCTTAGAAAAGGCCCTGTAAAGTCGACGATTCCTGTTGGACAAGAATGTGCATCAAGCAGTTACGGACTACTTCATGCAGCGGGACAAGGTGTTTTACCAAACAGGCGTATTCAATCTGGTGCATTCGTGGGATAACTGCCTCAGTGCTCAAGGCAATTTTGCTTGATTGGCATACTGATTGTGGACTGTATGGCCTCCGAACATAAACTTTCTGACCGCCCCTTACAATCTGTCTTACTGAGGATTGACTAACTCTTTCAGGTTACTTGAGAAAGATATATAAATATGGTCAAGGTGTGCACAGCGGAGACAAAAGGCAAAGTTAAATACCAAGAGGAGCTGTCCAAGGAATTCCATATCAGAAAGGGTGTGAGACAAGGTGATGTTATTTCACCACTATTATTTAATCTGGTCCTAGAGAAAGTAATCTAAGAAACGAAAAGAGAAAACAAAGGGGTGACGCTAAATGGTATGCAGATTTATTGGTTTATGCAGACGACATCACAGTTCTAGCAGAATCAGAGGAAGAGATGGCAGAAACTGTAGAGGACCTAGGGCAAAATGCAAGTAAGATCAGGTTACAGATTAATGCGGAAAAGACTGAGGTAATGGAGGTTTGAAGAGAAGCCACTAATGACATCCCATTACAGGTAGGGATATGGAAATTTGCTACGGTGGAAAATTTTAAAATATCTTGGTACATGGTTCAACTGGCAAAATAATTTAAAAGAGACAATAAACCAACGTATTGTGAATAGGTCTAAAACTTATTTCGGTCTAAAGCAGATAATGTCATCCAAGAATCTGTCAATTAAGACCAAACTTAAAGCATACAATGCCATGATAGCGCCAGTATTGTTGTATGGGACAGAAACCCTAAGCACAACGAAGAAGGATGAAGAAAACTAGTTGGTCTTTGAAAGAAAAAATATGAGAAGGATCTTTGGGCCTGACCAGTATGGGGGCTCGTGGAGATGTAGAAAAAAAACCAAGAATTATATGAGCTGATGAGGCAACTGAACATCATTCAAAAACTGAAAGTGCAGAGAATAAGCTTGGCAGGCCACATTGCTAGGAGACCAGGCACCTCCCAGTCAAAAGCCATACTTATGGGAAGACCTGATGATACCTGTCTAATCAGAAGACCCAGAAAGTGATGGGAGGATGAGCTACAGAAAGGCCTCTGTCAGCTAGGAGTCTGTGACAACTGGATCCAAAGTGCACAAGAACGCCATCTGTGGAGGAGCATTGTGAGGTCGGCACATGACCTACAGGGCCCTCGATCGCCAATTTGATGATGATGATGATGATGATGATGATGATGATGATGATCGGAAAGGTAACTTGTCTATGGCACCTGCGTGACCCTAAGTACGCATTAGCCTCTTTTTCCTAAATATAAGACTTAACGCTCCATAAAAAATTTAAAAAAAATAAAAAATAAAATAAAAAATGAAGAACCAGTACTTCTCAATCAAGCCATTGACATCATCCTAGTGCTTGCAGCCACTCAAACGCAGCCTGCAGTTGTAGTGAGTGCTCCACCGTTGTTGCCCCTTACACTTACATCATCCAACTGGTTGTCAATTTGGTATGCCATGAAGCCGAAAAATTGTCTGAGCACTCAGGACTCCAAACAGTAATCCGTTATATCTGTTGCTATTCGTGGTATTGATGTCTTCAGTCTGAAGAATGGTTTGATGCACCTCTCCACGATAATCTATCATGTGCAAGCCTCTTAATCTCTGCATATCTACTACAAGCTACATCCATTTGAACCTGCTTACTGTATTCATTCCTTGGTCTCACTCTACAGTTTTTACCCCCGTACTTTCCTCCATTACCAAACTGATGATTCCTTAGTTCCTAGGATGTGTTCCAACAAGCAGTCCCATCTTTTAGTCAAGTTGTGCCATAAATTTCGTTTTCCCGTTTTGGTTCAGTACCTCCTACTTTATTACTTGATCTACCTATCTAAGCTCCTACATTCTTCCATAACATCACATCACAGAAACTTCTATTCTCATCTAGTCTGAGTTGTTTTTCGTCCACTTTCACATCCATAAAAAGCTGAACTCCACAAACTTCCTAACACTCTTCTTTGGCCATCACCAGTTATTTTACTGCCCCAACAGCAAAAATTTTTCCAACCTAATACCCTCAGTACTACCTGATTTAATTCTACTACATACTACAAAGTTTCTGTCAGGTAACTTGTGCACATATGATAAAATAAATAAGATAAACTCTATAGCTGAATCAGTTAAAGAAGAACATCTGAAATCCAATGTCCCCAAAAAGAAGTCATGGATGACTGAAGTACTTAAAATGATGGACAGAAGGAGGAAAGTGAAAAGTAATCCTGATGAACATCAACAAGGAGATCAGGAAACAGATACGAGAAGCTAAGGAAAGAGAAATACAGGAACAGTGCAATGAAACAGAGAAATGTAGTGGCAACTTCTGCCACTGAATGTAACAGAAAAACTAAATGTAGCAGGAAGAGGTAGAAGGCACCGTATTAAGACTCGTCCAATCTTTCCAAGTGATTTATTGTTTCCAACTACAGTGCCCCCATTCCTCTTGATCTACGTCACTGGGTCCTGCAATGATGAGGACACCACTTCGCTGTCTGCGAAATAGCTTGACGTGGAATGGCTGCCTCAGCGACCCATGCACGCACTGCTGTGAGTCGGTCTTGGACGGCAGTGGCGTTGCGTCATCGTCAGGATGCTGACAGTTGACTCAGTGGCCTGCATCCCTGCCGACTCAGTGCCACATCGTGTGAGCTGCAGGTGGCCAGCTGCGTGCTTCTCACCACCGTGGCTAAGATCGCAGCAACAACAAGTGCCCATGATCCGGAGTCCGAATCTGCAGCCCTCACCTCAGGATGCCTCCGGCGAGTGGTGGAAACCAGCACGACTGCTCGCGGTAGCGAACCATGGAGTGGACCGCCACTGGCTGGCTACGGACCCTGCGTTGGCCTCAGGGGTTTGAACTAGCGACCCGCCATGGACTGGAACACTGGCGCCCCATTTACTGTTGCGTGTAGCTGGTGGTGTGACATGCCCAGCAATCCAGGAGAGCTGCCATACTTGAATGAATCTCGTTAGAAACCCGCACCTATTTATACGTGGCTGTGCACCTCTGTTTTGCCATATGCACCGCTTCACGTCACATACTCATAACATGCTAGGTTGGCCAGTGGGCCCCTTCTGCCTGGGATTTGCAACATGCAAAGCTTCTATGTATACTCTTTCAGCAATTTGACGGCCCTGAGGCCTCTATTCTACTTCACAACTGTTGGTACGCGTAACTCACTGCAATCTGGCCCGCACTTGGCTGAAATTTGTGCTCAGAATATTGCACAAAACTAACTTACCCTATCCTAAACGGTGGTGCGACTACAGAAATTACAACTGAAGCATGACCATTTCAATATTCATAAAAAAAGTGAGGGTAGTGACAGGATATTACAGAAAAAGGACAGGAAACAGGCTGGTGAATAATGAAGGAAAAATAATAGTTGGACAAGGTGAGCTTAAAGAAACATGGGAAACATGCATAAAACAACTCTTTTATGACAACCGACCAGAACCTCCTCAAATATATTGTGAAACAGGGCCTAGAATTCTGCTGGAAGAAGTACAAGCTGTGGTAAATGGAATTAAAGACAGTAAATCATCTGATCCCGACAATGTGAATGCTGAAATTTTCAAGCTGCTCTGGGAGGATAATTTAAAATGGTTGACTGCAATATTCAATGACATCTATGACTCTGGTAACATTCCACAGGAATGGCTTAAATCTGAATTTGATACATTGCCAAAGAGCCCGGAGCTAAGACTTGTGGTGAATACAGGACCATCAGCCTTATGAGTCACCTGCTATAGATCTTTCTGATGGTCATTCACCAAAGAATTTACAAGATCTATGAAGAACAAATTTCTTCTACACAGTTTGGTTTCAGAAATGCATTTGGCATGCATGAAGCCTTATTCAGTATCCTGGTAGTATTTCAAAGGTGCAGAGACCTAAATTGTGACATTTATGCCTGCTTTATTGATTATCAGAAGGCTTTCGACAGAGTAAAACACCAGAAGATAGTTGTTATTTTAAGAAGCATTGGTTTGGATGATAAAGACCTAAGTATAAATGTGAACCTATATTGGAACCAGTCGGCTTCTGTGAGGCTGGACAGAGAAAAAACAGAAGACGTAGACATTCTATGAGGTGTAAGGTAGGGTTTTATATTATCCCCACTGATTTTCAACATCTATTCAGAACACATCTTTAAGGAAGCTCTTGATGGAGTAGAGATGGGAGTGGTCTTAAATGGAAAATATATCAAAAACATCCAATATGCTGATGACACAGTAATAGTTTCTGATAGTGAGGATAGTTTGCAGTACCTTGTCGATAGACTTGAACAAAAAAGCTCTGAATATGGTCTAGACGTAAACCCTCAAAAAAACAAAAACAATGATAATAAGTAAGAACAGAGTCCCTGCATGTCACGTTAAGGTAGGCCAAAATCACACAGAGCAAGTACATAAATACATGTACCTTGGCACTACAATAAATGACCAGTGGAATCTTTCTGATGAGGTGAGAACTTGAACTGGAAAAGCCAAGGCTGTCTTCAATAAGATGAGTAACCTTCTGAAGAATGAAGTCTTAGAATTGACAACGAAGATCAGATTTCTACACTGCTATCTATTTTCCACCCTCTTCTATGATGCTGAAACATGGACCCTGCCAGAATCGTTGGGTAAGTGGCTGGAGGCTTTCAAGATGTGGCTGTACAGGAGAATATTAAAAATACCGTGGACAGTGCATGTCACAAATGTCAAGGTTCTACGAAGAATGAAGAAAGAGAAAGAAGTACTGGCAACTGTGAAAGCAAGAAAGATTCAGTATCTGGGATGACACATGTGGAACAACAACAGATACCATCTCCTCCAGACCATCCTGCAAGTAAAAACACCAGGGAAGAGAAGCGTTGGCCAGAGAAGAATATCGTGGCTTAAGAACATCAGAATGTGGATCTTTAAAACATCTACAGAGCTATTTAGAGCTGCAAGTGACAGGAAAAAGCACTGCCGAGATGGTTGCCAACATCTGGAATGGATAGGAACCAGTAGAAGAAGAATAAGACAACATTCCATTATGCCAGTTTTAATTTTTGATGATGTTCATATTATAACCAATTACTTTTCAACACACTATACAACCTTTTTGGCTGCTCTTCCAAGTCCTACACTGTCTCGAAAAGAATTACAATGGCATCAGCAAGTTTTTATTTTTTCTCCCATAACTTTAATTCCCTCTCCAAATTTCCCCATAGTTTCCTTTATAGATATGCAATATACAGATTGAATAACATCAGAGATAGGGTACAGTCCTTTCTCATCCTTTCCCAGGTGCCACTTTCCTTTCATGTCCTTCACCTCTTATCACCACAACCTGGTTTCTGTGTAAGATACACTTAACTCATCACTCTTTGTATCTTACTCCTGCTACATTCAGAATTTCAAGGCATGTATTCTAATCAACATTGTCAAGAGCTGTCTCTAAGGATTTTATTTTAGGCATATTTTTCTCCTGTTCTTCTTAACCACTGTTTTGACATGTGAGACCACGCATATTCTCTGCATTCCTCCATCAATCATTTCTGTTCCTGGGTTTCATGTTCCATTCTCCTTTTCTCAGGCCGATCACCTCCATATTCCTTTTACGCTCATCCTTTCAGTTTGTCCGTGGACTCCTAAGGCCTTTCTGACTTCAACAGAACCTGAGAATGCTACTCATGGCAGTCCTTCCTCTTCCATCCTAATTGGGTGTCCTGCTCACAAAAATCTTGTTTTCTCCATCCTTCAGACAATATAAATTTGTGCGTATAGGTCTGCTTGCTCCCATTTTTTTTAATATCCTCCATTCCTGTGACTGGGTGTCCCTCCTGGGCCAAATATTTTCGTTAATATTTTTCTCTCAAAGACTAGCAGTTTTGTTCATCTGTTTTCCTTAATAAATCTATTTGCTGCTGTAATCCTTGCCTTAATCCGGATTTCCAGTTTATTCTGCTCATTAAAACGCTTCCCAAATATTTAAACATGTCTGTTCTTTTAAAAGTTAACTGTCATGGGGGTGACTTGCTCACAACCATGTACTCCATTTTCTCCTCATTAATTTGTAAATCTGCTTTCCTTGCAATACTTCTATAAGAACTTGTCATGAGCTGCGAGTCCTCTTTGCTATCATTTATTAGAACATCACCATCTGCATATGCAAGACTATTGTGTTTTTGCCCAGTTTTATTCCTGTCTGGTTTAATTTTTGGTATTCTCTGTCTGTTGTCTCTAAAATTAAATGAAAAAGTACTGGAGATAATGTGTCTCCTTGTTTAACACCAGTTCTTACCGAAAAATGCTCTGACATCTCTTTAGTGATCTTTACACTGCAATAGGTTTAGCTGAGAAGTTTCAACGGATGATTCCAGTAACATTAATTCACACTCTACATCTTTTTCAAAGCAGCTGAATGCACGACACAAGCTGAAACAGCAGATTAGAAAACCAGAGAGGTTAAAAGTAAAATTACGATTCTTGTTTTTGTATTGAACTACGAATGTAAACTTATTTAACTTATTACTGCTGAACTGTAGCATACACAATAATCAGTAAGACATCTTTTGACACCACTTGGCACTGCTATTAACTGGCAGAACAATATTCTGTATAAATGTGTTTATTTAGCCATCAGAGTTAACAAACCATGTCAGTTTTGTACTACTAACCACAGAGTAGTATTAACAAACAAATGTTAATAAATCATAGTATGCAGTTACAGCAACAATTTATTAATATTAATGGTGGATTTTATGGGCACTCAATTGCTAGGTTATCACCTTAAAATTACTCATCCCTTCTTTCCTTATATGTGTATGTGCAGTTGTATGTGCTAACTCCAAGAATTATTATTTAAGATAAGGTGATGAAGTCTTGCTAGCACCAAATAAAACACAATGCAAAATGATGTGTTATTCTTATTTGTCAGATGATTCTTGTAGAAGCTATCGTTGACAATCCAATTTGCCCAAGATCATAAATATAAATTTATCATTTTCTGAATGAGAGAGAAGATAACTATATTATGAGTTGTATCAAAATGCTCAGCATATAAATACTAGTCCAATGATGCTTTGTTATTTTAAACCAGTTGACTGGGTAAAGAGTTGTGAATGTAATGTCATTTGTTGGGACTGTCATCAGTGAAGACAAGCAGCTAGGAGGAAAGCAATGCAGGTTGCAGCCAGTGAGAAGTGGGCACACCGAGGTGCTGTGGGTAGGCTGAACAATGGGGGGAAGTTGTGTTTGAGAAACAGTGGAGAGGGGAAGTATTATTTTTGTTCCAGTGAGGAAAAGACTTGCTTCCAGGTCGCAGTACAATAACGACTTTTTTAATTTAATTTTCTCCTTGGCATGCAGCCACATGTGCACACTGTTATGATGCTTAAGAAATTCTGCAAATAAACCTATGTTATTGGTTTGGTAAAATGAAGCTATCCAGGTTATGCATTCTGAAACCAGCTTAGCAATGAACTTTGAACTCAAGTTACAACTTGCAAAAGGGTAACATTGAAGTCTCGATTACTGATTGCAATTACTGATTGTGGAATCTGGTTAGTTATTTGCCAAGGACTATGTAAGTGCCGATTAATAAAATATTCTAGTTCATTGCTTGTTGTACGACCATGCAGCAAGACTTTCAGAGGTGGTGATCCAGATTGATAGACACACCAGTACCTCTAATACCCAGTAGCACGCCCTCTTCCATTGATACATTCCTGTATTCATTGTGGCATACTATCCACAACTTCAGCAAGGCCTGGTCCAGATTGTCCCACTCCTCAATGGCGATTCAGCGTAGATCCCTCAGAGTGGTTTGTGGGTCTCATCGCCCATAAACAGCCCTTTTCAATCTATGCCAGGCATGTTCGATAGGGTTCATGTCTGGAGACCACGCTGGCCACTCTAGTCGAGTGATGTCTTTATCCTCAATGAAGTCATTCACAAGATGAGCACGATGGGGGTGCGAATTTTCGTCCATGAAGAAGAATCCTTCGCCAATAAGGTTGCACTATCGGTCGGAGGATGGCATTCACGTATCCTACAGCCTTACAGCGCCTTTCATGACCACCAGTGGCGTACGTCAGCCCCACACTAGGCCACCCTAAAACAGCAGGGAACCTCCACCTTGCTGCACTTGCTGGACAGTGCGTCTCAGGCATTCAGCCTGACCAGGTTGCCTCCAAACACATTTCCAACGATTGTGTGGTTGAAGGCATATGCGACACTCATTGGAGAAGAGATCGTGATGCCAATCCTCAGCGGTCCATTTGGTATGTTTCTGGGCCCATCTGTACCATGCTGCATGGTGTCGTGGTTGCAAAGATGGACCTCACCATGGACGTCGGGAGGGAAGTTGCACATCATGTAGCCTATTGCGCACAGTTTGAATCGTAACACGACGTCCCTTGGCTGCACGAAAAACATTATTCATATTGGTGGCATTGCTGTCAGAGTTCCTCTGAGCCATAACTTGTAGGCAGCAGTCGTCCACTGCAGTAGTAGCCTTTGGGCAGCCTGAGCGAGTCATGTCAACAACAGTTCTTGCCTTTCCGTATCTCCTCCATGTCTAAGCAACATTGCTTTGGTTCACTCCGAGATACCTGGACACTTCCCTTGTTGAAAGACCTTCCTGGTACGAAGTAACAATGCGGACGAGATCAAACTCCGGTATTGACCATCTAGGCATGGTTGTTCCATTTTCTCTTGTTTATTATTCTTTCTCTTCGTGTTTCTCAATCAGTTGCGCCACTTCCCCCCCCCCCCCTTCCCCTCCTCTTCATTGCCCCCCCCCCCCCCCCCCCGTCACCTCCTGCTCGCGGTACCTTGAGTTTTCATGGAATTGTTAGTTCCCTGCCTCACAAGATTCTCCAGTGTTAAAACATCCTTTGCAACTATCAACAATACTTAAACAGCAGTTTCTCATCAGGCTATTTGCGACATTTTTCAACGTTATGCTCTTCCTTCCAGAACTGATAAATTGGGCTTTCTTTCAAAATTTATATAATCCTTTGGGCAGTTTTATCTGCTTACTGTAACATCTTAAGAGTATATTTTCATTTCACTCTAATGTTGACCCAGCAAGTGTACTCAAAATTCAGTCCAAAACAGCAGTGATGTGAACATGTTAGATGTGCTTAGAGTGGGTCATCACTGTCCTATTGCTCTACAATCTCTGATCTTTTAATCCTTCAATTCCCCCCCCCCCCCCCCCCAAACCCTGTCCCCACCACTCTCCACTCATTACTACACATACTCGCATAGATCTGAGAAGTGCATACTGTGTGCTCTCAAGACAGTTTTGAGGGAGGGAGGGAGGGAGGGAGGGAGGGAGAGGGAGAGAGAGAGAGAGAGAGAGAGAGAGAGAGAGTACTAAGTCCCGGTTCTTTTGGGTTGTTCTTAAGGTGTATTCATATCTGAATACTGCTGAAGAGTGATGATCTATTACATGAAGAACTACACTGTAGTTGATATTTTATTTGTAGCTGGGGGAATGTTTGTGCATAGGCAGATGTGTTAATGTCAGATTGACACTAAAGTCAATAGAGATGCAGCACTGCCTCAGAACTGACAGTGACACTCCCAGTATTCTCTTCTAAAGATTTAGAGCAAGCAGGGCTCTACCTACTTCTAAATAACTTTATTTCTAATGCACTTCATCAAGGAAACACCTAAAAACTGCCTTTACAGCAAAAATGCAGATAAGCCAAATGCACTATTACACTGTCTGCTCTGATTTTACACAAACTCTCAACTAAAATCGAGGACATAACTGCCTCTTGATCCACAAAGTCGTAGTACGAGTTATCACACTCTAGCTTGATACATTACAACGATAAGCTTTCTTGTCACTTCTTGCAGTTCAAGGCTAATGCAGAAGTCAGCTATCTTAACAATGAAAGATTGGGCATTGATTATGACACAGATACTTCATTGCCAGGACCTTCACATTCTATTCCACATCCAATCACTGATGGTGCTATACCAACGCATTCATTGTCAAAGATATTGAAATGGAACAATGAAAAAGAAGTAAAGTAGGTATTACACGATGATCTGCCGTGAACAGTACTGGTCTAGCGTGACAGCCATCTAGCGGCAGAATGGGTGAAACTATGAAAACTAGCACACACATTATCTGCATGCCAGAATAGACAGCAGTTCTAAACTGCCATCAATCCATGCTTGTGTACACACAACGTGATATCTCAGTGCTTTCTGCTTGTTATTTGCTTATTGTTGGGTGGCTAGTAGCTAATTTCAATTTTCGTGTTGGGAATTTTCCGCATTGTGTAACAGGAGCTTAAGTGTACCATAGTGGATAAACGGAGCAGATTTTGACACTGAATCCTGTACTTTGTTTTTTGAAGCCGATTATTCTAAATATGAAAGCATGTGTGTTTTGAAAATTCTTGAAAGGTTTGTAAACAAGGAGACAACTGTGCAATTATCTGATAAAACAAGAAATTGTGCATTATTTATTAGCCGTCCAAATTAAAATATAACAGCTGACGAGATTTAATGCTTCATTGAGATTTTGTCTGTTAGTCGATACAATATTCTGCCATCTGAATGACATTACTGGAATGACAACATGAAGAACCAAGCTGTGCGTAACTCCAAGAGGAGGAACAGATTTCTACAAACCTGCCGATTTCTGCACTGGGCCAATAACACGAAAAATGACCCTAATGATAAGGCTTCAAAAATCCACCTAGTGATGGAAATGCTAAAGAGTTGGTGTGTAGATAACTTTGTACCTGAAGAGCACTTCACATATGATATTTTAAATATTAATTAATTTTAAATATTAATGATATTAAATATTTTGGCCACTGTGGCTGCAAGTGATTTATTAGGAGTAAATAAGATCTGGGTACAAAATATGGATACTCAACACTAAGAATGGTTATTTAGTCAATTTTGAGCTTTACCAAGGCAAAGGTCCACACAGATAAAGTATTTGGCCAGTCAGCAAGCCCCTTACTGGTACTACTTGGTGAAATTCCAGCAGAGACATGGGACTTGAGCCATACATTTTGCATGGATAATGTGTTTTTCGTTTCTGTAGTTTCAGCCATTTGAACTGTAAGAGAAGACAGAATTTTTTAAAAAAAGAGACTTCAAAGTAAAGGCTATTTCTCCAAGGAAGATTAAGGGTACTACAAAACAGTTAATGAGAGAAATGATGGACTGCTGTATGTCTGCTGGTTGGACAATGCCATAATCACAATCTCCTCCTCATGTGGCAGCCAACCTCTTGGTATGGTTGACAGGTTTTCTCAGTAAACAAAGAGGAATGTGGCAATCCCAAAGTTTCAAGTAACTGTGAAGTATAACATGTACCTGGGACGAACAGACCAAATGGGTCAAAATCAGTGTTGCTCCCAAAACGGAATTCACAGGAAAGAATGGTACTGTACCTTGTTGACATGGATGCTTGATGTAACTATGCAGAAAACTTGTATTCTGTGTAATAAACTAGGCAGATAAAAAATTTATCAAGTACAAATCAAGTGGGAAACAGTAAAAGTGTTGTTATGTAAGTCCCAGGTCCCTCCCAAAGGAGTTGATCAGACTGATCATTTTATTCCATGCATGAAAGAGAAGAAAATGAAAAGGTGTGTTGGTTGACTATGTGTTGGTTGACTATAAGAACAATGCGTTCAAAATGCAAAGTAGGATTACGCATTAAACTTTTCACTGTTTCATTTCCCCTAAATGTATGACATACTGATCATCTAATAATGCATTTCCTGTACACTTATATGGTTGACTTCTGTTCTATATTTTTGTGAATGTTGGACTCTAAAGGATTAATTATATATCTAAATGATTATGGTCATGTGCTTTTGTAAATGTGGTATATTAGCTTCTGTTAAGTGTCTAGTGTTGCCATATGACAATGGCATTTATTTTGAAAATTAAAATTTTGGTAATTAGTCTTACATGGCATTTTATTTATATAATACATCAAAAATAAATAAAAAATAGAAAAAATTTACTCTGGTGCTAATAGGTTATGAACTAGAAATACATCATAAGTGCAAGTTCATATTACAGAAATGAAACAATTTTTCCCTTTACTTATGTATGTTCTCCACAGATCACCATATGGTGCATGGTGGAGAGTACATACAACATTACTAGTCATTCTCTTTGCTGGAGCAAGGGAAAACAAGACTGTCTACATGCCTCCAAAAGAGCTCTAAAACACGGCTTTGCGCTCCTTATACGAGTTGTTCAATGGTGGCAGTAGAATTGTTCTGCAGTCCAGACAAAGATGTCAGCTCTCTAATCTTTCTCAATAGTGTTTCATGTAAAGAATATTTTCTTCCCTCCAGGGATTCGCATTTGAGTTCATGGACCATAACCCCATCACTTGCAAGTCGATCATGCCTACCGGTAACAAATCTATCGTGCTCTAAATTTCCTTGACGTCTTCCTTTAATCCGGCCTGGTGGGGACCCCAACAACCATGATGTGCAACATTGGGCTGCATGAATGTCTTATATATGGTCTCCTTTATTAACAAGATACACTTACATGGAATTCTCCCAACAAATCAAAGTGGACCATACAACTTTGCTACTACCAAACTTCTGTGCTCATTCCATTTGATATTGAGTTGTAACGTTCTGCCAACATAGCTAGATTAAATATCTTATTGACATGACTGAGTCAAGCAGCACATCACTAACACTACATTTAAATATTACAGGGCTGTTTTTTGTAAACGTCCGCATTAACTTAATTTTTCCACACACTGAGAAGCTGCCATTCATCATACCAAATGGAAATAAATTATGCCTAAGTAATCCTGTAACCTTTCATACACTGGGACACTCTTGAAGATACCCTTGTCTCTGACAAACACTCCTTATTGAGGAAAAAGTACTGGGTTATATTACTTTGTAAGTCCTCAAAGCTGCCCACATATCCAAAAACCTATTCCATTTCCTCAAACCTTCGTTAACAATCTGCAGTGGGGCACTATGTGAAACACTTTCCAGAATAGTATCTGCCTGTTTCCCTTCATCCTTGGTTAGCAAGATACTGTGGAAGAAAAGTGCAAGCCGAGTTTTAAGTGTTTCTTTCTAAATCCAAGCTAATTTGTGGAGCAAAGCTTTTTTGCCTGCTGCTTCTTCAGTCAGCTCTTTTATTTGACTGCCTTACCTTATTTATCACTTTAAGTCTCTTTCAACATTCTCTCACTGTTTCCTGCTGTTCACAGTCATCAGCTTTCATGTATCTGCCATGCTTCACAAGTCATCTGCAATGTTTCACAAGTCATTTGATTCCTCATTGTATTAGCCACATGGAATTTCATTTTTCATAGCGAAAACAATTTAACACATGTGCCAATGAATCAACAGACATTCACTGATAGGAAACTTGTGGCCAATTGCAGCATCTTCGCCTCTAAATTTGGAATCTCATTGTGTTTCTATACTGATCAATACTGATTTATTATCATTTGAGTACACACAAAAAATGTGAACAGTTCATTTACATAAAATAAGAAACATTACAAATTGTCAAATCAAGAGAGATAATTTTTAGTATGACATGAAAGATGACATCAATAATGTGATGAGCTTCCAAAGTTTAAACTGTGCTGCTGGGATTTATCACTGAGATACTGCTTACAGGTTACAATAAAATGTCTGCAAATGTGATCACTTAGGCACAATGCCGGTGTGATTCATACTATACAAAAACATAGTCACTGACGACATACAAACAAACATTTAGTGTATGATTAAAAACTTACATAAGAGTTAAGTAAAAAAAAAAACATTCTTATACAAACCACACACGCACTGCACTTACAGGATAAATTCACTAGAGTGAGGAAAATGTATATCTTTATATTTTAAGATATGCCTAGAGCACTGTGAAAAACAAAAGCATTTCATTGGAATACTTTACAGTACATCCTTATGCACTGTCGAGATAACAGCCTTGACCAATTACAAAATTCCAGGTGAAATAGTATTTTACAAAAGTTTTATCACAGTAAACACACAGTGCACTGCCTACACAAATCAGTTTATCAGTCTGGGAATGTTATAATAATCTTGAAGCAATATTTCGGTTTTCTTCCACTTAAGACTCACAGAAATAAAAATGTTTATTCAGAATCTCATTTGGTAAGGCCCAGTATAGGCACCCTTCAATTTTCCTCTCATACGGCGTCCTCGTGTTGCAGTGCGAGGAAAAACAGCTCCACGAACACCTTCTCCACGCATCATCATTGATGCCCGCCCTGCAACAAAAATCCCGTCCTGTAATTCTTAAGAAACATATAGCATTTTCTTAGGCTCTACATTTTTAAACTGCAAAAGACAGTTTTGAGACAACTATTAAATCATTTTTCATAACTGAACTTCTAAATAAAGTACTAAAAACTTTGCGTTTATTTTCCTACCAAACGAAATGTAATTTTATCAAGAAACAAACTGTGCTAAAAGCACAGAGTTCAATTTACATCTTGAAAGATTAAATACTATTTGAGGGACACACTTGCTAGTATGGCAACATACTTTCATTCATGAACGTCAATTAATATAGAATTTTGTGGAAGTGCTTCATGTGTGAAAAGATATTTATTGTGCAAAGGTAATTAATTATGCTGTGTGGGTTCACAGAACAGTTACTTTCTGATGCTATTTCTTAGCATGAGCCACTCCAGCTTGAAAGTGACAGTGACATTCACATATGCACTAACAGAACAAAAAAAGAGGCAAGATTTGAGTCTGACATCCCATTAAGGGTGACATCATCATCAGAGAGTAAGCACACGCTAGGAACAGATGAGGAAACGGGATGTCCCTTAGCTTGGAATGGACCATTCTAGAATTTGTCTTAGGTTAATTCCAGAAAATTATGAAAAACCTAAATCTGGATGGTTGGATGAGGGTTTTAGCACCTCTCCTCCAAAATTTAAGTCAAAGACCATAATACTAACAGAGGGAATGACAATCTTAACTATTACCTATTGAATCCACTTTTGGCTCAGAAAAATGTGAAGTACAGAAATGTCTAGTAGACAGCCTAAATACAGTTAAAAGCTGATTAGTGTAACTATTCTTTGACTATGTGTCCCTTACCATATGGGGTATGTAAATAAAGTACTGAGACAGACAGCATAGTGTTCAATCTGGCAATGCTGGTGACACTGGACTTGGAGGGGATGCAGGTGGACATGTGATAAGTGGTAAGTGCTCACTGAACCATACTAGTGACATGCTGGTTGTCTGTATTGCTTCTTTTAGCGAAGAAGATTTTGTTTGTGCATTCTGACAATGGGTGACATGAATACCAAGCAATGATGTGCGATCAGATTTGGCTACAGACTTTGATGCAGTGCAAATGGAAATTTTTGCAAAGCTTCGGCAGGCCTACAGAAACAGTGTTTTCTCAAGGTCCCATGTCTTTTGGTGGGTTAAGACATTAGCAGAAGGAAGGCAGTCAACTGAACATGAACCTTGCAGTGAAAAATCTTCGGTTTCAAGAACTGGTAGAAATGTTGACACAGTATGGGATCTTGACCATACAGATCATCAGCTGATAGCCTGAATAATTCGGGCAGAAGTGAATTTGAGTCACACCATCATTCATCAGAGACAAAATATCAAATACAATTGGGTGTTGCATCACAACAATGTGTCTTGGCTCACAGTAATTTCAGTAAACCTGTTTTTGGCCTAAGAACATTTCTGTGGTTCTTCAGCACCCTTATTCACTCAACTTAAGTCCTTGCAACTTTTTTCGCTTTCTGAGATTGAAAACACAACATACGTTGTTTAGGGGCCCTGGATAACATTTAAATGGTTGTAACCAACCCGCTGAAGGTTATTCCAGTATCTGAGTTCCAGCACTGTTACGACAAGTGGATGAACTACTTTATATGCCTCATATACTAACTGTAGGGTACTAGTAAGGAATTAATTATGTACATATATGACTTGCATATGGCTATAAATATTTACAGAATGTGAATATCTGTTTGTATGTGGTATGAAATGGAAATAGGTGCAACATGAGAGCACCCAACTGTATGGTAGGTGGACTGAGGCAATTCTTTGCTTAAATTCAAAGAGATAAGGAAAAGGCAAGAAAATGCTCTAGCAGAAAGGGGATAGATAATCTCATCAGGATGGAGATGGGTGCATAAAGCTGAAGACCGTAGCACATTGAAATGTCTACAAGAGGCCCCTTGCCATTATTAGGAATCAAGTGGCTACTACTGATTACATGAACTACTCAAGGATGTTATTAAAATAATGACCATGACTTCTTATTAAAGAAACAAACTCCAAAAGTCGAAATATAGACAAGGAGTAATGCTCTGAACCTATGAGTTACATACCAGCATAATAGGAGCATTATTGTACCACCATTCCATTTCTTAAGTCATCAAACTGTCTGTTTCAGTCTAAATTAATGTGAAAACTTCTTACATAAACTGTATGGTGGCTGCAGACTAACTTACATTCTCTCTCATAGCATACATTGTTTCAGTTCCTGTTTACAAAACCATCAACTGCTCAACACCTTCACTATAAATTTTCAAATGTGTGTCAATTCCTAAAGGACCAAATTGCTGAGGTCATCGATCCCTAGACTTTAACACTACTTAAACTAACTTAAGCTAATGACAACACTCACACACCCATCCCCTAGGGAGGACTCCAACGTCCGGCGGGAGGGGCCGCACAGTCCATGACATGGCACCTCTAACCACGTGGCCACTCCACTCGACACACCTTCACTATAGAACGAGTGGTTATCTTTCTCCATATCACTGTTAATATGACATCGGCCTCACATTATAGTGGAACTAAATTCAAGTATGGGATAATATTTTCACACTTGCACTGTCTACTTAAAAGAATTTCACCTTTCTTCACCTACATGCATACTTCGCAAGCCACCATAATGGGTGCAACAGAAGGTATGTCGTACCACTACTAGGCATTTCTCTTCCTGTTCTACTCGCCAACAGGACAAGGGAAAAACAACTGTCTATATCCCTATTTAGCAGCACTAATTTCTCTAGTCTTCATTGTCCTTACACAAAATGTATGTTGGTGGCAGTAGGACTGTTCTGCAGTCCACTTCAAATACTGGATGTCTAAATTGTCTCAATAGTGTTCATCAGCCTTCCCTACAGGCATTCCTGAACCATCTCCAAAACACTTGCGAGCTGATCAGACCTACTGGTAACAAATCTAGCAGTCCACTTGTGAATCAAGGCAGTCAGATAGATATAGTATTTCTCTATTTCAGAAAAGCATTTGACTCAGTATCACACCTACACTTCTTATCAAAAGTGCAATGTTATCAAATGTGCAGACAAAATATGGGGCTGGAATGAGAATCTCTTCGTAGAGATAATTCAGCATGTTATTTTGGATGGAGAGTCATCGACAAATGTAGAAGTAACTTTGGGTCTGCCCCAGGGAAGTGTGTTGGGTCCCTTGGTGTTCATGTTGTACATTAATGATCTTGTAGACAATATTAACAGTAACATCAGACTTTTCGTAGATGACGCAGTTATCCACAACAAAGTATAGTCCGAACAAAACTGTGCAAATATTCAGTCAGACCTCAATAAGATTTCAAAGTGGTGCAATAACTGGCACCTTGCTTTAAATGTTCAAAAATGTAAAATTGTGCACTTCACAAAATGACAAAATGTAGTATCCTATGAAAATAAAACTAGAGAGTCACAGTTGGAATCTGTAAACTTATACAAATATTTGGGTGTTACACTTAGTGGGGACATGAATTGTAACGATCACATGGGCTGTCATGGGTAGAGCAGATAGCAGATTTCAGTTATGGTGGATTACTATGGAAATGCAGTCAGTCTACTAAGGAGATTGCTTACAAGTCACTGCAACCCACCCTGAAGCATTGCTCAAGTGTGTGGAACTTGTACCAAATAGACTAGCAGGGGATTTTGAACATTAACAGAGCAGTGATACATGAATGGTCACAGGTATGTATTACTTGTGGGGATGAAGTCACTGAGATGTTGGAAGAACTGAAATGGCAGACACTTTAAGATAGATGGAAACAATCCCAACAAAATCTATTGAAAACGTTGCAAGAAACAGCTTTAAATGGTGACTAGAAATGTACTACAAATCACTGCATATTGCACCCATAGAAACCGTGAGAGTACGTTTAGGTTAATTAAAGCATGGACAAAGGCATTTAAACAATCATTTTTCCCGTGCTCCATGCTTGAACGGAACAGAAAAAGTCCTACTAATTGGTACAGTGGGACACACCCTCTGCCATGCACTCCACAGTGGTTCGCTGTGTGTAGATGTAGATGTAGGTGTAGGTGTAGAAGCTGACTATTCGCTTTCCCCTTCCCCATGACAACCCTTACAAAGCTTGTTCCATTTTGTATCACTCTTCAATGTTACACCTCGACATTTTATCAATGTGATTGTGCCAAGCAGCACACAACTAATGCTACTTTCAAACATTATGGGAATTTTCTACATCCAGGCCAGCTGCCACTCATCATCACCAACCAGAAATTTTGTCGAAGTCATCTTCTGTCCTCCTGTAGTCACTCACCAACTGTTGAGGACAACATACTGGGTTCAATTACTTAAGAAGTCTTTGAGCTGTACATATATCTGGGAACCTATTCTATATGGTCGTACCTTTGTCATGTCTAGTCGGACATCACGTCAAATGTTTTTCAGAAATCTAGGAATATGGAGTCAGTCTGTTGCCCTTAATCCGGAGTTTGCGGGATATCATATGAGAAAATGGCAAGCTGAGTTTCGCAATAGTGTTTTCTGTTTATAGTTATGCTTTTAACTGCAGGTAATTACTGTCTAGAAAACTAAAGGAACAAAAACGTAAGTCTACAGCAGAATATGAGTAAATCCTTGCACTTGTTTTACTTTTGACACATTCATATTTTTAAGAACATAACAAAGGGTAAAAACAGCACAAACTAAATGATGTTCACAATGGATGGCTCTAAAATGTTAGTGAACCATTTCAAATCACATACTGTGGATCTTGCCCTTAACACTTATACATCAGTCAGGAGAGAGAGAGAGAGAGAGAGAGAGAGAGAGGAGTGCACATCAATCAATGTAGAATAAGGAAGAGGGGAAAATAAAAATTAAAAAAAAATCAAGCAAATAAACATAATCTTTGTTCTACTTTATTGTTAGTGATGTTTGAATAAAACAGCCTTGGAAACAAAGAACACATTTAACAAATTTAGAAAATCTGCTACTTATTCTACACATTTATTAACATATAGATAACACAAGTCCGACAAAGACAAATTGCCAAAAAAGATATGGCAGTTTTAGCTCATTTTATAAAAAAGAACTGTGTATATCTGAATTTCTTGAAGACATGATATATCAATACATAAAAGTCAATGAAAAACAACAAGTTCACGCACACACACCTACCTCTTAACAAAAATGCCTTATCAGTTACATGGCTAACAGTGTTACAGCTGCATATTTTACTAAATTTATAAAAATTTATAAAAAAAAATGTTTTTAATGTTTCACTTTATCTTTTCACAAGCAAAGCATTCTTCAACATTTCAATGCCAGTCTTTCCAGCTGAATTTTTTAAAAAATCTGATGAAAATCACTTAGTTCTGATCTTCAAAATTAAAATGAGGTTACTAGTGCAAGATGTTAAGAATCATGAACTTTTGTGTGAATGTATACTGTATCACACATTTTCTCAAGGAGCCACTTGCTACAGCAGAGAAATTCAACAATAACCTGTGATAGGAAGTATTCTTTCTGGTATACACACAAAAGCATCAGTCTTTTTGCTAAAATTGGTAACTTCTCATAAAACTTTCATTTTTATTTTTCATGTGGCAGAATAAAATACAATTAAATTTCATTTGTGAAAAAAAAGAAAATTAGGAAGGGCAGAAAAAGTATATATGTACTCATTGTGCAACTCAGTTAAATTGTCAGAAACTGCTTAACCCCTAGTGTGCACCAGTCTCCGTTACTAAAAATTGTCAATATATGATAACTGATGCAGTATCATTATACACCATGACTCTACTATAGAACTATGTAACATTATCTTCACCTCTTGGCGAAGTATGCTGCAAACTGGAGCCAGGCTCACTCCAAACAATAGGTGTGTGCCTTGCACTGGAACCCGCTACGCCTCGAGCTCTGCCTCTGACTGAACTGCGGAACTGCCTTGTGACACGCCGAGTGGCCTCTTGGCTGCCACTCTCACTGGTAGTGCTACTACTGCCTGATGGTTGCTCTGAAGCTTCTGCTTCCCGTCCCTCCTCTGTTGCTGTACGCACCAATTCAGTAGCTGCACTTTCACCGGAGCTGACACCTGTTAACAGATGGGTATAACTCCTCACTTTAGAATCCAAGAGTTCAAGAAACAATAGAATGAAATAATGAAAGATACAATGACAACTTTTATCACGTGACAAATGAGGAAAGCAATAAGCCATACAGAACTGTAGTGCATTAAATGCAACTAATTAGAATAAGGATGAGAAAAACTATTTAAACCTGGTATTATAAGCTCTGGATGAAACTACTGAGCATCAGATATACATTTGAAAAAATGCAGTTTCTACAGAGTGTGTCTGTTCTTTTGCGTAAAGTAAAGCATGCATTAAGCACACACCTCAGGAGTTGAAAAATTCAAAGGCTCAATGACAACTTTTACATCTAACAATGGAAAACTGAGGCTGAAATACAACAATACAAAATGGGGCAGATTGCTACTCGTCACACAAGAAAGGTGTTGAATGGCAGACAGGCACATTGAAAGAGGACTTTATATACAGGGTGTACATAAAGTCTGGGAACACTTTCAATTATTTATTGCACAAGAACCAAACATTGTACAAATATCATACATATGCCATTTTGAAGAGAAACCCTGAAAGTGTTTTTTTCTCCCTCTCTCATGTATACCACCACGGCGTAGTTTGGTAATTTGCTGACAGTCAGCACAAGTCGCAAACATGGCGAGTTCAGGTGTGGAGCGAGCTTTCTGTGTGTTTGAGTTCGACAAAAACAAATGTGATACAGCTGTTCAACGGATGTTTAGAACCAAGTACGATAAGAAGCTACCAACAAGAAAGGCCATTTACCACTGGCACAACAAATTTGTTACAATGGGTTGCTCGTGACCAGCAAAGAGAAGCGGACATCCCAGTGTGAGTGAAGTGAATGTGGAGCACATATAAGAAACATTCATAAGGAGTCCTAAGAAATCGGTGTGTCTTGCATCCTGTGAACTCGAAATGGCTCAAGTGACAGTGTGGAACGTCCAGTGACAGAAGCTGTCCTTGAAACCATTCAAATTGGAGCTAGTGCAGAAGCTCAATGATGTGCTACAGAACAGGACAGCTGTTTCAAGAGATGGCCTCCCTGATCACCTGATCTCACTCACTCTGAGTGATTTTTTTCTGTGGTGACATATTAAAGATCTAGTGTATGTACTGTCTCTACCACAGGATGTAGCATAGCAGAGCTCTGGGAGAGAATACAGGAAGCGACTGCCACAGTCGATGATGCCATGCTGGGACGGATAAGGCAAGAATTCGCTTACGATATTGATGTCTGTTGGGTCATTAATGGTTCGCATATCGAAAGTTTGTAAAAAAAAAAGTTTCTCTTCAAAATGCAATATGTATGACATCTGTACAGTGTTTAGTTCTTGTGCAATAAATAATTGAAAGTGCTCCTCGACTTTATGTACACCCTGTATACGCAAGGTGATGCAAAAGTAACTGTACACACTTCATGGGTTTATGTATGTATCAAAATATGGGTAAAAGGTTAAATAAAATTTTGTCTGAAATTGCCTTATTTCAGAGTTATGCAGTAAAGTAGGGATCACAAGTGCAACACAAAATTAATTATTCTCAGAAAGCAATGACCCAAAGGGATATAAAATTCAACTCAACTACAAACTGCACGTTTAACCAAGGACTTGCTAAAGATTATGTCTACTAAATATTATGTCCATGTAGATGGAGACAGAGATGTGCTTGACGTCTTACCCCTCCCTGAACATAGCGTACTCTGTTCATCTCATTCCTCACAGTTACACAGCTATTTTCAATTTGTTACTGTGGTTGTGCTACATTGTCAGTTGCAACATCATACACAAGCTCTTTGAGATGGCACCAAAGGTAGAAGTCCACGGGTTAAGCTCCAGAGATCTGAGAGGCCAAGCAACTGTTCTTACACGATGCGTCCACTTATTGACTTATCAAAATACACAGCTTTGAGATACTCTCTTGCCTCCCAATTGAAATACGCAGGACCATCATTGACAAAACAACATCAGTTGATATGCAAGTGTACAAAACACGCGAAAAGCCTGCCCGGGCCCAAGATGTAATGCCTGCCACAAACTACATTATGCATCATAACTTGGAAATAAAGCAGTTTCGGACGGAACTTGATTTAACATTTTACTCTTATTTTGATGCATACATTACACTCACAAAGTACATACCGTTACTTGCGCGTGCGCCCACACCCACACCCACACACACACACACACACACACACACACACACACACACACACACACACACACACACAGAAAGAGAAAGGGGGGGGGGGGGGGGAGTGTTACTGTTGTCTTTGGGTGCTATGGCTTAATTGCAACTGTGGTGAGCAGCAATCTCAGCTGGGGTGGGTGGGTAGTGGGGATGACAGAAGAAACATGAGATGGGGAGGAATAGCAGGGAAGGAGTGGGTGAAGACCCCTGTGGGAGTGTGCAGGGGCATGGCAGGGTCAAGATGGGCTCCAAGTGCAACATCAAAAGGCAGTTCTGTGGGAGCAAATGGGGAAAGAAGAGAAACAGAAAGAAGGGGAAAATATATACAGGTTCATTAGGGATACAAGGAGAGGCTGAAGTGGAAGCAGGGAAGGGGTTAGGCAGGTGGATACAGGCCATGGCTGCTACAGGAACATAGGAAATGTTGCAAGGAGATTTACAGCCTACGCAATTCATAGAAGCTGGGGTTGGTGGGAAAATCCAGATAGCACAGGCCACGAAGCAGTCAACATAGCCCAGCAAATCATGTTGGGCAGCATGCTCAGCAACCGGAGATCCAGTGATCTCTACCACAGACTGGCAGTGGCCATTCATGTGGACAGACTGTTTATTGGTGGCCATACCTAGGATAATGCTGCACAGTTGTTGCAGCTAAGTTCACAGGCCCCACGGCTGCTTTCACAGTGGCCTTGCCATTTGTGGGGTAGGAAGTGCCTGTGACAGGACTGGCGTAGGTAGTGGTGGGAGGATGCATGGGACACGTCTTGGATCTCGGTCTGTTACAGGGAAATGAGTCCTGAGGCAAGGGATTGGGTGCAGAGGTGGAACATGAATGGACAGAGGATATCATGTAGCTTGATGGGTGATGGAATACCACAAAATCAGTGTGGGAGGGTACTGGGGAGGATATTTCTCTTTTCAAGGCATGATGAGACATTGTCAAAATCCTGGCAGAGAATGTGATTCAGTTGCTCCAAGTCGGAGGGAGGGAGGGGAGGGTGTGGGTGGATGCTTGTTTGTGACTGATCAGAGAGCATGTGGGGGATAGTAGGTGACTGGGGAGGCAAGGCACATGAGATTTTCCGGAAAAAGTAAAAAAGGTGATTTCAGGCCTGATAAGACCTCAGTGAGACACTTGGCGTTATTGGGAGGATTTGCTTGTCACTACAGATGCAACGATCATGGATAGCTAGGCTGTATGGACAGGACTTCTTGGTATGGAATGGGTGTGAGCTGTTGAAGTGTAGGTTGGTAGGTTTAACGTGGACGGAGCTACTGGTATGGCAACCTGTGAAGTGGAGCTAGACATCGAGGATGGTGGCTTGTACTGAAGCGAAAGGGTGAAGTGAGTAGGAGAGAAGGTGTCTAGGTTCTGGAAGAATGTGAATATTGCGTCCTTACCCTTGATCACAATGAACCTGAACCGGTTGAAGGGTGTGAGATTCTTGGTGGTTAGGTAGGATTCCTCTAGATGGCTCATGAATAGGATGGCACATGATGGTGCCCACTGCTGTACTACATATTTCTTTGCAGGAGAGGCCTTCAAAGGAGAAGTAATTGTGGATGAGGATATACTTGGTCATGATGACCAGGGAAGAAATTGTAGGTCTGTCGAGTGTTGGGAAAGGTAGTTTTCAATGGCAGTAAGGTCATGGACACTGGGCATGTTAGTGTAAGTGGCATTCACTGTGACGAGCAGAGTGCTGGGTGATGAAGCAATGGAAACTGTGGAGAGAAATGGCTACTGTCTTTTATACTGGAGGCATCATCCACAAACAAACCCATGGTACAGCCTCAAGGCACATCCCAGCTCACCACTTGCAGTTAGGCTTTAATGTTGGAAATGACAGTGGGCACATGTGTGAGAGTTATGCATGTGGCAATGTATGCTGTTTACATCTGACGAAGGACATAGTGCAATAGCTGATAACATTGAGCAGTCTTCTTTCAATGCGCCTGTCATCCTATGAACACCTCCTTTATGTGATAAGTAACTTTTAACCAAGTGCACTCAAGTTTGCATTTAAAGCAGAGTTCTGGCAGTTTGGTTACAGCACACACTGTATTCAGGCCAACAGTTAATGATTTCTGATTTCCCAACCTGAAAACGCTAACCATTTCCCAAATGCACTCCCATCTTTGGAATTGTATGGAGAATATGCAATAGCTTCCCAGCAAAACTTCTGCAGCTCCAGGAAGGTCATGATGACCTTTCCCTTTGACTGCAAGGGCCTATTGTTCTATGACTTTCTGGGACACGGCACCACAATTAATGCACAGCGGTACATGGATATTGTGCAAAAATCAAGTCAACATCAAGATATGTCGATGAATGACATCATTCTGTTGCAGGATAATGCTCGCCCACTTGTTACAAAGTTGTTTTGACTATGCTACAGAAGTTTAGCTGGAAAGCCCTCATACATCATCCATACAGTCCTAAATAATCTACATGCAAAGGAGGTGCATACCTGGGTACAATCAAAAGTTCCATAGACAACTGCAAACGTTATTCCTCCAAAGCACTGATGGTCTTGTTTCACAGTGGGATAAATGTATTAACAGTTATGGTTATTACTTTTGAAATAACACACAGTTTACTTACTTTCTCCATCTGTCTCATTTTCATTTGACAGCCTTTTATATTTGCAACAGCGGCTGTTCATGTAGAACCGGATACAAAGTTGTGTAGGAGTGAATAGGAGAGAAACTGAACTATGTTAACAGTTCATAAATTTTGAAGCAACTTTTAAATTATGTACAGGCACCAGTTATAATGAAGAGTGACTATTGTAAACATTATTACAACAGCTGATACGGGACAAAACTGTAGTGTTAATGAAATAGGACAATTGGACAGTCCAGTTAATGTAGAACACAACTGAAGGACAGTTATAACAAATTACGTGATGCACTTGGTAACACTCAAACGGAGTTTAATAACACAACTACTCAAAAAAACGAATGACTCAGAAATTCAGGATTTGAAGACGCAGCTTATCAAACGAAATGAACTAACTACTCTGCCACATGTAGGAAATGTTGATACAACAAATGTAATTAATGACAATATTATAATTCCATGCAATAAATGTACAGTAATCGACATGACACATTAGGTCACGTGTGCAGGGCGACTGTATTTTGTTGCCAGTGTTACTGCAGTATCTTTGCATCTTCACATTGGAAAGACAACCAATAGATTGCAATGGGACAGCGCACAGAGTCACAGGAAGCTGACATCATGACACGCACAACTGTTGTATGTTCCAACACAGTGTGGTGTACACGTATCAGCTGTTACGATGCTTCCACAGTACCCAACCTGTCCAGCAACCACAAGATCCATAGCAACACTGTTTTAGTCCATAACAGCATAAATGTCACAGCCCATTGCTTCAAGAAACTGTGTAACTGTATGTGGATTAAAGCTCAACATATAGGTAGTGTACTAAAAGCAGAGCAGCCAGTGATAAGTTCATGACAATTTTTACATATTCTATAGTACCTAGCATTACAAATGTCACAGTCCAGAGTACCGTATTCAGTGCAGTGAAATTATCAGCAGTATATCATGATGTATTTAAATTTATTTATTTATTTATTTATTTATTTTTTTACATATACGCAAATAGACCATTCCAAGGTAAGTAAAAATTATGTACAGAACTGTTACCGTGTAAGTAGCTTGCAAACTGTGTGCCAAGCTAGTTAATTTCTTTTAACATAACAATTTTTAAATAAATTAAATGACATAATTTCAAAGATTTTACTGGTTTTATACAGATATGATTTTATGCATTCAGACTGAAGCGGTGAGTGAAAATTTGTACCGGGGCCAGGAATCGTACCCAGGTTGTCTCCTACTTCCTATGCTGGTGCACTAGCCACTAAGTCACATTGGCAGAGCAGTTTGCACAACAGCACAAATTACCTTGGCACACCTCTCTCCTTAAATTAGAGTGGGGTGGCAGTGAGAATTCGTATCTACCAGGTGTGCCAGGGTAATCCGTACAGTTGTGCGAACTGCTGTGCCAAGTTGGCTTAGTGGCTAGTACACCTGCCTAGCAAGCAGGTGACCCAGGTACAATTCCCAGCCTTAGTACAAATTTTCACTCGCCACTTCAGTCTATGTAAAAACAATTTAGATGATTATTTGACTACATGTGACAGTAACATAACTTTTTGGGTAATGACAAATATTTGCCAGTGAAAGTTTTCTTTGCAGTTGTAGAGTACCATAATTATCTACAACTCACGTTGAGACCTACCTATTTGATTGATTGACAGAGGGGTTATGGGACCAAACTGCAAGGTCATAAGTCCCACGATTCTGAAATTAGTCAAGAAGTAAGAGGGTCCGCTAAAGGTGGATGGATCCTGTCAGGGGCGTCAAATTATTAAGTAATGAAGATTAAATGCACACAGTAAAAGGAATAAAAGGTGAGACCAAATCTAAAAACTGGAAAAAAGGGGGCAGTCATGGGGTCACAGACTGAGAAGACTGGAAAAAGAGGTCCCAACCACAACCAATCTGCCCCTGCTGCGAGACTAAAGTAGAAACCTTAAAACTGGAAATAAAAAACCACTTTCACGAAGGAAACTGAGGACCAGTACAACCATCCACAAATCATCTGCTAACATTAAATTTAAGGAATCGGGAAGACTATACTTAGCACAAAGGGCTGAAAGAAGTGGACATTCCACCAATAAATAGAATACTGTCAGTCTGGCTCCACAACCACATTGTGAGAGTGGGTTGCTATGTAGGAGGAAACAATGGGTGGGCCTGGTGTAACCAATACATAGACAGCATAAAACAGTGGACATCCTTTCGATAGAAGTGGAAGGAAGAGCACGAAACTGCAGTAGACTCCTTGATTGTGCAGAGTTTATTACTATCAGCAGTAGTGCATTCCATTTTTGGGCAAAGAGGGATCCGCCTATCTACAGCTGGAATCATGAAAGTAAATGGGGGGGGGGGGTTAAGTATCTGCTTCTCTAGCCAAACGGTCAGCCAGTTCATTCCCTGGGATGCCCACATGACTTGGGACCTAGAGAAAGACAACTGGACAGGAGGCATGCCCAAGGGCAGAGAGAAGGTCATGGATAGTAGAGACCAAAGGGTGACGAGAGTGGCATTGGTTAACAGTGTGGACACACTACACGAACCCGGCAATAAATGGTGAAAGTAAATGGGGGGGGGGGTTAAGTATCTGCTTCTCTAGCCAAACGGTCAGCCAGTTCATTCCCTGGGATGCCCACATGACTTGGGACCTAGAGAAAGACAACTGGACAGGAGGCCTGCCCAAGGGCAGAGAGAAGGTCATGGATAGTAGAGACCAAAGGGTGACGAGAGTGGCATTGGTTAACAGTGTGGACACACTACACGAACCCGGCAATAAATGGTGTTCTAAGCCAGTAGAAGTGAAAGTGTATCCCACGTTATCGACTGGCTTAGAACCATCAGTGTAAAAAATGGTGCCACCCTGGAACTCTGCAACGATGGCACATACAAGATGCCGGAAAACCATAGAAGCAACAGAGATCTTAGGACCCTGGAATAGATCAGTCCTAATGCATGGTCTAGGCACCATCCAAGAGGGGGGGGGGGGGGGGGTTATAGAAGGAAACAAATGGAAGCTACAGTGACATGGGGACAAAAGGCCCCAAGATTCTAGGACCCAACATAATCTGAAATTGACCATTCTCTCAAGCAGTTTACAAAGTACATTCATCAGCCTAATTGGGTGGTAACTGTCGAGAGATGTTGGGGTCTTCCTGGGCTTGGGGACAGAGACAGCTATACCGCCTTGCCATTGTGACAGAAAAGCACCTGTGAGCCAAATGCAGTTGAAGACCCTGAGGAGATGTTGCCTCTGGGGGAACGTCCAAGTGTTGGATCATCTGGTTGTGGATAGAATCTGGGCCTGGGACCATGTTTCATGAATAGGTAAGAGCCTGCAAGAATTCCCATTCCGTGAATGGTTCATTATAGGGATCAGTGCGGTGCGGGAGAAAACTGGGGGATCTGTTCAACTCTGTGTTTCTGCTGGAGAAAGGTAGTAGCATAGGAAGCGGAAGCCAATGCTATTGCAAAATGTGTCGCAAGGTGTTCTGCAAGGACCAATGGATTAGTGCACAGAGCACATTGGAGGTTACAACACAAAACAGTTGGCTGTCGCTGGCGGCCCAGAAGGCTATGGAGCTTGGACCATATCTGCAATGAAGAGGCATACATCCCCAGGGAAGAAACACAGTGCTCCCAGAATTCCTTTTTACTCTGCTTACTAAGGTAATGAGTCTCAACATGGAGATGCTTAAAAGTGAGGAGGCTGGTCTGTGAAGGGTGTCGCTTAAATTGCTGCAGCGCCCATTGGTGGTCCTGGACAGTGACTGCAATATCTTTGGTCCACCACGGTACTGCATAGAGGGACAGCATGAAGAATAGTGGTAGAGACGCCTTGCACAACTAAATCAATGGAATAAGAGAAGTAGGTGTTGAAGTGCACAACTGGCCCTGTGGAATGCCAGACATGGGGGCCTGTCTGCCTGGTGGCAGCAGGGGAATGATAGAATCACTGGAAAGCGGTCACTGTCACAAAGATTATCATGAAATGACCAGTGTAGGGAACCACGAGGGCGGGACGGGCGGGATCATGAGATTGAGAGCAGAGATGGTGCCATGAGCGGCACTGAAGTGGGTAGTGGAACCATCATTGAGACACAAATCGAGGCCCGTGATAAGTTGGTCAACTACGAGACCGCTACCCGTTGAACGGCACTCCCCCCACAGAGGGTGGTGGACACTGAAGTCCCCAAGGAGGAGAAACGAGACAGGAGTTTCTGGATTAATGCAGACAGTGTAATTTAAGGAAGTGGCCTACCTGGAGGGAGGTAGACATTGTAAATGGTGATTGCCAGAGTCGTTTGCAATCGAACCACTATTGATTCCATGTTGGTACACAGGTGATCCAGTCACTATGGACATCGGAATGAGCCAAAGTGCAGACCCCCCCACATATGCTACCCAGCGGCTGGCACGGTTCTGACAAAACGGCCGATAACCACGAAATGTTGGAGAGTGGTCACCACGGAAATGCTTTTTTTGTAGAACAAAACAGAATAGGAGGAGATGCAAGATGCTGCATTTCCAGTAGGTGACAATAATATCCGTTGCAATTCCACTGGATAATTATGTGGCGAGAGTCCAGGTTAGACATAAAGAAGCCGAGAGGAGGTCTTGTCACTCGGTCAGTAGTAGTCACTGACAAGGACGGGATGACATCCATAAATAAGATGTCAGACTCAGATTATATGGAGGGGGGGGGGGGGGGGGTGGCACCTCCGGGGGCACTGGGGAGGCCTTGTCTTGGGATTTTTGTTTCTTCTTCTTCTTCTTCTTCTTCTTCTTCTTCTCTTACAGAGGTGGAGGAGAGGGGCACACAGACGGAATACAGGCTTCTGCAAGATCTGGAACCGAAAGAGAGTGGGCGATGTTGGGATGCACAGATGGCGCATCTCGTGGCCCGAGTGGTGGTAGGAGAATGTGTCCCCATCCATCCTAGCCTAGACGAGGGAACGGGGAAAGTGTTTCATTCCAAGACTGCAAGCCTGGTCCTCCTCCCATGACGTAGCTAGGGAGGAAGTTCTTCCCAAATGGCTCTCACTAGACAGGTCATACAAAGCAGCATTCAATGATACGTCACTGTTTGAAGAGACGGCCGTTTGAGAATGGCCAGATTTTTTGCAGCTTGAGGCTTTTCATGTGCCCTGATACCACCCACTCTGACCAGAGGCTCTCCCCATGGGCGCCACCCAGCCACAGCAAAGGCCGTCTAGCACAGCAGCCGTTGCTGGGAGTTCCAATGCTCCAAGAAGATAAGCAACCAATCCTGGGACGCATGGGGAGGGAACAGTTCAGGTATCGGTAGTGTGATTCCTGTGTTGTCAGGGGCTCAGTCATATGGGTACTTAACAGCCCCACCACACAGGCTGGCTATATGTGCTGGTGACCTAGCAGGGTGGAAGGGGGCTACAGCAGGGAAGGGAGAGGAGAAGGAAGGGGGGAGAGGAATCCACACTGAAGATGCTAGGGAGAAAGTTCTTCCCCAAACGGCTCACACTAGACATGTCCAAATATAATTGCTGATGCCAAACATTACGTAGTTGGTGCCCATGGTAAGCCACACACAATGACTGTGAACATATTTGATTTAGTGGCACATGGTATTACAAAATAATGTGTAATTTGAAATGCTTAAGTGATGGAAAATTATTTGGAGTTAATAAATAATGATTTAAGTGAATTGAGTGAAACAATTTCATAGTGGAAGGAATATTACTCATTGTAGTCAATGTTTACTAGCCAACAAGCTTCACAACTATAATCAGAAAGACGATCATCATATCATCTCAGTTGTAATGGAGGTCAATAATTTTACAATGAATGTTATAGGAATATGAGGGGGAGTGGGGCATGTTTACACTGGAACATTGTTAAAAAAAATTCACACAAATTAGTTGAGAAAATTTTCGGTACTTAGTGGATATCAAGCCAATGGTAAGAGAATCAGACACCAACTATCATGGGGTAATACTGGTCAATATCAGATTGTTAGTGACAGAGATATTTAAAGCACACTTAAAATAAGGTGGCATTTGTCAGCTAGGAGGGTACTCCCACCACCAATACATCAATGAGAGACTGACACTGTCAGCTGAACTGTACTGTCACTGCCGCTGTGTAAACCGTTGTGCCTGCTACTTGTCAAGTAGGTATTTTTCCACATGTGAACATTACATTACGTCTCTTTCCAGGAAAATCTTAATTCTGGCCCTAATTATTTGTTTGTTTGTTGGTTAGTTTCATGTTCCATGGATTATTTTGCATGATAAATAGTAATGATGTGGGATGAGTCATTTTACATTCACATCACAAATTAATTTGTAAATGTGGCTACATGCTGGCATTTGTAAGTTTATTTTTATTTATTTATTTTATATACAGATGTGAGTTAGTAACCACCTTTTACACATTACAATAATAAAATTTCTTGTACTGATTATAAGGAGCTATCAAGAAGAAACTTTTTCAGTTTGTTTTCAAATTTTACTTTGCTGTCTGTCAGACATTTTATATCACTGAGTAAGTAATCAAAAGTTAAGAAATGAATTTTTTTACCTACTTAGAGGTGCTACAGAGTGAACTACAAGTGAATTTTTATGTGATTTTAGGTGGAGTTATATTACTTTTAACTTCATACTTGTTATGAGCGAAATACTGTCAAAATGACAAATGAATGCAGTTTTCTGAACCCTATAAATAGCAAATGCAATGCACGACTTTGGAAAGATCCCTTTCTGAGAGAAGTAATTCAATAATCAAAAGGGTGACAAAGTTCTTCGGTGAGTTCAGTAGTTTTTGTTATAAGGTTAAAGCTGTTCCCCTGATATGAAAATTACACCCTTCTTCTAGTTCCTACCCAAAATTAAGAAGAAACTGAGGCACCGAGATCAAAAACGGGATATCATATTTTTGGAGTGTATGAGCTAACACTGTAGTAGTTGTTTTCACAAGAATCTTAATCTGTTGGTTCTAAAATGAGATGTGTTCAGTGATTTTTTTTTTTTTCCCCTGTCTAAACCAGTGATAAAATTTCATTTCATGCAGAAAGAGGACTTGTCACAGAGACCAGCCCCTATATTGCACGAAAGAACCTGTGTGATGGCAGCACTGTGGTGGGATTTCAAAATGGCTTTGGTGATGGAATCATCAGATGAGTGCAGAGACAATTTACATAAATTTATTTTATTTATTTATTTATTTATTTATGCATTTATTTTACCTGGCAAGATTAGGGCCTTCAGGCCCTCTCTTACACCTAACCAGGCATACTCAGATTGAACGAGTTACAGTTTCTACAGAACATTAAGGACATATAACGTATTATACAGTATTGATGTTAAAGAAAAAAAAATAGAGATTATAACAGTAGTACAGGGTGATTCAAAAAGAATACCACAACTTTAAAAATGTATATTTAATGAAAGAAACATAATATAACCTTCTGTTATACATCATTACAAAGAGTATTTAAAAAGGTTTTTTTTTTTTTTTCACTCAAAAACAAGTTCAGAGATGTTCAATATGGCCCCCTCCAGATACTCGAGCAATATCAACCCGATATTCCAACTCGTTCCACACTCTCTGTAGCATATCAGGCGTAACAGTTTGGATAGCTGCTGTTATTTCTTGTTTCAAATCATCAATGGTGGCTGGGAGAGGTGGCCGAAACACCATATCGTTAACATACCCCCATAAGAAAAAATCGCAGGGGGTAAGATCAGGGCTTCTTGGAGGCCAGTGATGAAGTGCTCAGTCACGGGCTGCCTGGCGGCCGATCCATCGCCTCGGTAGTTGACGTTCAGGTTTCATAACTAACCTTTTTCGTAGGACTCTCCATACAGTTGATTGTGGAATTTGCAGCTCTTTGCTAGCTCTGCGAGTCGATTTTCCTGGGCTGCGAACAAATGCTTGCTGGATGCGTGCTACATTTTCATCACTCGTTCTCGGCCGTCCAGAACTTTTCTCTTTGCACAAACACCCATTCTCTGTAAACTGTTTATACCAACGTTTAATACACCACCTATCAGGAGGTTTAACACCATACTTCGTTCGAAATGCACGCTGAACAACTGTCGTCGATTCACTTCTGCCATACTCAATAACACAAAAAGCTTTCTGTTGAGCGGTCACCATCTTAGCATCAACTGATGCTGACGCCTAGTCAACAGCGCCTCAAGCGAACAAATGTACAACTAAATGAAACTTTATAGCTCCTTTAATTCGCCGACAGATAGTGCTTAGCTCTGCCTTTTGTCGTCACAGAGTTTTAAATTCCTAAAGTTGTGGTATTCTTTTTGAATCACCCTGTACAATGATAATTATAACAATAAAAAAATAATTACAACAATCAAGAATAATAATGATAACAATAATAATAATAATAATAATAATAATAATAGTAGTAGTAGTAATGACTATGTATATGAAAGTAAACATACTTTTCTTTTGTGAATGTCAGTCCTATTGTTAGTTGAGAATTTCCTCGTTATGTTCTTGCAGATTGTGAGTTATTCTCATCGAGCAGAACATAAGACGATAGAATGGGGTGAAAGAGATATAGAAGAGGTAGATAGGTTAGAGGAAGAGAAATAGAATGGTAAAATTTGAAGCTGTGATGGAGAGGAGAAAGAAAGAGATGAGAGGGGCACAACAATGGTGGCTATACCGTCCCTAATATGTAAGTTTTGAGTTCCCTCTTGAATGTTGAGTGGTTCTGGATAAGACGCAGATCACAGGGGAGCGCGTTCCGTAGTCGTATGGCTGAGATGGAGAATGACACGGAGAAAGATTTTGTGTTATGTAAAGGTACAGCCAAGATGCTAGACGTATGCGATCTGGTATTGCGGTTGTGGAATGATGATAGGTGTTTAATGTGAGAAGATAAGTATTGGGGGCACCAGTGGCTAAGAAATCGATGAAGTAAATTTAGAAGGAAGAACAATGCACTAAATTGTGGAAGTGAAATGTGGTTATACAAAGGAAGCTAATGGGTTTGGAACACACCAACTGGAAAGGAAACATTGTTCCTAAAGGGAAAACAGATACAGATTTCAGGTAAACAGTCATACAATGTTTGTACTTACAAATATTATAACAAAAGATGATTATAAATTCCTTTCATCTATACAAATTTTCAATTTATTTTTAAGTTTTAATGCAGGAAACTGGTAAAAGTGTGTTATTCGCTGAAGCATACAGGTTAGTCATATGCTAATATCTGTTTACAGATGAAAACACAAATACTTTTGAGAAGTTCTCAGCTGCTGAGAGGAACTATTTTTGACAGAATTTTTCTCAGCTGCTGAAGGAACTATTTTTGACAGAATTCAACAATGTGCCCAACAAAGATGAACAGGATGGGTACATCAGTGGCCACATTCTTCCCTTGACACAGAAACCAAAGCAACCATGCCCACATTCCATTACCAATCATAGGACAGCAAACTATTATTATTATTAGGTAACTGGCACGACAACAATATTACTTTATTAACTCTTTCATTCCCAACTATGCAAATCATTGATTCAATTTTTGAAAAATAATTGAAACAAAATATCATAAATATGTGAGTTATGGCCCAAGACCTTACATTTCTGCACTTGTTAGATTATTTCAAGATTTCACTTTATATATGTCACTAACATTCCAATAAAACATATGTTCAGCTCTTGTCAAAAAAATTTATTAATACCCATTAGTTCATTCATGTTGCACCAGCCCAACACCATAAGGTCAATCGTAAATGAAACTATTTTATAGGGTTACTGTATTGTGAAAATACTTCCAGTATTATGGTAATACAAATCAATCACCTATTTTTTAAATCTGCATGTTAAAGTTAGCTTCAAGGAAGTTATGGTATGCAAGAAAGCTTTGACTGCACTCCATAGCATAACAAAACACTGAGAGAAAGCTTTTATTGCACTCCATACCATAACAAAATGCCGAGTGGAGAGACCGTGCCATCTACTTTGTGAAAGAGTGACTTTGCCACATGATGGTCATGGTAGAAACAAAAACCATTATTCAGTTCCAGAAAATGCTAATGTCATGAGAGCACAATTCATAAAGTCTTTTTCAGTAAGGGTAACACATTATGGACATTGTGGTAGGAAGAAGAGATACAATCTCAAATACTTTATCTGTGAAGACCATGTACGATTACTTTCTTGGAAAATGTGGTTCCAGAATTTACATAATTTACAGTTCTCAAGGAAATACAACTGATCCAGGATTGTTAAAAAAAATATCGTTATTTTTATGATTGTTTCAAGAATCATTACAACTATGGCTTTCTTGTCCTCAACTGGATGTCTGAAGTGAATGCGAGAGGCTTAAATGTGAAATTGAAAGAGAAAATAAAGCTGCTATCAAGACGGCAGCGGAAAATGAGTTGAAACTCCATAAGCTTCAGGCATCTCAGTTCTATAATTACATGAAACATTGCAAAAAACTTGTACAAATTGAAGAGGCAGAGAGGCAGGAATGATTACATTTGATTTCATGCACAAAGTGCCTATTCCACACATACTGGTAACTGGTATTTTTTATTTGCAGCAGAAATGGGTATTTACATTTGGTATTTGTATATTTTCTGATGACAAGCTTTCATCTACATGTACAATGAAATAACTGAAAAATAAAAAATAAATAAAATAAAATACAGGGGGGGGGGGGGGGGGTGTCCTACTGCAGTGGTTTCTCTCCAGGTTTCCTACTGAAATATTGAGCCTCTAGTGTGAAAACTTTGTACGTATTTTCAAAAGCCTGAACAGAACAGAACAGGAATCCCACAATGGTTCAATTTTGGAAGACTTCAGTTCATAGTGGTAGATATTCCAATGTTTTCCATGTGTCCAGACCGTGGGTTTTCCTACAATGCTTATGATACAGATTTTGCAAGTCTGGTATTACGAAAAAGGACAAAGGATACACTGCATACTCCCCACCAATTGTTCCCGGTACTGCAGAAATCAAATGAAACTCATGCATGTTGACCTGTACACACACGACCCATTTCTTGACTATCAGAAATATATAGATCAATTTTTAAGAAATATGTAACTGTGGAAGGAGAAAAATGGGCGTTACACAATACAAAATATTTGAGTACACTGTTTAGTCAAAATGTATGTTTGTTTCATGCAATAGCAGTGGAATGGTGAAACATGAATTTCCTCTGGTTAAGACCAGGATAGTCCTCATTTTCATAGTGTGCCAAGAGCATACACAGATGTCATTCCTCTGAAACCTGAGAAACTACAGGACATTACAAGCAATACTGGTGCACTCTCTTTGGAGTTCCGTAAGTACTTTGATAATATTCTAAGGAAATGTGTCATTAATAAAGTGACTGGTGGAGAGCAAGACAACAAATCTGGAAGTGAAGTCTGGCGCCGTGATTACGAGTAAAGAAGTTTATGAACATAACTGTCTGTAAAAAAAGAGAAGGTTTTTTTATTAAGTAAAAAATGTGGAGATGACTCTTCCCATGTCACAAGCCACGGCACTAAAGAGGGCATCAGTTTCCAGTATATTGTCTTTTTTGATATGTATTGTTTAATTACGAATGTTTATACAACTAATAGGAACGTGTATGAACATGTTGGAATGATTAAAAAAGAATATTTTGCATGAAAATATACCATTTTTTTCGTTACATGATATTTATGATAAAATGAGTGTTATTTAAATCAAAAAAGGGATATGTCGGTAATTTTCTAATACCACTTTCTATTATTTTTCCTTTATTCTAAGAGTACTGATTTTGGTATAAGATTGCATTCTTCCTGATGAGCATGTGGGAGTATATATAAAGTGTAAGAATAACATTATTCAAGGTTATATATACACTTAAAAAACAAGCACTGTAGTGTCTGCCAGCAGACGGCACTTGTTATGACAATGTCACTCCTTCAAACTGTGTATGTTAGAAACCTAATAAGTTAAATGAGATAATAACAACATGTGACACTTATACTTCATTCTTGTAAGTATTCCAAATATGTGAATCAAGATTTCAAGAATTATCCCACAGTTATGCAGAGCTATGGTTTGCGATCTCCATGATGATGTGACACTTTTCTTTCACTGTGAAGTTTTTTTAGATTCATGATGGAACACAGTTTATAAATTCTTGCTTCCAGAATACTACAGTCACATATCTTGGAAAGCTGCCCCAACTTATTGTTTCATAATCTATAATTCTTTGTATCACATCATTTAGTGTTCCACAATTCATGTGAATTATGATAAAAAATTGAAGTCATTTTCTCATTTATCTACTTCACTTCGCTTGCAACAAGGATTCACTGAGTGATGGACAGGTTGTAATACAACATTTCTTGTTGACAGTTGGTACATGGGATGGCAACAATTTGCCATATGTGGCACACTACAGAGCCGCATACGGCATATTGCTTCATGTTGTCCTATTCCATCTGCTCCATGCAGCATGCGTGATAACCATATACCATATGTTGCCTCAGTGGAATTGCACCTTTAGAGACAATTGACCCCTCTGTGTTATCAATATACCATGTGATGGGATATGAAGTGATTGTTAAACATTCTATATAGTAATGCCTTTATGAGAAAGTCAATGAGAGAATCGAGTCATAACTTGGTTGCTAATTATCACCAGTTATGAATATCATACATTCATATATGCACAAACACACTGGCTCAAACTGCCATGTACACCTGTTGACCAATTTTAATACATGTCAGTGTTTAATTATACTCTGCAGTAATTTTGCACATGGACAGCTTGCTTCAGTGCCATAGTAGTCAGTTTATACGGTATAAAATGAACCTTCATGATGATATTGAGCTTCATGGAAACAATTATTGTGAGACTCCGTCCTTCTTTCTTTGTGTTGCTGAACTATGGTAACTGAGACATAGGAACTGTCTGAATGTTAACAGATCATATGCCCTGCACATGTGTAAATTCTAATTCTTTCCTAACCGTCCATTATTAGAGAGCCTTAGATGATGTCCTGAGAACCAGAAACTCGTATTCCTTATGAAAATATTCATTATAATTATAACAGAACATTTCAGACTTCATTTTTGATGTTTTCAAAAATTACCAATCAGTGTAAGTCCTCTGTCATGCACCTCATGGTGGCTTGCAGAGTGACCATTCTTTAGTTAGACTCAATTCTCAAGTCTGATTATCTGCACCTAGATAATTGGGAATCTGGTGTACATCAAAACACAGTTCCATATGACAGAAAAGTATCAAAGGCGACAGAAATTCTCCCAGAACACACAACCATTTTGGCAAAATATAGCATGGATATAACCAAATTTGGAAAGGATGAGAAATAATATCAGACTTGACTGACCATAGTTTTTTAAGAAGGGATTATCAAAAATTAGGTAAGAACTATGTTCTGGTCAGATGATTGTTCTGTCTGATAACACAAGTCACAAATTAGAAATTGGGCTTATTTGCTAAGAGTAGTCATGAAATGTAACTGTATTTCTTCATAACCAAACCAAAATATTTTATTTCCAATGCTTACCATGATCAACTTCTTCCATCACATCTGAGCCACCCTGATCTTGATCTTCACTTTCTATTTGTTCCAGATCTGGTTCTTCAAGTTCTGAAACAATCCATAGAGCATTAATTTAATTAAATACCCTAAAACGGTTTAAATTTCTTAAATAGTGTTAAAATTGGTCTCTCCTCTCCAGACAACTTAATAAAAGGAGAAACGGTAATGAAAGCATTATGTTAACATGTAAGCTCTTAGTAATAGATTTGTTACTTAACGTGTATAACTATACTTCGTTCATCATAAGAATAAACCTGATGTAAAGAAACACAAATGCAATGATTGGCCAGCAGCCTCGGCTCAGGAACACCGGTGTTATTCCACTCTTGGAAGTAGGTCCAACTTACGTGTTAGATATCTTATTAGTATATGATACTTTGAAATTCTGATGTATTAATAACCATCAAAGTTTTTCTTAATCATAGTTTAGCTACATAATTTTTATTTCAAAAATTGTGTACAGTCAGTATAACTGTAAGCTAGAAACAAGTTGATCTTAATGTTTTTCACAAGATTAATGAGAAAAATAAGCTTTCATGGTTTTTTTTTGAAGAACACAATATCATAAAATATATTTATATATTTCAACTATGCTTGTGGCATAATCAATAGCATCGTAGATTGATAAGCGAATGGGGTGTTGGGCGACGGTTCAAGACCTGTTGATATGCAAAATTTTTTTGGCCAACTTGAACATCTAAATCGTTTACTTTTTTTATTTATTTTTTTAGAAAAAAACATGTCTTCTAGTTTCTAATTACATATCACATGCAAAATTCTGGTTTTCACTGCAAATACGCATTCTTAATTATCAAGATTCTATTAACGATTGTTAAAGATTTTGAAGTTAAGAAAATATTACACAATTAAATATTTTGGAGAAAAATGAAGAATCAAATACTCTTTGTTTGAATATGCCCATTGTTGTTTATGACAGATGTGGTCCCACACAAGCCACAGTGTTAATCATCATAGACACACTAACTTTCATGGCATCAAGCCCACTATACAAATGCTGAATTTTTAAAGTTGTCACCTTAACACTGCAACCTGAATCCAATTGAATTGATCTGTAGCCAAGTTAAGGGATTTTTCACGAGACATAACAAGACATTTAATCTGCCAAACATACTGGAACTAATGCATGAAGCTTTGTTACACGTCACATGGTTGAAATACAGAACAGTACATCATAAAAGAGGAGGAGGAAATGTGGACTTTTTGGTGGCTTGGGATTCTGTTGCCGATTGCCTTGCTAGCAACACAGCAGTACTGAAATATACCGTATTCCTTGAAGTCCGATATGAAAGGAGTTCAGAGATTACCAGATGACTGACTAATACCTTCAGTGGGCTCAATATTTAACTACATGGTGAAATCCCAGCAGAACACTTTTAAGCTGCACATTGCTGATGCAGAAAAATTAAGTGAGGAATTTTCATCACTCTTGGTTTTAATTACAGTACTATGTTAGCTAAGTTCGAAGACATGTTATGTTCTCCGTCCGTCAGATCACCTAAGAAGCATTTCACCTGAGTTTTACCATTATTTTCTTGTGTTCAAAAATTCAATGACATTCAAGACAATACTGTTCTCTGCTCGTCTCTTTTTACATCCTTCCTACAACTGTTTACACCACTACAGGCTAGTTGGGCCAGGTGGCTGGCCAGTGCTCTCCAAGTTAAATGCGCTAATAAAGTGGTTATCCATTAGTATCACTGAATCTATGTATGCATAACGAAAGCATAAAATGTATCCTCATTATCGTACTTGATTGTACTCTAGACAGCTTGGCTTCCACTCCACCTGAAACAAAATCCAATGAGGTTCCAGCAAACATGAAAGAATACATAATGTAATGTTTACAAGAGGTTTATTCTTATGATGAATGGAGTATAAATGGTACTAATACGTAACAATAATGGATGGAAAATACATAAAATAAGGGAAAGACAACCACTTACCTAGAGAGGGCTGGTTTGTGGTGCACAGAAAGACATAATAGAAAAACGGAACACTAGCTTTAAAGCTATTGTTCTATTCCGAGTGAAAGTACACACAACAACACAGACAACCAAATGTACATGATTGCAGTTGCACCAAGTCTTGCTGCTACCTTCAGAGTGTGCACTTGAGTGTCTGTGCAGTTGTGTGAGAATCTGTGTACTCTCCTAGAAAAACAGAAAGGGCTCAAAAGACAGGGTTAACTGTTTTCTATTATGTGTTTCTGTGTGCCACACACCAGTCCCCTGTATGTAAATTGTTGTCTTTCTCATATTTTACACATAAATACTATTACCACACTTCCAGTGGCAGCTAATGTCACCACCTCAACAACATATTCCTCGCGGCATTTTATACAAAACACCTTTTGACAGCTCACCTCTGTAGCTGAGGTTACTAACACACGTGATTATTCTTGACTCTAAGGCAAGCCGATCTGCATTCCGGTAGTGGATGAAATTTTCACTATCAGTGGCAAGGGGAGGCGAAGTTGTGGGGTAAAGTTCCTTATCATCAGTCTTTGTGTCAGGGCTTGTGACACTGTTGATGGCAATATGTCTGTTGGATGGAGACATTAATCTTAGCAGCCCCCTTGGTGCTATTCACAAGAAGTAGGCTACGTTCAGGCCCTGGGGTTCACTCTCCCCTTTCATCCATAACACAAACCCAACGCTACACTGTACGCTCATCACAGTAATCTACACGACATAGATACATACTTAAAGCTTCATGACAGGTTGCAGGAAGGCTAAGGTAAACCACCTCCATCAGGACCTTATGCAGCACCTGCATCTGCTCCCCTTCCCTCAATCATGAATGTAGGACTCTTTAGTATTATCTTTTGACAGGATATATGAAAATGGTTGTAGAAAATAATACATTGTAACTAAACTCTTTTTATCTACATCCACGTCTACATGGATATCCTGCAAAATCACATTTAAATGCCTGGCAGGGGGTTCATCGAACCACCTTCACAATAATTCTCCGTTACTGCAATCTCAAACAGTACACCGAAAAAATGAACACCTATATCTTTCTTCGCAAGCTCTGATGTCTCTTATTTTATTGTGATGAATGTTTCTCCCTATGTAGGTTGGTGTCAACAAAACATTTTCTCATTCAGAGGAGAAAGATGGTGATTGAAATTTCACAAGAAGATCCCACCACAATGAAAAACGCCTTTGTTTTAATGATTCTACCTCAAATCCAGTATCATGTCAGAGACACTCTCCCCCCCTATTTCTCGAAAACACAAACTGTTCTGCTCTTCTCTGAACTTTCTCGATGTACTCCATTAATCCTATATGGTAAGGATCCCACACCACGCAGCAGTAGTTCAAAACAGGATGGACAATCTCATAAGTATATCTGTTGAATCTTCTAAGTGTTCTACCAGTAAAACGCAGTCTTTGTATTGCCTTCCCCACATTTCGTATGTGTTCTTTCCAATTTAAGTTGCTCATAATTCTATTCTTAGGTATTTAGTTGAATTTATGGCCTTTAGATTTGCCTGATTTATAGTGCATCTGAAGTTTAACAGATTCCTTCTAGCACTCATGTAGATGACTTCACACTTTTCATTATTTAGGGACAACCGACAACTTTGCACCATACAGATACCTTTTATAAATCGTTTTTTAATTTGTTTTGATCCTCTGATAACTTCACTAGACAATAAATGACAGCATCATCTGCAAGCAACCTAAGACAGCTACTCAGATTGCCTCCTAAATCGTTTACATAGATAAGGAACAGGGCCTGTAACACTACCTTGGGTAATGCCAGAGACTAGATGACTTTCTGTCAGTTACTATGAACTGTGACCTCTTGGAGAGGAAATCATGAGTCCTGTCACATAACTGAGATGATATTCTGTAGGCACACAGCTTGTAAGGTACAGTGTCTTAAACCTTCAAGAAATCTAGAAATACAGAATCAATTTGAAACCCCTTGTCAATTGCACTCAACACTTCATGTGAGCAATGAACTACTTCTGTTTCACACGAATGATGTTTTCTAAATCGGTGTTGACTCTGTTCTCTTCATGGTAATTTATAATGTTCGACCCAGTGTATGCTCCAAAATAATAGCTAATGATACAGGTCTATAATTTAGTGGATTACTCCTACTGACTTTCTTGGCTGTAGGAGTGACCTGTGAAACTTTCCAGTCTTTGGTTATGGATCTTTTGTCGAGCGAGCAGTTGCATATAATTTTTAAATATGGAGCTATTGCATTAGCATACTCTGAAATGAACCTAACTGGTATACAGTCTGGACCAGAAGTCTTGCTTTTATTAAGCAATTTAAACCTCTTCACTGCTCTGAGGGTATCTACTTCCAATTTACTCATATTGGCAACTGTTCTTGATTCAAATTCTGGAACATTTGCTACTTCTTTGGTGAAGGAATATCAGAATGCTGTGTTTAGTAACTCTGTTTTAGCGGCACACTGCTGCACAGAGAGGACATTAACTGCGTCTTGCTGTAGCATACTTTACATACAATCAGAATCTCTCTGGATTTTCTGTCAGGTTTCGAGACAAAGTTTCATTGTGGAAACTATTATAAGCATCTTGCATTGAAGTCCATGCTACATTTTGAGCTTCTGTAAAAGATCGCCAATCTTGGAGGTTTTGTGTTCATTTCAATTTGGCATGCTTTTTTCGTTGTTTCTGCAACAGTTTTCTGACTCGTTTTGTGCACCAAGAAGGATAAGCTCTGTGGTTCATTAATTTATTTGGTATAACTATCTCAACTGCTGTTGATACTATTTCTTTGAATTCAAGCCACACCTGGCCTCCTCTTTCCAGTACATTGCTAACTTGGAAGGAGTGGAGGTAATCTCTCAGGGAGGCATCAAATAAATTTTCATCTTTTTTTTTTTTTAGGTATATTTTTCGTTTATTTTTGGAGGATTTGGGAGTTACAATATTCAGTCTCACTACGGCACTGTGTTGGCTAATCCCTGTCTGTTTTGATGCTCGTTATTAGTTCAGACTTAACTGTTGCTAAGAGGTCAAGCGTGTTTTCACAACAGTTTACTATTTGAATGGTCTCATGGGCTAACTGCTCGAAATAATTTTCAGAGAAAGCGTTTAGCACAGTTTTGGATGGTGTTTTATGTGTATCACCAGATTTAAACACATATTTTTACCAACACATTGAGAGTAAATTTAAATCACCACCAACTATAGTTGTATGAGTCAGTTACGTGTGTGAAATTAAATTCAAGTTTTCTTCGAACCTTTCAGCAACTGTATAATCTGAGTTGGAAGGTCGGTAAAATGATCCAATTATTATTTTATTCTGGTTGCCATGAATGACCTCTACCCTTACTAACTCTCAGGATCTGTATCTACTTCAATTTCACAACAAGATAAACTACTTCTAACAGCATCACATCACTACCAACTTTGTTTAGCCTATCCCTTCTGTAACACTGTTGGGTCATTTGCAAAAATTTTGGTTGAAGTTATTCCAGTTTTAGCCAGCTTTCAGGGCGTGTAAGGATTTGAGCATCAGTGCTTTCTATTAGCACCTGGAGTCCTGGTACTTTCACAACACAGCTATTACAATTTACAAATACTAACAAAGAGATAGAGGGGCTGGCCAGTACTTACCTCAGCTCAGTACAGCCGATAGATACACATAAAACATAACTGAAAATTTACATTCCTAGCTTTCGGAACTTTGTTCCTTCATCAGGTCATCTCCTCCCTGATGAAGGAACAAAGTTCCGAAAGCTAGGAATGTAAATTTTCAGTTCTGTTTTATGTGTATCTATCGGCTGTACTGAGCTGAGGTAAGTACTGGCCAGCCCCTCTATCTCTTTGTTAGTATTTGTTTCACATCTTATATGAGATTTTCCATTAATCTATTACAATTTACAACTGTTATACCAATGGCTCCGGGGATCTATGTTCTTACTATGTTTGACTTGAATCCTTTGAGACTGAAGCCCTTTTGTGTTTCCTCGAGACCTTCTAACCTAAAAAGCCACCCAGTCTATACCACACAGCCCCTGCAACCTGTGCAGCCGCATCTTATGTGTAGTGGACTCCTGGTCTACTTAGCAGAACCCGAAACCCAACTAACTTTCTTGCCCTCCTTGGGAGCCATGTCCCCAAGTGGCCCCGTAATACGCCTAGCATTGGAGTTCCCCACAACCAGTAGTTCCACCATCAGTGATTGCCCAGATCTTCTAGGCTGAGAGGTTTCCTCTGAAACAGGACAAATGACTGCATCTGGCTGAGGGACAGTGTTAGCCACAGACAGCACCTGAAACGTGTTTGTGTCAGACTAACCACTTGACCATGAGTGAAGTGTCAACCACAGAGCAAGTAGTAACTGGGCTGGCCCCCAGTGCGGACCAAACGGTGGACTCAGATCCGCTGGATTTCCATTGGATCCCCCACAGCCAGCCCACAGAAATGCCGCCCATCCACTGCAGCTTCAAGCTGTGTAATCAAAGCTCTCACAGACTGCAGCTGAGAGTGAAGTGTCACTAACTTGGCTCACATCCGCATACAGCAATCACAGTCCCTATACATACACAACATAACACAGACAAATAAAGGACTATCAACACGCACTATGGAATTCTACTGTAGACACTGACAAAAATGCAAGAACTGTCTAACAAATTAGATTAACATGCAGAGATTCAAAAACTAAATTATCAGAGCACTCAAGTGAGACTAAATAATTCTCTCCTGATTAGGAACTTTTAAAAGTCATGAAATTGGTTACTCTCTGACACAAACGAGAGAGCTGTGTCTATTAAAAATTAAATAAACGCACAAAAATTAAAGAAACTAAACTACCAAAGCACACAGATGAAACTATACAATTCGCACTTGGTTAGGAACTCATAAAATCTCACAAAATTGGTTACTTCCCTGTTGCTGCTTCTGTTTCGGCTGGCTGCTGCTGTAGGGAAACATTAATATTTTCTATCTGGAGTTGTCAATTACATATCAATATTTTATCCATCTACTGAAAAATTGCTTCTTGGCATTATTTTGTCACAAATCATGAATGAAAATGAGATTGTTTTTAATTGTAAGAATAGCTCCCTATAAGAAAGGCTGAATATAATCTTTTATTAAACCTATGATTAGCATGTCAAGCTATCATAAACAGAAGAAGCAACTGGAGCATTATGAGACGTTCAGGTGAGATCCACCCCTTACATGCAGAGAAATCTTCAGTGCTGAAGATATCGGCCACCAGAATAGTTTCTTTTCTAATTTTTTTCTTTTTTTCCATGTAATATCACTGTGATAATGTAAGCACATAGGGTCTGTAAACATTTCTTTGTAATGTATTCCAGCTCCATATATTAAAGTAACTAGCATATTACTTTTTCCTTTTGACGTTTACACTACTTTTACTTTTAGTTTCCAACAGACCATTTTGTTGTTAAACTACCTTTTTCAGTGTGGATATAGGTATCTTTCAACTCCGTGCAAATGCAGCACATATTGTATTATGAAACCCAACTTTTTTAGCGATTTTTACGATTGCTTCCTTTGAAAGTGTCTCCTTATCTCTCTCCATAAAAATCGCATCTTAAACTTGAATGACTACAGAGCACAGCACAGCACATATGAAATATTTACTCAGAATGTTACACACAGTATAGTTTATGTTATATTGGCAGTGGGAGGAGATAATGCACTAGTGACACAAATAGTTTTCACTTTTAACAACTTCTATTGATTCAGCACTAGTGTGTCCACGGCGCAAGAAAGTTGACCTCTATGTATTGTGCGGTGTAGCGATATTTACTCATCAAGAGGCAGCACTGATTGTCTTTCTGACCTTGGAGTGAAGATGTGGCTGGGCAGTGGCTCACACTATGTAGGCACCCTATGTAAAGTTGCTGCCCAAGCCTGTATCAGGTTGCAAAATCTGGCACCAGTCGGTTGATTAAATTTGTCCTTTACAATACACGTTTTGCTGTAACAATAGATAACTATTCCATTCTAAAGCCAGTACATCTTTGGTGTCAAGTAATCTGTGCTGGACACCAGTCCACCCAGAGGTGTTGACGAGGAGCATCCTCATTAGCGGCCAGGCTGTCAGCATCACCGAGCAGTGCAAGATGGATGGAAAGGACTGTGTAAACGTTTTGAAAGTGCTGCACTGAGCTGTGCTGTTTTTTTAAAAAAATGTAAGTACAGTGTTCTATGTCATCATTCAAGTTTAAGACGCAGATTGTTATGGAGAAAGATAAGAAGCCACTTTCGAAGGAAGCAAAAGTAAAAATCCCTGAAAAAGTTGGGTTTCATAATGCAAACGAGCTGCCAATTGGTTGTTGGGTATAGTGGAACTAGTAAAGCTGCCCAGCTTGTCTTTGATGCCAACAATACCGATGATATATGCTTGTAAGATTGCATGAAGGACTAAGTCAGCTCAACTGAATGACACAGACACTTTGTGGAAACGGTACATGAACTCCGTTAAGTACACTTTCAGCACGAGAGCGTACACTCCATTAGTTTTCTGTTTTATGCCGAGTAGAATCTTCACTGTGTTTATGTATGATATATTCAGAGGTTCTTGACTAACGCAGCTTGAGTTAATATGTACTGTGCTATGATGGCGTTATCAGCACAGTGATTGAGGCTGCAAACTGTTGTGCACTGTAGGAGCAGGAACACTGTGTACCTTTTCTGAACCTTGCATGGCTCTTGCAGCTGTTTCAAGTTACACTTTGACATTGAAGTCTGTACTGTGGTTGGAGATTGTACTTTTCGTTGTTGTTGTTGTTGTTGTTGTTGTTGTTATGGTAACAGTCAATACAAATTTGGGGAATTCTTTAAAAATGCTTCGCAATTGTGACTATTTTGCTACAGGTGTGTGTGAGGTGAGCACCAGCACTATGGTCAATGTGTGTGTGTGTGTGTGTGTGTGTGTGTGTGTGTGTGTGTGTGTGTGTGTGTGTGTGTGTGTGTGTGTGGTCACTGATTGTATAATAAGGTTTTCTTTGGAGACGAGCAAAATTTGGGCATCTAAACTGTAATTAACTTTTGTACTAACTGGCTGTTTGCTGATCAGGATATGAAACATTTTGTTCACGGTATGGAACGTTTTGTTTGGCCCAACTGTTTTAATGTATACAGATGATTGTGTTTCCAAAATATATGGCTCATTTTCCACGATTAAATTAAATGCGTTTGGAAATACAATTTGAACAACATATTGTTTAAAAAGTCTATCAAAGTGTCACTCTGCACTTACTGTACCCAAAGCCCATTCAAAACACCCAGTAAAACAAGCTGATAATTTTAATGGGTCGCCAAGACATGAATTTAATTAAGAAATGGAAGTGATACTATAGACTTGCCACAGGAGTGATCGAGCTGAACACTTTATTGTTAAATGGTTGTGAAAGAGAAGATGTGACTTACCAAACGAAAGCGCTGGCAGGTTGATAGACACACAAACAAACACAAACATACATACAAAATTCTAGCTTTCGCAACCAACGGCTGCTTCATCAGGAAAGAGGGAAGGAGAGGGAAAGACAAAAGGATGTGGGTTTTAAGGGAGAGGGTAAGGAGTCATTCCAATCCCGGGAGCAGAAAGACTTACCTTAGGGGGAAAAAAGGACAGGTATACACTCGCATACACACACATATCCATCCGCACATACACTGACACAAGCAGACATTTGTAAACGCAAACTCTTTGCCTTTACAAATGTCCGCTTGTGTCTGTGTATGTGCGGATGGATATGTGTGTGTATGCGAGTGTATATCTGTCCTTTTTTCCCCCCTAAGGTAAGTCTTTCCGCTCCCGGGATTGGAATGACTCCTTACCCTCTCCCTTAAAACCCACATCCTTTCGTCTTTCCCTCTCCTTCCCTCTTTCCTGATGAAGCAGCTGTTGGTTGCGAAAGCTAGAATTTTGTGTGTATGTTTGTGTGTCTATCAACCTGCCAGTGCTTTCGTTTGGTAAGTCACATCATCTTTGTTTTTAGATATTTTTTTCCCACGTGGAATGTTTCCCTCTATTATATATATATATATATATATATATATATATATATATATATATATATATATATATATATATATATATATATATATATATATATATCATAGAGGGAAACATATATATATATATATATATATATATATATATATATATATATATATAGAGGGAAACATATATATATATAAAAAGTACCACCACACCTGTATCTTGAGAATGTCTTTATTGTCTCACAATACTAATTTCTGTGGCACATTACCGCCATCCTTAGGTCCATTGCCAAAAGAGTCTTAGATGTCCTTGGCACATTTATTGTGGAGTCCTTGTTACTAGTACACATGGGCTAGCTTTCCTTAAGAGTCTCTACTCGACACCGTGCCAAGTAGTGACTCCTGAGGAAAACTGGTCCATGTGCACTAGTAACAAGGACTCCACAATAAATGCACCACAGAAATCTAATACTCTTTTGGCAGTGGGCCTGAGGATGGCGGTAAAGTGGTGCTGAAACTAGTATTGTGAGACAATAAAGACATTCTCAAGATACAGCTGTAGTAGCACTTTTTCTCATATAGTCACGGAAGATCTTGAGCGGTTGGAAAATAAGATAACTCGCTACCGATTAGTGTCCAGTTTTGATAAAATATTGAAAGATATAATGCTTGGATAAATTGCTGTGGCTCTTCATGTCATGCAACTTTAAACCCAAAAATTTTCTTTAGGTACAGAAGGAAATCTCTAACAAAGACAAAAGAGGCGTTACCAACCTAAAATATCACCCGCATTTGAACTATCCTGTGTCTCCCCCTCGCCTGCTTCTTCAACTGAAACATCTGTGACTGAGATGACAGGAATGACAGTACTACTGCTGCTGCTGCTTCCGTCAGGTGGCTGCTGCTGATCTGCATCCCCTCCACTCTGGCCAACTTCACCTGACGTCTCAACACCTGTGTTGTCACCTATAAAAATGAAAGCAATGATGAAATTGTGTAGTTCAACTTTTATCAATGCAGAAATTTGGTCAACTGTCTAAAATACAATTTATCTTTTCAAGAACAATTAAGCACAAAACTATGATGTTTAACACATACATTAACAACACAATTCCGTACATTTAACAAATAAAATAAGAAAGTGAGACAATAATGCAACTCCAGAAAATAAAATTCGGACTGTTTATATTATACCATATGAAAGTGAAATATAGATTCTACCGAGAGATAAAGAAAGAAGACCACAGTTAGAAGAAATGAGGTATTGGTAAGAACAATAGCATACACAAAATGTAAGGGACTGTACCTATATATAAATATGTCTGTGTGTGTGTGTGTGTGTGTGTAGGGTGGGGGGGTGGGGGGGGGGAGGCACATTTTTGAGGGGTGGTAACATACAGACATAACTCAGGCACTTGTGGAGCAATTTGAACCAAACTTTGTATACACAGAACTCATAATTTGTATAATTACTTGTATACAAGTGTTGTGTGGGTAATATACCTCTACTGCCCCTAGGCTCAAAATATAAGTTTAACAAGTCATAGCGGTAAAATACTGACACTTCACCACCACCACCTTCTCTGCACTACGCAAATGGCAGTTATTCTTACAACACAGCCTCCGCTCCCATATTCGTCCTGGCCTCAATCTCTGGTAACCCATTGCCCCTGCACTCTTCACCCAACAGTTCCTCTGCTAACTCCCCATTTACGGCCTCATGTCACCTTCAACTTGTGCCTCTCCCATCGGCTCCTACAACTGTGATTACAAGCACAGCCACTTACCTGCCTCCATTCCGTCTCACATTCCTAGCTGCAAACTGGCTGGCTCCCTCCGAGCCACCTGTCACCCAACCTCAATACCTCTCCCTGCCTCCTGCCTCTATCCCCCTTTACCCATTCCACCCAAAACAACATAGTCCACCTGCCAAAATACAGCACTGGCACTGTGCGCCCAGCCGGCACCATGTAGGGTGTGTGTGTGTGTGTGTGTGTGTGTGTGTGTGTGTGGCTCGAACAGGCTTACTCAACGAGCTATCAAGTTTTCTTCCTTTCTGTGTATGCCTATCAACAACACACCACTTCTGCTTTTCGGTGAATGGTCATCTTTCATCCAGAAGTATTTATATTCCACGAGATATTGATAGTAGTAGGTTTTTTAAGGCAGTAAAGTAACTTATGATGGCCAAAATAGAGGGTATATAACGTGTAGACTGGACATGGCAAGAAAACTGCACCTGAAGAGGAGAAATTTGTTAACATCAAATACAGATTCAAGTAATAAACTAAGCCGCAGAGAACAATGTGTTAGTGTTGCCCTGTGTAAAATTAAGGAAGAAATTGAAGCTGTTGAGAGACACAGGTATACCATTATGTCTATAGAAGATTAATATTCCTGACAGTTGTGAAGTTAGTATTAATGAAGCAGAAAAGCTTTGGCTGTTAGTTGTCACCAGGTAAGGCTGGTGAGAATGACAATGAGCAAAACACAAGGTAGTGTAAGAATAGGAGGAATGATGTCCAACACATTGAGTATTAAAAATGGAGTGCGACAAGGGGATGTATTGGCATGTCTTCTCTTTAATGCCGCTCTGGAGAAGGTGATGAGAAACACAAACCTTCTGAACAGAGGAACAATCTTCCATAAATCGGTGCAGATACTGGGCTACGCAGATGACATAGATATAACAGCAAGCACCCAAAAAGCAATGGAAGAGATGTTTACAGCTCTTGAACAGGCCAGTAGGAACATGGGGTTAATTATTAATGAACAAAAAACAAAATATATGCCAGCTGGAACAAATGTAATAACAATGGGCAATTATACATTTGAGAGAGTTAAACTTTTCAAGTATCTGGGCTCGACAGTTACACATCTAAATGATATCTCCTTTGAAATTAAGCAGAGATTAATACTGGCCAACAGAGCCTATTTTGCCCTAACAAGACTTCTATCCTCAAGGCTCCTATTAACTATGTATAAATCACTTATACGACCAGTGCTTACAGATGCCTCTGAAGCCTGGACATTAACAGCTAAAGATATTGAAACACTGGATGCATTCAAAAGAAAGGTACTTAGGCGAATTATCAGCCCAATCTGTGAAAGAGGAAGATGGAGGAGGAGATAAAACCATGAGCTGTATACCATATACAAAGACCATCCCATCAGAGGATAGTGAAATCATCCAGACTGAGGTGGGCGGGACATGTGGCTTGCATGAATGATACAGAAGTACCAAAAAGGACATTACAAGGAAAACCAGGAGGGCAGAGAGGACGTGGTCGACCAAGAGCCAGATGGGAAGATTGAGTAATCGAAGATCTTAGGAAGATGGGCTATAGAAACTGGAGAGTACTGACAAAGGATCGAGAGAGATGGAAGGAAATTGTAGAAGAGGTCAAGGCTCATCATGAGCTGTAGAGCCAAGAAAGAAGAAGAAGAAGAAGCAGAAGTTAGTTGTCACCAGCAAAGTGGTAAGTACCAGTAGGTGCACTAGAAATACACCTAAATGGGGGAGGTGCAGAAGACATTGGGCACAAGTTTCATGTGCATGAGTCAGCATTAGACATTCCGTACAATCGCTTGGTTGAAATTTTCTAATACAGCATAAGGTTAAGTTCCACTGTGTGGGAAAAGTGTTGGGAATACAAATGGAAGACATACGCTTAATAGTAGAAGTGGGATCTATTGGTTATGGGTTTGAGATAGATTAGGAGTCCCAGGGAAAATAAGGCCATGGAAGGGAAAGATAATGATGTTAAAAGTGGATGGTAAATTACTAAGATATCATGTAAGGAAATTGTTATCCTGAAATAGGAGATTACACATTTGGTGTGCATACCAGAGTACAAAACAGCAGGTGCACAGTGAAGGTAATGAATCTGTTAGAGGACGAAAGTTCAGCTTAGTGACTGAAGAAATGGTGCAACTAGTGAAAGTATTTGAAGTAAAAGATGATAAAGAATCATGGCAAAGACAGGAAGCAGTATTGGTGCTTTATAAAAACAACCAAGAGTTTATCACTTAAATGTGTGTCCGAAAACTGCAATGGTGGAGAGTAAAACTGAGTACAGAGACGGAACATATCTACCGAGCAGCCTCAGTTGCCAGAGACTGCAGTCGTGTGTGTGTGTGTGTGTGTGTGTGTGTGTGTGTGTGTGTGTGTGTGTGTGTGTGTGTGTGTGTGTGTGTGAGTTGTGTTGGCATTAGTTTGTGTTCAACCGAGCAGCCTCAGTTGCCAGAGACTGTAGTCATGTGTGTGTGTGTGTGTGTGTGTGTGTGTGTGTGTGTGTGTGTTTTGTCATCTAATTTTGATGAAGGCCTTACTGGCTGAAAGCTATACTTGTGAAATTCTTTTTGTTGTGCCTATCTGTGACTCAGCATCTCTGCTATAAGGTGAGTAGCAATATTGCTACATTCCATCCTGGATTCTCCATTGTTTGATTTTTATTAAGTAATAAACTGTTACATACATCTACAGTGAGCGTAGGATGCTGATAGCACTGGAACATGCAGAGAAGGGGGTGAACACAAGATCATACAAGATACCAGGAACACTGAAAGCAGTCTTAAAGGAGCAAATTGAGCAAATGCTGAAAGGCAATATAACTGTTGAACACAAGAGTGCATGGCACGTGCCATTACTGTTGGTTCCAAAAAGAGAGATGTCAGTGGCAAACACCAGTAGAGTGTCATAGTGGACTACAGGCAGTTAAATGATAATACTTCTGTATCTGATGCATTACTGCTACCTAATATCTCAGATGCTTGGAACCAATTAACACAGGGAAATTACTTTTCTATACTAGATCTTGCAAGTGGTTACCATCAAATACTGACGGACAAAAAAGATACAGAGAAAAGCATGTTCAGCTCGAACTACCAGCACTACATGTGTAATCAAACACCAATGGGACCAAAAGGAGCTCCAAGATGTATTTAGCTGTTAGTGGACACAGTTTTGACTGGTGTTCAAGGAGCAGAATTTTTTTTTTCTTTTCTTTTTCCTTTTTTTTAATCTAGACAATGTAGTATGCTATGGAAGAAACTTGCAGCAGCATAACGAGACGCTCAGAGAAATGTTTCACAGACTGAGAGCATAATTCAATGATGCAACTGGTTAAGTGTGAGTTCTTAAGGAAAGGTGTTACCTGCTTAAGTCATTCCATTACGAACATGAGACTCTCATCAAAGATGCCAAAGGTGGAAACAGTAAAGTTCTTTATTCAACCAAGAATGACCGAAGAATGGAAAGGGTTCTTGGGGTAAGTAGGGATTATTGAAGATTTATAGGAAATTATAGCAAAATTGTGAAGCCACTTCATGAACTATTAAAGAAAGGAACAGAATATGAATGGGACAGAAGACAAAACAATGCTTTTGAGGAACTGAAGGAGATATTGGTTCATTCACCACTACTTCCGTATCCAGATTGTGAGAAGCCATTCATAGTGCAACAGATGTAAGTAATGAAGCTTTGGATGCAGATTTGTCACAAAGCAAGAACGTTGACAAGGATTTCCCCAACATTTAAGTATCGACATCATTGAACAACACAGAATAAAACTACAGTACAACAGAAAAACAACAGCTGGCCATGATATGTGCAGTGAAGCAGTTCTGATTATATGTAAATGGACAAATATTTATGGTGGTAACACACCACAGCTCTTTATAGAGTGAAGGATCTAAGTTTGAGTCTCCTGAAATAGACACAAATTCAAAAAATTACAATTACAAGGTATCAGAGAGGCTGGATAGTAATGCAGATGCTCTTAGTAGGGTAAGGTCCACATAACAGAAGTATGGAGACGGGAAACAGATAATTCACAAAAATAGTGATGTAGGAACAGAGCAAAGCTCTGTAGTGGAAGCAAGCAGGGAGAGTAATCGCACAAGTGTGTGACAACTGCAAGTAATACCAGAATCAGTAATGAAAGCTGGTAGTAAAGCAGAAATTAGTCTTCAAGAGAAGGAGTATATATTAAGAGAGATGCACGATAATTCATTAGGATGACATGATACTCAGGACTTTGTCCAGAAGTGTCTGTCATGCCAAAGAAATAAGTATACTCAAGTAAAAACAAGAATGCTTTGGGTAATTATCCACAGCTGGGACAGTGTTTGAAATGTGTTCAATGGACATAGTGGGTCTTTTACATATGCCAAGTACAAATGTGTGGTTTCAGCTCTCTGAGACTGCAGTGCAGACGCGTGTGAAAGGTGTGTGTGTGTGTGTGTGTGTGTGTGTGTGTACGTGCTGCTGACAAAGGCCTTTATGGCCGAAAGCTGCAATTGTGTGAATCTTTTTGTTGTGCCTATCGTGACTCAACATCTCCGCTATATGGTAAGTAGCAACTTTCCTTCTCTGGTAATGTTATAAGTAAGAGATATACATGTTAACTTTTCAGTATGATTTGAGTAAGTTTACACTATCAGCCCAGACAGAAAGATAAGATGCAGACAATAGCTGAAGCATTTATGAAACACACACTATTAAGATATGGGAATCCATTAATTCTTTTAACAGATCATGAATCAAATTTCTTGAATGATGTTATCAAATAGTGTGTAAATTGCTGAGAACTGAGCAAACAGAGACCACAGCTTACCCTCCAGCAACTAATGGCACAAGGGAGCAAAGCCACCAGACACTGGTTGAATATTCAAGACATTTTTTTGTCAAGTGAGTACAATATGCAATTTTTGTGTTTAAAACACCACATGTGCACTCCATTCAAACTAATATACGGTAGAAAAGCAAACATACCAGGAATATTGCAACAAGAATCAACACGGTAAGTTATGATTACGAATCATACGCAAACAAATTATGAGCTAGAATGCAATGGAAGCATGCAGGAGAGGGGAGGGGGGAATAGAGAGAGAAGGAATACAAAAAATAAGAGAACCAGAAGCAACACAACAATAACTGATAAGAAACAGAAACTGAAAGAGTTTCACCCTCGAGCAGGTGTGCTTGTGTTTACAGTGCGCCAATCGCAAACAACAATGTCATGCACAGTTCCAGTGTTGTTTTACAATAGCAAGCCCCATCTATTCCCGCACTATTGTTCCAGCTAGCACAGTGAGAAGTTGTGTTGTCAAAGGTCCGTGTGAGCTACAGTAATTTAAAATAAACTGGGAGTATGTCATATTCGTGTACAAAGTACACAACATGCCCAGTCTTTTAAGCAATTTTTCCTTCACTTTTATTTCGTTCCTTTTTAATCAAATCAAAAGGTAACACGTAACAAGCAGGTATATCACTGTGCAGGTAGAGATCAAAGGTGACAGACAACAAGCTTGGTTCATTACTCAACGAGGATCCCGATTCAGATTCTGATCAAAATGATTTAGATAATGACTGAAGAGCCACTCTCCACTGGTGATTTTTTTTTTCCCATAACCTATAAATGTAATAAAATATGTTCTAATGTGACGTGGGAAGGGGAAAAAAAAAAAGATGATTGTGAAAATATTCCGTGGGGCTACACGTGCTGCCAGAGGGGTCACGAGTGAAACAGAGGCTTTATGGGCAATACTTAGCCTGTAAATGATTGATGAAATTGTAAAATACACGAACATATACATTCAATCTAAGAAAGAATGTGTACAATATTCCAGAGAAAGGGACATTAAGGAAACTACAAGGTGTGAAATAATGGCATTGTTGGGACTGCTGTATCTGATTGGCACTAAGAAAGCAAACCACACAAATGTCATTGAACAGTGGACAGCAGATGGTACTGGTATGGAGATCACGAGAGCTGTGATGAGCTACAGAAGATTTCTGTTCCTTTTACGATGTATCCGTTTTGACGATAAGAGTATAAGGCAAGAAAGAAGAGTAACAGATAAATTTGCTGCAATAAGGCAAACACTGAACGTCTTTGAGGTGAGCTGCAAGAACACATAGTGTAGGACAGTTTGTGACAGCAGACAAAAAGTTGCAAGCTTTCTGGAGTCACAGTTGTTTTGCTCAGCATATCCCGAACAAACCAGTGAAGTACAGGATAAAGATTTTTTTTTTTTTTGTTTTAGCAGATACTAAAACATTCTTCACTAGCAATATTGAAGTATATTGTGGAAAAGAACCTAAAGGACCACACAATGTTTCTAATTCTCCCTGCGATATTGTAGGAATGCTAGTACTCAGACTGAAGGCTCAGGAAGAAACACTACAATGGATAACTGGTACACTAGCTGTTCCTTAGCCAACTTCCTTTTGAAAAAGTGACTAACATGCATTGACACATTGAGAAAAAACAAACGCAAGATTCCACAAGAATTTTTACCTGGGATGTCGACTCCTCCTTATTTGGTTTTCAGAATGATATGACTCTAGTTTTGTATGTGCCAAAACAAAACAAGGCAGTTATATTACTTTCAATTGTGCGTGATTTTGGAA